>NC_090444.1:415816987-417016987 GCF_031143425.1 Pleurodeles waltl | reverse complement strand
AATGGCAGCTGAGTTGTCCTTAATTGGACTGAGGCACCTCTGCACTCCCTCTAAGCTGCCTGCCATGATCTCCATCTCCACCCGCACCTACTTGGGCAGCTCCCACTGGACTCCTACCACTGTCCTCTGGAAGGTGATGTCTAGGTCCTCTGAGTCCAGGTCTGTGTCATGAGTGGCTGATGCTGTGTGTTGGTAGCTGGGTGGTTTATGTGGACACCCCGTATTGCTGTGTGTCCTCCCTACGACTGGAGGTGGTGTCTTGGAGGGAACGTAGGACATCTTGTAGAGTCTCTTCATTGATGGTTAGCAGCTGGTCATCCATGTCAACTGTAAAGTTCAGGACAGGCAGGTCGGCAGGAGCAATCCTCTGTAATGAGATAGGGAAATGTCAATCTTGGATTGTGGTGGCTGTTGACATGGCAAATAATTTACTTGTTACTTGAGGTTCAGCGACATGTTACAGGCCCAAGTTTGTAGCTCATCATACATGGGGCAAGCTCACAAGGTATTTTCGGGCACATTTAGGCGCCCCTAGAGCCACCTGAGCATCACTTTTCGTAACGCTCCTATGACAGATTTACAAGGTGGAGCTTAGGGACTTATTGTGGCTTATTGTGGCTAAACACCATCTTGTGAAAAGAGCCCCTTCACATGCAGTACATTGCGTGGTAGGGGAGTGCAGTGGATGTTGCTGTGGGCATGGCACGTCAACACCCATTGCATTTTTACAGTGCCTCAAATTTACGTGTTTTCGTATACCAGAGTCATTGCCAAACTATAACGTCACCCCAGGGGTGGCATTGGCACGGTGCAATGAAGTTATATGCCATCTTTTCTCCTCATGTTTTACTTTTTCAATGTGTGCTGCATTTTGCAACACGCATAGACAGAGGTAATGGCTTTTTTAAGAATGTTTTTGTGAAGAAAGGTGTTCCTTCCTGCACAAATACAATCTCCCCCTTAACACAGCCATCAAGGGTTACTGTTTTGGCCCACGTCAGCTAATTTAGCGCCGGCATAGGGAGTCACACAGGAGTGCCCCATATTCTAGTAAATACTGGGCATTGGTGTGTTTTGAAAATGACGGTGCTCAATGCTGCCAAATTTGGGGAAGGGAAGCACACCATCATTTCCTATTACATCTGGCCCTCTGTGCTTTGATCCCACACCGCCTACTTCCTTCCAGGCTCCTTGTCCCTGCCACTGACACCATGGTGGCATGTAATTAGCCTTCCTATTCACCATAGTGAACATTGCCACAGTAGTGTAATTCGTGCTGTCACTCTTTTAGTGCTATGATATATTGGTACCATGAATGATGGTACTACTGCAGCATAGCACAGGTAGGTCCATTGCATACAATGCTTTTGTTACAATCTCATCTACCTGTAGCAGGCCCCACACATATTTGGAAGGGACAGTGAAACCATTATGGATTGTCTGCCCCATTAGATAGTACCTCCATAAATTTGGAACATTTCCTTGCACACAACATATCGGCCACAGGCATGTGTTGGTGTAAGGATGTTGAATGTGGATAACAGCATGCATTTTGTGACTTTGTAGATGTGGCACAAGGGGAATGTGCAGCTTGGTTCCACATGGGCTATGATGAGACACTTGCATTATGGGCTAGTGACATTGATGCCACTGCTGCCAGTTCTCATGTATGTAGATTGGATCATTAAGCAGTACATCAACCATTCACACAACACACTCTATCTTGTCAGAAGTTGAGATTGCAGATACTTGTACAGCTGCACACATGATGTTCACAGACATGCCCTTATGCTGTATATGTTTAAATTTGTGGCCATTCCCAAATGGTGCAAGGAGTTATATGAGAGTTGTTGTAGGTTCACCCTGTGCAGATTGCGTTCCATAGGTTGCACACTTTAGGCTTGATATTTGCTTAAGTGCCACAACTCAGTGCAGCAGTAATATGTGTTGCACAACACTACACCAATTTAGAAATGCAGGGATGTGCCATGATTACTGGAATACGGTACACCCCTGCAATACCCCGGCTCCTGCGCAGATTTGTTGCAGCATGATGAAGGGGTGCCTGCAGTGAGGGTATAGATTGTTCATGTGGAGGCAGGTGTCTCTTCCCTCACATGTACAGGCTATTTTTGCTAAGGTGGCATTTTCAATCTGTGCTGCAAGATTCTGCACATATGAGCAGGGCAATGACACAAAGAGGAACCCCCTACTGATGTCTGGAGCCACTGCTGGAGGAGAATGAGGACATTCCTGAAACTGGAAGCCACAAAAAGTGAGTATAAGTACAGGGGGCTGTCCCCCACTTTTTGAGACACTAAGGCCCGTATTTATACTCCGTTTGCGCCGAATTAGCGTCTTTTTTTCGACGCAAATTCGGCGCAAAACTAACGCCATATTTATACTTTGGCGTTAGACGCGTCTAGCGCCAAAGTATGGGCAAATAGCGTCATTTTTTTGCGTGAACGCCTTCCTTGCGTTAATGAGATGCAAGGAAGGCGTTCCCGTCTAAAAACAGACGCACATAGCGGTGCGTGGTATTTATGCTCCAGGGCAAAAATCACTCCCGCGCGGCAGGCGGCGCAAAAAAATGGCGCAAAGCACGAATAGCATGAAATTTTAACGCCTGGGTCAGGGCAGGCGTTAAAATGGGGCAAACACACCTGTACTTAATCAGAACACACAGAACAAACAACAGAGCAGCAGAGCAGCAGAGCAGCAACAGGGAGACATGGAGGTGCTTTTTCTTCAACGTGCACGTAGACGCAGAGCCCTGCAGCAACAACAGCAGCCACAACAACAACAGCAGGGACCCCAAAGACAGCGCAGAAGGCAGGAGAGGATATTCCGCCCACGAACAACCCTGCATGGCCTCAGAGAACGAGACATCATCCAGAGGTACCTGTTGAACTGGCAGGCCATTCAGCAGCTGCTGACAAATATTGAACAGCAATTGGCCCCCACTTTAGTGACTCCACGCACTATCCCAACCGAAACAAAGCTGCTTGCCGTACTTCACCTGCTGGCAAGTGGCTCGTTTCAGACAACTGGTGCCCTGGTTGGTGGAATCTCACAACCATCTTTCTCCGCATTCCTGCCTAAAGTACTGGATGCCATCATTGGACTGACACCCCGCCACATCTGCTTCCCTAACACACTGCAGAAGCAGCAGGAAACAAAACAGGGGTTCTACGCCATCAGTGGCTTTCCGCACGTCCTTGGTGCAATCGACTGCACACACGTACGCCTTGTGCCACCTGCTGCGAGTGAACAC
This sequence comes from Pleurodeles waltl, assembly GCF_031143425.1. Taxonomy (NCBI): domain Eukaryota; kingdom Metazoa; phylum Chordata; class Amphibia; order Caudata; family Salamandridae; genus Pleurodeles; species Pleurodeles waltl. The sequence goes on along the minus strand of NC_090444.1, from coordinate 417,013,713 downwards.
CTCTACCGCAACAGGAAGCACACACATTCCATCAACGTGCAGGCCATAGTCGATCACCAAGGACTGATCAGCAACATTGTGGCTAAATATCCTGGGAGTGTACATGACGCATTCATCTTCCGTCACTCCACCATCAACCAACACTTCCAGGATGGACGGTATGGCAATGGACTACTTGTTGGTAAGGACAAAAATCAACTTATATACTCACTGCACAGAAACCCTCTAGGATAAACAACCCATACACCACAATAGCAACACCTAGACAGGAACACACTGAGGTACTCACATCACTAGCCATGTGTCACAAGTCACCATTGAACCTCTCACACATTTGAATTTACTCCACAGCTTAGTGTGAAGACATTCATGACTGTGGTTGCCTAAATGTCACCTTGCAAATTGGAAGTCTCACAATAACCTGTACACTAATACAATGCATAACTTTTAAGGGATGGGATGGCCTGGCTATGTTCATATGAACGTTTCTAATACCCTTTCATGTTTCAACTCTGCATGGAACTATCATCACACCCCCAGTGAGGACACACGGACACCTGTGTCACAAGTCACAATGCAAGGGAGGGCACACTGTACTTGAGAAACCAATACATCCTGCTGACAAACAGTTAGACAACAAACACTTGCTCAGCCAAGGAAAAAAAACAATGCCAAAGTTTCCACCAACAACCATAGGTTGTCACATTAGTACACAAAATAGTCACAGACAACACAACACAACTACTGCCATCAAAGATACGTACAACAGTGCCTCCTACATCTAATTGATACCATTCAGTGTTTCTCTTTCAGCTGATCAGGGGTATGGCATCCAGCCTTGGATAATGACACCAAATGGGAACCCAAATACTGCTGCTGAGCGGGCATACAATGACGCCCACAAGAGGACCCGCAGCATTGTGGAGAGGACCTTTGGGATCCTAAAGTCAAGGTTCCGCTGCCTTGACATCACTGGCGGAAGCCTACTATACTCCCCAGAGATGGTATGCAAAATCATACTCACTTGTGCCATATTACACAATATTTGTGTACAAAGGAACATTCCCCTCCTTGAACCGGACCCAGACATGCCTGAGGATGATGATGAGGAGGATGCTGGCCTGCAACAGGAGGGGGAACAACCTAACACCGCAGCAGGAGTGCGTAGGCGCCAACAACTTGTGAACAATTTTTTTACTTAAGTTATTATAATCACTTGTATTCCACACTTGTAAATAAACACAGATCACAAACACCACATCATGCTTTGGCCTATTCATTTCTGACCACCTTTAGTTTGAAATAGCTGAAGATGAATGTCGTCTCATTGATCAAGAATGCCATTAAAAATCATCACACCAAAAATAAACATCACAACTGTATGCACAGAGGGTAGGATGTGACATGTTACATTACCATACACAGAGCCCAACAAGAGTACAAATGTGACAATTACACATGCTGGATCCAAACAACTGAAACAGTCTCTCATCCAGCCCAAAATTGGAGATCATTTGAAAGTCACATCACACGTGTTCAGAGACAGGGTGGGACCATCCATGTGTACGTGAACATGTCATCAATGGCTTCTCTCAAGTGTATGATGTGAGCAATACACAATTGCAACAACATCAGCTGCCACTAACTCAGGAGGAGACCTTGAAGTTACAGTGACAACATACACACAGACAGGTCATACTGGATCCACATTCCCACACACATGTACACATATGTCATACAACCAACCTAATATTTGAAAGTAGACCATCACAGTTGTGTCCCAGTTTGAACCTAGCAGAAAGATTGTAACATGACACTAAACCAGTTTATGCAGAAAGGGACACAGACAAGCAAAACAATCTTCGCATTATCACATCGTGAACGCTGAGAGTCTTGCAAACTTAGGGGGTCATTCTGACCCTGGCGGTAATTACCGCCATGGCGGAGGTCGGCGGTAGCACCGCCAACAGGCTGGCGGTGCACCAATGGGCATTCTGACTGCGGCGGTTCAGCCGCGGCCAGAAACGGTGTACCGCCGACTTCCCGCTGCCCTTGAGAATCCGCCATGGCGGCGGAGCGCACTCCGCCGCCATGGGGATTCTGACACCCCCTACCGCCATCCTGTTCCTGGCGGGTCTCCCGCCAGGAACAGGATGGCGGTAGGGTGTGCCGCGGGACCCCTGGGGGCCCCTGCAGTACCCATGCCAATGGCATGGGCACTGCAGGTGCCCCCATAAGAGGGCCCCACAAAGAATTTCAGTGTCTGCTTTGCAGACACTGAAATTCGCGACGGGTGCAACTGCACCTGTCGCACCTTCCCACTCCGCCGGCTCCATTCTGAGCCGGCGTCCTCGTGGGAAGGGTGTTTCCCGCTGGGCTGGCGGGCGGACTTTTGGCGGTCGCCCGCCAGCCCAGTGGGGAAGCCAGAATGACCGCTGCGGTCTTTCGGCGGGAACCGCTTGGCGGGCGGCGACCGCCGACCGCCGCGGTCAGAATGACCCCCTCAGTCATATGAAAATGGTATGCAACTTAGCTCCAAATCATCATTACTGCAAACGTCAAATGGGCTAATGAGATGAATGAATGGTCAACAGTCATTCATACCATATGGCCTTACATTCGCCCGCTGCTGCAGGTTTGCCAGGATATGATAAAAATACTCCATGGATACAGTAGCTATTCTGGATGGTCAAATCCTAGGGTGCTGGGGGCCTAACTCCACCTCTACCACCCCCAAAACATACAAGAATCATGTACTTGTGAACTAAACACATGCATAAGGCACATGTGTGGCCTCCATGTCACAAGTCCTACACAAATATGAAACACAAAATCATAATGGGACATGGTCAGCCCCATAAAAACTGAAAGTGACTCTCCCACTCCCTGTTAGGACTACAGATAAAAGCATCCCCATCATAAGGGTGGGGACATTTTGGAGACGGAATACATAATGGTATCAAAAACCTCATTTCAAAATAGCCATCAGCAATTACACCAAATATGTTGTCAAATATGGTCAATACATTAGTTAACGTATCCCAAACATCACAGTGTGAAGGCCGTCGTTACATAAAAGTACGGACATTTGTCATATACAAACACAAATGTGTCTCACATCGCACCGTTTTGCCATGACAAATCACCTTTCCAAAGCTAAACACATGAAGACATTTGGATAAATTTGCTCCATATTCTACGCATACAGCATGGCCGTCATAATTTGTTCATGTACATGAGTGCACACAATGCAGAGTCAGATACAAATGTATCCAAAAGTGTCTTGATATTTCACCTTCAAATTATTATTTACATCCACAATATTTTTGACTCTGCATCATGTGCACTACTGTACGTGTAAAAAAAACCACGCCCATGATGTATGCGTAGTGAAATTGACGCTATATGCACAATATATTGGTCATTTCATGTACAGTATTAATTATTAATATTCATATCATATTTTTTCACTCCGCATCATGTGCACCACTGTACGTGTAAAAAAAATGACGCCCATGATGTATGCGTGGTAAAAATGACGCTACATAGACAATATGTTGGTCATTTCATGTACAGTATTAATTATTAATATTCATATCATATTTTTTGACTCCGCATCATGTGCACCACTGTGCACCACTGTACGTGTAAAAAAAATGACGCCCATGATGTATGCGTGGTAAAAATGACGCTTCATGGACAATATGTTGGTCATTTCATGTACAGTATTAATTATTAATATTCATATCATATTTTTTGACTCCGCATCATGTGCACCACTGTACGTGTAAAAAAAACGACGCCCATGATGTATGCGTGGTGAAATTGACGCTACATGCACAATATATTGGTCATCTCATGTACAATTTGAAATATTAATATTCATATCATTTTTTTTCACTCCGCATCATGTGCACTACTGTACGTGTAAAAAAAATGACGCCCATGATGTATGCGTGGTAAAAATGACGCTACATAGACAATATGTTGGTCATTTCATGTACAGTATTAATTATTAATATTCATATCATATTTTTTGACTCCGCATCATGTGCACCACTGTACGTGTAAAAAAAACGATGCCCATGATGTATGCGTGGTGAAATTGACGCTACATGCACAATATGTTGGTCATCTCATGTACAATTTGAAATATTAATATTCATATCATATTTTTACACTCCGCATCATGTGCACTGTAATGCGTCAAAAAAATATGACGCACATCTGTGTATGCGTGAAAATATGACGCATTACGCGAAAATAAAAACGGCGGCCATTTTATGCAGGAAGTGATGTAATAGGATATCCTGTTTACCAAATCTGTACTGGGAGTTGACTTTCACTTTCACTTTGCAGTCTCAGAGTTATCTAGACTGTGTGGTTGTGTGAAAGGTGTTGTCCTGTGTTTTACTGCTTTAGTGTCCTGTGTGCCTTGTATTTTGTCTTTGTGTCAATCTTTTATTGTTGTCTAACATTGTCTCAGTCTGTTTAGTGTTATTTTGTCTATACCTGTGATAGTTTGTATTGTCTGTGGGAGTCTGTTGTGGGTAGCATAGTTTGGGGGGTTAGTTGGGCTATTTTTCTCCTTCTTCTTTTTCTTTCACACCTCTACCTTTCCCCATTTCCCACTTTTTCTTTCATTTTTCTTTTGTACTTTTTTACACCTCTCATCATGTCAGGTAGGCCTCGCCTGTCCAGGATGGGTGAGGACGAATTGGGGGGCTTCATATGGCTCGTAAGCCATTTCCTCCCACTGATGCTGGAGGCTGGGGGCCGTGTGATACAGGGGTATCACACGGAGGCGAGGAAAATCCGTTGGGAGAAGGTGCGCCATCACCTGGTCCGGGTCTACGGGAGTCTGAGGAATATCCATCAACTCAAGCACCGCTGGGCAGATCTGATCAGCAGGGAACAGGACCTGCTGGACCACCTGGGACTCCGGATTGGTGGCTATGTTGGTGAGTACTAATCAATTACATGGGAATAATAGGAATGTGTGCGTGAACATGTGATGATTGGTAGCCAATCTGCAAAATAAGTAGCTGACTGCGTGTTATGCTAGGGAAACCTAGGCCCATGGGCATACACATAAATCCCCATTTTTGCTACACATGTACACCCAATAACAGCAGTAAAATGCAACATCTATTTGTATTTTGCTAAGTAGCCCCCTCTCTGCGTCACAAAATGATGCAAATGCTGCGCTACAAAGGTATACATATGTGTCCAAATGTGTATTTGTTGCAGGATGTGTATGAAGACCTATGCTACCAGGCCGATGCCTCATTTTTGCAACACATACCAGATGGCTGTAGCTGCATGGAATGTACTGTTGCATTTGTGTCTGAAAAGCAACACGTGAACTGCTCTATTTGTACTCTACTGGTCATAATGGCCAGTGAGTACGTCATGTAGAAACAACATACCTACATATGTAGACGCCATAGCTAGACCGAAAATTGCAAACACATGATGATGCTACACCTGTGTGTTGCCTTCACGTCACATGAAGTTAGTCATGTTGTCCACACATATGTCACATGTGTGTCTGGTTGCTGTGTGTTGAACCTGTCCACATAGCCTGTTTGATTGTGAGTGGTCATGCAGTCCTCATGGAACCAGTTGTGGAATGTTTCTCTCTGGGATGCACATGCTGAGATGTATGGATCACATGATTGTTGGGGCCTACTAATGGAGGATTAACTTGGACGACACATGACTGTCCTGGCCACTGCATGAGTGTAGTAGGGTGTGTCACTGGAGCAGGAGACTCATCCAATGATAATCTAGAATACAAAGTCAGCCAGGCAGGATGAGCATGTGTGAAAGTGTATCATTACCATGTAATATTCACACACTGTCATTGTAACAGAAATTATTTGTCGGTTCACCCAGTCTGAGTATAATCTTCCTTTCATGCTTTACAGGTGGACCAGCCCCGTACACCGTTGGTGAGGTGGCCCATTTTGACGACCCCGATACCTACAGTGAGTGTTGCCTAAGTGCTATTTACATTGTTTGGAAATGAAGCATGATGGATTACTGTGTGTTCAGGATAATTCATGATTTGATGTGCTGGCCGTTCATTGGCTTTGTTGTTTTGGTGTGATATCAAATTGGAATAATGTTTCTGTAAAGCAATACCTAGTCATCTCTCAGATTGAGGGGCAGTAGGTCATTCAATTAGTGCGACAATTGGGAATAGCATGACTCATTTTGAATACACTGGTCAATGTTAGACTTGGTCAGGAACTTGCCATTAACTGAGTCAGCATATCAGACTGACAGTCTCCCAGATAGCTTAGGCACATGGCTTCGATGACAAGTGCTTCTTCCTAGTTGAGGATGGACTGTGTACACTGTAGGTCGGATCTTCCGGGGGCATGTACTTCCACAAGGTGACCTCGAAGTGTGTGTGACTTGAGTGCAATGGCCTAGGTGTTCTGTTGAATCATGTGAATGGGTGTTCTACCTCCTCTGTGTGTGTTGTAAAACATGCCTCACTAATAGTATGTTATGTTGGGCTAAGTCATATCATTTTGACATGTGTGGACCTGGGATGTGACAAGGTTGGGCTGACTCCAACGTGTTGCTAGCCCTTCATAGGTGTTGTGTGTGAAGGCACATGCTTGTTGAACTTTCTGTACACTCCTGGTTGTGCATTGATCATGGGATTGTTGTTTGTTCTTCCCACACCACCCACAAAGACTGGGATGTTACTGTGAAACAGGGTACCTAGGACTGTAGCAACCAGTATGTTACACGTACTTAACACCTTTTGTGACTTGAGTTTGTACCTAGGTCCAGATGTAGCAAAATGTCTACACATTGCAAATAGCATAATTTGATGTTAGTGATTTGCAAACGTCTGTTTCCTAATCCGAAATGTTTGTGGTGGTCATGTACATATTCGCAAAATGCTTTTCTAAATGAAAAAAATAAAGGAGTTTACCAGCCCTACTTGCAAATCACAGTGGTAGGCAATCCCATTTGCTAACGAGTACGTGGTTGCAAAGTGAGTAGCTGTTATCATCCACTTGAAGTGGATGCTAACCAACTTGCTGACTGGAAGGGGTCCTCATTGTGAACCTTCACCTTTGTGAGTGGACCAAAATACTCCTGCACAAAACAGCCAGTGGTCTAGGGGAGCAATAATTATTGTGTAAATTACGAAAAATCAATTGTTGTGAATTTAAACAAATCGCAGCTCATTTTCCTTTCAGATAAAGGGCCTACACTTGATGACAAATAACTTGCTTCATTTAAAAGCAGTCACATCTATGGAGTTCTGCTGTTCCCAGCAGGCCTCCATCCCCGTGAGTGCCCATAGTTGCTAAGGTGGTGCAAGTTGGAACCCACATCATTGATGTTCATGAGGTGGGATTTAGGGACCCCATAGTGACTCGCAGACGGTGTCAGAGACACCGTTCAGCTTTGCAATTTGCTAGTTGATTTCCCATCAATTCCTACATCTGGCCCATAGTGTCGACATCTGATTCATGGCCAGGGGTTCAATCTTAGCACACAACTATTTCGAAATGCCATTGAGTGAGGAGTGTGATTCTTATCACATAGAATGACATATGTAGTGAAGTCAGTATGCGGACGAGCTGGTGCAATAATGTATAATGCCTTAGGTATGAATTGTATGAGTAGTTTAGGGTGATGTCATCCATCATGTAGAGACATGGATATGCTATATGTGATATGCCCTTCAGTATGCATGATTCACATGTACTTCCTCTGAGCCTTCCCGTGAACTATGTTGTAACAATTGCTGCAACCAATACATTGCTAGTAATGGACAAATTACCCATTGTGGTATTCAACCCACTGTAAATTCTATGCTCAATATTTGCCTTTTCTCTTCACAGCTGCAAACCTGAGTGCCGCAGCTCGCAACCAGTTTGAGCGCCGGGCAATGAGGTACAGCCACATCCTGCAGGTGCAGTGTGGGTATCGGAGGATGGCCCGCAGATACAATTCGGAACGGGCCTCCGGGGCGTGGTATGCCACACCACAGGCTCCCCCAACGGTGCCCCCAACAACCCCCGCCACTACATCCACCAGGTCTGGCCAAGTGGACCCAGCAACGGACCAGGCATCCTCATCCAGACCTGGACCCAGCCGTGTGGTGGGAGCAGGGCAGTCCCGTGCCCACACCACTCCACCAACACAATCCACCTCCACCGGCACCCAGACCTGCACTGACCCTCCGATCAACCCAGCGGACTTCCACGCATTGTCAAGGAAATTGGACAGGTTGATTGCAAAAGTTGACACCCTGACGGAGGACATGGCTGAGGTGAAGAGGAAGGTGCGCTCCATCCGGCGAACACTACGGAGGCCAAATCAGTAGACATTTTGCCCTCCAGAACTTTTACCCCTCCCCTCTCACCTCTTTCCTATTTCATACTGTTAGTTGGGTTTGGGGGGTTAGTTATAGGATAAGTGTAGGAAATTAGCTTAGTTAGTGTTAGGTAAGAGGGTGGGGGGTCCTTCTTCTTTATATCTTATCTTTTTGTGTGGGTGGGTGGGTGGGGGGCAATGTTGGGATTCCTGTTTAAAAAAAAAAAAACCAAAAAAAAAATATTCTATAAAAAAAATATAATAAAAAAAATATATGTTTGTTTAGGATAGTGTAGTATGTGTGTAGGTTAGTAAGTGTTGTCCTGCATGTGTCTTGTCTCATAATGGTGGGTGGGGGGTTGTTGTTTAGATCGTTTCGTTACATGTGTAGAGTAAGTTTAGCTTAGGTTAGTTAGGGACAGTTGTGGGTTAGTAGTAGTCAGGTTAGATTAGTGTAGGTTTATCTTTACCTTAGTTGCCTCTTTTATTACTTATTGGAAATAAAAATGTTGTTAACCCTTTACCTGATGCGTTAGGTGCTACCTTTTCATGGCCTTGACATCAGTGTAGCAGAAAGTTTTAGTATGACATTTGTGTCCTATGCTCGCTATCCCCAGGCTATTGAGGTTTAACATGCCAGCTACCCGTGTGCTAACTTGGTAAGTATCCACCATGTGGTAGAGCCACCATTGGTAGTGTGCATAGATCATCAAGATTTGGGGTTGGTATGTATCCTACTTCACAAAGAGTGCTTCCAGAGTTGATTTTGTAGGTAAATAGATAGGTCGGACAGCATTGTGAAGTTCAGGGAGAGCTTTGTAGATGAGTATTTGTTCACACTCTTGTCTTGTTGCTGTCATTGCTGACCTACATCATGTGTGTACTGCTTGAGCATGACTTTCCTTCATGGTAGTATACGCTGTAAGGGTGATTGATGCAGTGTAATTTGGTTATCATTCCTTTCATTTTACAGCATAATTTCTTGTTTTAGTATTGCAAGGTGCCTACATTTCTCAGCCACCATTAGTTGTCTAGAATAGCTATGGATGGGGTCTCATTCTGTCCAACACAGCATGATTGTGTGTGCTTAGTCCCTACATCAGTTATTTTCCTCAGTCTAGTAAAGCTATGATGCAATCCTGGCCACTGCACAGATGTTTCAGTATACATGAAATCAGGACAGTAGTATAGAGAATCGACATGGTTGCCACACAGCCACTTTGGAGTTATGTACTGCACAGTTGAAGTGTGAAATGACACAGAGACACAATAGGTGTGCAAGTGATATTTATTTTTAGGTGGAGTAGTGCAAAAAGTCCATTAACAATGTTAGGTGAGTCCGTTCTGGTGCATTCTTAAATGGTGATCCTATTTACAGGGTGTGGATGATGCTCCTGACATGCTGGGGTGATGTCACAGATGGTGCAGAGGAACAGGAATTGCCAAATGGTAGGAGAGAAACATTTACAGCCAATGTGGACAAGTTAAACAGTAGATTGCCAAACAGTCATTGAGGGTAGTTGGAGTGAGGCTGGCATGTGTCAAAACGTAGGACCTTGGTCAGAGTAGGGCATGGTGCAGGGACTAGGGCTTCCGGGTACTCTTGCGAGTGAATGTTATCTGTTCCATGTCTTCTTCTTCTGATGTGTGTGTTGCCTGGTGTGTCCTTGTTGTTGTTGGTTGTGAAGGGGCAACACACACCTCAGTGTCAGAAGACATGGAGGCAGACATCCCGGGGGCTGATCCCTGTCCAGTTATGAAGGGCAGTACTGCAGCAAGGAGAGCGTGCTGGTTTTTCAGAATGGCAGCCACATCCCGATGGTAGGCAGCCAGGTCGGCCCTGAGGGGTTCGATGTTGCATTCGTGCACACGCTGACTGGCTTGCTGTTGGAGTTGTTTGGTCAACTGGATGACAGCTGTGCAGATTGCCTTCTGTGTTACTAAAAGTTCCTCCAACAGCGATGTTCTGGCTTGCATTGCAGCTGCCTGATCAGCAGTTGACAGCATGCACGAACGCACCCCCTCAAGGCTGGCTGCCATAGTTTGCATCCCCACCCGCACCTCCTTGGCCAGCTCCCGCTGGACCCCAACGACTGTTCTTTCGAAGCTGGTGCCAGTGTCGTCAGAGTCCTCAGCTGTGTTGGAGCTGGCAGGTCTTACAATTGGGGTGGCGGGTGGTTCTACTGTGGTGGCTGCTTCTTCTTGTCTCCTCCTTGTTACTGAAGGGGGGGTTTGGAGGCTTTCGAGGACCATGTCAATGGTCTCTTGTGTGAGGTTGATGGTCTCGTCATCCATGTCATCAGGGAACTCATGGACAGGCATATCGGCAGGAGATCCGTGTTCCTCTGCAAAGAAACAGGGTACAATTAGGGTGTCTGTGTTGAGATCATTTAGCACTAAGATACAAGCCTTTGGATGCCTTAACTTTGTACTCTGATTTTGTCTTGGTATCTGCTGTCCGTCATAGGGCATTGTTGTAGGCCTATGGCCCACCTGTGTGTCACATGTATGATATGGAGCTATCAGACATGCCTGCCAGGTCATCTCTAGGTGTTGATTTGTAATTATTTCGGAATATGCATTTTTTTGTCCTACTCCTCCCTCGGTGTTTCACTATTGTTATGGAGGGACATTTGTTTGGGTGGGCTCTCATTATCCTACATGTGATTCTTGGCTTTCTAGGCAGCAGGATAGCTAATGGTGTGGGGGACTAAGTTTGACCCACTTGTAAATAACTCTGTCACCCAGATATTCTATTTAGCTCAGACAGACTAGCAGTGCCTCTGGTCTCCCACAACAGAGGAATGTTTAGAAGTCCAAGCCCATGACATCTTTGGGACTTCTCAGGGAAGTGGTGGTCACTCAGGTCCTACACATTTCTATCTTTTCCGGTATGTTCCCATACACAAATGACACAGACAGTATGTGTTTGATATGAAGTTTCATTGTACAACTGACTTGTAGGAATTTAGGTGTGAGCCCCAATAACCAAAACAATACACACAGTTAGAACTGAAATAGTCCGCAGGAGAGTAATACATTGGTACACAGCTATCATGGTGCCTAACAGTTTCTACTCTCCCTCTGCTTGTTCTATATATAGCACAGCATGTTAAGTTTGGAGCTTGGCTGTCTGAATCACAGGGGAGACATCATCCCTCATATCAGAGGAATGGGCTGGGATCTGGTTGTGCATCAGCAGCAAGGCAGGCAGCATCTAGATGTGATTTTCTGTTTGTAAACTCCCCCATGCGTGTCTTGGGACGAGGAAGTGAATTTAAAAGACATATGTCATTGTGATGACAAAGTTTCCCTACGCAGGAATGGCAAACCTTAACCCCTACCACATCTATCATCAACGAACCAGACGGTATCCTTGACTGGGGCACAGAGTGAATATGTTCTGGCAAACTCCAGTGCAGAAGTAGGCAAAACAGGGTGATTTGACTAATTGCCAACACCTTAGGAATGACTATTTGCTACATTAACTGATAGGAAGGGCAATGAGATTCATTTAGTGCAAAGTGCTCTGAGGCACTTAGATGTGAGCAAATGAGTATAAGTACATTCAGGGTAAGATGCACAAAGGCCTCCAGCCTGGGGCTATTGCGCAAAGTATACGTTTCACTTGCCACGCTACACTTTGACTGACTGTGGGTGTTGTGACTACCCTGCCAGCACACTTGCCTCACAGGCCCTTCACCATACACTTTTTATTCACATTGCATGATCGGTACATGTTAGGTGGCATGACCTATGTATGTCAATGTTAGGATGTGGTATGGATGTAAACATTGTTGATGTTTGTATCTGATGGGGTCTCATGTGTGTCTTACTGGATTGGCCTGTTTATCGTATGAATGTCCTATTTTTGGGTTAGACTGTGCAGATGTGTTTCATTGACCAGTTGCCTGTGTCCCATCGTCAATGTTGTTGTCTGAGCAGTATGACATTTGTGATGTAGCATTGTTAGGCAGGCACGTGAGGGACCCTGACGTATGCAGCATGTGTGTGTCGTTAGTGCTGTGTGGCTCCTATTGCTGTTTACTTAGGCTTATGTATGTGTCAGTTATGGACATTCGGCATTTAAGTGTACTGGTACCTTTGTCTTATTTCTAGGAGTAGTTGCAGATGTCATCCTCACCCCCTAATTTAGGAATGTATGTTCCAGGGTGGGGTTCCTGCCATTTGGTACTATAGCTGCCCAGAGATGAGAGGTGTTATTGTCAACTGTGGTGGCAGTTAAGTTGCAGTTGTTGTATTTGCTACTGCATTACAGGTAGGGACCTAGTTGATGGGGAATAGTTTGTGCAAAACAAGTGCCTGGATGTGGATTCAGGGTAGTGTCCTTCCCACCTGTCACTGGTTTCCCTTGGCTCTCTTGTTGTAATTACAGGATGTCCCCGTGGGACTGTAGTGGTGGCAGTATTTTGTCGTGCCCCGGCTATGGTCAGTACTGGCCATTCCCCCCTGCCGTGCCCCTTTCCCCATGCCACTTCATATATGTGCTAAGTTACATGCATTGTGTAGTAGGTATCCCCCCCCTGCTTACAGTCCCCATTATTGCATTGTAATTCCCCATGCGACTTACCCTGCATGTGCGTAGTGTCGTGGTAGTCTGCGCTGTCCAGTCCTTGTATCCCTGTGACGATCTCCTCCGGGATGACGGCTGCGACCATCTCCTCCATGTGGTCCAGGGCCTCCTGTTGTGCTGGACTCCCCCCTCCAGTCTGCATTGCTGCCTTCCTGTTCCTGGCCATTTTCTCTTTGGTCCTACGTTTACAGTCATGCCAGCGTTTCTTACACTCGGTGACTGTCCGGCGTTCTTCAGCCACACTGTTTATCTTGTCCACAATTTCTTTCCAGATGGCCTCTCTCCTACTGAGTGGCAATTTTGAGGATATGAAAAGTTGGTGATGGTGTTCCGTCACCTCTTTCACCAGGATTTCCTGCTCCTCTGCACTGAAGCGACACTTTCTTTTTTTCTTTAACATGTCCTGGTTCCTGTATGCTTCCTCCTGGCTGGTTCCTGGTCTGCTCTCATCCTCCTGGGGTCTGTTGGGGCATCTAGGATCCATTTTGGGTCTCCTCTCCTGTAAGTGCAGTTTTCGCGCAAAAATGTCACGCAACAGCGTGAAAAAAACCGGCGTTTTCACGATTGCGCTGTCGTAAATCGACCCACAGTGATTTGCGTCACTTTTACGTGGGTTTCCCTTACGACAGACCGACGCTGTTTGCGTCACGAAATAATGACTCCCACCTGTTGGTTGCGCCGCCGTACGTCAAAGTATAAATTTGACGCCCGAATGGCGCATCCAAATGGCGTTAGACGGCGAAAAAAATTTTGACGCAAAACTGCGATAGTGCAGTTTTGCGTCAAAAAGTATAAATATGGCCCTAATAGACTAATGAAATGGACACTGGATGATGCTGGAAGGACGCGCCAGGAACCTGACTTGGGACAGCTCTGCTGCTGTGCTGACCTGTGACCTGCAAGGTCACTGAGAGTAACTATCACTGCCTTTGAATCTTGTGCTGGCTTACTTGCTGGGGCCCTACAGCCCTTTATTTTTTAATTTCAAGCGCACAAAGAATGCTTTACTTTTGTCATCCATGGCACAAGGAAGCGTTTCTGTATCACCCTTTGTGCGCCCCCCTCCATGACACAGGAGAGGTTGTAAGGCATCGGGGAACCAGCATGGTCAACCACCCTCCCTTGGGTGGCCCATGGGCATAAGCCGGCCCCTACTGTGAAGGCCAAGCACCACCATGACCCGGACAAGTGTAGAGAAGCTGCCACTGGGGATCAGAGCCGCCGTATGCAGTTGGATACGGCGAGTTGGAAGGCTCCCATGGGTTGGCCCGCCTCACAAGAAGGAAGGTAGTGGTCTGGGAGACCCTGGAAGGTACTGGATGCACTACTTGTAAGGTGGCACCATGGGAAAAGCAGTAGATGCGCTGCGCAGACATGGCCAGCTGCCATGTAGTTTTCCCTTGGTAAGATGAAGGAGACGGTAGGAGCCGCATCTCCCTGAACTGCTGTGAAGCATCCTCGCAGGCAGCCCCCTCCTCTTGAATCCTTCCACGAGGAAGACCCAGGAGGGTTTCACCCTTTCAATTACTTGCCAGTGGTACACCCGGCTGGGGGATGTTCTTGGTGGTTGCAGCTACCACGAGAGAAGCAAGGTCACATCCCTTGTCAACCTTACCACAGTTACTGGGAGCTCCTATACTGCTGTGATAGGTTATTTTTCACTGTGATCCTCCCCAATAAAGTACAGAGGCAGTATGGCATTCAGACATAAGGGGCTTCGGGCCCTTCTTAGACATTCCGCAGTTCACTATGAGGGTCTCATGCCCCCAGGGCTTATGTTGTGATAATTCCGTGATATATGATGTTATTACTACTTGGTGGTGACAACAAATGTGTACTGCATTGGCTGAAAAAGAGGGGTATGTCTCTGATCTGAGGCTGTTTTGTGGTGTCACACTCACCATATTGGAGGGATACATTTGTGCCTCATAATCTACCTAATGTGCACTGGGAGGATCTGCTGATGACCTATCATTTGAGAATGTTTCTCTTCTGTGTGCATTCATGATGATGTCTAGGCATGCATGACACTGTGTTTATTATGACATGTCCCTTTCTTTTGGTGATAATAAGAACCTGACTACTCTTTGTGTTGCAGAATGCCATTAGCCAATGTGTTTACCCGACTACTGCTTGTTTTCACAGAGTACAAGTAACCTGTGTGATGTTCTGACAACTGCTTGTGTGACAGGGTATTACTGATATTTGTCATTTTGGTCTAATGTCTTATGTGCAATACAGTTTATCTTTATATAACGTGTTATGGACTTTCCTTTTGTGTTGTATCTATTGTGTTACGTAGGCTGTGTGTGTTGTGCAAACTCTTTACACATTGTCTCTGAGATAAGCCTGACAGCTCATGCCAAGCTACCAAGGGGTGAGTAGGGCTTATCATGGGTGTGTAGCACACTTGCCCTGACTAGAGAGGTGGTCCCTGCCTGTTGGAGGTTCCTACCCTAGCCAACCATAAACCCCATTCCTAACAAGGGGAAAATCAAGCAGTGACACCTCCACAGTGATCTCCGAATCACCTGTGTGAAAAATAAAAAAGGTGTTAAGACCATAATGATTCAAGAAGAAGACCAGCAGAGAAATAATAAAACACAATTATCCCAGATGTGCGGCTAATTCCTCATCCATATTTAGCTCTCTTGGGTAAAGTGTGATGAACCTGATGATGTGCTTGGATCCTAGTCTATGCAGTTTTGTCACCCTTTCACCACCACAAATGTTGGGTGGGGTGACTTGATCCAGTATAATGAATTGAGAGAGCTTGCTGTTACTAGAATGATAGTCATTAAAGTGTCTTGCAATGGAACATTGCTTATCCTGATTTCTGATGGCATACATATGTTCCAGGATGCGTTTTTTGGCCCTATGTATGGTACTGCTTATGTATGGCATGTTACAGAGTCACCGTAGTGCATATACACAGAAGTCGGAAGTACATGATAATCCCTTAAGAATCTTAAATTTCTGTTTGGTCTCAGGTATTGGAAAAGATTTGACTTTCTTGCTATACTTGCAGGTTTTACAGCTTTTAAAGGTATGACGCCAGGTGGTCTTATTATGGTCAATGTTTCTCCACCTTTGGGAATCATATTTTTACACAGTACATCTTTCAAGTTTTTATTCCTATGAAAGGTGATGTTATGTTGGTTTGACAAGTATTTAGCTAAAGCTTCCTCTGTGTGAAGGATTGCTAATGTTTGCACAAAATATCCCTTATCTTACCTGCTTGACTACTGTAAGTAGTAATAATTACGACATGATCCTCCTTATGTGGTACTTTTCTTGGGGCTGCAAGTAGATGCTCTTGTTTAAACTTGTCTGCCTTCCCAACAGCCTCAGTAAGTGTGCTGATATCATAGCCTCTCTGAAGAAATCTCTTGATCATCACTGGTTTTTCTTGTTTAAAAGCAGAATGCTAGCTGCAATTGTGTCTTGCTTGTGTAAGTTAACCGTAAGGAATGCTCCTTATCAAATTCTTGGTATCGACGCTGGCAGCATGCAGCATGCTATAGCCTGCGGTTTTCTTACAGAACAATTTCATCTCAATTTTGCGGTCATCGACCTCCAATATGAGATCAAGAAATTCGTAGACAATGTTTGTTTTTGTGGCTTGTAAAGCGGAGCTTTATATCATTAACATTCAGATTTTTGACAAATTCCTCTACAAGTTGTTCAAACCCTTTCCAAATGACAAATATGTCATCAGTGTAATGTGTCCAGAGCACCACATGGTTCTCTTAATGATGGAAATGCAACACTGCCTGTTGCGTACACCAGCCCATGTATAAACAAGTGCAACTGGGGTAGAAATAGGTTCCCATTGCGGTGCCATGGATATGGTGGTAAAATTGACGATCAAAAAAAAAAAATTAAGACAGTATTCTATTATGTCCAGGACCATTTCATTATGGAATAGACAAGAGCGTGATCTTGAATGTAGGAAATGCCAGCATGCCTTGATGCCCAAGTGATGGAGAATACTGGTGTAAAGGTTGCATACATCCAATCCCATGAGTAGGAAATCTTAATTCAAGGTGATCCCATCAATTATTGAGGAAACAACTATGCACGTGGAGGGGTGAGTTATAGTTACCTTAGGGCACAAGTTATAGTTACTTGAAATAACTGTAACATCTGAAATTCTATTGCTTTGAATGTTTAAATGTGAGCCTAACTATAAATTCCCTGTAACCTTTGAGCCTTTGAGTCTTTAGGTGAATATATACATACATATATACACAAACACACACCCACATATATATATATATATATATATATATATATGTATATATATATATATATATATATATGCAAAAAACATAGGAGAACTCTAGGAAGTTCCCAATTTTAGGTGGAAAGCTGCTCTAGTAAGGAGCACCCTGCAACACCAGCGACACTCTAGATTTGCTCACCTCAAATATCTATATATATATATAGTTTATTTGGAACTATACTTTATCTAATAATATTTTTTTGTGTGGTTTCCTTTGTTTTATTTTGTTACTAATTTGTATTTGTTTGATTTAATATTTAGTTGGTTATAATATTTGTCTTGCTATAATTTTGTTATTAATATTTGTATTTTTGTGCTTTATGTATACTCTTCTGTGAAACACCTAACCTTAACTTGCTCATGGGTTCATCCCAGTAGGCATACGGTAGACAGTACCACCATGGCCAACATAGTGATGTGGAATTCTGACCATAAGGACAGTAAGTAACAGAAGCCATTGTCAGCTGTCCGTGTCAAGAGCCAGACCCCAGGCCATCAACTGCTCCACGCCTTGACATTGAGTAAGCCTCTGTTCCAGCATTGGAGCTGGCAAGGATTTCCCTATAGGCTCCTGAGGGTTCTCTGACTTCTGAGGTTTCTTGGAGAGTGGGGCAACAACTCTTGGTGTTAGGTACTGTACTTCCACTCTACCTCCCACTAGTCCAGAGGTTGTATCCTGACACTGGAGTTTCAGCTCAGCCTGACTCTGAGGCTGAATACGGACCAGGGGTGAGTCCTCCCTTCCCCTACCCCTCCATCTGGGATCCTGTACTCTCTGCTTGTGAGTGTTACCCCTAGAACACTGAACTGTCAGGGACTCTCAGTGGCTGCCCCTACCATCTCTCCTGACACTGGAGGCAACACATTGCCCAGAATGCAGTTTATGGGCATCTGGGGATTACCTATGACCCTCTTTAGGTCACCACCACACCCCACTCCAAGGATACTAGGGCCTGGGTAGGAAAAAGTCCTTCCCCTAGGCCTGAGTTACCCTACACACCTGGCCAGTGTACTGCTCTGGAGAAACCAGACTTTTTACTACCATGGTCTGGTTAGGACCTCAAAGCAGTGATCCCATTCTCCTTCACCTGGTAGAAATGGTGATTTCCCCAGTCAGGGATTACAAGCTCACCCTCTGAGTCTATTTCCCAGCTAGTGGAGAGATCATGGCATGGTCTATGACCTGCCTCTAGGGACTACCTCCCCCTTAGGCCCCATTGGCCACCCTTGTAGAGATTCCCACCAGTGGGTAGTTTCTTCAGACAGAAAGAATACCATAAAGCACCGGTTCTGTAAATGGGATGCCCTAGGCCACCACCCATCCAAACCTCCTCCCTATTTCTCAGGAGGAGCATGGAACCCTTTTCTCCCACCTTATTCTGGACCTGTCTTGCCTTCCTAGACCTTCCCCACACTCTGTTGGGAGGAACGTGAACCACCCTTTTTGGGGTCATCCCCAGGTAACTTCTTGGACACTTTGCTGAAGACCCAGAGGTCCACCTACTATGCAAGCTCTCTGGGGTTAGTGATCCTGTCAATCAGGTGCTGGTACAGCTTTGTAAAACAGATACTGAACATGTGCTAACTCACCCTCATATTAAACAACCCATTAAAATCACCAACTTTTCTGCCTGTTGCCCAACTATTCAGTGCTTTACTGGTATAATCAAGAAAAATCCACCTAAGACTGGTTCTGCATCTTTTGGCTAGCCTTGAATCTAGTGCGGAACGTCTCTGGGATGAGCTCAAATTTGGTAACAAGGATTGTTTTCTGTGGAGTGTACTCCATATGGTCCCCCAACTCCAGTGTAAGCAAGTTATCCCTCCCCATGTAGGCATGTGTTACCAGAGTGATGCCCTAAATACTCCTAGAGGAACCTGTGCATCTTGAGGGCCACCTCATGGGAAGAAAACCACTTGTCAATATCATTCCCTTCCAAATAGCTGAGTAAAGGATGTTTAGGTATGTGGACTTTCCTAGCCCCATCAGACAGTGCACCTATGCTGCCACCACTACTGCTGGAATCTGCTTGCCTTGCATTGTGCTCAAGGCTCCTCTCATGAGCCAGTCACTCAAGAGCCTGTTTCTTATCCATTCCTAGTTTTGCAATCTTCAGCTGAAACTCCCACTCAACTTGCCTGTCCACCAGCTCATCAGGGACTGGCCTTAGGAAGAGATAACACTTGCTGCCCTGGGAACAAGTTGTCCCCCTCCTCTGGGGTTTGCAGCCAAGGACCTGTCCACAGGTCCCCCTCATGCTCATCCACAACATTCTGGTCATCTGTTGTTCTCACCATCTGGTAAGCCTCTGTCCAGGTCCTCAGAGGTTTCTGAAGCTCCAACATCTTGGTGCTTTTCTTGATTGGAAGTTCCCTTTCTTCACAGACCTCCCGGAGCTCAACCCCAGTGTAACTCTCCAATTGACTATCTCAAATTTCATTCTTGCAGGTAAAGTCACAGGCACAGACATCCGGGTGAATGAGAATGCATTTGGGAAAAATAAAAGAGCTAATAAAGGAGATTTATTTTAAAAAAAAACTTGAATGGGCTTCAACTTATATATGGGATTATAATGTTACACAAAATCACTGTATTGCACTGCACAAACACCAGTCCAAATTCTCATAACTGAACACTAATGTAGAAAATGGGGTTACTGGTTGAGGGAGGCGAAACCCTATTCAAAGAGCAACCACACTTCCTGTCAGAGTGGAGTCAAAAGAAGTCCCAAATTAACATGTGCTTCACTCTCAGGTACCTTGGCATAAACATAGTCAGGCTACCCTAGAGGCAATGTGTAAAGTATCTATGCAACACTTCAAACAGTAATAAAGAGAAAACACATCACAAAAAAATCCCACACCAATTTAGAAAAATAGAGTATTTTTTAGACCAAATGACAAAAATCCAATTAGCAAATCTGGAGTTATGAAATTTTAAAGACTTAGGTAAAAGTAGTGCTTAAAAGCAAAAAGCGCCAAGTATGGTTATCTGGTCACGTTGGACTGGGACAAAGTCTGCTGAACAAAGTACCTTAAATCCTGGTTGCAGAGCAGTGCAAGTTTCCATGTTGGGGGTGCGTTAGGCAGCTGTGGTTCCAGTGAGCTGCAGGCAGCGATGCGAGGTCCTGCATCAATGTCAAGGATGCCATTGATGGAGGCTTTCAACTCAAAGCCCTGCATCTGGGATGCATCCCACCGCAGTGATTCTTAGACATTGTGGGCTGTGATGTGAAGTCCCGCATCAGGGATGCATCGGACAGCAGTGGTTTTGAGCTGGAGCTGTGAGAAGATGTGTCATGCTGCGTTGGTTTTACCCAAGAGACCACAGCTGGGCTGGCAGAGCACCATCAGGTCCACTTCCAAGGGCCCAGGACAGAGTGGGACCACTTGAGGGGCCATACTCACTGCAAACAGAGTCCAGGTGCTGGGTTTAAGGTGGTTGGAGCCTTTTCTGTCCCTGAAGCCCTGACCAGGAGGCCAGCCAACTAGCCTTTGGACTCACTCTGATGGTCCTGGAATCAAGATGCCATTCCAATTTTTGCACTCAGGCAGCAGGGCAATAGGCATCAACGTAACAGGGCAGCAGAGTAGCAGTCCTTCTAGCAACAGAGCAGCTTAGCAGTTTTTCTGAGTCTTCCGCAGGTCCAAAGGTATGCTGAAGAATTGGGTCTGAGGGTCCAATATTTATACTTAGTACCAGTTTTAAAATAGGAGAAGGTTCTGGAGGTCTCCAGTCCCAGAGGTGTTTGGAGTTTCCGGCTTCCCTGCTATGTCCCTAAATTATCTGATGTCACAAAAAACTGATGTGAAGCCCTTTGTGAGTGTGCTGAGGCAAAGTAATTGTGATGTGCAAGTGTGGTAGGTGACAGCTTTGGCCAATCCTGCCAACACCTATGTCCCCTTTGTCTCACTGTCTGGGAGTAATGCACAAAGACCAACTGCCAGCTACACCTAGTCATGTGTCCCAAGATTCGGGCTATGGGCACCAAATAGGAGAAGAAAATGCCAACTTTCTGAAAGTGGCATTTTCAGAATGTTCCCAATTGAAAGTTAGCACTTTTTAAATGTAATCCAATGTTATCAAATGGAAGTGGTAGGCCTTGCAGTGGCGAAAAATGGGTTTTTAACACACTTCTCCCTCCCCTATGGGCTGGTTAGGGCCCACCCTAGGAGTTCCTTATATATATTAAAAAGGAGGGTTTATGCTTGGCAAAAGGTTTAGTTTTCCAGGTCGAATTGGCAGTTTAAAACTGTGCACACAGGCTGCAATGGCATGCCTGCAACATTATTGAAAGGCTGCTCAAGTGGATGGCACAACTAGTACTGCAGGCCCCCTAGTAGCATTTAATTTTCTGGCCTTGGGCACATGTATTACCACTTTAGTAGGGACTTACAAGTAAATTAAATGTGCCTATTGGGTGTAAGCCAATGTTCCCATGTTTTAGGAAGGGAGCACATGTACTTTAGCACTGATTATCAGTGGTAAATTGCACAGAGTCCTAAGGGCCTACAAGAAACGGGTTAAAAAAAACAGGAGGATGAAAGCAAAATGTTTTGGGATAACCCTGCAAAAGGGGCAATGTCCAACACCTGCTTTGTGGGCACTAACTCCGAATTAAGGCCATGTTATCTTCAAAATTTTACATTTGTGTTTTTTGGATGGGGAGACCATTTGCTAAACTTTATGTAGAACAGAGAAAGCTTTCATTTTAAGAGGGTGTAATTGAAGGTCACCACAGACGTGGTAGCATAAAGGTAGCCAAAAAGTCAAATATAGCAAGACACTCGTTAATACCATATTAATGGTACAGGTACAATAAAATCGGTGTCGATGTAACAAATAGATATGAATTTGACAAATTTTTGTGCTAATGATGATAAGTTTGTACTTTTCACTGCAGGTTGAAAATTATAGTGCATTCATGTGTCTGTTGAGCAACATTAGGTATTTTTACATGCCAAATATGACATTTTAAAAACTGCGACATAATGCACCATAATAATATGTTTCTAAATCTGAACAAATGGATGACTCAGTGTTATCAATGTCAAACATTGGACTGCCGGCATACTGAAAATATTGAAGTCGTGCTGGCTGAAGGACAAAATTACTATGTCTAATTCAACAGGTAAGCTTAAAACAGAATAACATTCTCGCTTTTCTTCTCCACTCAGATTATTTTGCCCACTTCTTTTGTCAAATGCACTCTTTATCATCCCCTTGGGTCCCACTTTCTTGCACTCAATCGACTTTCAAATTGAATCGTGCTGCCAAATCGTCATTTTTGCCATTCCTTGCTTTGACCTTTCAACCCTATTCTCTGAGCAAAAGTTCCATATATCAGTTCTTTCTCAGTCAAAATGCGTATTTTGATAGAAACCGAACGGTTTTTTTAAATCATAAAATGAACTTAATTCATAAATATAACATGACTTCTATTTCTGTTTATCTGCGTGCATATTTCCTACTCAAAATGAGGACACCTTTTTTCTTAGGAATGAAGGTGATGATAGAGAAAGGTAAGGGGTTTATTTTGAATTTGGAGAGGGGCCTGCCAAGCCGCTGTGGCCTCCACCTGCCTGGAGCAGTTCAACATGGACATTTTAAAGTTTTCATGGACCCTGACTTAAGTGTATTTTGGGGGGCCCTGTTTCCAAGAATCTTTGTATTTATGATCCAATTTTACCTCTTTCACACCCTCTTCGGCCTGGTCACAGACAGTGCAGTCATACTGCTTGAATTCTAAGGGGCATATTTATGAAAAGTGACACTTCACTTTTCTTGCCCCCTTTAGCTCCCCCCTAAAGCCACCATCTGTGCACCATATTTAACATATGGTGCACCATGGCGGTAGATAGGGACCTATCCTCAAAAATGTTTACGCTAGTTCGGCGCTTTGCAATATTATTGTAACATTTTCTGACACTAATCCTGCAAAGCACCAAGAGGCCCATTGTATCCAAAGGGAGACTCCTTTTAACGCCTGCTCAGAGCAGGCAATTTGTCTACACTTAGGGTTCAACCAGGATTGTTTAAAAGTTTCAATTATTGCATCTCTGCCAATGTGTGTTTGACCATGATAGTGTCTTGCTCTTTGTGTCATTAGACAGTTTTGAAAAACCCCATGCCCTTCATTTGAAACCCAAAGATCACCATTTTCTCTTTGAGTACAACCCAATTTTATCCAGCTTTTCTTTGCATCTTCAGGAACCTCATCTTGTAGTCCCTTTATTGCCTCTGAAGTGTTAATTTCTGTCACCTTGCAACTCTGACTTCTCTCATCAGTATTCATTGCACCAATATTTTTCCATTCTTCATTAAAAGTTACACAATTTAATGTACAGAAGCGAGCAACCTGATCTGCATAGGAATTTCCAATGGAGATTACATGACTCAATCTCTGATGAGCACTATACTTGACTACCACAATTTTTTCAGGCAATTGTAGGGCTTGTAACAAATCATGAATTCTATCACCATTTCTAACTGGTGAGGCAGAAGAGGTCATGAAACCTCTCTGGGACCATAACAACCCAAAGTTGTGTACAACACTAATCCATGCTGGCTGGCTGTAAAACTTGTAATTTTAAGCTGTGCAGAAATACAGCATGCTCTAGTAAGTTTAGCCACTTGTGCAGAAAATACTCCTTGAAGCCATGAACATTTGAGTTTGTCAGAAATTGCGTAAACAGCATAACTAGATCTCAAAAAATTCCCACATTGGCTCTTAGACAGGAACCATCAACAACAATTATTTGATCCTTTTTCTCTAAAGCAGTATCCTAGATAGCAGGTCTGGGTTTGGTGCACAGTTCAGTAACCTCTAGGCAGTCATGTTCAACTTCATTTACATTCTCATTTTCAACATTGTCTACTGGGAGCAAGATTGCTGGATTAAGCACAGTGCTACACTTGCGGGACACATTCTCTAAACCTAAAATCAATAATTCATAGTTAGTCAGTCTGGCATTTGTCAAATACTGAGTCTTGGTTCTGGTAGGCAAGACCTCAACTGAGTGAGGGACCAGCACAGCTGAAGGTTGTCCCATCACAATGCTCTCACACTGAGTGAGACTCATACCAACAGCGGACACATTTTTTAATAAGCCATATGAAGCTGCGGTGACAGGATCCAATGTAGCTGAAAAACATGCTACAGGGCAGTTTACGTGACCATGTACTTGTGTCAGGACAGAATGTGCACAGCAATCACATTCATGACGCAGTTAAAATAGCATTGTTTAATCAGGCATTCCCAGAGCTGGTGTTCTGCACAGACTCCCTCTCAGCTCAGTAAAAGCTTTCATGTAAGCTTCATCAAAGGTCACAGGGTCAGCAACATCTTTGTGGGTCAATCTCTGTAAACGCTTGAAAACAACAGAAAAATTGGGAATCCATTAACAACAGTAACTCACCATTCCAAAAACATCCTGACATCTCTTTGTGTAACAGGAGGGTTCATTTCTAAAATACCTGTAACCCTTTCTCTGGACACCTTCCTTGTGTCTTTCTCTATTCGATATCCCAAGTATTTCACTTCTTTTTGACACTATTGTATTTTTGCTGGGGACACTTTATGTCCATTTTCACCCAAATTATTCAATAAAGCAATAGTACCCTGCCTACATGCTTCTGGTGTCTTTGAAGCAACCAGTTAGTCATCAATGTACTGAACCAATGTTTATTGGAAAGGCATTTCCGATGATTCCAAATTGGATGGGGATTCTGGAAAGCCTTTTGGGATCCTACACCAACAACACACATGAGTGCAGAATTTAAAACAGAAGAGAAACTGTCTATCCTCATGTAGAGGTAGTGAGAAAAATGCTTGTGACAAGTCCACTACTGTGTACCATTCTGTGTCACGTGGAATTCAGAACAAAATCACTGCTGGATTGGGTACCACTGGACAACATTTGACCACAATATCACTCATTTTTCTCAAATCCTGAACAATGTGAAATTTCCCACTGGATTTTCGCAAACCCATAATAGGTGAATTACATGGGATGCTCAGCACTTCTTTCAAGACTCCCTGCTTAACAAAAATCTGCAACTACAGGAGTAACTCCTTCAATCACTTCTGCCATGTGATATTCAGGAGTTTTTGCATAAAGTGCATTAGGTTTCATTGTGACTTTAACTAGTTCGACTCCTTTGATTAGACCAATGTATTTCCCAGAAAGATCCCAATAGTTGGAAATAAGCATATCTCGTAAAGCAATTGGCAGATACAGTACTGTAAATGCAGGATAAAGAGTAATCAATGGAAACTCTTCATTAATCAAATTACAATTTCCAGTTGGTAAACATGATTCTTCATCATCACTGTTTGTTTGGATGGCAATTCCATCATTTGTGAAAGTAATCAAACATCTTGTTTTGGATAGCAAATCTCTTCCAAAAAGGCATACTGGACTTGAGTCACAGACTAAGAATCTGTGCATGCCTTCAAAATGACCAGTTTGAACATTTATCGAATGCTGATTCACTACTCGTACAACCTGTACTGTTTTCTCAGAAAGTGACACATTAGGAACTTCTGCAGTTCTGACAGTAGAGTATGTAGCTCATGTGTCAACCAGGAAAGAAACTTCATGATCCATTACCACTCTGATCCACCTCTAATGAAGCTGCTAGCACACATTCTTCTTCATCCAAACTCTCACTCACAATTTCATCATTCAAGTCCTCCTCACTGTGAAAAGGAAACTGCTGTATGCATGGTTGACTGTTTTAACTTAACTTTTGATCCAAGTTCTACAAAGCAACCACTATCTGCTGCTGTGCCATTGGAACTTGAGGTATTTGCATTTGCTGCTGTGGCATCATTTGCATCTGCTGTTGCATTTGGTTTTGTGGTACCTGAAAACATGGCACCTACACCTGCTGTTGGGAAATTTGCATTTGCTGAGGAATCTGCATTTGATAATTCATATTCTGGACATTTAAATTAGGATTCTGAATTCTCGGTCCTCTGAAATTTGGAAATTGATTATGTTCATTCATCTTCACAACACATTCCTGTATCACCATTGGACACTCTCGTTTCCAATGTCCTCGACCCCCACATGCGTGAAAATATAACATCATCTTCATTGTCTGAATATCACTTGAATTAACATTAATATTCAAATCAACACCTACATGATTTCCATTTCCATTTCCAAAATGAACACATCCTCTTCCTCTCACCAGTCCCTGACTTTGAACCATTTGCATATTTCCCTGTTGTTGTGGAATTTCTTGCATCCCTGAAGGTGCTACTCTAATTGGCATCACCATTGCCTTTTCATTCAGTCTTTTCTGCTTCATTTCAATCTTGTCACTGCAATATTTAGCAAACTATAATAATTCATCGACTGATTTTGCTTGCCAGCAAATCAAATGACTTTTGAGCATATTACTAATTTCAGGTCTCAACCCTTCAACAACCTGAACACTAAATGAATCATGTCTTTGGGGTCAATTGTTTCTGTACCACTGTAATGTTTGAATGCCAGCAACAACCTTTCATCATATGCATGTATTGACTCTTTTGATTCTTGGGGTGTCCTATCAATTCTCTGCCAATCAATGTTTTTAGGGGAAACTCCCATTTTCAGAAGTTTAATCACTTTGTAATAGCTTTTCATTACTTCAGAAGATGGTGCAACTCTCACTGAATCTCGTGGAGGTTTTCTTGTCGGCCAGTCAACACTCCAACATGCAATCCATAAATCAGCTGGAACCACTATTTCTAAGACAGTATTTATATCCTCCCACAGCCATTTTGCAAGTTTCACAAACCTCTCTGTTTGCTGGTACCTTTCTACTGGCTTCTTTCTCAATCTCGGGTAATCATTTGTTAATGACAAAGTAGCATTCCTGCTCCAAGGGACATGAACACAATTCCCTCCAGGAATTTCTCTCATTGGTAACCTTTAATGTACTATCAGTCTGCTGTGTATCAGTAGAATTCAAATTAGCAGACTCTCTTTTCTTCTGATCTCTTTTCTTTACCCATACACCTTCCCATTTATCTAATGCTCCCCATGTTCGAATACTTTGATTTAATTCTCTAATGTGAATTTTCATCCCAGGTGATCTCATGTTCTCAATGCCTTTTGAATCTAAGTCTAATCTGTAACTCCTTTTCAATGAGTTTGATTTCTCAATATCCACTTCATATTTTTCTGCAAGTTCTGATAATTTCTGATGTGTCAATTCTACTCTGTTTGTGACATATTTACACATGAACCGCAACTCATCTTCATTATATGAGCCAATTCTAGTTAATTAGTGTTTCTTCAATCATTTAATTTAATTCTAATTTTAATCTTGCTACGTTCAATGTTCTTTCCTCTTCAGTAACTGTATCCATTGCTGATGCTCCACTCACTTTCTGTAACCAATCGGTTAACTGTTGAGCTGTGAAGCCTTGTAAAGAAACATTATTATTTACATTGGGCACGCTTTGTGGAGTATTACATGGCGGACCCATTACTCTCTCAGTTGTCATCAGAATTGAACTTAGATCTGAATTTGACTTCTCCACATTTTTAGAAATTCTGGAATAAGTTAAATCTATAAGGAGACCTGTTTTGTCAAAAGTCTAATTCATTGGAGTCATAACTCTTGCAGTAGCATTGAGTGTCTCCATTTCTACATTCAAATTGAAAAGATTCTGTGAACAAAATGAATACACTGTTCCTGGCGAAAAAAGAGGGGAGGGAAACCCTAAGGTTTAGGAGCAAGAACCCTCACACATCCAATTGGATGTCATGCTGCCGTGACGAACTACAGGCAGGTCATGTTTCAAGAGCAGGAGAGAGTTTAAAATTGGTTCCATACCCCAAAGGAAAAATGTAATGGGTAGTGAGGGGAAAAGACCAAGATTGAAAATGAATGTGTGAGGGCTCTTGCTCCTAAACCTTAGGGTTTCCCTAACCTCTTATTTCGCCAGGAACAGTGTATTTATTTTGTTCACAGTCACTTTGGGAGATTATACACTGGACCTTTAACTCTCCCTGTCCCTTTATTTGTTATTGAAAAGATTCCGCACATAATTCTCATTATTTCCCTGGGCATACAATTGAACAACTGGACCAATTGTAAGAGGAACTGTTAATGCTTCTGGACTCAATATAACATTCTGATTTCTCAAGTAAATTACTGCAGAATTCTGACCAGTAAGTACTTAGGAATTTGTTTGTCATACTCTTACTGTTATTGGAGTATACCTTGGAATTATCTGAGCTTGACTAACAACTTGCAAAGGAGTCATTGAATTAGGTGTAGACTCCACCTGAACCATCATTGGTTTCTGATAAATCTGTGGTGCTCCCGGTACTGTAACACTCAGTGCAGAACTTACAAAAGCAACAGTAGAATAAACTGCAGGCTGAACTACACAGGAGTTTGAGTAACTGTAATAGAAGGAACATTAGTTGCGACCCATACCTGACTCTGTGTTACCACAACTGGAGGTGATGCACTTAGACCAATACTAGTATATGGACTTGCCTCTTGTGCTGCATATGGTGCGGGATGATCTCTCAATAATTTGTTGAAATCTATCATCATCTGAGTCACTGTCACAAGTCAACGATTTCCTAGCTTCATTTGACTTTGACTCAGTTTCCTCAAGATCCTTATTCCTTTTCTTTCTCTTTGTTCTGACACTGTCCTCTTTCTCTTGTGTAGGTGCAGGATACATTTCAATACCCTGTAAAATTTCTGCTCATTGTCTCATCTTACTTCTGGGCAATGTTTTCTCAGCTTTTCACATTCATCTCTCAAATTGAAATTTCTCTTGTTGTCTGCCACTAACTCCAAAATAGCTAGGGCTTCAAATTGTGCTGGTCTCGGAGGGGACTTTAATTTATAAAGTATTCTCCTTAGATTCTCTGAGATTCTCATATAAAAACTTCCATGAGCACTAAGCTCCCTTCCTTCTCTGTAATTACCCCCCATTGTTTTAACCAAATGCATGCTGAATGACCTTTCTCTGCAATTACTATGTTTGGGGATGTAACTTCTGGTGGGTCAATTTCTCCTATTCTGACTGAAATGAAAGCATCTCCTCTTATCGCACTCTTTCACGCTTTGAGAAATGTCATTTTCACCTTTAATTGATTTAAAACTACAAATTAAATTTAAAAAAGGAAGTAATTCAATCCAAAAGTCCTTTTTCTTTGCTACTCAGGACCAGTAGTGAACAGCTATTGTCCACCAATCCGGTTGCGGCTCCTTTTCACCAACTGACTAATCCCAGTGCGGACCCAAAGACGTAACACTAACACACGGCGTCTGACAAAGTCTTGCGGCTCATCCTTCAAACTTGATTCTCACGAAAACTAAATGCAAAATTTTTGCGAGCACTAAAAAAATCCACAAACCAGCTTGTCTGCTTACTACAGGTAGGGGGCTCTATTACTTCAAAAGCCTTATGGAATTTTCATCTGCAGCTTTTAGCTCTGACAGCTACTCTTTCAACTTCAGCTTTCTCTCATGCGCAAGTAAACTTCAACCAGCAAATTTCACCCTTGGCTATTACCAGATCTTCCTTGAGCTCTCTACATCTATTACCCTCAGAGGTCTACTTGAACCTTTTGACTCAGACAGGAGTGTGAAATCATCCAATCAGACAACGTGAACCAATGAACATCAAGTATAAGATCAAATCATCAACATATTCTATTGGGGACAGTAATTTAAACACACCATGACCTATGTGGCCATACATTACTACACCAGTTTAGTAAAGTTTAAACATGTATTGTCCTTTAGATTAACATTGCTAAGATCATGTAAATCATGCTCAAGACCAAATGATAGGCACACGAAAACATCACAGGCTGTCCAAAACACCTAAAGAATTTCAATCTAATCAAAGCATTTATCATGAGATACTCCAAAAGAATAATGCAAAATAACAACAGAATCAAGTGAAAAATAGAAACAGCATACATTTAGGGGCATATTTAAGAAAAGTGGTGCTGCACATTGTGCAGCGCAACTTTTTTTGCACCACTTAGCACCCACCCTATCACTACAGTGTGTGCACTGTGTTTAAAATACAGCACAGCATGGTGATAGTTAGGGGTCTAGCATCTGAATTTTTTAATCTAGTCCGTCTCTTTGAAGGATTAGCGTAAAAAATTCTGACGTTAATCCTGCAAAGCACCCAGAGGCCCATTGCAAGCAATGGAAATCTCCTTTTAACAGCTGCTCTAAGCAGGCGTTAGAGGAGCCAAAAAAAAGGGTGCAAGGAAATAGTTTCGATTTCAGTGCGCCATTTCTTTTGCCCCCCCAATGAGGGAATGACCTCTTTGCATACATTATCCCTGGCACAGGCATAATGCAGCGCAAAGGGTTACAAAGTGGCTGAATACAGGCATCCGTAAAAAATTACATTTAAGCAACGTGGAAACATAAAGTGTGCTTCCTACCAAAAAACTTGAGCAAGAACAAAATATGCAACCAGAAAACATGACATTGAGCACTGAAGCTCATTGCTTGGAACAAAAAAAAATTATCTCAAGGAAATGTACAACATGAGCAGTAAAAGCAGGACAGAAATTTCCACTGTAGAAGTCACACAGGATGTTTGAAGAACCATTATTTTGCAGCGTTAACACTCTTCTAAATATCATTCCTGTGGTAAATGACTAAACGTGACTCCTAATGCTAAAACATAAAGAATGCAACATTTAATTTAACCGCTTCAGAGCGGGCGTCAGCCACTGGCCAACGCCTGCACTACCTCCCTGGTGCGGGTCACGACCAGTGGCCGACACCAGCGCGGGGGTAAAAAAATCCTCCGATGTGTCAGTCACACAAGCTTTATTCGGTCTAAATAACCATCAAAGCAATAACTTACAACAGTGAAATCATGATCTATACATAATAAATATATAGCAACAAGACTAATAAGTAGATAATAAAAGTAAGGTAAAAATACTATAAAATGAGGGATCTGCAAGTATACAAAAAGAAAAAATTGAAATAAAACTTCACATATGCATCCCGTCCTATAAGTGAGGGGCAAATGTCAAAGTTCCTTTTGTTAAATGCTTTAAACTTCCTCATCAGTAATTTATAAGAAATTCAATGAGTAAAACAATTTAAGTTAATTAAGATAAAATCAGGGATCAATTAATATCAAATTGCTATAATCCTTTTTAAAAAAAATATGTACGTCTGTGCCAAATGGACGCAAGGAACTTGCTGACCGCACAAGTTAGGAGAGAGGAACAATCTCTCAACATCAACCTAAGAGCATCTCTACACGTTCTCAACCCCATGTTCCTACAAACGGGACGAAGCCATTTCCGCCGAGCAATACCATAGGCAGGACAAATAAACATAAAGTGCACTACAGTTTCCACAGAACCATTACAGCAAGGGCATTTATCGGATAGCAGGGTGGAGCTCCATGAACTAGAAAAGGACTTCAGAGGGAGGCATCCATACCTAAAACGAACATACAGACTTTTGCTTAATTGATCGGTAATTAAGTCCAGGAAGGGTTCGAAGTGGGGAAACCACTTATAATCAAGAAAAAGAGACATCAACCTGCCATGTGAAACACAAAACAGATGTTTTTCCCTGACATGGGACCAGTAAACAGATTTCAGGTGGTCCTTGTGAGCCCTCCTTAAGTTATTGGGCTGGCTCAAAAAATTACTAAGTCCCAAGATATGGAACCATTCTGAAATGTGCTTGAACCAAGGGATATAAAGTATGTTTGGTCTATCCAGTAAGTCTTGCAAAGATTCCTTGTAGGTGACTAATTCAGGGGTAGTCCAGATACGAACCCAAAAAATGAAAGGCCTTAAAGCTATTACATCGGAAATGCGAGGGAACCCTAAATCCAGAAACAATGGGACCAGGGGCATACTACGAGGGCATGCCACGAGTGATCTTGCGAAGCTGTTTTCCCCCACAGATAACTTGCTAGATTTAGAGCAACCCCAGACCTCAGCACCGTAGACCGCGGCGCTCTGAGCCTTGGCTAGATAAATTTTAATAGCTGGGGAAATAACTTTCTCGATATTAGACATTTGAAATCGCAAAATTGCCCCTGACCTATGCGACTCGCATTTTGCGAGTTGATGCGACTCGCAAAATGCGAGTCGCAAATTGGAATGCAGGGAAAAAAAACGTGCCGAAATAGCGACTCGCACCCGGACTCGCAACGCAGTGTGCGAGTCCGCAGATTGCGAGGTCGCTTTTTGCGAGTGTGCAAAAAAAGAACTCGCAATTAGCGAGTAGATGTCGCAAATTGCGATTACCTTGAAAATTGATTACAGGTGCAGCAGAACACTCCAGAAACCACTCCAGAACACTCTGGAAACACTTCCCGGCACATGATGATGACATCACAGCCAGGAAGTTTACTAATAC
The DNA here is from genome assembly GCF_031143425.1 of Pleurodeles waltl. NCBI lineage: Eukaryota > Metazoa > Chordata > Amphibia > Caudata > Salamandridae > Pleurodeles > Pleurodeles waltl. The sequence goes on along the minus strand of NC_090444.1, from coordinate 416,981,088 downwards.
ACCTGGGAGGAGGCAGGACCACACCCTTTTATAACTGCTGAATTTCACACAGGACAAACAGCAGCTGCCATGGAGGGAACACCAAGGAAGAGGAAGCTGAAATTCTCTGAGAGGGAGCTGGAGGTGCTGACAGAGGAATGCTGTCAGCACTATGATGACTTGTTTGGGAGATCAGCCCTCAATGTTCCTGAAGCCACCAAGAAACGGCTGTGGCAGGACATACAGGACAAGATTAATTCCCTGGGGGTGAGCCATAGGACCATAGACAACATCAAGAAAAGGTGGTATGACCTCCGCTCCCGGACCAAGGAGAGGGTGGCTGAAAGGCTCCGGGAGATGAGAGGCACAGGAGGGGGACCATCGTCTGTGCCACCACCCACACCCCTGGAAGAAAGGGTGGAGGAAACCTTGGAGCAGGAGGCAGTGTCTGGATTTGGGGACCTGGACACCTCGGAGCCCAGCACATCAACCGGTGAGTACCATGTGATATGCCTGTACCCCTATCAATGCCATACCCCCACCCACCATGTACACAGGGGCATGCACAACCAAGATAGCTCCATTTCAGGGTAGCAAATGCCAGAATGATGCATTATGGGAAATGTAGTCAAGTAGGCAGTTCATAGGCAAATGTTTATTATGAAGTGTGCAATAGATAGTAGACACTGACAGTCTGTTCCCCATGTCCCACAGGTCTCCAACAAGACACCACCAACACTCCAAGCAGACAGGCCCATGAGGACACCTCAGGACCCGCCAGCACCCCCACCTGCACGGTCAGCAGCATCCCTGTAGTAGCCACACCTGCTGCAACAATTCCACAAGAGGCTGCCCCAGCAACAGGCAGGGATGAGACAGGTGGAAGCACAGGGCAGCCACCGCTGCGCAGGTGTCGCAGGTCCATACCATCAGGGCTGCAGTCTGCATCTGTGCTACTTCCTCCCAGCACCAGTGAGGCACATCTGCTGCGTGGTCAGCGCCTACAGAATAGAATTTTGGGGAGGATTTGTGCGCAATAACCATGCCAGCATGCAGCACCTCAACACAAGGATGGACATGATTTGCAATAACACTGGGGACCTTGCCCTTGCCATGAGGGAACTGGCGGGAGGACTACTGGCCCAGGCCGAGGGTGGGCGGCGCAGAGATCGTCAGCTCATGCACAGACTGGACAGGATGGCCACATCCATCGGCAGGCTCGCCATGAACACCACAGGCCTGTCGAGGAGGACAGTTGGGCTGCAAGTGGAGATGGGCCATTTCGCTGGGGATGTGGCTAGGGGCCTGGGACGTCTGACCCACATTATAGAAATGATGGAGACACGGGAAATGTCGAGGGGCACAGGGGAAACACCCCAGGACAGTGAGGAGGGCTCGACAGTGAGCAGTGTCTCTGTCACTGACAGCAGGGTGCTCAGGAGTGGCAGGCAGAGCACCACGGAAGCACCAGGGACCAGCCAGGCTGGCAGGAGGGGCAGAAGGTCTTAGAGATCACCCTGGACCATAAAATGTGGCACATGACGTGAATGTGCCACATGCCTGGTTAGCATTTTCATGCCCATGGACAATCAGTACTTGGGAATAGTTTCATTAATGCACTAATAAAACAGTTATTTTTGTTCCACTTAACAAATGGAGTTTTTGGTCAATAGGTGAGTATGGTGGGAGTTGACACGTACCGTCCAAAATATTGTGTTGCAATGTGTTCCCGTCTCAGTCTGCCTTGATTAGCTATACTCCTATCCCCATGATGGCGATGTGGTTGTTCTTGCTCTTCATCATCAGGATCTGGGTCTGCAGGGGTGAGAGGTAGCCCACGTCGGGTGGCTATGTTGTGGAGGATGGCGCATGCGACCACAATTTTGAATGCGGTAATGGGGGTGTATTGGAGGGCACCTCCACTGCGGTGGAGGCATCTGAATCTTGCCTTCAGGAGTCCGAAGGTGCGCTCGATGAGGTTCCTGGTCCTCTTATGTGCACTGTTGTATTGCCTCTCTGAATCATTGCTGGGTGTTAAAAACGGAGTCATGATCCAAGGCCTAAGAGCATATGCACTGTCACCTGTTGGGCACAAAAAGTACATTGTTAGGAAGTCCAGATTGTCGTGCACAGTGACCTGTGTGTATGTCTGCAAGTGCCTGTGGCTCTACCTAGGAGGTAACCGTCTCCGAATTCCCCACGTTCCAGGCGTTGATGTCTCCCACTATGCCTAAAAATATATGAGTCATGGGTACTGCCTGGAAACTTAGCTACAATGTCCGTGATGACATAATGGGCGTCACAAACAACCTGAATATTGAGTGAGTGGGTACACTTTCTGTTGCGGAAAAGGTGTTCTAGATTATCAGGGGGGCATATTTGAATGTGTGTCCCATCTACACACCCTATGACATGGGGAAAGTGGGCAATGCGGTAAAAGTCCAGCTTGGTGCTGTTCATTTCTGCCTCATTCCTTGGTAAGTATATGAAGTGGGACATGTGCGTGACTAAGGCATCTAGGAAGGCCCTGAGGAACCTTGACACTGCACTTTGGGATACCCCACCTGCCACAGCAATGACCCCCTGATAGCTCCCTGAGGCCAAGAGGTGCAGTGAGCATAGCACTTGCACATGCGTAGGGATGGCGCAGCCACGCAGAGTCTGGTGTTCTAGCTGTGGTTTGAGTAAATCTATTAATTTTAGTATGGCTGCGCTGCTAAGGCGGTATTTGTCATAGATCTCTTCCTCAGTTTGCTGAAAAAGAGTCTGCCTTGTTCTATATATCTTCTCCTGTCTGTGGCCCCTCCTCCTCCTCTGCTGGGCTGCGTGGACTCTCCTTCTCACTGCTATCAGGTATATCTCCGCCATCTCGTGTAACCCAGATGCCTTCTGGGTCTCCTTTTATAATTTGGTAATGGTTACCACCTGCTCTGAGTTAGTGGTAAATGGGACATGCAAATTGGGCTTTTTGCGACTAGTCGCAATTTGCGAGTTGCAATTGCATAAGGTTTGCGACTCGCAAATTGCGACTTGGTATTTGCGGGTCGCAAAATGGGGTCGCAACAGATGCGAGTCGCAAACGTGTCCCATCGCTTTTTGCAAGTCGGAAATGGGCTTTTTGCATCCCATTTCCGATTTTGCACTGTCGCAAATAGCGATTCGGCCCGTTTGCGACTCGCAAAACTTTGCTACATCTGGCCCTAAGTCCCAATCCATGATCTCCACAAAACACACTAAACCTATCCAGGAGAACCTGAAGGCCCATAGGTGTTTTAGAGATCAAGAGGGAGTCATCAGCAAATAAGAGAATTTGAACTTTTGAATTATTCAAGGAAGGGGCATCGTTTTGACAGTCAGTTACAACTTGCACTACTTCATTGATAAACAACGAGAAGAGAGTAGGTGCCAGGACACAGCCCTGGCGTACTCCCCGCCTGATATTAATACGGTCAGTAAGTTCCCCCTGTCTGCCCCATCTTACTCGAGCATAGGTATTCTTGTGTAATCTTTGAATTAGATGCACCAAGTTCATCGGGACGCCAATTTTCTTTAAGACTTTCCACAATTTCTACCTTGGAACAAGATCAAACGCAGACTTAAGGTCAACAAAAACAACATACAAGTTTTGTTTGGCCAGGGTAGCGTATTTTCAAAGTAACAAAAAAAATCTAAAGACTTGGTCCATAGTGCTAATTTTTTAACGAAACCCAGTCTGGAGGGGAGATAGGACTTGGTTAGCTTGGACCCAGTCCATTAGCCTGTCTAGGACTTGCTTAGAGAAAATCTTTTGAAGATTATCAATGAGGCTAATTGGGCGGTAATTGGCAGGCAGTCCCACATCTCCTTTCTTATGAATAGGGATAATTTCGGCACCGAGCCACGAATCCGGAATGGAGCTACCTGCTGCGATGGCATTTGATAAAGTATTAATGTACCACGCCCAAATAACAGGTTCAGACTTAAACAGGTCCCCCTGTATCTTATCGGGACCAGGAGCCTTAGCAGGTTTCAAAGAATTAATAGCTACTGTGGTTTCAGCAATTGTAAAGACAATGCCCTCCATGGGACCCTCAATAAGGTCTGCATTTACCACCCGTATAGGCCTCGTGATGCTGTTACACAGATGAGGCATAAATCTCGGAAAAATGAGCCACCCATCTTTCAGGTTGGATATAAAAATTAGGAATAGCACTACCCTCTCTTTGCCTGTGAGTCAACAACCTCCAAAAAGAGCCCTCATCTCGATTTTCGACTGCCTCCAGCAACTTCTGCCAGATCTCAAATTCCCAGTTTTTCTTCGCCAGATTCAGGGCTTTAGTATAACTAACTCTAGCGGTCCTAATCTCGTCCTGTGAATGCTTGCGGAGGGCCAATTTAAGATTGAGCCTAGCAAGGTCGCATTCATTGTTGAACCATTCCCTGGATCGGATTGCATCTGGAGCATGTCTCACAGTGGTTTCTTTATAAAAAACGTTCTGTAGAAAATTTGTCAATTCAACCAGAATTTTCATGATTGGAAGACTATCGATCTCTTGATTTTCAAGACCAGAGAACGACTGTAGAAAAAAAGAATACATTTGTTTAACCAAAAGTGGGTTAGATATAACTTTTGGCTAACTAACACGGGTTTGCCTGGAGTTTAGGGAAGGGATTGGGACGTCAGTGATCTGTAGGTGTTGAGTTCTCCCAAATGCTTTGTTAAATAGAGTAAGGCATAGGGGGTAATGATCACTGTCATGACGGGATTCAACCTTCATATCCAGAATGTGTGACCAAAGCCTGATGTCAACAAAAAAATAATCGATAGTGCAGGAAGAACACCCCCGCTTAAAAGTGGGGGCACGGTTTAGATCAGATCTAGTCCGACCATTACATTCCCAGAGACCATGGCGTAGGCAGAGGGAAGCCATCTGTGTGGCGGCACAAGAACCAATGCTAAGAGAATCATCCTTCGCTTGGGGGATACCCCAGAAGTCGTCTTCTTCAGTTGTTAAATTGCCTACGAGGTTCGGGGATACAAAAGAACAGTTTATAACGCCCCCTATCACCAGATGGTTAGAAGGATGCAAAGATTCCATACACTCAACTAGCTGGGCAAGTACCCTTGATTCCATGTTGGGAGGGACGAACCTCGTGTACACGTTAATCAAGGTCACTATGAAACCAGGGTGGAATATAAGTCTGACACCCATGAGATCTAATGAGTTAAGGGGAAATACAGAATGGTCGCATTGCAGTTTCTTATTCACTAAAATCATGAGCCCACCCATAGGTCTACCAAAGCCTCCAGAGGTGGGCTGATATATATATATATATTTATATATATATATATATATATCTATGTTTATGCTTATGTTTATTTTATATATATATATAGCGATCACTTTGGTCAATGCATGTGTGGTTTCCCTGTGTGCTGCGAACGGCCGTGTTGGAAGCACATTTTTCTTTCAAGTAGAAAATCTGAGAAAAGGATTTCCTATAGTGTGATGTTTAGATTTTGTTGAAGAATTTTATGGGAGTTTGCCCGCTAACTCCCACATCAGCATCGGCAGCAAGAACGTGCAATCTGGTGTGCGGCCATTTGGTGATACATATATATATATATATATATAGATATATATATATATATATATATATATATATATATCAAACCAAGGCCCTTTCAGGGATAGAGTGACGCACAAATTATGCAAAAAACAAAGGAGAACTCTGGGAAGTTCCCAATTTTAGGTGGAGAGCTGCTCTAGTAAGGAGCACCCTGCAACACCAGCGACACTCTAGATTTGCTCACCTCAAATGTCTGCTTATCTAGCAAAGTCTTTAAGCATAGGATCAGCACAGTGCTATCCTCGCCAAGCTAGATAGTGACAAAGGGCCTGATTACAACTTTGGCGGGGGTGTTAATCCGTCCCAAATGTGACTGATATACCACCCGCCGTATTACAAGACCATTATATCCTATGGAACTTGTAATACGGTGGGTGGAATATCTGTCACATTTGGGACGGATTAACACCCTCCGTCAAAGTTGTAATCAGGCCCAAAGTCTTTTGCCATTTGTACAGCAAAATCTTTAAGCATAGGATTGACATAGTGTCATCCTTGCCGAGCTGTAAAATGACTTGGGGGAATGCTCGATGGAAGGAAGTTTGTGGCTCCTCTCAGATTCCAGAACTTTCTATCAATGAAATTTGAGGGATAATTGTTTTATTTTCCACATTTTTAGGTTTGCAAAGGATTCTGGGTAACAGAACCTGGTGAGATCCCCACAAGTCACCCTATCCTGGATTCCCATAGGGTTTGGTAGGTTTCCCTAGGTGCCGGGTGAGCTAGAGGCCAAAATCCACAGCTAGTCACTTTGCAAAAAACATGTCAGACTTCAATGTAAAAAATGTGACATGTCCATGTTGCGTTTCCTGACACGAGCAGTAGGCTTACCCACACAAGTGACGTGCCATTTGTATTGGGAGACTTGGGGGAACACAGAATAGCAGAAACAGGGTTATTTCTCCTTGTCTTTATCTACATTTTTTCATTCCAAATGTAAGACAGTGCGTAAAAAAGAAGTCTATTTGAGAAATGCCCTGTAATTCACATGCTAGTATGGGGACCCCGGAATTCAGAGATGTGCAAATAACCACTGCTTCTCAACACCTTATCTTGTGCCCATTTTGGAAATACAAAGGGTTCCTTGATACCTATTTTTTAGTATTTATAATTCACTAAATGAATTGCTGTATACCCGATATACAATGAAAACCCATTGCAAGGTGCAGCTCATTTATTAGCTCTGGGTACTTAGGGTTCTTGAGGAACCTACAAGCCCTATAAATCCACGCAACCAGAAGAGTCCAGCAGATGTAACGGTATATTGATTTAAAAAATCTGGCATAGCTGGAAAAAGTTATACAAGAAAACATAGCTGGAAAAGGCTCTTTTTTCACCTCAATTTCAATATATTTTTATTTTAGCTGTTACTTTCTGAGGGAAACCTTGAAGAATCTCCAAAAATGACCCCTTACTGAATTCAGAATTTTAGTTAGTTAGCAGATTTGACACTGTAATGGAAAGAAGGTGACAGATCCAGACTGTTGTCTGTACAGACTCAGACAGACTTGAAAAAATGTTTCATAACCCAACTTTGGGCCATAGGGCCACATGTACGAACACATTTTCCCATAGACACAGAATGGGCAAAACTGCTTGCTACATCTGGCCTATAGTGCCCAAAATATCTATCTTCACTAATTAATTCAATTTTTTATGACCCTCACAATGAGTCATAATTGTTTTTTTTTTTAGGAACCAGCAGTCAACATATGACAAGTACCATTTGTATTCTTAAGCAGTTCATGGATAAGGCCTACTGTAGTCAGCCAGTCAGTCAAGCAATCAATCAATAACTATATTCAATCTAAAAGAATTATCATAAAAACATGTAAAAAACATGAACAAAGATGGATTACAAAAAATAAAAAATCAACTTGTGATGTGCTTATGGCTTTGTACTAGCCATCAATATTCACAAATTGAAATTCTTAAAAATCACATTTACAAAACGTCATCTTTGTAAGAAACTTTAAAACATAAGCAACACATTTTTTATGGCATAGGGCGTATTTGAAAATGGTGCACATTATAAAACATACTTCAGGAGAATTAAGCATTTGGAGATATAACAATGAAAGTTTGCACCTTGTCAGGTGTCACTCCTGAGAACATCTTCTTGTATATAAATAGTGAAATTTGCACACAAAAAGTAAAATGTAACAAACTCTGCGAGGAATACTCATCAAACTGACAAATAAAGATGGCAGCAGAGTAATACTGGCCCATGAGAAAACAAGGAGGAATTCTAATGATTCTCAGTCTAAATGTAGCTAAAAGCTTCCTTTCCCATGTATTGGTCACCCACTGCAGTCTGTACTGTGAAAAAGTACTATAGATGTTGTCACTGTAGTGTCAAATGCAGACACATCTTTCTGTAAAAGTACAACTGTTAGTAGTTGAAACACCAATAATTACAGGGGAACCTTGACTAGGATGCATGTGGTAGATGTAGGAAAGCAGTTTCCAGGTTGGCTTCAGGCAAGAAAAGAAAATGTGCACTATCAAAACACCTGCAGCGGGCTATTGCTCAGTGCACCTGGCCTTTATTCCCTACCATATGACGGTAATTAAGTAAAAGATGAAATATTCCTTTTTTGTGCACACATACCAACACCTGCTGCCAAGGTGCACTCCTTTAAACAAGGAACTAAGTACAATTTGAATAATGGCAGTGCACCACAGTCGACAATATTTAAAAGTCCAATTCTTCAATGTAGTTCCTTTTAAATCTTCTCTTTATTCTTTTGTCTTAAAACAGCGCACATTCATAGCAGAAGAGCCAACGCGTTTCGTCCTTAGAAGAGGACTTCTTCAGGGCTGTAATACAATAAATATAATTCCCTTAAAGTGTGCACAACCATATATTTGAAACGTTTTATTCTAAAAAACATTACACAGTTTAATCAATATCCTATTGTGAATAAAACCAAGACAACGGAATACTTAAATTGTGAAAAAACAGAAAATACATACACAAAAAGAAGAAAAAGAAAAAGGAAAAATGATACCAACAAACCTTTTATGAAAGACATACTAAGGACATATAATTTTAAAAATTATGCAGCAAACTAATTTTTGGCTTTAATGGTGGTGTAGATGTAGATGTCCTTAAAGACAAGATTCTTTTGCTTAACCCAATTAAAATAACAGGCCATTCCTGATAAATTCTTACATCATTTCAAAAACATTTTCTTCTGAGCAAGAAGAACAAATTCTCAGGAGAAAAAGGAGAATAAGAGCAGGGGTGTTATAATCGATAACATTACCATCGATTGTCCTTTCTCATAGTGAAACCTCCCAATATAAAGATTCTTCTTTACTTAATGATCATCCCAAATAAGAGGAACATACCATATATGATGTGATATTCATAATATGACAAGTAGCAGAATCACAAGCATGGTCCAGAATAGTGTCAACATGTTCAAATTATTTGATTTCCATTCTCACCACATTTGAGGAACAGTTCATCTGATTGTATATCATTTCTAATTCATACCCACAAGAGGGACAGAATACAAAATTCATATGATAGTGTTACTCTCTCATTTAAACCATACTTATCTAAATGCAAAACACCTGCACATTCCTAATGGTTTGATTCAATTTCGATCCGCCATATTCAGGTAATTCCCAATGTTACAATAGTGTCAGTACAACCAGTATCAGTGCGTAATATAAACTAAAAGGCTGCATCACTTCAACAAAAAGTTATAATCACAATTGTCATCAATGTAAATACTATGGGGGTCATTACGACCTTGGCGGGCGGTAACCGCTGAGCGGCCGCCAATGCGGCCGCACTCAGGCGGCCCCCATTATGACATTCCCGCTGGGCCGGCGGGCGCAAACCAAGTTTGCGCCCGCTGGCCCAGCGGGAATGAGGCTGCAACATAGGAGCCGGCTCCTAATGGAGCCGGCGGTGTTGCGGCCGTGCGACAGGTGTAGTTGCACTCGTCGCGCTTTTCACTGTCTGCTGTGCAGACAGTGAAAAGATGGCCGGGGCCCTGTTCAAGGGCCCCTGCACTGCCCATGCCAGGTGCCCCAGGACACCCCTTACCGCCAGCCTCTTCCTGGCGGTGCAAACCGACAGAAACAGGCTGGCGTTAGGGGGGTCGTAATCCCCAAGGCAGCACTGCAAGCAGCGCTGCCCTGGCGGATTACATCCGCCGGGGCCATTGTGGCGGTAAACCGCCGGCCCCGGCGGTGCGACCGCGGCGCTAACGCCGCGGTCAAAATACGGCGGGAGGCACCGCCAGCCTGTTGGCGGTGCTCCCGTCGTTTTGGCCCTGCGTTTATAATACCGCCAGGGTCATAATGACCACCTATATTTATTAAGCCCATATTCAAGCATATCAACGCTAGTTTTATTAGCGACAAGACTTCCTCGTTATCATGTCAACATTCCACTCTAATCCAAACTCAATTACCCACACACCCACAGCAACACCCATTGCATGCTCCTCCGAAAAACTGCGTCGGAGTGGCCCATATTTACAAGGAGGCATAACGCCACAAAAAGTGTTGTTACACCTCCTTGTAAATATGGAGCAGAGGTTAGCGCCACTGGAGCATCACGTAAAGTGGCGCTCCAGTGGTGCTATGGGCTCTTAAATATGCCCCTATATTTTGTAAGAACTTCTTTTATCTCAAACTGCATTATTTTGCAGCAGCCTAGCTTAGACTGTGTGTATGACTATTGTACAATAATGATTTATGTATTCACAGTGCTTTCTGTCACAGGCTTGGACCTCTAGCAATATAAATACAAAGGTCACTAGTCCCCAGTTCGGGTTCAATTATGTGCCACTCAGGTTTTACATACACAGACATCTGCAGTAATGGTGTTTGGCAACTGCTTTTTTATTACCTTAAAGAGTATACTTATAATTGGATAGGTTAGCTCGCATATTTTTTTTTCAATTAAATTGTTTTTTACATTATTTTATATGCAGTTACCCAGACGATGAAAAAAATAATTGGACTATTTTGTTCTGCCACCTCTTTGCTACCAGAGGTGTTTGTGGCCCGCTGGGAAACCATCCAAGGGCACCTGGTGGAACGTGCCCAACTATTTTAATGCCTCTGCTCTAAAATGTACATTAGTTTAAGAGTAAGATAATTCTTCAGTTTACAGTAGCGAAAATGCTTCTTAGTTGGCTATTTGCCTCTTGAACATATTTCCTAACACCCCCACAGAAAAATATTCCAAACAAAGGATCAGCAGCAAGAGATTGAAAATTTGACAAGTACCCTGCCTCCAGAACATGCAGTTCCACACTTCTCCACACTCCAACTCTTCAAATAATTTGAGGATGTGATCATTAAGTATTTCAATTTTAAACCATCCTCAGGTTGATTATCAGGTTGTCGATAAATGTCTAATCCCCTAGATAACATATTTTCCCCTGCAAAAGCAATGTTCACTCTATTGCAATCAAGTTGATCTAATGAGATAAGGTTAATTACACGTTACGTTTCTTCGTGTTTGATAATGTTAGCATGCATTATCGACTTTAATTCATGTTAACATAGTCCATGTTTGTGCACTGAGTGAGTGTTTCACTCTGCATGTGTCAGCTGAACATGAGTTTTCCTCCTTCATTTCATGTAAGTTAACAGAATATGAGTGTGCCAAACATTCAGGAGATGAAAGATAAAAAGATATTTAATTATCTTCTTATCTTTCATCTGTTGGCTCAGACAGCAGTGTGTTCAGGGTGGGGTGGGGCTGGGCTGTTGAGGTTGGAAGGGAAGAGGAGGGGTATGTGGACAACCTGCACAAGTGTGTTTGGCCGGCCATCTCAGGCCGGCCAAACACACATACGCACTTAGGTTTCTCCAATCCGGTTGTGTACACATCTGGGCTGGAGAAACAGCACAGACCCCAGGCTTGTGTCTGAGTGGCACTACGAGCCGCTCAGACCAATCCTGACACTGTGCACATGCTATGTTTAGCATGCTTGCAGTGTCAGGATTGCTGGAGGGCCTGAGCTCATGTCTCGCTGGGACACCACAAGAATACCAAAGGAGCAACGGGCCAGGAGGCGGCGGCGACCACAGGAAAAATGTATGTTCTCATTTTTATTTTTTTTATTTTTATTTATCCCCCCCCCACCCGGTCCTTTCCTCTCTCCTCTTGAGATTTGCGACAGTGGCCTCTGCAAACACTGCTTCAATTAGAAAAGGATTTTTCATTTTCTGCTGAATATTTGTGGTGCCTGAAGCTTAGAGAGGTTATTGCATAATGCCTTTGGAGGTCCATTGCTGGCAGAATTCAAATGTAACGAAAGGCTGCTGCTTCCACACTTCATAATGTTTCTAATAGAAGTATGGTTTTCAGTCATATTGCAAATACAGGTTTTGATCACATTAGGCACCACCTGTTCCATAGGTTTCTTGAGGGTAAAAGGGATAGTGCCCCAAGCAAATGGCTGGGAGGGAGGTGTTAAATCGGACACAGGCTGGAAGGCCATCTGGCTTACAGTATGCTGGATGTATGTTATGATGCAGCAAAGTTATGGACAGTAATAAAATGATGCTGCAAGGCTATTAGGTGGTTTTAGACTAAGAGGTTAGGGATGTATGATGAACAGTGTTTGAGTGCATCTATATTTACCTTAACAGTATTTTTAATTGCTGGGCTAGGTGTTACTACAGTGATAATTCCTAGATATACGAGTTACCATAGAATAGCAAAAAATAAATACTAAACATGAAAAAATATGTTTGTAGGTGCACTGAGTTTATGCGTTCAGGTTGGAGCCCATTACTTTTCATCTTTAAGAACAAGAGATTCTATGGAAGATTTGTCAGATTCCGTACATCCCTAGCTATTCTAAGTACAATTTAGAAGGTTGGGTGAGAAACATTTTCTTCTTCTTCTGCATGGGTTATACTTTTGTTTGGGAGTAAAATTCTACACTGTGGTGACATTCAAATTATTGGGGTTCTCACAACAGTCAAGGCATCGCAATTTCATATTTAGTATACCTCACTTATACCGATTAGGCACCAACGACTTGTGGGACTTGGGTGACTTAACTAATATAAAAAATATGCTTGTTAACATGTCAAAACTGACATATTGTGCCATGAAGACATATTCTGGCTGCAGCTTTTGGCTACAGTTGTTCAAGCCTGCAATGGCAGTCCAAAAGTCTTACTATTAAGCTCTTACTTTGTTGGCACACTATGGCCCTCATTACAACCTCGGCGGTCTTTCAAAAAGACCACTGAGGCTGTGGGAGACAGAATACCACCAGTGCCGGTGGTAATTCTGGCTCCCTATTATGACTTTTCCGCTGGGCCAGCAGCCGGTAACAGTGTCACCATCCGCTGGCCCAGCGGAAAAGTCACATGAACATTGCTGCCGGCTCGTAATAGAGCCGGCGGCAATGCTGATGTGCAGCGGGTGCTGGGGGGGGCAGTGAAATGCGCAACGGGGCTATGCCTGGTGGCCCCTGCACTGCCCTTGCCAAGTGCATGGGCAGTGCAGGGGCCCCCAGGTGCACCCCAAGTCTCCCTTACCGCCAACCTTTCCATGTGTTTACTGCCATGGCCAGGCTGGCGGTCTTGGACTCATAATCCCCAGGTCAGCAGTGCTTATGACAGGCGAAAGCCTGGTGGCATAGTGGAGGGGCCGGCGGTATGGCCGTGACTATTGTGCCACGGTCATAATAGCTGGAGTAACACCGCCAGCCTGTTGGTGGTGTTACTGCCAGCTTACCTCCAGCCGCCAGGGTCGTAATGAGGCCCTATATCTCACATAAGACATCTGCCTTTTATGCCACTAGTGTCTTTTGATCCCTATTGAGATAGTTTTACTAAAGAGCCAGTTATGCTGATTAGATTAACTACTGTTAACTTACTTTTGAAGGGAGTGGCCATTCAGTGGGAGGTGTTCGGAAGCCTCCCAAAGACCAAAGTGAAATCAGGCCAGTAAATCCTGCCCCATAAAAGCAACAAAGCTGAGGTGACCATACCGAAAGGCCATTTTGCCTACAAACATGTAGAGGGGTCTGATGTATACTAATTGCTAGTCTACTTGGTGTTTGAAGTGTGAGATGAGGTGAAGCATGGAAGGCTGCTTAGGCTCTGTGCCAAACGAGTTGAGACAAGAGGCAATGACCAAAGAGAAACTGTAATTATTTTACTAAAGACAGATGTTTCTGCCTGCATGAAAAGTGAAACCGATTTTGAGGTTGGTTAGCATTTGCTAATATGCAGAGGTTACTGATGATAATCTAAAGAGTGATGACTTGGGCCCTCATTATGAGGCTGGTGGTCATCAGACAGCCAGCTTTGCGGCAGAGGTCTTCTCGCCATAGACCCGGTGGTAAAGACCGCCGCATTACAAGATGTGAGGTTTGGCAGAAGCCAAACCGCCACAATACCGCCTTGCCCGCCAGTGCGGTTGCACCGACACGGCCGGTGGTGAGCTCTCAGGGCCGACGGCAGGCCTCAAGCCGCTGCCCGCATCACAAAGCAGAAAACTGACAGGATTTTTAAACGCACCCGGTTACAGGAATCCCCATACCTGGCACTGGCACACACCCCTCCACATGTCCATGCACCGTCCACACACCTCCATGCACCCCCTGCCCGTCCACACACTTGCAAACACCCCCTACCCAACCACACATATCCAAACACCCCACCCGCTCTCACACATACATACACATACCCCCACTCGAACACACACATACTCATTTCCCTCCGCAATCATTCACACCCCCACCTCCCTAGCATTCATGCACATTCTACCCCCTCAACGCATGCATACATTCACACACTTCCCCCTCCGCATTTGCACACTTGCACACGCATAACCTCATCCGCACACTTGCACACATCCCCCCTCTCCCCCACACTTGCACACACCCCCACTCATCTGCACACTTGCACACAGACACCTCCACTCACTCACAGACTTGCACACATACACCCCCACTCACATGCATTCTGATACACACACTTACTCACTCAAACCCCGACATCCCCTACTCTGCGCATACATGCAGATACACATGCCCAACCGCACGCATACATCCAGACACCCCCACTCAATCGCTCACAAACACGCACTCAGACATCCCCATTCGCACACATACACACACTCAGACAGATACCCCCACCACTCTGCATACGCACACATGAACTCACACCCGACACGCCCTCTCCCCTCGACATACATGCAGACATACACAGCCTCCATGCACACATACATACACACATGCACACCCATTCAGGCACACATACATGCACCCACCACACACATGCATCTAACACCCCTACTCCCCCCTTCCGGTCGATCAACTTATCTTTTCCAGTGAGGTGGTCATCCTGGAGGGGTGGGTCCTGGTTCGCCACAGCCAGCAGCGCACTGCCAACAAGAATCTGCCACACCGTATTACGTATCATAATAGAGTGGGCAGTGTCTTGTTGCTGTGGCAGTGCTGGTGGTAGAACTGCCTCTTCAATTCCATTGGCCAGGCCGACTGAGTCAGATTTCCACCTGTAAACTGGCAGAAGTCCTTTCAGGTCTCCTAACATGGTGGTCAGCAGACCGCCTGCACTGGCGGTCTGTTTACTGCAGTGGCTTCAGGGGTGTTTGACCTAAGAAGTCATAATGAGGGCCCTGGTGTCAGCATGCACAGCAAGAATTTTGTGGTCATAGGATATTGATAAGGTTAAATGTGCAGGGGTGAAATGGGTCTCACAAAGATTTTGTCTAGACAAGACTGAAGGTCTGTTTACTCAGTGAGATGAGACGGTTGCATATGTGAGAATGCTTTTGCAAATGGCCGGTATTGTGTTGGAATAGGAGACAAGTAGTTTGTGATGACTGTGATTCATTTTTTGCAATGAATACTAAATCGATGTAGTGGCATCTTCTGACAGCAAAATGGTAGGGGCACACATGGAGTGATACTAGGATGTTTGTAAAAATATCAGATGAGCTTATGAGAGTAGTTTAGTGATGGTAATGTAGTGCTTATTACAGTGTACCTTTAGCTAGTGTAGGAGCTATCTCTGGTTAGTTTAAGGATGGATTAGATATGAGCTATCAAAACACACGGTGACAAAGCTGACAATATGAAGAAGGGGTTGTAAGTGGATGATAGGTTACAGAATTATTAGAGGGTGTTTTGACAGTAACGGTTGCTGATTCTAACTCTGAGTATGGATTTGTGTGTTGGAGTGGGGCAGTTTTTTTTAGAGGGGAAAGGAATCATGTTTCTCATATGTATGCATGTGTAATGAGACAGGAAGCAGTGAATCTAAGGAGATGTGTTTTCTCATGAGTGAGCAGTTTTGGAGAGGGTGCTAGTGAAGTAGTGAGAGAGGCGAACATCTTTATTTCTAATATTTAGAGTGAAACCACTGAGGAGAAATAGTGGTGTGTAGTTGGAAGAATGTAAAACTGTAGGTTGAAAAGTTTGATGAAGGCACCGATAGAGCCATGAATAAGGTGGACAGGGATGAACTTTAGTTTTTGGGGCACACTACTGACAATTAAGAGTGTGAACCCGGCGGGGGTTCACTCCAGAGTATAATGGTGACATCAGTTTGAAATGCCAAAAACATTACAAGATCAATTGTGAGGTAGTATGATGCACTTCCTGGTCAGCCAAAGCCTCAGCAGCCTAAACTACTGTAACCTCTGACAGAAAATCACCTCACAGTCCCTTGATATGTGAACATTGATTCTCAGGTGCAAGAATCACCCTTTTTCTTGTGCAATTTTTAGTCATATAAATGTGTTTCACTGTCCAAGACGCCTCATTGCTTGATGATTGTGTTTCTTTTTTTCTGGATTCCGGTAATGAAAATTTAATTAGCTGGGGAACATTGAATCTTCAGGTCTCCTGAGATATACACAACTCTCTTTGGAAGTGTGGAAAGAGCTACTGAATTAATGTGCTCAGACACACTATCTCTAGTTTCCGCCCTTTTCTTGCAGCAGGGATGTCATCTCTTAATTTCTTTACCCTTGTTCCTTCATCTGGACTGTTAGTAATTGGGTTGTCGGTTGACTGGGTGTAAAAATTAGTCAAACATCAACCACAGTCCTTGTCAGGATAAGACACAAGCAAACCCCAAATTAATCTGTGATCAAGCTCTAGTAGCTTGACACAGGGCAGTCAAACTTAACTTACTGGCAATGTGTTAAGCTGTTAAGTATTTGTGCAACACTTCAAACAGTAAAATAGTGAAAACATCACATGAAGAGATACTAAACCTGTTAAAAAATAGAAGTGAATGTAATAAATCAAACAAGAGCAAAACTACATACATTCAGTTAGAAGAACTTGAGTTATGAATTTGTAAACAATAAACTGAAAAATAGCACTTAGAAGTTAGAAGCACGTATCTGCACATATCTGCCCACAACAGACCGGGACAAATTCAAAGACTCAGGCCACAGCGGTGGAGCGCGGGCCGGCTATAGCGACCCTGTTGGGCGCTCTGAACCAAAGTACCTTAAATCCTAGTGCGTGAGCATTGCGTTGGTTCCGAACCATGCTGTTGAGGAGCAAAACAAGGCCAAAAAGACAAAAATCCAGTATGTACAATTCAAGAAATTTATTTTTACAGAATATCTGCAAAAATAATGCTGAAAAGCATAAAGGGCCAACCAGGGCTATCCAGTCGCACTAGATCGGGTGAAATTTGAAAAGTCAGGCCGACCGCGATAGAGCGCAGGTCGGATACAGGGACCAGCCTTGTTCCACTGAAAAAGTACCTTGGGTGGAGGGATGCATCAATTTTGCAGACCCAACAGAGGAGGCGATGCATTGGTATTGATTGCTTTAAATGCAGGTGGCCCAGTCAGAGATGCATTGTCGAGCCATGCAGTTGTCAATGTGATGTCTTCGAAAAGTGTTGCGACAGTGACCCTGTTTCGATGATCTGCACAGCTTGCACTGCAATGTCTTTGCCCTTGCAGGAAGCGGCAAGGCTTTGATGTCGAGGGGAAATGCGTCAGTTCTGACCTGCGTAACAATGGGGATATGTTGATATTACAGTTGTAGTACTTTATGTCCACTTCTAAGGGTCCAAGACTGGATTGGCACCACTTGGCAGGGCAAGACTTGCAGCAGGCAAAGTCCAGCTGCTTTTGTAGGAAGAAGCTCAGGCCCATATTTATACTTTTTTTTAGCGCCATATTTGCGTCATTTTTTGATGTAAAAGCAGCGCAAACTTATAAAATACAATTGTATTTTGTAAGTTTGCCCCGTTTTTGCATCAAAAAGCGGCGCAAAAAAAGTATAAATATGGGCATAAGTCTTTCATGTCATTGGGGCTTCAGAACAGCAGGCAAGCTAGCAAGCCCTTTGAGTCATTTGGTTCTGGGAATGTAGAGCTGCAAGTCCAGACGTTCTCACTCTCAGGCAAGGAGGGCAGCAGGGCAGGCACAGCAGAGCAGGAATCCAGCAAAGTCCAGCAGAGTCCAGCAGAGTGACAATCCCTTCAGTAGCACAGCCATCCTTCTTCCTGGCAGAATGTCCTCAGGTCCAGACATGTACTGGATTTGGTGGGGTCCGAAGTACAGTTCTTATCCCCAGTGGTGCCTTTGAAGTGGGACAACTTGAAAGAGAGGCCTTTGAAATGCGCAGAGTCCCTGTCCTTTCTGCCCTGGCTTCAGACACACTACAAGGGGTTATGCAGCCTTTTGTGTGGGCTCAGGACACAGCCAATGCAGGTGTAATTGTAAGCTCCTTCCTCCCATGCTGCCCAGGATTGCCGATCAAAATCCAGATTGCAACTCAGTCATACCTAAGCTCCTTTTGTGTGTGGCTGTTTGGAGAGAATGCACAAGAGTCCAGATGTCACCCACCTAGACGTGTATTCAGAGACAGAAAGAAGGCACTAGATGACTTAAAGCCCATCAGAGGCCTCTGGACAGTCGCGTCCCCTGCCACAGTCCCAACCCGCCACAGAGCCTCCCCCTCAGGAAACACCAGCACAGCACCCACCCAACGGGTCCATGCCACTGTCCCCAGGACACGTCAATCAGCAGTGTGTCCACCACTACAGGGACCCCAGGCAACCCCACGATTCCAGGAACCTGGGGCCAGTGGCAGGGGGAGGACACGTCTAGGGAACCCACTCTCCATGAGGCACTCGCAAACGTCCTAGGAGCATACCACCATTCCCAGGAGACCATGGGTCAGGTACTGGCCAAGTTGCAGGAGACGCAGCGGCTGCAGGAGGGACAGTACCTGGAGATCAGGGAGGACTTAACAAAAATATACACCATCCTGGTCACCATTGCAGGGTGCAGGCTGACATGGGCAAGACCATGAGGGAGGCAGTGGCACAACAAAGGGTGCCTGACACCAGCCAAACCGAGGAACAGCCTTCCACCTCCGCCGGCGCTAGTGGACAGGAGGCACTGCCACAGGAACAACAGGCCACCAGCACCCAACCCCCTGCAGAATGAGAACCACCCCGCAAATGGTCCTTGCGATCCAGCCAGAAGACAGAGAACATTGCCAAGACCCCCACCAGGAAATATAACTCTCCTGATGGTCACCCTTCTGTCCCACTCTGTTACCCTGTCCACCTTGAACTGCCATTGCTCCCCTTCCTATGCCCCCTTAGACAATGCACCTGTGATACCAAGAGACTGGACATTCATCCACCATCACACAGCCCCTTGCACATACTCCTATAATTATTGGAACATAAATAAATACCCTTGAAACAAATACCATACTGGAGTGAGTGTAATGAATCTCAAATGTATTAGTAAAACATTTCCAAAGCAGTGCAACGTATATGTACAGTGAAATCTACTACAGGATGACCTTTGATGGGCAGCAGTACATATAGCAGAAGCCAGAATGGGACACACAGATCTGAAAATGGAGAATCCAAAGGGAACAGTCAGTGGCCATACGCATATAGTTTAAGAGGCTGCCATGTACAATGTCCAACAGTTACTGAAATGTTAAGTTAAGTTACAGTGTCTTACCTCTGTGTCACTGGAAGTACTGCTGTATTATATTTGTTCTGTTGTCAACTTCTTCCTCTGCCTCCTCTATCATCACTGACCACAGGCTCCACAGCTGCCACAAGACCAACTTCAGGCACATTCTCCTGCAGAAAAGGCACCTGGCGTCTCAAGGCCAGGTTGTGCAACATGCAACATGCAACAATGATCTGGCACAACTTCTTGGGTGAGTAGTACAGGGAGCCTTTATAAAAAACGTTCTGTAGAAAATTTGTCAATTCAACCAGAATTTTCATGATTGGAAGACTATCGATCTCTTGATTTTCAAGACCAGAGAACGACTGTAGAAAAAAAGAATACATTTGTTTAACCAAAAGTTGGTTAGATATAACTTTTGGCTAACTAACACGGGTTTGCCTGGAGTTTAGGGAAGGGATTGGGACGTCAGTGATCTCTAGGTGTTGAGTTCTCCCAAATGCTTTGTTAAATAGAGTAAGGCATAGGGGGTAATGATCACTGTCATGACGGGATTCAACCTTCATATCCAGAATGTGTGACCAAAGCCTGATGTCAACAAAAAAATAATCGATAGTGCTGGAAGAACACCCCCGCTTAAAAGTGGGGGCAACGTTTAGATCAGATCTAGTCCGACCATTACATTCCCAGAGACCATGGCGTAGGCAGAGGGAAGCCCTCTGTGTGGCGGCACAAGAACCAATGCTAAGAGAATCATCCTTCGCTTGGGGGATACCCCAGAAGTCGTCTTCTTCAGTTGTTAAATTGCCTACGAGGTTTGGGGATACAAAAGAACAGTTTATAACGCCCCCTATCACCAGATGGTTAGAAGGATGCAAAGATTCCATACACTCAACTAGCTGGGCAAGTACCCTTGATTCCATGTTGGGAGGGACGAACCTCGCGTACACGTTAATCAAGGTCACTATGAAACCAGGGTGGAATATAAGTCTGACACCCATGAGATCTAATGAGTTAAGGGGAAATACAGAATGGTCGCATTGCAGTTTCTTATTCACTAAAATCATGAGCCCACCCATAGGTCTACCAAAGCCTCCAGAGGTGGGCTGATATATATATATATATATATATATATATTTATATATATATATATATATATATATATCTATGTTTATATTTTATATATATATATAGCGATCACTTTGGTCAATGCATGTGTGGTTTCCCTGTGTGCTGCGAACGGGCGTGTTGGAAGCACATTTTTATTTCAAGTAGAAAATCTGAGAAAAGGATTTCCTATAGTGTGATGTTTAGATTTTGTTGAAGAATTTTATGGGAGTTTGCCCGCTAACTCCCACATCAGCATCGGCAGCAAGAACGTGCAATCTGGTGTGCGGCCATTAGGTGATACATACATATATATATATATATATATATATATATATATATATATATATATATATATATATATATATATATATATCAAACCAAGGCCCTTTCAGGGATAGAGTGACGCACAAATTATGCAAAAAACAAAGGAGAACTCTGGGAAGTTCCCAATTTTAGGTGGAGAGCTGCTCTAGTAAGGAGCACCCTGCAACACCAGCGACACTCTAGATTTGCTCACCTCAAATGTCTGCTTATCTAGCAAAGTCTTTAAGCATAGGATCAGCACAGTGCTATCCTCGCCAAGCTAGATAGTGACAAAGGGCCTGATTACAACTTTGGCGGGGGTGTTAATCCGTCCCAAATGTGACTGATATACCACCCGCCGTATTACAAGACCATTATATCCTATGGAACTTGTAATACGGTGGGTGGAATATCTGTCACATTTGGGACGGATTAACACCCTCCGTCAAAGTTGTAATCAGGCCCAAAGTCTTTTGCCATTTGTACAGCAAAATCTTTAAGCATAGGATTGACATAGTGTCATCCTTGCCGAGCTGTAAAATGACTTGGGGGAATGCTCGATGGAAGGAAGTTTGTGGCTCCTCTCAGATTCCAGAACTTTCTATCAATGAAATTTGAGGGATAATTGTTTTATTTTCCACATTTTTAGGTTTGCAAAGGATTCTGGGTAACAGAACCTGGTGAGATCCCCACAAGTCACCCTATCCTGGATTCCCATAGTGTTTGGTAGGTTTCCCTAGGTGCCGGGTGAGCTAGAGGCCAAAATCCACAGCTAGTCACTTTGCAAAAAACATGTCAGACTTCAATGTAAAAAATGTGACATGTCCATGTTGCGTTTCCTGACACGAGCAGTAGGCTTACCCACACAAGTGACGTGCCATTTGTATTGGGAGACTTGGGGGAACACAGAATAGCAGAAACAGGGTTATTGCTCCTTGTCTTTATCTACATTTTTTCATTCCAAATGTAAGACAGTGCGTAAAAAAGAAGTCTATTTGAGAAATGCCCTGTAATTCACATGCTAGTATGGGGACCCCGGAATTCAGAGATGTGCAAATAACCACTGCTTCTCAACACCTTATCTTGTGCCCATTTTGGAAATACAAAGGGTTCCTTGATACCTATTTTTTAGTATTTATAATTCACTAAATGAATTGCTGTATACCCGATATACAATGAAAACCCATTGCAAGGTGCAGCTCATTTATTAGCTCTGGGTACTTAGGGTTCTTGAGGAACCTACAAGCCCTATAAATCCACGCAACCAGAAGAGTCCAGCAAATGTAACGGTATATTGATTTAAAAAATCTGCCATAGCTGGAAAAAGTTATACAAGAAAACATAGCTGGAAAAGGCTCTTTTTTCACCTCAATTTCAATATATTTTTATTTTAGCTGTTACTTTCTGAGGGAAACCTTGAAGAATCTCCAAAAATGACCCCTTGCTGAATTCAGAATTTTAGTTAGTTAGCAGATTTGACACTGTAATGGAAAGAAGGTGACAGATCCAGACTGTTGTCTGTACAGACTCAGACAGACTTGAAAAAATGTTTCATAACCCAACTTTGGGCCATAGGGCCACATGTACGAACACATTTTCCCATAGACACAGAATGGGCAAAACTGCTTGCTACATCTGGCCTATAGTGCCCAAAATATCTATCTTCACTAATTAATTCAATTTTTTATGACCCTCACAATGAGTCATAATTGTTTTTTCTATAGGAACCAGCAGTCAACATATGACAAGTACCATTTGTATTCTTAAGCAGTTCATGGATAAGGCCTACTGTAGTCAGCCAGTCAGTCAAGCAATCAATCAATAACTATATTCAATCTAAAAGAATTATCATAAAAACATGTAAAAAACATGAACAAAGATGGATTACAAAAAATAAAAATCAACTTGTGATGTGCTTATGGCTTTGTACTAGCCATCAATATTCACAAATTGAAATTCTTAAAAATCACATTTACAAAACCTCATCTTTGTAAGAAACTTTAAAACATAAGCAACACATTTTTTATGGCATAGGGCGTATTTGAAAATGGTGCACATTATAAAACATACTTCAGGAGAATTAAGCATTTGGAGATATAACAATGAAAGTTTGCACCTTGTCAGGTGTCACTCCTGAGAACATCTTCTTGTATATAAATAGTGAAATTTGCACACAAAAAGTAAAATGTAACAAACTCTGCGAGGAATACTCATCAAACTGACAAATAAAGATGGCAGCAGAGTAATACTGGCCCATGAGAAAACAAGGAGGAATTCTAATGATTCTCGGTCTAAATGTAGCTAAAAGCTTCCTTTCCCATGTATTGGTCACCCACTGCAGTCTGTACTGTGAAAAAGTACTATAGATGTTGTCACTGTAGTGTCAAATGCAGACACATCTTTCTGTAAAAGTACAACTGTTAGTAGTTGAAACACAAATAATTACAGGGGAAACTTGACTAGGATGCATGTGGTAGATGTAGGAAAGCAGTTTCCAGGTTGGCTTCAGGCAAGAAAAGAAAATGTGCACTATCAAAACACGTGGCAGCGGGCTATTGCTCAGTGCACCTGGCCTTTATTCCCTACCATATGACGGTAATTAAGTAAAAGATGAAATATTCCTTTTTTGTGCACACATACCAACACCTGCTGCCAAGGTGCACTCCTTTAAACAAGGAACTAAGTACAATTTGAATAATGGCAGTGCACCACAGTCGACAATATTTAAAAGTCCAATTCTTCAATGTAGTTCCTTTTAAATCTTCTCTTTATTCTTTTGTCTTAAAACAGCGCACATTCATAGCAGAAGAGCCAACGCGTTTCGTCCTTAGAAGAGGACTTCTTCAGGGCTGTAATACAATAAATATAATTCCCTTAAAGTGTGCACAACCATATATTTGAAACGTTTTATTCTAAAAAACATTACACAGTTTAATCAATATCCTATTGTTAATAAAACCAAGACAACGGAATACTTAAATTGTGAAAAAACAGAAAATACATACACAAAAAGAAGAAAAAGAAAAAGGAAAAATTATACCAACAAACCTTTTATGAAAGACATACTAAGGACATATAATTTTAAAAATTATGCAGCAAACTAATTTTTGGCTTTAATGGTGGTGTAGATGTAGATGTCCTTAAAGACAAGATTCTTTTGCTTAACCCAATTAAAATAACAGGCCATTCCTGATAAATTCTTACATCATTTCAAAAACATTTTCTTCTGAGCAAGAAGAACAAATTCTCAGGAGAAAAAGGAGAATAAGAGCAGGGGTGTTATAATCGATAACATTACCATCGATTGTCCTTTCTCATAGTGAAACCTCCCAATATAAAGATTCTTCTTTACTTAATGATCATCCCAAATAAGAGGAACATACCATATATGATGTGATATTCATAATATGACAAGTAGCAGAATCACAAGCATGGTCCAGAATAGTGTCAACATGTTCAAATTATTTGATTTCCATTCTCACCACATTTGAGGAACAGTTCATCTGATTGTATATAATTTCTAATTCATACCCACAAGAGGGACAGAATACAAAATTCATATGATAGTGTTACTCTCTCATTTAAACCATACTTATCTAAATGCAAAACACCTGCACATTCCTAATGGTTTGATTCAATTTCGATCCGCCATATTCAGGTAATTCCCAATGTTACAATAGTGTCAGTACAACCAGTATCAGTGCGTAATATAAACTAAAAGGCTGCATCACTTCAACAAAAAGTTATAATCACAATTGTCATCAATGTAAATACTATGGGGGTCATTACGACCTTGGCGGGCGGTAACCGCTGTGCGGCCGCCAATGCGGCCGCACTCAGGCGGCCCCCATTATGACATTCCCGCTGGGCCGGCGGGCGCAAACCAAGTTTGCGCCCGCTGGCCCAGCGGGAATGAGGCCGCAACATAGGAGCCGGCTCCTAATGGAGCCGGCGGTGTTGCGGCCGTGCGACAGGTGTAGTTGCACCCGTCACGCTTTTCACTGTCTGCTGTGCAGACAGTGAAAAGCTGGCCGGGGACCTGTTCGGGGGCCCCTGCTCTGCCCATGCCAGGTGCCCCAGGACACCCCTTACCGCCAGCCTCTTCCTGGCGGTGCAAACCGACAGAAACAGGCTGGCGTTAGGGGGGTCGTAATCCCCAAGGCAGCACTGCAAGCAGCGCTGCCCTGGCGGATTACATCCGCCGGGGCCATTGTGGCGGTAAACCGCCGGCCCCGGTGGTGCGACCGCGGCGCTAACGCCGTGGTCAAAATACGGCGGGAGGCACCGCCAGCCTGTTGGCGGTGCTCCCGTCGTTTTGGCCCTGCGTTTATAATACCGCCAGGGTCATAATGACCACCTATATTTATTAAGCCCATATTCAAGCATATCAACGCTAGTTTTATTAGCGACAAGACTTCCTCGTTATCATGTCAACATTCCACTCTAATCCAGACTCAATTACCCACACACCCACAGCAACACCCATTGCATGCTCCTCCGAAAAACTGCGTCGGAGTGGCCCATATTTACAAGGAGGCATAACGCCACAAAAAGTGTTGTTACACCTCCTTGTAAATATGGAGCAGAGGTTAGCGCCACTGGAGCATCACGTAAAGTGGCGCTCCAGTGGTGCTATGGGCTCTTAAATATGCCCCTATATTTTGTAAGAACTTCTTTTATCTCAAACTGCATTATTTTGCAGCAGCCTAGCTTAGACTGTGTGTATGACTATTGTACAATAATGATTTATGTATTCACAGTGCTTTCTGTCACAGGCTTGGACCTCTAGCAATATAAATACAAAGGTCACTAGTCCCCAGTTCGGGTTCAATTATGTGCCACTCAGGTTTTACATACACAGACATCTGCAGTAATGGTGTTTGGCAACTGCTTTTTTATTACCTTAAAGAGTATACTTATAATTGGATAGGTTAGCTCGCATATTTTTTTTTCAATTAAATTGTTTTTTACATTATTTTATATGCAGTTACCCAGACGATGAAAAAAATAATTGGACTATTTTGTTCTGCCACCTCTTTGCTACCTGAGGTGTTTGTGGCCCGCTGGGAAACCATCCAAGGGCACCTGGTGGAACGTGCCCAACTATTTTAATGCCTCTGCTCTAAAATGTACATTAGTTTAAGAGTAAGATAATTCTTCAGTTTACAGTAGCGAAAATGCTCTCTTAGTTGGCTATTTGCCTCTTGAACATATTTCCTAACACCCCCACAGAAAAATATTCCAAACAAAGGATCAGCAGCAAGAGATTGAAAATTTGACAAGTACCCTGCCTCCAGAACATGCAGTTCCACACTTCTCCACACTCCAACTCTTCAAATAATTTGAGGATGTGATCATTAAGTATTTCAATTTTAAACCATCCTCAGGTTGATTATCAGGTTGTCGATAAATGTCTAATCCCCTAGATAACATATTTTCCCCTGCAAAAGCAATGTTCACTCTATTGCAATCAAGTTGATCTAATGAGATAAGGTTAATTACACGTTACGTTTCTTCGTGTTTGATAATGTTAGCATGCATTATCGACTTTAATTCATGTTAACATAGTCCATGTTTGTGCACTGAGTGAGTGTTTCACTCTGCATGTGTCAGCTGAACATGAGTTTTCCTCCTTCATTTCATGTAAGTTAACAGAATATGAGTGTGCCAAACATTCAGGAGATGAAAGATAAAAAGATATTTAATTATCTTCTTATCTTTCATCTGTTGGCTCAGACAGCAGTGTGTTCAGGGTGGGGTGGGGCTGGGCTGTTGAAGTTGGAAGGGAAGAGGAGGGGTATGTGGACAAACTGCACATGTGTGTTTGGCCGGCCATCTCAGGCCAGCCAAACACACATACGCACTTAGGTTTCTCCAATCCGGCTGTGTACACATCTGGGCTGGAGAAACAGCACAGACCCCAGGCTTGTGTCTGAGTGGCACTACGAGCCGCTCAGACCAATCCTGACACTGTGCACATGCTATGTTTAGCATGCTTGCAGTGTCAGGATTGCTGGAGGGCCTGAGCTCATGTCTCGCTGGGACACCACAAGAATACCAAAGGAGCAACGGGCCAGGAGGCGGCGGCTGTGGCGACCACAGGAAAAATTTATGTTCTCATTTTTATTTTTATTTTTTTTATTTATCCCCCCCCCACCCGGTCCTTTCCTCTCTCCTCTTGAGATTTGCGACAGTGGCCTCTGCAAACACTGCTTCAATTAGAAAAGGATTTTTCATTTTCTGCTGAATATTTGTGGTACCTGAAGCTTAGAGAGGTTATTGCATAATGCCTTGGGAGGTCCATTGCTGGCAGAATTCAAATGTAACGAAAGGCTGCTGCTTCCACACTTCATAATGTTTCTAATAGAAGTATGGTTTTCAGTCATATTGCAAATACAGGTTTTGATCACATTAGGCACCACCTGTTCCATAGGTTTCTTGAGGGTAAAAGGGATAGTGCCCCAAGCAAATGGCTGGGAGGGAGGTGTTAAATCGGACACAGGCTGGAAGGCCATCTGGCTTACAGTATGCTGGATGTATGTTATGATGCAGCAAAGTTATGGACAGTAATAAAATGATGCTGCAAGGCTATTAGGTGGTTTTAGACTAAGAGGTTAGGGATGTGTGATGAACAGTGTTTGAGTGCATCTATATTTACCTTAACAGTATTTTTAATTGCTGGGCTAGGTGTTACTACAGTGAAAATTCCTAGATATACGAGTTACCATAGAATAGCAAAAAATAAATACTAAACATGAAAAAATATGTTTGTAGGTGCACTGAGTTTATGCGTTCAGGTTGGAGACCCTTACTTTTCATCTTTAAGAACAAGAGATTCTATGGAAGATTTGTCAGATTCCGTACATCCCTAGCTATTCTAAGTACAATTTAGAAGGTTGGGTGAGAAACATTTTCTTCTTCTTCTGCATGGGTTATACTTTTGTTTGGGAGTAAAATTCTACACTGTGGTGACATTCAAATTATTGGGGTTCTCACAACAGTCAAGGCATCGCAATTTCATATTTAGTATACCTCACTTATACCGATTAGGCACCAACGACTTGTGGGACTTGTAACTAATATAAAAAATATGCTTGTTAACATGTCAAAACTGACATATTGTGCCATGAAGACATATTCTGGCTGCAGCTTTTGTCTACAGTTGTTCAAGCCTGCAATGGCAGTCCAAAAGTCTTGCTATTAAGCTCTTACTTTGTTGGCACACTATGGCCCTCATTACAACCTCGGCGGTCTTTCAAAAAGACCACTGAGGCTGTGGGAGACAGAATACCACCAGTGCCGGTGGTAATTCTGGCTCCCTATTATGACTTTTCCGCTGGGCCAGCAGCCGGTAACAGTGTCACCATCCGCTGGCCCAGCGGAAAAGTCACATGAACATTGCTGCCGGCTCGTAATAGAGCCGGCGGCAATGCTGATGTGCAGCGGGTGCTGGGGGGGCAGTGAAATGCGCAATGGGGCTATGCCTGGTGGCCCCTGCACTGCCCATGCCAAGTGCATGGGCAGTGCAGGGGCCCCCAGGTGCACCCCAAGTCTCCCTTACCGCCAGCCTTTCCATGTGTTTACTGCCATGGCCAGGCTGGCGGTCTTGGACTCATAATCCCCAGGTCAGCAGTGCTTATGACAGGCGAAAGCCTGGTGGCATAGTGGAGGGGCCGGCGGTATGGCCGTGACTCTTGTGCCACGGTCATAATAGCTGGAGTAACACCGCCAGCCTGTTGGTGGTGTTACTGCCAGCTTACCTCCAGCCGCCAGGGTCGTAATGAGGCCCTATATCTCACATAAGACATCTGCCTTTTATGCCACTAGTGTCTTTTGATCCCTATTGAGATAGTTTTACTAAAGAGCCAGTTATGCTGATTAGATTAACTACTGTTAACTTACTTTTGAAGGGAGTGGCCATTCAGTGGGAGGTGTTCGGAAGCCTCCCAAAGACCAAAGTGAAATCAGGCCAGTAAATCCTGCCCCATAAAAGCAACAAAGCTGAGGTGACCATACCGAAAGGCCATTTTGCCTACAAACATGTAGAGGGGTCTGATGTATACTAATTGCTAGTCTACTTGGTGTTTGAAGTGTGAGATGAGGTGAAGCATGGAAGGCTGCTTAGGCTCTGTGCCAAACGAGTTGAGACAAGAGGCAATGACCAAAGAGAAACTGTAATTATTTTACTAAAGACAGATGTTTCTGCCTGCATGAAAAGTGAAACCGATTTTGAGGTTGGTTAGCATTTGCTAATATGCAGAGGTTACTGATGATAATCTAAAGAGTGATGACTTGGGCCCTCATTATGAGGCTGGTGGTCATCAGACAGCCAGCTTTGCGGCAGAGGTCTTCTCGCCATAGACCCGGTGGTAAAGACCGCCGCATTACAAGATGTGAGGTTTGGCAGAAGCCAAACCGCCACAATACCGCCTTGCCCGCCAGTGCGGTTGCACCGACACGGCCGGTGGTGAGCTCTCAGGGCCGACGGCAGGCCTCAAGCCGCTGCCCGCATCACAAAGCAGAAAACTGACAGGATTTTTAAACGCACCCGGTTACAGGAATCCCCATACCTGGCACTGGCACACACCACTCCACATGTCCATGCACCGTCCACACACCTCCATGCACCCCCTGCCCGTCCACACACTTGCAAACACCCCCTACCCAACCACACATATCCAAACACCCCACCCGCTCTCACACATACATACACATACCCCCACTCGAACACACACATACTCATTTCCCTCCGCAATCATTCACACCCCCACCTCCCTAGCATTCATGCACATTCTACCCCCTCAAAGCATGCATACATTCACACACTTCCCCCTCCGCATTCGCACACTTGCACACGCACAACCTCATCAGCACACTTGCACACATCCCCCCTCTCCCCCACCATTGCACACACCCCCACTCATCTGCACACTTGCACACAGACACCTCCACTCACTCACAGACTTGCACACATACACCCCCACTCACATGCATTCTGATACACACACTTACTCACTCAAACCCCGACATCCCCTACTCTGCGCATACATGCAGATACACATGCCCAACCGCACGCATACATCCAGACACCCCCACTCAATCGCTCACAAACACGCACTCAGACATCCCCATTCGCACACATACACACACTCAGACAGATACCCCCACCACTCTGCATACGCACACATGAACTCACACCCCGACACGCCCTCTCCCCTCGACATACATGCAGACATACACAGCCTCCATGCACACATACATACACACATGCACACCCATTCAGGCACACATACACGCACCCACCACACACATGCATCTAACACCCCTACTCCCCCCTTCCGGTCGATCAACTTATCTTTTCCAGTGAGGTGGTCATCCTGGAGGGGTGGGTCCTGGTTCGCCACAGCCAGCAGCGCACTGCCAACAAGAATCTGCCACACCGTATTACGTATCATAATAGAGTGGGCAGTGTCTTGTTGCTGTGGCGGTGCTGGTGGTAGAACTGCCTCTTCAATTCCATTGGCCAGGCCGACTGAGTCGGATTTCCACCTGTAAACTGGCAGAAGTCCTTTCAGGTCTCCTAACATGGTGGTCAGCAGACCGCCTGCACTGGCGGTCTGTTTACTGCAGTGGCTTCAGGGGTGTTTGACCTAAGAAGTGATAATGAGGGCCCTGGTGTCAGCATGCACAGCAAGAATTTTGTGGTCATAGGATATTGATAAGGTTAAATGTGCAGGGGTGAAATGGGTCTCACAAAGGTTTTGTCTAGACAAGACTGAAGGTCTGTTTACTCAGTGAGGTGAGACGGTTGCATATGTGAGAATGCTTTTGCAAATGGCCGGTATTGTGTTGGAATAGGAGACAAGTAGTTTGTGATGACTGTGATTCATTTTTTGCAATGAATACTAAATCGATGTAGTGGCATCTTCTGACAGCAAAATGGTAGGGGCACACATGGAGTGATACTAGGATGTTTGTAAAAATATCAGATGAGCTTATGAGAGTAGTTTAGTGATGGTAATGTAGTGCTTATTACAGTGTACCTTTAGCTAGTGTAGGAGCTATCTCTGGTTAGTTTAAGGATGGATTAGATATGAGCTATCAAAACACACGGTGACAAAGCTGACAATATGAAGAAGGGGTTGTAAGTGGATGATAGGTTACAGAATTATTACAGGGTGTTTTGACAGTAACGGTTGCTGATTCTAACTCTGAGTATGGATTTGTGTGTTGGAGTGGGGCAGTTTTTTTTAGAGGGGAAAGGAATCATGTTTCTCATATGTATGCATGTGTAATGAGACAGGAAGCAGTGAATCTAAGGAGATGTGTTTTCTCATGAGTGAGCAGTTTTGGAGAGGGTGCTAGTGAAGTAGTGAGAGAGGCGAACATCTTTATTTCTAATATTTAGAGTGAAACCACTGAGGAGAAATAGTGGTGTGTAGTTGGAAGAATGTAAAACTGTAGGCTGAAAAGTTTGATGAAAGGCACCGATAGAGCCATGAATAAGGTGGACAGGGATGAACTTTAGTTTTTGGGGCACACTACTGACAATTAAGAGTTTGAATCAGGCGGGGGTTCACTCCAGAGTATAATGGTGACATCAGTTTGAAATGCCAAAAACATTACAAGATCAATTGGTGAGGTAGTATGATGCACTTCCTGGTCAGCCAAAGCCTCAGCAGCCTAAACTACTGTAACCTCTGACAGAAAATCACCTCACAGTCCCTTGATATGTGAACATTGATTCTCAGGTGCAAGAATCACCCTTTTTCTTGTGCAATTTTTAGTCATATAAATGTGTTTCACTGTCCAAGACGCCTCATTGCTTGATGATTGTGTTTCTTTTTTTCTGGATTCCGGTAATGAAAATTTAATTAGCTGGGGAACATTGAATCTTCAGGTCTCCTGAGATATACACAACTCTCTTTGGAAGTGTGGAAAGAGCTACTGAATTAATGTGCTCAGACACACTATCTCTGGTTTCCGCCCTTTTCTTGCAGCAGGGATGTCATCTCTTAATTTCTTTACCCTTGTTCCTTCATGTGGACTGTTAGTAATTGGGTTGTCGGTTGACTGGGTGTAAAAATTAGTCAAACATCAACCACAGTCCTTGTCAGGATAAGACACAAGCAAACCCCAAATTAATCTGTGATCAAGCTCTAGTAGCTTGACACAGGGCAGTCAAACTTAACTTACTGGCAATGTGTTAAGCTGTTAAGTATTTGTGCAACACTTCAAACAGTAAAATAGTGAAAACATCACATGAAGAGATACTAAACCTGTTAAAAAATAGAAGTGAATGTAATAAATCAAACAAGAGCAAAACTACATACATTCAGTTAGAAGAACTTGAGTTATGAATTTGTAAACAATAAACTGAAAAATAGCACTTAGAAGTTAGAAGCACGTATCTGCACATATCTGCCCACAACAGACCGGGACAAATTCAAAGACTCAGGCCACAGCGGTGGAGCGCGGGCCGGCTATAGCGACCCCGTTGGGCGCTCTGAACCAAAGTACCTTAAATCCTAGTGCGTGAGCATTGCGTTGGTTCCGAACCATGCTGTTGAGGAGCAAAACAAGGCCAAAAAGACAAAAATCCAGTATGTACAATTCAAGAAATTTATTTTTACAGAATATCTGCAAAAATAATGCTGAAAAGCATAAAGGGCCAACCAGGGCTATCCAGTCGCACTAGATCGGGTGAAATTTGAAAAGTCAGGCCGACCGCGATAGAGCGCAGGTCGGATACAGGGACCAGCCTTGTTCCACTGAAAAAGTACCTTGGGTGGAGGGATGCATCAATTTTGCAGACCCAACAGAGGAGGCGATGCATTGGTATTGATTGCTTTAAATGCAGGTGGCACAGTCAGAGATGCATTGTCGAGCCATGCAGTTGTCAATGTGATGTCTTCGAAAAGTGTTGCGACAGTGACCCTGTTTCGATGATCTGCACAGCTTGCACTGCAATGTCTTTGCCCTTGCAGGAAGCGGCAAGGCTTTGATGTCGAGGGGAAATGCGTCAGTTCTGACCTGCGTAACAATGGGGATATGTTGATATTACAGTTGTAGTACTTTATGTCCACTTCTAAGGGTCCAAGACTGGATTGGCACCACTTGGCAGGGCAAGACTTGCAGCAGGCAAAGTCCAGCTGCTTTTGTAGGAAGAAGCTCAGGCCCATATTTATACCTTTTTTTAGCGCCATATTTGCGTCATTTTTTGATGTAAAAGCAGCGCAAACTTATAAAATACAATTGTATTTTGAAAGTTTGCCCCGTTTTTGCATCAAAAAGCGGCGCAAAAAAAGTATAAATATGGGCATAAGTCTTTCATGTCATTGGGGCTTCAGAACAGCAGGCAAGCTAGCAAGCCCTTTGAGTCATTTGGTTCTGGGAATGTAGAGCTGCAAGTCCAGACGTTCTCACTCTCAGGCAAGGAGGGCAGCAGGGCAGGCACAGCAGAGCAGGAATCCAGCAAAGTCCAGCAGAGTCCAGCAGAGTGACAATCCCTTCAGTAGCACAGCCATCCTTCTTCCTGGCAGAATGTCCTCAGGTCCAGACATGTACTGGATTTGGTGGGGTCCGAAGTACAGTTCTTATCCCCAGTGGTGCCTTTGAAGTGGGACAACTTGAAAGAGAGGCCTTAGAAATGCGCAGAGTCCCTGTCCTTTCTGCCCTGGCTTCAGACACACTACAAGGGGTTATGCAGCCTTTTGTGTGGGCTCAGGACACAGCCAATGCAGGTGTAATTGTAAGCTCCTTCCTCCCATGCTGCCCAGGATTGCCGATCAAAATCCAGATTGCAACTCAGTCATACCTAAGCTCCTTTTGTGTGTGGCTGTTTGGAGAGAATGCACAAGAGTCCAGATGTCACCCACCTAGACGTGTATTCAGAGACAGAAAGAAGGCACTAGATGACTTAAAGTAAGAAACTTTCTAAAAGTGGCACTTTCAGAATTACAAATTATAATTTGACTTTACCATAAATTGTGATTTTAAATTGTGATTCCAGAGACACCAAATAAAATGAAATAAGTCACTCTCAATGTTAACCTATGGGAGAGATAGGCCTTGCAGTAGTGAAAAATGAATTTAAGAGTTTTTCACTACCTGAACAGGTGAAACTTAAAAGTGCATGTCCAACATTTTCAATGCACTTCACCCTGCCCTTGGCGCTGTCCAAGGCTTACCTTAGGGGTGATGTGTATTAAGATGGAAGGTTTGGGCCTGGGAAGGGGGTTAACGTGTCAGGTCGACCTGGCAGTTTATAACTGCACACACAGGCTCTGCAGTATCAGACCTGAGCCATGTTTTAAGGGCTACTGCAGTGGGTGGCAAGATCAGTGCTGCAAGCCCACTAGTAGCATTTAACTTACAGGCTCTGGATGCCCAAAGTCTTAAAGCCAGCAAAAACGAGGTCAGCAACATAGGTCGTCAGTGTGCCAAAAAGTTAGGGGAAACCACACCAGTGATCCCAGGCCCTACATTTACCTTCCTCCTTTTGTTTCCTTTTGTTCAGTAACATTGAAAATGCACTTCCATTTTGTTGGGATTCGCATCAAAGACATGTTGTGCAAATGTCCCAGTGCTGACAGTTTGGATCATTAAACTCCTAATACCAGATGATTACAGTGTCTTGCGATTGAAATGCCTTGTGTCTCAAGTAGAATACCAGGATACTTTTACTCATCAAACTCAAAAGTGGCAGGTCTCCTGCCCTCTGAAATGATATCCTCAATGACTGAGAGCCTCCCAGGAACTGATGTAGGTGTAGGTGGGGTCACGTGGGTTGTGACATTATCTGAACACGTGTTAGTCATGTGCAAGGGTTCTAAAGCATGGTCAGGGTTAGGGGATATGTAAAATTGTAGCCCTACCAGTGTGCACAGTGTTTCTGAGTTTAAGAGAGCATGCCTGTGCATGTTCAAACAGTCATAGCCCTGTGCCAGGTGTCTGGCTCATCAGAGCAAAGGCCTGTGTGAATACACAGCCAGTCTCCCCATTGCTGTCTAGCCCAAAGGGGGCTGCTAAAATGTGGCTTTTAAGCA
The DNA here is from genome assembly GCF_031143425.1 of Pleurodeles waltl. Classification (NCBI taxonomy): domain Eukaryota; kingdom Metazoa; phylum Chordata; class Amphibia; order Caudata; family Salamandridae; genus Pleurodeles; species Pleurodeles waltl. The sequence continues at coordinate 416,946,096 of NC_090444.1, read as the reverse complement.
AATGTGTCTTTCATTAGAACCAACTAGTCAATTTTGTAATGAAACCCTCCAAAACACAGATGCTTGCTCTAAACTTCCCACTAGAATGGTCAAACATGATTAGCAGATGTCCCAGTATGAGACCCTAACACAGATGCTAGCTCCAAACTCCCCATGAGAGGGTTCAAATGTGATTAGCAGATGTCAAAGTATAAAGTGACAACCCAGGGTGACACAATCATTGGTTGAAGCATCCCAATGCTATGAAATGAAACCCTAAAACACAAACATATTTCTGCACCCACCCCTTCCACAAAGTGAGGGATGTGCAGAATTAGCATGCTGTAACAAATATAATAGCCCCCCTCAGGGATCATACATGCATATACATTCCCAAGCTGCTTTGAACTACCTATTTAAAGTTTGCAGAGAGCAGGACTACCCCCAGGACATCAACGAGAAAAGTATGGCTCAGAAGGGCAGGGTGCAAACTGTTGGTGCAAGCCATCTTCTACTTAAGGTAAATAACTATGGCATGTTTTCATATTTTGGCCCTCATTACAACCCTGGCGGTAAATGCTGCCTACCGCCATGCTGACAGCCACCAGCATACCATGACCTTGGCGGTAATCTGCCACGGGGATTATGACCCACACACAGAAATCCACCACAATACAGACACCCACACAGGTCCGCCATACCAATGGTCAGTGATAAACTGGCGATAGCAAAACCCACACCACTACGCCAATAGGAATACGCCCACAGTATCATGACCCACAAATCACTGCAGCGGTCTTTTAATCGTGGTAAACCATTGGCGGTACATACAGCCGCGCTCAAAATACACACACACATACAAAACTACACCACATTGGACAATTCAAAATACACACATCTGACACACATACTCACACCACACCCACACACCCACAACACTATAAAACACACACACACATTATCAACAACCCCTTACAGCAAAAAAAACAGAGACCAAGCACAGAGAGACAAGCAAGGAGCACCCACTCAATCAGAGGCACAGAACACCCTCACCCATACACCATTCACACACATCACAGCATACACCACAACACATCACCCCACACATCCTCACACATATCACTCACACCACATCCATGCACCCCAAAAACACTTCAGGTTTTCTGAGGAGGAGCTAAGGGTCATGGTGGAGGAAATCATCCAGGTAGAGCCACAGCTATTCGGATCACAGGTGCAGCAGATGTCCATTGAAAGGAAGATGGAGCTATGGCAGAGAATCGTGGACAGGGTCAATGCCATGGGACAGCACCCCAGAACTAGGGATGACATCAGGAAGAGGTGGAACGACCTACGGGGGAAGGTGCGTTCCGTCATTGCAAGACACCAGTTTGCTGTACAGCAGACTGGCGGTGGACCCCCACCTCTTCCCCCACAACTAACAACATGGGAGGAGCAAGTCTTGGCGATCATGCATCCTGAGGGCCTTGCAGGAGTAGCAGGAGGACTGGACTCTAGCAAGTCAATTCTTTACTACTACATCCCCCACCCTACCTGCATGCCATTACATACCCCCAACCTTACCCTCACTCCCATCACTTTATCACCTCACATATCACACCATCACAACCCACCCATCCCAATACCAAGCCCTGCATGCAACAACAATGCATGGACACCACCCACAGACCTGCATGGACACCCATCACCAAAGTATGCCCAGTAGGGAGACGCAGCCAGACCACAAATTCACCACCCACACAAGGCCAAGCTAACAGGGAAAGCACAATCAAAGAGGGAAACACACCCATGTACAAGATGGCACCCCTACTCAACGTCACTGGAGAGGAGGTGGCAGCTACATCCAGTCCCCCTGATGAGGCCCACAGTGACGACAGCAGCTCTGCACGCCTGATTCAGGATGACCAACTTGGCCAATCAGAGGCCTCTGGACAGTCGCGTCCCCTGCCACAGTCCCAACCCGCCACAGAGCCTCCCCCTCAGGAAACACCAGCACAGCACCCACCCAACGGGTCCATGCCACTGTCCCCAGGACACGTCAATCAGCAGTGTGTCCACCACTACAGGGACCCCAGGCAACCCCACGATTCCAGGAACCTGGGGCCAGTGGCAGGGGGAGGACACGTCTAGGGAACCCACTCTCCATGAGGCACTCGCAAACATCCTAGGAGCATACCACCATTCCCAGGAGACCATGGGTCAGGTACTGGCCAAGGTGCAGGAGACGCAGCGGCTGCAGGAGGGACAGTACCTGGAGATCAGGGAGGACCTAACAAAAATATACACCATCCTGGTCACCATTGCAGGGTGCAGGCTGACATGGGCAAGACCATGAGGGAGGCAGTGGCACAACAAAGGGTGCCTGACACCAGCCAAACCGAGGAACAGCCTTCCACCTCCGCCGGCGCTAGTGGACAGGAGGCATTGCCACAGGAACAACAGGCCACCAGCACCCAACCCCCTGCAGAATGAGAACCACCCCGCAAATGGTCCTTGCGATCCAGCCAGAAGACAGAGAACATTGCCAAGACCCCCACCAGGAAATATAACTCTCCTGATGGTCACCCTTCTGTCCCACTCTGTTACCCTGTCCACCTTGAACTGCCATTGCTCCCCTTCCTATGCCCCCTTAGACAATGCACCTGTGATACCAAGAGACTGGACATTCATCCACCATCACACAGCCCCTTGCACATACTCCTATAATTATTGGAACATAAATAAATACCCTTGAAACAAATACCATACTGGAGTGAGTCTAATGAATCTCAAATGTATTAGTAAAACATTTCCAAAGCAGTGCAACGTATATGTACAGTGAAATCTACTACAGGATGACCTTTGATGGGCAGCAGTACATATAGCAGAAGCCAGAATGGGACACACAGATCTGAAAATAGAGAATCCAAAGGGAACAGTCAGTGGCCATACACATATAGTTTAAGAGGCTGCCATGTACAATGTCCAACAGTTACTGAAATGTTAAGTTAAGTTACAGTGTCTTACCTCTGTGTCACTGGAAGTACTGCTGTATTATATTTGTTCTGTTGTCAACTTCTTCCTCTGCCTCCTCTTCATCACTGTCCACAGGCTCCACAGCTGCCACAAGACCAACTTCAGGCACATTCTCCTGCAGAAAAGGCACCTGGCGTCTCAAGGCCAGGTTGTGCAACATGCAACATGCAACGATGATCTGGCACCCCTTCTTGGGTGAGTAGTACAGGGAGCTACCTGTCAGATGGAGGCACCGAAACCTGGCCTTTAGGAGGCTGAAGGTTCTCTCAATCATCCTCCTTGTACTCTCATGTGCATCATTGTAATGTTCCTCTGCCCTTGTCCTGGCATTCCTCACTGGGGTCAGTAGCCATGAGAGGTTGGGTAACCGGAATCACCTGCAAATATAGGGTGACAACTGTTAGATACACTCTAACCCTTAGGGGCAATCCCATACCCAGGCACCAACTGATACTCGGTGGGGACCTTTGGCACACCTATTAGCCACACACGGTGCCTCTGGAGTTGGCCCATTACATATGGGATGCTGCTATTCCTCAAGATAAAGGCATCATGCATGGAGCCAGGATATTTGCCATTAACATGGGAGATGTACTGGTCCGCCAAACACACCATCTGCACATTCATTGAGTGATATCTTTTTCTATTCCTTTAAACCTGTTCATTTCTCCGGGGGGGTGGACAAATGCCACATGTGTACCATCAATGGCACCAATGATGTTGGGGATATGACCCAGGGCATAAAAGTCAGCCTTCACTGTGGCCAATTCATCCACCTGGGGGAAAACAATGTAGCTGTGCATTTGTTTCAGCAGGGCTGACAACACTCTGGTCAACACGTTGGAGAACATTGGCTGAGACATCCCTGATACCATAGCCACTGTAGTTTGAAAGGAACCACTTGCCAGGAAATGGAGCACTGACAGGACCTACACTGGAGGGGGGATACCTGTGGGTTGGCGGATAGCAGACATGAGGTCTGGCTCCAATTGGGCACACAGTTCTTGGATTGTGGCATGATCAAGTCTGTATGTGATGATAATGTGTCTGTCCTCCATTGTCGACAGGTCCACCAGGGGTCTGTGCACGGAGGATACCACCATCTCATATGCTGCATCAGCGGTTGAAGCTTATGGAAGAGAACAGTGACCAGAGGGTCATATTTCCACATATATTGCACTAATATGGATTTGTTTACTTTACAGAAACAGTATGTGAACTTGAGAGTCCGTTGTTGTGCCAATATCTGCTGTGATGCAGTTAGGTTCCATGCCCTGTGCCCCCCTGAAATGGCGGCTGCCTGACCTGTGAGGAGGGACAAGTGGCAATGAGGTAAGTGCGCTGGCGTTGTGCGCTGTTGAGGTAGGCGGTCGATGACCGCCGTGCAGATTCACATTGGTTGTTATTAGGTCCCATGGGTTCCAGGAGCCAATGACGATGTACGCCGGCGGTGACGGTACGTACCGTCGCGGACGTCATCGCCATTTTCTAATTATTCACTCACTTGCTACCTGACCTTCAATAGGAGTGGAATTACTCTGCAAGTGCTGGTGTGACCTGTGTCTGGAAGCGACAATGGCTCATGTATCTGAGGAAAGGGCCCCTGCCTTCACTGCGGAGGAGTTGGAGAAACTGGTGGATGGGATCCTACCCAAGTACACATTACTCTACGGTCCTCCAGACAAACAGATGAGTACACTGTGAGCATGATGTGTGGGCAATGCCTGTTTTGAGTGGTTTGGATGTAAGCCACATGTTGGGGGATGCTGAGGCATCCTGGCCTGAGTGCTGCATGAGAGGTGGTCAGTGTATGTGCATCAAGGAATGGGTAGGAACTGGTGGACCATGAGTATGTGGGTCCGGATGGGTGAGTAAGGGCCAGATGTATGAAATATTTTTGCACTCGCAAACGGTGCGAATCGGTAAATTCGGCCGTTTGCGAGTGCAAAAACGTGTTCTGCGATGCATGAAAGGCAACCGCAGGCCAAAAATAAGAAATCACAAATTTTGCAAATTTTTGCATTGCGACCTTGTTTTGCGAGTCGCATTTTGCGATTCGGTATTTCCAGTAGGAAATTGCGAGGTGCAAAATGTGAATCGCAAAATCCCAATCGCAAATAGATGCATCAAAAAATCGCAATTAGCGATTATTCGCAGAATTGCATTTTGCACATGCAAAATACCACTAAGTGAAAGCAGGTGGTAACCAGGTGCAACCTATATTAAGAGGCCCAGAATGCCTCAAACTCTGTTCCACAGTGGCTGCACTCTACGTCATGGCGAGGAGGATGAGGATCCTGGCAGGTTTGAGGAGAGGGAGGAGGAGACAGGAGCGCATTTTCAGAGAGCGCATTACACTTTTTGACCTGACAGAGGAGGAAATATATGAGAGGTATAGGTTGAACTCAGCCATGATTCTTGATCTGATAGCTGAGCTACAACCCATACTGCAGCGCAGAACACTAAGGACCCATAGCATACCCACCCATGCAGGTACTATGCTCCTTACACCTACTCGCCTCAGGGAGCTATCAAGGGGTCATAGCAGCGGCTGGGGGGGTGTCACAGAGCACCCTCTCCAGATTTTTCAATGCATTCATCAACGCCATGCTAAGCAAACTCCAACAGTACATCAGATTCCCCCACACCCCACAGGAAATACAGCAGACAAAAATTTAGTTTTATCAGATAGCACAGTTTCCCCACGTCCTAGGTGCCATAGATGGCACACATGTGGCAATATGTCCACCATCTGTCACAGAGTATGTGTACCGCAACCGTAAACACCAACATTCCATCAATATACAGGTGATATGCAATGCCTCCTATATCATAACTGATCTCGTGGCCAGGTACCCAGGGAGCACACATGATTTATACATCTTTCGTCACAGCAGCATTCACACAAGACTGCTAGCTGGGGAGTTTGGTGAAGGCTATCTACTAGGTAATGTCACTCTTTACACTGGCGCATAGATAACAAACCCATGTCAGATGGCTGAGGTACTCATCAAACCTTCTGTCCCTTCCAGGAGACAGTGCCTACGCAGTGCGCACCTACATGATGAGGCCCTACCTCAATCCCACAACACCGGCAGAACGGAGATACAATGCAGCACACAGGGCAACCCGCAACGTGGTGGAGCGCACATTTGGCCTCCTGAAGAGTCGCTTCCGTTGCCTCCACAAGAGTGGAGGGGCACTACAGTACAGTCCAGAAACCACATGTTGAATAGTGGCTACTTGTGCAATCTTGTACAATATAGCTACAACCAGGGGCATACCTATAGAAATCAGTGACACTGAATCAGATGAGGATGACAATCCCATACCACCTCTACAGCCAGCAGACAGGACCAGTGCAGCAGAGGGAAGGCAAAGGCGTGCTGACATCACACACCACCGATTCAGACGTGAGTATGAATGACAAAACTCCACTGACAACTGTACCTGTAGTGATAGAAATTTACTACCTTATGTCAGGTAATGAATGGTGAAAAATGAAGTAAACAGGTGAATTCAAACAACTAAAAGTAACAAAAGAACCGAGTCCCACACTATTACATCATAGTGGAAACACCAGTGTCACTGCGGCAAGAGTCACTTCTTCCTCCCACGCACACCACTGGGGTGCCCAGTTGACTCACTGGCACCCTGAATGTCACCCTCAGTGGCAGTGCTGCGCCTGGCACTGCGCCGTCTGGTGTCTGATGCAGGTACTGCCACACTACTAAGGCTCAAACTATCCTCAGTGTCCCCCAAGGCTACCTCACTGGGAGTGGCAGATCTCTGTCCCATGACTAGTTCAATCACGTTAGTGATTTGTACAAGGCCTTGGACCATATCCCTGCTGGTGTGTGCAGCCTCCACTTGGGCCGCCACAGCGCAACGGGTGATGAGTGCTGTGGAGTTTGCCATCCTGTTTGAGGAACTGGGGTAGTTTGCAAACATTGTCCTGAAGCGGTGTTCATGTCTGCGTCGGCTCACCCTTTCGTGGCGCAGCTCCTAACACAGGTCACGCACTGCACTGGTAAGCTCCCTAGTGTCCTCATAGGCCTGCACCTGTCCCTCACTCAGCTGGGTGATATTGCTGTTCAGGGTGTCAAGTCGCCGAAGCAGGCCCATCATATGTCTATTGTGGACTCTCAGGTTCCGGTCCAACTCAATATTCTCCTGTTTTGCAGGTGCTGTTGCTGCAACATAGCAGCCTCAAGTCCCCCGAACAAGGATGGATCCTCACCTGCCTCATGCGGTTGCTGCTGGGACACTGTGGCACTTCTGCATTGTGCTGCATGACCCCTGTCCTCCAGTATCTGGCTGCGCCTATCTGGTGCAGACGGTGTGCTTGGCCCCTCCTGCTGCACATCCGAGTCGCCACTGAGGTCTGGCAGTGGCAGTGGCCTTGGCCTGCGGCGCACAGTGGAGATGTTGAGGGACTCACTGGTGTTGGTGTCAGAGGGCTGCTGTGTGTCCGTCTCCCCTACACAAGGAATTTGTGTGGCTGCTGGGCCAGGCCACCTGCAACAACAATATGCAGCATGTCAGTTCTGTATGTTACATTCTCTGTCCAAAAATGGCAATAAAGGTACAGGTACTGATCTACATGGTGTAGTGTGTGTTGTGTTACCTTGGGTGTCACTATGCTAGCTTACATTGTCATGCTACTGTCTGTATTAGTTTGTGGACCACAACTCCCATAATGCATTGTTGTGCTGCTTCTAAGATGTGGACTGGACTACTTCACACACTACTTCACATTACATGCTAATTCCTAAGGGGCTTTTATGCATGCACATATTGGGTTCACACAACAACATTGCACTTACATTGGCTGGTACTCGGTTGAGCGGAGGTGTCGATATCTGTGACTCCTGTCACTGCTTCTGGGAGGAGTGTCGATTCCACCAGGTCCTCCAGAGGTGTGGCAGGTGGTTCGGTTGGTGGTCCACCACCTGTGCCCCTGGCCTCTGCTAAGTCTCCTTGCCACCCTCTCCTTTACCCGGGACCGCAGGTCGCACCACAGTTTCTTAATCTCCTCAATGGAGCGCTGTGCCACTCCAATGGCGCAGATTTTACCCTGGATCTCAAGCCATAGCCTTCTCTTCTCGCTCTCAGGGACCTGGAGTGATGCTTTACCAAACAGGCGGTCATGGCTCCTCACAACCTCTTCTGTTAGTACCTCCAGCTCCTGTTCACTGAACTTGAGTTTGCGCTTCCTCTCCTGCTTCTCCTGTGATGTACCTTGGGGCTCCATTCTGGCTCAGGTGATGCTGCTCCTTCACAGTGCTGCTCTATGTGGCTGGGCTGCTCTCACTCAGGATGCTGGTTTGGGTGTGGCACCTGAAACTGCCTGGGATGACTCATTTCCTGCTGGTGATGTCATCAGGCTCCTCGAGGTGTGCATTCTCGAACTTTCTCGCATTTTGCAATTTTTTACCGAATCGCAAAAAAAACGCAAATTGAGAGAATGTAAATTGCAATTCGGTATATAGGCCTTGCAAACCACAAATTGCAATTTTTAAGAAATCCCTAATTCCGAATCGCAATTTTGTTACATGGGCAATTGCGACTCGGAAATAGCGATTTCTTAATAATCGCATTTTGCGATTCGCAGACCCCAGTTTTCATACATCTGGCCCCTAAATTCCTTTTCTGCTGTCTTTTCCCTCCCGGTCGGCGGCCACCATAAAAATCGTTTATAGCGTGCCATCGCCAAGGAGGTGCGGACCCTGATGGTCTATCACAGGCTGAGCACCCACTGCCGCAAGAGATGGGAGGACCTGCGCTGCTGTATCAGGAAAATGGCAGAGGCCCAGCTGGGGCTGGCCTCCCAACGTGAAAGGGGTGCCCGTCGCACCATGACCCCCCTGATGTTCCGCATCCTGGGGGTGGCCTATCCGGAGTTGAATGGGTGCTTGAGGGCATCACAGCAACCACAAGGGGGTGAGTACAGATTCTGAAAGCTGACTTTGTGCGCTTTAGGAGGTAGCTGGGTGGGGGATGTGGGCTGTGGGTGCCCCTAGGCCAGGGCGATCATGGCAGGGTAGGTCCCTTATTGGGCAGGCTCTGGCGCACTTCTACCCCAATGGTGTAAGTGGTCATCTATTACTGTGCAGGGTCCTGTGGGTTTCAGGTGTGCAGATGCTGGCGCTAGGCATTGTACCCCATGGGCTGGTGACTGTCTCAGTAAATGGTTGGGCATTGCCTAGTGCATAGGGCGGCTTCCTATGTGTTGTGTATGCCAACGGTAGTGGTGTTGCTGGCATTGACCAAGTGCATCCTCTGTCTCTTCCCCTCCTTTTTTTTTCTCGCCCTCTCCTTGTGTGCATTAGCATCATCTGCAGAGGAGCAGAGGCACTGGCAACGGAGGGAGCTGCATCCCACATGGGCCTGGAGGCCGATTCCACCGAGGGTAAAGGCACCAGTGGGACCACAGGCAGCGACTCCGCCTCCGATGGAAGCTCCCTGGCGGTGGCGGACAACTCTGTGCCCACCCCAACAACAGGTACAGCCGCCACCCCTCCTACCAGGAACGCCCTCCCAGCAGCCCCTCAGTGTGTTTCCCGTGCCTGCTCACCCAGGAGGGTGGGCATCTCCTTCGCCCAAGGCCCCTCAGGCTCTGCCCCAGTCAGCCCTGCTGCCCTCAGTGAGGAGGCTATTGACCGCCTGTGATCCCTCACTGTTGGGCAATCAACCATTCTGAATGCCATCCAGGGTGTCAAGAGGCATTTTCAACAAACAAATGCATACCTGGAGGGAATTCACTCTGGCGTGGCGGCCCAACAGAGAGCATTTCATGCTCTAGCCTCAGCACTGATGGCAGCCATTGCCCCTTTGTCCAGCCTCCACCCTCCAACTTCCACTACCCAGACCCAATCCCCTCTACCTCAGCCTATCCCAAGCCCACCTTCAGACCAGAATTCACCTAAATCACCACACAAAAGTGGCTCAGGCAAACATAAGCACCACACTTCATCTCACAGGCACTCACACAAGCACCACGCCCAGGCAAACTCACCAACATCCACTGCCTCCACCGTGTCCCCCTCCTCCTCCTCGTCCACCTCCCTCCCAGTAGCGTTTCCACTCACACCTGCATGCACTACATCTTCATCCACTACCTCCATCACCAGCACTCCCCTCACAACACAGCCATCACGAGCAGTCACCACTCCCATAACCATGCACACATCCCCTGTGTCCTCTCCCAGTGTGTCTGTGACCCCTCCTCCCAAAGTACACAACCAAAAGCACCCACCCACCCAACAGCCATCCACCTCACAACAGCATCCAGCCCATGAACCTTCACCCAAACTCAGCAAACGTACACCTCCTACAACCACTCCCTCTTCCTCCACTCCCAAATCCTCTCCATCTTCCCGTCCCAGTGTGTCTAAAAAACTTTTCCTGGAAACATTGACCTCTTCCCTATGCCTCCCCCCGTCCTTCCCCTCAGGCCAGGGTGTCCAGATCCCAGGCCAGCACCTCAGCCACCAATTCGCCGGACGCTGTGGTACCTGCTAGTCCCAGAGGATCAAAGGGGGCACCTGTCAGGGCAGCCAGTGTGCCTCCGACACCCGCAAAGGACCAACCCATTCCACCACCTGCCAAGGTGAAGAAGGGGCCAGCATGCAGCACGGCCAAGAAGCACGACCCACACAGCAAGGCCTCCTCCAAAACTCAAGCTGCCAGTGCCAAGGTCCCAGCAGCAACTGCCAAGGTGGGGAAGGGGAAGAAAACCCAAGGCAAGGCACTTCAGGGCTCGGAGGCTCCAGGTGAGCGACTGGTGCCCACCATCAGTACCGACAGCCCCGCAACCTGTTCTGCGGCAGGCACCGCCACCTGTACCGCCACTGCCACAACAACTGTCAGCATCATCATCCCCAGTGGGCAGCCGTCTGAGGCTGCAGGAGACGGCCTGGTGTCTCCCTCCACCACTACCAGCACCTGCACCACGCCCAATACCGGCAGCATCCCCGCCACAGACACCGCCGCAAGCAGCACCACCTGCACCATGATCTGCAGCGCCACATGGCCAGCCGGTGCCACAACAACTGTCAGCAGCAGCATCCCCAGTGGGCAGCCGTCCAAGGCTGCAGGAGACGGCCTGGTGTCTCCCTCTACCACTACCACCACCTGCACCACCCAAGCACCAGCAGCATCCCTGCCGCAGACACCGCCGCAAGCACCGCCACCTACACTGCCATCTTCACCACCACATGCCCAGCCGGTGCCACAACAACTGTCAGCAGCAGCATCCCCAGTGGGCAGCCGTCCAATGCTGCAGGAGACGGCCTGGAGCCTCCCACCACCACTTGAAGCACCCCCACTAGCACTGGCACTACCACCAGTCTGAAGCCTTAGTCGTCACAGGATGGAGTCTGGCCCTGCCTCCATGGAGTATCATGCTACCCGTTCCCTGCAAATCTCATGCCTCAGACACCCAGGTGAGGGAATGTGAACTGCCACATCCCACACAATGCCCCCTCCAAAACCACTGTAGAAATGCATCCACTATCACTATCCTTGGCAGGATGAAGCAGACTGGGCACAAGGCCCCCTCCAGAACCAGTGGAGAAATGCATCCACTCACCCTATCCTTGGCAGGATGAAGCAGACTGGGCACAATGCCCCCTCCAGAACCAGTGGAGAAATGCATCCACTATCACGATCCTTGGCAGGATGAGGCACCCTTGGCAGGATGAAGCAGACTGGGCAGATGGCCTCCTCCAGAACCAGTGGAGAAATGCATCCACTCACCCTATCCTTGGCAGGATGAAGCAGACTGGGCACAAATCCCCCTCCAGAACCAGTGGAGAAATGCATCCACTATCACTGTCCTTGGCAGGATGAAGCAAACTGGGCACAATGCCCCCTCCAGAACCATTGGAGAAATGCATCCACTATCACTATCCTCGGCAGGATGAAGCAGACTGGGCACAATGCCCCCTCCAGAACCAGTGGACAAATGCATCCACTCACCCTATCCTTGGCAGGATGAAGCAGACTGGGCACAATGCCCCCTCCAGAACCAGTGGAGAAATGCATCCACTATCACTATCCTTGGCAGGATGAAACAGACTGGGCACAAGGCCCCCTCCAGAACCAGTGGAGAAGCCATCCACTTGAGAGACTGTGGCTTTGCACTCCCCAGAACCAAGCTGTGGGCAAACCACCCACTAGAGAGACTGTGGGTTTGCACCCCCCAGGACAAAGCAGTGGACAAACCACCCACTTGAGAGACTGGCTTTGCAATCCCCAGGACCAAGCAGTGGGTAAACCACCGACTTGAGAGACTGTGGTTTTGCACTCCCCCACGACCAAGCAGTGGGCAAACCACCCACTAGAGAGACTGTGGCTTTGCACTCCCCAGGACCAAGCAGTAGGCAAACCACCCACTGGAGAGACTTGAGAGACTGTGGCTTTGCACTCCCCAGGACATTGCTGTGGGCATGTTGCCCCCTCCAGGAGCAGTGGCGTACTACCATCTTCCGTCAGAGGTGCCCCCATTACCCCTGAGGTGCCTGTGTGTTTACGACCTGATGCCCCATCAGTGTTCTCTCTGTTGTGAGGCAGGAGTCAAGTGTGGGCTTCGCCCATGATTTTTTGGCCCAGTGGGCCATGGACATTTCCAAGGGACAGTGTACGGCCTTCTGTACATATTGTAAATATTTGTATATACTGCTTTTCAAATCGTTAACTATATCTGCATATTTCAAAATATCACTGTTTGAACTCAATTCCTTTTGTCCTTGCGTAAATGTAATGTTGATGCATATTTTTGTGTGTATGGTGTTCCGGGTGGGGGTAGGGGTGTTGTGTACTGCGTGTGTGTCACTCTCTTTTTCCTCCCCCCTCCCCTGTGTGCTAGGTGCAGTACTCACCATGGTCGTTGCCGCCACCTTTGATGTCCGTCGTGTATAAGGAGGTAGACCAGCATCGGCAGGGCCTGCAGCTCGGGCTCCGTGGCGTCCTGGTTCTTCCTTGGTTGTCGAGAGGTGAGTGGTTTCCCTTCCAAGTCCTGTTTCCGACGTGCTTTTGATGTCGTTGGAACCGCCCTAGAAAAGCTGGCTGATTAGCAGGTTGTGATAGGGTAGGCAGTACATTGTCTTCCGCCTGTCTGTTGGCGGTGACCGCTGCAGTGTTTGTTGCTACCACCGTGGCGGTCGGTGTGTTAAAGTGGCTGTCTATGTTGGCGGTTTCCACCCTGGTCATGATCCCATTTTGTTTACCGCCGGCCTGTTGGAGGTATTACTACCGCTTTATCACCGACCGCCAGGGTTGTAATGAGGGCCTTAGTTTTTAACACAGGTTGAGTTTGTATTTTTTATGATTACTCATGCACCAAATTGCTAGAGGTTTTGGGTGGCACCCCTGCTTGCAACCTTAAGGTTTTACAGCTCCTTGAAGCCGTTTTCCAGGGTGTGTGCTGCTGTAGGGTCTGAGCAGCCTCAATACACTAAACAATTTACAAGTAAAAAACTGTGCTTTCATGTACTCACCCAAAGGCATCATTATTTGTAGGGTGGCTGTCTGTACCCTTAAGGGTGGTCTCTGGTTGTAGATGTTGCAGTAGTGATGCATTTGTTGAGGTTTGTATACATTTTTTAAAAGGCCAATAGCTCTAATTCTTGCAGATGCAAGACCCATTGCATTGCAAATGCTTGTTTTTTTGTGGTAAATACCCAATGTAGAAAAATAAGTGCAAGGGTCTGAAACTCTCTTATGAACCACAGGGCAGCTGTAATTAAAATGTGCCTGCAGAGAACCCTGAGACCTGATAATCCTAAGCTGCCTCGGGTCTTTCTTTAATACAATTTACATCCAATGCCAGCCTCCCTCTTCAGATACCGCTTGTAGCTCCCTGCTTGTGCCCCTTGTGCAACAGTTTTACTGCCTTGTTATATTTTCATAGTCTTTTTATGATGTGTGATGTGTGCACAGTAAATCTCTTAAAACAGAAAAGTAAGTGTGGCACAGGGTCTAGCCAGGATCATAATTTAAAACAGCCATTGAAAGAGACTTCTTGAGGGTCTTGTTTTCATAAGCTTACCTTTTAATGCAAAATATACGGTTGTAGTTCTCTACAAATAGTGTAAAAACGTCATGGTAATCAGTGCCCTTTATGCTTATGTTTTATGTGTTTTATTTAACCGTGCAGTCTCCTGGGAGTGGTTGCTTTTCCAGGTTTTTAGCAGTATGTTACTCTTGACTAGTACATCATTCAAAATGTGTCATTGTCAGGGGTTCATAAAATGTGGCGCAAAATGAGTTATGGTCTAAAGCCACCTGTGATTGTTTTCCTGTGTATGTGTGTTTTTTACAGGTTATGTCGCTTAAGTACAGCTGGTGGTCGACACTCTACAGCAAATCCTAGAGGCTCAAGATGCAGTGCCCATAGTGCAGCAGGATATGTCTCTTGCAGGTAAATAAAAATGGACCCTGGTGTAAACGCTATGTAAGCATCAACCCTGACAGTCCAAAAACCCCATAGAGGCCCTCAAGGTGGGCCCCTCAGACAGTGTGCCAAGTCTGTGGATTATATTATAAATGTGACCTTTATTCTTTTTTCTTTACAGATCACCTGGAGGCATATAAGAACAGCATACTTCAACAAAAGGTAGAACCACGAGCAAAAAGAATGATCCAAAAAAGGAAGTCTTCAGTGCCTAAAGACGGTCCTCTTATAAAGAAAGGAACACCGCAAAGGAACACGTCAGGTGTGTTTTTACAAAGAGCAGTCAAAAGAATTGTAATTCCTTTCTTCCTCAAACAGCATGTTCCTCTAGCATATAGTACGATGTGTAATATGTAATTTTTATGTTTACATCGTAGAGCTTCCACAGAAGATCTATAGAGGAGTCCCTCCTAAAGCTAATCAGACATCAACGCCTCTAAAGGACATCACCAAGACCCTTCAAAACACCCAGCCGTCAACAGCAGGTGAGAGTTGCACTGTGCGCCATAACAAAACAGGCAGGGCCTATACAAGCGCAGGCCTTAAAGACATTCTTTCCTGTAACCACTACAGCACTTCACAAGTAAAGCCTATAACCAGTACATTGAACACTCCTACAGAAACTCCATTTGTGCCTAGGGATGAAGACCACAAAGGGTGCCCACTTCCAGCCGTAGACACAAAACAGTAGGGGCTGTGTAAAACCATTGAAGGAGATCTCGAGCCACGCAAATACCCAAAAGCGAATTGCCTTTCCTTAAAGAATCGCATGAAGAAGCTGGCGGCCCCAGAGCTACGGACAGTTCCTTTAGATCTATCCTTAAATAATACTGTTACACCTCAGGCAGGTCCCCATAAGCTGCAGGTCTCTAAATGTTTAACGTCTGAGGTGTCTAATGTAGATGTGCTCCTCAGAGGACCATCCCCAAAACAGTCTACAACTATCCCGCATAATCTTTGGGACTCAAGGCTTGAAAATGGTGACCCCATAGAGGACCCTTATTCTGTAAGTATAGGGCTTCTCAGGGACCTGACAGAGGTGATGGAGAATTCTGAAACACCAGCCACCGCCACTCATAGTGTGCCTTCTAGTGTAAAACCTGAGGGGTCGCAATCACCTGTTCTACAATCACCTGTACCCAGTCCCTGCGCCTCCTACACCTTTGCGACCCTGAGCTATTACAACCAGCATTAAAATTCCCTTATCTGATGTCACTGATTACACCCCCTGGAGCATACGATCACACCAGCCCTCCATCAAGTGTAGAGCGATTTACAAAATCAGAGCTGTGACACAGCGTCTAGCAGGTTACAGTCTTTGGGAGCCCCCGGGTTATCGAACTGGAACCCTATTTTTTTGACCCACTCTAGGCCTGACCTTCAGATTGGGGCTATTGATGGTAATCAGAGAACTGTACTAGATGAGCTTCATGGTAATATATACCCCACCCCAACTGCCACAGCTGATGGTCGAGTTATGGGACCTAGGGCTTTTTGAGAACTATTTTGTAGTTACGGAGAAAGGTATTTACCGCAACGGATCTTGGAAGTACTTCACAGTCAGGTAGTGTGTGAAAAACAAAACATTTTATGTTCTCCATCATGAAAATCACTTTTATGGCATCTTGAACCTGAAGGGTTTCCCAGGAGCAAAATAGATGTGCTCCCATTGTGACCACATCTACAACACTCAGTTAACTCATCATAATGAAATGCACTCTAAAATGTGTCAAAGGTATGGCTGTGTCGTAGTCGCCGATCAGAGGGTGAAATGTCATACATGTAATCTGTTTTGTCGCTCGCAGAATCGTTTGAGCATGGACAACAGGTCTGTTAGGTGCATCCTTAAAACAGACTGTAGGGGGTGTGGGTGCTACGTAGCCGAAGATCACAAATGCAAAGTCATGGAATTTCCCAGGTGTAAGGCATCTTTGCAAGGAGGAACAGAACACATGTGTTACATGGCTAAACGGGGGGGCCCAGACCAAAACAGAAGACTACATAGTGTTCAATATAGAGTGTACACAAGAGACAGACGTACACCAACCTAACTATGATAATGCTCATGATCTAATTTCTGATGACAACTGGGAATCTGATGGCTGTTCATGCATGAGCAATTTCCTCAGCACTTTCATTCAGCCAAACTAAAAGGGTATACCCTAATGCCGCACAACTCAAAAGCGTATGACTCATTCTTTATTTTGCAAAACGTGATTCGTGAAAAGGTGCCGGTAGAGCTTATCACCCAGAGCTCCAAACTGATGCTGTTAATGGCGGTGCCTTTACAAATAAGGTTTATTGATAAACTGAATTTTCTGCCGATTAAACTGAGCAAGTTGCCAGAACCCTTTGGTTTTCCAGGGTATAAAGGTTATTTCCCCCACTTTTTTAACACTTGGGCAAATCAGCATTATGCAGGTCCCATGCGTCTGCCCAACAGCGTTGGTGTTGAGTATATGATGCCCGCAGAGAAAGAGAGCTTTCCACAATGGCATGGTGAAAAGCGTGACAATAGGTTTCATTTTATTTTCAAACAGAGTTGAAAGCCTACAGTCAGGTGGATGCAATGATCTTGCGAAAAGCATGCAATTTCTTCAGAGACATTGTGGTGGAGATGACTAAACAGGAAAAGGTTTTGAAACCCAACACATGTAAGATGACTAATCCAAATAATACATAGCCCATTTTTAACACATTAAGCTGGCTTCCATCTGTATGTCTATCTACAAGCATGTTCTTAAAATCTGAAAGCGTAGCTTTAGTACCTCCCGCCCTCTATAATGTTAAACAGAAGCGTTATTCAACCTTCTCTATCCAATGGCTCATGTACGTCTCTGACAAGGAAAACATCTTCATTCAGCACGCCTTACAGGGTACTGAGTACCGTTTGGGGTCTGATTACCTGGATGTGGACGCTGTAATTAACGGTGTGGCAATGGCCTTTGAAAAAAAAAGATTGCTTTTACCACGGTTGTCCTAGTTGTTACAAGCCCCACGAGTTTAACAGGCTGTTGGGTACCAAGTTTGAACACTTACACCGCCGAAATATGGTGAAGGTGTAATATGTTGAAAACTGAGGCTTTGTTATGGGGATACCCTTTGGGAGCATGAGTGGATAGATATGCTAACATCAGATGCCGAACACATCTCTTTCGAGTTACCTGAACCTATGGAGCCCCATGACGCCTTATTTGGGGGTTGTACAAACACTACACAGCTGTTAAGGGTCATAGGCGAGGATAAGAAAACACATTATTATGATTTCACAAGTATGTATCCGTTTGTGAACAAACTGAAGTTATACCCCTTAGGCCATCCCTCCATCCTATATAGGGATTTTAAACCCATGGGTGAATACTTTGGGCTAGTTAAATGCCAAATCTATCCACCCCGGAGGCTTTACTTCCCAGTGCTACCGCCCAGAGTCATTAATAGGCTAATGTTCCCACAATGTTGAACATGCATTGAAAGTAAAAAGATTAGTGAGTGCAGGCACAATGACCAGCAAAGGATGCTGGTGTGTACCTGGTGTAGCTTTGAGATACAAGTGTCCCTAGATAAAGGTTCCCGACTTGGTAAAACAATGTAAATATGGCACTTTAAAAGGACTAAAACCCATCTCTTTCTGACTATATCAACTTATTTCTCAGTGACAAGCAGGAGGCACTGGAGTATCCAGAATGGTGTATTAATGAGACCTCTAAGCAAAAGTACATCAGTGATTACTATGCTCAAAAGGGTATAATCTTGAGACCTGAATTCATTGAGGTCAACCCAGCCAGGCATCAGTTAGCCAAGTTCTGCCTCAACTCCTTATGGAGAAAATTCACACAGCGTACAAAGGTGTCCAGCTGAAAGTTTAAAGATGACAAGACCACAGCTCTGTGCTGGAAATACACAAAGGAGTACCCCACAACGTGTTACAATATAAAACTCTTCATGGCCTGTTTTACAACTGCTCACACTCATTTAGAGCTTTACAGGTTGTTGGATAAACTTCAGGACAGATGTTTATATCACAATGCCGACTCTGTTATTTGTCTGAGCGAAGTAGGGGATGAAGACCTTCCACTATGTGATTATCTAGAATATTTGACCAGTGAGCTACAAAAGGATGAGTACATAGTAGAGTTCACCTCAGCTGTACCAAAGATCTATTCTTACAAAATATCCAAATATGAAGTGTGCATTAAAGTCAAAGGCATCACCTTAAATGTTAAAAATTCCATCAAAATCATAGTCAACAGTCTAAAGGATCTGGCAAACGAATGCGCTATATCGAACGACCATGAAAATGATGAACCAATTGTTGTAAAACAGCCTAGTATAGTCTGTTCCAAAGAACGGTGGGAAATTACATCCCAACCGTTGAATAAAACCTTGCACGTAGTGTTTGATAAAAGGTTCCTGACTGAAGACTACAAAACCCTACCAACAGTTATTAAAGGTACATTAAAGTCTTGAATCCACCCGACTATGGAACCCAGATTGCAACATCCATTGCTCTGCATTTTAGCAGGTCACTCAAATTGTGGTAAAAGTTATTTTATAAAGAAGCTGTTAGAAAATGCTCCTGGGGTTTTATTCCAAACCCTCTAACAATATTGTATGGATTTATTCATGCTGGCAAGATCTTTAAATGGAACTATCCCCACATCAAATTTATAGAAGGCATACCTAGTAATCTCAATGACAAAGCATTGTTATCTACAGGCCATGAAAACATGGTGATTGCAGACGATCTTATGCACAAAGGTTCGGATCACCCTGAGATAGAAAAAGCTTTTACACAATATTCACACCATCCCAATCTACGCATATGCTACATCATGCAGAACTTGTTTTTACAAGGGTAAGAGCAGCCGTTCTATAGCTCTCAATGCCTCATACCTTGTTTTATTAAACTCCCCACCCCGATGACAAACAGCAGATATCTATCATAGCTAAACAGATGTACCGTGGAAACACACAGTTTTTCTTGGAAGCCTTTAACTGCAATACCACGAAACTCCATGGTTAGTTACTGCTAGACTTAAAACCAAGTTCTCTAGTAGACTACAGACTACATGCTGGTATTTTCCCACCCGATATCCCTGTCGCTTACACACCTGAAATCAGACCCAAAGCTTATAAAAAGAATTGTTAAAAAGACTTTTGCAACATTTACACTCTAATCCTTATAATATGAGGTGATGGCCATGTCTGCGCATCTATGCTAATAATTTAGCCCTCCTAAAAATTTTAGTCACAGCGCGCCCCCAGCAAATAAAGGCCATCCTGTGCATTGCTTCGGACGACATAGTGGCTGCCATTTCAGAAATCGCCCTAAACACCATAAAAGGTAATGTCCCTATATCAGAGAGCCAGTTCCGTGTGCTGAATAAGAAGCATTACCTTATCAAGAAGCTTAGTAATAAAAAAGCTCCCTCATTTCTAAGAAGAAACTGGTAAAGCAGTTGAATGGTTCTATAGGTTCTTTGTTGGACATAGCTGGCATAGCTTTACCGTTAATTACAAGCCTCCTAGCGAGGAACTGATGGATCACGCCCAAAAGATGTACTTGGTACTGTGCCAGCAGCTAGAACAGTTGGGCCCGTCTACAGGCAATGCTTGGGATATACAGAAAAACTAAATGCTATGTCTAAATGCAGAGACTAAAGACATTTTGAACTAAACTGATTTAAAATCTCACAACAAAGCAGATCTTTACTCCGGAGCTCTTTAAAACGTTTTACAATATTACAAGCAATGGAATACTGAAAAAAACAAGCTGACTCCATATACCCCTGACTCTGAACCGCCTCCACCAACCCCTGCAATGCATCAAAATCAACAACCACAACTACTGTCACTACCACCATCCTCAGACGTCTTTGTTGAAGACCTTTTAAAAAATATAAGTCAAAGGTATAGAGGGGCAGCACAGATGTTGCTAAGTAAAATTTTGGTTTCTAAAGACCTGATCTCATGGAATAAGTACCGTGAATTTCTCTACAAAGGTCAGCCGGTTATTGGGTCCCACATGTACGACCTAGTCAAAGGTCTCACATGCCCCCAAACAATATCTCTTCAGAATGCTCCTAGAGGTTGGGACTAGTTCCGGCCCACCTCCACAGAACTCAACATTCCTTCGACTATCATTGGTAATGCCAACTACAGGCGTATGCTTGAAAGTTTGAAAACCCCCATCCCCCAGCAGCATCTTTCGTTTCCCGGCTATCCCCCTCCTGGAGCACACCTACACCGTCTGTCGACATAAAAAAAGAGATCCTGTCCAAAGCGCACCCGTGGCTCACATCCTGATAAAAAAAAAAATCTGACTTTTAATCTGATGTAAATATGTTCCAATGTTTGTGTGTAGAGTTTTGTAATGGATAGTATATTGAAGGATTTTTCTTCTTTTATTTCTATAGTAAGTTTAGAACCATAGTGTTTGTACTAAAAAGTGATTGTAATAAACACTTTTGACTTTTCAACAAGTTCCTATCATCTTTTAAAAGCCTCTTAAAAAGGTGTGTCCTGGTGTTAGAATAAAGATGTATTGTCTGAATTCAAGTTTAAATTCTTTTATTGTGGATATTCATCGGTACACATACAGATGTTACACAACCTTACACTTTTGACAAACACTGTATTCTGTTTTAACAGAGTTTGTTGTAAACCTGGCATTTTCTTTTACATATTTCACAACAATAGTGTCATTGTTTACTAGATAACTCAAATATAGATTGAAAACATTTCTAAACGTCATACCATCAGACATTTTACTAATACAATATATACAATATTTCCCACATGTCATGGCTAGAGAATCTTGTGCCCACATCTTGGTATACTCTACCCTAGCAGCAACTTTTTTTTACATACTTGAATATAGGTGTTGTATAGATGTTGTGTCGGGGAACACTGCTGAACTGTCAAACACTTTAACCTTGTCAATATCCAAAAACAGAGCAACCCAGTGTGTTCCACCCTTGTAATGCGGATCTGTTTTAAAAACAAGCGTGTGGTGTCTTTCTGCCCCTATTTCCCCAGGTAGTCCGTTGCTTGGAAAAACACTTAGTATGTATTTCTTAGTATACTTATGAGAGCTTCACAACTCACGTATCTAAACTGTCTATTTTACAATATTTTAAAGCTAGTCAAACAGAATCCGTTGGGCTTGATTGACCTGAATGAAGCTGTTGAATACAGAGAATACAATTATGTTCCCATTCATAGCCATGGGTTGACTAAAACGTATTTTAGCTTTTAGGTTTCCATTTTTGATTAAATGATAGTGGTCAACATCTTCCATGTCAGGCGTCAGATCGAAAGCGAACAGTGTGGCTTCTCTTGATAGGATGACTCCCGAGTCCCTCAGGTGGTTCCTAGTTATCGAAACCAGACCAAGATATTCCCTGATAAAATTAGCTGTTCCAAAACGAGCCGTGTACGGTTTTGCAGGAATCACAGACCCCTCTGGACCATCGCAGCATAGTTGATCTTGTAATGTTTGAAATTGAAAGGGTGTGAGGTATAGAGGCCGCTAAAAGTGGTATTGGCCTCAAAACCGATGATAATAGGTTTCAGTAGTTGCCCCAGAGATATATTTTGCTACTGGGTTAATCTGGTACTTGTTGGAATGCTGAATATCTTCAGAACTACTCTTTTAATAGTGTACTTGGCTTTCAATAGCTGTATAACTTCAGTGTGAACCAGTCTGATGCTTGGTGACACTCTCACTCTCTTTACAAACAAGCTAGCGGACAGTATTACCAGATTATAATGTCGTAGTTGGACTCTCGCTCCTAGGCGAGACTTCTGATTTAGGGGAGACAGCACTTTCTTTTGTAGGTGACTAAGTCACTCCTACAACAAGTCCAACTGTTGACCCAACCCTCCCGGCTCACGAGCAGTACCTCACCAAAAACCCAAACAGTAAAAGTTAATATCTGGCAGCCTTACACATGGACTCTAGATAAGACCTCTCAGTGAAGTTGTGATGGAACGGAAATTAGCCTTTTCTCAGTCACACACAGGCAATAAAGGAGATACAGGAGAATTTTCAATAGGTTTATTGAAAATACTGCAATCTACGGTAAAATGGATGAGCTACAATGATTAGGATAACAGGTATGATAAACCTTATGTGACAGTACCAAGTCCATGAGAAACACCCCTAACCCTTGTTAATTTGAAATTAGGTCTCTAGGTCACACTTCGTGGTGACACAAAGGCTGAGTTCTGCAGCAAGGTGGTGTGGAGTGTGGATGGCATCTAGAAGGAATCCCTCTAATGACCTTGTCCATGTGAGATGTATTTATACAGATTATGCAGGAACCCTGATGCAGGTATGCTCCCAAACAATTGATAAGGAGGCAGACTTGTGGCGACAATTATAAAAATATGCCCTAACAAGTATACATTATGTTCCTGTCGCACGTAAATGGGAGAGGGACACGATGTTAATACCTATGTACATCACGATTATGACGCTGATAGTGACGCCTTCACAGAGTGGCATTGATAATGGAAGCCATAACATCTTTATAAAATATAAACAACTGCTGCCATCTTAAAAGAAATAATAAAATAAAGGGACTAAAACAGAGCAAGCTAAGTAGGTTAAATGTCACTAGGTGATGGGGGCACAGGCCTGCAAGGAAAAGGGCTAAGCTAATCTCCTTAGTCCCAATAAAAACAAAATTGGATTCACCATACCCTCCCCATTGCCAGAACAAGGATGCTAACACACTATTGAGGGTCCAAGCTAAAATGCTCTGAGCTAAAAACAGGCTAAAATCAAATTAAAAACTAGGTTAAAAACATACAAAGAGATTAAATATCGACCATGACAAGCACAGCATGACAAATGCAAATCAAATCAATAAAGCAATTTGGCATTAAGCTTTTAAACTTTGAATAAGGCCAATGGTCAAATCATTTAACAATAATCGTGATCTTTAAGAATGTCCACAAAATCATCGAATGGGAGTGGATCCAGGAATGACTCCACATCGTCAGATGATTACATGGTTCTCAGATGGATCTACGGAGCAGAGGTGCGCAGAGGCCTCAAACGCAGGAACAACCATGTAGGCAGCACCATCCATAGTGCCTGCTGTTGATGGAGCCAAATAGTCAACCAACAGTGGCTCATAGTGGCCTTGCGAATCAGCCTCTGGCTCATGGTGCACGACGGTGAATGAACCCTCATCGGGAACATCAGCAGTTCCTTGTCCACAGGAGGCAATGGCTGTATAGCAAGATACACCGAAGGTAGACAGTCGAAAAGGCACAAGGTGCAATGAAGGACTGGTTGCACTCACCACAGTACTGGTCAGAATGACAATGACCAATCATGCTCTCATGTTTCCAGCAATGGAGCACCAAAGGATTGTACTATGAAATCACTGCACATCTGGGCTGGTGGTAGTAGCTCCATCACTCCGCTTAGCTGAAAAGGCATCACCACTGCGTATTAGGAATACCAGCAGCAGTAGCCTGCCAATCGGTGCCAAAGTCACAGGAAAGACACCAAACACATTTGAAAAGAGTGAATGGATAGCTGATGGAATGACACCAAAGACATTCTGAAGAGGGAAATTAATCCAGACCCAACAGCCTTAAAGAATTGCTTGAGGCGTTGAAAATTCTAAAGACCAGTTCTCCAAAATGCTTGGGAAAGATGGTATTTAATAGGGATTGTGTCCTGTATGATGATCTTGCTATCTGGAGAGTATACGTCTCTCTGACCGATGTCAATGCCACTTGTTTTTAGAACAGGAGCATCTTTAGTCTACTCAGCTTGTCATAATTTACATTAGTAGAATCAATGTGAGGCCACATTTCTGCTACTCTTATCTCTTGTGTGGGGGGAATAAAACATGTCCACAACAAGTTACAATTTGAGACACTGAAATTGCATAGGCAATTTCTGGTATCATTCTGCAGCAGCTCTGATCACTTAGGACCACATAACTTCCATTAGAAAGTGTTGGACCCTGCCCTTTTCACAGGGTCATTCTCCAAACATTTTGCCTTGTCCTCCTTATTTTTCTGACCTTTTTTGGCTGACATTATGACTCTGGGCACTTTATCACTGCTAATCAGTTCTAAAGTGCATGTGCTCTCCCTTCTAAACTTGGTATGATTGGTTTATACCTGATTGGCACAGTTAATTTACTTGTAAGTCCCTTGTACAGTGGTATCTCTATGCCCAGGGCCTGTAAATTAAATGCTACCAGTGGGTCTGCAGAGCTGCTTGCACCACCCACTGAAGTAGCCTTTCAAACCTGTCTCAGACCTGCTAGCACAGGACCTACATGCACAGTTTTCTGCCACAGGGACCTGCCATCTGAATTTACTTGCCAGGCCCAGAACTCCCCTTTTACTACATGTAAGTCACGCCTAAGGTAGGCCTAAGCTAGTCCTATGGGCAGGGTGCTATGTATGTAGAAGGCAGGACATGTGCCTGGTTGTATGGCCTGTCCTGGTAGTGACAAACAGCCTATTTGGTTTCTCACTGCTGTGAGTGCTGCCTTCTCATAGGATTGTTTTGGAAATGCCCTGCCTTATGTGTAGGGGTATTGTCCGATTTATGAGAGATAGCGTAGGCATGTTTGGTATGGTTGTAATGGAAGTGAGAAAAGCTGTTTAATGGTGTAGGTGGATTTTTTCATTACAGAAATGCCACTTCTAGAAAGTGAGCATTCCTCTGTGCTTATGACTCTGGTGTTTTGAAGCTTGACTCCATCTTGGCAGAGTGACAGTTGGGCTTTGTGCATACTTTCCAGACAGTCTGTACACAGGGAGGGTGGAGGTGTCACAGAGGTGCATCTGCATACTGAATGGTCTTCCTGGGCTGAGAGAAGGGAGAGGCAGGGCACACATGCATTTGTAAAGGCTGTGCCCTGGCATCACACAAAAGGGTCATTTACCCTCAACTGATGTTTGGAGCCTGTGCTAGAGGCGAGAGGGGACACTCCCAGAACCAGTTGTAGCTGGTTGAAATCCCCTCTCCTCTCCATGGGAAATGCTTGACAAAATTTAGTATAAATATAGGGGATTTTTCCCCTAAATTTAGACATTCTTAGGACATCTTCAGGACACAGAACGTTATTAAATGGACTCACCAGGACCCACCTTGGACTGCTGCTGCTGCTAACCTGTGACCTGCTAGGTCACTAGGAAAAACTGTCACCATCTGCACCCCTTGTGCTAACCTGTTGTTGGGGCCTGCTAGCCCTGTGATTCTACCCCCCCCCCCATTCTGTCTCCAGGGGCATGGTGCCGTGGCCTCTGACCCCTGCAACCAACCAAAGCATGGGGAGTGCTTCATTTTGTGCCTAAAGCTCCTTCATAGCACTTGTGGGGTACGTTGGCACTTTGAGGAGCGCGTTGTGGTGACGAAGGATCACCGCCGCAGCCTGGGTGCTTATAATTGCCCCCCTGTGCTTGAAAGCGCTTTCCTGATGCTGAAATCACCGCCACATCCCAGACGGATCTAACGCGTCCAGGCACGTTCCAATTTGTGCCCCCGGAGGACTGGAGGACTGGAGGACTGGAGCACTGTGAGGAGTGCCCCCGGGGCACAACAAGGCACCTACTGGTGTGTATCGTCACCGCTGCGACTCGGTACAGGAGTACCGGAGGGATTGAACATCGCATCAGCTGCAGCCACATAGGAGCCGAGGGAAAACCTCATCGGAGGCTCCCGCTCAAAACTGCCCCAGTCGACCAGAGAGCATGAGGTGGGAGTCCTCAACAGAGGCTCGTGCCCCTCAGAGCCCCCTTTCTGGCACCAGAGATCGCGAGCGGGTGGACACTTCATCGTAGGCCCCCGCATCACCATGTCTCTTCTTCTCCCCCTTTTGTGGGGTTTGGACTCGGCCCGCCCTTCTGGAGAGGTCCGTAGTGGTCCTCTGCGGGGCTCCCTAGAGATTGTGGGCCCCAGGAGGGTCCGTGATAGAAGAGCAGAGGGGGTACGTGCTGTTCCCCCTCCTACTATGAGAAACAGCCTCTGTTTTGAGCATAGGAGCGCCGGGGGCCTTATATTGATCCCTGAGGCATGGAAGGTGCCTTCATCACAATACAGGTACTTTGAAAGAATATACATTTCCTAAATTTTGCTCAGGAGGTCGTTATGGACTGATTTACTAACCTGTCTTTTTGATGTGCTACATATATAGGCTGATGTTCCTTTTATGGGCATGATAGGCTGATATGTTTCTATGACTTGCCATATGGTTTATAGTGTTCTTAGTATAAGAATTTATTAAATCTCTAGGACAAGTGCCTTTCTTTCCCCATGTGATTCCTGACTACTGCTTATGTTGCAGAATTCTGAGTACTTATGTTTTCTAGTGTGACTACTGCTTATTCTTGCAGATTATTAGTAACCTGTGTAACATTCTGACAACTCCTAAGGTAGCAGGGTATTTCTGACTAATGAGGTTTGGTCTAATTATGTTTTGTGCAATACAGTTTATTTTTACATAACTTGGTGTTGTGTCCCTTTGTGGTGTATTATTGCGTTACGTGTGTTGTGTGTGTTGTGCAAATGCTTTACACATTGCCTCCGGGTTAGGCCTGACTGCTCATGGCAAGCTACCAAGGAGGTGAGCAGGGTTATCTTGGACGTGTAACTCCCTTGCCCTGACTAGAGTGGGTGGGTCCTGCCTGGCTTAGGTGCATACCTTAACCAACCAGAAACCCAATTTCTAACAGAAAGTATATGGAATACTGAATGAATCAAAGGGACAGGAGTACCTTTAAGAAAGCATGCTAAGTTCATGAACACCGCATTGCAGAGACAGTGAAGTGACACCTGCTTGCAGATCATTGAATCAGTAACAGTAAACTCACATTCGCTTCCGCTCACATAGACTTCAATTTCACCGTTCAGACATTTGCACTCAAAAGGTAACTCCCACTCTTCTTTTATATATCATATCTGTCCACAACAAAATGTTTCAAACATTTTGTGAAACAAAAGGTGGAAATTGGCAGATTTGTGGCGCCATGTACGAGCCATACTGTTGAAGGACTTTCTGCTACTGTGAAAGGCAACTTTTTAAACTTGTCAATATTGAGCATGGTGTAACTTGCTTCCTTTTTAGCCATTATCTGTTGCTCCACAGATAAATTAAAAGCAGCAAACACGTCACTACTGTAAATGTGTTTCGATGGGACACGGCCGTTTTCCTAAATCTGTAATGTCCAACTCAACTGCATTATGGAACACAGCTGACTTTGCTTGTGTTGTAAAAGGGACACGTCATTCTGAATGATATCAATTGCAGAAGACACTATGGGGCTGGTTATGAGTTTGCCAGACAGTTTACACCATCCGCTGTACTTCTGACGGGGAGGTTGTCGTCATTGTGGCTACATCCCTGCCGGCTCCATTAAGGGTTTCCTGCTAGGTCAGTGGGCAGAAACATGAGTTTCCGCCTGCTGGCCTAGCAGCCTACAGCATTGTCTCTGGCTCGTAACTGATCTGGCAGTAATGCTGGAGAGCACAGGGTGCACCAGCACCCTCGCAATGTTCAGTCTCTAAAAAGCAGACAGTGAACACTGCAATTGTACTGGCCAGGGGGACCCCTGCACTGCCCATACCAAGTGCATGGGCAGTACAGGGGCCCCCATGGGGCTCCTTGCACCCGTTCTCCACCAGCATTTTCATGGCGGTAGTACTGCCATGAAACCGCTGACGGAGAAGGGGGTCGTAAGCCATGACAGCGCTGCTTGCAGCACTGCCCTGACATATTAGGACCACTGCCACCACCAGACCACTGGGATCTCCAATCCTGGCGGAACTGGCGGTTCCCTGGTGGCCCAACTGCCAGGGTTGTAATTTGGTGGTCGGACCGCCGCATTGGAGGTAGTCCAACCACCATCCTCGAGTCTTGCGGTCTAGTTATCGCTAGACTCGTAATGAAGCCCTATGTTATTAAGTGTGTATATTCTGTTGGACAGAGTATTCATGCCATTATTGACAGCAGCTGAATCCTTTTTCATATTTTCCTTCTCTATCTGCCTTAAAAATGCATTCACTTCCATTTGAGAAAACTTCCATATTTCAATGTATATCGCATTCAAAAATCGTTTAGAGCATTGTTTTTGTGGACTTAGCAAGAAATCTTGCAAGTCTATTTCTTCTGATAGGAGACTTAGATGTTCTTTAACTGCTGCTAAGGCGTGAGTGAGTAACCATTGTTACAGTTTACCCACACTGTATGTGGTAACTATACCCAAGTGTTAACCAGAGGCATAGCGGGGGTCCAGCCGGCTTATCTTGAAACCCCCTGAGGAAGTCACAAAACGTGCCTAAAACCCATTTGTGTCATAGGCCAAAACAACCACAGACCGGGACTTGAAAGTCTGGAATTATAGGTACCATCCTGAACCCAAGCATTCAGTTCTCTCTCAATGACATTTAGGAAAGTTTGTGAATCAGTGAATTTGGCTGGTGTGGGGATAGTGGGAACATTCATTTCCTTTTTTTTTCTAAATTTAGGCAGGATGTTTGTTGAACTGTGTCATTTAACAATATCATTTGTACAGTAATAAGGCATGCTCTAAACAAAGCTTCCCTACCCTGAATTTGCCAATCTTGTGTGCCCCATACCCTTTTCACATCTATAGTGCTCTTCCGGTATTTATAACATTCAACAGCAAGTTGGAAAACAAAGGAATTTGAATAAATTAAATTGGTGTCAGTATGAAAATCTTCCTCAAATTAGAAGGTATTATTAAATAAATCTTTCTCTATGTCTATGTCTAGTTGCTTGCTGCAGAAAGTAATGTCCCCAATGATTATAACAGAATATTTTCCCATAATTTGCTGTGTTCATGTACACATCATCACTTTCAAATACAATGTAATTCTGTAACTCAGCAAGCATAGAATCAACTGTTTAACATCCCAGTCATCAGAAACAACTCAAGGTGTAATTACATCAGTCCTTGAAATCTTGAATACATATGGAATTAGGTTACCCGTAGTAGGGCCATAAATATCAAAAGGAACTTTATCTCAAACAATCTCATCTGGAATTGGTACTGCTGAAATGTTCACAAAGGACAAGTCTCTTCGGACTTTGTGTGAGGAAAGATATGATGTTATAACTTCACCCGCTGGCTCGGCAAAAGAGCGTTCAGGAAGATAATGACTATTTATCAAGAGAAAGAAAACAGTCCAAAACCAATCCATAACAAAAAGGCAAGCAATGTTAGAAATGTCCACAGGTGATACCATGGATAAAACAAATAGTTATTTTTAAGCCATTTGTACAGTTTACTTGTCTTTGAAACAGTTGCAGGTGCAGATAAAGTTGTAGAAGAGTCATCAATGTTGATCAAATAACCAGAAGCTGTCTCAGCAAATGCAAGAGCCGGTGCATTACTTGTGGATGGATCCACTTCTCATCGAGGTTCATAGTAGGTGTTGTCATCAGTTTGTCTTGCATTAGAGTAGGAGACAGCCACATCCTGGACAGCTCTTGTTGGTGAAGTGGAAACAAGAATCAGCAGAAGCTCATTCGCCTCCCTCCCCATCCACAAGGAGGCATTTGTAGCATTGTTGTTCATGCTGGTATATTCAGAAGTGTTATTGTTTCGTCTTTGAAGAGGTATGTCGCTTTATGTAGTGAGAGGGGATCAGGTACTACCCAAGGGACCTGTCGGTCTTCTGTACAGTGTTGGCCACATGATGCAATGTGATGTTGTTTATGGAGACTAATCTGTTCCCTTTGGAACCTGGCAGTAGTGGTAGGATGACAATTCTGGAGCCTTGTATTCAATACCCATTGTCCTCATGGTCTCCCTGAAAGCCCTAGAGGCAAAAGCAGGGATGCTCTAACAGTATAAAGACCAGCAAGTCTTTTATAACAGTTCGAGCTTCAGCTGACCGCTGTGGCCATACCCACAGGAATCTAGAACAAGAATCAATAGCGACTAAGATGTATTTGTATGCACCATCAGGTTGTAAGGGACCACAGTGGTCCAGGTACCCACATTGTTGTGACATGTTGGACACTAAGAGGGATGGTTGAAGTGGATATTTGATGTTTGAACTCTTTATTTGCTGGCAAATGTCACCGCAAAGGACACATTGCTTGGTCTGTTTGTATAGACTAAGCCATCACAAGCGTTTCAGTAAGAGTGATATTGTGGCAGCGACACCAGCATGAGAAGATGCAACACTCTCATGCGCTGCTTTGATGAGATCTAATCTCTGGTCTTGGTCGGGAATCACTCAATCTCCCACCCCAGGAATTGTCACAAAGGCAACATTCTGTGCACTGACATGATAGGAATATTTTGTAGGGTATGCTTTTGGAAAAGGCTTGCCCTCAGCTGAAGCTTTCATGGCAGCCTGAATTTCATTTTCAAATCTCGTATGGAAACAAGTCACTGCAACAACAGAAGACGTAGCTACGGCTGATTTGACCGCTTCATCAGCCAAAGTGTTTCCAATAAATGTACTCCTACAACGTAGGCTTCTTTTACCAGTTTCAGAACAAGATCTGAGAAAGAAAATGACATCTTCCCCATGTGGGAGCTTACAGATGTGTTCGGGTGGACAATCTCTTTTTGCCAATAGGATATCACAAGTAAGTTCTTCCCAAAAAATTACACTAAAGGTGTGCTTTGTGTCTCCCTAAATCTGGATATTTAAATCATCATAAACCCGGTCAGGTGAGAGAACTAGCCTGTCCACAGTCTTGACTACGAGAAGGTCGTTAGTTGCTGTTGCATCCAGATGATCTTTCAGATTCTGGTGACATCTTGTGACTTCTCCCACGCTGTCCAGCAGGGTCACTGCCCATGTCTTGTTCTTCAGCAATGTTCTCAAGTTTGCTGGCATGTTTACTTAAAATTGCTGCCACCTTTTTCTCTTTAAATTGTGGATTTTGTTGTACGGATTTCTCTTCTTTCTTGTCTGAAGACCGTTGTAAGTCTTTCTTCTGTTTCACATAGGACATTGCTCTGACTGACTTTTATATACACCTCTTCCCCAGATAACCAAGTTATCTGTTTACTGGCTCATTTTCAAATGGAGCCCTTCTAAACAGCACTTCGGCACTCCTGAAGCTACTGACCCATCTTGTATTTTACAGCCTCTTTGTGCACGTCTTATTTTCGTTGTTGGACGGTCTTCTGTCTTTTCACTACATATACATAATGCCCTCGTTATGACATTTGCAGTAAATCGCACTTATCGCCATGCTGACTGCAGCCAACATACCGTGGCGTCAGCGGATATCCGTTCACCATATTATGACACACACGCACCAATCCATCACTATTCAGCCACATACACAAATCTGCACACCAAAGGTCAGTGACAAACTGGCGGTATCCAAACCCACACCGTTACACCAACAGATCAACGCCCATTACATTATGACCCACGAATCACCACGGCGGACATTCAATGGCGGTACATACCGCAGCACTCAACATACGCACACACAAACAAAACAACACCACATTGGACAATTTAAATAACACCTACCTGACACCCATACGCACACCACACCCACACACCACACCACTATAAAACACACACCCACAGTACCCACAACCCTTTACAACTACAAACCATTGCCAAGAGACAGACATCATGACCACAGACAAAGCCAGAGCCACACACCACCCAAACCTGTACACCACCCACACGCCCCACATCACACACCCCAACACATCACCCTAAACACCCTCACCCACACTACTCACACTACACCCATGGTACCACAAAGACACCCCAGATTCTCAGTGGAGGAGCTAAGGGTCATGGTGGAGGAAATCATCAGGGTAGAGCCTCAGCCATTTGAAGCAGAACTGTAGCAGATATTCATTGCTTGGAAGATGGAGCTATGGCGGAGGATCGTGGACAGGGTCAATGCCGTGGGACAGCACCCAAGAGCAAGGGATGACATCAGGAAGAGGTGGAATGACCTACGGGGGAAAGTACTTTCCATTGCAGCCAGACACCAACTCGCTATACAGAGGACTGGCAGTGGACCCCTGCCACCTCCCCCACAGCTAACACCATGGGAGGAGCAAGTCTTGGCAATCATGCATCCTGAGGGCCTGGTCGGAGTAGCAGGAGGACTGGACTCTGGTATGTCAACTCTATACTACTACTACCCCCCTACCTGCATGGCATCACATACCCCCACCCCACCCTCTCTCCCATCACTCCACCACCTCCCACATACCCTACCATCACATATCACCCATCCCGATGCCAAGCACTGCATGCACCACCAATGCATGGACATCACTCACAGCCCTGCATGGACACCTATCACTAAAGCATGCACACTAGAGAGAATCAGCTAGCCCACCACATATCAGCTCACACAAGTTAAAGCTGCCAGGGCAAATACAACCATCGAGGGCAACCCACCGATGCACAATATGTCACACACCAAAACAATAACACTGCCTTTACATACCCACAGGTATCCCAGCCAATGTCAGTGGAGAAGAGGTGCCAGCAATTTCCAGTCCACCCACAGAAGAAGCCCACAGTGATGACAGCGACTCTGGTCACCTGGATCTGGATGACCTACCTGGCTCATCAGGGACCTCCGGACAGTTGGTTACCCAGGCATAGCCACACAGCACTATAGAGCCTCCCCCCTCAGGAAACACCACCACAGCGCCTACCCAGTGTACCCATACCCCTGCCCCAGGACACATCAATCAGCAGTGTGTCCACCACTACAGGAACCCCGGGGCACACCTCATTCCCAAGTCAATAAGGGACCTGGGGTCAGTGGCAGTGGGCACATGGTTCATGGGTCAGAGGCACAGGACAACAGGGACACTGGGAGGACTTCTGTGCACCAGGGGGAGAACAGGCCCAGGGAACCGACTCTCCAGGAGGTACTCACCGAGATCCTGGGAGCATACCAACATTCCCAGGATACTCTGTGCCAGATCCTGGCAAACGTGCAGGAGAACAGGCGGCTGCAGGAGGGACAGTACCAAGGGATCAGGGAGGACTTGCAGGTCATTAACACCACCCTGGTTTCCATTGCAGGGGTGCTGGCAGACATGGGCAACATTATGAGGGAGGCAGTCTCACAACAGCGGGCTCCTGCCACTAACTAGACATCTGAACTGCCTTCCACCTCCGCTTGCCGCTAGTGGACAGGAGGACCGCCACAGGACCAACAGGCCACCAGCACCCCTCCCCCTGCAGAAGAAGAACCATCCCGCAAATATTCCTTGCGATCCAGGCAGAAACCAGAGACTATAGCCAAGACCCCGCCAGGAAATTAGACTCTCCTGATTGTCACCCTTGTGTTCCACTCTGTCACCCTCCACCTTAAACTGCCATTGCTCCCTTTCCTATGTCGCCACGGACAATGCATCCGTGCTACAGATAGACTGGAACTCTACCCTGGACTTTCCTCCATCATCACCCCATCCCAATGCACTTGCCCCACTCCTCCTTATCACTTCAATAAATACCCTTTGAACAAATACAAGTATGGAGTATGTCAAATGATTTAAGTATGTGTTCGTTCAACCAGGTTCAAACATTGCAATTCAACTGTATAGTAATGTTCACATAGGATAGACCTGTAGTTGGCTGCAGTGATTCCACCGGGAGCGATAGTGGAGCACCAACATCTGCAAAAAGAATTGCCAAATAGTACAGTGAGTGGTCATAGAAGTGGGAAATTACTGCCTGCCAGTGACAATGTGAAACAAAAAAATGGCAATGACATGAGAAGTTACACTGTCTTACCTGTGTGTCATTAGAAGTATTGTAAAATCACTGCGGTTCTGTTGTCCTCATCCTCATCCTCTGCCTCCTCATCTTCACCATCTACAGGGTCCACTGCTGCCACACGGCCATCTCTATGCTGCTATTCCTCAGGATAAAGGCATCATGCACCGACCCAGGATACATAGCATTGACATGGGAGATGTACTGGTTCGCCAGGCACACCATGTGCAAACATTCATGGAGTGAAAACTCTTTTGATTTCTGAAGACCTGTTCATTTTGCCAGGGGGGAAAAATGCAATATGTGTACCATCAATTGCCCCAATGATGTTGGGGATATGTCCCATTGCATAGAAGTCAGCCTTCACAGTGGCCAAATCCTCCACCTGGGGGAAAACAATGTAGCTGCACATGTGTTTAATCAGGGCAGACAACACTCTGGTCAGCACTATTGAGAACATTGGCAGTGACATTCCTGCTGCCAAGCCACTGTCACTTGGAAAGAACCAGTTGCAAAGAAATCGAGCACAGATAGCACTTGCACAAGAGGGGGGATCCCAGTGGGGTGACAGATAGCAGATATTAGGTCAGGCTCCAATTGGGCACACAGCTCCGTGATTGTGGCCCTGTAAGGTCTATAGGTGAGGATGATGTGCCTGTCCTCCATTGTTGCCAAGTCCACCAGGGGTCTGTACACGGGGGTATGTCTCCATCTCCTATTCATCCGCAGCGGTAGCAATCTATGGGCCAAAAGAGTGAGGAGCCGATCACAAACTGTACATTACAGCCACAACAGTACATTGCATGATGTAAATTTTTAATGTATATGTAGCATATGTCCTGTATTTCCAATTGTGTACTGTGATGCAATTATAATCCAGGACCTGCCCCCCCTGAAATGGCATCTGCCTGTCCTGTGTGGAGGGACAGGTGGAAGTGAGGTAATTCCGCTGACGTTGTGCGCCATTGCAGGAGGCGTTCCTGAGGGGTACAGTGGCCAATGGTGATGTATGCCGGTGGTGACAGCATGCACCGTGGCAGACGTGACCACCATTTTCTATCTGATAACTCACTTGCTACCTGACCTTCAACAGGAGAGGACATACACTGCATGTGCTGCTGTGACCTGTGTCTGGAACCTGACATCTCTCCTGTGACTGGGGAAAGGGCCCCTGCCTTCACTTTGGTGGAGTTGGAGTGACTGGCGGATGGGGTCCTACCCCAGTACCGACTGCTGTATGGGCCTCCAGACCAACAGGTGAGTACACTGTGAGCACGATGCATGGGGCATGACTGCATGGAGTGATGTGTGTGAAGGCCTCGTGTGGGGGGGTGGATGTCCCCTGGGCGGCGGGCAGCTTGTGTGCTGGGCCCTGTGTGTGCAAATGGCACTGTGAAGGGGTATGGTGGGCCATAAGTGTAACGGGCAGGACAGTCTGACTAATAGTTTTCCGTGTGTGGATTTCTCTGCAGGTCAGGGCCCATCAAAAAAAGGGTATATGGCATGCCATCGCCTTAGACGTGCGGACCCTGGGGGTCTACAGCTGGCAGAGCACCCACTGTCGGAAACAGTGGGAGGACCTGAGACGCTGGGCACGGAAGACGGCGGAGGCCCAACTGAGGATGGCCTCCCAACGAGGAAGGGGTGCCCATCAAACCCTGACCCCCCTGATGGGCCGCATACTGGCGGTGTCCTATCCGGAGCTTGATGGGTGCTTGAGGGCATCACAGCATCCACAAGGGAGTGAGTACAGTTTCCATCATTACAACTTATGCATGGTAGGGGGGTACCAGGGTGGGGCTTATGTGTCAGTGGGTGCCCTTGGGCCAGGCCTGACATTTCAGAGTAGGTCCCATGTTGGCCAGGGTTCTGAAGTGATATTCCTGCTACCTAGTTTGTAGGCATCCACTACTGAGCAGGGCTGTGTAGGTCCCAGGTGTGATGCAGTATGTGGTATGTGTCCCTGCCCATGCCCTGGTGGCTAGCATTATTACTGGTAGCGCATTGCATAGTGCGTAGGCCTGTACCCTGTGTTTGAGAGTGCTGTGTACATCAATGGTGGTGTTGGTGCAGCCATTGACCAAGTGTATCCTTGGTCTCTTCCCCCCCTTTTTGTTTTGTCACCCTGTCCTTATGTGCATTAGCATCATCTGGCAGAGGAGCAGAGGCACCAGCGATGGAAGGACTTGCATCCCATAGGACCCAGGACACAGAGTCCACCGATGGTGAGGGCACCAGTGGGACGGAGAATGAGGGGAGCACCACGACAGAGACTGGAGGGAACAGTTTGGACACAGATACCTCCTCCAATAGAAGCTCCCTGGTGGTGGCAGACACCTCTGTGCCCACCCCAGCTACAGGTACAGCCACCACCCCCCATACCAGCAACACCCTCCCAGCATCCCCTCATCGAGTTGACCGTGCCTGCTCACGCAGGAGGGTGGGCATCTCCTTTGCCCCAGGCACCTGAGGCCTTGCCCCAGTTAGCACTCCTGCTTTGAGTGAGGAGGCTATTGACCTCCTATGATCCATCTCTGTAGGGCAGTCAACCATTGTGAATGCCATCTATGGGCTGGCAGCCCAAATGCAACATACAAATGCATTTCTGGAGGGCATTCACACAGGCTTGGTGGCCCAACAGAGATCCATCCAAGCTCTGGCCTCCTCTCTGATGGCAGCCATTGTCCCTGTTTCCACCCTCCCCCTCCAATGTCCTCTTCCCAGTCCCATTCTCCTCAACCTCAACCTATCCCAAGCACACAGGCAGGTGTGCATGCACACAGGACAACACACAAGAGTGGCACAGGCAAACACAAGCACCAAACATCATTCCACAGGCACTCACACAAACACCATCCAGATGCAGACATACCAACATCCACTGCCTCCACTGTAACCCCTCCTCCCCCTCCTTTACCTCCCTCCCAGTTGCGTCTACACTCCCACCTGTATGCACTACATCCTCATCCACTACCGCCATCACCAGCACACCTATCAGAACACACACCTCACTGGCAGACACCACCCCAACAGCTAGGCACACGTCCCCTGTGTCCTCTCCCACTGTGTCTGTCCCCCACCCCCAAGGTACACAAACGCAAGCACTCAGACACCCAACAGCCATCCACCTCACAACAGCACCCAGCCCATGTACCTGCACCCAAAAACAGCAGACAGATACCACCTACAGCCACTCCCTCTTCCTCCACTCCCAAACCTTCTCCCTCCCCAGTGTCCCTAAGCAGCTTTTCCTCTCCACCACTGACCTCTTCATTACCCCCTCCATCCTTCATGTCTGGTCAGGGTGGCAATTACCCAGGTAAGCACCTCAGCCAATCAGTCCACGGGCCCAGTAGTCCCCACACTTACTCGTGGTGGGAAAGGATCCAGGGCACCAGCCAGCTTCACAGAAAATGTGCCTGCCCCAGCTGCTGCCCTGAAGGGCAAGGAGCCTGGCCCAAGTGCTGCCAGGAAGGGCAAGGAGCCTGCCCCAAGTGCTGCCTGGAAGGGCAAGGAGCCTGCCCCAAGTGCTGCCAGGAAGGGCAAGGAGCCTGCCCCAGATGCTGCCAGGAAGGGCAAGGGGCCTGCACCAGCAGGTAGGAAAGACAAGGGGCCTAGTGCAGGGACTCAGTCAGAGCCCCCACCACCAAACATGGTTGTGCTGCCATCCGAGGCTGCAGGGGATGGGCTGGAGCCTTCCCCCACCAAAGCCAGCAGCAGCACCACCACCACCAGTGGGCAGCCATCCGAGGCTGCAGTGGATGGGCTGGAGCCTCCCACCCACCACTACCAGCAGCAGCACCACCACTGAGCAGTCTTCACCGCCAACGGACGGTCTGTAGTCCTGCCTTCATGGGCTGTTGTGCCGCCTGCCCCCTGCAAATCCTGTGGGAATGACACCCATCTGAGAGACTGTGACCTTGCACTCCATGGGATCAGAAGCACAGGGCACGATGCCCCCTCCAGAACCAGTGGATAAATCACCCACTTGAGAGACTGTGGCCTTACACTACCCAGGACCAGGCACAGGGCATGTTGCCCCCTCCAGGACCAGTGGTGTTTTTCCATCTCCTGGCTGAGGTGCCCCCGGTTCTCTGTCTCCCAGAGGTGCCTGCCTATTTTCCAACTGGTGCCCCTGTAGTGATCTCTCCGTGTTGCTGCAGGAGACAAGTGGGGCCTTGGACTTTGTCATGTGGCCCTGTGGCCCACGCACACTGAGGACTAGGCAGTGTCCCTTGAACTGTACATATGTATATACCATTAGTTGTGGCGGTGTGGTTCTTCCCTGTGTTTCCAATGGTGAGTCCTTTCCCTTCTGTGCAGTGTTTCCGCCAGGCTTTTGATGTCGTTGGTACCGCCCTGGAAAAGCTAGTGGATAGCAGGGTCTTAACATAGTGGGCGGAACATTGACTTCCGCCTGGCTGTAGGCGGCTACCGGCGTGGTGGCTGTAGTTTCTGCCCTGGCGGTCGGTGTCGTAAAGTGGCTGTCTATCTGAGTGCTCACCAACATGGTCATTATTTGGCAGTAATGACCGCCAGCCTGTTGGCGGTATTACCGCCATTTTATCACCAACCGCCAGGGTTGTAATGAGGGCCAATGTGGCACATGCTACATACATTACTAGGGGCGAGGGCGCTAATCTGCCTCAGCATCACAAGTTTTGATATTTTTACAGATATACACTCAATGGCTCTAGACACGATTTCTCGCTCACCCCTCCTATAACTTTGTACACTCAGGATATTGACGGCATTCAAAAGCTCGTACAGTTCTAGGTCTGACAATCCAAAACCTTAATTTCTGAAATAATTTTCGGCCAGAAACTCCAAGGCGCTCTGTAACCTGGTTGTTGGTGATAGTCTTAACTCACGCATATGGTATTTGTACGCCCTCCAGTATTCATCAGTTGTAGGTAGCCACATGTTGATACACGATTTGGCGATACACTCAGGACTGTCACATTGCTTTGCTGTGGGCGACTCACAAAGCTTCAGATAAAAAAGAGCTAAAGGGTATAATTCAGCTAATCTTTCTGTAACCAGCACATATACCAATTTGGCAATGCATATGTATCCTGGGTGTAACTCATAGGCATCTTGCACAGCAACATTCTGATTCCTGCCCTAAAAGTGAGTAAGTATGTAACAATAAATAACACAGTGATGACCCACTACCGTCGGACTCAAAAAATTTTAAACAGTCTTCGGGGGGTTAAAGACCTGTTTCTTCTATTTTTAAAATAAATATCACACAAACATCTTTCTATGGCCCTTTCTATCATCCTTCTATCAAAATATGTACACATCCCTTGTATACGCTTGAGTTTTGAGCTTGGTTCACTCCAGTATCGGATCTCTTTGAGCTTTGTTGACAAGATCTTTATCATATCACAGTGTACATGTTTCTTTGCACAACGCTAAGCTTATATATCCTGTATGGGTCTAGCCTGCTACATATATAGCGGATTGTTCTTGATGTGTGCTAGTCGTATAGACAAACGCGAGCCTCCTGCTGTGGATCATTAATTTTATGACCATAGCAAAGGTTATAATAGTCACGTTTGACACAGGTGTTTACAAAATATTTTACAGGCCATTTGGCATCGTAGGGGACAGCTGGAGGTTCCTTTCTAAAATCTGCACTATTAAAGGTTCAAACACATTTCTTACGCGGCTCTTTGTTTTGGCTCATGGAACTTTCAGACTGTTTTGAACAGCATAAGCAGTGAAAATTTAAGTCCTTAACCTTTGACGGCGGCCCCTCTGACAAGTTCTTGTGGCTGTTGCTTTCTACAATTCAAAAAAGAAAGAAAGTCAAACTATTAGTTAAAAATAAAATATCTCTGTGTATAAGTTAAGTGTCTATAGCACATTTTTGGGGGTTGATTTTTTTTACTAACCCCATCATTTTCATGGCACTCAGCGGTGGCTTTGAAATCTTGAGAATCGCATAGGTCCATCTGTGGATAACCAGCATCGGAGTTTACACGAGGCTGCTGCATGATGACAGCCCCTGGATCAGTTTCCTCCAGAAACCCCAAATCTTCATTGACTGATGAGCTAGGAGGGTTTATAGATTCTTCAACATCTTCCCTGTCGATGAAATAGTTTCCAACATTTAATTTGATGCACGAGGTGTGATGCTGTTGCCCTTAATTGGGTATATATGGTGAGGTAAATCCTTGATGCTGAGCTTTTCAAGCTTATGGCAGAGGTCCTCTTGAAAACCCATAACATCATAACCCCCACATTTATGGGGCACCCTGCTGCATGTTCTCATCCAATATCGATGGTGTTAGGCTACGATAACATCTATCAATACTGTTCAATCCACCATTGGAGGTTGCCTTTTTGATAAGGGGGTGGGTTGTATCTCTTCATAATGACAGAGCGATTTCTTTCAGGATGTGGCTCCTGGGTTTGGCATAGGCCACATAGAAGGCTCCTGATATGAATTCTACAGATCAGAAAGGGTGTACTCCTCTACAGCACATCATGAACACCTACTATCCATGGAGGCTCTGATTCGTTGAGGACTGGTGCATAACCGTGACCACGTGGTAAAACCCTGTCACGTGACTAACACAAGTTCAGATGATGTCACAACCCAAATGACCCAACCTACACCTACGTCAGTTCCAGGGAGGACTCTTAGTCATTCATGATGTCAATTTCAGGGTGGGGCACCTGGCACTTTTGAGTTTGATGAATAAAGATAT
Source organism: Pleurodeles waltl (assembly GCF_031143425.1). Taxonomy (NCBI): domain Eukaryota; kingdom Metazoa; phylum Chordata; class Amphibia; order Caudata; family Salamandridae; genus Pleurodeles; species Pleurodeles waltl. Next base: position 416,905,166 of record NC_090444.1, on the reverse strand, counting down.
CCCGGTATTCTACTGTCTCATTTTCAAACATTGTTCAAAAGAAGGCAGTTAGCTCGAAACTAGGAGGTCTGTATACTTTAATGGTTTACTTCTTCGGCACAGACTATAACTCCTAGGACTATGGGACTGATTTAGGGTTCAGTGGGTGCATTACACTGTCACAAATGTGATGGAAATCCCGTCAGCCATATTACAAGTGCAATTTAGCCAGTGTGATACCCATCATGTTTGTGACGGTCGTCCGTGAACTCTAAATCAGACCCAATATGCATTATTTAGAATTTGGCAGCGCAGGACATGCTTTAAAAAGTGATGGATGTCTGCAATATTTCAAGAGCCATTGACAACAATGCACTCTAATGTGGAATATCTCAAACCCTAAATAGACCTCTATGTCTGTTAATAGTTAAGAGGATCACGATCAATAGAAATTCAACAAGAAATCTATTAAATTATGAACTAAACCAGCCATCATGCAATGTCATCTGTTAAGTCTTTTTTGTTCTGAAACATAATATGTAATTAAGACCATATCTTTATTATCACAAATAAAATTCTCCCAAAATAAGATACAGGTGGTCATTACAACCCTGGCGGTCGGTGTTAAAGCGGCGGTAAAACCGCCAACAGGCCAGCGGTAAAGAAAATGGAATTATGACAGTGGCAGAAACCGCCAACATAGACAGCCACTTTAACACTCCGACCGCCATGGCGGTAAAAACAAAACACCGCGGCGGTAACCGCCAACAGACAGGCGGAGGACAATGTACCGCCCACAGAATTACAACAGTCCAACCGCCACCTTTTCTGGGGCAGATTCCCTGCAAACAAAAACACGGTGGAAACAGGACTTGGAAGGGAAAACGCTCACCTCTACACACCCCACGAGGAACCAGGACGCCATGGAACCGGAACTTCAGATACTCCTAGCCGTTATCTTCCTGCTCCTCTACCAGGAGCACGAACACAGGCGGCAAAGACCAAGGTGAGTACTGCACCTACGACACAGGGGAGGGGGGAGGGAAAAAACAGTGACACATACACGCAATACGCAACACACCCACCCCTACCCTCACCCACTACAACACACACACAAATACAGCATGATACATTACAGTTACACCCCCCAAACCCCACTGGAAGAATGCAAGGACAAAAGGAAATGAGTTGAATAATTGTTATATATTCAATTACATAAATCAAAAATATTTACATATATATACATTTACACTATAAACAATTATATACACCAAGAACACAAGTCCAAGGGATTCCACCATCATAGTCTGTGGACCACTGGGCCCAAAAGGCATGGGCGAGGCCCACACTCAATACCCGAACAAGACGGAGAGAACACTGCTGGGGCATCAGACAGAAATAAAACAGGCACCTCAGAGGGAAGGGAAGGGGGGCACCTCAGCCGGATGAGTGCACGACGCCTGATCAACAAGGGGGCTCCATGCCCACTGTTCAATCCTGGGGAGTGCAAAGCCACAGTCTCTCAAGTCTCTACAGTGGGTGGGTTACCCACTGTTCAATCCTTGGGAGTGCAAAGCCACAGTCTCTCAAGTCTCTACAGTGGGTGGGTTGCCCACTGTTCAATCCTGGGGAGTGCAAAGCCACAGTCTCTCAAGTGGATAACAGTCTCCACTGGTTCCGGAGGGGGCTTTGTGCCCAGAGTGCTTCATCTTGCCAAGGACAGAGGTAGTGGATGCCTTTCTCCACTGATTCTGGAGGGGGCTTGGTGCCCAGAGTGCTTCATCTTGCCAAGGACAGAGGTAGTGGATGCCTTTCTCCACAGGTTCTGGAGGGGGCTTGGTGCCCAGAGTGCTTCATCCTGCCCGTGGCGGCCTCAGTAGCGTTGTAATCATTGGCGCTCACTGCCCTGCGGTGGTGCTGGCGGTCTTGTCCTGGGCAGCGGGGCTGCTGGTGGCGGTCTTGTCCGGTCTTGTCCTGGGCAGCGGGGCTTCTGGTGGCGGTTTTGTCCTGTGCAGTGGGGCTGCTGGCGGTCTTGTCCTGGGCAGCGGGGCTGCTGGTGGCGGTCTTGTCCTGGGCAGCAGGCTGCTGGCGGTCTTGTTCGCCACGCTGATCTTCCTAGACCTGCCGGTTTTACTGTGCCCCTTCCCCACCTTGGATGGTGTTGCAGCTGTCTCGACACTCCCACCTGTATCCCTGGGAGCGGCATTGGTGGCTGATTTATTTCCCCTCTCCCGCCGGGCACTGGCCAACGTTTTATGCTTGACAGGTGGGGGACTGTCCCTGCTCTGGCTCCTTGCCACACTGGCTGCCCTGCTGCCTGCTGCACTCCAGAATCCAGTGACTACTGGCACCACTGGTCCTGCCGATGTTGTGGCTGAGGTGCTAGGTTGGGACCTGGTGCGTCGGCCCTAGGAGACTGAAGGGGTGGGGGAGGTGAGTGAAAGAGGTCAAGGTTGACCAGGAAAAGTTTCTTAGGAACACTGGGACAGGTAGCTGGAGGGGGTTTGGGAGTGGAGGAAGAGGTAGTGGTTGTAGGAGGTGTACGTTTGCTGACTTTGGGTGAAGGTGCATGGGCTGGAGGCTGTTGTGAGGTGGATGGCTGTTGGGTGGGTGTGTGGCTGCGTTTGTGTACCTTGGGAGGTGGCCTCACAGACACACTGGGAGAGGACACAGGGGACGTGTGAATGGTAGTAGGGGTGGTGACTGCACATGAGCGGGTTGTGGTGGTGGGTGTGCTGGCGATGGACGTGGTGGCTGATGATGTAGTGCATGCAGGTGTGAGTGGAGACGAGACAGGGAGGGAGGAGCGAGACGAGGAGGAGGGGGGCACAGTGGAGGCAGTGGATGTTGGTGTGTCTGCATGTGTGTGATGCTTGTGTGAGTGCCTGTGGGATGTGTGGTGCTTATGTTTGCCAGAGCTTCCCTTGTGTGTTGAAGTGTGTGCATGCTGGTCTGATGGTGTGCTTGGGATAGGATGAGGTACAGGGGTGTGGATCTGGGTGGAGGAAGTTGGACGGGGGAGGCTAGAGACAGGGACAATGGCTACTGACCCCAGTGAGGAATCCCAGGACAAGGGCAGAGGAACGCTACAATGAGGCCCATGGGCGAACTAGGAGGATTATAGAGCCGACCTTCAGCCTCCTGAAGGCCAGGTTCCGGTGCCTCCATATGACAGGTGGTTCCATATTCTACTCACCAAAGAAGGTATGCCAGATCATTGTGGCCTGCTGTATGCTTCACAACTTGGCTTTGCAATGACAGGTGCCTTTTCTGCAGGAGGATGATCCAGATGGAGGTGTTGTGGCAGCTGTGGACCCTGTGGACAGTGAAGACGAGGAAGCAGAAGAAGAGGACATCGACAACAGGAACACGGTGATCCTGCAATACTTCCAGTGAGACACAGGTAAGAAGACAACACTGCCTGCTACATCTGATTTACATCTACTACCTCTCTACTGTCTGTCATTTTCACCCAGTGCATGGTCACTGACTTGTCACTTTCCCTTACGATTTCACAGATGTGGGTCCCACTGTGTGACATCTGCTTTGTTTCCTCATGACTAGAGCTGTGTGATATAGGTATGTTGACATTACATTTGAAAGAGCATGTTGCCACTGTAATTGCTAATACACTATTTCGAAATCACAGACAGACTCCTGATTGTTTTGTGCTTTAAGGGTGTTTATTTAAGTGCTCAATATTGGAGGGGGTTGTAAAATGGTGAGGGGTGATGGCGGAGGAATGTCCATGGCAGTGTCCAGTCTATGAGTCTCACAGGTGCATTGTCCAAAGGGGCATAGGAAGTGGAGCTGGGGCAGTTTAAGGATGGACAGAGTGACAAGGTGGGACAAAAGGATGACAATCAGGGTGGTCTCATTTCTTGGCGGGGGTCTTGGCATCATTCTCTGTCTTTGTCCTGGATCTCAGGGACCGTTTGTGGGGTGGTTCTCCCTATGCAGGGGGTAGGGTGCTGGTGTGGTGGTCTTGTGGCGGTGACTCCTGTTCACTAGCGCCGGCGGAGGTGGTGGGCAGTTCATCGTCCAGGCTAGTGTCAGGGGCCCCTTATTGTGCCACAGTGTCCCTCCTGGTGTTCACGAGTTCCTTCAGCACTCCTACAATGGTGCCAATGGTGGAGTTGATGGATTTGAGTTCCTCCCTGAAGCCCAAATACTGTTCCTCTTGCAGCCGCTGGGTCTCCTGAAACTTGGCCCGTACCGTTGTCATTGTCTCCTGGGAATGGTGGTAGGCTCCCATGATGTTGAAGAGGGCCTCGTGGAGAGTAGGTTCCCTGGGCCTGTCCTCCCCCTGCCGCACAGCAGCCATCCCAGTTCCCCTGTGTTCCTGGGCCTCTGTTCCCTGAACCGTGTGCCCACTGCCCCCAGGTCCCTGGTGTTGTTGGGGTGGTGGGTTAGCCTGGGTTCCCTGTAGTAGTGGACACACTGCTGATTGACGTGTCCTGGGGACAGAGGTATGGGCCCGCTGGGTGAGTGCTGTGCTGGTGTTTCCAGAGGGGGGAAGCTCTGTAGTGGCTTGTGCCAGTGTGAGGGGAACCGACTGTCCCGAGGTCACAGATGGGCCGGGCTGGTCATCTAGATCCAGTTGGATAGAGCTGCTGTCATCACTGTGGACCTCTTCTGTGGGTGGAGTGGACATATTTGGACCCTCCTGTCCGGTGACGTTGGGTAGGGGTCCTGCAGGGGTGTAAAAGCATGATTATTGCATCTGTGTGTGCCATGGTGTGCAATGGGTGGGTGACCGTGTACCCCAGTGCTTGCATTCCTGTGTAGGACCTTGTGTGATGATGGGTTAGGGGGGTGTATGGGTATGTGCAGTGGCCATGCTTTGGTGATGGGTGTCCATGCTTTGGTGTTGCATGCAGGGCTTGGGTTTGGGATGTGTGGTTTGTGATATTGGGACATGTGTGAGGAGTTGGAATGATGGAGGTGAGGGCAAGGATGGGGGTATGTGATGGCATGCAGGTTGGGTGGGGGATGAAGTAGTAAAGATTTGACATACCTAAGTCCATTCCTCCAGCTACTCCTGTGAGGCCCTCAGGATGCAGGATAGCCAAGACCTGTGCCTCCCATGTTGTTAGTTGTGGGGGAGGAGGTGGGGGTCCGCCGCCAGCCCTCTGTACCGTGATGTGGTGTCTTGAGACCACGGAACACACCTTCCCCCGTAGGTCATACCCCCTTTTCCTGATGCCATCCATAGTTCTTGGGTGCTGTCCCACTGCGTTGACCCTGTCCACGATTCTTCGCTATAGTTCCATCTTCCTAGCTATGGAGGTGTGCTGCACCTGTGTTCCGAATAGCTGTGGCTCTACCCGGATGATTTCCTCCACCATGACCCTGAGCTCCTTCTCAGAGAACCTGGGGTGTCTTTGCGATGCCATGGGGTGGTGTGTTGTGATGTGTGGGCTGATATTTAGAGGTGTGTTGTGTGAGGTGCGTGGATGTTATGTGAGTGATGGTGTTGAGTGCCTGTGGATGCTCGTTTTTAGATGGTGGTGTTTCTATCTGGCCTTCAGTCGCAATTGTGGTCGTAGGGGTTTGTGGCCAATGTGGGTGTGTGTTTTATATTGTATTGGATGTGTGGGAGTGTGTATGTGTATTAGGTGTGTGTATTTCGATTTGTCCAATGTGGATGTGTTTTGTAAATGTGTGTGTATTTTGAGCACGGCGGTGTGTACCGCCAATGGAATATCGTGGTTGAAAGACCGCCGCGTGGTTTCGTGGGTCGTGATAGTGTGGGTGTATTCCTGTTGGCGTGACGGTGGAGGTTTTGTTATCACCAGTTTATCACTGTGGAGGACTTGTGTGGGACTTGTAGGGGTTTGTGGGTGATTTTGTCGGATTCCGGGCTTTGGGTCATAATGACCGTGGCGGAATTCCGTGGCGGTGTGTTGGCGGTCTTCTGCACGGTGGTAAGTGGCTTTTACCGCCAATGTTGTAATGACCCCCACAGTGTTTTCTATTTCTCATCCCTCTATCATGGGCCAATTGAGAACTGTATTTTCCAAATTGAAACTGAAGACTGCATGCAATTGGGTATGCAGGTGCCTAGTAGATGAGTGAGAAATGAATTCAACACACAACATGTACATGTGAGTTTTTATGTCCTTCGGATTATATAATGCCTACACCACAGCTCACTATGGTAGTTATTATGACCTTGGTGGTCAGGTTACCGCCATGCCGACGATGGCAGTAGTACCATAGCCAGGCGGGCGGTAATGACTGCCAAATAATAACCATGGCGGTGATCCTTCCGATAGACAGCCAATGTACCACACCAACCGCCAGCACAGTAGGAGCACTGAACACGGTGGTAGCCACCTACAGGCAGTAGGAAGACAAGGATCCACGCACCATAAAATGACCTAGCACAACACCAGGATTTCCAGGGTGGTAGCAACGACACCAAAAGCCTGGCAGAAAGACATCATATAAAAGGAGACACTCACCTCCAGGGACACAAAGGAGTCCGCGGCCGCCATGGAACCAGAACTGCAAGTCTTCCCGATGCTGTACCACGCCATGGCTGTCCTGGAGCACCAACGCCAGCGAAGATGACAACGATGAGTACAGCCGTCTAGCACACAAGGGAGGGAGGGAGAATCGGGAGAGTGACACACACACATACAACACACACCATACACACACACATACCACACACTCAGAACCAGCTGCAGAGTAAGTCGTCTGTAACAGGACCCAGGAGCAAAGAAGGACAGAACACATATCCCTGTTCCACTGTAATCATGTTGGTTGACAATTCAAAATCAAAATACATACAACTGCATATGTACATGCAGGTTCAAAGGCGAGTTCAAAGTCTCTAATGCCCAAAGGACAAAGTTCAAGCCGCAACTTAAATCCTGACAACATCGGGACTCCACTGTTCAGGGGCATCATGTTGAAAATAGGCAGGCACCTCAGGTGGTAGGGGGATTAGAGTGAGTAGGGGGTGCCACTCATTGGGAGGGGGCTCCTAGCCCACTGGTTCTGGAGGGGGCTCCTTGCCCACTGGTTCTGGAGGGGTGTCCATGCCCACTGGTTCTGGAGGGGTGTCTTTGCCCACTGGTTCTTGAGGGGGCTCCTTGCCCACTAGTCCTGGAGGGGGCTCCTTGGGCTTAGATTTTGTAGGGGCCTCTTTGGGCTTAGATTTTGTAGGGGCCTCCTTCGGCTTACTTTTTGTAGGGGCCTCCTTGGGCTTTGTTTTTGTAGGGGCCTCTTTGGTCTTAGATTTTTTAGGGGCCTCTGTGGGCTTACTTTTTGTAGGGGCCACCTTGGTCTTCATCTATGGAGGGACCTCCTTGGCCTTGGTCTTGGGAGGGGTTTCATGGCCCCAGGTATTGGAGGTGGCTCCATGGTCTTGGTTGTCTGTTTGGAGGGGGTGGCACTTTAGCCCTCCTTTTTGGGTGTGGAAGAGTGTCCTTGGTGCAGGGGACCGGTGTCACACTCATGTGCCCCTTAGTGGCTGCTAGAGACTTTGGGGTGGTACAGTGTCAGAATGTTTGCTTTAGGTATTGGGCTGAGGGGGGTGGGACCTTCCTCTTATGGGCAGGATGGGGGCAGGGAAGAGGTCAAGGTGGGAAAGGAAAAGCGTCTTAGAGCCAATGGGGTGGGATGTGGGAGGAGGGATGGGAATGGAGGTAGAGGGAGTGGCTGTATGAGGAGGAGATGTGCTGGACTTGGGTGCAGGTCCATGGACAGGGTTCGTGTGTGAGGTGGATGGCTGATGGGGGTCTGAGTGCGAGCGTTTGTGTGTCTTTGGAGACAACCACCGCCGGAGTGAGGTCACTCCCACCTGTCTCTGATATAGGACAGGTGGTTGCCATTTTCTACTGCTAGTACACATGTGCAGATTTAAAAGTGCATCTTCTTAGTCAAATGTACTCACCTATACAATTCCAGTGTCCAACATACAAGCAAGCTCTGTGTACACTGTTGTAGTGTGTTCTTGGTACCTGTTGTCACTCCCTTCTTACTTTTGGGCCCCTTAGGAACCAACCCATGGGGAGAAATAGTTGGAGGAGGCAAGCACCAGTGTACAGACCCCTTGTGGACCTGGCTACACTGAAGGACAGACACATCATACTCACCTGTCGTCTGGACAGGGCCACAATCACAGAGCTTTGTGCACAATTGAAGCCTGATCTGCTACCTGCTATCCGTTGAACCACAGTAATACCCCCTCTTGTGCAGGTACTCTCAGGGCTTCCTTTCCTGGCAACTGGCTCTTTCCAGGTGACAGTGGGCTTGGCTGCAGGAATGTCACAGCCAATGTTCTCTATTGTGCTTGCAAGGGTTTTGATTTACCCACTGTGAAGACTGGATTCTATGCAATGGGACATATACCACATGTAATTGGGGCCATTGACTGGACCCATATTGCCTTAGTCCCACCACAGGGCCAATGAACCGGTGTACAGGAATAGGAAGAGTTTCCACTCACTCAATGTACAGATGGTGTGCCTTCCTGACCATTACATTTCCCACGTCACTGCCACGTATCCTGGATCAGTGCATGATGCCTTTGTCTTGAGGAATAGCAGTGTCCCACAGTTAATGGCACAACTACAGAGGCACCAAGTGTGGCTTATAGGTGAGCCTGAGTCCCCACTAATGTATATCTGTGTATGCCTTTAGGAGTCATACACCATGCCATTGTGCAGGAATAATGTGTGTTCCTCACTTCTTGCAGGTGATTCCGGCTACCCAAACCTGTCCTGGCTCCTGACCCCTGTTAGGAATCCGAGAACAGGGGTTGAGTATAGGTACAACAATGCTCATGGGCATACAAGGAGGATTGTTTAAAGGACCTTCGGGCTCCTGAAGGTGGATCTCTATGCTACTCCCCTGAGAAGGTCTGCAGGTTTGTTGTTGTGTGCTGCATGTTGCACAATTTGGCCCTCAGACACCATGTGCACTATTTGCTGGGAGGAGGGGGTGGCAATGCTCCTGTGGCAGCAGTGGACAGTGAGGACAGTGACGAAGAGGAAGAGGAGGAGGATGTGGACAACATGTCACTTATGATACAGCAGTACTTCCAATGACACTCAGGTAAGACTGTTGAACTAAACATTTCTCCATTTAGGCGTTGTGCTGTGTGGCTGTAGCATAATGCCAGTCATTACCTTTGTATCCCAACTGACTGTCACCTATGCCTTCCCTTATTGCAGATGTTGGTGTGGTTACAACAGTGCTTTATCTGCAGGAGAAGGAGGGTGACAATGTAGCTAGGGCAGCAGTGGACACTGAGGACAGTGAGGAGGAGGATGTGGACAACAGGACACATATGATCCAGCAGTACTTCCAATTATACTGAGGTAAAACATTTTTCAATTTTAGTGTTGTGCTGTGTGGCTGTAGCATAATGCTAGTCATTACCTTTGCATCCCACCTGACTGTCACCTATGCCTTCCCATCTTGCAGATGTTGCTGTGGTAACAACAATGTAATGTTGTGATGTGTACACACTGCTGAGACACATTTGTAGGATGGATCAACGTATTACTGGACATTTACACAGGATCATGCAGTTCATAACAGTTCTATAGATTGTACATTACCTTCAGATAAAACACTATTACTCAAGTTGTGTCCAAGGGTGTGTATTAAAAATTGGTTTACAATGAAAAGAGCAATTGAGTGGGGTGATGGCTGGGAATAGTCCAGTTTACTGGGCCAGTCTGTTTGTGGTACAGGTCCAGTGTCCAAAGGGCCATAGGAAGGGGAGCAATGGCAGTTCAAAGTGGACAAGATGACACAGTGGAACACAAGGGGGACATTCAGGCGCGTCTCTTTCCCTGGCGGTGGTCTTGGTCTTGGCAACTGTCTCTGGTGTCTGTCTGCATCGCAGGGACCGTTTGTGGGGTTGTTCACCTTCTACAGGGGCAGGGGTGCCGGTGGCCTGTGGGTCCAGTGGCAGGGCCTCCTGTCCACTAGCTGCAGCAGATGTGGAGGGCTGGTCAGTACACTGGCTAGTGGAAGGGGCCCGTTTGTGTGCTGTATAGTGCCTCATGATATTGGCCATATCACCCAGCACCCCTGCAATGGAGACCATGGTGGTTATAAGGGCCTGCAATTCTTGCTTGATCTCCTGGTGTTGGTCTCCCTACAGCCATTGGTTCTCCTGCATGATGTTTGTCAGCTGACCCATCTTGTCCCGGGATTCTTGGTAAGCCCCCAGGACATTGGTGAGCGCCTACTGGGCAGTCGGTTCCCTGTGCCTGTCCTCCCCCTGGTGCACAGCTGTCCTCTGATCGTCCGTGGCCCCCTGTGCCTTTGTCACCTGAACGCTGTGCCCACTGACAAAACAAAACAATGCCAACAGGGAAGATATTCATAGGATTCGGGCGCTCACAGTAAGTCCAATAAAGTAATAGTCCAATAAGTTTATGGCATGGTGCTCATGACAAGAGGATCTCCCTTAGTCCTCCCGTGTTTCAAGGCAAACACACAGAAAAAGAACAGGTGTCAGAGCACTCATGATATTCCTAATTAGGAGTTATTGATGTATCCAGTCTTCTTAGTCAATCAATCACCGACTCATGTTCATCTCAGAGTCCAGATTTTATTCTCAATGTTCAAAACTCTCCATAAGTATAGTAAAGTACAGCCAACACGTGTTTCATCCCATGAGAAGTTAATCTCTTAAAGACTTCACAAGGGCTTAATTAGAATTGCTTAGTCTAGTAGCGAAATATCCAAAAAGATCATTGAGTCACCTTATGTTTTATGTTGCATCCAAAATAAAGTTGCACCGAGGTAAATTCCATATCAATCTTCTGTAATAGATTATCAGATTATATAAGGGGAACCAATACCGGAGTCAAATGCACCCCGCTACGTCCCAGTCAAAATGTGCCGCTGTGCCCACTGACGCCAGGATCCTCACTGTCTTGCCTGTGAGGTGTGGACTGGGGTCCCTGTACACGTGGGCACACTACTGATTGATGTGTCCCAGGGAGAGAGGTCTGGGGATGTTGGGTGGCTGCTATGGTGTTGGATTCTGAGAGGGGAGGCTCTGTAGTGGACTGGGTGTGGGCTGGGGTAGCCAACTGACCAGTGGTCCCTGGTGGGCCAGGGAGTTCACCAGATCCAGAGCTCCAAAGTTGCTGTCATCACTGGGGGCATCTTCTGGTGAGGGACTGGATAGCGGTGGCACCTCCTCGCCGCTGACATTGGCTGGAGCAATTGTGGGGATGTTAGTGGTGTATTATGCTACATGCCTGTGGCATATTCTGCATCACTAGCTTCCCCTATACTATTGCTTTTGCCCTGCCACCTTTGTTTGTGTATGGTGATGGATTGTTAGTTCTCCATGCTGTGCGTCCATTGGTGGTGGGTGTACATGCAGGGCTGGAAGGGATGTGCATTTAGTGGGTATGGCATGCAGGGCTTGGTATTTAGGTTTGTTAATTGTGTTGGTGCGCTGTGTGGGATGGCGTGGGGTGATGGGTGTCAGGGTGAGAGGTGGTGGTGGCATGCAGGTATGGGGAGGTGATAGGTAGTAGATGTTGACTCACCAATTTCCATTCCTCCAAGTCCAGTGAGCCCCTCAGGAGGCAGGATTGCCAAGTCTTGCTCCTCCCATGCTGTCAGCTGTGGGGGAGGAGGTGGGGATCCACTGCCAGTCCTCTGGATGGAGAGATGGTGCCTTGCTGCAATGGAACAGTCCTCCCCCCATAGGTCGTTTCACCTCTTCCTTATGTCATCTCTTGTGCGTGGATGTAGTCCACGGTGTTCACCCTGTCCACGATCCTCCGCCATAGCTCCATCTTCCTGGTGTCTGGCGGATGGATGTTCGCCTCCGCGGCGGTGTGTTGGCAACAGTCACTGCAGCGGTATTTTGAATTTACCGCCAATGTCATAATGAGGGCCTATGTGTTTTAAGATGCCTTCTGGGAAGTATTAAACGTTTCTATTTTCTATTTTGACATCTTGTCGATATCCTTATATTATTTCCAATTCTGAAATATTAACAATATAGGTAACTAGTTCATTGACACCATAATAGTTATGATAATAAGAAAAGTAATCATTTAAAATAACTTCAATTAAGTTTTCAAGGTTCAATTTTATTTCTTATACTACTGAAATGAATATGGTGAAGTTTTTTGCAGGCTATAATCGCCAGTTCCTCATTACTTCAAGGAAGTAAAAATGTTCGTTGGATTGAACAATTTACACAGACAGAATTATTTAAAGAATATTTCCCCATGACGTGCATCAACACTCTTTTAATGAACAATGAACTATTTTTTTATTTCATGCACGTCAACAAAATGTTTAATACAAAAGGCATCCGAACATAGATCACACCTATTTAGTGGAAATTATGACTTTTTTTTATAGGTAACTGTATCAAAAAGCCGAGACAAATCACAAGAACCAGAAAACAAGAATTTCCAAAGTGTATTGGACATTAGTTCTCAGTGATTGTATTTGGGACGTTTGATTGCTGTGTAGCAAGCAGGAGGTTTATATATGGAGGAAGGTGGTAATACGACATGTAACAGGCCAAACATTGGCAACATTTTCAGAATTTAATATATTAATTTATTAAATTTCAGTGATAGGCCCCCTCAATAAAATATTTTTTCGAGAAATAGCTATTGATAGAAATTCACATTTTAGAACATATTAAAGGAATAAAATTAAATTGTTTCCGCAAATGAGCACCAACAAGATATAACAACAAATATCAGTATTTGAATAAGAGAACAATCCTGTTGTGAACGCAGATTAAATGAGTTTAGAATCACATGCTTTTCTCCATTTGCCATTGCCATAGTGAATCGTGACTTTTCCCTTAGGAAGATTCTCAGAAAATAAAATGGTGATGATTCAGTTTGGATAATCCAGCTTAATACAGCAATTGCATTGCTATCTATAGAAGCCCTCGCCCATGCCTAGTTGTCTATGAGTTTATACCAATGTCAGGGTGTAAGGGGACACTCATGACTTCACTTACAAGATTTTTAATAATATAGCTTGAGAGATGTTCCAATAGGCTGATTGAAGAAGGGTAAAACTGTAGTTTTTACTGAGAAGTTCATGGTAGTAGAGTGACAGTTATGCTGAATAAGAAAGTGATCGAACCAAAGAAGTATACGAGGGACTTTACATCAAGTAACTTGTGTCGGCCATGATTAAGCAATTATATTCCCATGTGATTGGGTATGCGAGGGCACCTGCAGAACAAAGCAAAAATCAGACGTCATTTGTAATTTTATAGAAAAAAGATTATAAATCGCCATGAAAATGAAAGGTGAAAATATATGACAAATAGGATGCCTTTGAAGATCCTATCATGCCTATCAATAGCCAGCACGGACTAAAGGATTTAGGCCCTCATTATGACATTGGCGGTAAGTGCCGCTTACCACCATGCTGACTGTGACCAACATACCACGGCGGTATACCGCTACTGGTATTATAACCCACACATAGAAATCTGCCACTATACAGACACACACATAAGTCCGCCAGCCCAAAGGTCAGTGATAAACAGGCGGTACCGAAACCCACACCGTTACGCCAACAGAAATACACCCACAGCATCATGACCCACGAATCACCGCAGCGGCCATTCAACCGCGGTAAACCATTGGCGGTACAGACCGCCACGCTCACAATACACACACACATACAAAACTACACCACATTGGACAATTCAAACTACACACACCTGACACACATACACACGCCACACCCACACCAATATAAAAAACACACACACACACTACCCACAACCCTTTACGGCCCAAATAATTTTACAAGTGAGAGAGGGACAAGCCAGGAGCACCCACTGAATCTGATCCACAAAACACAATCACCCATACACCATCCACGCACCTCACAGCACACACCCCAACATATCACCCCACACGCCCTCACACACACCACTCACACTACACCCATGGCAACCACAACGACACCCCAGATTCTCTGAGGAGGAGCTAAGGGTCATGGTGGAGGAAATCATTCGGGTAGAGTCACAGCTATTCAGATCACAGGTGCAGCAGACATCCATTGTTAGGAAGATGGAGTTATGGCGGAGAGTCACAGACAGGGTCAACGCTGTGGGACAGCACCCCAGAACAAGGGATGACATCAGAAAGAGGTGGAACGACCTACGGGGGAAGGTGCGTTCTGTGGTTGCAAGACACCAGATAGCTGTACAGACGACTGGCGGTGGACCCCCACCTCCTCCCCCACAACTAACAACATGGGAGGAACAAGTCTTGGTGATCATGCATCCTGAGGGCCTGGCAAGAGTAGTAGAAGGACTGGACTCTTTTAAGTCAAATCTTCACAACTTAATCCTCCCCTACCTGCATCCCATCACAAACCCCTACCCCTACCCTCACCCCATCACTCCACCACTTCACATACACCTCACCATCACAACCCACCCATCCCAATACCAAGCCCTGCATGAAACACCAATATGGACTCCCATCACAGACCTGCATGGACACCCATCATCACAGCATGCACACTAGTGACAATCACTTAGCCAACCAAATCACAACTCACACAAGCCAAAGCTGCCTTGGTAAAAACAACCATAGAGGGGAACATACCCATGCACAAGATTTCACACACAGAAACAATAACACTGCATTTACATCCCCACAGGACCCCCACACAATGTCACTGAAGAGGAGGTGCCAGCAACATCAGGGCCCCCCCCAGAAGAGGCCCACAATTGTGACAGCAGCTATTCATGCCTGGATCAGGATGACCAACCTGGCCCATCAGGGACCTATGGACAGTCGGTGACCCAGCCACATTCCCAAACCACCACAGAGCCTCCCCCCTCAGGAAACACCAGCACAGCACCCACCCAGCGGGCCCATCCCTCTGTCCCCAGGACACGTCAATCAGCAGTGTGTCCACCACTACAGGGATCCCAGGCAACCCTACAAACACAGGACAATCAGGGACCTGGGGTAAGTGGCAGTGGGCACCCGATTCAGGGGACAGATGCACAGGACAACAGGGAAGCTGTGAGGACTGCTGTGTGACAGGAGGAGGACAGGCCCATGGAACCGACCCTCCACGAGGCACTCACCAACATCCTGGGCGCATACCACCATTCCCAGGAGACCATGGCCAGATACTGGCCAATCTGCAGGAGACCCAGTGGCTGCAGGAGGGACAGTACCTGGGGATCAGGAAGTACCAGAGGGACATCCACACCACCCTGGTCACCATTTCAGGGGTGCTGACAGACATGGGCAACACCATGAGGGAGGCAGAGGCACAACAACGTGCCCCTGACACTAACCACACTAAAGAACAGCCCTCCACCTCTGCAGACGCTAGTGGATAGGAGGCCCCACCACTTGAACAACAGGCCACCAGCACCCCACCCCCTGCAGAAGGAGAACCACCACACAAAAGGTCCCTGCGATCCAGGCAGAAGCCAGAGTACATTGCAAAGATTCCCGCCAGGAAATAGGACTCCCCTGATTGTCACCCTTGTGTTCCACTCTGTCACCTTGTCCACCTTGAACTGACATTGCTCCACTTCCTATGCCCAATTGGACAATGCACCTGTGATACCAATAGACTGGACTCTATCCTGGATATTTCTTCACCATCAACCCAGCCCATTGCAATACCCCCTACACATATTATCACAGAAATAAACACCCTTGGAACAAATACAAGTATGGAGTCTGTCAATTGATTGAAATATGTATTACTTAATCAAGCTGTAAACATTGCAATTCAAATGTAGTTATATTTACATAGGTATGACCTGTAGTGGGCAGCAGTAAACACACCAGGAGCCAGAGTGGGGCACAGATATCTGAAAATAGAGATGCCAAAGGGTACAGTAAGTGATCATAGAAATAGGGAAATCAGGCTGCCATGTACAATATCCAACACAAAACTGCAATGGAAGGTGGAGTTGCAGTGTCTTACCTGTGTGTCACTGGAAGTAATGTTGGATTATTGTAGTTCTGTTGTCCACATCTCTCCCTCTTCCTTCTCTTCGTCACTGTCCACAGGCTCCACCGCTGCCACACAACCATCCCCAGGCTCATCCTCCTCCAGAAAAGGCACCTGGCGTCATAAGGCCAGGTTGTGCAACATGCACATGCAACAATGAGCTGGCACACCTTCTTGGGTAAGTAGTACAGGGATCCACCTGTCAGATGAAGGCACCGGAATCTGGCCTTCAGGAGGCCAAAGGTGCGCTCAATGATCCTCCTTGTTCGCCCATGTGCCTCATTGTAACGTTCCTCTTCCCTTGTCCTGGCATTCCTCACTGGGGTCAGTAGCCATGAGAGGGTGGGGTAACCAGAGTCACCTGTAAATATCGAGGGATACCTATTAACCACACACTTACCATTAGGGACAACCCCACACCCATATACCTACATCAACTGGGTGGGGACCATGGGCTCACCTATTAGCCACACTCTGGGGGTGATTCCAACCTTTGCGGTCGGTGTTAAAGCAGCGGCCAACCACTTGACAGGAAGGGCCCAGCGGAGCGGTGCTTGACAGGAAGGGCCCAGCGGAGCGGTGCTTGAGACGGCGGGGCCCAGCGGAGCGGTGCTTGACAGGAAGGGCCCAGCGGAGCGGTGCTTGAGACGGCGGGGCCCAGCGGAGCGGTGCTTGACAGGAAGGGCCCAGCGGAGCGGTGCTTGAGACGGCGGAGCCCTGTTCAGCGGTTCTTGTCACGGCGGCCCCTGTTCAGCAGTTCTTCTCACAGCGGGGCCCTGTTCAGCGGTTCTTGTCACGGCGGCCCCTGTTCAGCGGTTCTTCTCACTGCGGGGCCCTGTTCAGCGGTTCTTGTCACGGCAGCCCCTGTTCAGCGGTTCTTCTCACGGCGGGGCCCTGTTCAGCGGTTCTTGTCACGGCAGCCCCTGTTCAGCGGTTCTTCACACGGCGGCCCCTGTTCAGCGGTTCTTGTCACGGCGGGGCCCTGTTCAGCGGTTCTTGTCACGGCGTCCCCTGTTCAGCGGTTCTTCTCACGGCGGCCGCTGTTCAGCGGTTCTTGTCACGGCGGGCCCCTGTTCAGCGGTTCTTGTCACGGCGGCCCCTGTTCAGCGGTTCTTCTCACAGCGGGGCCCTGTTCAGCGGTGCTTCTCACGGCGGGGCCCTGTTCAGCGGTTCTTGTCACGGCGGCCCCTGTTCAGCGGTTCTTCTCACGGCGGGGCCCTGTTTAGCGGTTCTTGTCACGGCGGCCCCTGTTCAGCGGTTCTTCTCACGGCGGGGCCATGTTCAACGGTTCTTGTCACGGCGGCCCCTGTTCAGCGGTTCTTCTCACGGCGGCCTCTGTTCAGCGGTTCTTGTCACGGCGGAGCCCTGTTCAGCGGTTCTTCTCACGGCAGGGCCCTGTTCAGCGGTGCTTCTCACGGCAGCCCCTGTTCAGTGGTTCTTCTCACGGCGGGGCCCTGTTCAGCGGTGCCTGTCCTGTGTTTCTAGGGAGCCAGACCTGGCCAATACCTCCCGCTCAGTCGCCATCCGACCTTGCGGTCGCGGGGCCCTCATGTGATGGAGTCCTGGGCCCGTGGGTGTCGTCCGTCACACCCGGAATGGGCAGGAAGGGCCCAGCAGAGCGGTGCTTGACAGGAAGGGCCCAGCAGAGCGGTGCTTGAGACGGCGGGGCCCAGCGGAGCGGTGCTTGACAGGAAGGGCCCAGCGGAGCGGTGCTTGAGACGGCGGGGCCCAGCGGAGCGGTGCTTGACAGGAAGGGCCCAGCGGAGCGGTGCTTGAGACGGCGGGGCCCAGCGGAGCGATGCTTGACAGGAAGGGCCCAGCGGAGCGGTGCTTGAGACGGCGGGGCCCAGCGGAGCGGTGCTTGACAGGAAGGGCCCAGCGGAGCGGTGCTTGAGACGGCGGGGCCCAGCGGAGCGGTGCTTGACAGGAAGGGCCCAGCGGAGCGGTGCTTGACAGGAAGGGCCCAGCGGAGCGGTGCTTGACAGGAAGGGCCCAGCGGAGCGGTGCTTGAGACGGCGGGGCCCAGCGGAGCGGTGCTTGACAGGAAGGGCCCAGCGGAGCGGTGCTTGAGACGGCGGGGCTCAGCGGAGCGGTGCTTGACAGGAAGGGCCCAGCGGAGCGGTGCTTGACAGGAAGGGCCCAGCGGAGCGGTGCTTGAGACGGCGGAGCCCTGTTCAGCGGTTCTTGTCACGGCGGCCCCTGTTCAGCAGTTCTTCTCACAGCGGGCCCTGTTCAGCGGTTCTTGTCACGGCGGCCCCTGTTCAGCGGTTCTTCTCACGGCGGGGCCCTGTTCAGCGGTTCTTGTCACGGCAGCCCCTGTTCAGCGGTTCTTCTCACGGCGGGGCCCTGTTCAGCGGTTCTTGTCACGGCAGCCCCTGTTCAGCGGTTCTTCTCACGGCGGCCCCTGTTCAGCGGTTCTTGTCACGGCGGGGCCCTGTGCAGCGGTTCTTGTCACGGCGTCCCCTGTTCAGCGGTTCTTCTCACGGCGGCCCCTGTTCAGCGGTTCTTGTCCCGGCGGGCCCCTGTTCAGCGGTTCTTGTCACGGCGGCCCCTGTTCAGCGGTTCTTCTCACGGCGGGGCCCTGTTCAGCGGTGCTTCTCACGGCGGGTCCCTGTTCAGCGGTTCTTGTCACGGCGGCCCCTGTTCAGCGGTTCTTCTCACGGCGGGGCCCTGTTTAGCGGTTCTTGTCACGACGGCCCCTGTTCAGCGGTTCTTCTCACGGCTGGGCGCTGTTCAACGGTTCTTGTCACGGCGGCCCCTGTTCAGCGGTTCTTCTAACGGCGGCCCCTGTTCAGCGGTTCTTGTCACGGCGGGGCCCTGTTCAGCGGTTCTTCTCACGGCGGGGCCCATCACGGCGGCCCCTGTTCAGCGGTTCTTCTCACGGCGGGGCCCTGTTCAGCGGTGCCTGTCCTGTTTTTCTAGGGAGCCAGACCTAACCAATACCTCCCGCTCAGTCGCCATCCGACCTTGCGGTCGCGGGGCCCTCATGTGATGGAGTCCTGGGCCCGTGGGTGTCGTCCGTCACACCCGGAATGGGCAGGAAGGGCCCAGCAGAGCGGTGCTTGACAGGAAGGGCCCAGCGGAGCGGTGCTTGAGACGGCGGGGCCCAGCGGAGCGGTGCTTGAATGGAAGGGCCCAGCGGAGCGGTGCTTGAGACGGCGGGGCCCAGCGGAGCGGTGCTTGACAGGAAGGGCCCAGCGGAGCGGTGCTTGACAGGAAGGGCCCAGCGGAGCAGTGCTTGAGACGGCGGGCCCAGCGGAGCGGTGCTTGACAGGAAGGGCCCAGCGGAGCGGTGCTTGAGATGGCGGGGCCCAGCGGAGCGGTGCTTGACAGGAAGGGCCCAGCGGAGCGGTGCTTGAGACGGCGGGGCCCGGCGGAGCGGTGCTTGACAGGAAGGGCCCAGCGGAGCGGTGCTTGACAGGAAGGGCCCAGCGGAGCGGTGCTTGACAGGAAGCGCCCAGCGGAGCGGTGCTTGAGACGGCGGGGCCCAGCGGAGCGGTGCTTGACAGGAAGGGCCCAGCGGAGCGGTGCTTGAGACGGCGGGGCCCAGCAGAGCGGTGCTTGACAGGAAGGGCACAGCGGAGCGGTGCTTGACAGGAAGGGCCCAGCGGAGCGGTGCTTGAGACGGCGGAGCCCTGTTCAGCGGTTCTTGTCACGGCGGCCCCTGTTCAGCAGTTCTTCTCACAGCGGGGCCCTGTTCAGCGGTTCTTGTCACGGCGGCCCCTGTTCAGCGGTTCTTCTCACGGCGGGGCCCTTTTCAGCGGTTCTTGTCACGGCAGCCCCTGTTCAGCGGTTCTTCTCACGGCGGGGCCCTGTTCAGCGGTTCTTGTCACGGCAGCCCCTGTTCAGCGGTTCTTCTCACGGCGGCCCCTGTTCAGCGGTTCTTGTCACGGCGGGGCCCTGTTCAGCGGTTCTTGTCACGGCGTCCCCTGTTCAGCGGTTCTTGTCACGGCGGCCCCTGTTCAGCGGTTCTTGTCACGGCGGCCCCTGTTCAGCGGTTCTTCTCACGGCGGGGCCCTGTTCAGCGGTGCTTCTCACGGCGGGGCCCTGTTCAGCGGTTCTTGTCACGGCGGCCCCTGTTCAGCGGTTCTTCTCATGGCGGGGCCCTGTTTAGCGGTTCTTGTCACGGCGGCCCCTGTTCAGCGGTTCTTCTCACGGCGGGGCCCTGTTCAACGGTTCTTGTCACGGCGGCCCCTGTTCAGCGGTTCTTCTCACGGCGGCCCCTGTTCAGCGGTTCTTGTCACGGCGGGGCCCTGTTCAGCGGTTCTTGTCACGGCAGCCCCTGTTCAGCGGTTCTTCTCACGGCGGGGCCCTGTTCAGCGGTTCTTGTCACGGCAGCCCCTGTTCAGCTGTTCTTCTCACGGCGGCCCCTGTTCAACGGTTCTTGTCACGGCGGGGCCCTGTTCAGCGGTTCTTGTCACGGCGTCCCCGTTCAGCGGTTCTTCTCACGGCGGCCCCTGTTCAGCGGTTCTTGTCACGGCGGGCCCCTGTTCAGCGGTTCTTGTCACGGCGGCCCCTGTTCAGCGGTTCTTCTCACGGCGGGGCCCTGTTCAGCGGTGCTTCTCACGGCGGGGCCCTGTTCAGCGGTTCTTGTCACGGCGGCCCCTGTTCAGCGGTTCTTCTCACGGCGGGGCCCTGTTTAGCGGTTCTTGTCACGGCGGCCCCTGTTCAGCGGTTCTTCTCACGGCGGGGCCCTGTTCAACGGTTCTTGTCACGGCGGCCCCTGTTCAGCGGTTCTTCTAACGGCGGCCCCTGTTCAGCGGTTCTTGTCACGGCGGGGCCCTGTTCAGCGGTTCTTCTCACGGCGGGGCCCTGTTCAGTGGTGCTTCTCACGGCGGCCCCTGTTCAGCGGTTCTTCTCACGGCGGGGCCCTGTTCAGCGGTGCCTGTCCTGTTTTTCTAGGGAGCCAGACCTGGCCAATACCTCCCGCTCAGTCGCCATCCGACCTTGCGGTCGCGGGGCCCTCATGTGATGGAGTCCTGGGCCCGTGGGTGTCGTCCGTCACACCCGGAATGGGCAGGAAGGGCCCAGCAGAGCGGTGCTTGACAGGAAGGGCCCAGTGGAGCAGTGCTTGAGACGGCGGGGCCCAGCGGAGCGGTGCTTGACAGGAAGGGCCCAGCGGAGCGGTGCTTGAGACGGCGGGGCCCAGCAGAGCGGTGCTTGACAGGAAGGGCCCAGCGGAGCGGTGCTTGAGACGGCGGGGCCCGGCAGAGCGGTGCTTGACAGGAAGGGCCCAGCGGAGCGGTGCTTGACAGGAAGGGCCCAGCGGAGCGGTGCTTGACAGGAAGCGCCCAGCGGAGCGGTGCTTGAGACGGCGGGGCCCAGCGGAGCGGTGCTTGACAGGAAGGGCCCAGCGGAGCGGTGCTTGAGACGGCGGGGCCCAGCAGAGCGGTGCTTGACAGGAAGGGCCCAGCGGAGCGGTGCTTGACAGGAAGGGCCCAGCGGAGCGGTGCTTGAGACGGCGGAGCCCTGTTCAGCGGTTCTTGTCACGGCGGCCCCTGTTCAGCAGTTCTTCTCACAGCGGGGCCCTGTTCAGCGGTTCTTGTCACGGCGGCCCCTGTTCAGCGGTTCTTCTCACGGCGGGGCCCTTTTCAGCGGTTCTTGTCACGGCAGCCCCTGTTCAGCGGTTCTTCTCACGGCGGGGCCCTGTTCAGCGGTTCTTGTCACGGCAGCCCCTGTTCAGCGGTTCTTCTCACGGCGGCCCCTGTTCAGCGGTTCTTGTCACGGCGGGGCCCTGTTCAGCGGTTCTTGTCACGGCGTCCCCTGTTCAGCGGTTCTTGTCACGGCGGCCCCTGTTCAGCGGTTCTTGTCACGGCGGCCCCTGTTCAGCGGTTCTTCTCACGGCGGGACCCTGTTCAGCGGTGCTTCTCACGGCGGGGCCCTGTTCAGCGGTTCTTGTCACGGCGGCCCCTGTTCAGCGGTTCTTCTCATGGCGGGGCCCTGTTTAGCGGTTCTTGTCACGGCGGCCCCTGTTCAGCGGTTCTTCTCACGGCGGGGCCCTGTTCAACGGTTCTTGTCACGGCGGCCCCTGTTCAGCGGTTCTTCTCACGGCGGCCCCTGTTCAGCGGTTCTTGTCACGGCGGGGCCCTGTTCAGCGGTTCTTGTCACGGCAGCCCCTGTTCAGCGGTTCTTCTCACGGCGGGGCCCTGTTCAGCGGTTCTTGTCACGGCAGCCCCTGTTCAGCGGTTCTTCTCACGGCGGCCCCTGTTCAACGGTTCTTGTCACGGCGGGGCCCTGTTCAGCGGTTCTTGTCACGGCGTCCCCGTTCAGCGGTTCTTCTCACGGCGGCCCCTGTTCAGCGGTTCTTGTCACGGCGGGCCCCTGTTCAGCGGTTCTTGTCACGGCGGCCCCTGTTCAGCGGTTCTTCTCACGGCGGGGCCCTGTTCAGCGGTGCTTCTCACGGCGGGGCCCTGTTCAGCGGTTCTTGTCACGGCGGCCCCTGTTCAGCGGTTCTTCTCACGGCGGGGCCCTGTTTAGCGGTTCTTGTCACGGCGGCCCCTGTTCAGCGGTTCTTCTCACGGCGGGGCCCTGTTCAACGGTTCTTGTCACGGCGGCCCCTGTTCAGCGGTTCTTCTAACGGCGGCCCCTGTTCAGCGGTTCTTGTCACGGCGGGGCCCTGTTCAGCGGTTCTTCTCACGGCGGGGCCCTGTTCAGCGGTGCTTCTCACGGCGGCCCCTGTTCAGCGGTTCTTCTCACGGCGGGGCCCTGTTCAGCGGTGCCTGTCCTGTTTTTCTAGGGAGCCAGACCTGGCCAATACCTCCCGCTCAGTCGCCATCCGACCTTGCGGTCGCGGGGCCCTCATGTGATGGAGTCCTGGGCCCGTGGGTGTCGTCCGTCACACCCGGAATGGGCAGGAAGGGCCCAGCAGAGCGGTGCTTGACAGGAAGGGCCCAGCGGAGCAGTGCTTGAGACGGCGGGGCCCAGCGGAGCGGTGCTTGACAGGAAGGGCCCAGCGGAGCGGTGCTTGAGACGGCGGGGCCCAGCAGAGCGGTGCTTGACAGGAAGGGCCCAGCGGAGCAGTGCTTGAGACGGCGGGGCCCAGCGGAGCGGTGCTTGACAGGAAGGGCCCAGCGGAGCGGTGCTTGACAGGAAGGGCCCAGCGGAGCAGTGCTTGAGACGGCGGGCCCAGCGGAGCGGTGCTTGACAGGAAGGGCCCAGCGGAGCGGTGCTTGAGACGGCGGGGCCCAGCGGAGCGGTGCTTGACAGGAAGGGCCCAGCGGAGCGGTGCTTGAGACGGCGGGGCCCGGCGGAGCGGTGCTTGACAGAAAGGGCCCAGCGGAGCGGTGCTTGACAGGAAGGGCCCAGCGGAGCGGTGCTTGACAGGAAGCGCCCAGCGGAGCGGTGCTTGAGACGGCGGGGCCCAGCGGAGCGGTGCTTGACAGGAAGGGCCCAGCGGAGCGGTGCTTGAGACGGCGGGGCCCAGCAGAGCGGTGCTTGACAGGAAGGGCCCAGCGGAGCGGTGCTTGACAGGAAGGGCCCAGCGGAGCGGTGCTTGAGACGGCGGAGCCCTGTTCAGCGGTTCTTGTCACGGCGGCCCCTGTTCAGCAGTTCTTCTCACAGCGGGGCCCTGTTCAGCGGTTCTTGTCACGGCGGCCCCTGTTCAGCGGTTCTTCTCACGGCGGGGCCCTGTTCAGCGGTTCTTGTCACGGCAGCCCCTG
Source organism: Pleurodeles waltl (assembly GCF_031143425.1). NCBI lineage: Eukaryota > Metazoa > Chordata > Amphibia > Caudata > Salamandridae > Pleurodeles > Pleurodeles waltl. Next base: position 416,881,551 of record NC_090444.1, on the reverse strand, counting down.
TTCAGCGGTTCTTCTCACGGCGGGGCCCTGTTCAGCGGTTCTTGTCACGGCAGCCCCTGTTCAGCGGTTCTTCTCACGGCGGCCCCTGTTCAGCGGTTCTTGTCACGGCGGAGCCCTGTTCAACGGTTCTTGTCACGGCGTCCCCTGTTTAGCGGTTCTTCTCACGGCGGCCCCTGTTCAGCGGTTCTTGTCACGGCGGGCCCCTGTTCAGCGGTTCTTGTCACGGCGGCCCCTGTTCAGCGGTTCTTCTCACGGCGGGGCCCTGTTCAGCGGTGCTTCTCACGCCGGGGCCCTGTTCAGCGGTTCTTGTCACGGCGGCCCCTGTTCAGCGGTTCTTCTCATGGCGGGGCCCTGTTTAGCGGTTCTTGTCACGGCGGCCCCTGTTCAGCGGTTCTTCTCACGGCGGGGCCCTGTTCAACGGTTCTTGTCACGGCGGCCCCTGTTCAGCGGTTCTTCTCACGGCGGCCCCTGTTCAGCGGTTCTTGTCACGGCGGGGCCCTGTTCAGCGGTTCTTCTCACGGCGGGGCCCTGTTCAGCGGTGCTTCTCACGGCGGCCCCTGTTCAGCAGTTCTTCTCACGGCGGGGCCCTGTTCAGCGGTGCCTGTCCTGTGTTTCTAGGGAGCCAGACCTGGCCAATACCTCCCGCTCAGTCGCCATCCGACCTTGCGGTCGCGGGGCCCTCATGTGATGGAGTCCTGGGCCCGTGGGTGTCGTCCGTCACACCCGGAATGGGGCTGGTGGGGCCCTCCTGGGCAGCTCGCCTGCTGCCTGACTTCTCCGCCCTGCTGCCCTTGCCCTCCTTCGCTGAAGCTCTGTGGGCCTTGCCTCCCTTTGATGATGTGGCAGGTGACGGGGCAAGGCTACTGTCCTTGGTGGCAGCCGTCTCAGGCTTGTCGCGCCGGCGCTTAGTTTTTTTGGTCCTCTTCCCAGGGGGTGGGCTGGCTGTCCCCTTGCTGCTGGCCGATGTTCGTGCCCTAGGAGCTGGTGGACTCCAGTAGCCCTGCACTATGGTCATAGTAGATGCAGGGCTGGTGGTGGCTGAGGTGCTCTTTGGACTCTTACCAGATGGAGGGGGTGGGTCAGTGTTTGGAAAGAGGTCAAGGTTGGAAAGGAAAAGCAATTTTGAAAGACAGGGACAGTTAGGTGTAGTGGTTATGGGAGTGGAGGAAGAGGATGTGGTTGTAGGAGAGTCAAGTGTGCTGTCTTTGGGTGCAGGTGCTTGTGACGGAGGCTGTAGTGAGGTGGATGGCTGTTGGGTGGGTGGCTGCCTGCGTTTGTGTGGTTTGGAAGAGGGGGTGACAGACACACTTGAACAGGAAGACAAAGAAAATGGGGGGGGAGAAATGAAGGCAGGTTGAGTGCATGCATTGGCAACACCGTTGGCGGAGAGGACAGAGACAGAAGCCCCCAGCACTAGGCCGCTCAATCGGGGTACACTACTCAGTTATTCTGACTAGGCCTACAGGTCTATGGACAACAAATGCACACATGTGTGAGGCCGGACCATTGATAGCTGTACTTGGCACCCTACAGAGGTGGGGGGCGGGGGCACAGGGCCATGCCTAACGGAGGGGCCTAGCCTACAGAATGCGCCCTGGCCTAGAGATAGCCACAGCCCTCCTCCCCCACCCAGACACCTCCACTGCGCGCAAAGATAGCTGAATGTGCTGATACTCACCCCCTTGTGTCTGCTGTGATGTCCTCGAGCGCCCATCCAAATCGGGGTAGGCCACCGCCAGGATCTGGGACATCAGGGGGGTCAATTGGCGGCTGGCACCCCTCCTACGTTGGGAGGCCATCCCCAGCAGAGACTCGGCGGTCCTTCTGGTCCCGCGGCGGATGTCCTCCCACCTCTTTCGGCAGTGGGTGCCCCGTCTGTTGTGGACCCCCAGGGCCCGGACGTCCTTGGCGATGGCACGCCAAATTTCGATCTTCTGATGGGCGCTGACCTATGTGACATGTACAGGGTGGGAAAGGAAATATCATCACTTTTCTGCCTGGTCAATGTGAGTGGCCCCCCCTCCCCAACCTTGCCATGTGGCACATGCCATCTGTCATGCGTTGCACTCCTCATTCGCTCACCTCCCCACCATCTTACATCCACCCCACTCAACACAGGCATAGCCCATTCAACGTGCACCCTGTGTACTAACCTGTTGGTCTGGAGGACCGTAGAGTAGCGCATACTGGGGGAGGACCCCATCAACAAGTTTCTCCAATTCTTCTGAAGTGAAGGCAGGGGCCCTTTCCCCAGTTGCAGCAGCCATTGTATCTCCCAGACCGAGGTCACAGCAGCACTTGCAGTATAGGTCCTCTCCTGTGGATGATCAGGTCTCGAGTGATGAATCAGATAGAAAATGGCGGTCACGCCCGCGGCGGTGCGTACCGCCGCGGTGCGTACCGCGACCGCCGGCGCACATCGTCATTGGCTACTGAAACCCATAGGGTTCAATGTTAACCAATGCTGCTTTGCGCCGTGGTCTTCGACCGCCTACCGCCACGGTGTGCCACGCCAGCGCATTGACCTCACATCCCACTGTCACACTTCACAGGTCAGGCAGCCACCATTTCAAGGGCCCACATGGCATAATTTATACTGCGTCACACAGGCCTAGGCCTTGCATTGCCACTCATACAAGCCTTTCAATGCATAGCGATTCGTTTACTGTGCAAGCTGTGTGAACGAACCTGTGGGTTGCTTGACTCTGTGCTCCATGTTGTCCTTCCTAGGCACCGTCCGCTGGGACTTGCGAGGAGAAGGATGAATCCTCCCGTGTACCGACCGCTGGTGGACCTGTCGACAATGGAAGAACGACATATCATACTTAGATACAGGCTTGACAGAGCCACTATACATGAACTGTGTGCCCAGCTGGAGCCAGACCATATATCACCCATCCGCCAACCCACAGGGATTCCCCCTCTGGTGCAGGTTCTGTCAGTACTCCATTTTTTGGCAAGTGGTTCTTTTCAGACAACAGTGGCCATGTCATCTGGGATGTCTCAGCCTATGTTTTCTAAGGTTTTGTCCAGAGTGTTGTCTGCCCTGATGAAATACATGCGGAGCTACATTGTGTTCCCTGAGGTGGGAGATTTGCCTACAGTGAAGGGTGATTTCTATGCCCTTGGACATATCCCCAACATCATTGGTGCCATTGATGGGACCCATGTGGCTTTGGTCCCCCCCAAAGAAAGTGAGCAGGTGTACAGAAACAGAAAAAGTTATCATTCGATGAATGTCCAGGTGGTCTGTTTGGCTGACCAGTACATCTCCCATGTAAATGCCAAGTTCCCTGGGTCAGTGCATGACGCGAATGTCATGCGAAATAGCAGCATCCCTTATGTGATGGAACAGCTACAGAGACACCGTGTGTGGCTATTAGGTGACTCTGGTTACCCCAACCTGTCGTGGCTACTGACCCCAGTGAGGAATCCCCGGACCAGGGCAGAGGAACGGTACAATGAGGCCCATGGGCGAACTAGGAGGATAATAGAAAGGACCTTCGGGCTCCTGAAGGCCAGGTTTAGGTGCCTGCATATGACAGGTGGATCCCTAATGTACTCACCAAAGAAGGTGTGCCATATCATCGTGGCCTGCTGTATGCTTCACAATCTTGCTTTGCGACGCCAGGTGCCTTTCCTGCAGGAGGATGGTCCAGATGGTGGTGTTGTAGCAGCTGTGGAGCCTGTGGAGAGTGAAGAGGAGGAAGACGACGGGGACGACACGGACAACAGGGATACAGTCATACAACAGTATTTTCAATAGCACACAGGTAAGACTCACCCACGCCATTTTACATTTACTTAAGGCCTCCTGCCTCTCTACTGTCTGTGTTTCCCCCCAGTTCCTGTTAACTGATTTGTGACTTTCCCTTCCCTTTTCAGAGCTGTATGACCCACTGCGTGACTTCTGCTTTGTTTGCCCATGGACTAAAGCTTATTGACATTGGTATGTTGTCATCACAATGTAACTGAACAATATTGCACCGTTATGTGTAAGACATTTGCTAAGAATACAAGCAGACTCCTGTTATTTTAAGTGCAATAAGTGATTTATTTCAAGTGCTACATATAGGTACATGATTGTAATACGGTGATGGGTGGGGGTGGAGTAATGTCCATGGCAGAGTCCAGTTCTCAGTCTGACAGGTGCATTGTCCATATGCCTGTGGAAGGATGGAGCAGGGGCAGTTAAAGGTTGGACAGGGTGACAATGTGGGACAGTGGGATGACATCAGGGGGTATCTTATGCTGGCGAGGGTCTTGGCATCCTACTCTGTCTTCTTGTGAGATCTCAGGTTCCGCTTGCGGGGTGGTTTTTCTTCAGCAGGAGGTGAGGTTCTGGTGGCCTGTTGTTGTGTGTGGGCCTCTTGTCCACTAGCGCCGGCGGAGGTGGTAGGCTGTTCCTGGTCTGGGTTAGTGACAGGGGCCCTTTGGGGTGCCACATGGTCCCGCAATGTGGTGACTATCTGGTTAAGGGCCACGACGATGGTCCCCATTGCGGAACCAATGTTCCTCAGTTCCTCTCTGAACCCCATGTACTGTTCCTCCTGCTGTGCCTGGATCTCCTGGAACCTGGCCAGTACTGTCGCCATCGTCTCCTGGGAGTGGTGGTAGGCTCCCATGATGGAGGAGAGGACCTCTTGGAGAGTGGGTTCCCTGGGCCTGTCCCCCCCCTGTCGCACAGCAGCCCTCCCAGTTCCCCTGTGTTCCTGGGCCTCTGTCCCCTGGACGGTGTGCCCACTACCACTGCCCCCAGGTCCCTGTTGTTGTTGGGGTGGTGGTCAACCTGGGTGCCCTGTAGTGGCGGACACACCGCTGATTGACGTGTCCTGGAGACAGAGGCATGGGCCCGCTGGGTGGGAGCTGTGCTGGTGTTCCCAGAGGGGGTTAGGTCTGCTGTAGCCTGTGGCTGTCTGTGGGGAACCGACTGTCCAGAGGTCCCCGATGGGCCGGGCTGGTCATCTGGGTCCAGGGAGACAGAGCTGCTGTCATCGCTGGGGGCCTCTTCTGGGGGTGGGATGGACATCTCTGTACCCTCCGTGGCGGTGTGGTGGCGTTCGGGTCCTGCAGGGGTATAAGGGTATGGTTATTGCTTCTGTGTGTGCTATTCCGTGTGATGGGTGGGTAGCTGTGTACCCAAGTGCAGGCATTCCCTTGTGGGGGCTTTTGTGAGGGTGGCTTGTGGGGGTGATGTGTGTGTGCAGTGGGCATGCTTTGGTGATGGGTGTCCATGGTTTGTGGTCACATGCAGGGCTTGGTGTTGGTATGGGTGGGTTGTGATGGTGAGCCATTTGCAAGGAGTTGTTGTGATGGGGGTAGGGGTGGGGGTGGAGGTATGTGCTGGCATGCAGGTAGGGTGGGGGTGGGAAGAAGTAGTTAAGAATTGACTTACCAGAGTCCATTCCTCCGCCTACTCCTGCGAGGCCCTCAGGATGCAGGATGTGCAAGACTTCCTCCTCCCATGCTGTACATTCTGGGGGAGTAGATGGGGGTCCGCCGGCAGTCTTCTGCACCGCAATGTTGTGCCTTGATACCATGGAACGCACCTTCCCCCGTAGGTCGTTCCAACGCTTCCTGATGTCATCCCGATTGCGTGGATGCTGTCCCACCGCGTTGACCCTGTCCACTATCCTTTGCCATAGCTCCATCTTCCTAGCAATTGTTGTGTGCTGCACCTGTGCCCCGAAGAGCTGGGGCTCTACACAAACTATTTCCTCCACCATGACCCTGAGTTCTGCGTCAGAGAACCTGGGGTGTCTTTGGGGTGCCATGGGGTGGTGTGGATGAGGTGAGGGATGTTGTATGTGTTGTAGAGTGTGATGTGTGTGGTGGTGTATGGTATTTTGTGCGTGGTAATTGTGTGGGTGATGTTGTGATTTGCCTCTGTGTGATGGTCTACTCTAAGCTGTCCTTAATTCGCAATTGTGGTTGTAGGGGTTTGTGGGTGATGTGGGTGTGTGTTTTATATTGTGTTGGGTGTGTGGGAGTGGTGTTTGTATGTGTATCAGGTGTGTGTATTTCAAATTGTCCAATGTGGCTGTGTTTTGTAAGGGTGTGTGTATTTTGAGCGTGGCGGAGTGTACCGCCAATGGAATACCGCGGTTGAAAGACCGCCGCGTGTATTCGTGGGTCGGAATGGCATGGGCGTATTTGTGTTGGCGTGACGGTGGAGGTTTGGTCATCGCCATTTTTTCGCTGACCTTTGGTGTGGCGGACTTTTGTGGATGTTGGGTTTTTGGAGGATTTCAAGTAGCGGGTCAGAATGACCGTGGCGGTTTTCCGCGACTGCGGCAGTGTTATGGCGGTCTTCTGACCGGCGGTAAGCACCTTTTACCGCCGAGGTCAGAATGACCCCCTCTGTGCCTTTTGAGTTGAGCCATCACATATGGGATGCTGCTAATCCTCAAGATAAAGGCATCATGCACAGAGCCAGGATACTTTGCATTGACATGGGAGATGTACTGGTCTGCCAAACACACCATCTGCACATTCAGAGAGTGAAAGCTCTTTTGATCTCTGAACACCTGTTCATTTCTCCGGGCGGGAAACAAAGGCAATATGTGTACCATCAATGGCACCAATGATGTTGGAGATATGTCCTAGTGCATAGAAGTCAGTCTTCACTGTGGCCAAAACCTCCACTGGGGGGAATACGATGTAGCTGCGCATGTGTTTCAGCATGGTAGACAACACTCTAGTCAGCACGTTTGAGAACATAGGATGTGACATCCCTGATGCTATGGACACTGTCGCTTGGAAGGAACCACTTGCCAAGAAATGGAGCACTGATAGGACCTGCACCAGAGGGGGGATACCTGTGGGGTGGCGGAAATCAGATCTTACTCCAAGTGGGCACACAGCTCTTGGATTGTGGCCCTATCAAGTCTGTAGGTTAGGATAATGTGCCTGTCCTTCATTGTCGCCAGGTCCACCAGGGGTCTGTACACGGGGTGATGTCTCCATCTCTTATTCATCCTCTGGTTGAACTCTAGGGTGAAAAATAGTGATCAGAAAGTCATATTCAAACATATACTCAGACTAATATGCAATATTTGTTTAACAGAAACAGTATGTGAACTTGTAAGTCAGTTGATGTGCCTATGTCTGATGTGACGCAGTTAGGTGCCATGGCCTGTGCCCCCCTGAAATGGCGGCTGCTTGAGCTCTAAGGAGGGACAAGTGGAAATGAGGTAATTCTGCTGGCGTTGTGCACCATTCCGGTCGGCAGTCGACAACCGCCATGCAACACGGCATTGGTTATCGTTGGGGCTACGGGTTCCAGGAGCCAATGCTGGTGGTGACGGTACGCACCGCTGCAGACGTGACCGCCATTTTCTATCTGTTCACTCACTTGCTACCTCACCTTCAACAGGAGAGCACCTGCACAGCAAGAGCTGCTGTGACCTGTGTCTGGAAGCGACCATGGCTCAAGTGTCTGGGGAAAGGGCCCCTGCCTTCACTTCGGGGGAGTTGGAGAGACTGGTGGATGGGGTCCTATCCAAGTACTCTTTACTTTATGGCCCTCCAGACCAACAGGTGAGTACACTGTGAGCATGATGCGTGGGCCATGAATGTATGAAGTGCTGTGTGTGTAAGCCTCATGTGGGGGAGGATGAGGGGTCCTGGGCAGAGTGCTGCATGTATGGTGGTCATTGTCTGTGCGTAAGGGGATGGGAGGGATATGGTGGGCCATGAGTATGACATTCAGGACGCTATGACTAATACCTTTTCTGCTGTATTTTTCCTGAAGGTCAGTGCCCATCAGAAAAAGGGTATTTGGCGTGTCATTGCCAAGGAGGTGCGGACCCTGGGTGTCTTTGAGAGGTGGAGCACCCACTGCCACAAACAGTGGGAGGACCTGCGCCGCTAAGCAAGGAAGATGGCGGAGTCCCAGCTGTTGCTGGCCTCCAAACGAGGAAGGGGTGCCCATCGTACCCTGACCCCCCTGATGTTCCGCATCCTTGCATTGGCCTACCCGGAGTTGGATGGGCGCTTGAAGGCATCACAGCAGCCACAAGGGGGTGAGTACAGATTCAGATTCTTGACTTTGCATGTGTTAAGGTGTTACCTGGGTGGGGGATGTGGGCTGTGGGTGCCCCTGGTCCAGAGTGAACATGGCAGGGTAGGTTCAATGATGGGCAAGCTCAGATGCACTCCAACCACAATAATGTTGGTGGACATCTACTACTGGGCAGGGTTCTGTGGGTTTCAGGCGTGCAGCTAATGGCGTTGGGCATTGTACCCTATGGGCTGGTGACTAGCATTGTAACTGTTAGTACATGACCTAGTGCATAGGGCTGTTCCCTGTGAGTTCTGCACACCAACGGTAGTGTTGGTGCTGGCATTGACCAAGTGTATCCTCTATCTCCCCCCCCCTTTTGTTTTGTCACCCTGTTCTTGTGTGCATTAGCATCATCTGGCAGAGGAGCAGAGGCAGGAGGGTGGGCATCTCCTTCGCCCAAGGCACCTCAGGCCCTGCCCCAGTCAGCCCTGCTGTCCTCAGTGAGGAGGCTATTGACCTCCTGAGATCCCTCTCTGTTGGGAAGCAAACCATACTGAATGCCATCCAGGGTCTAGCAGGGCATTTGCAACAAACAAATGCATACCTGGAGGACATTCACTCTGGCCCGGCGGCCCAACAGAGCATTCCAGGCTCTGGACGACCCCCTGATGGCAGCCATTGTCCCTGTCTCTAGCCTTTCCCCTCCAACTTCCTCTACCCAGTTCCAATCCCCTCAAACCCAACCTATCCCAAGCACACCTTCAGACCAGCATTCACCCAAATCAACACAGAGAAGTGGCTCAGGCAAACACAAGCACCACACTTTATCCCACAGGCACTCACACAAGCACCATCCATATGCAGACACACCAACATCCACTGCCTCCACTGTGCCCCCCTCCTCCTCCTCGTCCACATCCCTCCCAGTAGCGTCTCCACTCACACCTGCATGCACTACATCCTCATCCACTACCTCCATCACAGCACGCTTATCACTACACGCCCCTCACTGGCAATCATCCCCCCCACATCCATGCACACGTCCCCTGTGTCTTTTCCCACTGTGCCTGTGACACCCTACTCCCAAAGTACACAAACGTAAGCACACAGACACCCAACAGCCATCCACCTCACAACAGCATCCAGCCCATGCACCTGCACCCAAACACACCAGACTGACACCTCCTATAACCACTCCCGCTTCCTCTACTCCCAAACCTTCACCCTCCTCCCACCCCAGTGGCCCTAAGAAGCTTTTCCTCACCACCACCATTGACCTATTCCCTACCCCTCCCCCCGTCCTTCACTTCGGGCCAGGGCGGCCAGAACCCAGCCCAGCGCCTCAGCCACCCAGACCACGGCCACTGTGGTTTCTGCAGCTACTGCAGGTGTGAGAGGCTCCAAGAAGGCACCCGTCAGCACAGCCAGTGTGCCAGCACCACCTGCCAAGGCCAAGAAGGGGCCGCCACCTAGCAAGGGCAAGAAGGAGACACCAGTCAGCAAGGAGAAGGAGGCACCAGCAGCCAGAAAGGGGAAGGAGGCACCACCAGCCAGCAAGGGCATGAAAAAAACACCAGCTGGCAGAGGTAAGGAGGCACCACCATCTGGCAAGAGCAGAAAGGGATACACAACACCAGCCATGGCACTTCAGCCGTTCGAGGCTGCAAGGGAAGGGTCGGAGCCTCCCATCACCACTGACAGCACTGCCACCTGCAGCACAACTGCCATCCACTGAGCAGCCATCTCCGCAGACGAGCAGTGTGTAGTAGTGACTACATGGGCTGCAGTGCGTCCTGGCACCTGCAACACCTGTTGGTGTGACACCCAGGTGAGAGGCTGTGACCTTGCCCTATTCAGGATGAAGCACAGTGGGCACAAAGCCCCCTCCAGAACCAGTGGAAGAAGGCATCCACTCACCCCCTCCTTGGCAGGATGAAGCACAGTGGGCACAAAGCCCCCTCCAGAACCAGTGGAAGAAGGCATCCACTCACCCCCTCCTTGGCAGGGTGAAGCACACTGGGCACAAAGCCCCCTCCAGAACCAGTGGAGAAGCTATCCACTTGAGAGACTGTGACTTTGCACTCCCCAGGACCAAGTAGTGGGCAAACCACCCACTTGAGAGACTGTGGCTTTGCACTCCCCAGGACCATGCAGTGGGCAAGGTGCCCCAACCAGGCCAGTGGCGCTGTACCATCTTCCGGCTGAGGTGCCTCTGTTTTTTTGACCTGATGCCCCTGCAGTGCTCTCTCCGTATTGAGGCAGGAGTCAAGTGTGACCTTGGCCCATGTGTTAATGCCCCATGGGCCACAGACATTTTGGAGTGGGCATTTTCCATACTATTTATTGATTTAGGGACGTATTTATCTAAAACTGTACTATTGCATTCATTTTAATCCATTCCTTTTGTCCTGTATTATTCCTGAGGGTTAGAGGGTGTATATGTAATGTTGTTGCATCTGTTTGTGTGTATGGTGTTGTAGGTGAGGGTGGGGGTGTTGCGTGTTTTGGTTGTGTGTCAGTCTTTTTCCTCCCCCCTCCCTTGTGTGCTAACAGCAGTACGCACCATCGTCATCGTCGCTGGCGTTCGTGTTCCTGGTGTATGGGGAGGTACACCAGCTTTGGAAAAATGTGCAGCTCGGGCTCCGTGGCGTTGTGGTTCTTCCTTGAGTGTCGAGAGGTGAGTCGTTTCCCTTCAATGTTCTGTTTCCGCTGTGCTTTTGATGGCATTGGTACCGCCCTGGAAAAGGTGGTGGATAGGCCTGTTGTAATGCTGTGGGTGGTACATTGTCTTCCGCCTGACTGTTAGCAGTTACCGCCACTGTGTTTGCTACGACCGTCGTGCGGGTCAGTGTGTTAAAGTGGCTGTCTGTGTTGGCGGTTTCCGCTGTGGTCATGATTCAATTTTTTTTTACCTCTGGCCTGGTGGCGTTATTACTGCCGCATTATCACCGACCACCAGGGTTGTAATGAGGGCCTTACTTTTCACACAGGGACCACTGTGCGTCGATTTCCGGCGCGTGGTCGTGGATCCTCTTCAGGTTCCGGGGTTTTCAGATGCCCCGGAGACAATGCATGGATTTCCTGTGCTGGTAGAACGAAGTCACTGGAGTTGCGTCGATTCGGTGGGTGTTGTGTTGAATTTTCGACCACACGGCAGACGTTGCATTGATTCCTCTCTGGAAGTCGGGCTGCCTCGTTCCTGTTCGGCTAGGCATCGTTCTGGTGGGCCGTGCATCAAATTTCCAGTCGCTACGCTGGCGCCACGTCAATCTTCTCTGTGCAAAATCAGGCTGCGTCGTTCTGGATCGTCGTGCGGTCAAATTGTCACTGTGGTGCAGGCTGTGCGTCGTTTCTGGCAGGCTGTGTGTCGGATTTTGCCACACAAGGAGTCCTTCTTGTAGAGATGAAGTTTCTTTGGGTCCTGAGACATCAGGGAACAGGAGGCAAGCTCCATCCAAGCCCTTGGAGAGTAAGGCAGCAGGGCAGCAGCAAGGCAGCAGTCCTACACAGATAGCAGTCAGGTGAGTCCTTTGGGCAGCCAGGCAGTTCTTCTTGGCAGGATGCAGGTTCTGGTTCCAATTTCTTCTCCAGGACATGTCTTAGTTGGTAGGGGCAGAGGCCCTGTTTATATACCCAAAGGGCCTTTGAAGTGGGGGGGACTTCAAAGAGTGGCTTAGAGGTTCACCAGGTCCCCTTTCAGTTCAATCGTGTCTGCCAGAGTCCCAGTAGGGGGTGTGCCAGTCCTTTGTGTGATGGCAGGCCCTCCACCCTCCCAGCCCAGGAAGACCCATTAAAAATCCAGATGTATGCAAGTGAGGCTGAGTATCCTGTGTTTGGGGTGTATCTGAGTGAATGCACAAGGAGCTGCCAACTAAACCCAGTGAGACGTGGATTGTAAGGAATGGAAAGATTTAAGTGCAGAGAAATGCTCACTTTCTGAAAGTGGCATTTCTAAAATAGTTATATTAAATCCAACTTCACCAGTCACCAGGATCTGGTATCACCATTCTGGCCATACTAAATATGACCTTCCTTCTCCTTTCAGATCAGCAGCTACCACTCAAACAATGTATGAGGGCAGGCCCAATGTTAGCCTATGAAGGGAACAGGCCTCACAGCAATGTTAAAACGAATTTAGGAGTTTTACACTACCAGGACATGTAAACTACACAGGTGCATGTCCTGCCTTTTGCCTACACATCAACCTGCCATATGGGTTACCTTGGGCATACCTTAGGGGTGTCTTATATGTAGAAAAGGGGGAGTTTTAGGCTTGGCAAGTACTTTTAAATGCCAAGTCGAATTAGAAAGTGATACTGCACACACAGGTCTTGCAATGGCAGGCCTGAGACAAGGTTAAGGGGCTACTTAAGTGGGTGGCACAATCAGTCCTGCAGGCCCACTAGTAGCATTCAATCTGCAGGCCCTGGTCACACATTGTGCACTCTACTAGGGACTTAGAAGTAAATTAAATAGTCTACTTGGGGAAGATCCAATGTTACCATGTTTCAATAGCGAGAGCAGATGCACTTTACCGCTGGTTAGCAGGGGTAAAGTGTGCAGAGTCTAAAAACCAGCAAAAACAGTATCTAAAAAGTGGAGAGAAGCAGGCAAAAAGTTAGTGGTGACCATGCTAAAGCTGTCAGGTCTAACAGTATGCATGGCAGATTTTAATTGAGGGACATATTGTAGTCCATTTGTATTGCATATGGGGATAAAGTACCCCATGCAGCACATTTCAAGGGTATTGCAAGTTGCACAGGAGTTCCATAAACATGAGGAGGAACAGGCTGAAGGCTAATTCCTTTAAAAGGTTATGGAACTCTGAGATGACTTACAATATCCTTTTCATGTATGCCAGAGACTACTTTATCCCATATTATACATGGTTACGCCATCACCCCACAAAGCATTTAAAGCCTTGGTGAGTACCTTTTTCATATGAGCATGTTTTCAAACATGAGGAATAAAAGTAAAACACACCAAAAACCTGTTAGATATTTGTTGAAAATAGATATTACAAACAATTCAATACAAATCAGTTTTTTTAAGAAATAAAAGGTGCAGTAGCTTGGAGTGTGGTGTGTAGAACCATGCAGGAGGATTTTAGCCTTTCTCTAGCTATTACAGGAGTGCAAAGACAAACATGTTCCCTCTGCTTGTCACTGTAAACTAGAATAATAGAGCAGAAGAAAGAAAAGAAAACTTCCCAGGCTTTAAAAAGCTGCTTTAATCATACTCTGTGACCTAATCTGCTTTCTCCTCAGCTGGTTGCTCTGCCAGCAGGCAATGTGATTTCCGTACTTGACCCTTATAAAAGTTGAGTTCTGATGTCTGTTCTTTATAATCTTTGACTAGGTGTGTTACAAGTCGCCGATTATAAAGAAATTAGAGTCTGGCATTTATACAGTGATTACAGAATCCCTTGTATTACAATAAGAATGAATGGATTGTCCACAAGTTTATCAGAGGTACTGCATCCCACGGGGTAATGCAAACAGAAGTGGCTGAGGTATAAAAAGACATAGGGACTGAATTCGAACTTGGAGGAGGGGTTACTCTGTCACAATGGTGACGGATATCTAGTCGGTAGAGATCTAAAACCCATTATGTCCTATAGGATTTAGATTTCAGTAGACGGGACATCCTTCACCGTTGTGACGGAGTAACTGGTCTGCTGAGTTCCAAGTCAGGCCCATGTGAAATAAGGAAAGCAAGAGCACATTTAGGTGATGGAACATAATCGCAAATTATATTATATATTCAACTATTCAGACTTTCAGGAATGCATAATCACCTCTGCGCAATATTTCCAGGTTCAGTGCTAAGCAGGAAGATGAACGGTATCCCATAGCCTCTCACATGAAGACATGTGTTGCACAGGGAAGTTATAAAGAATTCAAGTTTTTTGGTTTTGATTATTGTGAGTCTAACCATGAGGCGGCAATAGGGAACTGGCTTTAAGGAGAAGGGAATCCACTAGGATTATGCGGTTAAATGCTGTAGAACGAGGTCTAAATACAGATTATGAGTTGGAATACTTTCTTGGTGACCAATAGGGGATGTCTTTATAGAGAGATGATTATAAAGTTTAAAATAGCTTTAGAATATTACCTTGCTAAATATGAGAATTTCTTTTTGTTGCTTTTCGTTTTATTGATATTTCTCAATATAACTAATTAAACAATTACTGGGTATAAATACACTAGATGATAGCTCTGCTACTGGCCCGAGAAGGAAATCAAATAATTTTTTATTTTTATTTATTTTATTTTATAGATATAATATGAAAGGAATAGTGAAATAAACAATATAAATTAAGGATTTGGTTTTAGAATCACATCACTTTAGTCATAGTTTGGATTTGGTGAGTTTTATATTCTAATTTGCTATTGTAATTACTGTATTGAATATTTCACATATCTAAGGATTAATACTGGGGAGAAATAGTAATAATATTATGAATATAAATTTTGTTTGTATTGATTTTTATGAATCAGTCTCCTTTCTTCGTATTTGAAGAGGATTCCGATCTTGAACATTGCAGAATGGTCCGTCGTCTATTTTGTTGGTTCTGAGATATGATGACAGTCCTTTGTTTGTTTCACGGCAACCACAGCCTTTTAACCTGTTGGGTGCGGGCGTCAGCCACTGGCCGACACCCACACACCCTCCCTGGTGCGGGTCACGACCAGTGGCCGACACCAGGAAGGGTATTAATAAATCCTCAGGTGCATCGCACCCGAGGATTTTTTTTTTTTTAAAACCTTCCCCCGGGAGACACGGAAGCTTCCGTGTCTCCCCCCCGCCCCCCACCCGCCCCTTTGTGACGTCAGCGCGCCACGAGGCACGCTGACGTTTCAAAGGTGTTTTCCCCATCAAAGCAGGAAGCAGCCTTGCGGCCGCTTCCTGCTTTGATGGGGAAAACGGCCTTTCCCACGTTCGGGAAGGCCTCGTAAGAAAGGGGAGACACTCCCCTTTCTTACGAGGCCTTCCTGAAAGTGTTTCCTGGCCCCTGGTCGCAGCACAGGAAACACTTTGAAAAGGCCTCGTAAGAAAGGGGAGACTCTCCCCTTTCTTACGAGGCATTCTGAAACAGTTTCTGGCCCCCGATCGCAGCTGTGCTCCCCCCCCCCCCCCCCCACCAGGGGATTTTTTTTTTTTCAAAAAAATAAAATAAAATGACAGGGTGTCGCCCGTGGGCAGGGTGACCCCCTGTGGGGGCAATATTTTTTTTTAGATGTTGTAGGGTTTCCCTGGGGCCATTTTGGCCCCCAAGGAAACCATACAACAACTAAAAAAAAATAGATATATATAGATCTATATATATCTATGTAGATATATATATCTAGGTACATGGATATATCTATAGATATATCTATGTAGATAGATATATATATATATATATAGAGGTAGATCTATATCAATCAGAGAGATTTATAAAGCGCGCTACTCACCCGTGAGGGTCTCAAGGCGCTGGGGGGGGGGTGGGGGGAGGGAAAGGGGCTGGGAGGTTCACTGTTCGAAAAGCCAGGTTTTGAGGCCCTTCCTAAAAAGAAGTAGGTTTTGGGTCTTGGGAAGGTGGGTTGTGAGGGCGTTCCAGGTTTTGGGTGCAAGGTAGGAGAAGGATTTGCCCCCGGTGGTGGTGTGTTTGATGCGGGGGACAGAGGCGAGAGAGAGGTCAGCTGAGCGGACGTTTCGTGTGGGGGTGTGGAAGGTGACTCTCGTTGAGGTAGGCAGGGCCTGTGTTGTGGAGTGATTTGTGTGCGAGGATGAGGATCTTGAAGGTGATCCTTTTGTCAATGGGGAGCCAGTGGAGGGATTTGAGGTGTGGAGAGATGTGTTCGTGTCGGCGGAGGTCGAGGATGAGTCGTGCTGCTGAGTTCTGGATGCGTGTAGTTTGCGCTTGAGTTTTAGAGTGGTGCCAGCGTAGAGGGCGTTTCCGTAATCAAGCCTGCTGCTGATGAGTGCGTGAGTGACAGTTTTTCTGGTCTCTGTGGGGATCCATTTGAATGTTTTTCAGTATACGGAGTGAGTTGAAGCATGAGGAGGTGAGAGCGTTGATTTGTTGGGTCATCGAGAGGGAGGAGTCTAGGATGATGCTGAGGTTGCGTGCGTGGTTGGCGGGGGTGGATGCAGGGCCTAACGTGGTGGTCCACCATGAGGGGTCCCAGGTGTTTTTGTGTGGGCCAAAGAGGATTATTTAGGTTTTGCTTGAGTTGAGTTTCAGGTGGTTGGCTGTCATATATATATCACTTTTGTCAATATGTGTGTGGTTTCCCTGGGGGGAAAAGGGTCTGACTTGTCTAGTGGCAGTTTTAGTGCCATAAAGAAGCACAGAAGGTTTATATGCCTACTGCAAAGAGCAAATCTGTATTTTATATAAATAGCTGAGTACATTAGTAAAGTCTATGGAGAGATGAAGGGCACTTTTGCTGGGTGGTAATGAGGGAATCCGAGGAGGAGGGAGTGGGAGCACCAATAATGATTGTTGGACTGGGAGCAGGAGGTGCTAAAGACTGTGACAAATGGTATGTGACAAGGTGTTTTTTGAGTGTCTTGAAAGTACGTGCTGATTGAGGGAAGAAGCGCAGGTAAGGTGGTCTCTATTGTTGCACGTATCTCACACACCATCGATTTTGTGACTGTCTACGTAGGCTAGTGTTTTAGAGCAACAGTTTAGCCAATAGCAGAGATGGCATCTTGATGGATGACTGCTGCCTGCACTCGGGTTATAGAGGACCGCTCTGACATAGGATCAGAGACTGAGACATCAGATACTGAGACAGCATCTGAGGGATAGGACAATGGCGCAGACTCTGGGAGTGATTTTTCAGTCAAAGGAGTCCCATTCGATAACTCCTCTTCCAGTACATTATGAGGGAGGTGATGAGGACAGTCCTGCTGTCCCTTCGCAAGCTGTTCGTGCAACTGGGTAATAGTGGGTTAGGCCAACCCAGAGAGCAGGTGAATGCGGCGGCAAGCAGAGAGAGAGTGCTCTCTTGGGAGCTTTCCATTTAGTTCAGCCCCAAATTCCACCACCCAAATCATATTGTGGAGACATCAAAATTATCTATGGCAAAACAAACTGGTTTTGTAAGGCAGGCACCTGTGTTTTTGGTCCTGGATTCGGCGGCCATATAGAGAAACACACTAAACCCAAACATTTCTGAAACTAGACATTCGGGGGAGTCCACAGAGGCGTGACTTGTGTGGATTCCCCAAAGTTTTCTTACCCAGAATACCCTGCAAAGCTGAAATGTTGAAAAAAAACTCAATTTTTCTCGCATTTCTGTCACACAAACTACAGGAATATGCTGGGATCCACAACATTCCTACCACCCAGTGACTCCTCACCTGTCCTGATAAAAACACTACCCCACTTGAGTGCCTACACCTAGTGCCTGTGTCAGGAATGGATCACCCCAGGGTCAACAGCTGCCTCACGTAAGGACCAACATTGACCGTTGTGTGATCTATTCCTGTCGCAGGCACCAGGCCTAACCACACAAGTGAGGTATCATATTTATCGGGAGACTTGGGGGAACGCTGGGTGGAAGGAAATTTGTGGCTCCTCTCAGATTCCAGAACTTTCTGTCACCGAAATGTGAGGAAAACGTGTTATTTTAGCCACATTTTGAGGTTTGCAAAGGATTCTGGGTCACAGAACCTGGTCCGAGCCCCACAAGTCACCTCATCTTGGATTCCCCTGGGTTTCTAGTTTTCAAAAATGTGCTGGTTTGCTAGGTTTCCCCAGGTGCCGGCTGAGCAAGAGGCCAAAATCCACAGGTAGGCACTGTTTTCTATGAAAAAATGTGATGTGTCCACGTTGTGTTTTGGGGCATTTCCTATCGCAGGCGCTAGGCCTACCCATACAAGTGAGGTATCATTTTTATCGGGTGACTTGGGGGAACGCTGGGTGGAAGGAAATTTGTGGCTCCTCTCAGATTCCAGAACTTTCTGTCACCGAAATGTGAGGAAAACTTGTTTTTTTAGCCACTTTTTGAGGTTTGCAAAGGATTCTGGGTAACAGAACCTGATCCGAGCCCCACAAGTCACCCCTCCTTGGATTCCCCTAGGTCTCTAGTTTTCAGAAATGCACAGGTTTGGTAGGTTTCCCTAGGTGCCGGCTGAGGTAGAGGCCAAAATCTACAGGTAGGCACTTCGCAAAAAACACCTCTGTTTTCTTCCAAAAATTTGTATGTGTCCACGTTGCGCTTTGGGGCGTTTCCTGTCGCGGGCGCTAGGCCTACCCACACAAGTGAGGTATCTTTTTTATCGGGAGACTTGGGGGAACGCAGGGTGGAAGGAAATTTGTGGCTCCTCTCAGATTCCAGAACTTTCTGTCACCGAAATGTGAGGAAAACTTGTTTTTGTAGCCACTTTTTGAGGTTTGCAAAGGATTCTGGGTAACAGAACCTGGTCCGAGCCCCGCAAGTCACCCCTCCTTGGATTCCCCTAGGTCTCTAGTTTTCAGAAATGCACAGGTTTGGTAGGTTTCCCTAGGTGCCGGCTGAGCTAGAGGCCAAAATCTACAGGTAGGCACTTCGCAAAAAACACCTCTGTTTTCTTCCAAAAATTTGTATGTGTCCACGTTGCGCTTTGGGGCGTTTCCTGTCGCAGGCGCTAGGCCTACCCACACAAGTGAGGTATCAATTTTATCGGGAGACTTGGGGGAACACTGGGTGGAAGGAAATTTGTGGCTCCTCTCAGATTACTGAACTTTCTGCCACAGAAATGTGAGGAACATGTGTTTTTTTAGACAAATTTTGAGGTTTGCAAAGGATTCTGGGTAACAGAACCTGGTCCGAGCCCCGCAAGTCACCCCTCCTTGGATTCCCCTAGGTCTCTAGTTTTTAGAAATGCACAGGTTTGGTAGGTTTCCCTAGGTGCCGGCTGAGCTAGAGGCCAAGATCTACAGGTAGGCACTCCGCAAAAAACACCTCGGTTTTCTTCCAAAAATTTGTATGTGTCCACGTTGCGCTTTGGGGCGTTTCCTGTCGCAGGCACTAGGCCTACCCACACAAGTGAGGTATCATTTTTATCGGGAGACTTGGGGGAACACTGGGTGGAAGGAAATTTGTGGCTCCTCTCAGATTCCCGAACTTTCTGCCACAGAAATGTGAGGAACATGTGTTTTTTTAGCCAAATTTTGAGGTTTGCAAAGTATTCTGGGTAACAGAACCTGGTCTGAGCCCCGCAAGTCACCCCTCCTTGGATTCCCCTAGGTCTCTAGTTTTCAGAAATGCACGGGTTTGGTAGGTTTCCCTAGGTGCCGGCTGAGCTAGAGGCCAAAATCTACAGGTAGGCACTTCGCAAAAAACACCTCTGTTTTCTTCCAAAAATGTGTATGTGTCCACGTTGCGCTTTGGGGCGTTTCCTGTCGCAGGCGCTAGGCCTACCCACACAAGTGAGGTATCATTTTTATCGGGAGACTTGGGGGAACGCTGGGCGGAAGGAAATTTGTGGTTCCCCTCAGATTCCAGAACTTTCTGCCACAGAAATGTGAGGAACATGTGTTTTTTTTGCCAAATTTTGAGGTTTGCAAAGTATTCTGGGTAACAGAACCTGGTCTGAGCCCCGCAAGTCACCCCTCCTTGGATTCCCCTAGGTCTCTAGTTTTCAGAAATGCACAGGTTTGGTAGGTTTCCCTAGGTGCCGGCTGAGCTAGAGGCCAAAATCTACAGGTAGGCACTTCGCAAAAAACACCTCTGTTTTCTTCCAAAAATGTGTATGTGTCCACGTTGCGCTTTGGGGCGTTTCCTGTCGCAGGCGCTAGGCCTACCCCCACAAGTGAGGTATCATTTTTATCGGGAGACTTGGGGGAACTCTGGGTGGAAGGAAATTTGTGGCTCCCCTCAGATTCCAGAACTTTCTGCCACAGAAATCTGAGGAACATGTGTTTTTTTAGCCAAATTTTGAGGTTTGCAAAGGATTCTGGGTAACAGAACCTGGTCCGAGTCCCGCCAGTCACCCCTCCTTGGATTCCCCTAGGTCTCTAGTTTTCAGAAATGCACAGGTTTGGTAGGTTTCCCTAGGTGCCGGCTGAGCTAGAGGCCAAAATCTACAGGTAGGCACTTCGCAAAAAACACCTCTGTTTTCTTCCAAAAATTTGTATGTGTCCATGTTGCGCTTTGGGGCGTTTCCTGTCACAGGCGCTAGGCCTACCCACACAAGTGAGGTATCATTTTTATCGGGAGACTTGGGGGAACGCTGGGTGGAAGGAAATTTGTGGCTCCTCTCAGATTCCAGAACTTTCTGCCACAGAAATGTGAGGAACATGTGTTTTTTTGGCCAAATTTTGAGGTTTGCAAAGGAT
The DNA here is from genome assembly GCF_031143425.1 of Pleurodeles waltl. Classification (NCBI taxonomy): domain Eukaryota; kingdom Metazoa; phylum Chordata; class Amphibia; order Caudata; family Salamandridae; genus Pleurodeles; species Pleurodeles waltl. The sequence continues at coordinate 416,861,227 of NC_090444.1, read as the reverse complement.
TCTGGGTAACAGAACCTGGTCCGAGCCCTGCAAGTCACCCCTCCTTGGATTCCCCTAGGTCTCTAGTTTTCAGAAATGCACAGGTTTGGTAGGTTTCCCTAGGTGCCGGCTGAGCTAGAGGGCAAAATCTACAGGTAGGCACTTCGCAAAAAACACCTCTGTTTTCTTCCAAAAATTTGGATGTGTCCACGTTGCGCTTTGGGGCGTTTCCTGTCCCAGGCGCTAGGCCTACCCACACAAGTGAGGTATCATTTTTATTGGGAGACTTGGGGGAACGCTGGGTGGAAGGAAATTTGAGGCTCCTCTCAGATTCCAGAACTTTCTGTCACCGAAATGTGAGGAAAACTTGTTTTTTTAGCCACTTTTTGAGGTTTGCAAAGGATTCTGGGTAACATAACCTGGTCAGAGCCCCACGAGTCACCCCATCTTGGATTCCCCTAGGTCTCTAGTTTTCAAAAATGCACAGGCTTGGTAGGTTTCCCTATGTGCCGGCTGAGCTAGAGGCCAAAATCTACAGGTAGGCACTTTGGAAAAAACAGCTGAGTTTTCTATAAAAAAAATAGGATGTGTCCATGTTGTGTTTTGGGGCATTTCCTGTCGCGGGCACTAGGCCTACCCACACAAGTGAGGTATCATTTTTATCGGGAGACTTGGGGGAACATAGAATAGCAAAACAAGTGTTATTGCCCCTTATCTTTCTCTACATTTTTTCCTTCCAAATATAAGAGAGTGTGTAAAAAAGACGTCTATTTGAGAAATGCCCTGCAATTCACATGCTAGTATGGGCACCTCGGAATTCAGCGATGTGCAAATAACCACTGCTCCTCAAAACCTTATCTTGATCACATTTTGGAAATGCAAAGGTTTTCTTGATACCTCTTTTTCACTCTTCATATTTCAGCAAATGAATTGCTGCATACCCAGTATAGGATGAAAACCAACTGCAGGGTGCAGCTCATTTATTGGCTCTGGGTACCTAGGGTTCTTGATGAACCTACAAGCCCTTTATATGCCCGCAACCAAAAGAGTCCAGCAGACAAAACGGTATATTGCTTTCAGAAATCTGACATCGCAGGAAAAAGTTACAGAGTAAAATATAAAGAAAAATGGCTGTTGTTTTCAGCTCAATTTCAATATTTTTTTATTTCAGCTGTTATTTTCCTGTAGGAAAACCTTGTAGGATCTACACAAATGACCCCTTGCTGAATTCAGAATTTTGTCTAGTTTTCAGAAATGTTTAGCATTCCGGGATCCAGCATTGGTTTCACACCCATTCCTGTCACTAACTGGAAGGAGGCTGAAAGCACCAAATATAGTAAAAATGGGGTATGTCCCAGTAAAATGCCAAATTTGTGTTGAAAAATGTGGTTTTCTGATTCAAGTCTGCCCGTTCCTGAAAGGTGGGAAGATAGTGATTTCAGCACCAGAAACCCTTTGTTGATGGCATTTTCAGGGAAAAAACCACAAGCCTTCTTCGGCAGCCCTTTTTTCAATTTTTTTTGGAAAAAACAAAATTTTCACTGTATTTTGGCTATTTTCTTGGTCTCCTCCAGGGGAAACCATAAACTCTGGGTACCATTAGAATCCCTAGGATGTTGGAAAAAAAGGACGCAAATTTGGCGTGGTTAGCTTATATGGACAAAAAGTTATGAAGCCCTAAGCGCGAACTACCCCAAATAGCCAAAAAAGGGCTCAGCACTGGGGGGGAAAAGGCCCAGCAGCTAAGTGGTTAAATATGGGGCGGCGGGAACTTTCACGGTTTGACAGAGTCGGGCGTACTCGGCGAACAGTGTTATTGCACGGAGACGAGACTGGAAAGGAGAGGTACAGGTACAGTTTATGAGAATAATGGATTTTGGACTTGAAGAAATGAAGAATGCACTTCTGAGGATTGATTATTGTTTTATAACTTTAGAAAACGCCGTCTAACTTTGGCATATAATACATTTGAGGAGTTGGGTATTATTATGGTCAGGTGAGCGCTACGAATTGTGTTAATTATTGTTTCAAATAAATAATTTAAGAGGCAACGAACGAATACATTCTTGTTCTTTTTATATTTTACATCTTTTAGGTTAACAGATATATGTTTTGACTAATAGGTATGGAAAATCAACTTAACAATTGTAAGATATGATGTCTTTCTATTTATTAGGGATATAGTGATTGTCTAGCTTTGGGCTAGCACTTTGGTTGTGCACAAGGTCTGTTGTACGTTTGTGGGGAAATTATTAACACACTTGGGAGCATAAATCTTGTACCATTCCTATTATTATTATTTATTATTTCAAATTGTATTATTTATTTTTATTTCTTTGGCAAATAATACAATAACTGGGGTAATTCAGGCACTTATATTAACTTAGAACACATAATTTATTTGAGTGTGGTTTCCACTACTAGGCACATAAACGCAATTTCACCAGGAAGGGTATTATTACATTTAGATTGTATTATATTGATTTGTTAATTATGGGAATATCTTTGTACGATATCCTGAGGAAGTCTAGGGGCAATCCCCTGACGAAACACGTGTTGACAGCTAGCAGGATTGACGAATCAGTAGGATCATAGAAGCGGGATTGTGATTATTATTTGAAGAATTATAAAACTATGAAATTACGTTTTGAGGATCTGATATGTGATTTTCATTTGGAACATTGACTCTGTTTGAACATTCAAGATGGAATTATTCCTTATAGAATAAACATTTCTTCAATTTTGGAACAAACCATACCTTGGACTATATTTGATGTATATTTTTACAATGTATCTTTTGATATATACGTGTGCCACTACACATTATTACATATGCCACACCCCACTCTGTCAAATCTCTCAGGCAGCTAGCAGTGGTTGGCCTGGGGAGAGCCACCAAATCGCTGTTCTATGTTTTGCAAGCACCAGCCCCAATAGTAAAAATTTCAAGCTAAGCTTCTTCTTTTTAAGTAACAGGACCAGACCCAGCAAGCACTGTCTGATACCCTTGATGATCGTCCAACCAGTGGCCCCACTTAACCTAATAACCACCACCTGCCAAAAATCCACAACTGTGGAGTTACCCCATACTATGTGCAGAAAATCAGCACTAGCCAGTGAACATTGAAAGCAGGAGGACGCCCACCCACGGTAGAAATAATGTGATGACATGCTGGAGATAAGTAGACGTGCAAAAAGGCATACTTTATTAATTTGAATCAAGAGTTACTATAGGTCCCCTTCCCCCCCTCATGCATAGCCCCACATTCCAAATCTGTTATGGGGTCTCCCAAGGCTTCATGTCACCTACCCTGTACTGCCATTGAGGGCAACAGTAAGTCCTTCAGTAGGGCCCTGTATACATAAGAAACCAGGGGGCAGATTTAAGAGCATCTAGCCCCTCCCTGCACCACATTAGCATCATTTTTTTAATGCTAATGTGCCCAACGAGGTCAAAATCGCTGCACCATATTTACAAAGTGGCACAATTCATGCATTGTGCCACTTTGTAACCCTTTGTGCTACATTATGCCTACGCCAGGCATAATCTATGCAAAAGGGGCACTCCCCCGTTAGCGCACCTGGTCCTTATTAAGTAAACTTACAAAGGGACGCGTATAGGCCGATGAACCTTTTGGATTGCATGGAGTATCCTAGCTATGTAGTAATCGATGAACATAAATTATCTATGTAATCAATCAATAACCACTTAGAGAATCATTAAGCATGACACAATATATCAACATTTCTTGAATAACCATAACTCAAATTTACGTTTTATCATTTTTATTTCCCTATTGGTTACAATACTAAGTCATGAGGTTAATTCAAACTTTTTATTCAACTAGCTCAAGGTTAGTTTATTAGAGACCACCAATAACATAATCTAAACAGAACTTGAGAAAACATATACGCTAATGCTTCAGCATAAGCCAACAAAGATGAATATGTTGACATTAATAGCAGAGTTCAGCAATCAGTCAGTCAATCATTTGTCACTGTCAGAATCACCCAACGAATCCTCACCTAACCCAGATTAGCATTTAGCATGTGGGACTTCATGCAAAAACAACTTAGAAACATGAATTTGGAAAAACATCTAACTAAGAGAAAAACTAGTAAACAGCGCGGTTGGTACCTAGATAGAAAGGCACAAAAGTTAATCAGTCACATTGTCATAGTTACCTATCCACGGAATATATCAGCAACAAAGTCAGTCTTCGTCCTCAGGTCATCAATCGATCAGCAACGCATCAGGCTCTCAAAAGCATGAGCCCAATGACCTAATCTCGAATCGTGTCTTCTGGCGTCATCAATTCTCCCCTCGCATCTGAAGTTTTAGCCCCTTGTCATGACTTTTTATTAGAGTTTTTCAGTCCATCCCCCTAATTCCTAATTGGTCAATTAATCAGCGGTTATGACTCTAACCTATAATATTAATTTTACAAGTCTATGAATTCTAATATTTCCCCGTCCCCGATTCGTTGATTGGTTCACTGCACTATGTCCTCATCATCCGGCTCATCAGGTATCGAAAATGTTGCAACTTCTTCTCCAGTCAGTGCTTCTATTGTTCAAGTCCTAGGAAAGTACATTGAGTCTGCCTTACACCAAACTTGTTACATCTCCTAGTCCCTCATCTCTTGTTCATCAGTACATTGCATAAAATTGTAGCTAAGCAGATTTTATTAACGTATGCAGTTCAGAGACAGTTCAATGCACCAGCTTCTCTGCAGTGCGCTAGAAATTCAGCTTCTGTATGAGGCCTGAAAAAACTAGGCCACAACTTCGGCTAAGTTAACTCTACAATATAATGCAAAACATAGGTTATACATCTTAATATGACATACTACTACATTATTATTATACATTTTAATTATTTCACACATTTTTTGTCATATTAGTACAGGTTCGTATAAGTGGGTGCCATTCCAAATGGCCACAGTTTCAAACGTGCACATTAATTTTTCTCTATGATTAATTTCTCTATGAACATTTGTAAATCATAACATAGAAGTATTTATTAATAATTTCTAATTAGCATATCTGCTTCAACAGTCCCTCCTCTGATGACTAAATATGTCATCACATCATTCTTTACCAACATTTCACAATTCAGTTTCTGCTGTATTTTGTCTCCTTCTCAAATCTTCCCTGTAAATTCCTTCCATGTTTCGTTCTTCTCTCCTCTGATTATTTTGGACACCTTTTCTATTTTATCCTTTGACATAATTTACAGGAACCTCATAATCCTAATATGCAAGCAATTACAATTAATATCCCTTGTATGATTTTTAATAATACCCCATTCCAAATTTGACTAAGCCAATTTCCCACTGAAGCAAATCTTTTTCCAACCTTTTCCCAAACACCTGGCTCATTCGATACTTTTAAATCCTTACTAGAGTTAATCAGATTAGTGAGGAAGTCTCTTATCTCTCTATCATAGTCCAGAATATAGGAGCAACAATGCCTAGCATTAATCATCTTACGGACTCCACCGTATTTCGATAAAATAATGTCTAAAGCAAACCTATTTTGAAGCGTCATAGCTCTATCCACGGCTAATTCAGTATCTATCAGGAGTATTGCCCCTGTAAAAATTTTCAACATGTTATCCACAAAAATAGACAACTTTCGTATCTTGATCCAATTCAGAATGACTCCCACTGAGGGAATCACTGCACCAAACATATCTCCCACAATTGCAGAAGAGGTTTCTCCTGTCATCAGTATGCCCTGTAAAGCTATTTTCTAAAGGTGTAAGCAAGTATGTGAGATTATTTCGATGTGAATGGCTGTTCCAAATGTTAATGTAGGCTCAAAGACCATAGACAATAACTAGCACTATATCATGCTCTCTAGCTATTTTTCTCTGGTATCTAATAATAGGAACAAATGAAAACACAATATTGTGGTTAGAATAAAAATATTGTATGTACTCTTGGCTATAGAACCTTGTTAGTAGCAAACTACAGCTCATTCCATAAGTTAGTGGTAATCTATAGTACGTAACTCCTTCCTCTATTGACGAAGGAATTTGCGTACACACAAGACAATTCTTCACATCCATCGTTTCAACATACTCACTCAACAAGCGATAAAAAAAGTTAGAAGAAAGCTCTCCTTGAGCATTAGTATAGTCATGCAAATATTTCTCATCTAGCTTAAACCTCTCTAAAGCTGTTAGTGTAGTAGTTTCAGGATCAGAAGTAATAGTGTCTCTTTTCATATCAAGAACAGACATTCCCACAATCATCACTACAAACATTGTTCCACACATAACTGCCAATCTAACACTCATGTATCTACAGCGCCTAGCAATTCTATTTTGATTATTTAGCTCAGCCATAATCAGTAAAGAAACAGAAAGCAGAAGTAACTCTTATATAAAGTGCAGTATAGACCAAAAATGAAGAAAAATTATTCTCTCACAGTTCAGTTTCACATCCAGGAACGCTTTTCCTCTGTCAAATCGATTAGAAGCTTGTCACATCCGGTTTTATGTCTAATCAGGTTATCAATGTCTGTTCCAGTTTATTTTCAACAGTCTCTTTTTCAGAGTAGTTCAACAAATCAGCTTCTTGTTTGCCTTCAGGTTACATCAAAGTACTGACTTGGAATTTCTCTATCAAAACAAAAAGACATAAACTTGTGTTGCCATTCATTTGTAGTTGCATACGCCCATTCTGGACCTGCTTACTGTTGATTTGCTATTCTCTTTCTTTTCAACCTTCAATCACCACATAGTTCTCCTTCACTCAATTCTTCTTTTCTCGTACTATCCACTTCTTCCTTTATTGTTTCATTTATGATCAGTTCCTTTTTCTTCCCTATCTGCGATTCTGGCCAATTATCTCCTTTTCGTGTTCCTTCTGTTAATATTCTTCTCAAGATTGGTCTCTTCTCTTTCTCTACGGTGTTTTCTCTTGATGGACCTGCAACGGGCTCAGGAGGAGTCGGATCACTTTGACTTTGATCCGTCTCACTCTTTCCCCCTCTTGGTCTGGCACTTGTTCTGGCTGTTTTTCAGCACTGTCTGCTTCTGGGAGAACCTCTGCTGAGCTTGTCTCTCCTGCTGTATCCATTGAGATAGATTCTTCTGCACCTTCCTGTAATTCTTCACTCTCATCTCTTATAAGGGTATTAGAACCATCTTCCACAAGTTCTGGCTCTATTGGTTCTATTTCTGGACCAGGTGTGGCGACCTGTTTTGATGCTGTTGGTGATTTCAACACCGCTTCTTCATGATCTGGTGGACACACCACTCTCTTTGTATGGCTCGCATGTATCCAGTTTGGTAGTCCTGCACACTTCACAACTGTCGTAGTTGTTAACACCACCTGAGAAGGACCCCTCCAACACGCCTCCAAACAAGTCTTGTGAACATGCTTTCTGACAACGACCCAGTCACCGGTTCTCAGGTTGTGCCCTGGATTGTGGATGGGTGGCAGGGTGGTGGCCTGCACCTGCTGAGAGAAAGAGCAAACCACAGCAGCCAGACCCTTGCAGTCGTCCAACATCATATCATCTGTAATGTTTACAAGTTCATTGGCTGGAACTGCTGGTAATCTCATTGCTCTGCCCATAAGGATCTCATGGGGTGGCAGCCCTGTCTTCCTGTCAGGTGTGTTTCTCATCGACATCAACACCAAATGCACTGCATCTGGCTATTTCAGATTCATAGCTGCAAACATCTTTGCAATTCTTGATTTCAAGGTACCATTCATCTGTTCCACCAGTCCTGATGCAGCAGGGAGATAACTACAATGCAACCTTTGCTCGATGTTGAGTGCTGCACATACAAATGTAATCACCTTGTTATTGAAGTGAGTTCCCCTATCTGATTCTAAAGAGATCGGGAACCCAAAATGTGGTATCAACTTCCTAAGTAACAACTTTGCTACTGTGAGACTGTCATTCCTTCTGGTAGGGTATGCTTCAATCCAGTGACTAAAAACACACACAGTCACCAACACTTACTTCAAACCTCCACACGCAGGCATCTCAATGACATCCAATTGCATTCTGTTGAATGGACCTCCTGCTCTTCCAATGTGGCTCAAATTTACCACTGTCCCTTTTCCCACCTTTAGCTGCTAGCAGATTACACTGCAATGACATACTGCCTCTGCTGCCTGCCTAAACTTAGGGTTAAACCAGTTGATCTTGAACAATCTAACCATGGCATCCCTCTCAATATGTGCCTGGCCATGATAATACCTGGCCATTTACGACAATAAACTTTTGGGTAGGACCATCTGACCCTCCTCAGAAACCCAAATCTCATCAGGACGTTGGACACATTTCAATTTGGCCCAGAGACGTTTCTCTTCCTTGTCAACATTATTTTGCAATGTTTTCAATTCTTCCAGAGTATCAATCACTTTTAATTCAAAACTTGTACATGTGTTGTCTTCTGACATTAATTCCCATTTGTCTTTGAACGGTATACAGTTCAATGTGCAAAAGCTTGTGACTTGATCCGCATATCCATTTCCCAGTGAGATGTAATCCTGTGCCTTTTGCTGTGCACTGCATTTCACCACAGCAATTTCTTCAGGTAACTGTCTCGTGTACAACAACTCTTTTATCTTGTCTCCATTTCTTACTGGTGTACCAGTAGCGATCAGAAAACCTCTTTGCAACCACAATTGACCAAAATCATGAACAATTCCAAATCCATATTCGCTGTTAGTATAAATTGTGACTCTCAGTCTAGCAGAAACATGGCATGGTCTAGTAAGAGCTACCAATTCCGCTGCCTATGCAGAATATACACCCTGAAGCCAGTTAGCTTCTAATGTACCTGTGATTGTGCATACAGCATATCCTTCTCTCAATGTCCCTGTACCTTCTCTGAGACATGAGCCATCAACAAAGACAATTTCGTCATTTTCTTCCATTTGAGTATCTCTGATATCAGGACTTGGTTTTGTACACAGTTCAGTTCCCTCAAGACAATCATGCTCGATGTCTTCTTCCCTTTTAATTTGAACAGTATCGCTTGGAAGTAATATTGCCTGGTTCAACACTGTACATCTTTTCAATGTTACATTTGGAGCACCTATTATGCTTGTCTTATACCTTGTCAATCTTACACCAGTCAAATACTGTGTTTTTCGTCCTTGTCAATAATATTTCAACAGAGTGAGGAAACATTGTCGTCAAAGAGTATCCCATCACTACTTCCTCACATTGTGAAAGGCATTGACCAACTGCAGCAACCGCACGCAGACAACCTGGTAAAGCTTCTGCGACTGGGTCCAAGGTAGCTGAAAAATAGGCTACTGGGCGATAAGCTCCACCATGGACCTGCGTCAAAACAGACAAAGAACAAACATCAGGTTCATTACAAAACAATGTGAATGGCTTTGTGTAATCAGGCATTCCCAATGCTGCAGCTCTGCACAAACTCTCTCTCAACACAGTGAACGCTTTCATCTGATCCTCATCTAAAGTTATGGGGTCAGTAACTTCCTCATGTGTCAGTTGCTGCAATGGTTTGGCAAGCTCTGTAAAATTTGGAATACGCTGTCGACAATAACCTAACATTCCTAGAAACATTCTGACATCTCTCTGTGAAGTCGGAGGACTTCTCTGCAATATCATTGTAATCCTCTCTCTGGAGATTCTCCTTGGCCCTTTCTCAATCTGGTGTCCCAAGTATTTCACTGACTTCTGACAGTACTGCAATTTCAAAGGTGACACTTTGGCCCTCGTTACAACCCTGGCAGTCGGTGTTAAAGCAGCGGTAATACTGCTAACAGGCCGGTGGTAAAAAAAAATGGAATCACGACCACGGCGGAAACCGCCAACACATACAGCCACAAACACTCTGACCGCCACAGCGATAGCAACAAGCACTGTGGCGGTAAACAACCAACAGACAGGCGGAAGACAATGTACCGCCCTCCCCATTACAACACGCCCATCTGCCAGCTTTTCCAGGGTGGTACCAACGCCATCAAAAGCACGGAGCCCGAGCTGCAGGTCCTGCTCATGCTGGTGTCTCTTCTCATCTACCAGGAGTATGAATGGCCGCAGCGGCGATGACCACGGTGAGTACTGCACCTTGCACACAGGGGATGGGGAGGAAAAAGAGAGTGACACACACACACGCAACACCCCCACACCCACCCTCACCCACAACATCATAGACACAGACACTTGCATCAACATTACATATACACCCCGTAACCCTCTGGAAGAAGGCAAGGACAAAAGGAATTGAGTCAAATTGGTGTTATATTAGAATTAGTCAGATCTACGTTATAAGTTGAAAAACAGTATTTATAAAAATATACAATATGTACATAAGGCGGTACATTGTCCACCCAAAATGTCTGTGGGCCACTGGGCCAAAACTCGTAGGCCAAGCCCACACTTGACTCCTGCCTCATTCCGGAGAGAACACTGCAGGGGCATCAGGTCGAAAACACACAGGCACCTCAGGGGGATAAGGAGTGGGGGGGCACCTCAGCCAGAAGATGGGACAAAGCCACTGTTCCTGGAGAGGGCTTCATGCCCACAGCGATGTCCTGGTGAGTGCAAGGCCACAGTCTCTCAAGGGGGTGGTTTGCCCACTGCTTGCTCCTGGGGAGTGCAAAGCCAGTCTCTCAAGTGGGTGGTTTGCCCACTGCTTGCTCCTGGGGAGTGCAAGGCCATAGTCTCTCAAGTTGATGCCTTTCTCCATGGTTCTGGAGGGGGCTTTGTGCCCAGTCTGCTTCATCCTGCTAAGGATAGGGTGAGTGGATGCCTTTCTCCACTGGTTCTGGAGGGGGCTTTGTGCCCAGTCTGCTTCATCCTGCTAAGGATAGGGTAAGTGGATGCCTTTCTCCACTGGTTCTGGAGGGGGCTTTGTGCCCAGTGATTTAGCACTTGGCGGGTGGCAGTTCACAGTCCCTCAGCTGGCTGTCTGAGCCACAAGATTTGCAGTGCTCAGGATGCATGAAAGTCCATGGAGGCAGGGCTAGAGTCCATCCGGCGGCTACGGATGCACAGTGGTGGCAGTGCCGGTGTTGGTGGGGGTGCTGCCAGTGGCGAAGGGAGGCTCCCTCCCCTCTCCTGCAGCCTCGGACGGATGCCCACTGGGGCTGCTGCTGCTGGCAGTGCTGCTTCTATCAGCGGTGCAGGTGGTGGTGCCTGCAGTGGGGCTTGCAGTGGTGCTTGCGGCGGTGCAGGTGGCGGTGCTGCCAGTGGTTGGGGAGGCTCCAGCCCTTCTACTGCAGCCTCGGATGGCTGCCCACTGGGGGTGCTGCTGCTGACAGTAGTGGTGCTTGCATTGGTGCAGGTGGCGGTGCAGGTGGCAGTACTTGCGGCGGTGGGGCTGCTGGCCGTGCTGGCCGTGGTGCAGGTGGCGGTGCTGGCAGTTGTGCAGGTAGCCACCAGGCCTTCAACAGCAGGCTCGGACGCCTGAAGTGCCTTGGCTGGTGTTTTGTGCCCCTTCCTGACCTTGGCAGATGGTGGTGTCACCTTGGGTCTGGCAGCTGGAGTCTTTGAGGTGGCCTTGCTGGATGCTGTCCCCTTCTTCACCTTGCCAGGTGGCAGAATGTTTTTTGCCTTGGCAGAGGTGGTTGATACACTGGTTGGTCTGACGGGTGCCCCCTTTGAGCCTCTGATGGCTGCAGGAACCACAGCGGACGTGGACTTTGTGGCTGAGGTGCTGGGCTGGGTTTTGGCCACCCTGGCCCGAGAGGGAAGGAGGGGGGAGGGGCAGGGAAGAGGTCAGTGTTTGACAGGAAAAACTTCTTAGGGACACTGGGGTGGGAAGAGGGAGAAGGTTTGGGAGTGGAGGAAGAGTGAGTGGTTGTAGGAGGTTTCCATCAGCTGAGTTTGGGTGCAGGTGCATGGGCTGGGTGCTGCTGTGAGGTAGATGGCTGTTGGGTGGGTGGGTGCTTGCGTTTGTGTACTTTAGGAGGAGGGGTCACAGACACAGTGGGTGAGGACACGGGGGATGTGTGCATGGAGTTGTGGGTGGTGACTACCAGTGAGGGGCGTGTGGTGATAGGCATGCTGGTGATGGAGGTAGTGGATGAGGATGTAATGCATGCAGGTGTGAGTGGAGATGCTACTGGGAGGGAGGTGGACGATGAGGAGGATAGGGACACAGTGGAGGCAGTGGATGTTGGTGTGTATGCATGGGGATGGTGCTTGTGTTAGTGCCTGTGAGATGAAGTGTGGTGCTTGTGTTTGCCTGAGCCACCTCTGTGCGTTGAGTTGGGTGAATGATGGTCTGAAGGTGTGCTTGGGATAGGCTGGGGTTGAGGGGGGAAACGCCCTGAACGCCGACTCCTAAACAACAAAGTCCTAGTTAACGAAAGCGGAACAATACTTTCCTTAACGACTACTTTGTTGTTTTGTGCCTTAACCACGCATGTGCTGAACAACGTACATGCATGGTTAAGGCACAAACATGGGAGTCGGCTGAGGAGGACGACGCGGACGACAAGGCGACGACTCAGGTTTTAGGTTTTGGGGCAGGGTGGGGGGTTGGGGTGTTTTAGGTTTTGGGGCAGGGTGGGGGATCGGGGTGTTTTAGGTTTTGGGGCGGGGGTGGGGGTTAGGGTGTTTTAGGTTTTGGGGCGGGGTGGGGGGTCAGGGTGACGCATGCAGGAACAATGGATGCCTATTACTAATGCCTTTACCAGGAATGCCTTTACAACGAAAAATAATTGTTAAGGCATTCGTGGTAAAGACATTAGTGGTACCAACAAGGTCGTTGTTCCGACCTCGTTGTTCAAGCACTCGTTGTTCCGGCAGGCGTTGTTGCGACATACATTTGTTGAGGGGAGTGGGACTGGGTAGAGGAAGTTGGAGGGGGGAGGCTAGAGACAGGGACAATGGCTGCCAATGGCTGCCATCAGTGCGGAGGTCAGAGCCTGAAATGCTCTCTGTTGGGCCGCCACGCCAGAGTGAATGCCCTCCAGGTATGCATTTGTTTGTTGCAAATGCCTCTCAACACCCTGGATGGCATTCAGAATGGTTGACTGCCAAACAGTGAGGGATCTCAGGAGGTCAATAGCCTCCTCACTGAGGGCAGCAGGGCTGACTGGGGCAAGTCCCGAGGTGCCTGGGCGAAGGAGATGCCCACCCTCCTGGGTGAGCCGGCACGGGAAACATGCTGAGGGGCTGCTGGGAGGGCGGTGCTGGTAGGGGGGGGGGTGGCTGTACCTGTTGGTGGGGTGGGCAGAGAGGTGTCTGCCGCCGCCAAGGAGCTTCCAATGGAGGAGGAGTCGCTGTCTGTGGTGTCCCCTCCTGTCCCCGTTGTGGTGCTCCCCTCACCCTCCGTCCCACTGGTGCCTTCACCGTCAGGGGATTCGGCCTCCAGGCCCAGATGGGATGCAACTCCCTCTGTCGCCGATGCCTGTGCTCCTCTGCCAGATTATGCTAATGCACAGAAGGACAGGGTGACTAAACAAAAAGGGGAGGGGAGACAGAGGATACACTCGGTCAGTGCCAGCAACAACACTACCGCAGGCATACACAACTCACAGGGAACCGCCCTATGCACTAGGCCATACACTACCAGTTACAATGCTAGTCACCAGCTCATGGGGTACAATGCCTAACGCCATCAGCTGCACACCTCAACCAAATAGGGCCCTGCCCAGTAGTAGATGCCCACTAACACTATTGTGGTTGGAGTGCTTCAGAGTCTGCCCAACAAGGGACCTACCCTGGCATGTTCGCCCTGGCCTAGGGGCACATACAGTCCACATCCCCACCCATGTAAAACCTGAACGCACGCAAAGTAATGAATCTGAAACTGTACTTATCCCCTTGTGGCTGCTGTGATGCTCTCAAGTGCCCATCCAACTGCGGAACATCAGGTGGGTCAGGGTACGATGGGCACCCCTTCCTCGTTGGGAGGCCAGCCCCAGCTGGGCCTCTGCCATCTTCCTTGCCCATCGGTGCAGGTCCTCCCACCATTTGCGGCAGTAGGTGCTCTGCCTGTCAAAGACCCCCAGGGTCCGCACCTCCTTGGTGATGGCACACCAAATACCCTTTTTCTGATGGGCGCTGACCTTCAGAAAAAAGACAGCAGAAAAGGGAATTAGTTACCCGTCCGGACCGTCAAACTCATGGCCCACCATATCCCTCCAATCCCCTGATGCACATACATTGACCACCATACATGCAGCCCTCTGGCCAGGATGCCTCAGCCCCCCCTACATGTGGCTTACACACACAGCACTCCATACATTCATGGACCACGCATCATGCTCACAGTGTACTCACCTGTTTGTCTGGAGGACCATAGAGTAAAGTGTACTGGGGTAAGACCCCATCGACCAGTCTCTCCAACTCCTCTGAAGTGAAGGCAGGGACCCTTTCCCCAGACACATGAGCCATTGTCGCTTCCAGACACAGGTCACAGCAGCACTTGCAGTGTAGGTCCTCTCCTGTTGAAGGTCAGGTAGCAAATCAGTGAATAGATAGAAAATGGTGGTCACGTCTGCAGCGGTGCATACCGTCACAGCCGGCGTACATCGCCATTGGCTCGTGGAACCCATAGGGCCCAATGATAACCAATGCGAAGTTGTGCGGCAGTCGACGACCGCCTACCACAACAGCGCACAAAGCCAGCGGAATTACCTCATTTCCACTTGTACCTCCTCACAGGTCAGGCAGCTGCCATTTCAGGGGGGCACAGGCCATGGCACCTAACTGCGTCACAGCAGACATTGGCACAGCAAATGACTCCTGGATTCACATACTGGTTCTGTAAATGAAGAAATGCATCATTATTGCAATAGATGTGATCTTCTGACCCTCTGCTCACCGTTTTCCTCCATAGGCTTCAACCGTTGAGGATGAACATGAGATGGCGACATACTCCAGTGTACAGACCCCTGGTGGACCTTGAAACAATGGAGGACAGACACATTATACTAACCTACAGACTTGATTGGGCCACAATCCAAGAACTGTGTGCCCAATTGGAGCCAGACCTGATGTCAGCTATCTTCCAGCCCACAGGTATCCTCCCTCTAATGCAGGTCCTGTCAGTGCTCCATTTCCTGGCAAGTGGTTCCTTCCAACCAACAGTGGCAATGGGATCAGGGATGTCTCAGCCAATGTTCTCCAACGTGTTGACCAGAGTGTTGTCAGCCCTGCTGAAACACATGAGCAGCTACATTGTATTCCCACAGGTGGAGGATTTGGCTACAGTGAAAGCTGACTTTTATTCCCTGGGACATATCTCCAACATCATTGGTGCCATTGATGGTACACACATAGCATTTGTCCCCACCCCCCTGGAGAAATGAACAAGTGTTCAGGAATGGAAAAAGCTATCACTCTATGAATGTGCAGATGGTGTGTTTGGTGGACCAGTACATCTCCCATGTGAATGCCAAGTATCCTGGCTCTGTGCATGACGCCTTTATCTTGAGGAATAGCAGCATCCCATATGTGATGGGCCAACTCCAGAGGCACCGGGTGTGGTTAATGAGTGAGCCAAAGGTCCCCACCCAGTATATGTTGGTGTCTGGGTATGGGGTTGTCCCTATGAGTTGGTGTGTGTCTAACAGATATCCCTCGATATTTGCAGGTGACTCTGGTTACCCCAACCTCTCATGGCTACTGACCCCAGTGAGGAATGCCAGGACAAGAGCAGAGGAACGTTAGAATGAGGCACATGGTAGTACAAGGAGGATAATTGAGCGAACCTTCAGCCCCCTGAAGGCCAGGTTCCAATACTTCCATCTGACAGGTGGATCCCTGTACTACACACCCAAGAAGGTGTGCCAGATCATCGTTGCATGCTGCATGTTGCACAACCTGGCCTTGAGATGCCAGGTGCATTTTCTGCAGGAGGATGAGCCTGGAGATGGTCTTGTGGCAGCGGTGGAGCCTGTGGACAGTGAGGAAGAGGAGGCAGAGGATGAAGATATTGACAACAGAGGTACTATCATACAGCAGTACTTCCAGTGACACACAGGTAAGACACTGTAACTTCATTTATCATTTCACTTTTCTGTAGGACATTGTACGTGGCAGCATGATTTCCCTATGTTTATGGCCACTCACTGTACCATTTGGTATTTCTATCATCAGATCTCTGTGCCCCACTCTGGCTCCTGGTGTGTTTTTTCTGCTACCCACTACAGGTCATACCAATGTATATACAAATGTACATATGAATTGAAATGTTTTCAGATTGTTGTCTTAATACATATTCCAATCAATTGACAGACTCCAGGTTTGTATGTGTTCCAAGGGTGTTTATTTAAGTGCTAATAAGTATGGGGGGTATTGCAATGGGCTGGGGTGATGGTGGAGAAATGTTCAGTTAGAGTCCAGTCTCTTAGTATCACAGGTGCATTGTCCAAGGGGGCATAGGAAGGGGAGCAATGGCATTTCAAGGTGGACAGGGTGACAGAGTGGGACACAAGGATGAAAATCAGGAGAGTCTTATTTCCTGGAGGGGGTCTTGGCAATGTTCTCTGGCTTCTGCCTGGATTGCAGGGACCGTTTGTGGGGTGGTTCTCCTTCTGCAGCGGGTGGGGTGCTGGTGGCCTGTTGGTCCTGTGGCGGGGCATCCTGTCCATTAGCGCCGGCGGAGGTGGAGGGCTGTTCATCGCTGTGGCTAGTGTGAGAGGCCCGTTGTTGTGCCACGGCATCTCTCATGGTGTTGGCCACGTCAGCCAGCACCCCTGCAATGGTGACCAGGATGGTATGGATGTGTTTAAGATCCTCCCTGATCCCCAGGTGCTGTTCCTCCTGCAGTCACTGAGTTTCCTCCAACTTGGCCAGTATCTGGCCCAAGGGCACCTGGCAATGTTGGTATGCTCCCAGGATCCCTGCAAGTGCCTCGTGGAGAGTGGGTTCCCTGGGACTGTCCTCCCCCTGTCGCACAGCAGTCCTCCCAGCTTCCCTGTTGTCCTCTGCCTCTGTCCCCTGAACCGTGTGTCCACTGCCACTGACCCCAGGTCCCTGATTGCCTTGAGTTTGGGGGGATCCCTGGGGTTCCTGTAGTGGTGGACACACCGCTGATTGACGTGTCCTGGGGACTGAGGGATGGGCCCGCTGGGTGAGTGCTGTGCTGGTGTTTCCTCAGGGGGGAAGCTCTGTGTTGGTTTGGGACTGTGCCTGGGTACCCGACTGTCCAGAGGTCCCTGATGGGCCAGGTTGGTCATTGTGATCCAGGCGTGCAGAGCCGGTGTCATCACTGTGAGCCTCTTATGTGGGGGGACTGGATGTTGGTGGCACCTCCTCTCCGGTGATGTTAAGTGTAAATGCAGTGTTATTGTATTTGCGTGTGCTATCATATGCATGGGTTTGTTTCCCTATAGGGTTGTGATAGCCCTGTCAGCTTGGCCTTGTGTGCGTGGTGATTCTCTCTAATGGGCATGCGTTGGTGATGGATGTCCTGGCAGGTCTGTGATGGGTGTCCATGCATGGGTGTTGCATGCAAGGCTTGGAATTGGGGTGGGTGGGTTGTGATATTGGGGTATTTGTGAGTTGGTGAAGTGATGGGGGTGAGGGTAGGGATAGGAGTTTGTGATGCCATGCAGGTAGGGTGGGGGATATAGCAGTAAATATTTGAGTTACCAGAGTCCAGTCCTCCTGCTACTCCTGCGAGGCCCTCAGGAAAGCATGGTCGCCAAGACTTTCTCCTCCCATGTTGTTAGTTGTGGGGTAGAAGGTGGGGGTACACCGCCAGTCCTCTGTACTGCTACCTGGTGTCTAGCAACCACGGAATGCACCTTCCCCCATAGGTCTTTCCACCTCTTCCTGATGCCATCCCTTGTTATGGGGTGCTGTCCCACGGCGTTGACCCTGTCGACGACTCTCCGCCATAGCTCCATCTTCCTTGCAAATGACGTCTGCTGCACCTGTGATCTGAATAACTGTGGCTATACCCGGATGATTTCCTCTACCATGATCCCTAGCTCATCCTCTAAAAACCTGGGGTGTCTTTGGGGTGCGATGGATGTGGTGTGAGTGGTATGTGTGAGGGTGAGTGGGGTGATGTGTTGGGGTGTGTGCTGTGAGGTGCGTGGATGGTGTATGGGTGATGGTCTTTTGTTGCTCTGATTGAGTGGGTGCTCCTGGGTTCTCTCTCTCTCTGTTTGCTATTTTTTCTTTGTAGGAAGAGTTGTGGGTAATGTTGGTGTGTGTTTTATAGTGTTGTGGGTGTAGTGTATGTATGTGTGTCCGGTGTGTGTGATTTGAATTGTCCAATGTGGTGGAGTTTTGTTAGTGTGTATGTATTTTGAGGGCGGCAGTGTGTACCGCCAATGGTTTACCGTGGTTGAAAGACTGCCACGGGGATTCATGGGTCCTGATACTGTGGGCGTATTCCTGTTGGCATCACGGTGTGGGTTTTCGTACCGCCAGTTTATCACTGACCTTTGGGCTAGTGGACTTGTGTGGGTGTCTGTATACTGGCGGATTTCTCCGTGTAGGTCATAATACCCGTAGCGGTATACAGCCGGGGTCATGCTATATTGCCGGCCGTCAGCACGGTAGTAGGCGGCATTTACCGCAAAGGTTGTAATGAGGGCCTTTATGTCCAAATTTTCCCAAATGATTCAACAGGGCAATCGAGTCATACTTACACTCGTCCCTGGTCTTGGATGCAATTAGCAAATCATCAATGTACTGCACTAGAGTCGATTGGTACGGTAGTTCCAATGACACCAAATTATTTTTCAGGATCTGATTGAACAGAGACAGTGACTCTGTATACCCTGTGGGAGTCTGCACCAGCTGCAGACTCTGTCTAGGAATTTGAAACTAAAAAGAAACTGACTATCCTCATGAAGTGACAGGGAAAAGAAAGCTTGTGACAAGTCAACCACTGTGAACCACTCAGCATCACAAGGAATCTGAAACAGTATCACTGCTGGGTTTGGCACTGCAGGACAACACTTGACCACCATGTCATTCACTTTTCACAAATCCTGCACACTTCATACTATCCCACGAGGCTTCTTTAAGCCCATTATCGGTGAATTACATGGACTGCTCAACACCTCTTTCAAAACCTCTTGTTTTAGAAAATCTCCAATTATCTGCGCCACTTTCATCAGAACATCTTGTGCCATGTTATAATGTGGAAGCTGTGGAAACACTACATTCGGCTTCAAAATAATCTTAAACGGTTCCACTCCCTTGATCAGGCCCACTTCTTTACCTATCAGGTCCCACACATTTTCCTGTACTGTTTCCTGCAAATCTACATGCAATTCTTTCAGAGTAAACATCAGGAAAAACTCAATCAACGGGTACTCTTCATTAATGGTTTCATTCTCAGTTTCAGGAGCTTGTTCTTCATCATCACTATTTGGACAAACTTCTATTCCAGCAGTTGAACAACTAATCGAAAATCTAGTCTTGCACAACAAGTCCCTTCCCAGTAGAGATATTGGACTTGAGTCACAGACTACAAACTTATGCAGTCCCTGGAAGTTGCCAATCTCAACTTGTACTGGATCTGTGATCGGATTTGTCACCTGTCTCTTTGATACCCCCACAACCTGAACTGTAATGCCTGAAAGAGGTAAGTTCGGAACTTCTTCACTTCTCGCTGTAGAGCGTGTGTCTAGTGTGTCCACTAAGCATGAAACTCTGTGACCCATCACCTTTCCCTTCACAAAAGGTCCTCTCTGATCTACCTCTGAGGACGCTGCAAGCATACATGGCTCTTCATCCGAACTAGTACTCATCCGCTCATTGTTTATTTCATTCTCACTATGTAATGGGAATTGGTGCACTGTTTCATTACTTCTGTCTTGTCTCTGACCTGTGACCTGCGGAGTAACCATCATCTGTTGCTGTGTCATCAGGGCTTGAGGTATCTGCATTTGCTGTCTAGGTACCATAGGGAACTGCTGCTGCATTGGTTTCAACTGTGTAACTTGTGCATGTGGCATTTGCACCTGCTGCATGTAGCTCTGTTTCAAGAGCTTTGTTTTCTCAATTTCTATGTCATTTCTATCTGCCAGGTCTGCCAATTTCTGGTTATTTCGGTAGCCAACCTTAAACGATTTATCTGGTCTTCACCCTTGGATGCATTTCGAGGAGTATTCGAACTATCCAACCACTCATTCAATTGCTGTGCTATCAATCCCTGTAGTGAGATATTACTCGCATTCGGCAATGGCACCTGCTGTACCACTGCACCTGGAGTTTGTGGTGTCAAAAGCTTCAAGCTCTGATTTACGCTCGGGCCATTTACCGCATCTTGAAGCGCAACAAGTGGATTAAAATCCATTAACGCTCTAGATCCATCAAAGGTCTGACCCATAGATGATACCACCTGCACATGATCACTCACTCCCCTCCTCATGAGGTGCTGTGACATTTCACCCTGTTCTCCAGCGATAATTTTCTTTTGCACAAACAATGATACCGCTGGACCAACAGTAATCGGCAGCGATATTGCATTTGGTGCTGCTCTGACACTCACATTTTGTGGAAGGGCTACTGCCATAGTCTAATTCATCACTAGTGTCACATCTGACTGTGTCCCTGTCATTGGCGTGAAACTTCGGCAAACCCTGTGGCTGTGCCTGGAGCAACAACACTGAATTCGGCTCAGTCTGAACTAACATTGGCCTCTGAACCATTTCTCTGTATCAATGGTGGGTGCATTGCGCTTGGACAACTGAAGTAGTCACTGCATTAGGAGTCCTCTGCACTATCCCTGGTATCTGTCCATTATCTGTATGCACTGGTCCCACTGTTCCCAACACTTGGGCTGGAGCAGTCGGAACAGAACTAAGTACTTGGACCCCCTTCATGCACCGCACATGGCGGAGCTCGATCCCTCACTATCTGTGTGATAAGATCCTTATCATCTGAATCCTCTTTGGCTTCATAAGCCTTTTCTTCTTCTTATCTCCTGAACCCTTGTCAGCATCCTCTTTTTCTTCTGACTCATCTTCCTCTTCAATAGCAGGAAACAATCTAACACCCTGTTACTTTGTCACTCTCCACTTCTTCTGCTCCCAATCCCACCTTGCTTCTGCCATGGATCTCTCTACCTTCTTTATTCTCCTTTGGAACTTCATCTCTTGCTTCTGTCTGGCTACGAGCTCCCACACTGCTAAAGCCTCAAACTGTGCTGGTCTTGGAAGTGGCTTCGTCTTATATAATGTCATTCGCAACTGATCCACAATTCTTAAATCAAACGTTCCATGCTCCTGAAACTCTAAAGCTCCCTGTTTCTCTGTCAATTTGCACCACTGCTTTAACCAAAGGCATGGCGCAACACCTCACTCCTCCATCACAATAAATGCCAGAGAGTTTTCCGGTGAGGTAGGCTGCCCAACTTAATGCAAGAATCACCCTTCATGGCACTTCTGAACGCTTTGAAAAACTTAATCTTGCTATCTTTTGTGTATTCAATTAGGAAATGACTTTTACTCCCAAGATTCCTTTCACCCGCTTACTCAACCAATTGCCTCTTATGGACGGCTGCAAATCCCCTCCTGAATCTTCTCACTAACAAACCTATCCCAGCGCGGCTCACTCTGATGTCACACTCACACACTGCGGCTGGCAGAATCTTGCGGCTTGTCCTCCTAATCTCCAATTCATATGAAACTAATGCAAAAATATTGTGAGCACTAATGAAAAACAAAAAAACAAAACTGCTAGTTTACTACAGGGAAGGTACACAATCGCTTCAGAGATCTTACGGATTTTCACTAATGGCCCTTTCGCTCATGTAGCTAATCCTCTTTCTCAGTCTCCCACATTAGTAAGTAAAATTCGGCCCGCAAATTTCACTCTCAATTGATCAATGGGTCTGTCCTGGTGCACATAGGACTCACCAAATCTCAGTCGAAAATTTCCCTTACTCACTTAACTTACACACGAGAAAATCATTAAACATGAGACAATATCAACATTTCGCAAATAACCACAACTCAAATATACGTTTTATCAATTTTATTTCCCTATTGGTTACAAATACTAAGTCATGAGGTTAATTCAAACTTTATTCAACCAGCTCAACATTAACTTATTAGAGACCACCAATAACATAATCTAATCAGAACTTGAGAAAACATTTACTCTAATGCTTCAGCATAAGCCAACAAAGATGAATATGTTGACATTAATAGCAGAGTTCAGCAATCAGTCCCTCAATCATTTATCACTGTCAGAGTCACCCAAAGAATTCTTACCTAACCCAGATGAATTAGGAAAAACATCTAACTAAGAGAAAAACTATTAAACAGTGCAGTTAGTACCTGGAAAGAAAGGCACAAAAGTTAATCAGTCACATTGTCATAACTACCTATCCACGGAATGGATCAGCAACAAAGTCAGTCTTCGTCCTCAGGTCATCAAGCGATCAGCAACACATCAGACTCTCAAAAGCATAAGCCCAATGACAGAATCTGGAATCGCGTCTTCTGGCATCATCAATTCTCCCCTCGCAGCTGAAGTTTTAGCCCCTTGTTCTGACTTTTTATAAGAGTTTTTCAGTCCATCTCCCTAATTCCTAATTGGTCAATTGATAAGCAATTATGACTCTAACCTATAATATTAATTTTACAAATCTATGAATTCTAATATTTCCCCGTCCCCAATTCATTGATTGGTTCACTGTACGATGTCCTCATCATCCGGCTCATCATGTATCGAAAATGTTGCATCTTCTTCTCTAGTCAGTGCTTCTATTTTTCAAGTACTGGGAAAGTACATTGAGTTTGCCTTACACCAAACTTGTTACATTTCCTAGCCCCTCATCTCCTGTTCGTAATTACATTGCAGAAAATTCTAGCTAAGCAGATTTTATTAATGTATGCAGTTCAGGGATATTTCAATGCACCAGCTTCTCTGAAGTGCGCTAGAAATTCAGCTATTGCATGAGGCCGGGAAAGACTAGGCCACAACTTCAGCTAAGTTAACTGTACAATATAATGCAAAACATAGGTTATACATCTTAATATGACATACTACTTCATTATTATTATACATTTTCATTATTTCACAATTTTTTTGTCATTTTAGTACAAGTTCGTATAAGTGGGTGCCATTCCTCGTGGGCACATTTTCAAACATGCACATTAATTTTTCTCTACGATTGATTTGTCTATGAACTTTTGTAAATCATAACATGTAAGCATCTATCAATAATTTCTAGTTAGCATATCTGCTTCAACACCCCGTTAGTCATTGCAAATGATGTAAAGAAATCAAAGAGATTTCTTTGTGTCATTTGTTTCGGCACTTTTAATGCCTGCTCAGAGAAGGCATTAAAAGGAAGCTTCTATTGGTTTCAATGGGCCTCTGGGTGCTTTGCAGGATTAGCGTCTGAATTTTTTATGCTAATCTTGCAAAGCGCCAAACTAGCGTAAAAAATTCTGACACTAGTTCCTTAACTAACACCATGGTGTGCCCAAATTCTGATGCTAGTTCCCTAACTACCGCCATGGATCATTGTATATTATAAACGGCGCACACATGGTGTTGTAAGGGGGTAGCCAAGGGGAGCATGAAAAGTGGTGCTGCCCTAGGCGCAGCCCCACTTTTCAGAAATCTGTCCCCAACTGCCTTGCACCTGGCAAATTAGGTAAAGACACAAGCATCTGTGACTCCGGAGGCACCTCAGGGAATAGAAGCAATCTTAGCAAATTGTAAGACCTGCCCTGGTCCCAAATTAAAAGTATCCATTGCATCTGCCATTGTAACCTATCTGTTATTGCCATATAGATATCACTGGGATTCATACACCCTGGCATACTAGTGATCTATGGACATTACCTGTGTAATCTTAATTTTTTCAAAGGGGTTCAGAGTCCAGATGCTCAAATAAAGTGCTCAAATAAAGTACATAAGGCACTCATTGCAGCCTTCGCTGAACTACACGTTCCCATATTCGACACAACTGTCCAATGACATTCAACACGTAACTAGGGACACTCATCCCCAACATCAGAAGTTCAGGTAGGAATGCTTCCCCATGTGTACCTTCCAACAAACATTTCTCCTAGTTGTCTGCCTCATCGAGGCAATGTACTCCGTGCGCATCTAGATAGGAAAGCACCAGCGTTTCATTGTAAAACAATTAGTCTCACGCTACAGTTTTTCTAAGAAGCCTCAAGGGTCAAGCGTGCGAGAAAAGGTTACCTTTATGTTACCTCATGCCTTTTATATCCACCAATTTATTCTTCCTGACCCTCAATCAAACTTTTGCAGATTCCCCTTTATCCCTGCTTTCTTCCTCTGATTCTGTTTTTTATTCTTTGTCTTCGTCCTTTTTTGCCGCTTTGCTTCATTGCCCTCTCTTGTTGTGGGTCAACGTCTGATGATTAAAAAAAAGTCCTGATCACCAAAAGAAGTGCTGTAGGCCCCACCTACAATCTCAGCCACAGAATAAACACTCGTCCCTACCCTGTCAAGTATGGCATTGGAATGTTTTCCTCTACCACTAGTCATCTATCCAGACCCATTGTTTGTCAATTGCATCCAAAAGAGATTTATGCAGGGCGTAGACATAGATCTATGATTCAGATACCTCTGCACATAGATTTACCTTTGTGAATTGTCACAGAAAACTGTCCACTGAAAACGTTACAAGAACATCCACCAGAAACCAGAAAACACACTCCGTGCTAATTGTAATTATCAAGCCTTAGATAACACAGACTCTACTTAAATATTTTGAGTTGAAACATATCTGGGCTAAAAGCCAAATTGAGTTCTTCAATTTGGCAGGCATTTATTTGTCAATCTGACATATTTTGTTTCAAGAAATGTGTGGTGTTGCTGTGTAATGGTTTTCATTCCTGCTCTCTCTCAGCAACCACCTCCTCATCTGACACGGAGGAGGGTTATTTGGTTCCATAGTTAAGGCTATCACCTAAAGCATTGATCACTGTTCTAAATACTAATTGTAGGATCATTCAGTGATTCAAGATTAAATTAGAAGCTGGCTTATGTTTTATGCCATTTTGTATCCGGTGTTATCATCACCAAATCATATAGCGATCACAATCCCATTATATATGTGATCCACAGCACAAGCTTTTGACATTTTACCAAGTATATTTTCTCTTTTACCACAACCCAGGATGGGCTCAAGCTGTTGTGGAAGTTGGATGACACCTGTGGCTCGTTTAAAATTCTCCATTCAAGATCACTCTGCATAATTTAACGTATGTTTGTTTGAACAAATTAATGGAGACTGTTTGTTAGGTCCTTCATTGTTCTAAAATTAAATTATCTTTGCTTAAGCCAGTTCTTAACCGTCCCCATTCAGCACTCAAGTGGTTGGACACTTCATGTTCTGTGTCCTATAGGTAATTGTGGAAAACCGTGAAAACTAGCCCAAAAGACACTGCAGTAACTGCAAAATGTTGCACACTTTATAAGGCAGCTATCAAAGATAGGAACTTGGCAGTATGCAAGCATAAATGGAATTCCATATTGTTTACCTGCAAGACAAAGAATTTCAAATCATTTTGGAACGCTTTTAGAGCTATCAAAGACAGTATTGTTAATGTATGTAGCCTAAGTGTGCACATTACTGTTGAACACTGGGTTGCTAACTTCTCCCAAATTTATTCTGCAGTACCTTGTCTTGATTTGTTACTCTCAGATCAAATTTCTTTTGATCGCTATGTTACTGTTACAATTGAGATATGTGAGGTCATTACTGCTTTACAGTAGAGAGCCCTTCGGTAAAGGCACCCGGGCTTGATGAGGTGCCCATTGATCTTCTGAAGAGCAACGTTGATTTTTGGAACCATTACCTACTAATGTTTTAATAAGATGTCTGACAACTGTATACAATGTTGTTGGTCATCAGCACCTATTGTTCCATTCTTTATAAAAGGGGACAGGAAGCAGACAAGCTGTTACAGGCCAATTTCCCCTATTCCTCTGACCATGGAAATTCTGGGAAGGGTTATCTACAAAAGGATTAAGGACAGTTGCTAATCCTTGCTAATATAGATTATGTGAAGGGCTCAGTACACTGGGGCAGTGCTCGAATCTTCATCTGATTTTTGGGTAAATACGTCATTGCTAAGTACTGCCTAGTGTACCTGGCCTTCATGGTTTTATCTTGTGCATTCGACTGTGTAATCGGTTGATTATTTGGTGAATCCTTCTTATGAAGGGCCTTGATGAGTCCTTTGTGTGCATTCTTGGCGATTTACACCCGGACCTGAAGGCCAGGCTGCATTTTGGCTTGGACAGCGAGCTCTCTACCCCTTTTAAACTTGAGCATGGAGTGGGATAAGGCTTGTTTTAGCGCCTATTTCCCTCCTTCTGTATATTAATGAGCTGAATAAGTATTTTGTGCAGCAGGGACTCAATGTGTACCCGTACCAGCTTTACTGTATGTGGATGATGCAGGTTTACTGTTCAGGGCCCTACGAAGGTCTGGAGTTTTTGGTCAGAGGCTTTGTAAAGTTTATGACAGAACTAGATTTGGAGACAAACATTAACAAGTTAAAAATCATGAATTGCAGATATTGTAGGAAATGTCTTAGCACTTTATCTGTTACTGACAACAATCTGTCTAAGACTTCTCAGGTCCTATATTTGAGGATTATTTTTGACTACTCCAGTTCTCAGAATCATAATCTGTTTGTCTGGAGTCAGAAATCATAACAGTCAGTGGGAACATTGTTCGCTTTATCTTCTGCTATAGGCAGCAAGCTGCTCGCGCCTCTGATGAAAATTTATAATGGACAATGTGTCCCGGTTGCACTGTATTAAGCACGAGTTTGGGGATAGTCAAATGTGCGACCAATTCAGCTCGAAGAGAATTGTTGTCTTTATTGCCTTTTGGGGCTTCTCCTCTCCAATTCTACTTTTATTTGTGATGAGGAGCTTTACTTTCCCTATATCGAAGATTTGTTTTTAACAAGCTTCATTATCACTCTGACTTTCTGTTTGGTCCAATCCTGTTGCCTCCTTTAACCTATCTGTTATTATGGACTGTCTATAGTGTAAGGAGTGTCTTAAAATCCCTTTGCTGTCTTATGTTAAGCAATCTCTCGAGATGTTGGAACACCTGATCTGTTTAAGGACCTAGCTTCTATTCCTGCTCATCCTATCTATGTATGGAAGGTGTGAGATTATGTGGGAAAAAGCTCCTTATTACATTGTTTCTTCGTGGTTATTCATTGCAGAGTCGATCAGAACATCTGCCCAATAGCTAATCCAGGCAGGCCCTGAGTTGCACGGATTGCGGGGTTTAGAAGGGCAATATGTTAGTATACAATGATTATCGATACTGTATGCCACAAGTCATGGTCATCGGGCACAATGTCACTGCACACCTGAGCTCTTTCATCGAACCCCCTCTTCCATCAGACCAGAAGGAGCAGTCTCATGGCTCTATAAATGTTCGGGTAACTCCATCCAGTGGCTTCGCTCCTTCATTTACTCCCTGCTCCCCAAGCTACTGAAAAATGGGATAGCAACAACTTTTTGCTGTCATAGCGGTCTTAGAGGTAAACGCAGTAAGTGCGAAACCCAGCTCACGCAGTACAGCACAGTCCTGGCCTTATTACTGTTACACAGATTTGTGTATCAAAATGATTAGCAAACGACCGCCTGTAAACTGTTTTGCAATATATTCTGACCAATAAAGAGTTCTCCAAGTAAGACCTGAAATATGACATTTTACCATAATGTAAGCACAAACCTTGGCTCTTACTCCTTTCTTTTTCCTCCTGACTGTATTCACATCAACTCAGATCTACTCTTTATCTTATCCCCTTTAAATATAGAGTGCTTAGAAGCTGCCCACCTGGGTTTTGGACTAAATAAATATCTACACAAAACACACACCACCTGCAATTCTCTGCAGGTTCTAGTTTTACTAGGAGTTGTCACAAATTCATAGGTTGCACACTTTACACAGAAAACACAAACTACAAGTATATTCAATTCAGATGCTCAATAAATTGAAATTGAGGAGTTTTAGGTTTATAATTGAGAAGTTGTAGGGTTGTAAAATGTGTACCCTTTCAGTTTGTGAAATATCACGTGATGCTAGCTTGGTTTACTTAAAACAATAAATGGTGCGCTTTCATGTTTGGTCAACAGAGAGGTTATAAAGAAACAGCACTGCATTCAGAGTACCTGCTGATGTACACCACTCACCTTCAAGAGGCAATTAACCCTTGTCTGGAAATGGCTTCCAGGTTCAGCTTAATGTTAGCAGAAGATAGACAATGAATACAACTGAGAGTGCATGCAATCGCTTGTGGTGCACTCAGCAAAGCTAGCAATTTTCTGGACCTTATTCAGAAGAACCACTTGAGCGTGCTGAAACAAACACACTTCAAAGCAAGTCAGGACCAAGGCTATCTCTCAGAGAGCGAATCAATTACATGAAGTGATTTGTTGTGCCCTTACTTCATAGTGCTATCGAGTGGTTCTGTAGATAACTCCAAGAATTAGTTTCAGAACATAGAATCTAGTGTCATATTTTTTGTGTGACTTTATGAATGATATATTCACAGGTCAAATACTTTCGAAGACCAGAATAAGGGAAAACCGGGTGTAGGAAAGTCTTCCTTTTTGCCCTGGTCACCTCCACACTTTTTGGACAGGTACTGGTGGTTACTGACTCTTGGCTGTGCCCTGGGTACTGCTTACCAGTCCCAGGGCCAGTGCTCTGTGTAAAGTGGATATGCAAATTAGGCTAATTATAATTGACTAAGTTAACCTACCTATAAGTCCCTAGTATATGGTAGGGCATGTAGGTTTAGGGACCACAGCATAGGTAGTGCACCCATAGGTGCACTGCAGAGGTGCCCAGTGCCATTTTAAAGGCAGGCCTGCCTTGCTGGCTGCTTTTAAATTAAAGTTGTTATTTGCAAATTCGACTTTGGAATTAAAAGTAGTTCCAAAGTCTTAAACTACCTTATTTTTACATATAAGTAACCCCTAAGGTGTACCCTATGTGCCCCTAGGGCTGGGTGCCATGTAACTATAAGCAGGGACCTTATAAAAGTAGTTTTATAAGCCCTGGTGAGGTTAAAACACCCACATTTGTGTTTCCCTCATTGTAGTGAATGGCCATCATAGGCTAGAATGGGGAGACTTTATTTTAATGTTAAAAGTCCCCTTAAATGACAGATACAAAGATTTGGTATCAAATTAATTGTTATAATAGATCTCACAACTTCCAGTTGTTGGATTTAATATAACTTGTTCAGGTAAAGAGTTTTTTTCTTTACCTGAAAAGTTGCCAATTTCAGTCCTGCATTGTTTTTGCTGCTGTGCTCTGATGGGCCAGCCTCTGTGGCCAGGCTGCCTTGATGAGGTGTGAAGTGGCCTGGCTTCACACAAAGAGCTGTGCTTGTGGGAGGGAATCTCCCCTCAGCAGATGGTGAGGCAGGAAGGGGGAGGGCTGCCAAACTGGCCTTCAAAGGCAAAGAAGGACCTTTGGAGCAACCCAGCAACACCCCCACATCCTGCAACCCCAGACAACTAGGTGCCCCCTTGATTAGATTAGGAGAGGGCAGGAGAGGGGTGTTTTTATGATTTTTAGCCACACAGTGGGTGGGCTCAGCCAGATGTAACATCCAAAAATAATTTTCAGCCATGATGGATTTTTGAAGAATGTTGCCTCCTGGGTTTGATTTTTGCCACACTTCCCAGGAAGTTGTCATCACAGGGGGAAGGACCCTGCACCTGATTGGAGAATCAGGACTGCCCTGTTTTTCACCCAGGAGCAAGGATACAACTGGCAGACCTGCACCCACACCTCAGATTCCAACAAGGAAGAACCAAAGGAAAAGAAGGACTGCCCTGCTGGACCCCTGGCCAGCACCTGGAACCTGCACTCAGAAGGACTGCACCAGCTACACACTTGGGCTTCACCACAAGAAGGACTTTGCCTTGCTTCAACTGGTTCAAGGAGGGACTCCCTGTTTGCAACAGGTGAGAAATTGCTAACCAGAATCCCCTGCACCAACTCCTGAAGAAATCAACCAGCTGACCACTGCCCAGTGGCCAAAGAGGAGTTTGCACCAGGTGCATTCTGGGAGTTGTAGTCCACACCCCCAAGGATCATCTCAGAGCTTCTGGACCGTTGGGGTGGGCTGTGGACCCCAAAAGAACCTTAAAAGAACATCTGGGAGAAGACTCAGAAGTTTGGAGAACTTTAGAAAAAAAGCTCCATAGAGGGACCGACCCGCCGCAGCAGCTCTAGCCGGCTTGCCTCAACCACGACCCGGCCTGATTTGCGGGTTCATCCCAGTGAAGAAAATCTCCAAAAAAGACACTAAGGTGGTCATTCTGACCCTGGCGGTCTTTGACCACCAGGGCGGAGGACCGCGGGAGCACCGCCGACAGGCCGGCGGTGCTCCAATGGGGATTCCGACCGCGGCGGTAAAGCCGCGGTCGGACCGGCACCACTGGCGGGGTCCCGCCAGTGTACCGCGGCCCCATTGAATCCTCCGCGGCGGCGCAGCTTGCTGCACCGCCGCTGGGATTCCGACCCCCCCTACCGCCATCCAGATCCCGGCGGTCGGACCGCCGAGATCCGGATGGCGGTAGGGGGGGTCGCGGGGCCCCTGGGGGCCCCTGCAGTGCCCATGCCACTGGCATGGGCATTGCAGGGGCCCCCGTAAGAGGGCCCCTACATGTATTTCACTGTCTGCTGCGCAGACAGTGAAATACGCGACGGGTGCAACTGCACCCGTCGCACAGCTTCCACTCCGCCGGCTCGATTCCGAGCCGGCTTCATCGTGGAAGCCTCTTTCCCGCTGGGCTGGCTGGCGGTCTGAAGGCGACCGCCCGCCAGCCCAGCGGGAAAGTCAGAATTACCGCCGCGGTCTTTCGACCGCGGAACGGTAACCTGACGGCGGGACTTTGGCGGGCGGCCTCCGCCGCCCGCCAAGGTCAGAATGAGGGCCTAAGTCTGAACGTACAAAGTTGACTGGGACCTCCCAGCCAGCGTATCCGAGGAGGGCTCCAAGGACGTCGGATCAAGATCCAGGTTTACCCCGGGCGAAGGATTTTCACCTCGAAAAAATGACTAAGTCCGAAGGTAAAAATCTCCACCGAGGATTCCCACAACGTGTATCCGGAGAAGGATTCCAGGAGGTCGGATTGGACTGGCAGGTTCGTCCTGCTGAAGAAAATCTTCAGAAAACAACTAAGTGCAAAGGTAAACTTTTGACCGAGGCCTCCCGCGGCCTGTAGCCGAGCCGGGCTCCATAGCGGTCGGCCTTAAACTTTGACTTTGCCCCGGTCAAGGTGCTACCAGATGACCCAATTGGAGCTTTTTGTTTCTAGGTGCAAAAAAATCAATAATTCTTTAAAATTCATATCTCCGGTTCCCCTTATCTAATTTTACTCGTTTTTGTGTCATTTTAAAGATAAAAATATTATCTATTTTTATAAAATGGTTTTGTGTTTTTGAACTGTTTCCTGTGTTTTATTTAATTACTGTTTTGTGATATTTGAATGCTTTACACTCTGTCTCCTAAGTTAAGCCTTGTCGCTTGTTGCCAAGTTACCATGGGTTGAGCTGGGTTTAATTTATTGAGACCTAACAGGACCTAAGTGGAGGTTAGTGGCCTACTGCTAAGTGTAGGTACCTACCTGCCCTTACCAATAAGCCATTTTCCAAAATTTTTGGTGCGCAGTGGTGGGATCCTGTACTTTTCTTTAGTATCACATTACAGTTCTAAATAAAACAAATTAAAAATCTTTTAAATTGTCCTAGTGCAAAAATTGTTTTAATTCTTAATTTGGATTAATTTCAATTATTGAATTTTTGTGATTTTTTTAAAGTTCTTGTTTCCAATTTTTGCAAAACGTTTTTGTTGAGACAAAACTAGGGAACCATCGAGCTTGATCTGGCTAGCCTACCCACACTGACAGTAGTCCAGCTTAGGGGGTTGTGTACTGAAAGAGGGTTGCCTGCAACCACTGACCTCAGGAAGCATGTCCTGATCAAATCCCTGACAGCATGGGCTGAGGCCCAAGAGGTAGACTCAGAGGAAGCTCCAGAGGAGGAAGAAGCAGGGGAGGATGCTAGCTCCAACCACTCCGGGGAGGGAGGGCATCTGAGCCTAAGTGAGGAGGCGGAAGACCAGTCCTCCCTACACACAGTCACTAGGGTCATACCCAAAGCTAGTTGGGGGAAGGGGGTCCCTTCAGGAGGAGAGAACCTGTCCCTCAGGGAAAGATAGCTGGAGGCCCAGCTAGCATTTATAGCTTTGGAGGAAGAGAAGCTGGCCCTAGAAAAGAAAAAGTGGGCAAGGGAAGAGAAAAGAGATGGTGGCAGTGACAGAGAAGCTGAGGTGTCCATGGGTGGAGGGGTTTGCCCCAGATTACCCAAGGGGGTGGTTCCTGCCTATGTAGAGGAGGATGACATAGATAAGTGGCTGGGGGCCTTTGAGAGGGCCCTCCAGATGAGGAGAGTCAAGCCTCAGTACTGGGGCTCACTTCTTTGGGAGTTGGTCCCCAACTCTGGGAGGGATAGGCTCCTAAACTTGAGGGGAGAGGAGGCAGATTTATACCCCAGTATGAAGAGATGCTTGACTAAAAAGTTTGGTCTGACCCCAGAGCAGTATAGGCTCAAGTTTAGGGACACCCAAAAGACAAGCACCCAGTTCTGGGTGGACTTTGTTGACATCTCAGTTAAAGCACTAGAGGGCTGGATACAGGGCAACAAGGTAAGTACCTTTGAGGGGCTGTACAATTTGATTATGAGGGAGCACCTTCTAACCAATTTTGTCTAAGAGAATCTCCGCCAATATCTAGTTGACTCTAAGTTGACCAACCCCAGAGAGCTGGGGGAGGCAGCCGATGACTGGTTAAGAACTAGGGTTAACCAGAAACCCCCAGGGGGTGATCAGAAAAAAGGAGGACATGGTTCTTCTCAGGTGAAGAACTAAGGGAAAGATGACAAAAAGCCCGAGGATTCCTCACAAGAGTCCCCAAAAACTTCTCAGGGTGGGGGAGCCCAGAGCCATTCCACTTCTAAGGGGAAAGGGTATCAGGGGAAGCATTGTGATCCTGTTACAGCAGGAAAGCTTCTGGAACTTGCTAAGGCTGACAAGTGTTTTGAGTGTCATCAACCTGGACACAAGAGGAGATGCTATCTGCTCCAAGAAGCCCCCCACTGGTAGGCAATCCCAGGGAATTGCTAGTTTAGGGTTCGGGGTGGAAGTTGGCACAGGGCTGGGATCAGGGTACACAGAGGTCACCTTAGTATCCGTGGGTGGGGTGGACATTGCAACTATGGCCACCTTACCTCGCAGCATGGAGAGGTATAGGCAGAGGCTTAAAGTGAATGGGACTGAGGTGGAAGCTGTGAGAGATACAGGAGCCAGTGTGACAATGGTCACAGAGAAGCTGGTTTCTCCAGAATAGGTCTTACCTGGTGTCTTCCACCAAGTAACATATGCAGATAGCAGAACCCAACTCCATCCCATGGTCATGGTGAGCCTGGAATGGGGAGGTGTGACTGGCCCTAAGAAGGTAGCTGTAGCTCCTGCCCTCCAAGTAGAGTGTCTGCTGGGAAATAATCTTGAAGCATCTGAATGGTCAGAGGTGGAGAGGATGGTCCATGCACAGATGCTGGACCTCCCTGAATGGGTGTGTGCTGTGATCAGGTCACAGGCAGCACAACAGGGAAGTGCTGGACACTTGGTCCCTGGGACAATGGGCCAAGCCTCCAAAAAGAAGAGAAAGGGCACTGGGTCTGGCTTGCCAGCCCCTACAAGTACAGAGGACATA
The DNA here is from genome assembly GCF_031143425.1 of Pleurodeles waltl. Classification (NCBI taxonomy): domain Eukaryota; kingdom Metazoa; phylum Chordata; class Amphibia; order Caudata; family Salamandridae; genus Pleurodeles; species Pleurodeles waltl. Next base: position 416,827,555 of record NC_090444.1, on the reverse strand, counting down.
GAGGAATACAAACCTGAGGGGGAGGATCTGACCTCTGAGGGAGGGCCACTTCCCCTTCAAGCTCTGCCTGACTTGGCAGAACTGTAAGGGACAGGTGGGCCCACCAGAGAAGAGTTGTGACAGGGACAAAGAGAGTGTCCCACTCTTGAGGGCCTAAGGCAGACTGCTGCCAGGCAAGAACAAGGGGATACCAGTGGGACCCACAAGGTTTACTGGGAGGATAGAGTTCTCTACACCGAGGCAAGGGACCCCAAACCAGGGGCAACCAGGAGAGTAGTGGTCCCCCAGACGTATAGAGAATTCCTCCTTACTTTAAGCCATGATATTCCCTTAGCTGGAAATTTGGGACAGACCAAGACCTGGAACAGGCTTGTCAACCATTTTTATTGGCCCCAAATGTCAGAATAAGTCAAGGAGTTTTGCAGCTCCTGTGTTACTTGCCAAGCCAGTGGCAAGGCAGGGGGCAAGCCAAAGGCTCCCTTGATACCACTGCCAGTGGTTGGGACTCCCTTTGAGAGGGTGGGGATTGACATTGTTGGTCCCCTAGACCCACCAACTGCCTCAGGTAACAGGTACATTTTGGTGGTTGTGGACCATGCCACCAGGTACCCTGAGGCAATACCCCTCCGGACAGTCACTGCTCCCACAGTGGCTAGGGCCCTACTTGGTGTGTTCACCAGAGTAGGATTCCCAAAGGAGGTGGTCTCAGATAGGGACACAAATGTTATGTCTGCCTATCTGAAAGCCATGTGGGATGAGTGTGGTGTTACTTATAAGTTCACCCCCCCTATCATCCACATACCAATGGTCTGGTGGAAAGATTTAATAAGACCCTGGAGGGCATGATCATAGGTTTGTCTGACGAACTCAGGAGGAGATGGGATGTTCTCCTCCAATGCCTGCTGTTTGCCTACAGAGAGGTGCCACAGAAGGGGGTTGGATTCAGCCCCTTTGAGTTACTGTTTGGGCACCCTGTAAGAGGCCCATTGTGCTTGGTGAGAGAGTCTTGGGAGAAGCCTCTCAAAGAGTCCAAGGAGAATGTGCTAGATTATGTGCTGGGCCTGCGGTCACGCATGGCTGAGTACATGAAGAAGGCAAGCAGAACCCTGGAGGCCAGCCAAGAGCTCATGAAGCTCTGGCATGATCAGAAGGCTACCATGCCGGAGTATCACCGAGGACAGCTGGTGTGGTTTTTGGAGCCCATGGCTCCTAGGGCACTTCAGGCCAAATGGACTGGGCCCTATCCAATTGTGGAGAAAAAGGGTGAGGTCACCTACCTGGTGGACCTTGGCACCCCCAGGAATCCTCATAGCATCCTGCATGTTAACAGGTTGAAACCCCACCAGGACAGGGCAGACATGACCATGCTGATGGTCACCGATGAAGGGAAGGAGGAAGAGAGTGAACCTGTGCCAGACCTCCTGTCCTCAAATGAACAAGATGGGTCAGTGGAGGGAGTGGTACTCTCTCCCAAGTTGACAGACCAGCAACAAAAAGACTGCAGACAAGTTTTGAAGCAGTTTGCTAGTCTGTTCTCCCTGACCCCTGGACTCACCAATTAGTGTGTCCATGACATTGACACTGGTGACAGCTTACCTGTCAAAAACAAGCTGTACAGGCTGTCTGACCAGGTCAAGGCCAACATCAAAGCTGAAGTGGCTAAGATGTTGGAGCTCAAGGTAATTGAGCCCTCTGACAGTCCTTAGTCCAGTCCAGTGGTACTGGTGCCCAAACCTAATCCCCAAGGTGGATAGAAGGAATTGAGATTCTGTGTGGACTACAGAGGTCTAAATGCAGACACTAGGACTGATGCTCACCCCATACCTAGAGCTGATGAGCTCATTGATAGGTTGGGGGCTGCCAAATTCCTGAGCACATTTGATCTGACCTCAGGATACTGGCAGATTGCCTTAAGTCCAGCAGCTGAGGGGAGATGTCAGCATTTTCCACACCAGAGGGCCACTTTCAGTTCAAGGTGATGCCCTTTGGCCTGCAAAATGCTCCTGCCACCTTCCAACAGTTGGTAAATAGAGTCCTGTCTGGGTTGGAATCTTTCAGTGCAGATTATCTGGATGACATAGCTGTATTTAGTTCCACCTGGGAGGACCACCTGGTCCAACTGAAGGAAGTGCTTCAGGCCCTGCTTCAAGCAGGCCTGACTATCAAGACAAGCAAGTGCCAGATAGGGCAAAGCTCAGTTGGGTACCTAGGCCACCTTGTTGGTGGAGGCCACGTACAACCTCTCCAGCCCAAGATCCACACTATCCTGGATTGGGAGGCTCCTAAAACCCACACTCAGGTCAGGACCTTTCTTGGCCTGACTGGGTACTACAGGAGGTTTGTTCAGAATTATGGGACCATAGTGGCCCCCCTGACTGAGCTTACCTCCAAGAAACAGCCCAAGAAGGTCATTTGGACCCCAGAGTGTCAGAAAGCTTTTGACACCGTAAAAAAGACTATGGCCCTCATTACAACCCTGGCAGACGGTGTTAAAGCGGCAGTAAGACCGCCAACAGGCCGGCGGTAAAAAAATTGTACTTACGACCGTGGCGGAAACTGCCAACAAAGACAGCCACTTTAACACTCAGACCGCCACGGTGGTACAAAGAAACAGCGCGGCGGTCACCGCCAACAGACAGGCGGAAGACAATGTACCGCCCACACTATTATGACAGGCCAATCCGCCACCTTTTATGGGGCGGATTCACCGTGGATAAAAACATGGCGGAAACAGGAATTTCAAAGGGAAAACGCTCACCTCTACACACTCCACGAGGAACGAGGACACCATGGAACCGGAACTCCAAATTCTACCTGCAATAGTCTTCCTGCTCCTGTACCAGGAGCACGAACGCCGGCGGCGAAGACCACGGTGAGTACTGCACCTACGACACAGGGGAGGGGGAGGCAAAATACAGGGACACACACACGCAACACCCTCACCCCCACCCCCATCCTCACCCACTACAACACACACACTAATACATATCTATATATTGTAGTTACACCCCTCAAACCCCTCGGAAGAATGCAAATACCAAAGGAAATGATTGTAACCATTGTAATCTATTAAAATACAGTACTATAAAATATATATACATTATAAACAAATATATATACCAATAATACAAGTCCAGGTGTTGCACCATTTATAGTCCGTGGACCACTGGGCCCAAAATGCATGGGTGAGGCCCACACTCGATACCAGATCAAAACAGAGAGAACACTGCAGGGGCATCAGATAGAAATACAACAGGCACCTCAGGGGGAAGGGAAGGGGGGGCACCTCAGCCAGATGAGTGCACGACGCCAGATCCACGAGGGGGCTCAATGCCCACTGTTCAGTCCTGGGGAGTGCAAAGCCACAGTCTCTCAAGTCTCTACAGTGGGTGGTTTGCCCACTGCTCAATCCTGGGGAGTGCAAAGCCACAGTCTCTCAAGTCTCTACAGTGGGTGGGTTGCCCACTGTTCAATCCCCAGTCTCTCAAGTCTCTATAGTGGGTGGGTTGCCCACTGTTCAATCCTGGGGAGTGCAAAGCCACAGTCTCAAGTCTCTACAGTGGGTGGTTTGCCCACTGCTCAATCCTGGGGAGTGCAAAGCCACAGTCTCTCAAGTCTCTACAGTGGGTGGGTTGCCCACTGTTCAATCCCACAGTCTCTCAAGTCTCTATAGTGAGTGGTTTGCCCACTGTTCAATCCTGGGGAGTGCAAAGCCACAGTCTCTCAAGTCTCTACAGTGGGTGGTTTGCCCACTGTTCAATCCTGGGGAGTGCAAAGCCACAGTCTCTCAAGTTGATAACAGTCTCCACTGGTTCTGGAGGGGGACTGGTGCCCAGAGTGTTTCATCCTGAGAAGGACAGAGGTAGTGGATGGATCTCTCCACTGGTTCTGGAGGGGGACTGGTGCCCAGAGTGCTTCATCCTGTGAAGGACAGAGGTAGTGGATGGATCTCTCCACTGGTTCTGGAGGGGGACTGGTGCCCAGAGTGCTTCATCCTGTGAAGGATAGAGGTAGTGGATGGATGTCTCCACTGGTTCTGGAGGGGGATTGGTGCGCAGAGTGCATCACTCACCCCGTGACGGTCCCAGTTGCGTCAGTGCCCCTGCCGCTCATGGGCTAGCGGTGCTTGATTTGGCGGTGCCCTGTTCAGCGGTGCTTGAGTTGGCGGTGCCCTGTTCAGCGGTGCTTGATTTGGCGGTGCCCTGTTCAGCGGTGCTTGAGTTGGCGGTGCCCTGTTCAGCGGTGCTTGAGTTGGCGGTACCCTGTTCAGCAGTGCTTGAGTTGGCGGTGCCCTGTTCAGCGGTGCTTGAGTTGGTGGTCCTTCATGACCCAGCGGGTCTTGTGCTGGCGGTCCTTCATGGCCCAGCGGGGCTTGTGCTGGCGGTGCCCTCCTAGGCAGCTGGGATGGGGCTGGCGGGGTCCTCCTGGGCAGCTGAGGGGTCCTCCTGGGCAGCTGGGATGGGGCTGGCGGGGTCCTCCTGGGCAGCTGGGATGGGGCTGGCGGTGGCCTCCTGGGCAGCTGGAATGGGGCTGGCAGTGGCCTCCTGGGCAGCTGGGATGGGGCTGGCGGTGGCCTCCTGGGCAGCTGGGCTGGGGCTGGCGGTGGCCTTCTGGGCAGCTGGGCTGGGGCTGGCGGGGCCCTCCTGGGCAGCTGGGATGGGGCTGGCGGTGGCCTCCTGGGCAGCTGGGATGGCGGTGGTCTCCTGGGCACTTGGGATGGGGCTGGCGGTGGCCTCCTGGGCAGCTGGGCTGGAGCTGGCGGTGGCCTCCTGGGCAGCTGGGCTGGGGCTGGTGGGGCCCTCCTGGGCAGTTGGGCTGGTGGTGGCCTCCTGGGCAGCTGGGCTGGGGCAGGCGGTGGCCTCCTGGGCTGCGGGGATGATGGCGGTCTTCTCCGCCGTGCTGCTCTTCCCAGACTTGCTGGGTTTCTTGTGGCCCTTCCCCACCTTGGGAGGTGTCACAGCTGAGTCCACACTCCCACCGGGACCCCTGGGAGCGGCGTTGGTGGCTGGAGTCTTCCCCCTCTCCCGGCGGGCACTGGCCAACTTCTAATGCTTCACGAGGGATTGGCTGTGCTGTAGCTCCGTGCCACACTGGCTGTCCTGGTGGCCGGTGCACTCCACATACCTGTGACTACAGGCACCACTGGTCCCGGAGATGTTGTGGCTGAGGTGCTACTTCGGGACCTATGAGATTGATGGGGTGCGGGAGGTGTAGGAAAAAGGTCAAGGCTGGACAGGAAAAAAAATTGGGACACACTGGGACGGGTGGCTGGAGGGGGTTTGGGAGTGGAGGAAGAGGTGGTGGTAGTAGGAGGTGTACGTTTGGTGACTTTGGGTGCAGGTGCATGCGCTGGAGGCTGTCGTGAGGTGGATGGCTGTTGGGTGGGTGTGTGCCTGCGTTTGTGTATCTTGGGAGGGGGTGTCACAGGCACACTGGGAGAGGACACAGGGGACGTGTGAATGGTAGTGGGGGTGGTGACTGCATGTGAGCTGGGTGTGCTGGTGGGTGTGCTGGTGAGAGACGTAGTGGCTGTAGAGGTAATGCATGCAGGTGTGTGTGTAGACGAGACTGGGAGGGAGGAGGGAGACGACGAGTATTGGGACACAGTGGAGGCAGTGGATGTTGGTGTGTCTGATGCTTGCGTGAGTGCCTGGGGGATCTGTGGTGCTTATGTTTGCCTGAGCTTCCCTTGTATGGTGAGGTGTGTGCAGGCTGGTCTGATGGTGTGTTTGGGATAGGCAGAGGTACAGGGGATTGGGTCTGGGTGGAGGAAGTTGGAGGGGGAGGCTAGACACAGGGACAATGGCTGCCATCAGTGCTGAGGCCAGAGTTTGAAAGGCTCAGTGAAGGGCCGCCTGACCAGAATGAATGCCCTCCAGGAATGTATTAGTTTGTTGCAACTGCCTTTCTACACCCTGGATGGCATTCAAAATGGTAGACTGCCCAACAGTGAGGGACCTGAGGAGGTCAAAGGCCTCCTCACTGAGGGCAGCAGGGGTGACTGGGGCAGGGCCTGAGGTGCCTGGGGCAAAGGTGATGCCCACCCTCCTGGGTGAGCGGGCACGGGGCGAAGGCTGAGGGGCTGCTGGGAGGGCGGTGCTGGTAGGGGGGGTGGCGGCTGTACCTGTAGATGCGGGGGCACAGATGTTGCCGCCACCACACGGGAGCTCCCATCAGAGGACGAGTCTGTGTTGCTGGTCTCAGCTCCTGTCCCCATCGTGGAGCTCCCCTCGCCCTCCGTCCCACTGGTGAATTCAGAGTCCGTAGTGTGGCCCTCGATGGCCATGTGGGATGCAGCTCCCTCGTGCTCCGGTGCCACTGCTCCTCGGCCTGATGATGCTAATCCACACAAGAACAGGGAGACCACAAAAAGGGGGGGTGGACAGAATAAAGACATGTTGAGTGCATGGATTACCGCTACAGTTGGTGGACAAGACAGACACAGAAGCCCCCTGCACTACGCTGCGTTCTTGGGCTCTACAGTGCAATCCCTGGGAAATGGTCTACAAGGCTATTGACAACATCTGCACACATAGATGACACAGGGGCATGAATAGCTGTACTTGGCACTCTACAGAGGTGGGGTGGGGGCCACAGGGCCATGCCTTACGAAGGGGCCTAGCCTACGGAACTCGTCCTGGCCTAGGGAAACCCACAGCCCTCCTCCCCCACCCAGACAACTCCACTGCGCGCAAAGTCAGCTGAATGAGAGTGTACTCACCCCCTTGTGTCTGCTGTGATGCCCTCAAGTGCCCATCCAACTCCGGGTAGGCCACCGCCAGGATCCCGAACATCAGGGGGTCATGGTTCGACGGGCACCCCTCCCACGTTGGGAGGCCATCCCCAGCTGAGCCTCGCCGTCTTCTTGCTCCAGCGGCGAATGTCCTCCCATCTTTTCCGGCAGTGGGTGCTCCGTCTGTGGTTGAACCCCAGGGTCCGGACGTCCTTGGCGATGGCACACCAAATATCTTTCTTATGGTGGGCGCTGACCTACATGAAATGTACAGCGGAAGAAGAGAAGTCATTACCAACTGCACCGTCAAAGTGAGTGGCCCCCATCCCTACCCTTGCCAAGTGGCACATACACCCACTGTCTTTCATGCACGTAGAACTCTGCCCCCTTCCTTCTTACATCCAACCCTCTCCACACAGGCATAGCCCATACTACATACTCCCTGTGTACTTACCTGTTTGTCTGGAGGACCGTAGAGTAGCGTGTACTGGGAGAGGACCCCATCAACGAGCTTCTCCAACTCCTCAGATGTGAAGGCAGGGGCCCTTTCCCCAGACGCACGAGCCATTGTCTCTTCCAGACCGAGGACACAGCAGCACTTGCAGTGTATGTCCTCTCCTGTCGAAGATCAGGTATCGAGTGATTGAACAGATAGAAAATTGCGGTCACATCTGCGGCGGTCACGTGCGCGTCGGTGCGTACTATCACCGCCGGCGTACATCGTCATTGGCTCCTGGGACCCATATGGTCCAATGTTAACCAATGCAGCATTGCGCCGCGGTCTCCGACCGCCTACCGCGACGGTGTACAACGCCAGCGCAGTTACCTCACATCCCATTGTCCCACTTTAGAGGTCAGACAGCCGCCATTTCAGGGGCCCCCATGGCCTAATTTCCAACTGCGTCACAAATACCTAGGCCTAGTCTCAACACACATACAGGCCACCTTTTGTGTATGATTGATGTTCTGTGTAAACTGTGGGTACGTAGCTCTGAGTTGTTTGATTCTGTGGTCGCTGTTGTCCTTCATAGGCACCGTCGGCTGGGACATGTGAGGAGATGGCGGCATCCTCCGGTGTACCGACCGCTGGTGGACCTGTCGACAATGGAGGAAAGACATTTGATAATCACCTACAGGTTTGACCGTGCCACAATCCAGGAACTGTGTACCCAGTTGGAGCCAGACCTGATGTCAGCAATCCGCCATCCCACAGGAATCCCCCCTCAAGTGCAGGTGCTATCAGTGCTCCATTTCCTTGCAAGTGGGTCATTTCAAACAACTGTGGCCATGGCATCAGGGATGTCCCAGCCTATGTTTTCCAACGTATTGTCCAGAGTGTTGTGTGCCCTGCTGAAACACATGCAGAGCTACATCGTTTTCCCTCAGGTGTAGGATTTGCTTATATTGAAAGGTGACTTCTATGCCCTTGGACATATTCCCAACATCATAGGTGCCATTGAGGGGACCCGTGTGGCTTTGGTCCCCCCCCACAGGAGTGAACAGGTGTACAGAAACCGGAAGACTTATCATTCGATGAATGTACAGATGGTATGTTTGGCAGACCAGTACATCTCCCATGTGAATGCCATGTTCCCTGGCTCAGTGCATGACGCCTACATCCTGCGGAATAGCAGCATCACTTATGTGATGGGTCAACTCCAGAGGCACAGTGTGTGGCTATTAGCTGAGCCCCTGGATGCAAGACAGTGGGAATGGTTGTCTGGGGTAATCCCTCTAGGTTAGTGTGTGTCTAACGGTTGTCCCTCGCCATTTGCAGGTGACTCTGGGTACCCCAACCTGTCATGGCTACTTACCCCAGTGAGGAATCCCAGGACCAGGGCAGAGGAACGCTACAATGAGGCCCATGAGCGAACTAGGAGGGTGATAGAGCGGACCTTTGGCCTCCTGAAGGCCAGGCTCAGGTGCCTCCACATGACAGGTGGATCCCTATTCTACTCACCAAAGAAGGTGTGCCAGATCATTGTCGCCTGCTGTATGCTTCACAACTTGGCTTTGCGACGACAGGTGCCTTTTCTGCAGGAGGATGGTCCAGATGGCGGTGTTGTGGCAGCTGTGGAGCCTGTGGACAGTGATGAGGATGAAGCAGAGGAAGAAGACATGCAGAACAGGGACTCAGTGATCCAGCAATATTTCCAGTGAAACACAGGTGAGAATACATTCCTGCCTACTACATGTACTTTTACACTACTACCTCTCTACTGTCTGTCGTTTTCACCCAGTGTATGGTCACTGAGTTGTCACTTTCCCTTACGGATTCACAGATGTGGGTCCCAACGTGTGTCATCTGCTTAGATTCCTCACGGACTAGAGCTGTGTGACATAGGTATGTTGACATTACTATTTCAAGAACATTTGGTCACTGTAATTGCAAATACACTATTTCGAAATCACAGACAGACTCCAGATCATTTTGTGGTTTAGGTGTGTTTATTTAAATGCAAAATATTGGAGGGGGAAGTTAAATGGTGAGGGGTGATGGCGGAGGAGTGTCCATGGCAGAGTCCAGTCTATTAGTCTCACAGGTGCATTGCCCATATGGGCATAGGAAGTGGAGCTGGGGCAGGTTAATTATGGACAGGGTGACAAAGTGGGACAGTGGGATGACAATCAGGGTGGTCTCATTTCTTGGCGGGGGTCTTAGCATTGTGCTCTGTCTTGTTCCTGGATCTCAGGGACCGTTTGTGGGTGGTTCTCCCTCTGCAGGGGGTAGGGTGCTGGTGTGGTGGTCCTGTGGTGGGGCGTCCTGTCCACTAGCGCCGGCGGAGGTGGTGGGCAGTTCATTGTTCATGCTAGTGTCATGGTTCCCTTGGAGTGCCACAGTGTCCCTCCTGGTGTTAAGTAGTTCCTTCAGCACCCCTATGATGGTGCCCAGGGTGGAGCTGATGGTTCTGAGTTCCTCCCTGAAACCCATATACTGTTCCTCCTGCATGCGCTGGGTCTTCTGAAACTTGGCCAATACCATTGCCATCGTCTCCTGGGAGTGGTAGTATGCTCCCATGATGGAGGAGAGGGCCTCATGGAGAGTGGGTTCCCTTGGCCTGTCCGCCCCCTGTCGCACGGCAGCCCTCCTAGTTCCCCTGTGTTCCTGGGCCTCCGTCCCCTGGACCGTGTGCCCACTGCCCCCAGGTCCCTGTTGTTGTTGGGGTGGTGGGTTATCCTGGGTTCCCTGTAGTGGTGAACACACAGCTGATTGACGCGTCCTGGGGACGGAGGAATGGGCCCGCTGGGTGGGTGCTGTGCTGGTGTTTCCAGAGGGGGGAAGGTCTGTGGTGGCCTGTGCCTGTGTGAGGGGAACAGACTGTCCCTAGGCCCCCAATGGTCCGGGCTGGTCAACTAGATCCAGTTGGACAGAGGTGCTGTCATCACTGTGGGCCTCTTCTGTGGGTGGAGTGGACATGTCTGGACCCTCCTGTCTGGTGACGTTGGGTAGGGGTCCTGCAGGGGTGGAAAGGCATGATTATTGCATCTGTGTGTGGCATGGTGTGCAATGGGTGGCTGACCATGTACCCCAGTGCTGGCATTCCTGTGTGGGAGCTTGTGTGATGGTGGTTTAGGGGGGTATATGGCTATGTGCAGTGTGCATGCTTTGATGATGGGTGTCCATGCTTTGTTGTTGCATGCAGGGATGTGTGGTTTGTGATATTGGTACATTTGTGAGTAGTTGGAGTGATAGGGGTGGGGGCGAGGGTGGGGGTATGTGATAGCATGCAGGTAGGGTGGGGGATGTAATAGTCAAGATTTGACTTACCAGAGTCCATTCCTCCACCTACTCCTGCGAGGCCTTCTGGATGCAGAATTGCCAAGACCTGCTCCTCCCATGTTGTTAGTTGTGGGTGAGGAAGTGGGGGTCCGCCGCCAGGTTGCTGAATCGCCAGGTGGTGTCTTGAGACCACAGAACGCACCTTCCCCCGTAGGTCGTTCCACCTTTTCCTGATGTCCTCCCGATTTCTTGGGTGTTGTCCCACTGCGTTGACCCTGTCCACTATTCTTCACGATAGCTCCATCTTCCTTGCAATTGAGGTGTGCTGCACCTGTGCTCCAAATAGCTGTGGCTCCACCCGGACGTTTTCCTCCACCATGACCCTGAGCTCCTCCTCCGAGAACCTGGGGTGTCTTTGCCGTGCCATGGGGTGGTGTAGGTGATGTGTGGGGTGGTGTGTGTGGTGATAAGTGTGGTGATATGTAGTGGTGTGTTGTGTGAGATGCGTGGAAGTTGTGTGGGTGATGGTGTTATGTGCCTGTGGATGCTGTTGTACTTGCTGGTGGTGTCTCTCTCTGTGCTTCATTCTCAATTTTTGTCGTAGGGGTTTGTGGGTGATGTGGGTGTGTTTTATATTGTAATGGGTGTGTGGGAGTGGTGTGTGTATGTGCCAGGTGTGTGTATTTTGAATTGTCCAATGTGGCTGTGTTTTGTAAGAGTGTGTGTATTTTGAGCGCTGCGGTGTGTACCGCCAATGGAATACCGCGGTTGAAAGACCGCCACGTGGATTTGTGTGTCGTGATAGTGTGGGCGTATTTCTGTTGGCGTGACGGTGGAGGTTTTGTTTTCGCCAGTTTATCACTGACCTTTGGTGTGGCAGACTTGTGTGGTTGTCTGAATTTTGGCAGGCTCCGAGATGTGGGTCACAATAGCTGTGGCGGAATTCCGCAGCTGCGGCGGTGTGTTGGCGGTCTTCTGCACGGCGGTAAGCGGCTTTTACCGCCAATGTTGTAATGACCGCCTATGTGTTCAGCACCAGTGTCACTGGCCCCTGACTATAGCAAGGAGTTTATAGTGCAAACAGATACTTCAGAGGAAGGGATTGGGGCAGCGTTAGCACAAGTTAATGAAGAGGGCCAAGATCAACCAGTTGCCTTCATCAGCAGGCGACTACTCCCCAGAGAGAAAAGATGGAGTGCCATTGAGAGGGAGGCCTTTGCTGTTGTCTGGTCCCTGAAGAAGTTGAGGCCATACTTGTTTGGCACTCACTTCCGTGTACAAACTGACCACAGACCTCTCAGATGGCTGATACAAATGAGGGGGGAGAACCCAAAACTGTTAAGGTGGTCCATTTCGCTACAGGAGATGGACTTCACAGTGGAGCACAGACCTAGGACTGCCCATGCCAATGCAAATGGCCTTTCCAGGTTTTTCCACTTAGCTGATGAGGACTACCAGGGTGTAGGTTAGTACCCATCACCTTTCATCTGGGGGGGGGGCAGTGTAGGAAAGTCCTCCTGTTTGCCCTGGTCACCCCCACACTTTTTGGACAGGTACTGGTGGTTACTGACTCTTGGCTGTTCCCTAGGTACTGCTTACCAGTCCCAGGGCCAGTGCTCTCTGTAAAGTGGATATACAAATTAGGCTAATTATAATTGGCTAAGTTACCCTACCTATAAGTCCCTAGTATATGGTAGGGAATGTAGGTTTAGGGACCACAGCATAGGTAGTGCACCCATAGGTGCACTGCTGAGGTGCCCAGTGTCATTTTAAAGGCAGGCCTGCCTTGCTGGCTGCTTTTAAATTAAAGTTATATGAAAATTCGACTTTGGAATTAAAAGTAGTTCCAAAGTCTTAAACGACCTTATTTTTACATATAAGTCACCCCTAAGATGTGCCCTATGTGCCCCTAGGGCTGGGTGCCATGTAACTATATGCAGGGACCTTATAAAAGTAGTTTTATAAGCCCTGGTGAGGTAAAAACAGCCAAATTCGTTTTTCCCTCATTGTAGTGAATGGCCTTCATAGGCTAGAATGGGGAGACTTTATTTTAATTTGAAAAGTCCCCTTAAATGAAATTTTCATGTGCATTGTTTTTGCTGCTGTTCTCTGATTGGCCAGCCTCTGGCAGCCTGGCCAGGCTGCTTGATGAGGTGTGAAGTGTCCTGGCTTCACACAAAGGGATGTGCCTGTGGGAGGGAATCTCCCCTCAGCAGATTGTGAGGCAGGAAGGGGAGGGCTGCCAAACTGGTCTTCAAAGGCAGAGAGGGACATTTGGAGCAACCCATCAACACCCCCATATCCTGCAACCCCAGACAACTAGGTGCCCCCTTGATTAGATTAGGAGAGGGCAGGAGAGGGGTGTGTTTATGATTTTTAGCCACACCAGTGGGTGGGCTCAACCAGATGTAACCTCCAAAAATCAGATTCAGCCATGATGGATTTTTAGAGAATGTTGCCTCCTGGGATTGATTTTTGCCACACTTCCCAGGAAGTGGTCATCATAGGGGGAGGGACCCTGCACCTGATTGGAGAATCAGGACCTCCCTGTTTTTCACCCAGGAGCAAGGATAAAACTGGCAGACCTGCACCCACACCTCAGATCCCCATCAGATTCCAACACGAAGAACCAAAGGAGAAGAAGGACTGCCCTGCTGGACCCCTGGCCTGCACCTGGAACCTGCACTCAGAAGGACTGCACCAGCTGCACACTTGGGCTTTACCACAAGAAGGACTTTGCCTGGCTTCAACTGGTTCAAGGAGGGACTCCCTGTTTGCTACAGGTGAAAATTGCTAACCAGAGTCCCCTGCACCAACTCTTGAAAAAATCAACCAGCTGACCACTGCCCAGTGGCCAAAAAGGAGTTTGCACCAGGTGCATTCTGGGAGTTGTAGTCCACACCCCCAAGGATCATCTCAGAGCTGCTGGACCCTTGAGGTGAGCTGTGGACCCCAAAAGAACCTTAAAAAAACATCTGGGAGAAGACCCAGAAGTTTGGACAACTTTTGAAAAAAAGCTCCATAGAGGGAACGACCCGCCGCTTGCCTCATCCGCGACCCGCCCTGATTTGCGGGTCCATCCCGGTGAAGAAAATCTCCAAAAAAGAGACTAAGTCAGAACGTACAAAGTTGACCAGGACCTCCCAGCCAGCAGATCCGAGGAGGGCTCCAAGGACATTGGATCAAGATCCAGGTTTACCCCGGTCGAAGGATTTCCACTTTGAAAAAATGACTAAGTCCGAAGGTAAAAATCTCCACCGAGGATCCCCGCGACGCTTATCCGGAGAAGGGTTCCAAGAGGTCGGCTTGGACTGGCAGGTTCGTCCCGCTGAAGAAAATCTTCAGAAAAACTACTAAGTGCGAAGGTAAACTTTTGACGAGGCCTCCCGCGGCCTGTAGCCGAGCCGGGCTCCATCGCGGTCGGCCTTTGACTTTGCCCCGGTCGAGGTGCAACCAGATGACCCGATTGGCGCTTTTTGTTTCTAGGTGCTAAAAAAACTATATTTTTAAAAAATTCATATCTCCGGTTCCCCTTATCTGATTTTATTCATTTTTGTGTAATTTTAAAGATAAAAATATAGTCTATTTTTATAAATTAGTTTTGGATTTTTTAACTGTTTGCTGTGTTTTATTTAATTACTGTTTTGTGATATTTGAATGCTTTACACTCTGTCTCCTAAGTTAAGCCTTGTCGCTCGTTGCCAAGTTACCAAGGGTTGAGCTGGGTTTAATTTATTGAGACCTAACGGGACCTAAGTGGAGGTTAGTGGCCTATTGCTAAGTGTAGGTACCTGCCTGCCCTTACCAATAACCCATTTTCCAACAGCGGGGTTGTAAGTGGAATTGTTAGATGGAGTTGTCATGTAATTGTCAGAGCTGCAGTGTTACCCTTTCCACCTGTGCTCCTCTTAGCCAGTGTAGGCCCTTCCCCTGTTCTGCTGATTTCTGTGCTACTTAACTCATTGCTGTAATGCATTTTACATAGTTTCACACTACACAAATACATACATGCTGCAATAATTTGAGTTTAGCCTTTGCACTGCATTTTTAGGTCGAGCATTAGCGTTCGGCCGGCTGTATCCTAAAGTATACAATAGAGTGAGTTCCAGCTTTTTGATTTGTTAGTTGCAGTGTCCTTTAAAAATCTTTGCTTGCTAGTGGTCAGTTCTGCCTCCTTGTCCTGCCTTTTTTCACTTTGGGAGCAGCACAAAGTACTGTGTAATTACGCTATGTCCTGTTTATCTCTTTTGTAAGGGACTTTTTTTTGGCATTTGCCTGTTTCACCTCAACAGTGTGGGTGCTTGTTCAGTTACTCCTACCCACCAGCTCCCTCTCTAAACATAAACCAACAACAGAGGGGGGCTTTTCCAGGGCCAACTCACCCTTGCTCTCTTCCACTGTCTGTGTGGCAATAAAAGTCCAGTCAGTAATTTACAACGCTATGAGCTCTAACTCGAGCAAACATGAGACTCTTGCATTCAAAATGCTTGGTATATTTTTTCACAGTGCAATCTCGCTTGGCAGAAGTCGAGCGCTTTTTATGAGATCGACCCTGTTACATAGTTAATTGCACTCATTATGGCTGAAGTGCGCACATAAAAAGAGCAGACTGTAAATTGTTTTTAGATTTTACCGGACTCGAAGTCCCTCCCTCAGCTCAGCTCAGGTTACCCAGGAGTGTTTGTCTGATGTGTATTTCCACGGTTGCCGCGCCCAGGGAAGGACGCTCCGGCAGAGCTGTGCAGGGAGCAGCTTCCAAGCATCTGTTCGCTATTATGTGTTTTCTTGGACGCTTGCAAGAGAGGCGACACGGAGATGCTCCCCACCCTCCTGCGTGAGGGCATCCTGCCACTCCTCTCCTCCCCCCCATCCTCCCGAAGAGCAGGAATGAGAAAAGGAAGTCCATGCAGTGCTGGGCCCAGGGGTGGCGGTGTCCCGAGAGGAGAGGAGCAGACGCCACTAGTTTAAAATATTGGGATAAACACTTCCCATCAGTGGTCGTGTTTTGTTTTCATCCTCAATGCGTTTGTGCTTCACGATCACAGCTCTTTACCTGGCAGCATTGTGGCAGTTTTGTGAGGCGTTCTTGCTTTCGGTTGAACAAGTAACATACTTTTAAACAAACAGTATCATGTCCCTTGTGGAAAGGAGCAATATTTATGTTTGAGGTTCTTACCTAGCACTTCCTTCATTTTTTCAGCCCCAGATCCCGTGTTAGAATCAGATGCAAGTCTGCTGGGTTGGGGAGCCCGTTGTGGTCCAATCTCGACAGGATGCACTTGGTCTTTAGAGGAGTCACGATTGCACATCAACTTTTTAGAGATGCGTGCCGGCTCCTTTGCAATCAAAACCCTGGCAAGAGACAGGGTTTGTTGTTCGGTTCTTCTCAGAATGGACAACATTTCGGCAGTTCATTACATCAACCACCTAGGCGGCACAAAGTCCAAGCCTTTAGCGGAATTGGCGAAAGGGTTTTGGGAGTTTTGTCTTCAAAACAAGATCTCAGTGCAAGCGGAATACCTTCCGGGCAGTCTCAATTCTGTAGCTGATTGGCATTCTCGCCATTTCCGAGATTCCAGCGATTGTAAGCTCCATCCCGAAGTATTCAAATCTCTACAGCCCAAGTGGGGTCCTTTTTACATAGATCTTTTTGCTTCTTGTCTCAATACACAGCTCCCTCAATTCTTCAGCTGGTGCCCAGATCCTCTAGCGCTAGCCTTCGATGCTTTTTCTCAAGATTGGTCTTCCCTCAACTATGCCTTCCCCCCGTTCATCATGATCTCCAGACTGCTAGCTCAAGTGATACGTCAACAGGCAACATTAGTTCTCATAGCTCTGTTCTGGCATTCCCAGGTATGTTTTCCCACCCTCCTGGAACTTTCAATAGATGCTCCTCTCTTAATTCCCTCATTTCTAGATCTTTTGACCAATCCTATCGGATCCCCCAACAGTCTAATTCTTCAAACCCTACTCTCTCTTTCGGCCTGGAAAATATCAGGGAACCCCAATCTTTCCTTCCTATTTCGGCAGAAGCTTCAAACTTCCTCGATCTGGCCTAAGCTCCAGGAACAAAAAAGGCTTGTAGATCAGCTTGGTCGGTCTAGCATATCTGGTGTGTGGGAAAACATGTTGATCCCTTTACAACAGATGTAATTTTGATTGTTAATTTTTTGGCTGCGGAGGCCAGCAAATGTAAATCATTTCGTACTATAAATTTGTACAGGTCAGCGATTTCTTCTAACCATTCTTTTATCAATGGAAAACCGGTTGGAGAACATCCACTAGTCTGCCGTTTGTTAAAGGGAGTAAAATTTTCTAATCCTCCTAAACCTAAATATAGTTCTTTATGGGATGTGAATACCTTTTTTAATCTTTTTATTTCTTGGCCTGATAATTCAATGCTTTCATTAAAACAATTGTACACCAAACTTACCATGCTACTATGACTCGTTTCTTTCAAACGTTTATCCGATGTTAGAGTGTTAGATATTACAGCTCGTCAGTTTACCCCAACAGGTGTTCTTTTTAATGTTAATAGACGTACCAGAACTAACCTTTCATCAGTTTTTTTACCCTTTTTTCCTTGATCACCCCAAGTTATGTGTGGGCTAGTATTTGAAAGTCTATGAAAACCAGACAGCCGATTTGAGGAACTTCTCTTCTTCCCAACTCCTTATATCCTTTAGAAAACCTTTCAATCCTGTTTCCTCTCCAACTTTGGCCCGCTGGGTCCGTTGGGTTATGTCCCTTGCTATTAATGATACCTCCATTTTTGGTGCCCACTCAGCCAGAGGAGCTATGGCTTCTAAAGCCTTTTGGGCTGGTTCTCACATTGAGGACATTCTCAGATCGGCTGATTAGTCTAATGATAATGTTTTTTAAGTGTTGAATTGTAAACCAATTCACCATGCTTCATTAAATGTTGTCGATTTGCTTTAAAACAGCATAATAGGAGCCTACGTTCTTGTCATAAAATGTATATTTTCCTGGTAAATTTATGAAGGAAAGTCTTAATTTTATCAAAGACACGGAGGCAAGTATTATCCCACCTCTACAATTCTCACAATTTTGCTTATTCCCTCAGCTTCCTCAACGACTCAACAGCCTTCTGCCTAAGGATTGATTCTTTTCTCCACCGCCTGGGATTCCGTCCTGTCCTTCCTGGAATTCTCAATTCTCACAACCACAGACTCTTCCGGACTTTGTTGCTGGACCCTTGGGGATTCTTCGGGAAATGTTATCCGTTCCAATGGGTATATGTATTTGTTGTACCATTTTTCCTTTATTCGTTTCTTATTAAGCTCGCGCAAGAAAAGAGGGCTGTTCTCAGTCAAGATACGTATTATTGGGTCAGCCTGATGGCCATTGGTGTATTTCATGGACTACTAATAGTTTCCCATTGGCTACTGTCGTTTGCCTTACGGGTTTTGTAGTTTGACTTCAGCTGCTGTTTAAAAATAAAGAAAAGAGAAAGCATAATACTCGCCTCCGTGTCTTTAATAAAATTCAGACTTTCCTTCATAAATTTACTAGGAAAATCTACATTTGGCTGGAAAAATGCCTTGTAATCAGAGAGACAGTGATGAAGTCTTTCTTTTATGTCCATGGGGATTTTTAGGTTACATGCCACAAATTCACTGTTGCTTTTCACACTTAAGTAACAAATAACCCTTACTTTCTTTCACCCTGGTACTGGCATCATTCATTTATTTTTACTATACAAGCTCCCTCTATCTCTCTTTCCACAAATTAAGGAATTTCATGCCTTAAGACAACCACCTTTCCTCTCTTTAACACTGTGCCTCAAGTCCTCACATTTTCAGTTATGCAATTTACATCTCAAGACTGTTAGCTACGAACAGCTATTCATGTTTCTCTATGTGTGCTATAGAATTTGATTGGTAAATGTTTTAAATTAAGTAGGAGAAGCTAATTAAAAACAATTCACAGGTCAGTCTAGAACCCAGAATGGCAACCAAACAATGAGCCTAATGGACCTTGCATCCAATAATGTAGCAGCAGTCCCTTTTCTATCTCAAATAGCATGGTGATCAATTTAAAGTCTTTCCTCTAATGTCATGTAACACCCATGTTTAGCTTCTATTATTCTGTGAGGCTGTTTTTCATCAACTATCCACTTCAATCTATTTCAACATTAGTTTTTGGCACTTGTCATGCAAGTTTTACCAATCATCCTGGCAGAATCCTGGCAGAACTGCTGACAGAAACAGGATTCTGTTACGAAGGGTTGAGCTGGGTTTAATTTATTGAGACCTAACGGGACCTAAGTGCAGGTTAGTGGCCTATTGCTAAGTGTAGGTACCTACCTGCCCTTACCAATAACCCATTTTCCAACAGCGGGGTTGTAAGTGGAATTGTTAGATGGTGTTGTCATGTAATTGTCTGAGCTGCAGTGTTACCCTTTCCACCTGTGCTCCTCTTAGCCAGTGTAGGCCCTTCCCCTGTTCTGCTGATTTCTGTGCTACTTAACTCATTGCTGTAATGCATTTTACATAGTTTCACACTACACAAATACATACATGCTGCAATAATTTGAGTTTAGCCTTTGCACTGCATTTTTAGGTCGAGCATTAGCGTTCGGCCGGCTGTATACTAAAGTATACAATAGAGTGAGTTCCAGCTTTTTGATTTGTTAGTTGCAGTGTCCTTTAAAAATCTTTGCTTGCTAGTGGTCTGTTCTGCCTCCTTGTCCTGCCTTTTTTCACTTTGGGAGCAGCACAAAGTACTGTGTAATTACGCTATGTCCTGTTTATCTCTTTTGTAAGGGACTTTTTTTTGGCATTTGCCTGTTTCACCTCAACAGTGTGGGTGCTTGTTCAGTTACTCCTACCCACCAGCTCCCTCTCTAAACATGAACCAACAACAGAGGGGGGCTTTTCCAGGGCCAACTCACCCTTGCTCTCTTCCACTGTCTGTGTGGCAATAAAAGTCCAGTCAGTAATTTACAACACTATGAGCTCTAACTCGAGCAAACATGAAACTCTTGCATTCAAAATGCTTGGTATATTTTTTCACAGTGCAATCTCACTTGGCAGAAGTCTAGCGCTTTCCATGAGATCGACCCTGTTACATAGTTAATTGCACTCATTATGGCTGAAGTGCGCACATAAAAAGTGCAGACTGTAAATTGTTTTGAGATTTTACCGGACTCGAAGTCCCTCCCTCAGCTCAGCTCAGGTTACCCAGGAGTGTTTGTCTGATGTGTATTTCCACGGTTGCCGCGCCCAGGGAAGGACGCTCCGGCAGAGCTGTGCGGGGAGCAGCTTTCAAGCATCTGTTCGCTATTATGTGTTTTCTTGGACGCTTGCAAGGGAGGCGACGCGGAGATGCTCCCCACCCTCCTGCGTGAGGGCATCCTGCCACTCCTCTCCTCCCCCCATCCTCCCGAAGAGCAGACACCACTAGTTTAAAATTGGGATAAGCACTTCCCATCAGTGGTCGTGTTTTGTTTTCATCCTCAATGCGTTTGTGCTTCACGATCGCAGCTCTTTACCTGGCAGCATTGTGGCAGTTTTGTGAGGCGTTCTTACTCTCGGTTGAACAAGTAACATACTTTTAAACAAACAGTATCATGTCCCTTGTGGAAAGGAGCAATATTTATGTTTGAGGTTCTTACATAGCACTTCCTTCATTTTTTTCCAGTGTGATTTCATTTCAACCAGCAGCATAATAGCACTTTTGGGAGGACTTTTTACCAGTCGCTTTCACTTAGATAAATTGCTTTTCCAGCACTTTAATTTACTAACCAGGTGTGAAAGGAGTGCTATTTCATTTTTGTGCATAGCCCCAACGTATTTTTTTCCGTGTGATTTCTAATCTTTGATGTGTTTTGTTTTCATCCTCAACGTGGCATCTGCTTTGAGACCACTGCGCTTTATCTGGCAGCATTATGGCAGCATGGGGACGTGTTCTTACTC
This sequence comes from Pleurodeles waltl, assembly GCF_031143425.1. Classification (NCBI taxonomy): domain Eukaryota; kingdom Metazoa; phylum Chordata; class Amphibia; order Caudata; family Salamandridae; genus Pleurodeles; species Pleurodeles waltl. The sequence goes on along the minus strand of NC_090444.1, from coordinate 416,807,163 downwards.
TTGGTTGAATTAGAATCATACTTTAAAACAAGCAACAGTACTGTGAGAGAAATTGATTTTTCAGCACTTTAATTTACTGAGTACCTGTGAGGAGGAGCGCTATTTCATTTTTGTACACAGGGCCAGCTTTATTTTTTTCCGTGTAATTTCAAATCTTTGTTGTTTTTTCCCATAGAAAGGAAATCTCACAAACTAGGTGAACGCTTCAAGAAAGCATCCCTTTATCTTTTAGCATTGTGGCTGTTTTTGAAAGTGCTTTCATGTTCGGAAAAGGAATCAACATATTAAAACAATAACAGTCACAACAGCCTCATGTTTTGAGTGGAAAGGAGCGCAATTTACTTTTATAGGAACGCTTGATTTCTTTTTGGTGTGATTACATTTCATCTTTGAACAACAGTTCATCAACGCGCCTCATTAAAGTACCTTGTCTTCGCTTCTGTGGGCATACGGCCACTTCTGCTTTTCTGACGCTTTCAGTGGTCTTCTGGCTCTGCCTATCTTGCTTCTCCCATCTAGAGCTGTAAATCTCATTTTTTGTGGGGATATGTGTCTTTACTCTGTGTTTTCCCATTATTTTTGTTGTCCTCGGCCTTCTGCTGGGTTTCAAAACTGCCGCTTTCATAAAATACATTACAGAGCATACTAGCTGTGATACCGAATAACAAACAAAGGACTTAAATACCATTTACGTATATGCAGTGCTTAATTTGTGCTTGTTGTTTCCGGTGCGGAGCACCTACACTTATTTTTTAGGCTGGCGCTTATTTTTTTGCCTCAAGCATTTGCTGTGAGCAAAAGACATATGGGAAAGACAAATGAAGAGAAAAATGAAAAAGCCTCACAAAGCAAAAAAGAGAAAGCTGCAAGAGTGAGCTGAAGGGGCAGGGAGTGGCTCTGAATGGATTAGGAGAAGGGGTTGGAGCCAAGTCTGCCATGTGACACGTGTTGTGACATATGCCACAGCATGTCATAGTTTTCTGACATGCTCTTTTGTGAATAATTGTATATAGTGTTCGTGTGTGTTTTCCAAAGGACTCTTTTTGTGTTAGGTAAACTAAATAAAGGAAAAAATATATTTTAAAAAAGTGCTTTTTACACTTAACCCTTACTCTCTTTCACCCTGGTACTAGCCCCATGCATTTATTTTTACTATACAAGCTTCCTCTAGCTCTCATTCCACAGATTAAGGGAATTCTTTCACTGCAAACCTTGCTTCCCCTTCTACATGCCACAGCATGTCACAAATTTCTAGCATGCACTGCCATGACTAAATAGGCCACAAATCGTCCAGACAGTGACAGGGGGTGATTTACAATGGGACCTCTTTCATTTGGCTAACATAAAAAAAAAAAAAAAAAAAACAACTTCAAAAACCATTTTTCTCCAGATGAGGTTTGAACCCTGGTCAAAAGTAAGGCTAAACCATACTGTCAACCACTAAACCAAGGACAGTTATAATAATTGTAGAGGGCAAATGGCCTTATAATCAGAGAGAGAGTGAGGAAGTCCTTCTTTCATGTCCATGGTGATTTTTTAGGTCACATGCCACAAATTCACAGTTGCTTTTCACACTCCGGAAAAAAAATAACCCTTACTCTCTTTCACCCTGGTACTGGCCCCATGCATTTATTTTTACTATACAAGCTTCCTCTATCTCTCATTCCACAGATTAAGGGATTTCTTTCACTGCAAACCTTGTTCCCCCTTCTACATGCCACAGCATGTCACAAATTTCTAGCATGCACTGCATGACTAAATAGGCCACAAATCGTCCAGACAGTGCCAGGGGGTGATTTACAATGGGACCTCTTTCATTTGGCTAACATAAAAAAAATAAGAAGAAACAACTTCAAAAACACTTTTTCTCCAGGTGAGGTTTGAACACTGGTCAAATACAATGCTAACCCAAGCTGCTATCTACTAAACCAAGCACTTCTACCACAAACTTTACAATAAGACTGGATTCTCCTATTATGCTTTGCCTTCTCTTTAGTTTTAAACAGCAGCTGTAGTCAAACTACAAAACCCATAAGGCAAACGACAGTAGCCAAGGGGAAACGATTAGTAGTCCATGAAATACACCAATGGCAATCGAGCTGACCCAATAATATGTACCTTGACTGAGAACAGCCCTCTTTTCTAGCTGCTTGCAGTCAAGATAAGTATTATCTGTTTCTGCTACTTAACGTGGTTTATGTGTTCTGCATGTTATATTTTCATTACTAATACGCACTTTGCTCGCGCGCGTGTATTTTCTGAAGTCGGCTTGTAGCAGCAATGACAACCTTGTGCTCACGTTGCGCGCTTCCCACTCCTTGTATGTGGACGTTTTTCAAAGTTTTTCCCTCAGCGCGCGGTGGCCATTTTCACCTGCAGCTGAGGGGTAACGTCTGAACGTCGGCCCGGCTTACTGCTGTCAGGGTGCTTCTTTCCGATCAACAGTAACGTGTCCAGCCTCAATCCTTGCCCTCAGGCAGCCGAGTGTGCTCTTTCAGCCTACGAGCCTCGGCTTTTCTCCAATTTCAGAGTGTACACGCCCCTCGGCGGGGCCTAGCCTTTCCTGTTAGGAAAGTTAACCCCTTCATTCCTGTTTTTTGTTTTATTATTAAAACTGCATTTTTTTTCTAACATGGACCCCTTTTTCTCAGCTGGTCCAGGAGGAGGAGGAAGAAATCCTTAACGACAATTTAAATGATTTTATTCATTTTTTTAGAGCAAGCTGTCTCAGCTTCTTGTGACAAATTATCTAAAATCTTAGAGAATTCTGTAGTCAAGCTGGTTTCTAAAACCATGATGGCCCAATCTGCGGGGGATAGCAGAAAGCGTCCTAGTGCTTCAAAAGATTTCAAAACGACACTGTTGGGAAGTGAGGTTTCCTCACACAGGACAGAGGACATGGTTCCTCAAAGGCCTCCTTAAAAGGAGGGGTTAAACTTATCCAGACCTTCTAAAAAATGTCTGAAGAAATCTAAGCATGTGTCCTCCCCGATTATTATTACTAAAATTCTTGACACAGATGATGAATTGCATGGTCGGTCGGATTCGGATAATTCCAATAAGGACATCGGAGATGTTTTCTCCCCTCCTCCTCCCAAGAAATCTCAACATGAGAGACAAGAGCTTCTTGGATCATGCAAAATAATGGATGTTGAAGGGATCCCAATGTTCGACCCCAACGATATTCAGCACCCACACTCTGAGTGGTTGCCTGCTGATCATTTGGCGGATTACGTTACCTCTAGGCTACGTACCCCCTTAGAGAAGCAAGTACATGGAAAGTTGAAGTCTTAATGCCCACGTTCCGCTTTACCCTAAAAAATTACCGTTACTCCCAGTATTGATTGGCCTCTAATTACGTTCTTTACAAAATTTGGGAAAGACCCTCGGAGGGGTGTGGATAAAGCTTGGTCTAACTGCCAAGATAAACTCTTGGACGTTGCCGGTCCCTTGACCCGGATATTCAACATAGCTGAATCTGCCCGTTTGGAGCACGCCACTCTTGATCCTATGGAATTGTCGCTGTGGGCTCAGCGCTCTTTATGTCTCCTCAGTAACGTCAACGCGGCAATGACTCACGAACAAAGGAAAGGTCTCCTGCTTAAACTGTACCCCAAGTTAGTTAACCTTGCAGGTTCAGATCCAGGTACCAAGGATGAGGGTCTTCTTTTTGGCAACTCATTTATAAAGGAGCTGAGCAAATACGTTGGTACTTTCCTATCCTTTGACAAAGCTCAGCAATCCTAGAGAAAAATGTTCTCATCCTGGGTTTTCTCCTGGGCCGGCAGAGGCAGGAACCGCTTTGCCGGCCATGGCTACTCCAACCAAGGTTCCCATGGATACTACGCCAACAATAGTTACTAGGAGTACAGGCCACAATTTTACCCCCAAAGAAACAGGGGGTCAAAAACAGAGGCAATCGCAGCACCAGATACTCTTATCAATCCGGTAAGTCAAATATCTTGTTCTCCTGTTGTGGGGGGCCGTATTGCTCTGTACCTTCCAAAATGGTGAGATCTAACAGCAGATCCTTGGGTGTTAAATACCGTTCAGGGTTATCTTATTGAGCTCTATTCAGAACCTTTTCAAGAATCATTCCCACATCCTCCTCAGTTTTCAGCTCAAATGACAGAATTAATCTCCGCGGAAATTCAATCGCTATTACTCAAACAAGCGATCATACCTTGTTCCCTAGATCCCTCAGGTTTCGTCAGCTCAGTCCTTCTGGTCCAAAAGAAAAACAAAAAGATGCGTCCTGTTATCAATTTAAAACAGTTCAATATATTTGTTGTATACCGCCATTTCAAGATGGAAACTATCCTCCATCTCAGAGAGTCTCTGCTCCAAGGCAACTGGATGGTACGTCTCTGTCTGCGTACCTCTGTTTCCATGCACCCAGATTCGCAGAAATTTCTCCAATTTCAATGGCTTCACCAAACTTTCCACTCCACTTCCCTACCCTTCGGACTGTTGTCAGCCCCATGGTGCTTTACAAAGCTAATGAAACCAGTGGTGGCTTTTCTCAGAGCCAGAGGAATCAGGTTGATTATTTACTTGGACGACATTTTGATCCTCAACCAGAACAGCATGATTCTTCTAGCTCATGTTCACCTCACTTGCTCCCTTCTTTCAGATCTAGGTTTCATTATCAGTTACAAGAAGTCTTTTCTAAATCCAGCGCAAAGAGTTGAGTTTCTCGTTTTTTTTAGTAGATTCTGTCTCTGATACCCATCTTCTTCCGTCAGCCAAAATAAAATCTATCAAATCAAAAATCCTTCAGATCCTTCACAGTTCTCTCCTTTCCCTCAGATCCCTGGCAAGAATTGTAGGCCTCCTTTCTTCTTCAATTCAAGCCATCTTTCCAGGGCCACTACGTTATCGGGCTCTACAGAGATTAAAAATTCATCATCTCCAAAGAGGTCTTGCCTATTCCTATACCATAGTTTTAGACCAAGATTCCCATTTGGAACTCCAGTGGTAGATAGACCATTTAGATGCCTGGAACGGCAGGACTATCTTTGCATCAGCCCCAGATCCCGTGTTAGAATCAGATGCAAGTCTGCTGGGTTGGGGAGCCCGTTGTGGTCCAATCTCGACTGGAGGCACATGGTCTTTAGAGGAGTCACGATTGCACATCAACTGTTTAGAGATGCTTGCCGGCTCCTTTGCAATCAAAAGCCTGGCAAGAGACAGGGTTTGTTGTTCGGTTCTTCTCAGAATGGACAACATTTCGGCAGTTCGTTACATCAACCACCTAGGCTGCACAAAGTCCAAGCCTTTAGCGGAATTGGCGAAAGGGTTTTGGGAGTTTTGTCTTCAAAACAAGATCTCAGTGCAAGCGGAATACCTTCCGGGCAGTCTCAATTCTGTAGCTGATTGGCATTCTCGCCATTTCCGAGATTCCAGCGATTGTAAGCTCCATCCCGAAGTATTCAAATCTCTACAGCCCAAGTGGGGTCCTTTTTACATAGATCCTTTTGCTTCTCGTCTCAATACACAGTTCCCTCAATTCTTCAGCTGGTGCCCAGATCCTCTAGCGCTAGCCTTTGATGCTTTTTCTCAAGATTGGTCTTCTTCCCTCAACTATGCCTTCCCCCCGTTCATCATGATCTCAAGAGTGCTAGCTCAAGTGATACGTCAACAGGCAACATTAGCTCTCATAGCTCCGTTCTGGCATTCTCAGGTATGTTTTCCCACCCTCCTGGAACTTTCAATAGATGCTCCTCTCTTAATGCCCTCATTTCTAGATCTTTTGACCAATCCTATCGGATCCCCCAACAGTCTAATTCTTCAAACCCTACTCTCTCTTTCGGCCTGGAAAATATCAGGGAACCCCAATCTTTCCTTCCTATTTCGGCAGAAGCTTCAAACTTCCTCGATCTGGCCTGGGCTCCAGGAACAAAAAAGGCTTGTAGATCAGCTTGGTCGCTCTGGCATAGCTGGTGTGTGGGAAAACATGTTGATCCCTTTACAACAGATGTAATTTTGATTGTTAATTTTTTGGCTGCGGAGGCCAGCAAATGTAAATCATTTCGTACTATAAATTTGTACAGGTCAGCGATTTCTTCTAACCATTCTTTTATCAATGGAAAACCAGTTGGAGAACATCCACTAGTCTGCCGTTTGTTAAAGGGAGTAAAATTTTCTAATCCTCCTAAACCTAAATATAGTTCTTTATGGGATGTGAATATCTTTTTAAATCTTTTTATTTCTTGGCCTGATAATTCAATGCTTTCATTAAAACAATTGTCCACCAAACTTACCATGCTACTATGCCTCGTTTCTTTCAAACGTTTATCCGATGTTAGAGCGTTAGATATTACAGCTCGTCAGTTTACACCAACAGGTGTTCTTTTTAATGTTTATAGACGTACCAAAATTAACCTTTCATCAGTTTTTTACCCTTTTTTCCTTGATCACCCCAAGTTATGTGTGGGCTAGTGTTTGAAAGTATATGAACACCAAACAGCCGATTTGAAGAACTTCTCTTCTTCCCAACTCCTTATATCCTTTAGAAAACCTTTCAATCCTGTTTCCTCTCCAACTTTGGCCCGCTGGGTCCGTTGGGTTATGTCCCTTGCTGGTAATGATACCTCCATTTTTGGTGCCCACTCAGGCAGAGGAGCTATGGCTTCTAAAGCCTTTTGGGCTGGTTCTCAAATTGAGGACATTCTCAGATCGGCTGATTGGTCTAATGATAATGTTTTTTAAGTGTTGAATTGTAAACCAATTCACCATGCTTCATTAAATGTTGTCGATTTGCTTTAAAACAGCATAATAGGAGCCTACGTTCTTGTCATAAAATGTATATTTTCCTAGTAAATTTATGAAGGAAAGTCTTAATTTTATCAAAGACACGGAGGCGAGTATTATCCCACCTCTACAATTCTCACAATTTTGTTTATTCCCTCAGCTTCCTCAATGACTCAACAGCCTTCTGCCTAAGGATTGATTCTTTTCTCCACCTCCTGGGATTCCGTCCTGTCCTTCTTCCTGGAATTCTCAATTCTCACAACCACAGACTCTTCCGGACTTTGTTGCTGGACCCTTGGGGATTCTTCGGGAAATGTTATCCGTTCCAATGGGTATATGTATTTGTTGTACCATTTTTCCTTTATTCGTTTCTTATTAAGCTCGTGCAAGAAAAGAGGGCTGTTCTCAGTCAAGATACGTATTATTGGGTCAGCCTGATGGCATTGGTGTATTTCATGGACTACTAATAGTTTCCCATTGGCTACTGTCGTTTGCCTTACGGGTTTTGTAGTTTGACTGCAGCTGCTGTTTAAAAATAAAGAAAAGAGAAAGCATAATACTCGCCTCCGTGTCTTTAATAAAATTAAGACTTTCCTTCATAAATTTACTAGGAAAATCTACATTTGGCTGGAAAAATGCCTTGTAATCAGAGAGACAGTGATGAAGTCTTTCTTTTATGTCCATGGGGATTTTTAGGTTACATGCCACAAATTCACTGTTGCTTTTCACACTTCAGTAACAAATAACCCTTACTTTCTTTCACCCTGGTACTGGCATCATTCATTTATTTTTACTATACAAGCTCCCTCTATCTCTCTTTCCACAAATTAAGGAATTTCATGCCTTAAGACAACCACCTTTCCTCTCTTTAACACTGTGCCTCAAGTCCTCACATTTTCAGTTATGCAATTTATATCTCAAGACTGTTAGCTACGAACAGCTATTCATGTTTCTCTATGTGTGCTATAGAATTTGATTGGTAAATGTTTTAAATTAAGTAGGAGAAGCTAATTAAAAACAATCCACAGGTCAGTCTAGAACCCAGAATGGCAACCAAACAATGAGCCTAATGGACCTTGCATCCAATAATGTAGCAGCAGTCCCTTTTCTATCTCAAATAGCATGGTGAGCAATTTAAAGTCTTTCCTCTAATGTCATGTGACACCCATGTTTAGCTTCTATTATTCTGTGAGGCTGTTTTTCATCAACTATCCACTTCAATCTATTTCAACATTAGTTTTTGGCACTTGTCATGCAAGTTTTACCAATCATCCTGGCAGAATCCTGGCAGAACTGCTGACAGAAACAGGATTCTGGGATTGCCAGTGCACATTTTGCCATTAACACAAGGTAAGCAGAAGCATTGGCCTAGATCAGTTGGTGTGGGGTCCTTAGACTTACTATCCAATACCTTCCAAATGTATTCTCTATGTAACATATTAATGCACTAAATGTGATCCCATCAATGACACTTTGTAAAAGCAAAACTACAATGTACTGATCAGTGATTACTTTGGGATTTGGCATCAGGTGAGGTAAAAATTTAATAAGGGCTAACTTCCAATTGGGAACAGGTAGAAAAGTTGGGTTTGGCTTCTGAAGACTTGCATCTTTAAACCCTCTTTATTGGTAAAGTTGAATTTTAAGTTACAATTCTGAAAATACCACGTTTAGAAAGCCAGCATTTTTTTGTCCTAAGCATTTGGTGTGTTTTTCCAGGGTCATATGAGTAGGTGAAGCTGGCATTTATCTTTGTTTATTACTCCCAGGGAGTGAGACAAATGGGGTTAGGCGTTTGGCAGGATGGGCCATCCCTGACATAATAGGGAACATGAGTTGTCACCTACTGCACTTGCACATCAAAAAGGCTCTGCCTCAGCTCTCTCACAACGGATGTTAACCTAATGTTTTGTGTACCATTACTAGCACCTTTGAGGGTGAATCCTCCAGAATCTTCTCCTACTTCAAAGCCGGCACAAGTATAAATATTGGACCCTCAGTAACCTGTGGACCTAGGAATAGCGATTTCCAAATAGCAATTTTATCCAAATCTGTATTTGGAAATTGCTATTGCTTATGTATGAAACTTTTTGTTTCATATTTGTGATTCCTAGTTGGTCGCAAATCGACCTACCTCATGAAAATTAATGAGGTAGGTTGCAGTTTGTGACCCATTAGGTATGTCTGCCACCAGAGGGATGGTGGCCTACTGAGGTCAGCAGACCACCATCTCTCTGACTGACTTTGAATAAAGGTTTATTTTTTTGTTGAAATGCAATCATTTTTCCTTAAATGATGCGTAATCAGTGGTCCGTGGGACCACTTCCTGCTCTTAAAGGAAAACTAATCTGTGGTCTGCTCCTAATTTTTTTTTCTCCAACATTCACAAAGGGGAAGGGGTCCCACTGGGGCCCCTTCCAATTTGTTAATGCATTACCACCAAATTTGAGTTGGTGATAGAATATCAATGTCTTACACGGCCTGATTCTGGCGAATGGGGCCTTTTACAAAGGCAAAAATGATGTGTGCATGTGGCCCTCTGTCTGCTGTTAGTCTTGCCCCCCAAGAGGTACCACCCTAGCCCTGAACTCTTGAATGTGAGCATGAAGGTGCTCTGTCAGTCCAGCTGTGGGCCAAGCAGAACTGACATAGCACAATTCATTGCCTCACATCGAACAGCCACCGCTTGACACCCATCCGACGCAAGACTTTGCAGCTCCTTGGAACCGCTGCAGTGTAATGCATCCTTTGCACATCCTCGAAGCAAGACCTCACTTCGCAGCCCCACAGCTCTCTCAGAAATGTAGCTTTGCAATGTAGCAACAATAGAAGATGTTACATCAAAGCCCCCAAACACCACCGCATGACTCATCCATGACTAGGGACCTTGCATTGCTTTGCAACCAGGATTTAAGCTTCTTTGTTCAGCAGGCCTAACTTGGTCTTCACATATGGCCCATGTTACTTCGTGGTTGCCCTGAACTTGTGGCTTTGTCCCGGTCTTGTGAAATCAAATAGCCACAGTTGGCACTTTGTGCTTCTAAGCACTATTTTCCTAAGTGTTTAAAATTGCACAACTTGGTTTCTACTGATTTGATTTTCATCGTATTGGTCTCAAATAATTTATTAAAATCTACTCTGTTTTTAAACTGCTGTGAGATTTTTCTTGTGTGGTGTTTTCACTTTATTACTTTTTGAAATGCTGCATAAATACTTTACACTTTGCCTGTAAGTTAAGCCTGACTGTTTTGTGTTTTTTCTTGAAATGTACTATTGTTATCACCCAATTCTTTTCTTACTGGCTGATGCTGCATAATTGTGCTCCAATGTCTTTAAATCTATGGGGGTGATTCAGACCTTGGCGGACGGCGGAGGCCGTCCGCCAAGGTTCCGCCGCCGAATGACCACACCGCGTTCAAAAGACCGCGGCGGCCATTCAGACATTTCCGCTGGGCCGGCGGGCGCTCTCCAAAAGAGCGCCCGCCGGCCCAGCAGAAATGCCCCTGCAACGAGGACGCCGGCTCAGAATTGAGCCGGCGTAGTTGCAGGGGTGCGACGGGTGCAGTTGCACCCGTCGCGTATTTCAGTGTCTGCAAAGCAGACACTGAAATACTTTGCGGGGCCCTCTTACGGGGGCCTCTGCAGTGCCCATGCCATTGGCATGGGCACTGCAGGGGCCCCCAGGGGCCCGCGGAACCCCCTACCACCATCCTGTTCATGGCGGGTTTCCCCATGGTATGCATTGTAAAAATGTGTGATAAAATGCAATATTTTGACTGTATGTGTTTTAGTGTCATAGGACCATCTCCAAATTTGTGTTTTCCTTTCTGAAAACATCCAGCTAGGCAAAAAAATCCGGGTCACTTATCATGAAACTCAACAATGTAGGAAAGTGCCTCTTTAGACATGTTTAACCCCCTACTTTTTGCCTGGTATTTGATGTGGTTTCAAATTTGTTAGTGCCCAGGCCCCACTTCTAACCAGTTTCCCTGGGCCAGATCTCTTTCCCTAAACATTTATGATGCAATGGCACAACTGGTAACAACTTTAGCAGCCACTATAAATCCCTAGTAAATGGTACTTAGGTATCCAGGGCATGGGGTGCTAAGGGCAGGCCCTTGAGGGCAGCAGCAAAGATTGTGCCACCCTGAGGGACCATGCTTCTAAGTGCAACCAGCGCTGCCATTGCAGGCTGAGTGTCCTGGTGCAACCCTAAAAGGCAAAGCTGGCATAGCACATAGCCTGTGTTATGTGATGTGTCCACTACACACTACATGCAATATAGGTAGGTCACCCCTCTAACAGGCCTTTCAGCCCTAAGGTCAGGTGCACTACAATGCATGTGTGGGCATAGATGCATGAGCAATATGCCCCTACTGTGTCCTTGCTAAACCTGGTACATTGTAAGTGAACAGAGCAGTCGTTTTACATCCAAGTGCTGGATACTGGTCAGTATATGTTTCACAGCTACATGATGGCTACTCTAAACCATGGGTTTTTGGTATCAAAAATCTAAAAACAATACATCCAAACTGGTACCAGTATTGGATTTATTGCAAAATGTACCAAGGGGGCACCTTAGAGGTGACCCCTGTAAAAGCTAACTAACCCTGGCATGTCTGCTGGCCAGTCACAACCAACCTGCCACTACCAGACATGATTCTGGAACCCTGGGGTGAGAGCCTGTGCTCTCAGGGTCCAGAGAACAAAGCCCTTCCTGGCAGAGGCGTTACACCTCCTCCGCCAGGAATGTGCACAGCCCTGCCTACAAGCTTCAAAGGGCTTACCGCCTTTGGAACCCGACCCCCAGCTCTGCTGCTAGCAGCAGATGGCTGTGCCATTGCAAACCCTAACTTTTGGTGGGAGCAACAGCAGGAAAATGCACAAAGAACAGGAGGAGTGGCCACGCCCAGCTTGCACCATCTCTAAGGAGTTGCATGCCAAGTGATCTCTCCATTTCATTTTCCTCCATCTTGCATAGTGGAAAAATAGCCTATCAGGGATAGGGAAGTGACCTCTGCCCACAGGAAATAGTCACATAGTGGGTGTAGCTACCCCAAAGTAGATGACCCATTGGTTACTACTAGGTAGTCCCCTAAATGATCACTAAATGCAGTAGACCTGCAGATCATATTTCAAGGAAACAAGAAGGCCTGCAACAAAGAAGACCCAAGGCTCGGGAACTGCACTCCTGATGCACAAAGAAAAAGGTGCCAAACCATGCCTGCTGCATCAAGGACTTGACAATCACCACTGAGGGGTTGCATGGACATCGGACAGACTCTACAGAACCCCAGAGGGACTCCTTCTGAAAATCACCAAAGATCTCCCTCCACAGTGTAGGCCTCACTCCTGAAACAAAGAAGCAAAGATCAGTGAAGTCCAGTTCACTGACCTGCTGCTGATCAAGGAACCAGACAGAGCCGCCAGACCAAATTTCATCCAACAGACATGAGGACAAAATCTGCAAGTGTGCCAAGTTTGGTGGCACAGTAATCTCCAGTGGCTGAACCATGCAATAGCCCAGGGTACTGGACCCCCAATGTTGGACACCCAGAAGAAAAGTCCACTCTGGACTCTCAAAGGACCAGGAGCAATCTCCAGTCAAGGAATTCAGGACACATAATAACCACCCCCCAGAGTGGCCCTGCTGAACTGCAAACCACCCTCAAGGTGACCTGCCTCCTGCTTCCAAGGGCTCACCTATCTGCTCAGCACCTGGCCTCCCTGGGACCTGCACCAGTGAAACAGCTGTGCTCTAATGGTCCCCACCCATTGTGACCTCTACACTCCAGGGGGACCCAGTGGACTCACCTTGTAGTTTGTCTGAGCAATGCTTTTCCAAGTGGTCCTGCACCAGCTCCAAGGACTCTTCAGTAGCTGCTCCTGCCAAAAAACAAGAACTGCCCAAACTTCCCCAGCTGGACCACAGAACTGCTTGATGACCTCGACCTAAAAACATAAGAACACACTGTTAAACACATTGCCTGATTTCATATGCATTTTTAAAGTTTTCTCCCATTGATTCCTACGGTGTGTAATTACACACAAAAGCAAGACATTTTCTAAATTTTGAAAAATCATAACTTAAAAAGTACGTACCCGATTTTGATTATCTTGATCCTAAAAATTTTACAAAAACCTGAATATTTTTGAAAATTTGTCTTGAGTTATTGCCTAGAGTGTGTGTCCATTTTTATTGATACTGTGAGTACAACAAATTATTTGCATTTCTCTCAGATGGGCCTAACTGCTTGACAAACTACCAAAAAAATTAGAGCATTCGGTGGTCTAGTTTTTACCTCTGTAAACCAAGGTAGAGGTGCTTGTACTCTGCAAAGTGCACATCATTTTTGTACACTACATAAAGAGACAGCCTCCTACACAAAGGCAGTCAAAATCTGGAGGTAATAGCCTTCAGTGACAATAATATCAGAGCCATTGTATTACCATTAGCTTTTTGAGCAAATCCAATAGTGATATCTTGTGGTAAAATTGTTGAAGTACTTCTGCAGGCTTATGCATGAATTTGAAATACATTTATTACTATTTGTAAAGGATTTCAGGATTTCTTATGTAATACAAATAGTTACAGCTTTCCTTCAGTGTCCACAAGTTTAAGGCCCTCATTCCAACATTGGCGGTAAATGCCGCTTACCGCCGTGCAGAAGACCGCCAACACACCGCTGCGGCTGCGGAATTCCGCTACAGCTATTACGACCCACAGGCCGGAATACGCCAAAATCTAGACACCCACACAAGTCCGCCACACCAAAGGTCAGTGATAAACTGGCAATAACAAAACCTCCACCGTCACGCCAACAGGAATACGGCCACACAATCTCGACCCACGAATCCACACGGCGGTCTTTCAACCGTGGTATTCCATTGGTGGTACACACCGCCGCACTCAAAATACACACACATTTAAAAAGCACAACCACATTGGACAAATCAAAATACACACACCTGATACACATACACACACCACTCCCACACACTCATAAAACACACACCCATATCACCCACAAACGCCTACGACACAAATTGAGAAGGAAGCACAGAGAGAGACACCACCATCAACAAACTAGCATCCACAGGCACACAAAACCATTACTCACACAACATCCACGCACCTCACACAACACACACAAACACATACCCTCACACATCACAACGCATACCAGCTCACACATCACCCACACCACACCATGGCACCGCAAAGACACCCCAGGTTCTCTGAGGAGGAGCTCAGGTTCATGGTGGAGGAAATCGCCTGGGTAGAGCCACAGCTATTCGGATCACAGGTGCAGCACACCTCCATTGCTAGGAAGATGGAGCTATGGCGCAGAATCACAGACAGGGTCAACCCAGTGGGACAGCATCCAAGAACACGGGAAGACATACGGGGAAGGTGCGTTCCGTGGTCTCAAGACACCAGATTGCAGTTCAGAGGATGGCGGAAGACCCCCACCTTCTCCCCCACAACTAACAACATCGGAGGAGCAGGTCTTGGCTATACTGCATCCTGAGGGCCTCGCAGGAGTAGCAGGAGGAATGTCAAATCTTAACTATTACATCCCCCACCCTACCTGCATGCTATCACATACCCCCACCCTGACCCTCACCCCCATCACTCCAACACCTCACTTATGTCCCACTATCACAAACCACCCATCCCAACACCAAGCCCTGCATGCAACACCAAAGCATGGACACCCATCACCAAAGTATGTCCACTACAGATACCCACACAGATCCCCAAACCAAATATCACACAAGGTCCTAGACAAGAATGTAAGCACTGGGTTACAGGGTCACCCACCCATTGACACAATGGCACACACAGATGCAATAATCATGCCTTTACACCCCTGCAGGACCCCTACCAAATGTCACCGGACAGGAGGTTCAAGACATGTCCATCCCCCCCACAGAAGAGGCCCACAGTGATGACAGCAGCTCTGCCAACTAGATCTAGATGACCATCCCGGCCCATCTGGGACCTCGGGATAGTTGGTTCCCCACACACTGGCACATGCCACCACAGAGCCTCCCCCCTCAGGAAACACCAGCATAGCACCCATACCTCTGTCCCCACGACACGTCAAGCAGTAGTGTGTCCACCATTACAGGGAACCCAGGCAAACCAACCACCCCAAGAACATCACGGACCTGGGGGCAGTGGGCACATGGTTCAGGGGACAGAGGCACAGGAAAACAGGGGAACTGGGAGGACTGCTGTGCGACAGGGGGAGGACAGGCCCAGGGAACCCACTCTCCACGATGCCCTCTCCAACATCATGGGAGCGTACCATAATTCCCAGGAGACAATGGCAACGGTACTGGCCAAGTTTCAGGAGACCCAGCGGCTGCAGGAGGAACAGTATTTGGGGATCAGGGAGGAACTCAAGTCCATCAACACCACCCTGGTCACCATTGTAGGGGTGCTGAAGGACCTTGTGAACACCAGGAGGGACACTGTGGCACAACAAGGAGCCCCTGACACTAGCCTCGATGATGAACTGCCCACCACCTACGCCAGCGCTAGTAGACAGGGGGCACTGCCACAGGACCACGACAACAGCACCCCACCCCCTACAGATGGAGAAACCACCCCACAAACGGTCCCTGAGATCCAGGTCAAAGACAGAGAACAATGCCAAGACCCCACCAAGAAATGAGACCACCCTGAATGTCATCCTCCTGTCCCACTTCGTCACCCTGTCCATCCTTAAACTGCCCTAGCTCCACTTCCCATGCCCCTTTGGACAATGTACCTGTGAGACAAATAACTGGACTCTGCCATGGACATTCCTCCACCATCACCCCAGACCATTTTACAACCCCCTCCACTAATTTGCACTTAATTAAACACCCTTGAATCACAAAACAATCTGGAGTCAGCCTGTGCTTTCACAAATGTGTATTTGCAATAACTAAGGAAAACAGCAATGTCGATTTGTATTGTCAACATACCTATGTCACACAGCTCTAGTCCATGAGGTAACATAGCAGAGGTCACACAGTGGGACCCACATCTGTGAAATGGAAAGGCAAAGTGACAGGTCAGGGTCCATACACTGGGTGAAAGTGACAGACATATGATAGGTCTAACAATTGTATGAGATGTAGGAGGCAGTGATGTCTTCTTACTTGTGTCTCACTGGAAGTATTGCTGGATCACGTTGTTTCTGTTGATATCCTCTTTTTCTGCATCCTCTTCTTCACTGTCCACAGGCTCCACAGCCGCCACAAGACCTCCTTCTGGACCATCCTCCTGCAGAAAAGATCCAGGACAAAGACAGAGAACGATGCCAGGACCCCTGCCAAGAAATGAGAACACCCTGAATGTCATCCTACTGTCCCACTTTGTCACCCTGTCCATCCTTTAACTGCCCCAGCTCCACTTCCTATGCCCATTAGGTCAATGCACCTGTGAGACAAATAAACTGGACTCTGCCATGGACATTCCTCCACCATCACCCCTCACCATTTTGCTACCCCCTCCAATATCAAGCACTTAAATAAACACCCTTAAAGCTCAAAACAATCTGGAGTCAGTCTGTGATTTCGGAATAGTGTATTAGCAATTACTGTGGCAAAAATCTCTTTCATTTGTAATGTCAACATACCTATGTCACACAGCTGTAGTCCATGAGGAATCAAAACAGATGTCACACATTGGAACCCACATCTGTGAAATCGTAAGGGAAAGTGACAACTCAGTGACCATACACTGGGTGAAAACGACAGACAGTAGAGAGGTAGTAGTGTTTAAGTACATGTAGTAGGCAGGTTTGTATTCTTACCTGTGTTTCACTGGAAATATTGCTGGATCAGTGAGTCCCTGTTGTCCATGTCTTCTTCTTCTGCTTCCTCGTCTTCACTGTCCACAGGCTCCACAGCTGCCACAACACCGCCATCTGGACCATCCTCCTGCAGAAAAGGCACCTGCCGTCGCAAAGCCAGGTTGTGCAGCATACAGCAGGCCACGATTATCTGGCACACCTTCTTTGGTGAGTAGTAGAGAGAACCACCTGTCATATGGAGGCACCGGAATCTGGCCTTCAGGAGGTGGAAGGTCCTTTCTATAACTCTCCTAGTTCGCCCATGTGCCTCATTGTAGCGTTCCTCTGCCTTTGTCCTGGAATTTCTCACTGGGGTCAGTAGCCATGACAGGTTGGGGTACCCAGAGTCACCTGCAAATGTCGAGGGACAACTGTTAGACACACACTAACCCTTAGGGACAACCCCAGACAACTATTCACATGGTATAGGGTCCTTGTCCTCACCTATTAGCCACACACGGTGCCTCTGGAGTTACCCCATCACATAAGGGATGCTGCTATTCCTCAGAATGTAAGCGTCATGCACTGAGCCTGGAAACTTGGCGTTCACATGGGAGATGTACTGGTCAGCCAAACACACCATTAGCACATTCATTGAATGGTAGCTCTTCCTGTTTCTGTACACCTGTTCACTCCTGCGGTGGGGTACCAAGGCCACATGTGTCCCATCAATGGCACCTATGAAGTTGGGGATATGTCCCAGGGCATAGAAGTCACCTTTCACTGTGGGCAAATCCTCCACCTGAGGGAACATGATGTAGCTGCACATGTGTTTCAGAAGGGCAGACAACATTCTGGACAACACGTTTGAGAACATAGGCTGGGACATCCCTGATGCAATGGCCACTGTTGTTTGAAAAGACCCACTTGCCCGGAAATGGAGTACTGACAGGACCTGCACTAGAGGGGGGATTCCTGTGGGATGGCAGATAGCTGAAATCAGGTCTGGCTCCAACTGGGCACACAGTTCCTGGATTGGGGCACGATCAAGTCTGTAAGTGATAATGATGTGTCTGTCTTCCATTGTCGACAAGTCCACCAGCGGTGTGTACACCGGAGGATGCCGCCATCTCCTCACCTGCCCCAGCGGACGTGCCCTATGGACGAGAACAGCAAGCACAGAGTCAGCCAACACTGAGGTAGTAAAAAAAGAATTTATTGCACACATTTGTCAATCCGCTATGTGACTGTCTCTGTGTGTATGCAGGGCCTGGATATGTGTGACGCATTTAAAAATAATGCCATGTGGCCATCTGAAATGGCGGCTGCCTGACCTGTAATGTGGGACAAGGGGATTTGAGGTAACTGCGCTGGCGTTGTACACCGTCGTGGTAGGCGGTCGAAGACCGCGGCGCAAACCTGCATTGGTTAACATTGGGCCCTATGGGTCCCAGGAGCCAATGACGATGTATGCCGGAGTTGACGGTACGCACCGCCGAGGACGTGACCGCCATTTTCTCTGTTCACTCACTTGATACCTGATCTTCAACAGGAGAGAACCAACACTGCAAGTGCTGCTGTGACCTCAGTCTGGAAGCGACAATGGCTCATGTGTCTGGGGAAAGGTCCCCTGCCTTCACTTCGGAGGAGTTGGAGAAGTTAGTGGATGGGGTCCTCCCCCAGTACACACTACTCTACGGTCCTCCAGACAAACAGGTGAGTACACTGTGAGCATGCTGTATGGGCAATGCCTGTTTGGAGTGGTGTGGATGGAAGATACAGGGGGGGAACTGAGGCCTGCATGAGTGGACGGTGAGTGTATGTGCGTCAGGGCAAGGGTGGGAACATGGGCCAATGACTGTGGCAGTCCAGAGGGTTAAAGGTTTTCCTTTTCCCCTGTACTATTCCTGTAGGTCAGTGCCCACCAGAAGAAGGATATTTGGCGTGCCATCGCCAAGGGCGTCCGGACCCTGGGGGGTCCACCACAGATGGAGCACCCACTGCCGGAAAAGATGGGAGGACATTCGCCGCTGGAGCAAGAAGACGGCGGAGGCCCAGCTGGGGATGGCCTCCCAACGTGGGAGGGGTGCCCATCGCACCATGACCCCCCTGATGTTCTGGATCCTGGCAGTGGCCTATCTGGAGTTGGATGGGCGCTGGAGGGCATCATAGCAGCCACAAGGGGGTGAGTACCACCACATCCATCTGACTCTGCACGCATTAGGAGGTGTCTGGGTGGGGGAGGTGGGCTGAGGGTTACCCTAGGCAAGGGCGAGCTTTGTAGGCAAGGAACCTTTGTGAGGCAGGCTATGTGGCACACCAACCCCACCAGTGGAAGAGCCATCTACACCTAGTCAGGCTGCTGTGACTTCCATGTGTGCAGCAATCAGGCATAGGCCTTGTACCCCATGTCCCTGTGATTAATTAGGGAACTCTAAGTGCATGGCGTAGTGCAGAGGGCGGCTGTGTCTGTAGTGTTCGCCAACGGTAGCGGTATTGCATGCACTGAACATGTCTTTTTTCTTTCTCCCCCCCCCCTTTTTGTGGTCTCCCTGTTCTTGTGTGCATTAGTATCATCAGGCGGAGGAGCAGTGGAACCAGAGCAGGAGGGAGCTGCATCCCACATGGCCCTGGAAGGTGAGACAACGGAGTCTGAAGTCGCCAGTGGGATGGAGGGTGAGGGGAGCTCCACGGCGGGGACAGGAGCAGAGACCAGCGACACCGACTGCTCCTCTGATGGGATGGGAGCTCCCTTGCAGTGGTGGGCCCCTCTGTGCCCACCGCATCTACAGGTAAAGCCGCCACCCCCTACCAGCACTGCCCTCCCAGCAGCCCCTCAGCGTGTGTCCCGTGGCCACTCACCCAGGAGGGTGGGCATCTCCTTCGCCCCAGGCACCTCAGGCCCTGCCCCAGTCAGCCCTGCAGCCATCAGTGAGGAGGCTATTGACCTCCTGAGATCCCTCACTGTTGGGCACTCTACCATTCTGAATGCCATCCAGGGTATAGACAGGCAGTTGCAACAAACAAATGCATACCTGGAGGGCATTCTTTCTGGCCAGGCAACCCAACAGTGAGCATTTCAGGCTCTGGCCTCAGCAGTGATGGCAGCCATTGTCCCTGTGTCCAGCTTCCCTCCTCCAACCTCCTCCACCCAGACCCAATCCCCTGTACCTCAGCCTATCCCAAGCACACCATCAGACCAGCATGCACACACCTCAACACACAAGGGTGGCTCAGGCAAACATAAGCACCACACATCCCACAGGCACTCACACAAGCACCATACCCATGCAGACATACCAACATCCACTGCCTCCACTGTGTCTCCCTCCTCCACGTCTCCCCCCTCCCTCCCTGTCTCGTCTCTACTCACACCTGCATGCACTACATCTTCAGCCAATACCTCCATCACCAGCACGCACATCACCACACACCGCTCACGTGCACTCACCACCCCCACTACCATTCACACATCCCCTGTTTCCTCTCCCAGTGTGTCTGTGACCCCTCCTCCCAAACTACACAAACGCAGTCACACACCCACCCAACAGCCATCCACCTCACAACAGCCTCCAGCCCCCAACCCAGCACCTAGGTCACCACATCACCAGGTACAGTGGTGCCAACAATAGCGGGATTCTGGAGTGTGCCAAGCAACAGGGCTGCCAGTGTCACAAGGAGCGAGGGCAAGGACATTCCCCCCCTCCAAAACAGAAAAAGTTGCCCACATCCCGGAGGGAGAAGGCGAATACACCTGTCACCAAGGGCTCAGGCAAAACAATAGTGGAATGTGGCAAGATAGCTGCGCCACCATCCAAGGTGGGGAAGGGCCAAAAAACAAAGGTAGGTCCATGCCGATGCCAACCTGCACGGCAGACAAGACCGCCACCGGCACCACCACCGGCACCGCCACCTGCACCGCTGCCACCAGCACTGCAGACACTGAGCCCGCCACCAGAACCGTAGTCAGTGAGCCTGCCACCAGCACTGCAGGCAGTGAGCCCGCCACCAGCACTGCCGCCAGCACCGCAGACACTGAGCCCTTCACCAGCACTGCAGTCAGTGAGCCCGCCACCAGCACTGCCACCACAATGACCGCCGCCAGCACCATTTCCACAGAGCCCACCACCAGCACCGATGCCACAGAGTCCACCGCAAGCACCGCCGCTACTGACACCGCCGCCAGCACCGCCAGCGGCCCTGCGACATTCTGAGCCAGTGGCACCACCGCAGACATGGCTGCCATCCCCAGTGGTCAGTCGTACGAGGCTGGTGGTCAGTTCCAGGAGCCTGGGCAGCTTCCATGATGCACCACCTTCAGTGGAGTGTCGCATCCACTACCTCAGTCCTTGGCAGGATGAAGCACTCTGGGCACAAAGCCCCCTCCAGAACCTGTGGAGAAAGGCATCCACTACCACTGTCCTTGGCAGGATGAAGCACTCTGGGCACAAAGCCCCCTCCAGAACCTGTGGAGAAAGGCATCCACTACCACTGTCCTTCGCATGATGAAGCACTCTGGGCACAAAGTGCCCTCCAGAAGCTGTGGAGAAACGCATCCACTACCTCTACCCTTGGCAGGATGAAGCACCCTAGACACCAAGCCCCCTCCAGAACCAGTGGAGTATCACATCCACTACCTCTGTCCTTGACAGGATGAAGCACTCTGGGCACAAAGCCCCCTCCAGAACGAGTGGAGAATCACATCCACTACCTCTGTCCTTGGCAGGATGAAGTACTCTGGGCACAAAGCCCCCTCCAGAACCAGTGGAGAAAGGAATCCACTACCTCTGTCCTTGGCAGGATGAAGCACTCTGGGCACAAAGCCCCCTACAGAACCAGTGGATAAAGGCATCCACTACCTCTGCCCTTGGCAGGATGAAGCACTCTGGGCACAAAGCCTCCTACAGAACCTGTGGAGAAAGGCATCCACTACCTCTGCCCTTGGCAGGATGAAGCACTCTGGGCACAAAGACCCCTCCCGAACCTGTGGAGAAAGGCATCCACTACCTCAGTCCTTGGCAGGATGAAGCACTCTGGGCACAAAGCTCCCTCCAGAACCAGTGGAAAAAGGCATCCACTATCTCTGTCCTTGGCAGGATGAAGCACTCTGGGAACAAAGCCCCCTCCAGAACCAGTGGAGACTGTTCTCCACTTGAGAGACTGTGGCTTTTCACTCCCCAGGATAAAGCAGTGGGAAAACCACCCACTAGAGAGACTTGAGAGACTGTGGCTTTGCACTCCCCAGGATAAAGCAGTGGGCAACCCACCCACTGAAAACACTTGAGAGACTGTGGCTTTGCACTCCCCAGAATAAAGCAGTGGGCAAACCACCCACTGGAGAGACTTGAGAGACTGTGGCTTTGCACTCCCCAGGATAAAGCAGTGGGCAACCCACCCACTGAAAAGACTTGAGAGACTGTGGCTTTGCGCTCCCCAGGATACATCAATGGGCATGGAGCCCCCTCGTGGAGCTGGCATCGTGCACTCATCAGGCTGAGGTGCCCCCACTTCCCTTCCCCCTGAGGTGCCTGTTTCATTTTGATTTGATGCCCCAGCAGTGTTCTCTCCGTTTGCAGTCTGGTATCGAGTGTGGGCCTCGCCCATGCATTTTGGGCCAGTGGTCCACAGACTTTGAATGGTGCACTATCCGGACTTGTATAGTTGGTGTACATAATTGTTTATACTGTATTTAAAGTTTTGACTGATGGATTTTTATTGATTACAATCGTTACAGTCATTTCCTTTTGTCATTGCGTTCTTCCAGGGGGGTGGGTAGGTGTATATGTAATGTTGCAGCATGTATTTGTGTGTATGGTGTTGTGGGTGAGGGTGGGGGTTGGGGTGGGGGAGGATGTGTTGCGTGTGTGTGTCACTCTCTTTTCCCTCCCCCCTCCCCTGTGTTGTAGGTGCAGTACTCACGTGGTTGTCGCCACTGTTTTTGTTGCTCCTGGTAGAGGAGCAGGAAAACTATTGCAGGGAGGATTTGGAGTTCTGGCTCCATTGCGTCCTGTTCCTCGTGGGTTGTGTAGAGGTGAGTGCTTCCCCTTCTAAGTCCTGTTTCTGCTGTGTTTTTGTTCGCGTTGAATCCGCCCTGGAAAAGGTGGTGGATTGGCCTGTCATAATAGTGTGGGCGGTACATTGTCTTCCGCCTTTCTGTTGGCGGTGACTGCCATGCTGTTTGTTTCTACCGCTGTGGCGGTCGGAGTTTTAAAGTGGCTGTCTATGTTGGCGGTTTCCACCATGGTTGTGATTCAATTTTTTTTACCACCGGCCTGTTGGCGGTCTTACTGCTGCTTTAACACCCACAGCCAGGGTTGTAATGAGGGCCTAAGGCGGTCATTACAACATTGGCGGTAAAAGCCGCTTACTGCCGTGCAGAAGACCGCCAACACACTGCAACGGCAGCGGAAATCCACCACAGCTATTATGACCCACAGCACGGAATCTGCCAAAATTCAGACACCCACACAAGTCCGCCACACCAAAGGTCAGTGATAAACTGGCAAAAACAAATCCTCCACCATCACGCCAACAGAAATACGCCCACACTATCACGAATCCACGCGGCAGTCTTTCAACTGCGGTATTCCATTGGCGGTACACACCGCCGCACTCAAAATACACACACACTTACAAAACACAACCACATTGGACAATTCGAAATACACACACCTGATACACATACACACACCACTCCCACACACCCAATACAATATAAAACACACACCCACATCACCCACAAACCCCTATGACCACAATTACTGAGAGAAGGCCAGAGAGAGACACCAATATCAACAACACTAGCATCCACAGGCACACAACACCATCACCCACATAAATTCTACGCACCTCACACTACACACCACTACATATCAGCACACTTATCACCCCACACACCACCCCACACATCACCTACACCACCCCATGGCACGGCAAAGACAACCCAGGTTCTCCGAGGAGGAGCTCAGGGTCATGGTGGAGGAAATCGTCCAGGTAGAGCCACAGCTATTTGGAGCACAGGTGCTGCACACCTCCATTGCAAGGAAGATGGAGCTATGGCGAAGAATAATGGACAGGGTGAACGCAGTGGGACAGCACCCAAGAAATCGGGAGGACATCAGGAAGAGGTGGAATGACCTACGGGGGAAGGTGCGTTCCGTGGTCTCAAGACACCACCTTGCGGTTCAGAGGACTGGCGGCGGACCCCTACCTCCTCCCCCACAACTGACAACGTGGGAGGAGCAGGTCTTGCTGATTCTGCATCCTGAGGGCCTTGCAGGAGTAGGTGGAGGAATGGACTCTGGTAAGTCAAATCTTAACTATTACATCCCCCACTCTACCTGCATGCCAGCACATACCCCCACCCTCACCCCCATCACTCTAACTCCT
Source organism: Pleurodeles waltl (assembly GCF_031143425.1). Classification (NCBI taxonomy): domain Eukaryota; kingdom Metazoa; phylum Chordata; class Amphibia; order Caudata; family Salamandridae; genus Pleurodeles; species Pleurodeles waltl. Next base: position 416,783,230 of record NC_090444.1, on the reverse strand, counting down.
CACAAATGTCCCAACATCACAAACCACACATCCTAACACCAAGCCCTGCATGCAACAACAAAGCATGGACACCCATCACTAAAGCATGCCCACTTCACATACCCATACACCCCCCTAAACCATCATCACACAAGGTCCCACACAGGAATGCAAGCACTGGGGTATGCGGTCACCCACCTATTGCACACCATGGCACACACAGATGTAATAAACATCCTTTTATACCCCTGCAGGACCCCTGCCCAACGTCACCGGACAGGAGGGTCCACACATGTCCACACCACCAACAGAAGAGGCCCACAGTGATGACAGCACCTCTGTCCAACTGGATCTAGATGACCAGCCTGACCCATCGGGGACCTCTGGACAGTCGGTTCCCCTCACCCAGTCACAGGCCACCACAGACTTTCCCCCCTCTGGAAACACCAGCACAGCACCCACCCAGCGGGCCCATACCTCCGTCCCCAGGACACGTCAGTCAGCAGTGTGTCCACCACTACAGGGAACCAAGGCTAACCCACCACCCCAACAACAACAGAGACCTGGGGGGCAGTGGTAGTGGGCATACGGTCCAGGGGATGGAGGCCCAGGAAAAAAAGGGGAACTGGGAGGGCTACTGTGCGACAGGGGGCAGACAGGCCCAGGGAACCCACTCTCCACGAGGCCCTCTCCAACATAATGGGAGCCTACCACCACTCCAAGGAGACGATGGTAACAGTACTGGCCAAGTTTCAGGAGACCCAGCGCCTGCAGGAGGAACAGTATTCGGGCTTCAGGGAGGAACTCAGAGCCATCAATTCCACCCTGGGCACCATCGTAGGGGTGCTGAAGGAAGTACTCAACACCAGGAGGGACACTGTAGCACTACAAGGGGCCCCTGACACTAGCATGGACGATGAACTGCCCACCACCTCTGCCGGCGCTAGTGGACAGGAGGCACTGCCACAGGACCACCACACCAGCATCCCACCCACTGCAGAGGGAGAACCACCTCGCAAACGGTCACTGAGATCCAGGACAAAGACAGAGAACGATGCCAGGACCCCTGCCAAGAAATGAGAACACCCTGAATGTCATCCTACTGTCCCACTTTGTCACCCTGTCCATCCTTTAACTGCCCCAGCTCCACTTCCTATGCCCATTAGGTCAATGCACCTGTGAGACAAATAAACTGGACTCTGCCATGGACATTCCTCCACCATCACCCCTCACCATTTTGCTACCCCCTCCAATATCAAGCACTTAAATAAACACCCTTAAAGCTCAAAACAATCTGGAGTCAGTCTGTGATTTCGGAATAGTGTATTAGCAATTACTGTGGCAAAAATCTCTTTCATTTGTAATGTCAACATACCTATGTCACACAGCTGTAGTCCATGAGGAATCAAAACAGATGTCACACATTGGAACCCACATCTGTGAAATCGTAAGGGAAAGTGACAACTCAGTGACCATACACTGGGTGAAAACGACAGACAGTAGAGAGGTAGTAGTGTTTAAGTACATGTAGTAGGCAGGTTTGTATTCTTACCTGTGTTTCACTGGAAATATTGCTGGATCAGTGAGTCCCTGTTGTCCATGTCTTCTTCTTCTGCTTCCTCGTCTTCACTGTCCACAGGCTCCACAGCTGCCACAACACCGCCATCTGGACCATCCTCCTGCAGGAAAGGCACCTGTCGTCGCAAAGCCAAGTTGTGAAGCATACAGCAGGCCACGATGATCTGGCACACCTTCTTTGGTGAGTAGAATAGGGATCCACCTGTCATATGGAGGCACCTGAACCTGGCCTTCAGGAGGCCGAAGGTCCGCTCGGTCACCCTCCAGGGTCGCCCATGGGCCTCATTGTAGCGTTCCTCTGCCCTTGTCCTGGGATTCCTCACTGGGGTCAGTAGCCATGACAGGTTGGGGTAACCAGAGTAACCTGCAAATGGCGAGGGACAACTGTTGGACACACAGTAACCTGTAGGGATATCCCCAGACAACCATTCCCACTGTCTTGCTTCCAGGTGCTCACCTAATAGCCACACATGGTGCCTCTGGAGTTGACCCATCACATAAGGGATGCTGCTATTCCGCAGGATGTAGGCGTCATGCACTGAGCCAGGGAACTTGGCATTCACATGGGAGATGTACTGGTCTGCCAAACATACCATCTGTACATTCATCGAATGATAACTCTTCCGGTTTCTGTACACCTGTTCACTCCTGTGGGGGGGGGGACCAAAGCCACAAGTGTCCCATCAATGGCACCTATGATGTTGGGGATATGTCCCAGGGCATAGAAATCACCTTTCACTGTAGGCAAATCCTCCACCTGAGGGAAAACGATGTAGCTCTGCATGTGTTTCAGCAGGGCAGACAACACTCTGGACAACATGTTGGAAAACATAGGCTGGGACATCCCTGATGCTATGGCCACTGTTGTTTGAAATGACCCACTTGCAAGGAAATGGAGCACTGACAGCACCTGCACTTGAGGGGTGATTCCTGTGGGATGGCGGATAGCTGACATCAGTTCTGGCTCCAACTGGGTACACAGTTCCTGGATTGTGGCACGGTCAAGCCTGTATGTGATGATCACATGTTTTTCCTCCATTGTCGACAGGCCCACCAACGGTCGGTACACCGGAGGATGCCGCCATCTCCTCACATGTCCCAGCGGACGGTGCCTATGAAGGACAACAGCGAAAACAGAGTCAAACAACTCAGAGGTACGTACCCACAGCTTACACAGAACACCAATCATAATCTAAAAAGTGGCCTGTATGTGTTTTGAGTCTAGGCATGTGTGAAGCAGTTAAAAATTAAGCCATGTGGGCCCCTGAAATGGTGGCTGCCGGACCTCTAAAGTGGGACAATGGGATGTGAGGTAACTGCTCTGGCGTTGTACACCGTTGCGGTAGGCTTTCGAAGACCGCGGCGCAATGCTGCATTGGTTAACATTGGACCCTATGGGTCCAGGAGCCAATGACGATGTACGCCGGCGGTTACGGTACGTACCACCGCGGACGTGACCGCCATTTTCTATCTGTTCAATCACACGATACCTGATCTTTGACAGGAGAGGACCTACACTGCAAGTGCTGCTGTGACCTCGGGCTGGAAGAGACAATGCCTCGAATGTCTGGGGAAAGGGCCCCTGCCTTCACATCGTAAGAGTTGGAGAAACTCGTGGATGGAGTCCTCCCCCAGTACACGCTACTCTACGGTCCTCCATACAAACAGGTAAGTACACTGGGAGCATGCTGTATGGGCTATGCCTGTCTGGAGAGGGGTGGATGTAAGAAGGAAGGGGGAAGAGTGCGGCGTGCATGAAACAACAGTGAGTGCATGTGCCACATGCCAAGGGTAGGGATGGGGACCAATGACTGTGACGGTGCAGTTGGTAATAAGTTTCTCTTCCCCCTGTACAAATCATGTAGGTCAGTGCCCACCAGAAAAAATATATTTGGTGTGCCATCGCCAAGGACGTCTGGACCCTAGTGGTCTACCACAGACGGAGCACCCACTGCCGGAAAAGAAGGGAGGACATTCGCCGCTGGAGCAAGAAGACGGCGGAGGCTCAGCTGGGGATGGCCTCCCAACGTGGGAGGAGTGCCCGTCGCACCATGACCCCCCTGATGTTCAGGATCCTGGCGGTGGCGTACCCGGAGTTGGATGGGTGCTGGAGGGCATCACAGCAGCCACAAGGGGGTGAGTACACTCTCATCCTGCTGATTTTGCGCACAGTGGAGGGGTCTGGGTCGGGGAGGTGGGCTGTGGGTTTCCCGAGGCCAGGGCGAATTCCATAGGCTAGGTCCCTCCGTAAGGCAGGCCATGTGGCACCCCACTGCACCTCTGTAGAGTGCCAAGTACACCTAGTCATGCCCCTGTGTCATCCATGTGTGCAGAGGTCGTCCATAGCCTAGTAGGCCATTTCCCAGGAATTGAACAGTATAGGCCAAGAGCGCGGCGTAGTGCAGGGGGCTTGTGTGTCTGTTGTGCCCGCCAACGGTAGCGGTATTGCATGCACTCAACATGTCTTTCTCCTGTCGTCCCCCCCTTTTTGTGGTCTCCCTGTTCTTGTGTGCATTAGCATCATCAGGCGGAGGAGCAGTGGAACTGGAGCACGAAGGGGCTGCATCCCACATGGCCATGGAGGGCCACACTACGGAATCAGACTTCACCAGTGGGACGGAGGGCGAGGGGAGCTCCACGGCGGGGACAAGAGCTGAGACCAGCGACACGGACTCGTCCTCTGATGGGAGCTCCCTTGTGGTGGTGGCAACATCTGTGCCCCTCCATGTACAGGTACAGCTGCCACCCCCCTTTCAGCACCGCCCTCCCAGCAGCCCCTCAGCCTTTGCCCCGTGCCCGCTCACCCGGGAGGGTGGGCATCACCTTCGCCCCAGGCACCTCAGACCCTGCCCCAGTCACCCCTGCTGCCCTCAGTGAGGAGGCCATTGACTTCCTCAGGTCCCTCACTGTTGGGCAGTCTACCATTTTGAATGCCATCCAGGGTGTAGAAAGGCAGTTGCAACAAACCAATGCATTCCTGGAGGGCATTCATTCTGTTCAGGTGGCCCTTCAGCAAGCTTTTCAGACTCTGGCCTTAGCACTGGTGGCAGCCATTGTCCCTGTGTCTAGCCTCCCCCCTCCAACTTCCTCCACCCAGACCCAATACCCTGTACCCCAGCCTATCCCAAGCACACCTCTAGACCAGCATGGACACACGTCAACACACAAGGGAAGCTCAGGCAAACATAAGCACCACACATCCCACAGGCACTCACACAAGCATCACACACATGCAGACACACCAACATCCACTGCCTCCACTGTGTCCCCCTCCTCCTCGTCTCCCTCCTCCCTCCCAATCTCGTCTACAATCACACCTGCATGGACTACCTCTGCAGCCACTACTGCCATCACCAGCACACCCACCACCACACCCCGCTCACGTGCAGTCACCACCCCCACTACCATTCACACGTCTCCTGTGTCTTCTCCCAGTGTGTCTGTGATGCCAACTCCCAAGATACACAAACGCAGGCACACACCCACCCAACAGCCATCCTCCTCACGACAGCCTCCAGCGCATTCACCTTCACCCAAAGTCAGCAAACGAACACCTCCTACAACCACAACCTCTTCCTCCACTCCCAAACCCCCTCCAGCTACCTGTCCCAGTGTCTCCCAAAAACTTTTCCTGGCCAACCTTGACCTCTTTCCCACACCTCTCCCACCCTGTCCGTCTCCTAGGTCCCGAACTAGCACCTCAGCCACAACATCTCCGGGATCAGTGGCGCCTGTAGTCACCGGAATCTGGAGTGCACCGGCCACCAGGGCTGCCAGTGTGGCACGGAGCCAGAGCACCGACATTCCCCCACCTGTGAAGCATCAGAAGTTGGCCAGTGCCTGGCGGGAGAGGGGGAAGACTCCAGCCACCAAAGCCGCTCCCAGGGGTCCCAGTGGGAGTGTGGAGTCAGCTGCGACACCTTCCAAGGTGGGGAAGGACCACAAGAAACCAGGAAAGTCTGGGAAGAGCAGCACGGCGGAGGACACCGCCATCATCCCCGCTGCCCAGGAGGCCACAGCCGTCATCCCCGCTGCCCAGGAGGCCACAGCCATCATCCCCGCTGCCCAGGAGACCACAGCCATCATCCCCGCTGACCATGAGGCCATAGCCATCATCCCTGTTGACCAGGAGGCCACAGCCATCATCCCCGCTGGGACAGAGAGGACCGCCAGCACAAGCCCCGCTGGGACAGAGAGGACCGCGAGCACAAGCCCTGCTGGAACAGAGAGGACCGCCAGCACAAGCTCCGCTGGGCTAGAGAGGACCACCAGCACAAGCCCCACTGGGACAGAGAGGACTGCCTGCACAAGTCCCGCTGGGCTAGAGAGGACCGCCAGCACAAGCCCCGCTGGGCTAGAGAGGTTTGCCAGCACAAGCCCTGCTGGAACAGATAGGACCACCAGCACAAGCCCCGCTGGGCCATGAAGGACCGCCAGCACAAGCCCCGCTGGGCCATGAAGGACCGCCAGCAGCTGAGTCACTGCAAAGGAGCCCGCCGCTCCAAGCACTGCAGGACAGGGCACCGCCGTCTCAAGCACCGCTGAACAGGGCACCGCCGTCTCAAGCACCGCTGAACAGGGCACCGCCACCTCAAGCAACGCTGGCCCATGAGCACCAAGGGCACTGAGTCCGTTACGGGCAGAATGAAGCACTCTGGGCACAATGCCCCCTCCAGAACCAGTGGAGAGATCCATCCACTACCTCTGTCCTTAGTAGGATGAAGCACTCTGGGCACAATGCCCCCTCCAGAACCAGTGGAGATATACATCCACTACCTCTGTCCTTAGCAGGATTAAGCACTCAGGGCACAATGCCCCCTCCAGAACCAGTGGAGACTGTTATCCACTTGAGAGACTGTGGCTTTGCACTCCCCAGGACTGAACAGTGGGCAACACACCAACCGTAGAGACTTGAGAGACTCTGGCTTTGCACTCTCCAGGATTGAACAGTGGGCAACCCACCCACTGTAGAGACTTGAGAGGCTGTGGCTTTGCACTCCCCAGGATTGAACAGTGGGCAACCCACCCACTGTATAGACTTGAGAGACTGTGGCTTTGCACTCCCCAGGATTGAACAGTGGGCATGTGGCCCTCTCGTGGATTTGGCGTTGTGCACTCAACCGGCTGAGGTGCCCCCCCTTTACCTCCCCCTGAGGTGCCTGTTTTCTTGCTCTCTGATGCCCCTGCAGTGTTCACTCCTTCATGGTCGGGGATCTTGTGTGGGCCTCGCCCACACCGTGTGGGCCCAGTGTTCCACGGATTTAATTGGAGCACTACCTGGACTACTATGCTTCGTGTATATGTTGTTAATAGTGTATATATATATATATATATGTTTGCATACTTGCTTTTAATATATTACAATGGTTCCACTAATTTCCTTTTGTCTTTGCATTCTTCCGGGGGCTGGGGGTGTGACTATCATGTATTAATATGTATTAGTGTGTGTGCTGTAGTGGGTGAGGGTGGGGGTGTTGCGTGTGTGTGTCCCTGTTTTTTCCCTCCTCCCTCCCCTGTGTCGTAGGTGCAGTACTCACCATGATCTTCGCCGCCGGCATTAGTGCTCCTGGTAGAGGAGCAGGAAGACTATCGCAGGGAGAATTTGGAGTTCCGGCTCCATGGTGTCCTAGTTCCTCGTGGGGTGTGTAGAGGTGAGCGTTTTCCCTTCGGAATCCTGTTTCCGCCGTATTTTTATCCGCAGTGAATCCGCCCCGGAAAAGGTAGCAGATTGGTAGGTTGTAATACTGTGGGCGGTACTTTGTCCTCCACCGGTCTGTTGGCGGTGACCGCCGCGCTGTTTGTCTGTACCGCCATGGCGGTTGGAGTGTTAAAGTGGCTGTCTTTGTTGGCGGTTTCCGCAAAGGTCGTAATTGCTAATTTTTTACCGCCGGCCTGTTGGCGGTCTTACCGCCGCTTTAACACCGACCGCCAGGGTTGTAATGACCACCTAAGTGTTTACATCTGTTCATGTTAAAGTGATGCATGCATAAATACTTTGTAAAAATTCATTTGCACTTTAAAACACTTTCTTTTATTCTCTGTTCAGAAAATAATTCCTGCAGAGGAAATTCTTTGCCGACGCTTCTACTATTTTTTAGGGAATTGCTCCTGTCCTTGACATTTTAGTGATCACGTTCAGGCCACTATCATCCATTCTTGTGGGTATATGTTCCCATACATAAAATGACACCAAATAGTGGTGTAAATAATTTTGTGAGCTCAAAATCAGGTTTCATTAATGCCAAAAGTAAATTTATACTCATAAATGAAATCTTTTATGAACCTATGCACAACTAAGGTGCCAAAACATCCAGTGGTGTAACAAAACTTGAGGGCTCCCCTCCCTGCAGAGTACATGGAGAAGCAGTTATGCGACAGTACGCTTTTTCTCTGCAAGAAAGTAGTGCAAGAGTTTGGTGGTGTCAGTGCGCATGTGAACTGCAAGTGTGTCGCATAACCGTTTCCTTGAACTGTTTGGCATTGACGTCAGTTCCGATCATTTTTTTTCATCAGTGAATTAAAATCATAGAATGTTTTTCTTAGGCAATAAAACAAATTGATTAATTAAAAATGAAAGAACCAATATTCCAGAGACTTTAAAAACACCGATCGACATGGCATATTTGCATTCATTATAAAACAATATAATAAATAATCCCCTACTCAAAGTATCCCATTAGGGAGGGGCACAGATGCATGAATACATTTAACTAAATTCAATGTCTTTTGGACAATTTCACTACTCACTGCAAATGTGAAAGCCTCTTTCGTTTGGAGGCATTCCTTTTTTATAAATAAAGAACTGAGGGCCATATTTATACTTTTTGACGCACAACTGCGCCAACGCAGTTGTGCGTCAAAAAATTTAATGCCAGCTAACGCCATTCCAAAGCGCCATGCGGGCGCCTTATTTATTGAATGACGTTAGCCGGCGCTGCGGACTGGTGTGCGTAAAAAAAAATGACCCACACCAGGCAGCGCCGGCGTAGGGGAAAATGGAGCTTGGGCGTCAAAAAATGGGGCAAGTCAGGTCTGAGGCAAAATATTGGCCTCAACCCGATTTGCGCCATTTTTTTTTACTCCCAACTCCCATTGAAATGACTCCTGTCTTAGAACAGACAGGAGTCATGCCCCCTTGCCCAATGGCCATGCCCAGGGGACTTACGTCCCCTGGGCATGGTCATTGGGCATAGTGGCATGTAGGGGGCACAAATCAGGCCCCCCTATGCCACAAAAAAAAAAAAAAAAAAATACTTACCTGAACTTACCTTAAGTTCCCTGGGATGGGTCCCTCCATCCTTGGGCGTCCTCCTGGGGTGGGCAAGGGTGGCAGGGGGTGTCCCTGGGGGCAGGGGAGGGCACCTCTGGGCTCCTTCCGAGCCCACAGGTCCCTTAACGCCTGCCCTGACCAGGCGTTAAAAAATGACGCAAAAGCGTCTGGATGTCATTTTTTCTGGCCCGCACACTCCTGTGCGTCATTTTTGCACGGGAGTTTAAATAAGGCGCACATGCCTTGGAGTCATTTTTTAGAAGGGAACGCCTACCTTACATATCATTAACGCAAGGTAGGTGTCCACGCAAAAAAATGACGCAAACTCCAAGATCTTTGGCGCTAGACGGGTCTAACGCCAAAGTATAAATATGGAGTTAGCTTTGCGTCGGATTTGCGTAAAAAAAAAAAACGACGCAAATCCGGCGCAAACAGAGTATAAATATGCCCCTGAGTCTTTTTACCTTACTAATTAAAGAATAACAAAAGCACAAAAACTGGAGCAGAGTTTATAAGCTGCCAATGCTTGTCGAAATTCCATGAATGGGATGCATAGAAAGCGTATGCAATTAAAAAGAAGTCCGGTTAATTTAGAGAGAGGAGCTAAAAGACAGTTTAGAAGAGGGTTTTCTAGGTGACTCCTCGGTTGATGAGTTTCAAGAGGTTTGCAATTATAACGCGGTCAACGCACTAAATAATTTGACCAGGGAGCATATCTTTACTGTCTCAGTGTGAGAGCACGGAAAATATAAGCTTTGAAAACGTTGTCTCTAACTTATTGCATGGTGTATTAGCTTATTAAATGAAGAAGAATATATTTTAATGATGATTGCTGCAGACTACATTCTATTCTCATGCACGAATGTCTACTAGAATTATGCAAGTGAACGATTTGCCTACATAAATTGGTTTGTGTACTGTCTAGCCAAAGAGCCGGTTTCTCTGGGAATACCAATAAGCCATAGTCAATGGAAGGGAGACGTTTTGCTTGAATGACAGATAGCAAAGGGGTGACCAAATATGTTTCTATATTGTTGTAGGGGGCAGCAGACAGCATCTGCTACTGTGGCAGGTTTGGTCTTTGGACCCAATGTTTTTGGTGGGTCTTTTTTGTCTGTCTACACTCCAACTAACAATATTTCCTTTGCCTCTCAGCTGCTATTTGCCCCCAGGTGCCACATATCCAATTTGCAGTTCTTATTGCTGAAAAGTAACATTACTGATATGCATGCATTAGTTGTTTTTTAAAATATATTTTTATTGATTTTTTTAACACAAAATAAATCAACAATCATTTGTGCTTAAGACATATCTCAACAGATAGTGCGCTTGTGAATAACTCGGAGGAGAGAGACTAACCCATCCAGGGCCACACCAAGCAGTCTCCAATCATTCTTTTACATATTTTTATAGGAATACCGACTTCCACTCACTATGCCAAAATATCAAGGAAAGCTTGGCTCCATGTGCATTTTGGTAAAAGTATACCATTTCGAACTTAAGTTTGAACTCTAGCGGACGTGCCAGGTGTGTGTGTGTATATAGGCCACCCATTGCATCTCCTGCTGGACCAGGAGTGTTGTCCATCACAATACAGGGATCTCTGTCAGCGAATGTTTAGAACATACCACTCCACTCCTCCATATCACGCTCCACATTGTAATCCTTGTGTACTCTACACAGTCTACTCTCTTCAGCCGCTGCTCATTTCAGGTACTCTGACCTCCACCTAATCAACCTCAGGCTCTCGAAACTGGCCCAGTGTATGGTGACGCACAAGCACCAACACCAACTGTGCAAACTTATATCTGATCTTTTTTCCCTGCTTGGATAATGGTAATAGACTCAAGATACAGTGGCGGACTGAAAGCTCCACACTAAGGTGGTTATTATGACATTGGCGGTGACTATTAAAGTGGTGGTAATACCACCAACAGGCTGGTGGTAATTACCGCCAAACTATGACCATGCCGGTGATAACTCCCATAGACAGCCAATGTACCACACCAACCGCCAGGGTGTTAACACCACTGACCAAGTCGGTAGCCATCAACAGCCAGGCGGAAGACAAAGTACGCCCACCATATTAAGACATGGCAAACGCCATGATTTCAGAGGCGGTACCAACGCCATCAAAATCCTGTCAGAAACAGAACACAGAAGACGAAAGACTCACCATCAGAGACACAGAGAAGATCAACGCCGCCATGGAACCGGAACTTCAAGTCTTCCCGATGCTCTTCTACGCCATGTTCCACCTGGAACACCAATGCCAACGAAGACGACAACGGTGAGTACAGCCGCCTAGCACACAAGGGAGGGAGGGAGGAAAAGGAGAGAGAAACACACACACACAACACACACCATTCACACACACCATACACACAACCAGCTGCAGAGGAAAAACAATGTCACAGGACCCATGTCTTAATAATGCAAGGACTACATTTTTCCAGTACTGACAGTGTAATTTGATGCAAACAGCCACCATATTGTCCATATGACAAACAATACCTGAGTCACTGTTCCAAAAGGGCCAATGGCCAGTCCAAAGTACAAAAGGCCCACATGGCCACAGGGCACAGTCCAAGGCCCAACTCGTTCCCTGACGTAATCCGCACTACACTGCAGGGGCATCATGTTGTTAATGGGCAGGCACCTCAGGGGGAAGGGGGGTGAAGGGCACCTCAGCTGAAGTGAGGAACTTGCCCACTGGTTCTGGAGGGGGCTCCATGCCCATTTCAATTTGCTGGGGAGTGCAAGGTCACAGTCCCTGACTTGGGGAACTTGCCCTCTGGTTCTGGAGGGGGCTCCACTCCATGCCCATTTCAATATGCTGGGGAGTGCAAGTTCACAGTCCCTGAGTTGGGGAACTTGCCTACTGGTTTTTTTTGGGGGGGTTCTTGTACAACAGGCCCTGGAGGGTGGCATACATGCTGTGGAGGTGAGGGCTGCTGTGTCCCACTGGAGGTGAGGACTGCTGTGTCCCAAATGGAGGTGAGGGCTGCTGTGTCCCAACTTGAGGTGAGGGCTGTTGTGTTCCACCTAGAGGTGAGGGCTGCTGTGTCCCAACTGGAAGTGAGGGCTGCTGTGTCCCAGCTGGAGGGGAGGGCTGCTGTGTCCCTCCTTTCCCACTGCTGTTGGAGGGGGTCTCTTGCCTCTCTTAGTTGGTGGAGTGGGAACCTTCCCTTTCCTAGGTGGTGTAATGGAATCCTTCTCTCTCTTGGGTGGTGGAGTGGGATCCTTCCCTTTCTTGGGTGGTGTAGTGGGATCCTTCCCTCTCTTGGGTGGTGGAGTGTGATCCTTCCCCCTCTTAGTTGATGGGGTGGGATCCTCTGTCCTTTGGGTGGTGGAGTGGGATCCTTTCCTTTCTTGCCCCAACGACTAGGAGGTGCCTCCACTGTCCCCGTGGACTGTTTGGCTGAGGTGCTGGGCTGGGTTGTTGTGACCCTGCTCTTATGGGCAGGACAGGGGGAGGGGGAGAGAAGAGGTCAAGTTGGGCAAGGAAAAGCTTCTTAGGGACGGTGTGGCGGGATGAGGGAGGAGGGATGGGGTGGAGGTTGATGGAGTGGTTGTTGGAGGTATATGTCTGCTGGACTGGGGTGCAGGTGCATGGGCAGTGTGCTGAGTTGAGGTGGATGGCTGTTGGGTGTCTAAGTGTGTGCGTCTGTGACTCTTAGGAGTGGGGCAGACAGGGTGGGAGAGGAGACCAGGGATGCATGGATGGATGTTGTGGCGGTGTCTGCAAGTGAGGTGTGTGTGCTGCTTGGTGTGGTGATGGTGGTGGTGGCTGTTGATGCAGTGCATGCAGGTGTGAGTGAGATGTGACAGTGAGGGAGGAGGAGGAGGGGAAAACAGTGGAGGGAGTGGATGTGTGTGCATCTGTCTATTGTTTGTGTGAGTGCTTGTGGCCTGACGTGTGCTGCCTGTGTTTGTCTGTGCCACTCTTGTGTGATGTTTTGTGTGCATGCTTGTATGTATGTGTGCATGGGATCATTTGGGGTTGAGGAGATTGGGACTGGGAAGTGGTAGTTGGAGGGGGGACGGTAGGTACATGGACAATGGCTGCCATCAGAAAGGAAGCCAGAGCCTAAATCGATCTCTGTTGGGCCACCAATACACTGTGAATGCCCTCCAGGAATGCATTACATTGCTGCATCTGGGATGCCACCCCCTGGATAGCATTCACAATGGTTGACTGCCCTACAGAGATGGATCTCAGGAGGTCAATAGCCTCCTCACTCAGGGCAGCAGGGCTGACTGGGGTAGGGCCTGAGGTGCCTGAGGCGAAGGAGATGCCCACCCTCCTGGGTGAGCAGGCATGGGCAACTCGGTTAGGGGCTTCTGGGAGGCGGTGCTGGTACAGGGGGTGGCGACTGTACCTGTAGCTGGGGTGGTTACAGGGGTGTCCGTCACCACCAGGGAGCTTCCATCGAAGGAGGTATCTAAGTCCGTGTTGTCACCTCCTGTCTCCACTGTGGTGCTCCCCTCGCCCTCCGTCCCACTGGTCCCCCTCGGCATCGGGGGACTCTGCCTCCTGGGTCCTTTGGGATGCAGCTCCCTCTGTCGACAGTGCCCATGCTCCTTCACCAAATGATGCTAATGCACACATGGACAGGATGACAAAAGAAACAAGCATTTGCAATGCAATAGGTCTCGCATTAGCTTGAGTTAGAGCTATTGGCATTGTAAATTCATAACTGGACTTTTCTTGCCACATAAATTAGTTAACCCTGCCTCATAATTTCCTTTTTTCCTGCCTTATAATTCCAGTGAGCCTGCATATAACTAAAGCACTTCTAATTACCTTCTTCCTCTATCTGCAGCAACAAAAATGAAAATGTTGCCATTTAGCATCCAAATTTCACCCACAAGAACGCTTAAAAAGATAATGAATGATGGTAGGGGTTATTATTCTGGAGTCCCTGCTAACATAGTTTGGGGATCCAGAGATGCTATAGACAGAAAGAGCACATTGTGGTCGATGTTTTGAAGGTGCTCCTATTGTCCTGGGGCCACTACATGCTGAAACATGAGCAAAAAGTGTTTTATAAAAGGAATGCCCTGCTAAGCATTATAAGGCATGTTTCCGTGCCATAAATATTTTAATATGTTCCTATGACTGTAATGCTTAGAACTGCCCCTATAGGACACCATAATAAAAATAACATTTATAAGAAACATGATCATTTAACTATATATACATTTAAATAAAACAAAAACAGATCCACCCATGTACCAGCATGTACACATAAGAGGACTTGAGACAGTGTACAAGAGCTATTTCTAAGCTTCGGGCTGTAACAAGAGCCCTGTACCAGCGTTTCCTGAACTGCGATGGCTTTGAATAATACAGCAAATAAAAAGTGCTATAGAGAAACAGTGCACATGGGACCAGGTATCCCTGCCCTGAAGGGTAATATGTTCTGTCTTGGTGGCGGCAGTGGGCACTGCAGAATGCACTGACACAGAAGGGTACCAATGGCTGGAGCAGGCTGGCCTGTTTCCCAAGCAGTATGCTGTGGTCACGGGGTAAAAACTGTGAATGACACTCCAAGAAACCACTAGATGAAGAAATGTCTTTAAAAGCCTCAATCTGAATCTATGTATATAGTCCATGCATTGTCATACTGTAGGAGGCTGGACTGGCTTGTAGTGGGTACCAAGGGGTACTTACACCTTGCACCAGGCCCAGGTATCCCTTATTAGTGTAGAGGGGTGTCTAGCAGCTTAGGCTGATAGAAAAGGTAGCTTAGCAGAGCAGCTTAGGCTGAACTAGGAGACGAGTGAAGCTCCTACAGTACCACTAGTGTCATATGCACAATATCATAAGAAAACACAATACACAGATATACTAAAAATAAAGGTACTTTATTTTTATGACAATATGCCAAAGTATCTCAGTGAGTACCCTCAGTATGAGGATAGCAATTATACCCAAGATATATGCACACAATACCAAAATATGCAATAATAGCAATAGAAAACAGTGCAAAAATGTATAGTCACAATAGAATGCAATGGGGGCACATAGGGATAGGGGCAACACAAACCATATACTCTAGAAGTGGAATGCGAACCACGAATGGACCCCAAACCTATGTGACCTTGTAGAGGGTCGCTGGGACTGTAAGAAAACAGTGAGGGTTAGAAAAATAGCCCACCCCAAGACCCTGAAAAGTGGGTGCAAAATGCACCTAAGTTCCCCAAAGAGCACAGAAGTCGTGATAGGGGAATTCTGCAAGGAAGACCAACACCAGCAATGCAACAACAATGGATTTCCTGACAAGAGTACCTGTGGAACAAGGGGACCAAGTCCAAAAGTCACGATCAAGTCGGGAGTGGGCAGATGCCCAGGAAATGCCAGCTGTGGGTGCAAAGAAGCTGCCACCAGATGGTAGAAGCTGTGGATTCTGCAAGAACAACAAGGGCTAGAAACTTCCCCTTTGGAGGATGGATGTCCCACGTCGTGAAGAGTCGTGCAGAGGTGTTTCTGTGCAGAAAGACCGCAAACAAGCCTTGCTAGCTGCAAGGGTTGTGGTTAAGGTTTTTGGATGCTGCTGTGGCCCAGGAGGGACCAGGATGTCGCCAATTGCGTGAGGGGACAGAGGGGGTGTCCAGCAAGACAACGAGCCCTCTCAGAAGCAAGCAGCACCCGCAGAAGTGCCAGAACAGGCACTACAAAGTGGAGTGAACCAGAGCTCACCCGAAGTCACAAAAGAGGGTCCCACAACGCCGGAGGACAACTCAGGAGGTCGTGCACTGCAGGTTAGAGTGCTGGGGACCCAGGCTTGGCTGTGCACAAAGGAAATCCTGGAAGAGTGCACAGGAGCCGGAGTAGCTGCAAAACATGCGGTTTCCAGCAATGCAGTCTAGCGTGGGGAGGCAAGGACTTACCTCCACCAAACTTGGATTGAAGAGTCACTGGACTGTGGGAGTCACTTGGACAGAGTTGCTGAGTTCAAGGGACCTCGCTCGTCATGCTGAGAGGAGACCCAGAGGACTGGTGATGTAGTTCTTTGGTGCCTGCGGTTGCAGGGGGAAGATTCCGTCGACCCACAGGAGATTTCTTCGGAGCTTCTAGTGCAGAGAGGAGGCAGACTACCCCCACAGCATGCACCACCGGGAAAACAGTCGAGAAGGTGGCAGGATCAGCGTTACAAGGTCGCAGTAGTCATCTTTGCTACTTTGTTGCAGTTTTGCAGGCTTCCAGCGTGGTCAGCAGTCGATTCCCTGGCAGAAGGTGAAGAGAGAGATGCAGAGGAACTCTGATGAGCTCTTGCATTCGTTATCTAAAGAATTCCCCAAAGCAGAGACCCTAAATAGCCAGAAAAGGAGGTTTGGCTACTTAGGAGAGAGGATAGGCTAGCAACACCTGAAGGAGCCTATCAGAAGGAGTCTCTGACGTCACCTGCTGGCACTGGCCACTCAGAGCAGTCCAGTGTGCCAGCAGCACCTCTGTTTCCAAGATGGCAGAGGTCTGGAGCACACTGGAGGAGCTCTGGGCAGCTCCCAGGGGAGGTGCAGGTCAGGGGAGTGGTCACTCCCCTTTCCTTTGTCCAGTTTCACGCCAGAGCAGGGCTGGGGGATCCCTGAACCTGTGTAGACTGGCTTATGCAGAGATGGGCACCATCTGTGCCCATCAAAGCATTTCCAGAGGCTGGCGGAGGCTACTCCTCCCCTGCCCTGACACCTTTTTCAAAAGGGAGAGGGTGTAACACCCTCTCTCTGAGGAAGTCCTTTGTTCTGCCTTCCTGGGCCAAGCCTGGCTGGACCCCAGGAGGGCAGAAACCTGTCTGACGGGTTGGCAGCAGCAGCAGCAGCAGTGAAACCCCGAGAAAGGCAGTTTGGCAGTACCCGGGTCTGAGCTAGAGACTTGGGGGATCATGGAATTGTTTCCCCAATGCCAGAATGGCATTGGGGTGACAATTCCATGATCTTAGACATGTTACATGGCCATGTTCGGAGTTACCATTGTGACGCTATACATATATTGTGACATATGTATAGTGCACGCGTGTAATGGTGTCCCCGTACTCACAAAGTCCGGGGAATTTGCCCTGAACAATGTGGGAGCACCTTGGCTAGTGCCAGGGTGCCCACACACTAAGTAACTTAGCACCCAACCTTTACCAGGTAAAGGTTAGACATATAGGTGACTTATAAGTTACTTAAGTGCAGTGGTAAATGGCTGTGAAATAACGTGGACGTTATTTCACTCAGGTTGCAGTGGCAGGCCTGTGTAAGAATTGTCAGAGCTCCCTATGGGTGGCACAAGAAATGCTGCAGCCCATAGGGATCTCCTGGAACCCCAATACCCTGGGTACCTCAGTACCATATACTAGGGAATTATAAGGGTGTTCCAGTATGCCAATGTAAATTGGTGAAATTGGTCACTAGCCTGTTAGTGACAATTTGGAAAGAAATGAGAGAGCATAACCACTGAGGTTCTGGATAGCAGAGCCTCAGAGAGACAGTTAGTCATAACACAGGTAACACATACAGGGCACACTTATGAGCACTGGGGCCCTGGCTGGCAGGGTCCCAGTGACACATACAACTAAAACAACATATATACAGTAAAATATGGGGGTAACATGCCAGGCAAGATGGTACTTTCCTACACAACCCCACCCCCCCAAACGAAGGACAATAAGACTAGCCATTACCTGATGAGTCTTCATTGTCTAAGTGGAAATATCTGGAGAGTCCATCTGCATTGGAGTGGGTACTCCCAGGTCTATGTTCCACTGTATAGTCCATTCCCTGTAGGGATATGGACCACCTTAACAATTTAGGGTTTTCACCTTTCATTTGTTTTAGCCAAAGTAGAGGTTTGTGGTCTGTCTGAACAATGAAGTGAGTGCCAAACAGGTATGGCCTCAACTTCTTCAGTGCCCAGACCACAGCAAAGGCCTCCCTCTCTATGGCAGACCAACGCTTTTCTCTAGGGGTCAACCTCCTGCTGATAAAAGCAACAGGTTGATCGTGGCCCTCAGAATTAAGTTGTGATAAGACTGCCCCTACCCCTGATTCAGATGCATCAGTTTGGACAATTAATTTTTTGGAGTAACAGGGGCTTTTCAGGACAGATGCAGAGCACATGGCCTGCTTCAGCTCCTCAAAACTTTCTGACAGTTTGCTGTCCATAATACTTTTTTAGGCATTTTCTTAGATGTGAGGTCATTAAGAGGGACTGCAATGGAGCCATAGTTCTTTATGAACCTCCTGTAGTACCCAGTGAGGCCTAAGAAGGCTCTCACCTGAGTCTGAGTTGTAGGGGGAACCCAATCTATAATAGTTTGGATTTTCCCCTGAAGTGGTGCAATCTGTTCTCCACCTACCAGGTGTCCCAGATAAACCACTTTCCCCTGCCCTATCTGGCACTTTGAAACCTTGATAGTGAGGCCTGCCTTTTGCAGGGCCTCCAAAACGTACCATAGGTGGACCAGGTGATCACCCCAGCTGGAGCTAAAGACAGCTATATCATCTAGATATGCTGCACTAAAAGCCTCCAACCCTTGCAGGACTCTATTCACCAACCTTTGAAAAGTGGCAGGTGCATTTTTCAACCCAAAAGGCATTACTGTGAATTGGTAGTGCCCTCCAATGGTTGAAAATGCAGTTTTTGCTTTTGCATCCTCTGATAACTTGATCTGCCAATACCCTGCAGTCAAATCAAAGGTGCTTAGATACTTGGCAGATGCCAGTGTATCTATTAGCTCATCTGCCCTGGGTATAGGGTGAGCATCAGTTTTGGTTACCTGGTTGAGACCTCTATAGTCTACACAAAATCTCATTTCCTTCTTTCCATCTTTGGAATGAGGTTTTGGTACAAATACCACAGGAGAGGCCCATGGACTTTCAGAGTGCTCAACCACTCCCAGTTCAAGCATTTTCTGAACCTCTTGTTTTATGCAGTCCCTGACATGGTCAGGCTGCCTATAGATCTTACTTTTGACATGCAAGCTGTCTCCAGTATCTATAGTGTGCTCACACCAGGAAGTGGTGCCTGGCACCGTAGGAAAGAGTTCAGAAAACTGACCCAGGAGATTTATGCAGTGGTCTTTCTGCTCAGCAGTAAGACAATCTGCCAAAACTACACCTTCCACTAGAGCATCTTTTTCTGTGGAAGAGAAGAGATCAGGGAGAGGGTCACTCTCTTCTTCCTGTCCTTCATCTGTTGCCATGAGCAGGGTGAGATCAGCCCTGTCATAGTAGGGTTTTAGGCGATTGACATGGAGCACCCTAAGGGGATTCCTGGCAGTGCCTAAGTCAACCAAGTAGTTGACTTCTCCCTTTTTCTCAACAATAATGTGGGGACCACTCCATTTGTCTTGGAGTGCTCTTGGGGCCACAGGCTCCAAGACCCACACTTTCTGCCCTGGTTGGTACTGAATCAGAACAGCCTTCTGGTCATGCCATTGCTTTTGGAGCTCTTGGCTGGCCTGAAGGTTTTTACTAACCTTTTTCATGTTCTCAGCCATCCTAGATCTTAGGCCAAGTACATAGTCCACTTAATCTTGCTTAGGAGCTTTTAAAGGTTGTTCCCAACCCTCCTTTACAAGTTTTAGAGGACCTCTCACAGGGTGTCCAAATAGGAGTTCAAAGGGGCTGAAGCCCACTCCTTTTTGGGGTACCTCCCTGTAAGCAAAAAGGAGGCAAGGTAACAGGACATCCCATCTCCTGCGGAGTTTTTCAGGGAGTCCCATTATCATTCCTTTGAGAGATTTATTAAACCTCTCAACCAGTCCATTTGTTTGTGGATGATACTGTGTGGTGAACTTGTATGTCACACCACATTCCTTCCACATGGCCTTTAAGTAAGCAGACATGAAATTGCTTCCCCTGTCTGATACCACCTCTTTTGGGAAGCCCACCCTGGAAAAGATTCCCAGGAGGGCCTTTGCCACTGCAGGAGCTGTAGTGGTCCTTAGAGGAATTGCTTCAGGATATCTGGTGGCATGGTCCACTACTACCAAGATAAACCTATTGCCTGAAGCAGTAGGAGGGTCAAGGGGGCCAACTATGTCAACCCCTACCCTTTCAAAGGGAACCCCAACCACAGGCAGTGGAATAAGGGGTGCCTTTGGAGTGCCACCTGTTTTGCCACTGGCTTGACAGGTTTCACAGGACTTACAAAATTCCTTTGTGTCCTCTGACATTCTAGGCCAATGAAACAAGGGGACAAGCCTGTCCCAAGTTTTCATTTGCCCCAAATGTCCAGCTAAGGGAATGTCGTGGGCTAGAGTTAGGAGGAACCCTCTGTATTGTTGAGGAATCACCAATCTCCTGGCAGCTCCAGGTTTTGGATCCCTTGCTTCAGTATATAAAAGGTTGTCCTCCCAGTAAACTCTGTGAGAGTCACTGACATCCCCATTTGCTTGTTTGACAGCTTGCTGCCTTAGACCCTCTAGTGTGGGACAGGTATGCTGTGCCACACTCAGCTTCTCCCTGGCAGGCCCCCCTTCACCCAAAAGCTCAGAAGTGTCTGCTTCCAGCTCCTCTGGTGTAGGTTCTGCACAGGGTGGAAATTCTTCTTCCTCAGAAGTTGAATCCTCTGTAGAGGGAGGGATAGTAGGAAGTGCTTTACTTCTACTAACCCTAGCTTTAGGGAGCACTTGGTCCATTCTTCCAGGATCCAAGTCACCCTGTCCTTTTTGCTTTTTGGCCTGAGCCCTGGTTAATGCAAAAATATGCCCTGGAATGCCCAGCATTGCTGCATGAGCCTCCAACTCCACTTCTGCCCAAGCTGATGTCTCTAAATCGTTCCCTAGTAGACAGTCTACAGGTAAATCTGAGGCAACCACAACTTTCTTTGGACCAGTAACCCCCCCCAGTTGAGATTCACAACAGCCATGGGTGGCTAAGAGTGTTGTTATGAGCATCAGTCACTTGGTACTGGTGACCAAGTAGGTGTTGTTCAGGGTGGACCAGTTTCGCTCTTACCATTGTAACACTGGCACCTGTGTCCCTGTAGGCCTGAACCTCAACACCATTTATTAGGGGAAGTTGCTTGTACTTATCCATATTAAGGGGACAAGCAACCAAGGTGGCTAAATCAATAGCCCCTTCAGAGACTAACACAGCCTCTGTGGTCTCCCTAACAAGACCAACCCCAACTAAATTACCAAAAGTGAGCCCAGCTACTTCCTTGGATTGGCTATTAGTAGGTTTGCTCCCACCACCACTGTAATTACTAGGGTCACTTGGTGTAGCAGTAGGGGTTGTGGTAGTGGGAGGCTTGGTGCTTTTCTTTGGACAACTGGGATCTGTTGTCCAATGGCCTTTTATTTTACATAAATAGGACCAGGGTTTCTTTTCTTTGTTTTGATTTGAAGAGGATTTGGGCCCACCACCCCCACCAGAGTGTTTTTGTGGGCCTGATGAAGACTCATTTTTAGATTTGTCCCCACCCTTGTCAGAAGACTTACCATCCTTCTTCTTGCCATCCTTGTCACCCCCTGTATGAACTTTTCTGTTCACCCTTGTTCTGACCCATTTGTCTGCCTTCTTTCCCAATTCTTGGGGAGAGGTCAGATCAGAGTCTACCAGGTACTGGTGTAACAAATCAGACACACAATTATTAAGAATATGCTGTCTCAGGATTAAGTTATACAGGCTTTCATAGTCAGAAACTTTACTGCCATGTAACCACCCCTCCAAGGCCTTCACTGAATGGTCAACAAAGTCTACCCTGTCTTGTGAAGACTCCTTTTTGGTTTCTCTGCACTTGATCCTGTACTGTTCAGTGGTTAAGCCATAACCATCTAGGAGTGCATTCTTAAGAACTGTAAAATTATTGGCATCACTTTCTTTAACAGTAAGGAGCCTATCCCTACCCTTTCCACTGAAAGATAGCCATGGGATAGCAGCCCACTGCCTTTGAGGGACCTCCTGTACAACACAGGCCCTCTCAAGTGCATCAAACCACTTGTTAATGTCATCTCCCTCCTTGTAAGGGGGAACTATCTTGTGCAGATTCCTAGAATCATGCTCTTTTACAGGATGACTATTTGGAGTACTGCTGCTGCCACCATGGGGTCCAAACCCCAACCTCTGTCTCTCTTTTTCTAAGTCAAATGCTTGTCTATCTAAATCCAGCTGTTGCTTCTTGAGCTTCAGCCTGGATTCTTCCACTCTCAATCTATTGAGCTCCCTTTCTAACACTCTGTATTCAGGGAGGGTGGGTTGGGCATGCTTTGACACAGAAGAATGATGAGAATGAACAGAGGGAGACCTGTCCCTAACAGATGGCACTCTAACAACCTGGCCTAAAGGAGTTATCTCTATACTATGATGAGAACTCACATCAGTACCAACCCTGCTAGGTGGTCTGCTAATGGGCAGGTTGGGAAGGTTCCCTTCTAACTCCTTTACTAGGGGTGCCCCAGAATCAGAGTGGGAACCATCAGCTAATCTCTCACCAGAAGTGCCAACTAAGGTCCTATCTTGTTCAATGAGCATATTAACTAACAGTTGTCTTGAGGGATTCTTCCCTACCACTAAACCTCTATCTACACAGAGACTCCTTGCTTCTTTCCAGCTAAGGTTGTCATAAGCTATGCTGGCCAGATCAAGAGTTTGGCCTGTACCAGACATGATAGAAAAGGTTTAAGGGACAGAAAAAGAAAGAACAAAGTTTTCAGAACTTTTTAAGGAACAGAAAAAAAATGTTTTAAACTTTTTAAAAGTTTAGAGGTACTTTTCAGCACTTAGCAAGAAGAGTAACAGAAGAAAAGCAAAACTTTTTGGTTAGGTGTACATACACTGAACTTGTTTTGTATATTTTTCTCTTATGAAAAGTACAAAATGACAAAGTGGTAAGTAGTTGCAAGTACTTATCCCACCGCTGCCACCAATGTAGGAGGCTGGACTGGCTTGTAGTGGGTACCAAGGGGTACTTACACCTTGCACCAGGCCCAGGTATCCCTTATTAGTGTAGAGGGGTGTCTAGCAGCTTAGGCTGATAGAAAAGGTAGCTTAGCAGAGCAGCTTAGTCTGAACTAGGAGACGAGTGAAGCTCCTACAGTTCCACTAGTGTCATATGCACAATATCATAAGAAAACACAATACACAGATATACTAAAAATAAAGGTACTTTATTTTTATGACAATATGCCAAAGTATCTCAGTGAGTACCCTCAGTATGAGGATAGCAATTATACACAAAATATATGTACACAATACCAAAATATGCAATAATAGCAATAGAAAACAGTGCAAACAATGTATAGTCACAATAGAATGCAAAGGGGGCACATAGGGCTAGGGGCAACACAAACCATATACTCTAGAAGTGGAATGCGAACCACGAATGGACCCCAAACCTATGTGACCTTGTAGAGGGTCGCTGGGACTGTAAGAAAACAGTGAGGGTTAGAAAAATAGCCCACCCCAAGACCCTGAAAAGTGGGTGCAAAGTGCACCTAAGTTCCCCAAAGAGCACAGAAGTTGTGATAGGGGAATTCTGCAAGGAAGACCAACACCAGCAATGCAACAACAATGGATTTCCTGACGAGAGTACCTGTGGAACAAGGGGACCAAGTCCAAAAGTCACGATCAAGTCGGGAGTGGGCAGATGCCCAGGAAATGCCAGCTGTGGGTGCAAAGAAGCTGCCACTGGATCGTAGAAGCTGTGGATTCTGCAAGATCGACAAGAGCTAGAAAATTCCCCTTTGGAGGATGGATGTCACACGTCGTGAAGAGTCGTGCAGAGGTGTTTCCGTGCAGAAAGACCGCAAACAAGCCTTGCTAGCTGCAAGGGTTGCAGTTAGGGTTTTTGGATGCTGCTGTTGCCCAGGAGGGACCAGGATGTCGCCAATTACGTGAGGGGACAGAGGGGGTGTCCAGCAAGATAAAGAGCCCTCTCAAAAGCAAGCAGCACCTGCAGAAGTGCCAGAACAGGCATTACAAAGTGGAGTGAACAGGAGCTCACCTGAAGTCACAAAACAGGGTCCCACGATGCCGGAGGACAACTCAGGAGGTCGTGCACTGCAGGTTAGAGTGCCGGGGACCAAGGCTTGGCTGTGCACAAAGGAAATCCTGGAAGAGTGCACAGGAGCTGGAGTAGCTGCAAAACACACGGTTCCCAGCAATGCAGTCTAGCGTGGGGAGGCAAGGACTTACCTCCACCAAACTTGGACTGAAGAGTCACTGGACTGTGGCAGTCACTTGGACAGAGTTGCTGAGTTCAAGGGACCTCGCTCGTCATGCTGAGAGGAGACCCAGAGGACCGGTGATGTAGTTCTTTGGTGCCTGCGGTTGCAGGGGGAAGATTCCGTCGACCCATGGGAGATTTCTTCAGAGCTTCTAGTGCAGAGAGGAGGCAGACTACCCCCACAGCATGCACCACCAGGAAAACAGTCGAGAAGGCGGCAGGATCAGCGTTACAATGTCGCAGTAGTCGTCTTTGCTACTTTGTTGCAGTTTTGCAGGCTTCCAGCGCGGTCAGCAGTCGATTCCGTGGCAGAAGGTGAAGAGAGAGATGCAGAGGAACTCTGATGAGCTCTTGCATTCGTTATCTAAAGAATTCCCCAAAGCAGAGACCCTAAATAGCCAGAAAAGGAGGGTTGGCTACTTAGGAGAGAGAATAGGCTAGCAACACCCGAAGGAGCCTATCAGAAGGAGTCTCTGACGTCACCTGCTGGCACTGGCCACTCAGAGCAGTCCAGTGTGCCAGCAGCACCTCTGTTTCCAAGATGGCAGAGGTCTGGAGCACACTGGAGGAGCTCTGGGCACCTCCCAGGGGAGGTGCAGGTCAGGGGAGTGGTCACTCCCCTTTCCTTTGTCCAGTTTTGCGCCAGAGCAGGGCTGGGGGATCCCTGAACTGGTGTAGACTGGCTTATGCAGAGATGGGAACCATCTGTGCCCATCAAAGCATTTCCAGAGGCAGGGGGAGGCTACTCCTCCCCAGCCCTGACACCTTTTTCCAAAGGGAAAGGGTGTAACACCCTCTCTCTGAGGAAGTCCTTTGTTCTGCCTTCCTGGACCAAGCGTGGCTGGACCCCAGGAGGGCAGAAACCTGTCTGAGGGGTTGGCAGCAGCAGCAGCTGCAGTGAAACCCCGGGAAAGGTAGTTTGGCAGTACCCAGGTCTGAGCTAGAGACTGGCAGAATGGGGTGACAATTCCATGATCTTAGACATGTTACATGGCCATATTCGGAGTTACCATTGTGACGCTATACATATGTTGTGACATATGTATAGTGCACGCGTGTAATTTGCCCTGAACAATGTGGGAGCACCTTGGCTAGTGCCAGGGTGCCCACACACTAAGGGGCTGATTCTGACCCTGGCGGTTGACTACCGCCAGGGCAGAGTGCCGCGGATGCACCGCCAACAGGCTGGCGGTGCATCCATGGGCATTTACCGCCGCGGTCAGAAACGGGAAACCGGCGGTGTTCCGCCGGTTTCCCGCTGCCCTGAGGAATCCTCCATGGCGGCGCTACAGGCAGCGCCGCCATGGGGATTCCGACCCCCTTACCGCCAGCCTGGTCCTTGCGGTTTTGACCGCAAGAACCTGGCTGGCGGTAACGGGTGTCGTGGGGCCCCTGGGGGCCCCTGCAGTGCCCATGCCAATGGCATGGGCACTGCAGGGGCCCCCTAACAGGGCCCCACTAAGATTTTCAGTGTCTGCATAGCAGACACTGAAAATCGCGACGGGTGCAACTGCACCCGTCGCACCCTTCCCACTCCGCCGGCTCCATTCGGAGCCGGCATCCTCGTGGGAAGGGGTTTCCCGCTGGGCGGGCGGGCGGCCTTCTGGCGGTCGCCCGCCCGCCCAGCGGGAAACTCAGAATAACCGCGGCGGTCTTTTTACCGCGCAGCAGTATTCTGACGGTTCCCGGTTAGACATATAGGTGACTTATAAGTTACTTAAGTGGAGTGGTAAATGGCTGTGAAATAACGTGGACGTTATTTCACTCAGGCTGCAGTGGCAGGCCTGTGTAAGAATTGTCAGAGCTCCCTATGGGTGGCACAAGAAATGCTGCAGCCCATGGGGATCTCCTGGAACCCCAATACCCTGGGTACCTCAGTACCATATACTAGGGAATTATAAGGGTGTTCCAGTATGCCAATGTAAATTGGTGAAATTGGTCACTAGCCTGTTAGTGACAATTTGGAAAGAAATGAGAGAGCATAACCACTGAGGTTCTGGATAGCAGAGCCTCAGTGAGCCAGTTAGTCATAACACAGGTAACACATACAGGGCACACTTATGAGCACTGGGGCCCTGGCTGGCAGGGTCCCAGTGACACATACAACTAAAACATATATACAGTGAAATATGGGGGTAACATGCCAGGCAAGATGGTACTTTCCTACACATACTATGCAGTACTGTTTCTGTAATAAACGTGGGCACCACTCGCTTTAATCTCATTCACTCCTCTGCGGTGATGGTCTGTTTGTTTTCATACAGCAGTGAGAATAAAAGAACAAAGGCGGAGATCTCACAGCAGCAAATGAGACAAACGCTGAGGGCAGAGGTTCTGTAGACAAACACTCGTGTAGAATGGACACGAGTACATTGAGCAGACAGGGTATGATGGGCGCCCACGTTTATCACAACGTTCATAGAAAATTCTGCAGTAAAGTCCCTTCCTGTGTTTGTTTGCATACCACTTCAATCTCATGCATTGATGCTCTAAGGGGCAGGTCTGAGTTTTATCCCACAACTACAATAAGAACCTGAAAGAAAAGGAGGTCCTTCGGCAGCAAGCAGACGTATTTTTCCGATTAAAATTATCATTATTCCCAACATTAACAGCAAATGTGACTATTCACTTCGCCTGCAAGCTCACAAACAGAAGAATACTGTTCAGTCGGACACTGCCGGCATAGAACGAAACAATCAATAGAAACAACCCAGAAAACACTATTAATAAATCACAAAGGCGCAAAGTTCCCGATCCCTACCCTGCAGAGCTTTCAAAAGTGCTGGTAATCTTGTGGCGAAAATCAGTAACGTAGCAAGGATGCCATAGGCCCTGGTGAACGTCTGGAAAATGTCCCCCTTTGACTGTTATTGGGATAGCAAATGTTGCTACTATCAGGGGTCAACGGGATCCTTAGGGCTCTATGTCCTGGTGTCACTGCACTTACTGCACCCATGGTAGCTGGCCCCTGGCGAGGTTATAAAATACAGAGGGGCATATTTATACTCTGTTTGCGCCGGATTTGCGTCGTTTTTTTTTTTCCCCCAAATCCGACGCAAAACTAACTCCAGATTTATACTTTGCCGTTAGACCCGTCTAGCGCCAAAGATTTTGGAGTTTGCATCATTTTTTAGCGTGGACACCTTCCTTGCGTTAATGATATGCAAGGTAGGCGTTCCCGTCTAAAAAATGACTCCGAGGCATGTGCGCCGTATTTATACTCCTGGGCATAAATGACGCCCGGGAGTGGACGGGTAAAAAAAAATGACGTCCAGCCGCTTTAGCGTCATTTTTTAGCGCCTGGTCAGGGCAGGCGTTAAGGGACCTGTGGGCTCGGAAGGAGCCCAGAGGTGCCCTCCCATGCCCCCAGGGACACCCCCTGCCACCCTTGCCCACCCCAGGAGGACGCCCAAGGATAGAGGGACCCATCCCAGGGAACTTAAGGTAAGTTCAGGTAAGTATTATAATTTTTTTTTGTGGCATAGGGGGGCCTGATTTGTGCCCCCCTACATGCCACTATGCCCAATGACCATGCCCAGGGGACAGAAGTCCCCTGGGCATGGCCATTGGGCAAGGGGGCATGACTCCTGTCTTTGCTAAGACAGGAGTCATGTCAATGGAGGGTGGGAGTCAAAATAAATGGCACAAATCGGGTTGAGGCAGATTTTTTGCCTCAGACTGACTTGCCCCATTTTTTGACGCCCAAGCTCCATTTTCCCCTACGCCGGCGCTGCCTGGTGTGGGTAATTTTTTTTGACGCACACCAGTCAGCTCCGCCGGCTAACGTCAGTCCATAAATAAGGCACCCGCATGGCACTTTGGAATGGCGTTAGCCATCGTAAAAAATTTTGACGCACAACTGCGTTGGTGTAGTTGTGCGCCAAAAAGTATAAATACGGCCCAGAAAGTGCTCACACACCCAAAGAGCGTTCATTCACAAGCCGGGCTGTCTCCGCTTTGTGACAGAAGAGGGAGGAACGATTGGCTTTAACAGAGTTGGGGAACAGGAGTGACGGGCGACCAGCTGCAGCATTGGTTTCAGCAAGGATACTACCCTGGATCAGTGGCGTTGCGAAACTTGAGAGGGGACCCTCTGCAAAGTAAATGCCCTCCACCCCCCCCCCCTCCGAACTCACTCATGAGCTCTCAGGCCAGGGCAATGTGCTGAGGGGGCTCCTGAAGCTCGGAGGCCCCCCGCACCGAGGAGGCTGCGAGGGGCTTTGTTACGCCACTACCCTGGATGTCAGGAAAAAGGGAAATAAACATCGTTTTTTATCTGAGAGTGAAGCCTGTGACAGAAACATTAACTGAAACATATGTACAGTAAAATACGACTGTCATAACAAGAATACATGCACACAAATATCACAGAATAACAAATTCCATAGTACATGGCCAGTGCACATTAGGTGGTGAGACTATGTAATCAGTTGCGCGCTGTACAAAATAAATACTGCTCCTAAGTGATCCAATTGCTTATATTAAAGAAACAAGGCCTACAATTTGCAGTGACTCATAAGAGAAGCTTTTGGGACTGCAGCGAGTCAGGCAAGGGAATAGGGGGAGCAAGAGAGCTGCTGGGACTGTCTGAGCCATGGAGAGGAGGAGGCCAGGGCTGATTTGCTGCTGGAACTGCCCTGGGCCATAGAAAGAGTTTATTGGACAGTTGAGCGGTCTAAAAAATGTTAACCAGTCATGCATGCAAATATGTGTGCACGCGCCTCCAAGGTTTCATCCCATATTTCTGTGGCGTGCTACAATTTTCTGTAATTGGAATTGAGGGCCTCATTAAAACATTACCGCCCGCCAATGCGGCCTCACTCCCTCGGTGCCCATTTGGACATCCCCGCTGGGCCGGCGGGAATGTGGGCTGCAACATGGGAGCCGGCTCCAAATGGAGCCGGCGGTGTTGCGGCCGTGCGACGGGTGCAGTTGCACCCGTCGCGCTTTTCACTAGCAGCATGGGGCCCCCCGGGGCCCCATGACTCCACGTACCGCCAGCCTTTTCCTGGTGGTTCAGACTGCCAGAAAAAGGCTGGCGGTCGGGGAGTCGTAATCCCCTGGGCAGCGCTGCAAGTAGCGCTGCCCTGGCGGTTTACATCCGCCGGGGCTATTGTGGCGGTAAACCGCCGGCCCCGGCGGTGCGACAGCGGTCATAATACGCCGTGAGGCACCGCCAGCCTGTTGGCGGTGCTCCCGTCGTATTGGCCCTGCAGTTGTAACACCGCCAGGGTCATAATGACCACCTAAGTCTATAAGGTTTTTTGTGCTACGTTGCAGCAATGCCTACCTTAACTCAAAAGAAGTATAACACTATTACAGGTTTCTATATTTTACCACAAAGCAGGGATTATTTTGATCCCATGCGGATATCACCGCTGGTAAAAGAGGCTCTGTCTGACACGTGAATCCTTCCGAGAAACATGCATGGTGAATCGAAACAAAGGTTTCTCTTTACTAAAAATGGAAATGGAAATGGCTTCTTGCGTATATAAGTAAAATCCATTATAATTCCCAGCTGATGTATTTTTGTATGAGGCAACATTGTTTAAATGGCAGCATGCCAAAAAGAACAAGCATTTAAACTGCAATAGCTCTCGTGTTTGCTCGAGTTTCAGCTATTAATGTTTTCTTGCCACAAACTGAAAATAAAAAGTAAAACAGTTGACATAAGCAGCCGGTTCAAAGCGCTGCTGAGAGCTCGCAGAGACAGACAAAAGGAACAAGCATTTGTAATGCAAGAACAGAAAATGTGCGAGGGAGAGTAATGAATGGAATAAACAAAGTCACACATCACTGCAGATTAAAAGTAAGTAATAGACTAGAGCCCTGTTAACAGAAATAGACTGGGGCCACTGAAGCATCCAGCGCTCTGGTCAAATGCTATTAGCCTTTGAACAAAGTAATCCCTGAACACATGCTTCATAGGCACAAGTGGAAGGGTACACGTACTAGGGCATGCTCCAGGGGAGTGTACAACTGTGGAAAAGGTGGGACAAAGAGCAAGGATTGACCACTAGCAAGCAAGGATTTTTTAAGGACACTGAAACAAACCAGTGAAAAAGCAGAGACCCCACAAAGAAGTATAGAAGTATATACTAAAGTATATACAAGAGGCCTCAAATGCTCGACCTAAAAAGCGGGGAGAGAGAAAGGGAGCACTGAGTCAATTGCAGCACCAACATCACAGATGGCATGCACATTACCATCACACACGGATCTCAATTGATCACCATGCATCACACTGACATTACATTAGCTAGGTACCACAGCAAGATGTGAGCCAGACCCTGCCAACTGCACACCTCCTGGGAGTCACCCCCTGTCTGACATGGAATGCAACCTAGCTAGGTTACCAGATTTAGCAATACAAACATTACCCTTGAGCTGGATCACGCTGCGTTCTCTGAGCTGGCATTAAGGGGCACCCACTAACTGACACCCACCACTAGGTTGCCATGCCACCTACCAATCATAGTTGTAACACATACTGTACTCAAACCCTTGCGGCTGCAGTGAGGCCCTCAAGTGCCCATTCAGCTCTGGATAGGTGACCGCCAGTATGCGGGCTATCAGGGGGGTCAGGTTCTGACGGGCACCCTGCCCTTGTTAGGAGACCATCCCAACTTGGCCTCCACGGGGCCCAGCGTCTCAGGTCCTCCCACCTCTTCCTACAGTGGGTGCCCCGCACGTCCTTGGCGATGTCACGCCACAATCCCTTCTTCTGATGGGTGCCTACCTGTAGAGGAAACACAGACAGGAGGACACCATTACACATACAATCCAGCCTATCACACATATGGCCCACAAATCCCCTTCCATCCCCATTGGCACACACATCACCCAGCGCCCACCATGTACACTAGCACCAGACATACGACCCCCCCAAATGACACGATGCTTGCACACACATCTCCATGCAACCTTGTCACATGCCTCGTGCCCAAGGTTTACTCCCCTGTTGGTCTGGAGGCCCATACAGCTGCTCATACTGGGGTAGGACTCCATCCATCAACCGCTCCAACTCCTCCGAAGTGAAGGAAGGGACCCTTTCCCCGGTCACATGGGCCATGGTAGGATCCAGACACAGGTCACAGCAGCACATGCAGTGTAGGTGTTGTCCTGTGGAAAGTCAGGAATCAAGTGAGGTTATAGGCAGAAAATGGTGGTCACGTATGTGGCAGTGTACACCGTCACCATCGCCGGTGATCCCAATTGGTCACTGTACTCCATAGAGCCCCATGTTATCCAATGAGGAATAGCACAGCGGTGCAAGACCGCCTTCCGCCATGACGTGCAACGCCAGCAGAGTTACCTCACTTCCACCTGTCCCTACATACAGGACAGGCAGTCGCCATTTTATGGTGGTGGACAATATTGAGATCATCGAGAACTGTGTCATTTCTATAATGTGCACATACATTGCCATTACCAATGTCCCATCACGTTACTGCTCTATGTACACTGAGGTGGTGGTTCCATTGTTCAAATTGTGGCAGCCTACTCACTCTTGTGCCCCTGAGATACCTACCACAGGGGAGGAATTGGAGGAGGGGACAAGACCCCGTGTACAGACCCCTGGAGGACTTGGCTACACTGGAAGACAGGCACATAATACTCAGCTATAGACTGGACAGGGCCACAATGACAGAGCTTTGTGCTCAATTGGAGCCTGACCTGATATCAGCTTTCCGTCATCCCATTGGGATCCCCCCTCTAGTGCAGGTTCTATCAGTGCTCCATTTCCTGGCAACTGGTTCTTTCAAAGTGACAGGTTCTTTCAAAGTGACAGTGGTCTTGGCAGCAGGAATGTCACAGCCAATGTTCTCAATCATGCTTGCAAGGGTTCTGTCTGCCCTGGTGAAACACATGTGCAGCTACATTGCTTTCCCCCAGGTGGAAGATTTGGCCACTGTGAAGGCAGGATTCTATGCAATGGGACATATACCCAACATTATTGGGTGATTGACGTTACACATGTTGCGTTTGTTCCCAGCCAAAATAAACAAGGGTTCAGGAATTGGAAGAGTTTCCACTCACTCAGTGTGCAAATGTGGTGCCTGTCTGACCAGTACATCTCCCACGTCACTGCCAAGTATCCTGGGTCAGTGCATGACACCTTCGTCCTGAGCAATAGCAGCATCCCAAATGTGATGGCACAACTACAGAGGCAGAGGGTGTGGCTAATTGGTGAGCCTGACTCCCCACCCAATGTATGTCAGTGTATGCCTTCTGGTGTTGATCCCATACCCCTGTGTAAGGCTAATGTGTGTCCCTCAATACTTGCAGGTGACTCTGGCTACCCAAACCTATCGTGGCTCCTGACATCTGTGAGAAATGCCAAGACAGGGGCTGAATATCGTTATAATGATGCACATGGGGGAACCTGGAGAGTTATTGAAAGGACCTTCAGCCTCCTGAAGGGCAGGTTCAGATGCCTCCATCTGACAGGTGGACCCCTGTGCTACTCACCTGAGGAGGTCTGCCAGATAGTAATGACATGGTGCATGTTGCACAACCTGGCCCTCAGACGACATATGCCTTGTATGCAGGAGGAGGAGATCGGAAATGCCCCTGTGGCAGCAGTGGACCCTGAGGACAGTGAATATGAGGAGGCAGAGGATGAGGATGTGGACAACAGAAAATCAGTTATACATCAATACTTCTAATGACACACAGGTGAGCCAGTTGAACTGACCATACTTCTGATTATTGATGTTTTCTGTGTGGCTGTAGCAGGATGACATTCACTTCCTTTGCATCTCTACTTACTGTCACCTATGGCTTCTCATTTTGCATATGTTGGTGATATGCAACAGTGTACTGATGTGTTGACTACAGACAGATACAGGTCATAAAATGTATGCTATCACAGTGTTCAGATCATTTGCACATGATGTGACTGTTTCCATATATGCAAATTTTCATCACATAAAGCACTTTCACGTATGTTGTGTTCAAGGGTGTTTATTGTAGTGCAAATAAATGCCAAAAAAGTGCAATGGAATGGGATGATGGTTGAGGAAAGTCCAGGGTATTGCTCCAGTCTGTTTGTAGCACAGGTCCAGTGTCCCAAGGGCCATAGGAAGGGGTGCAAAGGCAGTTCAAAGTGGACAAGGTGACAAGGTGGGACACAAGGGGGACATTCAGGAGGGTCTCAGTTCCTGGCGTTGGTCTTGGTGTTGGCAAGTGGCTCTGGCTTCTGTCTGGGTCGCTGAGAACGTTTGTGAGGTGGTTCACCTTCTGCCGGAGGATGGGTGCTGGTGATCTGTGGGTCCTGTGGCAGGGCCTCTTGCCCACTAGCTGCAGCAGAAGTGGTGGGCTGGTCAGTAGACTAGCTAGAGGTAGGGGCCCGCTGGTGTGCTGTCCATTCCCTCATAATGTTGGGCATATCTGCCAGCAGCCCTGCTATGGAGACCATGGTGGTGTTGAGGGCCTGCAAATCCTCCATGACCTCCTAATGGTGTACCTCCTGCAGCCGCTTGTTCTCCTGCATGTTGGTAAGGATCAGTCCCATCTTGTCCTGGGATTGTTGGTAAGCCCCCAGGACATTAGTGAGTGCCTCCTGGAGAGTCGGTTCCCTGGGCCTGTCCTCCCCCTGGTGCACAGTGGTCCTCCCAGTGTCCCTGTTCCCCTGTGCCTCTGTCCCCTGAACGGTGTGCCCACTGCCACTGACCCCAGGTCCCTGATTGTGTTGGGTGTGAGGTGGCGACTGGGGTCCCTGTACAGGTGGGCACACTGCTGATTGACGTGTCCTGGGGACAGAGGTGTGGGTGAGTGCTGTGGTGTTGGACACTGATGGGGGAGGCTCTGTTGTGGACTGTGGAAGACTGTGAGGGGGTTGGGGTGGCCGACTGACCAGTGGTCCCTGAAGGGCCAGGTAGTTCATCCAGATCCTGAAGTCCAGAGTTACTGTCATCACTGGGGGCATCTTCTGTTTGGGGACTGGTTAGTCATGGCACCTCCTCGCTGCTGAAATTGGCAGGGGAACCTGCAGGGATGTAAGTGATGTATTATACTTCATGTCTGTGACATATTGTACAATCCTTGATTCCCCTCTATTGTTGCTGTTCCCCTGCCACCTTTGTTTGTGTAAAGTGATGAATTGCATGCTTGTTAGTTCTCCATGCTGTGCATGCTTTGGTGATGGGTGTCCATGCAGGGCTGGGAGGGCTGTCCATCCATTGGTATGGCATTCAGGGCTTGGCATTTGGGTTAGTCAGATGTGTAGGTGCAGTGTGTGGGATGGAGTGGAGTGATGGGAGAGAGGGTGAGGGGGTGAGATGACATGCAGGTTTGGGGGGTGATTAGTAGTAAATATTGACTTACAAGTGTCCAGTCCTCCGGCAACTCCAGTGAGTCTCTCAGGATATAGTATTGCCAAGACTTGCTCCTCCCATGCTGTGAGCTATGGGGGACGAGGTGGGGTCCACCACTAGTCCACTGGATGGAGAGCTGGTGCTTTGCTGCCACAGAACGTACCTTCCCCGGTAGGTCATAACACCTCTTCCTGATGTCATCCCTTGTTCTTGGATGCTGTCCCATGGCGTTCACCCTGTCCACGATTCTCCGCCATAGCTTCCTTTAAATGGATATTTGCTGTACCTGTGCTCCAAACAGCTGTGGCTCTACTGTCAGAGTCACCAGATCCTTGGGGTCTGTGCACGTTCCCAACACGCCCATCACAAGACAGGTCCAATACTCTGATTAGAATGTCACAGAGTCTAAGAGAGTCCAAGTGGGGAAAAGGGGATTAGGTAGGGAACAGATGGGAAGGAGACCTGTAGGAAGCAAAAAGGTTACAACACACAATATCAAGATTATATCATACTAATAATTACTAGGCTATGCTTCTCAAAAATGTTTGAATACCTGTGCGGGAATCAAGAAAGATTAATACAACTTTCTAATGAACCACTCAATGAAATGTTCCACATGAATTAGAAACATCAGAATTTTCTAGAATTACGCTTTCAAATTCAAGAATAGACTTTGGCATGAGGACAAGTGTTGGACCTGGCTTTTTGACAGGGACATCCCCAAACTTTTTGCCTCCTTCCTCCTATTTTTTCTGACCTGTTGTTGTTGGCTTTTGACCTCTGGGCACTTTACCACTGCTAACCAGTGCTAAAGTGCATATGCTCTCTGTGTAAATTGTACTACTGATTGGTTTATCCATGATTGAATAATTAATTTACTTGTAAGTCCCTGGTAGAGTGCACTACATGTGCCTAGGGCAGGTAGATTAAATGCTACTAGTGGGCCTGCAGCACTGGTTGTGCCACCCACCTCAGTAGCCCCTTAACCTTGTCTCAGGCCTGCCATTGCAAGGCCTGTGTGTGCAGTTTCACTGCCACTTCGACTTGGCATTTAAAGGTATTTGCCAAGCCTAGAACTCCCCTTTTTCTATACATAAGTCACCCCTAATGTGTGCCCTAGGTAACCCCTAGAGCAGGGTGCTGTGTGGGTAAAAGGCAGGACATGTACTTGTGTGGTTATATGTCCTGGTAGTGTAAAACTCCTAAATTCGTTTTCACACTACTGTGAGGCCTGCTCCCTTCATAGGCTAACATTGGGGCTGCTCTCATACATTGTTGAAGTGGCAGCTGCTGATCTGAAAGGAGCAGGAAGGTCATATTTAGTATGGCCAGAATGGTAATATAAAATCCTGCTGACTGGTGAAGTCGGATTTAATACTACTATTCTAGAAATGCCACTTTTAGAAAGTGAGCATTTCTTTGCACTAAAATCTTGTTGTGCCCTTCAATCCACGTCTGGCTAGGTTTAGCTGACAGCTCCTTGTGCATTCACTCAGACACACCCCAAACACAGGGTACTCAGCCTCACTTGCATACATCTGCATTTTGAATGGGTCTTCCTGGGCTGGGAGGGTGGAGGGCCTGCCCTCACACAAAGGACTGCCACACCCCCTACTGGGACTCTGGCAGACAGGATTGAGCTGAAAGGGGGCTTGGTGCATTTCTTCGAGACTCTTTGAAGTCACCCCCACTTCAAAGGCACAACTTAGTATAAAACAGGGCCTCTGCCCTACCTCATCAGACACTTGCTGGAGAAGAAACCTGAACCAGAAACTACATCCTGCCAAGAAGAACTGCCTGGCTGCTCAAAGGACTCACCTGTCTGCTTTCTACAAAGGACTGCTGCCTTGCTGTTGCCCTGCTGCCTTGCTGAACTCTTGTCTGGCTGTGAAAGTGCTCTCCAAGGGCTTGGATAGAGCTTGCCTCCTGTTCCTTGAAGTCTCAGGACCAAAAAGACTTCTCTCTTCCTCTTGGACGCTCCGTGCGCCGAACTTTTCGACGCACAGCTTGTTCCGCGGAAAGAAAAACGCCGCACACCGACGCTGATCAACGTGACGTCTTCGGGACGACCGAAACTTTGACGCACGGCCTCGCAAGGACAACGCCGCCCGACTCCGCAGGAGAAATCGACGCGACGCCTGCCGTGAGATCGAAACTTTGACGCACGGCCTCGCAAGGACAACGCCGCCCGACTCCGCAGGAGAAATCGACGCGACGCCTGCCGTGAGATCAAAACTTTGACGCACGGCCTCGCAAGGACAACGCCGCCCGACTCCGCCGGAGAAATCAAGGAGGCCCATACAGCTGCTCATACTGGGGTAGGACTCCATCCATCAACCGCTCCAACTCCTCCGAAGTGAAGGAAGGGACCCTTTCCCCGGTCACATGGGCCATGGTAGGATCCAGACACAGGTCACAGCAGCACATGCAGTGTAGGTGTTGTCCTGTGGAAAGTCAGGAATCAAGTGAGGTTATAGGCAGAAAATGGTGGTCACGTATGTGGCAGTGTACACCGTCACCATCGCCGGTGATCCCAATTGGTCACTGTACTCCATAGAGCCCCATGTTATCCAATGAGGAATAGCACAGCGGTGCAAGACCGCCTTCCGCCATGACGTGCAACGCCAGCAGAGTTACCTCACTTCCACCTGTCCCTACATACAGGACAGGCAGTCGCCATTTTATGGTGGTGGACAATATTGAGATCATCGAGAACTGTGTCATTTCTATAATGTGCACATACATTGCCATTACCAATGTCCCATCACGTTACTGCTCTATGTACACTGAGGTGGTGGTTCCATTGTTCAAATTGTGGCAGCCTACTCACTCTTGTGCCCCTGAGATACCTACCACAGGGGAGGAATTGGAGGAGGGGACAAGACCCCGTGTACAGACCCCTGGAGGACTTGGCTACACTGGAAGACAGGCACATAATACTCAGCTATAGACTGGACAGGGCCACAATGACAGAGCTTTGTGCTCAATTGGAGCCTGACCTGATATCAGCTTTCCGTCATCCCATTGGGATCCCCCCTCTAGTGCAGGTTCTATCAGTGCTCCATTTCCTGGCAACTGGTTCTTTCAAAGTGACAGGTTCTTTCAAAGTGACAGTGGTCTTGGCAGCAGGAATGTCACAGCCAATGTTCTCAATCATGCTTGCAAGGGTTTTGTCTGCCCTGGTGAAACACATGTGCAGCTACATTGCTTTCCCCCAGGTGGAAGATTTGGCCACTGTGAAGGCAGGATTCTATGCAATGGGACATATACCCAACATTATTGGGTGATTGACGTTACACATGTTGCGTTTGTTCCCAGCCAAAATAAACAAGGGTTCAGGAATTGGAAGAGTTTCCACTCACTCAGTGTGCAAATGTGGTGCCTGTCTGACCAGTACATCTCCCACGTCACTGCCAAGTATCCTGGGTCAGTGCATGACACCTTCGTCCTGAGCAATAGCAGCATCCCAAATGTGATGGCACAACTACAGAGGCAGAGGGTGTGGCTAATTGGTGAGCCTGACTCCCCACCCAATGTATGTCAGTGTATGCCTTCTGGTGTTGATCCCATACCCCTGTGTAAGGCTAATGTGTGTCCCTCAATACTTGCAGGTGACTCTGGCTACCCAAACCTATCGTGGCTCCTGACATCTGTGAGAAATGCCAAGACAGGGGCTGAATATCGTTATAATGATGCACATGGGGGAACCTGGAGAGTTATTGAAAGGACCTTCAGCCTCCTGAAGGGCAGGTTCAGATGCCTCCATCTGACAGGTGGACCCCTGTGCTACTCACCTGAGGAGGTCTGCCAGATAGTAATGACATGGTGCATGTTGCACAACCTGGCCCTCAGACGACATATGCCTTGTATGCAGGAGGAGGAGATCGGAAATGCCCCTGTGGCAGCAGTGGACCCTGAGGACAGTGAATATGAGGAGGCAGAGGATGAGGATGTGGACAACAGAAAATCAGTTATACATCAATACTTCTAATGACACACAGGTGAGCCAGTTGAACTGACCATACTTCTGATTATTGATGTTTTCTGTGTGGCTGTAGCAGGATGACATTCACTTCCTTTGCATCTCTACTTACTGTCACCTATGGCTTCTCATTTTGCATATGTTGGTGATATGCAACAGTGTACTGATGTGTTGACTACAGACAGATACAGGTCATAAAATGTATGCTATCACAGTGTTCAGATCATTTGCACATGATGTGACTGTTTCCATATATGCAAATTTTCATCACATAAAGCACTTTCACGTATGTTGTGTTCAAGGGTGTTTATTGTAGTGCAAATAAATGCCAAAAAAGTGCAATGGAATGGGATGATGGTTGAGGAAAGTCCAGGGTATTGCTCCAGTCTGTTTGTAGCACAGGTCCAGTGTCCCAAGGGCCATAGGAAGGGGTGCAAAGGCAGTTCAAAGTGGACAAGGTGACAAGGTGGGACACAAGGGGGACATTCAGGAGGGTCTCAGTTCCTGGCGTTGGTCTTGGTGTTGGCAAGTGGCTCTGGCTTCTGTCTGGGTCGCTGAGAACGTTTGTGAGGTGGTTCACCTTCTGCCGGAGGATGGGTGCTGGTGATCTGTGGGTCCTGTGGCAGGGCCTCTTGCCCACTAGCTGCAGCAGAAGTGGTGGGCTGGTCAGTAGACTAGCTAGAGGTAGGGGCCCGCTGGTGTGCTGTCCATTCCCTCATAATGTTGGGCATATCTGCCAGCAGCCCTGCTATGGAGACCATGGTGGTGTTGAGGGCCTGCAAATCCTCCATGACCTCCTAATGGTGTACCTCCTGCAGCCGCTTGTTCTCCTGCATGTTGGTAAGGATCAGTCCCATCTTGTCCTGGGATTGTTGGTAAGCCCCCAGGACATTAGTGAGTGCCTCCTGGAGAGTCGGTTCCCTGGGCCTGTCCTCCCCCTGGTGCACAGTGGTCCTCCCAGTGTCCCTGTTCCCCTGTGCCTCTGTCCCCTGAACGGTGTGCCCACTGCCACTGACCCCAGGTCCCTGATTGTGTTGGGTGTGAGGTGGCGAC
Source organism: Pleurodeles waltl (assembly GCF_031143425.1). Taxonomy (NCBI): domain Eukaryota; kingdom Metazoa; phylum Chordata; class Amphibia; order Caudata; family Salamandridae; genus Pleurodeles; species Pleurodeles waltl. The sequence continues at coordinate 416,743,889 of NC_090444.1, read as the reverse complement.
TGGGGTCCCTGTACAGGTGGGCACACTGCTGATTGACGTGTCCTGGGGACAGAGGTGTGGGTGAGTGCTGTGGTGTTGGACACTGATGGGGGAGGCTCTGTTGTGGACTGTGGTAGACTGTGAGGGGGTTGGGGTGGCCGACTGACCAGTGGTCCCTGAAGGGCCAGGTAGTTCATCCAGATCCTGAAGTCCAGAGTTACTGTCATCACTGGGGGCATCTTCTGTTTGGGGACTGGTTAGTCATGGCACCTCCTCGCTGCTGAAATTGGCAGGGGAACCTGCAGGGATGTAAGTGATGTATTATACTTCATGTCTGTGACATATTGTACAATCCTTGATTCCCCTCTATTGTTGCTGTTCCCCTGCCACCTTTGTTTGTGTAAAGTGATGAATTGCATGCTTGTTAGTTCTCCATGCTGTGCATGCTTTGGTGATGGGTGTCCATGCAGGGCTGGGAGGGCTGTCCATCCATTGGTATGGCATTCAGGGCTTGGCATTTGGGTTAGTCAGATGTGTAGGTGCAGTGTGTGGGATGGAGTGGAGTGATGGGAGAGAGGGTGAGGGGGTGAGATGACATGCAGGTTTGGGGGGTGATTAGTAGTAAATATTGACTTACAAGTGTCCAGTCCTCCGGCAACTCCAGTGAGTCTCTCAGGATATAGTATTGCCAAGACTTGCTCCTCCCATGCTGTGAGCTATGGGGGACGAGGTGGGGTCCACCACTAGTCCACTGGATGGAGAGCTGGTGCTTTGCTGCCACAGAACGTACCTTCCCCGGTAGGTCATAACACCTCTTCCTGATGTCATCCCTTGTTCTTGGATGCTGTCCCATGGCGTTCACCCTGTCCACGATTCTCCGCCATAGCTTCCTTTAAATGGATATTTGCTGTACCTGTGCTCCAAACAGCTGTGGCTCTACTGTCAGAGTCACCAGATCCTTGGGGTCTGTGCACGTTCCCAACACGCCCATCACAAGACAGGTCCAATACTCTGATTAGAATGTCACAGAGTCTAAGAGAGTCCAAGTGGGGAAAAGGGGATTAGGTAGGGAACAGATGGGAAGGAGACCTGTAGGAAGCAAAAAGGTTACAACACACAATATCAAGATTATATCATACTAATAATTACTAGGCTATGCTTCTCAAAAATGTTTGAATACCTGTGCGGGAATCAAGAAAGATTAATACAACTTTCTAATGAACCACTCAATGAAATGTTCCACATGAATTAGAAACATCAGAATTTCTAGAATTACGCTTTCAAATTCAAGAATAGACTTTGGCATGAGGACAAGTGTTGGACCTGGCTTTTTGACAGGGACATCCCCAAACTTTTTGCCTCCTTCCTCCTATTTTTTCTGACCTGTTGTTGTTGGCTTTTGACCTCTGGGCACTTTACCACTGCTAACCAGTGCTAAAGTGCATATGCTCTCTGTGTAAATTGTACTACTGATTGGTTTATCCATGATTGAATAATTAATTTACTTGTAAGTCCCTGGTAGAGTGCACTACATGTGCCTAGGGCAGGTAGATTAAATGCTACTAGTGGGCCTGCAGCACTGGTTGTGCCACCCACCTCAGTAGCCCCTTAACCTTGTCTCAGGCCTGCCATTGCAAGGCCTGTGTGTGCAGTTTCACTGCCACTTCGACTTGGCATTTAAAGGTATTTGCCAAGCCTAGAACTCCCCTTTTTCTATACATAAGTCACCCCTAATGTGTGCCCTAGGTAACCCCTAGAGCAGGGTGCTGTGTGGGTAAAAGGCAGGACATGTACTTGTGTGGTTATATGTCCTGGTAGTGTAAAACTCCTAAATTCGTTTTCACACTACTGTGAGGCCTGCTCCCTTCATAGGCTAACATTGGGGCTGCTCTCATACATTGTTGAAGTGGCAGCTGCTGATCTGAAAGGAGCAGGAAGGTCATATTTAGTATGGCCAGAATGGTAATATAAAATCCTGCTGACTGGTGAAGTCGGATTTAATACTACTATTCTAGAAATGCCACTTTTAGAAAGTGAGCATTTCTTTGCACTAAAATCTTGTTGTGCCCTTCAATCCACGTCTGGCTAGGTTTAGCTGACAGCTCCTTGTGCATTCACTCAGACACACCCCAAACACAGGGTACTCAGCCTCACTTGCATACATCTGCATTTTGAATGGGTCTTCCTGGGCTGGGAGGGTGGAGGGCCTGCCCTCACACAAAGGACTGCCACACCCCCTACTGGGACTCTGGCAGACAGGATTGAGCTGAAAGGGGGCTTGGTGCATTTCTTCGAGACTCTTTGAAGTCACCCCCACTTCAAAGGCACAACTTAGTATAAAACAGGGCCTCTGCCCTACCTCATCAGACACTTGCTGGAGAAGAAACCTGAACCAGAAACTACATCCTGCCAAGAAGAACTGCCTGGCTGCTCAAAGGACTCACCTGTCTGCTTTCTACAAAGGACTGCTGCCTTGCTGTTGCCCTGCTGCCTTGCTGAACTCTTGTCTGGCTGTGAAAGTGCTCTCCAAGGGCTTGGATAGAGCTTGCCTCCTGTTCCTTGAAGTCTCAGGACCAAAAAGACTTCTCTCTTCCTCTTGGACGCTCCGTGCGCCGAACTTTTCGACGCACAGCTTGTTCCGCGGAAAGAAAAACGCCGCACACCGACGCTGATCAACGTGACGTCTTCGGGACGACCGAAACTTTGACGCACGGCCTCGCAAGTACAACGCCGCCCGACTCCGCAGGAGAAATCGACGCGACGCCTGCCGTGAGATCGAAACTTTGACGCACGGCCTCGCAAGGACAACGCCGCCCGACTCCGCAGGAGAAATCGACGCGACGCCTGCCGTGAGATCAAAACTTTGACGCACGGCCTCGCAAGGACAATGCCGCCCGACTCCGCCGGAGAAATCGACGCAACGCCTGCCGTGAGATCGAAACTTCGACGCGCAGCCCCGCAGAACAATGCGCAGCCGGAAAACAAGCAGGAAAATCCACGCACAGACCCGGGACATCTGGTACTCCCCGCAAACCACAGTAAGAGACTGTCCGCGCGCCGGAAAACGACGCCCGACTCCCCGCGTGGAAAATAACGACGCAAGTCCGTGTGTACTGAGGAGAAATCGACGCACACACCAGTTTTCCACGCACCTCTTCTCCTGTGGCCCTCTGAGGAGATTTTCCACCAGAAACCAGGTACTTTGTGTTTGAAAGAGACTTTGTTTACTTTCTAAAGACTTAAAACACTTTCTATCACTTCTCAGTGATAACTTTACAAATTTGTATTGCAACTTTGATCGTTTTGACCTGAAGATACCCAGATAAATATTATATATTTTTCTAAATACTGTGTGGTGTATTTTTGTGGTGTTATGCTATGGTGTTGTATGATTTATTGCACAAATGCTTTACACATTGCCTTCTAAGTTAAGCCTGACTGCTCGTGCCAAGCTACCGGAGGGTGAGCACAGGCTGATTTTGGATTGTGTATGACTTACCCTGACTAGAGTGAGGGTTCTTGCTTGGACAGAGGGCAACCTGACTGCCAACCAAAAACCCCATTTCTAACATTGGTGATCAGCGGTGAGGATAGGACTTGTGTTTGTGCAGTGACATACAGTAGCTAAGTATTTCACTACCTACCCACAGTTGAAGGTCAACTTGATTTTTCATCTTTTTTGGCTTTTGATTCTCTGATGTCCTCCTGGATATACTATTGATATTTTGGACTTTGGATTTTGGTTTTTGCTGGTAAGATCTTATCAGAATGGGATTGCTTACCTACTCATTCTTTGTTCGTACTGACCACCTCACTAAGGCTGACCTAAGGGAGCTTTGCAGAAAATGGGGCCTTCCTGTAGCAAGGAGATCTACTAAGGCGGAGATGGTCCATCACTACATAGTCTGGGGGGAGGAAAGATGGGCAGAGAGAGAGACAGCAAGAAACCAAATGACTAAGTACCCCTCAGAGGAGGAGGAGGACTACGCACATGAGGAGGAAGACTACTCAGATGAGGAGGAAGACTACTCAGAGTTGGACAGTGACCCAGAAATAGATGAATGGCTCTGAGGTCAAAGGCGACAGGAGCAACAATTAGAGGAGTATCTTGCAGAGGTTGAGGCAAAAAGACTCTTAGCCCTGGAAGAAGAAAAGATTGCAGCTCAAGAGCTGAGCTGTAAAGAGCTGAAACTGGAGGCCGGAAGGGCTGAGTCCAGTTCAGATGGTGGCAGCAAAAATCTTGCATCTAGTACTGCTGAAGAAGGGCACAAGCCCAGAGATGTGGTGCCCAACTTGAAGAAGGGAGTTGACACACCCCAGGCAGTTCAAGGGTATGAGGTAGTTCCCGTTATGCACAGGGTCCCTGAGAAGGATTGGGGAACTGGCACAGGGAGTCATATTCCTACTGGGGGGAGGGACACTTTACTGACTCTAGCAGAGAGTGACAGAGAAAAGGGTTCCCCCCTGGTGGACGTCCTGGATATAGAGTGTAGAGACATCCCAGAAGAGTATGGGTTGAGTGTCAGGGACAGACAGATACTGTCTCACCAGTCTCAGGAGGGTGAAGTAGAGTGCTTTTCCAAAGTTGAGTTACTGGGTGGTTGGGTGAAGGGTACTGTGGTTAATACATGTGAAGGGCAGAATGATGTAATTGCTGGAGAGCATATGTCTGGTCCTTATTTTCAAGAGCTACGCCAACACCAGGTGGAGTGTGAGTTCTCTGACCCCAGGGAACTTACAATGGAGGCAGACTTCTGGGTGAGTACCAGAGAGTCTGAAGAGGCATTTGGGGGTGCTCCTGAAGGGAGTGGTCTAGGTGGTTCCCAACCGAGTGAGGTGGGAAAGGATTGTAGTGTCCCAGGTAGGTCCCAGAGGGTTCCATGAGGGAACACCAGGAGGGAAGCATAGCCTGTACCGTAGGGCCATCTTTTGAGGGAAGCCCAGCAGTGTCAGAAGAACTTGGGGGGGTGACTGTAGCCAGCATCCCAACAGTTCTGGTGTCTGGCAGTACCCCTCCTAGTGAGGGGGTGCAGAAGTCCAGACATAGGGTTGAGAGGGGGTTGCAGACCCCAGTGGAGGACCTTGAGAGTCAGGGGACAGCTCTGAGAGCAGAGCCCCCCAGGAATGACCCAGGTGAAACCGTTTCTGGTTTGGGGGAAACCCAGACTCTGCCAGATGGGCAGAGGTCGGGAGACCTGCGCAAACCAGACTCTTGTGTGACCCTTGGGGACGGTATGTCCCTTGTGGGGGATGAGAGTGCCCCCCAGGAATTCCTGGCATGCCAGGCAAAGATTCAACCTCAGGGTGGTGACTCTAGGTTGGATACCCAGGTTCAGAGGTTAAACTCTGACCTGGTGGGAGGTAGATGTGCCTCCCAAGAAGTCCTGATGTGCCAGGCAATTGTCCAACCTCAGGGTGTTGACTCTGGGTTGGATGACCAGGTTCAGAGGTTAAACTCTGACCTGGTGGGGGGTAGGTGGGCCCCCCAGAAAGTCCTGGCGTGCCAGGCAATTGCCCAACCTCAGGGTGGTGACCCTGGGTTGGGGAACCAGGCTCAGAGGTTAAACTCTGACCTGGTGGGAGGTAGGTGTGCCTCCCTGGAAGTCCTGGCCTGCCAGGCAATGGTTCAACTTCAGGCTGGTGACTCTGGATTGGCTAACCAGGTTCAGGGGATAAACTCTGACCTGTTGGGGGGTAGGTGTGCCCCCCAGAAAGTCCTGGTGTACCAGGCAGTGGTCCAACCTCAGAGTGCTGACTCTGGGTTGGATAACCGGGTTCAGAGGTTAAACTCTGACCTGGTGGGGGGTAGGTGTGCCCCACAGAAAGTCTTGGCGTGCCAGGCAATTGTTCAACCTCAGGGTGGTGACCCTGGGTTGGAGAACCAGGTTCAGAGGTTAACCTCTGACCTGGTGGGAGGTAGGCGTGCCTCCCAGAAAGTCCTGGTGTGCCAGGCAGTTGGCCAACCTCAGGGTGGTGACTCTGGGTTGGATACCCAGGTTCAGAGGTTAAACTCTGACCTGGTGGGAGGTAGGTGTGCCTCCCAAGAAGTCCTGCTGTGCCAGGCAATTGTCCAACCTCAGGGTGTTGACTCTGGGTTGGATGACCAGGTTCAGAGGTTAAACTCTGACCTGGTGGGGGGTAGGTGTGCCCCCCAGAAAGTCCTGGCATGCCAGGCAATTGCCTAACCTCAGGGTGGTAACCCTGGGTTGGGGCACCAGGCTCAGAGGTTAAACTCTGACCTGGTGGGAGGTAGGTGTGCCTCCCTGGAAGTCCTGGTGTACCAGGCAGTTGTCCAACCTCAGGGTGCTGACTCTGGGTTGGATAACCGGGTTCAGAGGTTAAACTCTGACCTGGTGGGGGGTAGGTGTGCCCCCCAGAAAGCCCTGGCGTGCCAGGCAGTTGCCCAACCTCAGGGTGGTGACCCAAGGTTGGAGAACCAGGTCCAGAGGTTAAACTCTGACCTGGTGGAGGGTCAGTGTGCCCTCCAGGAAGTCCTGGCGTGCCAGGCAATTGTTCAACTTCAGGGTGGTGACTCTGAGTTGAATGGCCAAGTTCAGAGGTTAAACTCTGACCTGGTGGAGGGTCAGTGTGCCCTCCAGGAAGTCCTGGCGTGCCAGGCAATTGTTCATCTTCAGGGTGGTGACTCTGAGCTGAATGGTCAGGTGCAGAGGTAAAACTCTGACCTGGTGGGGGTAGGTGTGCCCCCCCGGAAGTCCTGGTTTGCCAGGCAGTGATCCAGTCTGAGGGTACAGACCCTGGGCTGGAAGACCAGGTTCAGGGTGTCCCCCCGGACCTGGAGGGAGGGGCTACTGATAACAGTGCCCCTACCATGTTGTCTTCTGAGGAGGCCACTCCTAGTTGGAGGGTGCTGGACCCCAGAAGGGAGGGCAGGGGGAGGGAAGCCTCACCCCGGGCCCTAGTCCAACCTGAAGGTACAGGCCCCAGGTTGGAGGGCCAGTTGCAGGTTAACAGCCCTGCACTGGTGGAGGAATGGTACAGGGCGACTTCTGTAAGCACCCTAACCATGTTGGACTCTGGGGGTACCGCTCCAGGAGGGAGGGTACAGAGCCCCAGAGGGGAGGACCAGGTTCAGGCTGTCATCCCTGACCTGGTGGAAGGGAGAGTGGTTAAAGGGTGCCCAGCACCTGGGGCTACCGCCCCCCACTCTCCACAGCCACAGTGGTTGGAGAGCTTTGAGAGGCCTGGGGCCTGGCTCTCATCCCTGGCAGCTGTCAGTAATCACTGTGGCTTGTTGTCCGGGTGGACAGAGTTATCCCTGGGGAGGGGACAAGTGTCACACCCCGGGGGTAGAGTGGGCAACACCACTGTGTTGGTCATGGTGGTACTATCCTGCTCCTGGGATACATCTGTGAGCAAAGTAAGGTTAGGTGCTGCACAGATGGGATCCGCAGGTAAGGAGAAAGGTTCCCCATGGGTTGGCTTAGTGGGCCCTGAGAGTATGGACAGAGTGATCCAATTGGAGTCAGGAAGGCGAAGAACTGGAGCATGCCCCTGCTGTTGTGGGCCTGGGTCCTTGTTCTGTCGCCTCAAACAGGGAAGTACATCAGGATAGTGATTGTTCTCCCCTGGCTTTAGGCTGGTAGGGGGTCATGTTGGACCTGGCTTTTTGACAGGGACATCCCCAAACTTTTTGCCTCCTTCCTCCTATTTTTTCTGACCTGTTGTTGTTGGCTTTTGACCTCTGGGCACTTTACCACTGCTAACCAGTGCTACAGTGCATATGCTCTCTGTGTAAATTGTACTACTGATTGGTTTATCCATGATTGAATAATTAATTTACTTGTAAGTCCCTGGTAGAGTGCACTACATGTGCCTAGGGCAGGTAGATTAAATGCTACTAGTGGGCCTGCAGCACTGGTTGTGCCACCCACCTCAGTAGCCCCTTAACCTTGTCTCAGGCATGCCATTGCAAGGCCTGTGTGTGCAGTTTCACTGCCACTTCGACTTGGCATTTAAAGGTATTTGCCAAGCCTAGAACTCCCCTTTTTCTATACATAAGTCACCCCTAATGTGTGCCCTAGGTAACCCCTAGAGCAGGGTGCTGTGTGGGTAAAAGGCAGGACATGTACTTGTGTGGTTATATGTCCTGGTAGTGTAAAACTCCTAAATTTGTTTTCACACTACTGTGAGGCCTGCTCCCTTCATAGGCTAACATTGGGGCTGCTCTCATACATTGTTGAAGTGGCAGCTGCTGATCTGAAAGGAGCAGGAAGGTCATATTTAGTATGGCCAGAATGGTAATATAAAATCCTGCTGACTGGTGAAGTCGGATTTAATACTACTATTCTAGAAATGCCACTTTTAGAAAGTGAGCATTTCTTTGCACTAAAATCTTGTTGTGCCCTTCAATCCACGTCTGGCTAGGTTTAGCTGACAGCTCCTTGTGCATTCACTCAGACACACCCCAAACACAGGGTACTCAGCCTCACTTGCATACATCTGCATTTTGAATGGGTCTTCCTGGGCTGGGAGGGTGGAGGGCCTGCCCTCACACAAAGGACTGCCACACCCCCTACTGGGACTCTGGCAGACAGGATTGAGCTGAAAGGGGGCTTGGTGCATTTCTTCGAGACTCTTTGAAGTCACCCCCACTTCAAAGGCACAACTTAGTATAAAACAGGGCCTCTGCCCTACCTCATCAGACACTTGCTGGAGAAGAAACCTGAACCAGAAACTACATCCTGCCAAGAAGAACTGCCTGGCTGCTCAAAGGACTCACCTGTCTGCTTTCTACAAAGGACTGCTGCCTTGCTGTTGCCCTGCTGCCTTGCTGAACTCTTGTCTGGCTGTGAAAGTGCTCTCCGAGGGCTTGGATAGAGCTTGCCTCCTGTTCCTTGAAGTCTCAGGACCAAAAAGACTTCTCTCTTCCTCTTGGACGCTCTGTGCGCCGAACTTTTCGACGCACAGCTTGTTCCGCGGCAAGAAAAACGCCGCACACCGACGCTGATCAACGCGACGTCTTCGGGACGACCGAAACTTTGACGCACGGCCTCGCAAGAACAACGCCGCCCGACTCCGCAGGAGAAATCGACGCGACGCCTGCCGTGAGATCGAAACTTTGACGCACGGCCTCGCAAGGACAACGCCGCCCGACTCCGCAGGAGAAATCAACGCGACGCCTGCCATGAGATCAAAACTTTGACGCACGGCCTCGCAAGGACAACGCCGCCCGACTCCACCGGAGAAATCGACGCAACGCCTGCCGTGAGATCGAAACTTCGACGCGCAGCCCCGCAGAACGACGCGCAGCCGGAAAACAAGCAGGAAAATCCACGCACAGACCCGGGACATCTGGTACTCCCCGCAAACCACAGTAAGAGACTGTCCGCGTGCCGGAAAACGACGCCCGACTCCCCGCGTGGAAAATTACGACGCAAGTCCGTGTGTGCTGAGGAGAAATCGACGCACACACCAGTTTTCCATGCACCTCTTCTCCTGTGGCCCTGTGAGGAGATTTTCCACCAGAAACCAGGTACTTTGTGTTTGAAAGAGACTTTGTTTACTTTCTAAAGACTTAAGACACTTTCTATCACTTCTCAGTGATAACTTTACAAATTCGTATTGCAACTTTGATCGTTTTGACCTGAAGATACCCAGATAAATATTATATATTTTTCTAAATACTGTGTGGTGTATTTTTGTGGTGTTATGCTATGGTGTTGTATGATTTATTGCACAAATGCTTTACACATTGCCTTCTAAGTTAAGCCTGACTGCTCGTGCCAAGCTACCGGAGGGTGAGCACAGGCTGATTTTGGAATGTGTATGACTTACCCTGACTAGAGTGAGGGTTCTTGTTTGGACAGAGGGCAACCTGACTGCCAACCAAAAACCCCATTTCTAACAACAAGGAAATAATCTGAATGCTTTCTATAACACCATATGAATTGTACTTGAGAGACTTGTTATGCACATACAATATAACATATGGAATTTTAAAACACTTTAGTTTTCTTAAAATGCAGGAACATGAATTGCACACATTATCAGATTTCCACAAAGGTTTGTAACTGCCATGAAATGATTGTGCACAAGGAGTAACATGAGTTAGACACGAGAAATGAATTGCGCGTCTTGCTGATTTGAATGCCAGCATGAAAAATACCATTAAAGATCAAACGCACATTCACACGCACAAGAGCAAAATAGTTTTATCATGCTAGTTAGGCCCAAGAACTCGAAATCCTTCGAGAACTGAATCGGGGGCCCAGCCCAACCTCCGTCTTACTGCCCTGATCAAGAATCACGGAGCAAAGTGAAAGGGCGAGGCCTGGAAGATAAAAGTAGGCCTCCGGAACAGGAGCTCAGAAAGTTGCTGCTGCTCTGCACTGGGACCTCTGAATAGTGAGCACTTGGAGCTGGGCTGGTTCCCTTATGTAGAGTCTTGGCCCAGCCAACAAACCACACCCAGGCATGCTGCAGGGAAAGCTTCTAGAAGGCCCTGGAAAGGGACCACACCCTGAAACACACTGAAAGCCTGCAGCAGTACATTGCAAATGAATAGTATTTATATGCACCTTGAACATAAGTCTTCAGGATTAAACTCTGCAATGCAAAAGGTTAAACAATAGCATATCAGCACAATGCATGAATTACGTTATCTTGAGAGTGCTGGGTTTTTGCATTCTAGTCACCCATAGAGCGCACACTGCCCTGATGTTGACATCTACCCTCGATCATGACCTGCAAATCCTCATCAGTGAAACAGGGGTGCACTAGTGGAGACATGGGTGTTGTGTGGTGTGTGTTGTGCAGAGGGTGTTAAGTGGTGTGGCGGGGTGTGGTATGTGGGGTGCGTGACGGATCGATGGGTGTTTGTGTGGTGTGTGTGTGTGTAGTTGTCTTAGTGGTTTTGGTGTTGGACTTGTGACACTTACTGGTATTCATAAAGGGTTTTGTGTAATGTGAGTGTGTGTTTTATAGTGCTGTTGGTGCGTGGGTGTGGTGTGTGTATGAGTGTAAGGTGTGTGATTTTTGTTTAGGCCAATGTTGTGTTGTTTTGTATTTGGGTGGCCAATCTGAGTGCGGCAGTGTGTACTGCCGTTGAATGTTTGCCGTGGTGATTTGTGGCTCATAATGTAGTGGGTGTTGTTTTGTTGGTGTAATGGTATAGGTGTTCGTACCAACACTTTAGCACTGACCTTTGGAGTGGCGGATTTGTGTATGTGGCAGTATTCTGTCAGTTTGGTGTGTGTGTCATAATATATTCGCCACCGTGGTGGTATGTTGGCGGACGTCACCGCGGCAGCAAGCGGCATTTACTGTCAATGTCATAATGAGGGCCTATGCGTCGTTACCCTACAGACTTCGATCCACACCTCTTCCCAGAATTGCCCAATCAGCAGACAGTCCCAGGCCACATGACTAAAGTCTTCTGGGGTATTTCTATACCTACTGCAAGCAGCTGAGCACTATAGATATGCTCTGTGTAGGCGTTGTCGGGTTATGTAGGCTCTGTGTATAAAGTAAAATTGCACTAGCTTGAACCAGGCATTATTAGCAACCTCCTGTACCTGCGCTAGGGTCCTGAGCCATTCTCTATCTGTTAGTGGAGTCTCAAATCCATTATCCCATGCTGCCCTGCTACAAGCGAGGTTTGTTTGTTGATCAATTTTAAGCACCTTTTTGAAGCTGGAAATGATTCCCCGATAAGAACCCAGGTTGAGGATCAGTAGCATTTCTGAGGTTTGCTCCGTGTCATCTGGATAGGAGTTTCATATCCTTTGCACCGTGTGGGACAGATTCTCATATTCTAAAAATTGGCACCTCTTACTAATCTGATAGTGGAGCTCGATTTCAGATAGCAATGTGAATTTACCATTTAGGTACAAGTTGCCCCCGTTACTACACCCTCCTACCATCCACTGCGTAAAGTCCATTACCTCTTGGAGGCTCCGGAATGGGAGCAACCACCCAAGTGGGAGGAGTATGGCATATGGAGCATGCCGGAGAACTCTTCCACCACCCTCTCCCAAACTTGAGTTAGCTGTTTAATTATCAGCAGCGCCTGTGCAAGACAGCCGTTCCTACTTATTAAGAGCTGCGGCAGCTGGCATTCCCGTATGAAGCCAAATAACAGAGCCTTCTCCCAGTTGGGATTATCATCACACCACATTGCAGCATATTGCAGCCGCCCTGCATAATAATATAACTGAAGATCTAGCAGCCCTAGCCCCCTCTGCTCTAAGTCTAATTTCAGGATTTCAAAACAAGCTCTGCATCTTTTCCCCACTCGTACTAACTTTACCAATAGCTCATCTAGCTGCTTAAACACTGATGTGTGCAAAGTGCAGAAATAATTTTGCATGACGTAGAGGCAGCGCGGCAACAGCAGCATTTTACTCTGTGCTACGCTGCCCACTACAGACAATGGCAGGGTTATCCAGAAACGGGTTGGCTCATGCAGTCCTGCTACCACTATGCTCATATTCAATTTGCATTGAAGGTGCGGGTCATGAGTGATCTGTAAGCCAAGGTTGCAAAGCTTCCGTAGCTCCCACGGAAGTGCCACTCGTGGAATGTCCTCTGGGGAGCATGCTGCTAGTGCAGCTAGTGGAAATAGTATTGTTTTATGCCAATTTACAAGGAGCCTGGATACCTTACCAAAGTCCTCCATTAGTTGGAGCAGTCATTGGACTGACTGTTTGGGCTCCCCAATATATTAAGGTGTCATCAGCATACATGGATACAATATGGGTCTGATCCCCCACCTTCAACCCCCATTCCCACAGTTGTTCCTTATGATACCTCACCAGCGGCTCTATAGCCAGGGCAAATAGCAGCGGGGAGAGTAGGCAGCCGTGTTGTATATCACACGCTATATGAAGAACCTTTGAGGCCGCCAATCCCACTTTCATCCTCGCCATGGGGACATTACATAGGCACCCAAGGCACAAAGTTCTCACCAAGTCCCATCTGGTGAAGTACCTCCCATAGATATAGCCAGGAAAGGGTGTCAAATGCCTTTTCAATGTCTAAAGTTATAAGGGCCGCCCTCAGGACTATTGAAAGTGTGGCATGGACAACATGCGACAATCATCACAGGTTCATATGTGCACCATGACCTGGGATAAACCTGCATTGAGCGGGATGGATCAGCTGTGTAATGACTCTTTTCAGGCGAAGGTCCAATATCTTAGCTAGTAGTTTCACATCCACGTTAAGCATGGATGAGGACCTATACAAGCCCGGATCAGTGGGGTCTTTCTCCAGCTTTGGGAGCATAATTTTAGTGCTGTCCCTCATATGGGATGGAAGCATGCCAGAGTCCTTCGCCTCCGGTATCATTACGAGCAAGGAGGGGAGCAGGTGAACGGTATACATCTGGTAGTGTTCCACAGGACGCCATCAGGTCCCGGATTCTTACTCCTGGCCATATCTCTAAGTGCTTCCCTAATACTTCTTGTGTCAGTGGCATGTCCAATATCACCGCCTGTGCTTCCTCCAATTTCGGGAGCCTCCGCTGTGTCAACAATTCGGTCACCTCCCGATATTGGCCTCTCCTGGAACGGAATACACCTGAGCCAAATGCTCTTGTAACTGTTGTGTTATAGCCACCTGTCCTGGTACTGGCACTCTGCTGTGTCCTTTAAGGCCCATGATAAGGGATGGTGGACGCTCCCTTTTAAATAACCAGGCCAACATGTGCCCTGATCTATCTCCCTCTCTATGCAGTTGCTGTATATGCATTAATTCTTAAGTTGTTAGTGACATTACACCTGTTTTGCAGGTAAATAGTTGTATGATCAAAAATGATTGTGTCATCTACATATTGCAAAGATTGAAGGGTGAGTGAGCTTAGATTTGTGGGATAGGTCTTGATGGCTTGAGGTTGATTTGCGGTACATGCAGGATAAAAAGCAGTAGGGCCAGGGCGCAGAAGAATCTGGAAGCCAGCCAGGAGGATATGAAACAATGGTATTACCAGACTCCCACTTTGATTGAGTTTCAGACTGTCAAACGCATGGGTGATGGAGTCAGTGGAGCCAAGGGCCCTGTAAAACCGCTAATCTGAGCATTATGAAGAGAAGGAGTGCAAGAATGCTGTCACCTACTGGATGGACCTCAGGACTCCCAGGAACCATTTGAGGGTATTTCAGGTCAATTGCCTCAAGCCCCGCTTTGGGTGGTCTGAGATGACAATGCTTCTAGTCACTGATGATGGGATTAAAGAGGAGAGTAATCCTCTTCCCAACATTCTTTCCTCTAAGAAGCAGGATGGGTCAGTGGAGGGTGTCAGCCTCTCCCCTTACCCTAGACCAACAGAGAGGCTGCTGCCAGTTGCTGGGGCAATTTGCCTCTTTATTCTCTCTTACCCCAGGACTTACTACATGGTATACACATGAAATTGATACTCGGGGCAGCATGCCTATGAAGAATAAAAAGTACAGGTTGTCTGAAAAGGTGGGAGTCAGAATTAAGGAGGAGGTCTACAAGATGCTGGTGTTAGGGGTTATTGAACCCTCAAACAGCCCTTGGTCCAGTGCAATGGTGTTGGTCCCCAAGACTGCAGCTGTCAACCCTAAACTTAGGTCCTGTGTGGGCTACCATGGGCTCAATGCTGTCACCAAGACAAATGCACACGCCATCCCTCGACCAAAAGAGCTCATATATTGCCTAGTAGCTGCTAGGTTCCTCTGCACGTTTGAATTAACGTCTGGGTATTGGCAGACTGCCTTGACAGAGAGGGCCAAGGAGAAGTCTGAGTTCTCTACATCAGAAGGGCACTTCCAGTTGCAAGTAATGCCCTTCAGGTTGAAGGACGCCCATGCCACCTTTTAGAGGTTGGTAAACCTGACTGTGTCTGAGAACTTCAGTGCCTTTTATCAGAATGACACTGCAGTCTTCAGTTCTAGCTGGGAGGGCCACCTGTGCAACCTCAAGGAAGTGCTTCAGGTTGTGCAGAGGGCAGGCCTGACCTTCAAGGCCAGTAAGTGTGAGATGGGGCAGGGGTCAGTGAGCTACTTGGGTCACCAAGTGGGAGGAGGTAAGGTGCAGCCCCTCTGGCCCAAGATTTAAACTATTCTGTCTTGGGACGCCCCCATGACCCACACAGAGGTGAAGGCCTTCGTAGGCCTCATTGGCTTTTACAGCAGATTTCACAAGGGGTATGGCACCATTGTTGCATCTTTGAGACAGCTGACTTCAAAGAAGCAGCCACGTAAGGGAATCTGAACAAGGACATGCTATAAAGCTTTTGATATCCTGAAATATGCCATGGGCACAGTAACCATGCTTAAGTCCCCTGATTTCTCCCAAGAATTCATTGTGCAGACAAACACCTCAGAGAATGGCATTGGAGTCATGCTCTCACAGCTAAATGAAGAGGGGCTGAATCAACCTGTCACTTCATCAGTGGGAGGTTACTTCCCAAGGAACACAGATGGAGTGGAATAGAGAAGGAGGACTTTGTTGTGGTCTGGGCACTGAAGAAGCTGAGACCATACCTGTTTGGTGCTCACTTCCAGGTTCAGACAGACCATAGGCTTCTCAGATGGTTAATGCAGATGAGGGGTGAGAATCCCAAACTGTTGAGGTAGTCCATCTCCCTATAGGGCATGGACTTTACAGCATGCTAATGCTGATGGTCTTTCCAGGTTGTTTTGCCTTAGTGAAGAGAACTCCCAAAGGATTGAGTAATACTCCTTGCTTTTATCTGGGGTGGGGCACGTGTCAGTCCTTGCATCCTTGGCTTAGTTTCCCCTAACTGTTTGCCTCCAGACCTCCTGTTTTTGCTGACTTTGTTTTTTCTGGCCTTAGGATTATGTGCACTTTAACACTGCTAACCACTGCTAATGTACTTGTGCTGTTTTCAAAAAACATTGCAACATTGAAATCTACCCATTTGGAGTATTTAATGTACTTTTAAGTTCCTAGTAAAATGCATTACCTGATCCCAGGGCCTGTAAATAAAGGTTACCAGTGGCCCTGCATTACTGATTGTGCTACCCGCTTGAGTATCCCCTTTAAACATTTCTCAAGCCTGTCATTGCAAAACTTGTGTGTGCAGTTTTAAACTGTTATGTCAACCTGGCAAATTCAAACTTTTGACAGGCCCAAACCTTAGTTTTCAATGCATATACGTCACCCCTAACTTAGGCTCTAGATAGCCCTAAAGGCAGGGTGCAGTGTGTTTAAAAAGTGGACTTCTACTTTTAAGTTTTACATATCCTGGGATTAAGAAACTCTTACATTTGTTTTTCACTACTGCAAGGCCTGTCTCACCTATAGGATAACATTGGAGTTACGTTAAAACATTTATAAGTATAACTTCCAATTGGGAAGAGATACATTTTCCAAGTTTGGTATCTCTGTTATCTGAATTTAAAATCGCAACTTATGGTGAAGTTGGATTTTAAATTGCAGTTCTGAAAATGCCCTTTGGCATTTTCATTACTTTAGCCATTTGTCGTCTGTTGCCTTTCTCTGCCCATATCTGGGGTAGGGTGACAGCTGGGCTTTGTGTATTCCTCCTAGACATCTACACAAAACGGGAGCTTAATTATGACCTGATGGGCCTTGATGGGCCATCCTGGGCAGGATGGGAGGAAGTAGCTGGAAACAGCCTCACTTACAGCTGAATAGGCTGTGTCCTATTAACACACAAAGGGCTGCTTTCCGCTCTAAATTAAGACTGGAGAAAGGCAGGAAGGGCAGGGGCTCTGTACACTTCAAAGGAATATATTTGAAGTCTCCACCATTTCATAGGCAGAACTGGGTATAAGTATTGGACCTCAGACACCTCCACTTAAGTGCACTTCAGGACCTCTGGATACTCTGCCAGGAAAAAGGACTGCTGTGACGCTGGACTGCCATTCTGCTGGACTGTTACGCTGCTGGACTCCTTCTTTCCTGTGCTGACCTGTTACCTACTGCCCTCTTCCCCATGAGTGAGAAGGAGTGAATGAACATGTGTCCATCCAACCCAGAACTCATAGTGACTCCAAGGGCTAATCGGCTGGATTCCTGATCTGAATGTCAGGGATATAAAAAAAGTCCAGCCACCCAACTCCTGCACGTGGACTCTTCCATTTGTATGTCTAACCTGACAAGTGGCGCCACCCCAGTCCTGGACTCTTGGAAGTGAGCCTGCTGTGGGAGCAGAACCTACACATCACTGCTGCTCCATGGAGCAGAACCGACGCATCGCTGCTACTGTGTGGGTCAGAACTGATGTAACAGTCCCACATTGTTGCTACACTACACATCTTGGGACTGACACATTGAATTCAGAACAGCCACTGTGCAACGCTTTTCCAGGCACAAGTTCCATACATCCCTCGCTAACGGCAACCTCGTCACAATGCTAAAGCTACACATTGCAGCCTCTGCTCTCATCTCAACCGACACATTGCCCCAGCCACACAATGCATCTCCAAATTGGGCTTCGCATCGCAAGCCCTGTTGATAGGATCTTTGATGATGATGCAACAGGAACTCGCATTGCAGCCTTGCCGCACCTCAGAATCATGCAGGCTCACCGCATCTCAGAACCAATGCATCGCATCAGCTGAGTGATGCATCTTAGACTTGGATCCATGCAGCATTCCTCAACCAGGTTTAGGGTACTTTGGTTCAATGGGCCTAACTGAGTCCCTCTTTTCAGCCTGTGCTCCATCACGGTCAGCCTGAACTTTTGACTTTGTCCCAGACTGGTGTGAAAAGATAGCTCCAGTTTATTAAGTTGATTTCTATTTTTCTAACCTGGTGTGGGATCCTTTTTATGTGGTGGAATCTATGTTTGAAGTGTTGCACAAGTACTTTGTGCATTGTCTACTAGTTAAGCTTGACTGCTCTGTACCAAACTACCAGAGAGTGAGCACAGGTTAATATGGGGTTTGCTGATGCCTGGCCCTGATAAGAACTGTGGTTGGTGGTTGGTTCTTGACCAGGACTCACACCCCAGTCAATCAACAATCCAATTTCTCACAATATATATATGTAACTGTTCTGCTACCAATTAGCCACCATTGCCAATATACATGATTGTGCTGTTGTTTTCATTCAAGTCACATTGCACCAGTTTCATGTGTGTTGCTCCTTACAGAGTGTCCTTATTGAATTATAACTGATTGATAAAACTTGGGACGGTTGCAAGCAACCGGTTTAACGCATTATGCCACATTTGATAAAAACCATGATGCAGACCAAGAAGACTTGAATAACTTCCTACCAGTCTCTAATCTCCTATTTCAGCAAATAAATATTGAAAACAGTGTCTCAACTCAACTGACACAACTTATCGAAGAGCATAACCTACTTGATTATTTTTAATCTGGTTTCGGACATGAATGTAGCACAGAGATAAACATGCTATAGATTATGGATCATGTGGTTCATGCTCTCCCGGGACAATGAAGATTCCTGCCTACTCATACTCTTTTACTGAGCTGCATTCAATGAACCCAATTACAACATCATGCTGTACAATCAAAGAAAGAATGAACATATATGGAACAGTCCTAAGCTGGTTCAGCTCTTACTTGTACAACCACTCCCAACAAATCAAACCAAAAAGGTCACAAAGTAATCTATACCGCTTAATGCAAGGGATCCCACAAAGGTCCTTATTATCCTCAACCATCTTCAGCTTGTACAGGGAACCTCTTGATACAATCCTAAAACAATCACACCTCACCTACCATCTTTATGCTGACAGTGCACAGCTATATATGTCAGATTGTGATAAGAGACGACATCCTCCTTCTAGATTAAACCCTAAAAGATATCAAGCCTGGTTGTCCTTCAGTCACCTGAAGATAAACCCATTGGAGGTAGAATGTCATCCCCATCCCCACACACAGTGTATCCCCACCAAGACTGGCTAGACCCACTCAGTGTATTCTACTGCAAAGCAAACATTAAAACATTATTGAGTGCACTAAATCAATTGGGATCACCCTTGACAGGAATGTAAACCTGCAAATTCTTATAAATACCTATGCAACAAACCATCACTACCATGTCAAACTTCTCAGAAATATCAAACCTTTCATTCTAGAACCAGATTTAAAATGTGGTACTGTACCTAGTCATCTCCACACTACACTAAGGAAATGTGCTACTCACAAAACTCCACAAGGTGCACTTAGTTCTGATGAAAGCCATCATCAAAATGTCTGGAATCTGTAGAAAGGCTCTTCAGTCATATACTCTCAGCCAGTTGAGAGTAAATAACCAAAGAGCCTTTATAATAGAATCTAGAACCATTTTCAAAAGTTGATTGCATCATTCGCAGAGCTCTGCATTGTGGCACCCAAAATACCTGGCACAGAAACTCATTCTATGAGGGGGCAGCAGCTCTCTCAGAAGAGCCAAATGGATGGCTTCCCCTGGAACCACTCAGGTTCAAGAAACAAAGAACTCCCTCCCAATCCCTCTCAGGAAGTGCTCAAAGAATCTGTGACTCAATCCATCCTTAAATACTCAATGATGTTTTTTTCAAAATGTTCACCTATCTGATGTCACTAAATTAACTTCTTTTTTTATTATTCGCTCTATAAATATCATCCTTCTTTTTCTATGTAATGGTTGTTGTAGCTGGTGTCTGACCCCATGACTTCTTGCAGCACAAGGAAGCGAGAACAGAACTCAAGATGTGGGCTGTAGAAATGTGATTAAACTTATAATGTTTATCAGGTGTGTGATTAACTTCAGGTAATGCAATTCTCCACTCTTTTTAATTAATAGTTTTACATAACTAGGCAATGATCTCGACCAACTATGTAGACCTGTGTTTGGCAGATTTACACCTCAAACATGTAACTTTATGGTTGTATTTTTTGTTGCATTTTGACTTGCACGTTTACCCAGCAGTGCTTCATTTAGATGTATAGATATTTATTGGCATTTGTCACAGTCATGAACACAGGTTTATGACAGTTGTCTCACCAAAAAACAATAAAGTCCAGAAAATAAATCTCAAAGAGCACCCCTTACCCACCACTCCTCCAAGCTCCAATGGAACAATAGCAAGGACAAAATCCTCTGCATCAGTAACATCTTCCAAATCTTTGCAAAGCAAGAATGCATGCGCTATGCAATCAAAACCCGCAGACTCCCAGTTATCCCCCTCCTCTCAACCATGCAACCCCATCCCACCGACCACTGCCCAAGTACTCCCATATGTATGTGTCAGTACTATATTAACTCATGTCAGCATGACTTTCATGGTGGCTTCACATCAGGAAGCTCAAGAAACTCAGCAATCATCGCATCCCATGCCTGGATAGCATCTATCCATTTATTGTCCCTATCAGTTTTCCTCATGTGGTCTTCTTCCACCACAGCCCACTCAGGAACATCTCAGCCAGTCAGCCAACAGCAGGGGGGCTGGGGAGAGCCACCAGACTGCTAGCCTACATTTGACAAAGCACCAGCCCTAATAGTATACATTTCTGGCTAAGCTTCTTCTTTTTACATACAGGGACCAGGCCCATCAAGCCCTGTCTGATACCCTTGGCAATCATCCAACCAGTGGCCTTACTCGGCCTAAGAACCACCACCTGTCAATAATCTTCAACTGTGGAGCAACCCCCTACCATGTGTAGAAAATTAGCACCAGCCAGTAAAATTAAACATCAAGGGCAGGAGGATGCCCTCCCTGGGTAGATAGTGCACACCAATTTCAGGGATAAGTGCACGTGGTACACCAATGCATACTATTTTAGTTTTTTGTTTGAATCGAGCATTAGTAGAGGTGCCCTTCATCCACCCCCATTCCAAATTTGTCAAGGGTTCTCCCAAGGCTTCATGCCACCTGACCTACACTGCGGGGGAGGGTGCCAGAACGTCTTCCTATCGGGTCCTGTATACATGAGGAACCAACCGCTTTGCACCTGCCAAGTAAAGTAAAGCCACTAACATCCATGATTCTGAAGGCACCTCTGGGAATATTGGCTAAACTCCCCTTGCTGTAGCTGCAATCTTAGAACATTGTGAGAACTGCCCTGGTCCCAAATTAAAAGTATCAATTGCATCTGCTAATGTAACTAATCTGTCATTGGGATACAGGTCATGCGGGGTTCACATCCCCCCGGCCGGCCAGTGATCTATGGACATTGTCAGTGTAATCTTTGCGAAGGGGTTCAGAGTCTTGATGCTCAAATCCAGTGCATAAGGCCCTTGTCACAACACTTGGTAAACCACCTGTTCCTAAATCCGACACAAATGTCCAATGACATATGCCACAGAACTAGGGAAACTCGTCGCAACATCATAAGTTCTGGTAGGGATGCCTCCCCATGTGTACCTTCAAACAACCATTTCTCCCAGCCGCAGCCATCATCTAAGCAATGCACAGCATGTTGCAACTGGGCAGCCAGCTCAGAAAGCACCAGTGCTTTATTTATAAAACAATACGTCTTGGGCTACAATTTTTCTAGAAGCCTTTCAGCACTGCTGATGAAGGTCAAGGGTGCTGGATATCAAAGTTTCCTTTATTTTACCTCAGGCCTCTTATATCCACCAATTTACTCTCCCTGCTCCTCTGTCAAACTCTTACAAGCTCTTTTTCATCCCTGCTTTCTCCCTCTGCTCTGATACTATTTGTCATTCTTTCTCTTCCACCTTCTTTCCAGCTTTGCTGCATTGCCCTCTCCTTTTATGGGTCAAACAAAAAAAAGTGCTATGGGCACCACCTACAACCATCAGCTCAAAATAAACACTGGTCTCCACCCTGTCAAGTAAGGCAGTGGGGATGTTTTCCCCTGCCACTAGACATTAATCCAGACCCCCTCTTTGTCAGTTGCATTTAGGAAGAGATTTAGGCCGGGCGTAGACATAAATCTGTGATTCAGAGATCTCTGCATGTGGATTTACCTTTGTGAATTATCTCCATGATCTTCACAGAAAACTGTCCTTTAAAAATGCTACAAAAATACAATCCATGATAGTTATAATTGTCAAACCTTGGATAACACAGACTCTACTTTAAGAATTTTAAGTTGGAACATATCTTGGCTAAGGGCCAAATTAAGTTCAACAACTTGGCTGACATTTATTGGTCAACTTGACAAAATTTTGTTCCAGGAAACTTGTGTTGTTTCAAACTTGCTATGCAATAGTTTTGATTGCTGCTCTCTCTTGGCAGCCACCTCCTCATCTGGCAGGGCGGAGAGTGATATGGGTCTATGGATTAGGCAATCGCCTAAAGCATTGATTACTGGTCTAAATACTAATTGTAGGCTCATTGAGGGGTTCCATATTAAATTAGTAGCTGGCCAATGTTTTTATTTAGTTATTGTTTATAATGACGATGTTTCATATTGTAAGATTTGTAATCATCAATTTCTGTTTAAATTTATGGATGAAGTGTATAATTTTATTTGTATAACAACAGGCCACATAATATCCTCTTTGAGGACTTTAACGCAATGTTGCACACTGGGATTTCTATTTTTCAACTGTCTGGACCACACAGTATTGATAGCTTGGTTTTGGATAATTGTAAGAAAAGTGAGTTGAAACTCCAGAATCTTGTGAGTGAGAGGATTTGGTAAACTTTCACAATCTTACTGGTAGCCATACTGCACCTACCTATTTAGGATGCAAATTTCACTCAGTGAACAGTTACATTTTTTTCTCACAGAGTTTTGTATGCCATCTCATATAGCGATCACAGTCCCCTTGTAGTCGTGATCCTCCCTCACCAACTTTTGACATTTGTTGAAGGCTGATTTCTCTTTTACTGCAACACTTGATGAGATGAGGCTGGATTAGAAGGTGGATGACCCCTGTAGCTTTTTTAGAACTCTTCATGCGAGAGGTATTTATCTTATGTTGGTGTGAATAAATTAATGATAATCATTTGCTAGGTCCTTTATAGATAATTGTTCCAAAATTAACTTATCTTTGCTTAAGCCAATTCTTAAC
The DNA here is from genome assembly GCF_031143425.1 of Pleurodeles waltl. Taxonomy (NCBI): domain Eukaryota; kingdom Metazoa; phylum Chordata; class Amphibia; order Caudata; family Salamandridae; genus Pleurodeles; species Pleurodeles waltl. The sequence goes on along the minus strand of NC_090444.1, from coordinate 416,721,017 downwards.
TGTCCCCATTCAGCAGTCAAGTGGTTGGACACTTCATGTTCTATGGCCAGTAGTGGAAATCTCTGAAAACTAGCCCAAAAGACACTACATCAACTGCAATATGTTGTGCACATTATAAGGCAGCTATCAGGTAGGAAAAATTCAGCAGGCGACCTTAAATGGCACTCCATAATGCTTGCCCACATGACCAAGAATTCCAAATCATTTTGTAGCACTTTTAGATTTACCACAGACAGTATTGATATTATATCTATCATAGGTGCACACATTACTGCTGAACAATGGATTGCTCACTTCCCTCAAATTTACTCTGCAGCACCTTGTCTTGATTTGTTACTCTCAGATCAATTAGTTTTTTTCGCTATGATATTGTTAACTTTGAGATATGTGAGGTCCTTACTGTTTTACAGCAGAGTCCTTCTGGAAAGGCATCTGGGCCTGAAGAGGTACCTATTGACCCTGTGAAGAGCAATGTTGATTTTGGGCACCACTAGTTACTAATTTTTTATAAGATATCTGCCAACGGTATACCATGCTCTTGGTCATCAGCTACTATTGTTCTAATCTTTAAAAAAGAATACAGACAACAGCCCATCTGTTACAGACCAATTTCCCATATTGCCCCAATGATTAAAATTCTGGGAAGGGCTATCTACAATAGGATTAAGGACTGGGGCCTTGAGATTTAACAAAGTTGTTAATCCTAGCCAATACAGATTCCGTGAAGAGCTAGGTACATTAGAGCACTGCTTGAATCTCTATCTGATTGTAGGTAACTATGTCATTGCTAAGCACAACCCAGTGTACCTTGCCTTAAAGGATTTATCCTTTGCATTCAACTGTGTCAATTGGTCAATAATTTGGTGAATCATTCTTATGAAGGGCCTCAATGAGTCCTTGGTGTGCTTTCTTTCCAATTTAGACTCCGACCTGGAGGCCAGGTTGCATTTTAGCTTGGATGGAGAGCTCTCTACCCCTTTGGAACTTGAGCATGGAGTGAGATAGGGCTGTGTTTTAGCACCTATTATGTTTATTCTTACTATTAGTGATTTGAATAAGTACTTAGTGGAGCAGGGACTGGATGTGTACCCTTACCAGCTTTGTTGTACATGGATGGATCAGTTTTACTGCCCTGTGCCCCTCAAAGGTCTGGAGCTTTTGGTCATAGGCTTTGTAAATTTTATGTCAGAACTAGATTTGGAGACAGACGTTCAAAAGTAAAAAATAATGGTATGTGTAAGTTCTAAATAAATTTGTAGTGCTTTATCTATTAATGAAAACAATCTGTCTAAGATTTCTCAGGCCCTATATTTTAGGGTTATTGTTTACTACTCCAGTTCTCAGAATGATAATCTGTTTGTTTAGAGTCAGAAATCATAGCAGTCAGTGGGAACATTGTTCTCTTTATCTTCTGCTATAGCCAGCAAGCTGTTCAACCCTCTGATGGAAATTTATAATGGGCGATGTGTCCCGATTGCTCTGTAAGAAGGAAGAGTTTGGGGATACTCAAATGCGGACCAATTCAGGTTGAAGAGAACCATTGCCTTTGTTGACTTTGGGTCTCCTCCTCTCCTGTTTCACTTGTAATTGTGATGAGGAGCTTGAGTTTCTCTATGTTGAAGATTTTTCAAACTAGCTTCATTATCACTCTGACTTTCTGTCTGGTCCAAACCTGTTGCCACCTTTAATCTATCTGCTATTATGGACAGTCTAAAGTAAAAAGAGTGTCTTAAAATCCCTTGGCTGTCTTACGTTAAGCAATCTCTAGAGATCTTGAGAAGACCTGATATGTTTACAGACCTACTTCTATTCCTAAATCAGACAGACACAATACAAAGATATTGTTCCTGAACAAAAGACATATGGAGATGGAAGATGGCAAACTGCTTAAACAAACCCTCTGTTGGTTCTTACGTTACCATTCAGATATACTGTGAATTGTACCCTAATTACTTAAGGTGGCTGGGTATTGGGTTAGGTCACTTATTAGTTTTTGAACTGAGATTATTCATTCTCACATTTGCTTTCCTTTCGGTCAGTATGGGCTCTCTTACCATACACTTCTGCTATTTGTATTTGTCTGTAAATTGCATTGTAAATATTTGTAATGTTTTTTAATTCCCTTATTGAAAAGGCATAACTTTGTTTAGGGTAAACCAGCTCAGTATTTTTTACAGCTACACCATGGGAACAATGTTTGTTTTGCAGTGAGCTCCTTTTTTAGGTTTTGCCTGCACACGCGCTTGCACGCATGCTTGTAAACTCTTTTGTTGTAAAAAAAACTTAAAAGGGGCTTGGAACCAGCCCCTTACTTATCTGAACTTACCATTGGGTTACTCCAATGTTGCTCTGATTTTTCTGATTCAGATTGGCCAGCACGTCGTCTTCACGTCACTTCCAGTTGTCGTCTTCATCTTCTTTGCCGATCTCGCAGTTGAGTTGCCTGTGGACCTAGTACTATTTCAAGTCACTTCTTATTGGACACTGGGAAGTGTCCTTGCCGCTGGCTCTGATGCTGAAGGCACTTCGTTTTTCTTCTTGCGTGCCATCCTTCTTCGCTGGCACCATGCTACTTCGCTGCCATCTTCTCTGTCTTCTTTATTCATCGCTGTCTTCTTTTTGCTTCCTGCATACCATTTTCTTACTTCGCTGATATCTTCTTTCTTCTATGCCTTCTTCTCTGTCTTCTTTCTTTGTTGCCATCCGTCTTCTTTTTTCTTTCTGCACACTGTCTTCTGTCTTCATTGTCTTATTTACTGCATGCTGACTTCTGTCTTCTCATGTCTGCACCCTCCTCCCATCTTCTGCCTTCTCTTTTCTCCCATCTTCTCTCTCCTTCCGTTTTCTGTATTCTGCCCTCGTCTCAAGCCTTCTCTCTTCTTCTGTCTTCTCCCGTCTTCTGTCTTCTTCTATCTTCTCTCTTCTTCCATCTTCTCCCATATTCTCTCTTCTTCTATCTTCTCTCTTCTTCCATCTTCCCTCTCCTTCTGTCTTCCGTCTTCTTCTCTCTTCTTTGGACTTCTCTGTTCTTCTGTCTTCTCTCTTCTGCCATCTTCTGTCTTCCTCTGTGCTCTGTGTTCTGCCATCTTCTTACATCTTTCCCGCATGCCAATACATTTCGCCTTTGTCTTTTTTTCTATGTAACTGGCTTACAAATATTAGACAAATATTATAGTAATGTTTGTTTTTAATTTAATAAAACAAACATTATCATAAAGGGTTTCAAATATTTGCAAGCCAGTTACATAAAAAAAGACAAAGGGAAAACCTAGTGGCTGTGCCAATGTTTGTTCAGAATCTGTCATGGAACGCCGCAAGTAGTTAGTTGCCTCTTTTTAAAACGTTTTGGTTCAATTATGCTACAGCTGTTTCAACTTCTTAAGTTTTACTAAGTATGTGTCTGTAAACTTACTTATAGGATTATATATTTTTTATTGAATAAATTATTGTTGACTGACTAAATGAAAATTGGAGCTTTATTGGCATACATTGTGGGGCAGGATGTGGAGCTGCATGCTATGGGAGTTGTGCTCATCCTATTTATATATGGAAGGTGTGAGATTATACTGGAAAAAGCTCCATATCACATTGATTCTTCGTGGTTATTCATTGCAGAGTCGATCAGAACATCTGCCCAATAGCTAATCCAAGCAGACCCTGAATTACACAGATCACGGGGATTAGAAAGGCAAGATGTTAGCACACGATGATTATCTATTCTGTATGGCACAAGTCATGGTCATCGGGCACAATATCACTGCACACCTGAGCTCTTGTCCATCAAAACCGCTCTTCCTTCAGACAAGAGGGAGCAGTCTCATGACTCTAAAAATGTTCGTGTGACTCAATCCATTGGCATCGCTCCTTTATTTAATCCCTGCTCCCCGCGCTACTGAAAAATGAGATAGCAACAACTTTTTGCTGTCGTAGTGTTGGAGTGTGTCTTTTAAAATTAATATTAACATGAAAGGCTTGCAACATATTGTGTGGTGAAGCTGCATCGAAAACGTGTTAACATAGAAAATAATGCACACATTTTAAATGTACCCACGGGGAGTGGCTACCAATGTATATGAAGACTAATGAAAGCTATTCATTTTGAATGAATTATGTACTAATGCCTTGAATTTGTATTAGCGTAACATAACTAGAGTTATATTAAGAGTGTGCCTATTAATTCCTTAGCTTAGCGCAGGTCTGGGCTTAGCTGCCTGGTCTCATATTAAACTGCATTTTTCTAACGTGCAATGTGCTGTTTTCCTGAAGGACACAAAGTTGTACTTTTCCAGAAGTTATGTGTGTGTAGCCGTAGTAAATTCTTTCTCATGAGACCCGACTTGCTCAAGGAGACATTCTTGCTGAATGCAACAGTGTAATTCATAACAGGTGCAAGGCTGCCTGAAGTAGGAGAAAACAATGGAGCCACTGACTGAAGCGTAAAGTGTAACTTTTCTTACCTGACATTCCAACCGATGAAGACATCAACAACAAGGGCCAATTCTGGTAAAGTGCGTGGAGGATTATTGGACAGAGATAATGATGCACCAATTATGATCCAATGAGGAGTTAAGGGCTAATTAGGCAGTTTTCATATAATGGAGTGACCCAAGAAGAGATGCATGCTGATGTAGATGCAGATGCAGAGACAGAGAGACCATTTAGTCTTCACTTACTCACAGAACCTTTTTCACCCTTTTTCTTTATCCTAATACTTTAAACCATCCTCTACCTATTTGTTCTAATACTTACTTCTCCTCCATATGAGGGAAGCTCCTATTCCTAGCTATGCTATATCGAGACTTTAACCCGTCCTATCTTTGCTGATGGTGAATCGACTGATGTCCTGAGGACGAAGACTGATGCTGTTCGCTGATCTGTTGGATTGGTAACTATCTGTTGCTAAATTGTAATTGTCTGTTTGCCTTTCCTTTCTAGGTACCAACTGCTATTTTGATAGAGTCCATAGATAGATGTTTTCTAAATTTATGTTTACTAAATTGTTTTGCATGAAGCCCAACATGCTAATGCCAATTAGAGGTTAGTTAAGGTGTTCACAATTATCCTACGCAAATAGACAAATGACTGAGTTCTTGCTTTGTTGAATCATGTTCTACTAAGACTTTGCTAAGTTGCTTCTTATTAATGACGTGTTAATACTGAATGAATATTCTCTATGCATTGGTTAATTGCGTTCTAATTGCAAATCTGAAGAGTTACTAATGAGATGAATTGCTAATGAGATTAGCAGAAATGACATTAGATTGTAACCAATAGGGAAATAAATATCCTAACACTTAACTGAATTGGTGTTGTTATTCATGATTGAAAGGTCATGGTGTGTTCGACTATTGATTCTTATTAAATGTTATTAATTAGCTAGTTGCTTAGTCATTGTGATTGTTGATTGAGTTATTGATCTATTGATCTGTGATGCCAAAAAGAAATCTCGTACTGGGAAGTCCCCGAACGTGGTCCAAAGGTTCATCGACCTAGTCGTGTCTCCTTGTAAGTTTACTTATCAAGACTCTGACGTGCTAACAGTTTTTGGTAGCAGAGGATGGTTTGGCTCTTTGTGGCCCTAGTAAGAAGGATCACGGGGTGTGATAATTAACAGTTTTGGTAACAGTGTGGATGGGCTTGCCCCTTTGGGGCCCCAGTACAAGGGACTATGGTTTGACAGAGTGTTGCTAGTAAAAGTGTCGGGTTTTGTAGAGATTGATGGGTGTGGTCTGAAAGTAAGCAAGGTGTATCGGAAAAATTTGGTTTTGGGAAAAATTGCTCTTTTTCAATGATGCAAATTGGAGAGATGATGTGCCCTAAGTCCCAAATGACTTTCCCGAAATCTTGGAGCTTGCTGAAGGGAATTTGAGTATGATCTTGGCGTTCTAGTGATAGTGTGGATGAAGTAGGTTTTGCGCTTGCACAGCTTATGTGTACCGCAGGTGAATTGTGAAGTTTGTGAGGATTTTAGGCCAGATGATGATGTTTTAGTAGGAGGGTGCGTACTCCCCAGTATGAGCGTAGGGAAGTCGGCGAACTTCATGTAAGTGTGACGCTTGGTGCTCAAAAAATTCTCCATGTGGTTGTTTATGATGTACGGACCCTGCGTGGTCTAAGACTCCGGAGTATATTGATAAGTGTAGGAGACACTTGGTTTATGTTATAATTTGTGCAGTTTAATAGGTCGATGGTGAAATCGATGAGTCGAGTTTGATTCAAAGTGAGTGAATGAAAACTTCGATGGAGATTTGGTGAGTTCTAAAGTGCACGAGAACAACCCATTGACAAGTCGAGAGTAAAATTTGCGGGTCAAATTTTGCTTGCGAGTGTGGGATCTGAGAAGGAGAGAGTATCAGCCGAGGCTAAGCAAAATCTCTGTAAAGTTCTGAAGTGATTGTGTTACCCTTTCCTTTAGTAAACCGGCAAATTTGAGGGTTTTTTTGTTTGGTGCTTGCAATATATTGCATCAGTTTTTGTGTGAATCGAGAGTGGGAAGACACGGCGCTAAACTTTGTCAGCCACAGTGTGTGTGAGTGTGACGTCATTGGAGCCGCTCTGGGATAGGTTGGTTAGTGAGAAGGGTCGCACATGGATTGTCAGCCGTCCTTGAGATGCAATTGGTTGAGAAGGTAGGCGAAGAGAGTTCTGGGAATTAAAGTCAATGCAAAATGAAATTTTTCAAGGCTTTAAAGAGCGCTTTGAGGGGAGACGTATATATTACCGTGAGTGTAGGGGAGGTTACACCTCCAGAGGATACACCAGCTTATGCTGTAATGGAGGAAAAGGGTGTTGTGTCATGTTTTTGCCTAAAGCAATGGTGCAAAGTGACAGAGAAGGAAGGGTGCTTGGCGTTTCCGGAGCACGGAACATTCAATTTGAGGGTTTTGGAAAATTTGCAGAGGGTGCTAAATGAGCTAAAGCCACCTCTGAGGCCAGCACAATTTGAGGCATCAGCAACTTGGGAACTGATGGCAATATGACAACAGCAACAGAAATTTGAGAGGAGAATGAGGAAAGCAGAAAAGACCCTAGCGGAGGCTAGGTGGGACAGTGCACAGAGAGTTTGGAGGAGAGAGAGGAGAGATGGGGTCAGGCTGTTTCCAGCAATTGCTCAAGAAGGTGAAGACAAAGGGGGGAAGCCACTTGTAAGTCTGACAAAAGTGCCTCCAAAGACAAAAAGAGGCTAGGAAGCCCTGGTCAGAGGCCCCCGCTATATGCAATAGATGACAATAGACCGAGTACTAGTACATTTCCTGCAGGTTCGACCCAAGAAAAGGAGACAACAAATCCAGTACAGGTTAGTCCTGTCTCAATGCCAGTTCTGGTGCAGAGTAGTTTCAGTGTGTCCACTGCTTAGGGTATGCAATCTCAGCTCAACTACCACAGGTTCAGAGACTTTACCCTGATGTCCCAATTTTAGAGACTACCACAAATCTGATGGTGCCAACAGAGCAAGTATATGGAGGGTCAAAGTTGATTCAGACTAAGCCAACTCCACCTTTACTGCCCCAGGTACAGCAACAAATGATTCCGAATTACATTTGGGTCACAGGACAGCAGTCGACCATGGCACCAGTAATGAACCAGAATATGGGAGTTAATACTCCCCAAGTTTTGGGAAATAGACAGACGCCAGCCGCCATATCTTTGCCCATTACAGTTGGTCCACCAGTACCATTGTATGCGCAGGCGAAGCCTAGTGTATGCGATCAAGGGGTAATGACACGAGATACGATAAGAGGAGGGTTTGAAGGGAGGTCTCAAGGGATGACTCCAGTGGAACCGACATTTGAAGGATCTAGAACTTTGTTAGACTTCAGTCCGATTGGGGCTCCTCCAGAGGCAATGAGGCAGACAGGTTCGAGACTCTTAACTCCGCAGATCTCGAATGTGAATATACCACAGACACCTTTAGCGCAGGCTGGGAATATCTCATTACAAGGTTTGACAGCACAACAGCTGAATGACTGGTTAGACAAGCTTAATACTCCACAGACTACTCCTGCAGCAGCAGGGAGAATGGAAGGAGAAGAATACCTCAATTTTGTGAGGTTGGGCATGGAAGCAAGTGAACTTGTTGAAGGGAGCATGGGAGTGAACAGGCTAGAGTCATACACGGAAGCAGAATTGAGATACTTGTGTCCAAAGATAACTAAGGAAGTGAGCAGGGTGCAACAGAGGTTGGCAAATTTGGCAGATAAGTATAGCATACATTTAGATAATACCAAACATCTGAAGAGGAGTTACAGGTTAGAGTTTGAGCCTAAGGATTTTGAACACATGAGATCTACTGGGATGAAGGCACACCTCAAGGAGATACTACAAAGTGCACAAGTTTGGGGAGCCTTAGAAAAGTGGGAAGGCAGATGGGCGAAGAAAAGAGACAAGAGGAAGAGTGACTGCTTGGAGCAGCCAGCAAAAACCTTACCGGATACCAGTACGGTAAAGATGTTACCAATGAGAGAGACAGCTGGAGGGGTTCTTGTCCATGTGCCGTGGACTAGAGGTGATATTCTGTAATTTACGAATGATTTTCCCAGGCTGAGGGAGAAACCAATAGAGTGGTATCAGCAGACGGACAGGTTTGTGAAACTTGCAAAGTGTCTCTGGGAAGACCTGAATACTCTATTTGAGATCATAGTTCCAGCTGATTTGTGGCTTGAGTGCAAAAGGAGCGTGGATTGGCCGACAGAGGAACCGGCAAGGGACAGAATCACAGGAGCACCGTCCCCTGAGGTGATGCAGTTTTACTATAAGGTGATCGAGTTTTTGAAATCATGAGTTCCGCCAAAGAATATTGATTGGCAAAGATTGATCGGACGGCTCAGGAAGCCAAAGAGTCGATACATGACTACTATGACAGGCTGTTGAAGGCGTTCAAGCACTACAGCGGTACAGAGGTTGTTGAGGCGAAGGACATGAATCACGTTGTGTTTAGGTTTGCTGAAGGGTTGAGACCTGAGATTAGCCAGATGATTAAGAGTCATTTGATTTGCTGGCAAGCACAGCCGATTGGCGAGGTGTTGCAGTATGCGAAGTACTGTAGTGACGAGATTGAATTGAAGCAGAGAAAGTTGAAGGAGAAAGCAATGGTGATGCAAATTAAGGCAGCACAGTCAGGAATGCAGGGAGGTTGTCTACAACAGATGGTGCAACAGCCGCAAGGAAACAGGATGTTTCAGGTGCAAGTGAGAGGCAGAGCACGAGGAGGTTTTGTGAACTGAAGCCCAGATTTGAACACTGTGGTAGTTCAAAACAATGTACAGGGAATGAAGAAGATGTTACCTTGTCATGCTGCGGGGTTGTTGGTCATTGGAAGTGGGAGTGCCCAATGATGTTGCAGGAATGTGTTGTTCAACAAAGCAATGATGTCAGTGCATTTCAAAATGTGAAAGGACCAAGGCTGAGAGGTCCTAATCCGAATTTTCAGAATAATGTGAATCAGATGCAGGGTTTTCAACCAATGCAGCAGGTGTAAATGCCACGAATACAGCCAATGCAGTTACAACAAATGCAACAGCAGGTTCCTATGGTACCTAGACAGCAAATGAAAGTGCCTTTAGCGCCAATGGAACAGCAACAGGTGATGCTTCCTCAATAGGTCACAGGTCAAAGAATGAGTCAAAATAACACAGTGCAACAGTACCCATTGCGTGACGAGAATGGAATAAACGATGAATGGTCAGATGACAGTTCAGATAGTGAGGAGTATAGGCTTCAGCATCCTTAGAAGTAGATCAGAAAGGGCCCTATGTTGAGGGGAAGGTAATGGGTCACAAGGTTTCATTCCTGATTGACACAGGAGCTACACGCTCTACAGTCAGAAGTGCAGAGGTTTTGAAACTGCCTCTTTCGGGACGTAAAGTTAAGGTAGTGGGAGTAGCAAACCAACTCCTGACTAACCCGATCACAGATCCGGTGCAGGTTGAGCTTGGCACTTTCCAGTGATTGCACAGATTTGTGGTTTGCGATTCAAGACCTGTGCCCCTACTGGGAAGAGACTTACTGTGCAAGACAAGGTGTTCAATCACCTGTTCCAATGAGGGGATTGAGGTCCAGACAAACAGTGATGATGAAGAAGAGGAACAGGTTTCAGAGCCTGAAACTGAGACCACAGACAAGGAATATCCTCTGATTAACTCCTTCCCGATATTCACAGTGGCTGATCTCCCGGCAGACTTGCAGGGAACAGTCCAAGAGAAGGTGTGGGATTTGGCAGGGAAAGAAATAGGACTGATAAAATGAGTAGAACCAGTTCAAGTCAGTGTAAAGCCACATGCTGTATTCCCCCAGATACCGCAGTATCATATGGCGCAAGATGTCCTTATAAAGGTGGCGCAATTAATTGCAGACTTTGGAAACAGGGAGTCTTGAAAGAAGTAATGAGCAGTCCATGTAATTCATCAATAATGGGACTGAGAATGCCTTGTGGGAAGGTTCGGATTGTCCAAGACTTGAGAAAGATTAATGACATAGTGGTGAAATGCTGCCCAGTGATACCAAATCCAGCTGTGATTCTGTTCCAGATTCCATGTGATGTGGAGTGGTTCACAGTATTTGATCTGTCCTAAGCGTTTTTTTTCTGTGCCTCTTCATGAGAACAACCAATTTCTCTTCAGTTTTAAATTCCTGGACAAAGTTTACAGTTGGTGTCGAATTCCTCAAGGGTTTTCGGAATCACCTTCCATATTCAATCAAATACTGAAGAAGGATTCGGAGCCAGTGGAATTGCCTTTTCAATCCACTCTAGTGCAGTACATTGATGATTTGTTGATCGCATCCACAATGAGGGATGAGTGCAAGTATGATTCGATTGCCTTATTGAATCACTTGGGAAAGAACGGACACAAGGTGTCCCCAAAGAAGTTGCAATATTGCCAGAAAGAGGTGAAGTCCTTGGGTCATCAAATTGAGAAAGGGTCGAAGAAGTTATCCAGGGAAAGAGTAACTGCACTATTACAGATGAATCCCCCAACAACACGGAGAGATGTTAGGATGTTCCTGGGAATGGTGGGTTACTGTTGGCAGTGGATTCCAAATTTCTCAGTCATCTCCAAGCCATTGGTGAGACTGACAGTCAAAGAAGGGCAAGATGCCATAGTGTTGAAAGAGAAGGAAATGAAAGCGTTTACTGAGTTAAGAGAGAGCATGTGCAGGGCTCCAGCTTTAGGTATGCCTGATTACACAAAGCCTTTTGTTCTGTTTTGTCATGAACGTGATGCATGTTCTTTGTCTGTCCTGACACAGGTCCATGGAGGTGTAAATCGACCAGTAGCATATTTTTCAGCTACTTTGGACCCAGTTGCAGCAGCCTTACCGGGTTGTCTGTGTGCAGTAGCAGCAGTTGGGCAAAGCCTCACACAGTGTGAAGGCATAGTGATGGAACATCCTCTAACAGTCATGGTCCCTCACTCAGTTGAAATCCTGTTGACCTGTACTAAAACGCAGCACATGATAAATGCAAGGTTGACAAAATATGAAACGATTATATTGGGGTCACCAAATGTAACATTGAAAAGATGTACAGTGTTGAACCCAGCAACTTTGCTTCCAAATGAAAACACAGAGGTTGAAAATGTGGAAGATGTAGAACATGATTGTCTTGAGGTAACAGAAATGTGCACCAAACCGAGGCCTGATATTAAAAATACCCAATTGGAAGAAAATGACCAAATTATCTTTGTCCATGGCTCATGTTTGAGAGACTCAGTAGGAGTGCTGAGAGCACGATTTCAGGCATCCTGGAAGCGTCTTGGCTTCGAGGAGTATATTCTGCTCAAGTAGCGGAATTGGTTGCTCTTACTAGAGCTTGCCACGCTTCTGCCCAGTTGAGAGTGACTATCTATACTGATAGCAGGTATGGATTCAGAATTGTCCATGATTTTGGCCAACTATGGTCACAGAGGGGTTTCTTGACCTCTTCTGGTTCGCTAGTGAAAATTGGTGAGAGAATTAAGGAGTTGTTGCACACAATTCAGTTACCTCATGAAATTGCTGTGGTGAAATGCAGCGCACACCTAAAGTCACAAGACTTTGTTTCAATGGGAAATGGATATGCGGATCAAGTCGCAAGGTTTTGCGCATTAAACTGTATTTTGTTTAAGATTCAGTGGGAATTGTTACCGGAAAAAGAAAATGAGACAAGCACAGGTTATGCATTGAGGGTGATTGACACCTTAGACAAGTTGAGATTGTTGCAGGGACGTGCCAGCAAAGATGAGAAGCGTTCTTGGGTTAGGATGCAATGCGTAGAAAGGCCAGATGACTTATGGGTTTCAGATGAAGGGAAAATGGTCTTGCCGAACAGTCTTTTGTCACAATTTGCAAGGTTTTATCATGGTCAAGCACATATTGGGAGGGATGCCATGATCAGGTTGTTCAAGATTGATTGGTTTAACCCGAAGTTCAGACAAGCTGCAGAAGTGATTTGCCATAGGTGTATCATCTGTCAACAGATGAATGTGGGGAAAGGGACAGTGGTGAATTTGAGCCACATTTGGATAGCTGGAGGTCCATTCAGCAGAATGCAATTGGATTTTATTGAGATGCCGTGTGTGGAGGGTTGAGATATGTATTGGTGATTGTGTGTATCTTTAGTCGTTGGATTGAAGCTTCTCCTACACGCAGGAATGACAGCCTCAAAGTAGCGAAGCTGCTGCTTAAGGAGTTGATACCAGGTTTCGGGTTTCCGATCTCTTTAGAATCAGATAGGGGAAGTCACTTCATCAACGAGGTGGTTAAGCTAGTGTGTGCAGCATTGAACATAGAGCAGAAGTTGCACTGTAGTTACCACCGTGAAGCATCAGGACTAGTGGAACGGATGAATGGTACCTGAAGTTGAGAATGGCAAAAATGTGTGTAGCCACGAATTTGAAATGGCCTGATGCATTACCTTTGGTGTTAATGAGAAATGAGAAATACACCTAACAAGAAAACAGGAATTTCCCCTCATGAGATTCTCATGGGCCGAGCTATGAGACTGCTCGCAGTGCCTGCGAATGCTCTTGTGAATATCACAGATGATAGGGTGTTGGACTACTGCAAGGGTTTGGCTGATGTGGTCCGCTCTTTTTCTCACCAGGTGGAAGCTACCACCCTACCACAGATTCATGATCCAGGACACAGCCTGAAAGCTGGTGACTGGGTTGTCATCAAGAAATACGTAAGGAAGACGTGTTTGGAGCCACGTTGGAAGGGGCCATACCAAGTGATACTAACAACTACTACTGCTGTGAAGTGTGCGGGAATTCAGAACTGGATCCATGCCAGTCACACAAAAAAGGTGGCGTGTCCAACTGATGAGGAAGTTAAGTTGTTGAAAGTACCAACAATGGAGAAGGAAGTCTCAGGGCCTGAGAATGATCGAAGGGGAACTGAGACAGAAGGAGAGCCTGTTGAGGACGGCTTGATCACTCCAGTAAGGGACGAAGGAGAAGAGACACAGAGGGGTGACGGTGAGCATATCTCAACTGAGGCAGCCGGAGAGCCTAATCAGAGGGAGGTTCTTCCAGAAGTAGACGATTATGGGAATGAGCTAGAGCACTTGACAGACCCAGAAGGCGAAGGAGGTGAGGTGGAAGTGAGTCAGAGTGTCCAAACTCCTCCTGAGCAGATTACAGGTCCATCAAGAGAAAACACCATAGAGCCAAGAGAGGGCGAAGAGTTGCCACAGGAAAGATCAAAGACCCGAGAGACACTGAAAGGAGATAAGTGGGCAGAATTGCAATTGAAAAGGGGAGAAGTGGTTGTCGAAGATGCAATAGAGGAAGAAGTGGATACAACAAGGAGAAATTATCTAAGTGAAGGAGAGTTGCGAGGTGATCGCAAGTTGAAAAGAAAGAGAATAGCAAACAGAAGGTACGCGGGTCCAGAATGTGCGTATGCAACGACAACTGAGTGGCAACAAGAGTTCTTGGCGTTTTGCTTTGATCGAGAAATTCCAGGTCAATACTTTGGTACCTGAGTCTGGCCGAAGAGACTAAATTGGCATAAGAATCGAATTAAAGAGAAAATAAAATTGGGAACAGAGACTGAGAATTCACCGGATGAGACTTTGATAACCTAAATTGACTTTTGAAAACTGATTTTGACAAGCTGCTAATTTGAACTGACGAGGACCCGGGGAGTGGAACTGAAAGCTGTAAATAATTGCTTGTATTGACGTTGCTGAGGAAAAAAAAAAGGGAAAGAAGAAATTTTCTAACCATCCTCTGTTGTTGTTTGAATTAACCATCCTTCACTTTCTGATTCTTTACAGATCATGGCTAACATTAGAGAGGACCATAGAGGGGGTACGCATTGAAAATATTTGGGTGTTGGTTTGGATGTTGTATGTGTGATATTCATTATGGTTGTGGTTGTGGGTATGACACTAATGGATAAGAGTGGAACTAACAATGCTACAATTTCTGAGAATACCACTGCACTAACAGCTTGGGAGAGGTTTAAGAGTGATACAAAATACTTGCATGAGGGAACTAACGCAAAGGGGAACTCTCCACTAACATTTTCTATCGCTTGCTGAGTGAGTATGTTGACACAATGGATGTGAAAGATTGTTTTGTGCGTACACAGATTCCTGTTTCGGTACAAGAGGGGGTTACCTATCACAGTCTGCCACTAACCTATGGGATAAGTTGTTAGCTGTTAAAAACAAGATTCCATAACCAGGAAGAGATTCAATATTTTTACTCCAACTATGATCTTGTGTTTTCTTATGTGCCTATAATAGAAGATTTTAGTGGGGTAGCTAGGTACTATAGTATAAAGTTAGTTAAAGGATTCTTTGAGGCGACATTAACGACTAGTACATCTTCTGCACACCGCAATAATTTGACATGCTTGCTTACACCTGTAGAGAAAAGCTTTTTAGATCACACGGAAGATAAAAGAAGGGCATTGAAGGGTAAACTAGAGAAAGGGTTGCAGCAGCGGGCTTTTGCTAGTAGTGAAGGTTATGGTGCGATTAGAGAACAAGGGAAGCTAACTTTAGATGCACTACACGTAGGGAAGCTTTGCATATTTAGGCTGAAGTCATATTATGACAATGTGTTTGTGGGAATGAGTGAATGTAAGCATGTGTTTTTGTTTCAGAGTAAATGGACGTTCATGTTAAACGGACAGGATCCTGTGATCCAAGGGATCTATTATATACGTGGACTAAATGCTTATTGCCGTCTTACAAAGGGATGGTATGGGACATGTTATTTGGGGATAATTTTCCCAAAGATATATCAACTTGACGATTTGAAAAGATTTCCGAAATTGTCTGAATTAGATTGTACTAGACAGAAGAGAGAAACTGCTGCTGGTGAAGTAGGAGAATTATTTGGGGCGATAATTCCTTCAGTGGGAGTTATCTTAAACTCCATAAAGATTTGAAAGTTGTCTACTATTGTGGATAACATGCTGACAAATTTTTCAGGGGCTATACTCCTGATGGATACTGAACTTGCTGCGGAGAGGGCTATGACTCTTCAAAACAGGCTTGCTTTAGACATTCTTTTAGCGAAAAATAGTGGAGTCTGTAGGATGCTTAATGAGCGTCATTGTTGTGCATATATACCAGATAATAGTAATGAGATTAGAAGTATGCTTACTAACGTGACTAGGGATAGTACAGACTTGAAAGAATTGAAAGAACCAGGCATTTGGGAAAAGGTTGGAAAGGGATTTGCCTAAGTGGGAATTTGGCTTAGTAACATTTGGCATGGGATATTGTCTAAAATAGTACAGGGGACATTGATTGTTATAGCTTGCTTATTTGGAGTGCAGGTGGCATGTAAAATTAGTAAAAGAATAAAATTGAAGATGGCGAAAAAAAATAAGAGGAGGGAAGAAAAACAAAGGGAAGAATTGTATAGGGCAAAATCAAAGGGGAAGCCAATAAGGGAAGAGATTGAGATGAGAGAATTTTAGGATGTAAAATTTGTGGGGAAGGTTTTGTGTTATGACAAAAGTCATCAGAGGAGGGATTGTTGGAGTGTGTCGTTTAAAACTAATATTAACATGAAAGGCTTGCAACATATTGTGTGGTGAAGCTGCATAGAAAACGTGTTAACAGAAAATAATGCACGCGTTTGAAATGTGCCCACGGGGAGTGGCTACCAATGTATATGAAGACTAATGAAAGCTATTAATTTTGAATTAATTATGTACTAATGTCTTGAATTTGTATTAGCGTAACATAAGTAGGGTTATATTAGGAGTTTGCCTATTGATTTCTTAGCTTAGCGCGGGTCTAGGCTTAGCTGCCTGGTCTCATATTAAACTGCATTTTTCTAATGTGCAATGTGCTGTTTTCCTGAAGGACACAAAGTTGTACTTTTCCAGAAGTTATGTGTGTGTAGCCGTAGCAAATTCTTTCTCATGAGACCCGACTTGCTCAAGGAGACATTCTTGCTGAATGCAACAGTGTAATTCGTAACAGGTGCAAGGCTGCCTAGAGTAGGAGAAAACAATGGGGCCACTGACTGCAGCGTAAAGTGTAACTTTTCTTACCTGACATTCCAACCGATGAAGACGTCAATAACAAGGGCCAATCAGCGGCATGAGAACTGTGTTTTGTGGAAAATTCTGGTAAAGTGTGTGGAGGAATATTGTACAGAGATAATGATGCACCAATTATGATCCAATGAGGAGTTAAGGGCAAATCAGGCAGTTTTCATATAACGGAGTGATCCAAGAAGAGATGCATGCAGATGTAGATGCAGATGCAGAGACAGAGAGACCTTTTAGACTTCACTTACTCACAGAACCTTTTTCACCCTTTTGCTTTATCCTGATACTTTAAACCATCCCCTACCTATTCGTTCTAATACTTACTTCTCCTCCATAAAAGGGAAGCTCCTATTCCTAGCTATGCTATATCAAGACTTTGCCCTGTCCTATCTTTGCTGATGGTGAATCGACTGAATTCCTGAGGACGAAGACTGATGCTGTTCGCTGATCTGTTGGATTGGTAACTATCTGTTGCAAAATTGTAATTGTCTGTTTGCCTTTCCTTTCTAGGTACGAACTGCTATTTTGGTAGAGTCCATAGATAGATGTTTTCTAAATGTATGTTTACTAAATTGTTTTGCATGAAGCCCAACATACTAATGCTAATTAGAGGTTAGTTAAGGTGTTCACAAATATCCTACGCAAATAGACAAATGACTGAGTTCTTGCTTTGTTGAATCATGTACTACTAAGACTTTGCTAAGTTGCTTCTTATTAATGATGTGTTAATACTGAATGAATATTCTCTATGCATTGGTTAATTGCATTCTAATTGCATATCTGAAGAGTTACTAATGAGATGAATTGCTAACGAGATTAACAGAAATTACATTAGATTGTAACCAATAGGGAAATAAATATCCTAAGACTTAACTGAATTGGTGTAGTTATTAATGACTTAAAGGTCATGGTGTGTTCGACTATTGATTCTTAATAAATGTTATTGATTAGCCAGTTGATTAGTCATTGTGATTATTGACTGAGTTATTGATCTACTGATCTGTGATGGCAAAAAGAAATCTCGAACTGGGAAGTCCCCGTACGTGGTCCAAAGGTTCATCGACCTAGTCGTGTCTCTTGTAAGTTTACTTATCAAGACTCTGACACACTAACAATAGCAGTCTGAGAGGAAACGCATTAAGTGCAAAACCCAGCACACGCAGTACAGCACAGTCCTGGCCTTGTTACTGTTACACAAATATGTATACCAAAATGATTAGCAAAACGACAAACCTTAAACTGTTCTGCAATAAATTCTGACCTATAAAGATTTCCGAGTAAGACCCGAAATATGACATTGTTAGACCTCACAGCCTTAGGGTGGTCACCCCTAACTTTTTGCCTGCCTCCCTCCACTTGTTAGATACTGTTTTTGTTGTTTCTAAGACTGCACACTTTACGACTGCTATCCAGTGCTAAAGTGCATATTCTCTCTCCCTTTAAAACATGGTAACATTGGATCATACCCAACTGGATCATTTAATTTACTTATAAGTCCCTAATAAAGTGCACTATATGTGCCCAGGGCCTGTAGATTAAATGCTACTAGTGGGCCTGCAGCAGTGATTGTGCCATCCACTTAAGTAGCTCCTTAACCTTGTCTCATGCCTGCCATTGCAAGGCCTCTATGTGCAGTTTCACTGCCAATTCGACTTGGCATTTAAAAGTACTTGCCAAGCCTAAAACTCCCCTTTTCTACATATAAGTCACCCCTAAAGTATTCCCTAGGTAACCCATAGGGCAGGGTGTTGTGTAGGCAAAAGGCAGGACATGTACCTGTGTAGTTTACATGTCCTGGTAGTGTAAAACCCCTAAATTCGTTTTTACACTGCTGTGCGGCCTGCTCCCTTCATAGGCTAACATTGGGGCTGACCTCATATATTGTTTGAGTGATAGCTGCTGATCTGAAAGGAATAGGAAGGTCATATTTAGTATGGCGGCCAGAATGGTGATACAAAATCCTGCAGACTGGTGAATTTGGATTTAATATTACTATTTTAGAAATGCCACTTTTAGAAAGTGAGCATTTCTCTGCACTTAAATCCTTCTGTGCCTTACAATCCACGTCTGGCTGGGTTTAGTTGACAGCTCCTCTGTGGATTCACTCAGACACACCCCAAACATAGGATACTCAGCCTCACTTGCATACGTCTGCATTTTGAATGGGTCTTCCTGGGCTGGGAGGGTGGAGGGCCTGACACTTGCATGTCAAAGGACAGTAGCCTGCCCTCACACAAAGGACTACAACACCCCCTACTGGGACCCTGGCAGACAGGATTGAACTGAAAGGGGACCGTGTGCACTTCTAAGCCACTCTTTGAAGTCTCCCCCACTTCAAAGGCACAACAGGGCTTCTGCCTCTAACAACTCAGACACTTCCTGGAGAAGAGAACATGAACCAGAACCTGCATCCTGCCAAGAAGACCTGCCTGGCTGCTCAAAGGACTCGCCTGTCTGCTTTCTGTGAAGGACTGCTGCCTTGCTGTTGCCCTGCTGCCTTGCTGCTCTCTGGCTGTGGTGAGAAGTGCTTTCCAAAGGCTTGGATGGAGCTTGCCTCCTGGTCCCTGAAGTCTCATCTTTACATGAACGACTCCTTGTGCGGCGAAATTCAACGCACAGCCTGCACCGCAGTGAAAAATTCACTGCACGCCGAACGACGCAGCTCGACTTCGTATCGAGAAGATCGATGCAGCACCAGTGTAGCGACTGGAAATTCAACGCACGCCCCACTGGATTGATGCACAGCCGAGCCAGAACGACTCAGCCCGACTTCCAGAGAGGAATCAACTCAGTGCCTGCCGTGCAGTAGAAATTTCAATGCAATGCCCACTGAAGTGATGCAGCTCCTGTGTCTTCGTCCTGCCAGCGCAGGAAATTCACGCATCGTCCCCGGGGCGTCTGAAAACCCCGCAACCCGAAGAGGATCCACGACCGAGCACCGGAAATCGACACACAGCTGTCCCTGCATGAAAACTGAACAATGCATCGCTGTGTGTGGCCTGAGAAATCGACACACAGCCCTTTGTTTCCACGTATCTCCTCCTCTGCAGTTCTTTGTGGAGATTTTGCACGCGAACCAGGTACCTTGTGCTTGAAAGAGACATTTATTGCTTTTAAAAGACTTAAGACAATTTATATCACTTTTACAGTGATATCTCTACATTTACTTACTGCATTTTAATCGTTTTGACCTGCATCATATATTTTTCTAAACACTGTGTGGTGTATTTTTGTGGTGCTATATGGTGTTGTTGTATGATTTATTGCACAAATACCTTACACATTGCATTCTAAGTTAAGCCTGACTGCTCAGTGTCAAGCTACCGAGGGTGGACACAGGATAATTTGGATTGTGTGTGACTTACCCTGACTAGAGTGAGTGTCCTTGCTTGGACAGGGGGTAACCTGACTGCCAACTAAGGGGGTCATTACGACCTTGGCGGTATAAGGCGCTTACCGCCGCGCAGAAGACCGCCAATACACCGCTGCGGCCGCGGAATTCTGCCACAGCTATTATCACACACATCTCGGAATCCGCCGAAATTCAGACACCCACACAACACCGCCACACCAAAGGTCAGCGATAAACATGCGGAAACAAATCCTCCACCTCCACGGCAACAGAAACACGCCCATGCTATTACGACCCATGAATCCACGCGGCGGTCTTTCAAACGCGGTATTCCATTGGCGGTACACACCACCGCGCTCAAAATACACACACATCTCCAAAACACCGCCACATTGGACAATTACAAATACACACACCTGATACACATACACACACCACTCCCACACACCCATTAGTATATAAAACATACACCCACATCACACACAAACCCCTACGACCACAATTTCTGAGAGAAGGCCAGAGAGAGACAGCACAGAATAGAGAACCCCATCACACAGAGGCACACTACACCATCACCCACACAACACCCACGCACAAAACACCACATACCACAACATTCACCACACTCATCAACACATACACCACCCCACACATCACACACACCACTCCATGGCACGCCAAAGACACCCCCGCTTCTCCGAGTAGGAGCTCAGGGTCATGGTCAAGGAAATCATCCGGGTAGAGCCACAGCTATTTGGCTCACAGGTTCAGCACACATCAATAGCCAGGAAGATGGAGCTATGGCAAAGAATAGTCGACAGGGTCAATGCTGTGGGACAGCACCCAAGAAATAGGGAGGACATCAGGAAGAGGTAGAACGACCTACGGGGGAAGGTGCGTTCCACGGTATCCAGGCACCACATTGCGGTACAGCAGACTGGCGGCGGACCCCCACCTCCTCCCCCACAACTAACAACATGGGAGGAGCAAGTCTTGTCCATCTTGCATCCTGAGGGCCTCGCAGGAGTCGTTGGAGGAACGGACACTGGTAAGTAAAATTTTAACTATCATATCCCCCACCCTACCTGCATGCTATCACACACCTCCACCCTCACACCCTCCCCTATCACTCCAAATCCTCACCTATCTACCCATGACACCAACCACCCATCCAAACCCCAAGACCTGCATGACATAACTAAGCATGGATACCCATCACTAAAGCATGCCCACTGCACAGACCCACAACACCCCCCAACCATCACCACACAAGCCCCCACACAGTAATGCCTGCACTGGGGTACACGCACACCCAAACATTGCACATCATGAAACACACACATGCAATAATCATGTACTCATACCCCCGCAGGAACCCGAAGGAACGTCACCACACCAGAGGGTCCAGACAACACCACTCCACCGCCAGAAGAGGCCCACAGTGACGACAGCAGCTCTGCCCCACTGGATCTTGATGACTAGCCCGGACCATTGTGGGCCTCAGGACAGTCGGTTCCCCTTGCCCAGCCACAGCCCAACACCGAACTGCCATCCTCTGGGAACACCAGCACAGCACCCACCCAGCGGGCCCAAACCTCCCTACCCAGGACAGGTCAATCAGCGGTGTGTCCACCACTACAGGGCACCCAGGCTAACCCAACACCCCAACAACAACAGGGACCTGGGGGCAGTGGTAGTGGGCACACGGTCCAGGGGACGGAGGCACAGGAACACAGGGGAACTGGAAGCGCTGCTGTGCGACAGAGGGAGGACAGGCCAAGGGAACCTACTCTCAAAGAGGCCCTCTCCTCCATCATGGGAGCATACCACCACTCCCAGGAGACGATGGCTACGGTACTGGGAAAGTTGCAGGAGGCCCTGCGTCTGCAGGAGGAACAGTATTTGGGGTTCAGGGAGGAGATCAGGACCATCGGATCCGCCCTGGGCACCATTGTTGGGGTGCTGACGTACATTCTAAAGACCTTGAGGGACACCGTGGCACTCCAAGGGGCCCCTGGCACTAGCCAGGATGATGAACTGCCCACCACCTCCGCCAGCGCTAGTGGACAGGACGCCCCGCCACAGGACCAACACACCAGCACCCCATCCCCTGCAGACGGACAACCACCACGCAAGCGGGCCCTGAGATCCAGGAACAGGACAGAGCAAGATGGCAAGACCCCCGCCAGGAGACCAGCCTGATCGTCCTCCCACTGTCCCACTTTGTTACCCTGTCCAAATCGGAACTGCCCCAACTCCACTTCCAGTGGCCAGATGTGCAATGTACCTGTGAGACTAATAGACTGGACTCTGCCATGGACATTCCTCCACCATCACCCATCCCCATTTCACAACCCCCCTTCATTGTTATGCACTTAAATAAACACCCTTGAAACACTGATAAAACTGGAGTGAGTCAATGATTGTGAACTTTGTATTGTCAATTACAGTGTTAAAAAAGGTTACCCATTGGAGGGCCAACACACCAATGTCACACATCACAAGCCTTTCAAGGGTGCAAGCTGTTGACACGTAGGTTACCACATTAGTGAAACTGAAATGGAAGGGGACAACTCAGTTAACAAATAGGGAGTGAAATGTAAGTACAGGATAGAGGTAGACGTGTGAAAGTTAATATTATGTGAATCATGAAAATGTACTCCTGTGTCTCACTGAAAAATTGCTGTATGACTGACTCCCTGTTGTCGTTTTCATCTTCATCAGCTTCATCCTCATCACTGTCCACAGGCTCCACAGGCTCCCCCGCTGCAACAACACCGTCATCTGGATCATCCTCCTGCTGAAAAGGCACCTGGCGTCGCAATGCCAAGTTATGGAGCATGGAGCAGGCGATGATGATGTCGCACACCTTCTTCGGTGAGTAGAATAGGGATCCACCTGTCATATGGAGGAACCTGAACCTGGCCTTCAGGAGGCCGAAGGTCTGCTCGATCACCCTCCTAGTCCGCCCATGGGCCTCATTGTACTGTTCCTCTGCCCTGGTCCTGGGATTTCTCACTGGGGTCAGTAGCCATGACAGGTTGGGGTAACCAGAGTCCCCCAATAGCCATACACAGTGCCTCTGGAGTTCACCCATCATATCAGGGATGCTGCTATTACGCAGGATGTAGGCGTCATGCACTGAGCCAGGGAACATAGCATTTACCTGCGAGATGTACTGGTCTGCCAAACAGACCATCTGGACATTCATGGAATGATAACTCTTCCTGTTCCTGTACACCTGTTCATTCCTGCGGGGGGACCAGAGCTACATGGGTCCCATCAATGGCACCTATGACGTTGGGGATATGTCCAAGGGCATAGAAGTCACCTTTCACTGTAGGCAAATCCTCCACCTGAGGGAAAATGATGTATCTCCTTACGTGTTTCAGCAGGGCAGACAACACTCTGGACAACACGTTGGAAAACATAGGCTGGGACATCCCTGATGCCATGGCCACTGTTGTCTGAAAAGACCCACTTGCAAGGAAATGGAGCACTGACAGCACCTGCACGTCAGGGGGGATTCCAGTCGGATGGCGGATTGGTGACATCAGGTCTGGCTCCAAGTGGGTACATAGTTCCTGGATTGTGGCACAGTCAAACCTGTAGGTGACGATGACATGTCGCTCTTCCTTTGTCAACAGGTCCACCAGCGGTCGGTACACCGGCAGATTCTGCCATCTTCCAATATGTCCCAACTGACGGTGCCTAAGAAGGACAACAGCGAAGAAACTGTCAGCATTCCTCCAGGTATGTACCCACAGTCACACACAAGACTACAACAGACAATTAACCCATCCGGGAAAGGTTTTGAGTGTAGGCCTCGGTATGTGTGACGCAGTAGTAATTGAAGCCATGTGGGCCCCTGAAATGGCAGCTGCCTGACCTCTAAACTGGGACAATGGAATTGTGGGGTAACTGCGCTGGCGTTGGACACCGTCGCGGTAGGCGGTCGTAGAGCGCGGCGCAATGCTGCATTGGTTAACATTGGACCCTGTGGGTCCCAGGAGCCAATGAACAGGTGCGCTGGCGGTGATGATGCGCCCCGCTGCGGACGTCACCGCCGTGGACGTCACCACCATTTTCTATCTCTTCAATCACTAGATACCTGACCTTCGACAGGAGAGGACCTACACTGCTGGTGCTGCTGTGACCTCGGTCTGGAAGCGACGATGGCTGCTGCGTCTGGGGAAAGGGCCCCTGCCTTCACTGCACAGGAGTTGGAGAAACGTGTGGATGGGGTCCTCCCCCAGTACACGCTACTCTACGGTCCTCCAGACCAACAGGTTAGTACACAGGGAGCACGTTGTATGGGCTAGGCTTGGGTGGAGAGGGCTGGGTGGATGAGGGAAGGGGGCAGAGTACATAGAACAGTTATGCATGTGGATGAATGGGCCACAGGGATAGAGTTGGGAGGGGGCCAATCACAACGACGGTGCAGTAGGTAATGACTGTTCCTCTTTCCTTGTGCATGTCATGTAGGTCAGCACCCACCAGAAGAGGGACATTTGGCGTGCCATCGCCAAGGAAGTCTGGACCCAGGGGGCCCACCAGAGACGGGGCACCCACTGCCGGAAGAGATGGGAGGACATTCGCCGCTGCAGCAAGAAGACGGCGGAGGCTCAGCTGGGGATGGCCTTCCAACGTGGGAGGGGTGCCCGTCGCACCATGACCCCCCTGATGTTCCGGATCCTGGCGTTGGCCTACCCGGAGTTGGATGGGCACTTAAGGACATCACCTCAGACACAAGGGGGTGAGTACAACATCATCCTATGGACTTTGCGTGCAGTGGAGGTGTCTGGGTGGGGGTGGTGGGCTGTGGGTGTCCCTAGGCCAGGGAGAGTTAGGTAGGCAAGGCCCCTCCGTTATGTAGGCCATGTGGCACTCTACCCCAGCTCAAAACAGAGGGAAGTTGATGTATAGTTGCCCCTTTGCCATCCATGTGGGAAGATTACTACCATTGCCATGTAGGCCATATCCCAGAAATAGCATGTACAGAGGGCAGGAGCACGGCGTAATGCATGGGACTGGTGCGTCTGTCTTGTCCGCCAACGGTAGCAGTATGCCATGCACTAAAACTCTCTTTCTTCTGTCTCCCCCCTTTTCCTGCTCTCTCTGTCCTTTTGTACATCAGCATCAACAGGCGGAGGTACAGTGGCACCGGAGCACGAGGGAGCTGCATCCCACATGGGCATGGAGGGCCACACCACAGACTCTGAATTCACCAGTGGGACGGAGGGCGAGGGGAGCTTCACGTCGGCCACCAGATCACCAACCAGCGACACGGACTCTTCCGCCGATGGGAGCTCCCCTGTGGTGGCGGCACCATCTGTGCGCCCCACTTCTACAGGTACAGCCGCCACCTCCCCTACCAGCACCGCCATCCCAGCAGCCCCTCAGCGTGTGTCCCGTGCCCGCTCACCCAGGAGGGTGGGCATCACCTTCGCCCCAGGCACCTCAGGCCCTGCCCCAGTCACCCCAGCAGCCCTCAGTGAGGAGGGCATTGACCTCCTCAGGTCACTCACTGTTGGGCAGTCTACCATTGTGAATGCCATCCAGGGTGTAGAACGAGAGTTGAAACACGGTAATGCATTCCTGGAAGGCATTCATTCTGGTCAGGCTGTCCTTCAGCGAACCCTGCAATCTCTGGCTTCAGCACTGATGGCAGCCATTGTCCCTGAGTCCAGCCTCCCCCCTTCAACTTCCTCCACCCAGACCCAATCCCCTGTACCCCAGCCCATCCCAAGCACACCTACAGACCAGCAGGCACACAAGTCAACACCCAAAAGTAGCTCAAGCAAACATAGGCACCACACACACCACAGGCACTCACACAAGCATCACACCCATACAGACACAGCAACATCCACTGTCTCTACTGTGTCCCCCTTCTCCTCTTCTCCCTCCTCCCTCCCAGTGTCGTCTACACACACACCTGCATGCACCACATCTACAGGCACTAGGACTCGCACCAGAACACCCAGCACCACAAGCCGCTCACCTGCACTCACCACCTCCACTGCCATTTACACGTCCCTTGTGTCCTCTCCCAGTGTGTCTGTGACGCCCCCTTCCAAAGTACACAAACGCCGGCAATCACTCACCCAACATCCATCCACCTCACGACAGCCTCCAGTACCTGCACCTGCACCCAAAACACCTAAAGTGACACCTCCTACAACCACCTCCTCTACCTCCACTCCCAGACCCCCTCCAGCTACCCATCCCAGTGTCCGTCAGAAACTGTCCCTCTGTCAAATTGACCTGTTTGCCCCTCCCCCCCCCATCCAGTTCATCAGTCCTGTCGTAGCGCCTCAGCCAAAAAGCCTCCAGTACCAGTGGTGCGTGTTCCAGGTTTTTGGAGTGCACCGTCCACCAGGGCAGGCAGTAGGACCCGGACCCAAGGCACTGTCAGCCCACCCCCTGGAAAGGCACCGAAATTGGAGATTGGACGACGGGACCGTGTCAAGACTCCTGGTGGGACAACAAGTGAAATGGGATCGAAGGCGATTGGTGAGTCAGCTGTAACTCCAAAGAAGGTGGGGAAGGTTCCGAGGAAGTCTGCCCAGCCTGTTGTGAGTATCACGGCGGAGAAGTGCGCCATCATTTCCGGCGGTCCAGACACAACCGCCAGCACCGTCGTTACTGGTCAGGAGACCACCGCCAGAGTCAGTGCCCAGGAGGGCCCAAGTATCGTTACTGGTCAGGAGACCACCGCCGGAGTCAGTGCCCAGGAGGGCCCAAGTATCGTTACTGGTCAGGAGACCACCGCCGGAGTCAGTGCCCAGGAGGGCCCAAGTATCGTTACTGGTCAGGAGACCACTGCCGGAGTCAGTGCCCAGGAGGGCCCAAGTATCGTCACTGGTCAGGAGACCACCGCCAGAGTCAGGGGCCAGGAGGGCCCAAGTATCGTCACTGGTCAGGAGACCACCGCCAGAGTCAGGGGCCAGGAGGGACCAGGATCCCATAGCCCGCTGGGCGATGATGGAACGTCAAGCCACACCCCAATGTCCAGTGTGGAGTTCTTCATGCCACACCCCAATGTCCAGTGTGGAGTTCGTCATGCCACACCCCAATGTCAGTATCTGAACCGCCATCTCAGGCCACCGCTGAACAGTCCATAGCCAGCCATGGCAAAGCACCGCTGAACAAGGCCAAGACCGCCATGGTGAAGACCGCTGAACAGTCCATAGCCAGCCATGGCAAAGCACCGCTGAACAAGGCCAAGACCGCCATGGTGAAGACCGCTGAACAAGGCCAAGACCGCCATGGTGAAGACCGCTGAACAGTCCATAGCCAGCCATGGCAAAGCACCGCTGAACAAGGCCAAGACCGCCATGGTGGAGACCGCTGAACAGTCCAGAGCCAGCCATGGCAAAGCACAGCTGAACAAGGCCAAGACCGCCATGGTGAAGACCGCTGATCAGGGCAAAGACCGTGTGGGTATGAATAGGCCGCCACATCAGGCATCCTTCTCCCATGTGCAGCTGGGACAGTGACAGGACAGGAACTTTCACGGGGAGACTCATCCAGTCTGGCCACCAGTCCCACCCAGTACCAGTTGAGAACTGCATCTACTTGCGTCAATGTGGCTTTGCACTCCCCAGGATGGTCCAGTGGGCAACCCACCCACTGTAAAGACTTGAGGGACTGTTGCTTTGCACGCCCCAGGATAAAGCAGTGAGCAAACCACCCACTGTAGAGACTTGAGAGACTGTGGCTTTGCACGCCCCAGGATAAAGCAGTGGGCAGACCACCCACTTGTGAGACTTGAGAGACTGTGGCTTTGCACTCCCCAGGATGGCACAGTGGGCAAACCACCCACTGTAGAGACTTGTGAGACTGTGGCTTTGCACTCCCCAGGATACATCAATGGGCATGGAGCCATGTCGTGGATCTGGCTTTGCAGTCATGTGGCTGAGGTGCCCCCCCTTCCCTTCCCCCTGAGGTGTCTGTAGTGTTTCTATCTGATGCCCCGGCAGTGTTCTCTGGGATTTTGGTCAGGTATCTATTGTGGGCCTCGCCCATGCATTTTTGGACTGTTGGTGCACGGACATTGTTGTGTACATATCTGCACTACTTCTTGTATTGTATATATAATTATGACTGATTTCGAGATATGATTCAGTATATTTTTATATGACATGTATATTGGCACATTACAATATTTGAACGGATCTCGCTTTGTCTTTGCATTCTTCCGGGGGGATTGTGGGTTGTTCATGTGATATTTTTGACTGCATTGGTGTGTATGTTGTAATATGCGAGGGTGGGGGTGGGGGTGTTTAGTGGGTGTCCCCCTAACTTTTGCCTCCCCCCTCCCCGTGTCGTAGATGCAGTACTCACCGGTATGCTCTGCGCCTACATCGCTGTTGTTCATAGAGGAGCAGAAGGACAAGGGCAGGTAGGATTTGGAGTTCCGGCTCCATGGAGTCGTCGTTCCTCGTGGAGTGTGTTGAGGTGAGCGTTTTCCCATAGCAAAGGCTGTTTCCGCCGTGTTTTTATCCACTGTGAATCCGCCCCGGAAAAGGTGGCGGATTGGTGTGTTGTAATAGTGTGGGCAGTACATTGTCTCCCGCCTGTCTGTTGGCGGTGACCGCCACGCTGTTTGTCTGTGCCGCCGTGGCGGGCGAAGTGTTAAAGTGGCTGTCTTTGTTGGCAGTTACCACCAGGGCCATAATTCCCTTTCTTTGTCCGGCGGCCTGTTTGCGGTATTTCCGCAGCTTTAACACCGTCCGCCAGGGTCGTAATGACCACCCAAATCCCCCATTTCTAACAGACATCCTACCACATTATTACTGTTTTTGTGATCTAGCTTGCTAATAAAGGTTACCAGACTTGTCATATAACAAGCACAAATCTAGGTTCTTACTCCATTCACCTTCCTCCTGACTGCATTCACATGAACTCCGATCTTCTCTTTAATTTAACCCTTTTGAAAATACTTTGTTAAGAAACTGCCCACCTGAATTTTGGACTACATAAATATCAACACATCTCACACACCAGCTACAATTCTCTGCAGGTTCTGGTTTTACTACTAGTCACTTATTCATGGTTGCACACTTTCTACACAAAACAAAAGTAACAATTATATTCAACTCAGATGCTCAATAAAACTTTGAAATTGAGGAGTTGTAGGGTTGTACAATGTGTACCTTTTAAGTTTGTGAAATATCACGTGATGCTATCTTGGGTTATTTTAAACAACAAATGGTGAGTTTTCATATTTGGTTCATAGAGAGAATGCTAGAAATTGAGCCTCGAGTTGGCAGAAGTATGCACCCTGCCCAAGTAGGGACCAGAATTCTAGTCAGGATATGTCACAACAGGACCTAAGTTATCCTGTGCTCACCCTCTGGTAGATTGTCACAAAGCAGGCAGGCCTAACTTAGAAGGCAATGTGAGCAGTATCTCATACAGTAACGCAATGAACATCACAAAAAGTGTGCCACACCAGTTTAGGAAAATAGATAATTTTTATCTGAATAAAATAAGACCAAAACAATAAAAATCCAATATGCACAAGTCAAGATATCACTTTTTTTAAGGTTAAATACTCTCAATCCTTAAGAATCAGTGGTTATATCCTTTTAACTCGCAGTACCTGGGATGTATCAAAAATAGCAACACAGAGGGGCCCCAGAGGAGGGGATGCATTGAAAAGTAAAGCAATGCGTTGCTTTTTCCAGTGCGGGAAAGGCAATGCGCTGTTTCTTTCCATGCTGCAAGGCAATGCGTCAGTTTCCCGCAGCGCAACCTTGGTATCTCACTGCGATGCAGGAATATTTTGATGCCCAGGGACAATGCATGGAAAGCCCAGGTGGTTGAGCAGAGGCAACAGACACTGAATTGATGTGGCAGGTGTTGAGTTGAGGGAGGGGATAGCAGGTAGCAGGGCAGCAAGCTGGCTGGCAGTCCTTCCTACAAAGCAGTCCAGGTGAGTCCTTTGGCCAGCCAGGCAGACCCTCTCACAGAGTCCAGTTGTAGATCCAGAAGTGTCTGATGTGGTGGGGGTCACAGAACCAGTATATATACTCAAAAGTGCCTTTGAAGTTGAGGACACTTCAAAAAGTGGTTTAGAGGTGCACATGTTCCCCTTTCAACCCCGCCCTGTCTACCAGGAGCCCCGTGGAATGGTTATCAGTCCTTTGGATGAGGGCAGTCCACTGACCTT
Source organism: Pleurodeles waltl (assembly GCF_031143425.1). Classification (NCBI taxonomy): domain Eukaryota; kingdom Metazoa; phylum Chordata; class Amphibia; order Caudata; family Salamandridae; genus Pleurodeles; species Pleurodeles waltl. The sequence goes on along the minus strand of NC_090444.1, from coordinate 416,690,985 downwards.
TGAAGTGTAACAGTGAGCACTTCCACCCATCCTGTCCAGGGAAACCCATCTGTATGCAGATGAATGCAGATTCAGCTGAATGTCCTGTGTTTATGGCTGTCTGGGTGGAATGAACAAGGGTAGCTGTCAACCAGCACAGACCATATTTGGACTGGAGACAGGCTGTAAGGCACAGAAGGCAGTGAGGGCAGAGAAATACCTACTTTCTGAAAGCGGCTTTTCTAAAATAGTAATGTAAAACCAAAATTCACCAGAAAGTAGGATTTCTCACTGTCATTCCAACCATACCAAATATGGCCAAGCTACTCCTCTTAGATCAGAAATTACCACTGAAAAGTATATAAGGGAATTTCTAATGCTAGACTATGAGAGGAGCAGGCTTCACAGTAGTGAAAAAGGACTTTGGGTGGTTTTCGCTACCAGGACATGTAAAACGTACAAGTACATGACCTGCCTCACTTACACAACACCATGCCCTATGAGCTACCCATGGCCTATCTTAGGGGTGTCATATGTAATAAAAGTGGAGTTTAAGGCTTGGCAAGTATTTTTAAATGTCAAGTCAAAGTGACAGTGAAACTGCCCACACAGCCCTTGCTCTGGCTTGCTCTGGCTTGTGTGGGTTGCACAATCAGTGCTTTATGCGCACTAGTAGCATTTAATTTACAGGCCCTGGGCACATGTAGTGCCCCTTACTAGGGACTTACAAGTAAATTCAATATGCCACTTGGGTATTGGTCAAGGATACCATGTTTTAGGGAGAGAGCACCTGCACTTTAGCACTGGTCAGCAGTGTTAAAGTGCCCAAAGTCCTAAAGCCAACAACAATGAGGTCAGAAAATAGAAGACAGAGGGCAAAAAGTTTGGGGTGACCCTTCAGAGAGGGACATTTTCCAACAAGAGTTTATAAAGAAACAGCACTGTATACAGAGTGTCTGCTGAGTTACACCACTTACCTTCGAGAGGCAACAAAAGCTTGTCTAGGAATGGCTTGCAGGGGCAGCTTCATGTTAGTATAAGATCGACAATGAATACAAATGAAAGAGAGTGCAGACAATCACCTGTGGTGCACTCAGCAATGCTAGCAATTTTCTGGACCTTATTCAGAAAAAGCAACTGGAGCGTAATGAAACAAACACACTTCAAAGCAAGCCAGAGCCCTGGACTGTTTCTTAGAGGGTGAATTAGTTACATGAAGTGATCTATTGTGCCCTTACTTCATTGGGCTATAGAGTGGTTCTGTAGATCTCTCCAAGGATTAATTACAGAACATAGAATCTAGTGTCATATTTTTTATGTGACTTGCTGCTTGACGAATTCACAGGGCAGATACTTTCAGAAACCAGAATAAGGGAAAGCAGGGTTGTAAGTGGAATTGCTAGATGGTGTTGACATTGTCTGAGCTGCAGTGTTACCCTGTCCACCTGTGCTCCTCATAGCCAATGTAGGCCTTTCCTTTTTTCTGCTGATTTCTGTGCTACTTAATTCAATAATGTAACAATGCCAGGTAAATTAAAATAAATTAAAATATTACTTCATACACTTTTTTGTTTTGCCCTCCAAGATGCCAGGTCTGAATAGGCTCATTTTCCGTCGCATTTATGATACTAGTAACTATTCTTTTATATGAGACAAATATTATAATAGTACAAAACACGGAATAACTTGACAAAGCACAGGAGTAGAAAAGCTGCCAATGCTAGGAAAGGAACACCCTGAGATCTTTTAATGGCACCTTCATCAAGCTAATGGACATCAATGTGTTTGACCTTCTGTTCAACACCAAAGGGGTGATTTACTAACAATTTACTCAAGGTTACCATAATGAAAGTGGATGCAAACAAGTACAAAATGTTTTTTTTTCATTATTTACTTTCCAGCGCAAGACTTGTTTTGCACCGGAAATTGACTAAAAGTAATGCAAAGTAGCACAAAGCGCTGCTTTGCATTACTTAAGGGCTCATTTGCAAGGAGCTTGCGCCGCAGCTGCATCAATTTTTGTGATGCAGCGGCGGCGCATTCACTACTCCATATTTACAAAGTGCCTGTGAAGGCCGCTAGCGTCACTTTTCTCTCCTGTGCGCCAATTTTTCCTTGCACCCAATCCAGCTGCGTCAGACAATGACAATGATATGCAAGGCAGGCATTCCCTCTTGAAAAAACACACAGAACTGATGCAGCCGTATTACAAGGAAATAGAAAAATGACACTTCTTTGGCAAAAGACGCCCAGACTCTCAAATGCATCAAAAAATGTTCTCTTCCTCAGACCACACGTAAACATGATGCATTGGCACTGGTACATAAGGAGAACATACCCAAATCACTCTGGCAAGCTCTAGGACACTATGGATCTACTCTTACTGCAGCTTGGAGACCCCAAACACAACCACCACTACCACCATCACCACCACTATCACCACCACCTTCACCGCAAAAGCAGCACAGGAGAAGGAAGCACATATCAACAGTGTAGGTCACTAATTGGATTCGGGGAGGAAGTGATGATTACCCATTACCATCTGAGGAGGGCGTTCATTGTACAGCTGCTACACCTGATTGGGCCAAGACACCAGGCAACAATGGACAGGGTTACCAACACCCCTCCACGTACAAAGCTCATAGCTGTACTACACATGCTGGCCTTGCGGCCTTTCCAGATAACTGTAGCCCGCGTAGCCAGAATCTTCCAGCCATCATTCTTCTCATTCCTACCTTCCATCCTGGATGCCATCATCCATCTGTTACATCCTCTTCCCCAACCCCCAGCAACTGCAGCAGTAGCTCAAATAAGGATTTTATGTCATCACTGGGTTCCCACATGTGCTGGGTGCCATGGGCTGCACGTATGTGCAGTTGGTTCCTCCTGCTGCAACTGCCCATCTTTGCCATAACAGGAAACACCCACTCCATCAATGTCCAGGCCATTGTCGACCAATGTGGTTTATTCACAAATGTGCAGGTGAAATACCCCAGAAGTGTGCATAATGCCTGCATATTCCAGCACTCATTCATAAATGAATGATTCCAGGATGGACACTATGGAAATGGCCTACTTGTAGGTAAACAAACCTCAAGTACCTAACAGACACACTAACAATTAGAAATGGGTGACATAATACACATCTCAGTGTCTGCCATGACAGATAGGGACTTCATTATGAGGGCTGCTCCTCACACTTGCACCATGCATCATGTTACAAATGCAATACAAATCCGCCAGCCATACATGTGAATACATCTAAAGCCAGTTTTGCAGATGTTGCATAGTGTAAAGGCACAGAGCAATGCATGTCAGGCAGGAATCATGGTTACCATCACTGTGTGTAAGGGAGGTGTTCCATGTCCATTATGGGGGGGCTTCTATGTGATTCTCATGGTTCATCACATGTGTCATGGATCCCACACCAGGAACTAGGTGACAAACCACGTCTCATGGGGAGGTGACATGTAACTGTCCTAATGAACAATAAACATCAAAATCCCTCCAATGTACTATGTCTGCTGTGTAATGTGGCACACATTCATCACTTACCATGCCTCTGAGGCAGCAGCCTTGGCTGGAAGGTGCTCACGCATGCACAAATACAATACTGCATGCAATGAAGAACCCCTACAGCCCCTGATGCAAGTGTGAATGTATGCTTGCTAGCCAACTTTTGTGCGAGTCTATTTGGGAGGAACTTTAAAGTGTACAATGCTGCAAATATTATGTACTAGTTTCTCTTCCCAGAGAAGTAGTGCAATGCAGGAAGCTGTGTAGCTGTATTGCAGAGGACCACCTCCCAAATCTCCCGTATCCATGTGTTGTGTACACATATTGTGTACAATGCTGTCACACGTGTACACAATGTTCCCCCACCATGATATGCACTCATGGATCTGGCAATGGCAGTTGTGACACCATGTCGCTCAGTTGGTATGTGTGAGTGCATACTGTGTCGATGGTATTACGTCAACTGCCCTGGATAATATTTTATACTCAAAGCCCTGTGCCATTATGATGAAGGCCACCTTCAACATCTGTGGATGACTATAGGCCAATGCATGTGTCTGTGGAAGCCATGTCTGGTATGCTACCGTCTACCTCAGGATGACCTCCAAGAAAAAAATCTCTTCAACATTCTATCCTTTCACACATGTAATGTGAACACATGACATTGAGTGGACAAGCCAGTTTAGCCCCCCAATTGGAGAGGTTGTATAACTCTTTCGTGAAAGAAAGTAGACTCCCGTCTACCACTAAGGAAGCATTAGTGACCTGTCTCTTAAAGCCTGGAAAGGCACCCATTAATCTTACTTCTTATAGACCGTTGTTAAATCTAAACCCAGAGTACAAGATACTGAGTAAAATACTAGCAGTCAACTACTCCCTCTGCAGCAGCAACTTATCCATCCTTAAATATCCATCAGCTTTTTAGTATAATGGAGATAGTTTGGGATAATTATCCATATGCAGACTGTATATCTCTGGATGTCCATCAGGCCTTTGATACTCTGGGCTGTGACTTCATATTGGCAGCATTAGCCCTTTTTGGATTCCTCTGACTTTTATTAAAAAGGTTAACCTGTTATACTCATCACCCACGATCAGGGCTTGGACAGGCCACCATGTTTTGAGTGTATATCAAGTGTCACGCAAAAGATGACAAGGCTGTCCCTCATCTCCACTCTTATTCATACTGGCAGTGGAACCCCTAGCGCTGTATATGTGACATGGCTCTCAAGAGTGGTGGATTCTCATGCATCAGGACCCTCATTTAAACTCATTATTAGAAGCCAATGGAATTATATTTAAAAGACCTCCAAATAGATTTTGGAGACAATTCTAAGGCACTAAGGGCCAGATGTAGGAAACCAGTGCGAGCAGCAAATGGGTTGCAGCGCTATTTGCGACCTCGCAAAAAGGAAAATGGGATGTACAAATCCCATTTCAGAGTACCAAATAGCGATGCGACCCATTACCGACTCGCAAATATTGCGAAATATTGCGACCTGATTTTGCGACTCGCAATTAAGAAGTCGCAAATTGCGAGTCGCAAACCGAATGCACAAGCCAGTCGCAAATTGCGACCAGTCACAAAAAACCCATTTTACACACCCAGATTAGCACTGATTCTGAACAGGTGGTAACCAGAACCAAAGTATAAAAGGAGACCCAGAAGGCATCTGGGTTACTCAAAATGGCTGCACTGATTGCGTGGAGGAGGAGAGTCCAGGCTGCCCAGCAGAGGAGGAGGAGGCAGAGACAAGAGAGGATATACTGAACCAGGCAGACACTATTTCAACAAACTGAGGATGAGATTTATGACAAATACAGACTGAGCAGCGCAGTTATCCTAGAGATCATTGAACTGCTGAAACCTCAGCTAGAACGCCAGACAATGCGCGGCTGCCCCATCCCCACACATGTGCAAGTGCTATGCTCACTGCACCTCTTGGCCTCGGGTAGCTATCAGGGGGTGATTGCAGTGGCAGGTGGGGTATCCCAAAGTGCCCTCTCACGATTCTTCAGACGTTTCCTAGATGCCATACTCACACACATGCAGAAATTAACAGCACCAAGTTGGACTTCTACAGAATTGCCAACTTTCCTCATGTAATAGGGTGTGTGGACGGGACACATATACCAATTTGCCCACCTGCAAATCTGGAATATGGGTTCCTCAATAGGAAATGTACCCACTCACTAAACATCCAGGTGGTGTGTGCTGCCCATAATGTCATTACTGACATTGTGGCTAAATATCCAGGGAGTACACATGATGCATACATATTCAGGCACAGTGGGATACGCCAACACCTAGAACGTGGGGAGTTTGGCGAAGGATATTTATTGGGCACTGGCGAGTACACTCTGATGCCTTAAATACATGTTACTGCGTAACCCTGTGATGCCCTCCTAATTTTGCCTCTTTTGTCAAACAGGTGATAGTGCACATGCCCTGAGACCATGGATACTCACCCCATACCTAACACCTGGCAATCAGAATGAGAGGCGATGCAACATTGGACATCGGCGGACCAGAGCTGTCATAGAGAGGACGTTCGGCTTGTTGAAGTCACAATTCCGATGCCTGCACAAAAGTGGAGGAGCACTCCAGTATGCCCCTGAAACAGCATGCAAGATCGTTGCTACTTATGCCATCCTACACAACATTGCCACCAGACGTGTGCTATATCTCACCCCTAACAACACAGATTCGCAGGATGAGGAGCAAGAGCTACCACATCGACAGCCTGGGGATAGAAGCATCGCAAGGGAGGGCAGACAGAGACGGAACCACATTGGAACCCACTACTTTGGCAGGTACGTGGCACCCGTGACAACACTCACTAATGTAAGAAACACATAACACAATTGTGTAGTTCAACAAATTATCCCTTTTACTTCAGGAATATAATGGGGAAACTGTAGTCAACTAAGCTGCATAATGAAAGCAAAAAGTATAATCTGACACATTAAGTTCATGTGCCCACAGCTACTCCGCAGGATTCGTGCATCAGTGGCAGACACACTGCTGACACTGGAGATCTCCTCGCTATCCTGCGGGGTATCGCCAATGCCCCTTGCTGCCTGTCTGGTCTCTAGCAGGTCCACTGCATGGCTGATGCAGCCAAGTCCTCTTGCCACATCACTTGCAAAATGGCCAAGTTTGACCTGCAGCCTCACTGTGCGACTTGACAGACAGGTTGTTGTGATTGCCAGGCGCCCCATTGACACACTTAGGGGGTCATTCCAACCCTGGCGGTTGGTGTTAAAGCGGCGGCTAACCCGGCAACAGGCTGGCGGTTAAAAAAATGGAATTCTGACCCTGGCGGAAACCGCCAACAGAGACCGTCACATTAACACTCCGACCGCCACGGCGGGACAAACAAACAGCGCGGCGGTCACCGCCAACAGACAGGCGGGAGTCAATGTACCGCCCACCCTATCACAACCCACCAATCCGCCTCCTTTTCCGGGGCGGTAGCCCCGCCGATAAAAACACGGCGGAAACAGACATTTCAAACGGAAAACGCTCACCTCCATACACCCCACGAGGAATCTGGACAGCATGGAACCCGAACTACACATCCTACCAGCTATTGTATTCCTGCTCCTCTACCAGGAGCACGAACGCCGGCGCAGAAGACTACGGTGAGTACTGCACCTACGACACAGGGGAGGGGGGAGGAGAAAATATTACGGGCACACATACGATACACACCCACCACCACCCTCACCCACTACAACACACACATCAATGCATAGCAATACATCACTGTTACAACCCCCAAACCCCCCGGAAAAATGCAAAGACAAAATGAAATGATCATAAACAGTTGAATATATTGTATTATTGGCATATAAAAATATCACACATTTAAAACTAATATATACATAAATATTAAATGTCCGATACTTTTAGCAGTCATTGTCCGTGGACCACTGGGCCCAAATCACATGGGCAAGGCCCACACAGGATACCTGACACCAACGGAGAGAACACTGCAGGGGCATCAGATAGAAAAACTACAGGCACCTCAGGGGGAAGGGAAGGGGGGGCACCTCAGCCACATGAGTACACGACGCCAGATCCACGAGGGGCCTCCATGGCCACTGTCCCATCCTGGGGAGTGCAAAGCCACAGTCTCTCAAGTCCATACAGTGGGTGGCTTGCCTACTGTACCATCCTGGGGAGTGCAAAGCCACAGTCTCTCAAGTCCATACAGTGGGTGGCTTGCCCACTGTACACCCACTGTACCATCCTGGGGAGTGCAAAGCCACAGTCTCTCAAGTGGATGACAGTGTCCACTGGTTCTGGAGGGGGACTGGTGCCAGAGTGCTTCGTGCAGCCCTGCCCGACACAGATGCGGCACTGCCCCTTCCGCCAATGGGCCAGCGGTGCTTGAGATGAAGGGCCCAGTTCAGCGGTGCTTGAGACGGCAGTGCCCAGCGGAGCGGTGCTTGAGATGAAGGGCCCAGTGCAGCGGTGCTTGAGATGAAGGGCCCAGTTCAGCGGTGCTTGAGACGGCGGTGCCCAGCGGAGCGGTGCTTGAGATGAAGGGCCCAGTGCAGCGGTGCTTGAGACGGCGGTGCCCTGTTCAGCGGTGCTTGAGATGGCGGTGCCCTGTTCAGCTGTGCTTGAGACGGCAGTGCCTTGTTCAGCGGTGCTTGAGATGAAGGGCCCAGTTCAGCGGTGCTTGAGACGGCGGTGCCCTGTTCAACGGTGCTTGAGATGAAGGGCCCAGTGCAGCGGTGCTTGAGATGAAGGGCCCAGTGCAGCGGTGCTTGAGATGAAGGGCCCAGTTCAGCGGTGCTTGAGACGGCGGTGCCCAGCGGAGCGGTGCTTGAGATGAAGGGCCCAGTTCAGCGGTGCTTGAGACGGCGGTGCCCAGCGGAGCGGTGCTTGAGATGAAGGGCCCAGTGCAGCAGTGCTTGAGACGGCGGTGCCCTGTTCAGCGGTGCTTGAGACGGCGGTGCCCTGTTCAGCGGTGCTTGAGATGAAGGGCCCCGTTCAGCGGTGCTTGAGATGGCGGTGCCCAGCGGAGCGGTGCTTGAGATGAAGGGCCCAGTTCAGCGGTACTTGAGACGGCGGTGCCCAGCGGAGCGGTGCTTGAGATGAAGGGCCCAGTGCAGCAGTGCTTGAGACGGCGGTGCCCTGTTCAGCGGTGCTTGAGACGGCGGTGCCCTGTTCAGCGGTGCTTGAGATGAAGGGCCCAGTTCAGCGGTGCTTGAGACGGCGAGGCCCAGCGGAGCGGTGCTTGAGATGAAGGGCCCAGTGCAGCGGTGCTTGAGACGGCGGTGCCCAGCGGAGCGGTGCTTGAGATGAAGGGCCCAGTTCAGCGGTGCTTGAGACGGCGGTGCCCAGCGGAGCGGTACTTGAGATGAAGGGCCCAGTGCAGCGGTGCTTGAGACGGCGGTGCCCTGTTCAGCGGTGCTTGAGACGGCGGTGCCCTGTTCAGCGGTGCTTGAGATGAAGGGCCCAGTTCAGCGGTGCTTGAGACGGCGGTGCTCTGTTCAGCGGTGCTTGAGATGAAGGGCCCAGTGCAGCGGTGCTTGAGATGAAGGGCCCAGTGCAGCGGTGCTTGAGATGAAGGGCCCAGTTCAGCGGTGCTTGAGACGGCGGTGCTCAGCGGAGCGGTGCTTGAGATGAAGTGCCCAGTTCAGCGGTGCTTGAGATGGCGGTGCCCAGCGGAGCGGTGCTTGAGTGAAAGGGCCCAGTGCAGCAGTGCTTGAGATGAGTGTCCAGTGCTGCGGTTCCGTCCCAGGCATGGATGTCACTCGCCACCTGACATGTGGCTGGCGGGGCCTTCCTGCCCATCTGTCTGTTGGCTTGCGGGGCCCTCCTGGCCTGCCGTACCGGGCCTCTGGGTGTCCTCCTGCACACCTGGGATGGGGCTCGTGGGGCCCTCCTGGGCAGCTGGCCTGCTGCCGGACTTGTCGGGCGTGCTGCCCTTCCCACCCTTCCCTGGTCGTCTGTGGCCCTTTCCCACCTTTGGCGGTGTGCCAGGTGGCACCCCAATTCCAGCCGGAGCCAGGGTAGGGATTTTGGTCCCTGGTGTCCTTGGCCTCTCGCGCTGGGCACTGGTAATCTTTGGGTGCTTTTCCGGGGGTGGGCTGGCCGTGCCTTGGCTCCTAGCAGAACTAGTTGCCCTTGAGGGTGGGGGACTCCACAGTCCTTGGACAACAGTCTTGATAGGTCCTGGTTTGGTGGTGGATGAGGTGCTGATTGCAGTCTTATGAGATGGACGGGGTGGAGGAGTTGTTGGAAAGAGGTCAAGTTTGGAAAGGAAAATCAATTTGGAAAGAGAGGGACAGCTAGGTGTAGTGGGTATGGGAGTGGAGGAAGAGGATGTGGTTGTAGGAGTGTGAAGTCTGGTGTCTTTGGGTGCAGGTGCTTGGGCTGGAGGCTGTCGTGAGGTGGATGGCTGTTGGGTGGGTGGCTGCCTGCGTTTGTGTGGTTTGGAAGAGGGGGTGACAGGCACACTGGGAGAGGACACAGGGGACGTGTAAATGGTAGTGGGGGTGGTGACTGCACGTGTGCGGAGTGTTCTGGTGGGTGTGCTGGTGATGGACGTAGTGGCTGAAGATGTTGTGCATGCAAGTGTGAGTGGAGACGTCACAGGGAGGGAGGAGGGAGATGAGGAGGAGGGGGACACAGTGGAGGCAGTGGGTGTTGGTGTGTCTGCATGTGGATGTTGCTTGTGTGAATGCTTGTGTGATATGTGGTGCTTATGTCTGGATGAGCTTCCCTTGGGTGTTGAGGTGTGTGCAGGCTGGTCTGTAGGTGTGTCTGGGATAGGCAGAGGTACAGGGGATTGGGTCTGGGTGGAGGAAGTTGAAGGGGGGAGGCTAGAGACAGGGACAATTGCTGCCGTCAGAGCTGAGGCCAGAGCGTTGAACGATCGCTGATGGGCAGCCTGACCCGAATGAATGCCCTCCAGGTATGCATTACTCCGGTGCACCTCCCTTTCTACACCCTGGATGGCATTCAAAAGGGTAGACTGCCCAACAATGATGGTCCTCAGGAGGTCAATGACCTCCTCACTGAGGGCAGCAGGGGTGACAGGGGCAGGGCCTGAGGTGCCTGGGGCGAAGGAGATGCCCCCTTCCTGGGTGAGCGGGCACGGGGCAAACGCTGAGGGGCTGCTGGGAGGGCGGTGCTGGTGCGCTGGGTGGCGGCTGTACCTGTTGTTGCGGGGGGCACGGATGTTGCCTCCACCACAAGGGAGCTCCCTTCAGAGGACGAGTCGCTGCCAATGACATCAGCACGAGTCCCCCGCTGTAGAGCTCCCCTCGCCCTCCATCCCACTGGTGTCCTCAGAGTCCGTTGCATGGCCCTCCAGTGGGATGCAGCTCCCTCGTGCTCCGATGCCACTTCTCCTCTGCCTGATGATGCTAATGCACACATGAACAGGAAGACCACAAAAAAGGGGGGGGGAGAAAGAAAGACATGTTGAGTGCATGCATAGGCGACACCGTTGGCGGAGAGGACAGACACAGAAGCCCCCTGCACTACGCTGCGCACTTGGGGTCCACTACTCAATCAGTGGGACATGGCCTACAAGCCTATGGACGACAACTGCACACATAGATGACACAGGGCCATGAATAGCTGTACTTGGCACCCTACAGAGGTGGGGGGCGGGGGCACAGGGCCATGCCTTATGGCGGGGCCTAGCCTACAGAAATCGCCCTGGCCTAGGGATACCCACAGCCCACCTCCCCCACCCAGACACCTCCACTGCGCGCAAAGTCACCAGAATGAGAGTGTACTCACCCCCTTGTGTCTGCTGTGATGTCCTCATGCGCCCATCCAAATCTGGGTAGGCCACCGCCAGGATCCGGGACATCAGGGGGGTCAAAGTACGACTGGCACCCCTCCTACGTTGGGAGGCCATCCCCAGCTGAGCCTCCGCCGTCTTCCTGCTCCAGCGTCGGATGTCCTCCCACCTCTTCCGGCAGTGGGTGCCCCGTCTGTTGTGGACCCCCAGGGTCCGGACATCCTTGGCGATGGCACGCCAAATAGCGACTTTCTGGTGGGCGCTGACCTATGTGACATGTACAGGGGGAGAAAAAAAATCATCACCTTCTGCATGCTTGATGTGAGTGGCCCCCCATCCCCACCCTTGCCATGTGGCCAATGCTCTCATCTGTCGTCTGATGCATGCCTCAATCGCTCCCCTCCCCACCATCTTTCATCCACCCGACTCAACCCAGGCATTGCCCACAAAGCATGGTCCCAGTGTACTTACCTGTTGGTCTGGAGGACCGTAGAGTAGCGCATACTGGGGGAGGACCCCATCCACGAGTTTCTCCAATTCTTCAGAAGTGAAGGCGGGGGCCCTTTCCCCAGTCGCAGTAGCCATTGTCTCTTTCAGACCGAGGTCACAGCAGCACTTGCAGTGTAGGTCCTCTCCTGTGGAAGATCAGGTATCGAGTGATTAAGTAGATAGAAAATGGCAGTCACGCCCGCGGCGGTGCGTACCGCGGCGGTGCGTACCGCGACCGCCGGCGCACATCGTCATTGGTTCGTGAAACCCATAGGGTTCAATGTTAACCAATGCGGCTTTGCGCCGCGGTCTTCGACCGCCTACCGCCACAGTGTGCCACGCCAGTGCATTGACCTCACATCCCATTGTCACACTTCACAGGTCAAGCAGCCGCCATTTCAAGGGCCCACATGGCTTAATTTCTACTGCGTCACACATACCTAGGCCTGTGGGCTGTGGGAACGTACCTGTGGGTTGATTGACTCTGTGCTCACTGTTGTCCTTCATAGGCACCGTCCGCTAGGCAATGCGAGGAGATGGAGGAATCTTCCCGTGTACAGACCGCTGGTGGACCTGTCGACAATGGAGAAACGACATGTCATTCTGACATACAGGCTTGACCGAGCCACTATTCCTGAATTGTGTGCCCAGCTGGAGGCAGACCTGATGTCACCCATCCGCCAACCCACAGGGATCCCCCCTCTAGTGCAGGTGATGTCAGTACTCCATTTCTTAGCAAGTGGGTCATTTCAAACAACAGTGGCAATATCATCAGGGATGTCTCAACCTATGTTTTCCAAGGTGTTGTCCAGAGTGTTGTCTGCCCTGCTCAAACACATGCAGAGCTACATCGTTTTCCCTGAGGTGGGGGATTTGCCTACAGTGAAGGGTGATTTCTATGCCCTTGGACATATCCCCAACATCATAGGTGCCATTGATGGGACACATGTGGTTTTTGTACCCCCCAGCAGGAGTGAACAGGTGTACAGGAACAGGAAAAGTTATAATTCGATGAATGTACAGATGGTCTGTTTGGCAGACCAGTACATCTCCCATGTTAATGCCAAGATCCCTGGGTCAGTGCATGACACCTACATCCTGCGGAATAGCAGCATCCCGTATGTGATGGGTCAACTCCAGAGGCACCGGGTGTGGCTATTAGGGGACTCTGGTTACCCCAACCTGTCCTGGCTACTGACCCCAGTGAGGAATCCCAGGACCAGGGCAGAGGAACGCTACAATGAGGCCCATGGGCGGACTAGGAGGGTGATCGAACGCACCTTTGGCCTCCTGAAGGCCAGGTTCAGGTGCCTCCATATGACAGGTGGATCCCTAATGTACTCACCAAAGAAGGTGTGCCAGATCATCGTGGCCTGCTGTATGCTTCACAACATGGCTTTGCGCCGCCAGGTGCCTTTTCTGCAGGAGGATGGTCCAGATGGAGGTGTTGTAGCAGCTGTGGAGCCTGTGGAGAGTGAAGAAGAGGAAGCCGAAGAGGACGACATAGACAACAGGAACACAGTAATAGAGCAATAGTTTCAGTGACACACAGGTAAGAGTACACACCGGCATATTACATTTACTTAAAGACTCCTACCTCTCTACTGTCTGACTTTTTCCCCCAGTGTATGGTAACTGTGTTGTGACTTTCCCTTCTGTTTTCAGAGATGTGGGCCCCACTGCGTGACATCTGCTTTGTTTCCCCATGGACTACAGCTGTGTGACAGCGGTTTGTTGGCATCACACTGTGAATACAAATTTAACACTGTTGTGTCTAATACATTTGTTAAAATCACAGACAGACTCCAGATTGTTTATGTGCAATAAGTGTGTTTATTCAAGTGCTCTAATTTGGATGGGTGGTTGGAAATCGGTGAGGGGTGATGGTGGAGGATTGTCCATGGCAGAGTCCAGACTATCAGGTTCACAGGTGCATTGTCCAAATGCCTGTGGGAAGTGGAGCAGGGGCAGTTTAAGGTTGGACAAGGTGACAATGTGGGACAGTGGGATGACAATCAGGTTGGTATCCTTTGCTGGCGGGGGTCTTGACATGTTACTCTGTCTTCTTCCTGGATCTCAGGGTCCGCTTGCGGGGTGGTTCTCCTTCTGCAGGGGGTGGGGTTCTGGTGGGCTGTTGGTCTTGTGTCGGGGCCTCCTGTCCACTAGCGCCAGCGGAGATGGTAGCCAGTTCTTGGTCCATGCTAGTGACAGGGGCCCTTTGAGGTGCCACAGTGTTCCGCAATGTGGTGATTAACTCATTCAGGGCCACTACAATGGTACCCATGGCGGAACTGATGTTTCTTAGTTCCTCCCTGAACCCCATATACTGTTGCTCCTGCAGAAGCTGGATCTCCTGAAACCTGGCCAGGACCGTCGCCATCGTCTCCTGGGAGCGGTGGTATGCTCCCATGATGGAGGAGAGGGCCTCGTGGAGAGTGGGTTCCCTTGGCCTGTCCCCCCCCTGTCGCACAGCAGCCCTCCCAGTTACCCTGTTTCCCTGGGCCTTTGTCCCCTGGACCGTGTGCCCACTACCACTGCCCCCAGGTCCCTGTTGTTGTTGGGGTGGTGGGTTAGCCTGGGTTCCCTGTAGTGGTGGACACACCGCTGATTGACGTGTCCTGGGGACAGAGGTATGGGCCCGCTGGGTGGGTGCTGTGCTGGTGTTCCCAGAGGGGGGAAGGTCTGCTGTGGCCTGTGACTGTCTGAGGGGAACCGACTGTCCCGAGGTCTCCGATGGACCGGGCTGGTCATCTAGATCCAGGGAGACAGAGCTGCTATCATCACTGTGGGCCTCTTCTGGGGGTGGAGTGGACATTTGTGGACCCTCCTGCGCGGTGACGTGGCGTTCGGGTCCTGCAGGGGTATAAAAGTATGGTTATTGCTTCTGTGTGTGCCAATGGCGTGCAATGGGTGGGTGCCCGTGTACCCCAGTGCTGGCATTCCTTTGTGGGGGCTGTTGTGACGGTGTTTTGGGGGGGGTGATGGGGATGTGCATTGGGCATGCTTTGGTGATGGGTGTCCATGCTTTGGGGTCGCATGCAGGGCTAAGTTTTGGGATGGGTGGGTTGTGATGGTGAGACATTTGCAAGGGGTAGTTGTGATGGGGGTGGGGGTGAGGGTGGGGGTATGAGTTGGCATGCAGGTGGGCTGGGGGGATGAAGTAGTGAAGATGAGACTTACCAGAGTCCATTCCTCCGCCTACTCCTGCGAGGCCCTCAGGATGCAGGATGTTCAAGACCTGCGCCTCCCATGTTGTAAATTGTGGGGGAGTAGGTGGGGGTCCGCCGCCAGTCCGCTGCACCGCGATGTTGTGCCTTGATACCATGGAACGCACCTTCCCCCGTAGGTCGTTCCACCTCTTCCTGATGTTGTCCCGATTTCTTGGGTGCTGTCCCACAGCGTTGACCCTGTCGACTATTCTGCTCCATAGCTCCATCTTCCTGGCAATGGTGGTGTGCTGCACCTGTGTCCCGAACAGCTGTGGCTCTACTCGTACAATTTCCTCCACCATGACCCTGAGTTCATCATCTGAGAACCTGCGGTGTCTTTGAGGTGCCATGGGGTGGTGTGTGGGATGGATTGTGTGGTGCTAAGTGTGGTGATGTGTATTGTTGTGTTGTGTGAAGTGCGTGCTAATATTGCAGGGTGACAGTGAATTGGGCGTCTGGGTGCTCGGATGTCTTTTCTTGGTGCGTGTTCACGAATCTCTAGGAGTGGAAGTTTGTGGATGATGTGGGTGTGTATTTTATATTATATTGGGTGTGTGGGAGTGGTGTGTGTATGTGTATCAGGTGTGGGTATTTCGATTTGTCCAATGTGGTAGTGTTTTGTACGAGTATGTGTATTTCGACTGCGGCGGTGTGTACCGCCAATAGAATACCGCGGTTGAAAGACCGCCGCGTGGATTCGTGGGTCGTAATGGCATGGGCGTATTTCTGTTGGCGTGACGGTGGAGGTTTGGTCATCGCCAGTTTATCGCTGACCTTTGGTGTGGCGGACTTTTGTGGATGTCGGTATTTTGGCAGTTTGCCTGTTGTGGGTCAGAATGACCGTGGCGGTTTACCGCGGCGGTGTTATGGCGGTCTTCTGTCTGGCGGTAATCGCCTTTTACCGCCGAGGTTGGAATGACCACCTTAGTCTGTCCAAACGGCAGCAGTGTTGCGCTCCCTGCGCCTTGCATGTGCCCTGTCTGCCACCATTTCCCTGACCAATATGTCTACGGAAGAGGTTAGGGTTGTCATGTTTGCGTTCATCATAGTGAACTGGTTGTCCACATTAGCAAAACCCTGCAAGAGTGTGTTCTGCAGTCTGGTCAGGTTACGATTCATCAACCGCATGTGTCTATTTTGCAGCCAGTGATTCTGCAGTAAGGATGCCTCCAGTCCCAACAATTGTTCATTGGTGACATCCTCCCCACACGCTGACTGCATTGGACATTGCCATCTACGCACAGAGCCAGCTGACCTATGTGGTCGACTCTCCCTCATCATTGGCACCAGTGTCACTTTGGGTGCCTCTAAACCCAGATCAGGATCATCCATGTCCTCTGGTGCATGTTGGACAGGTGGTGTTGTCATGCAGTTTCTGTGGCAGCCTCCTCTTGTGTGTGTAGGGCTTCTTCCTCTCCCTGCACAGTGGCACTGTTGTTGGGTCCTTGTGGGAGACATGTGGGACACAGGGGAAGCACTGTCAGTGCCTCACATATGTTTGATGCCTCAGAATAAAGATTTCTCTATATTTGGATTACTGTACTACATTGCTTATAATGCACTGTTCTATAGGTTGCAAAACTGGGAATGGAGCTAATCTGGAGGTGCATGCTTATGTGTACTGTGGTTGTGTGCATGGTGCATAGAGTGGTGCAAATACGTTAATTTTGGTACTTACTTTTAGATGTTCCTGGTGCTGAACTATCAAGGTCTCCAATGCCAAGTACTGCCTCCAGCTCCAGAGTGGTCTCCACCATGGTTTCAATGACTGTAGGGGGTGGTACTGTAGATGGGCCTCCTCCAGTGCCAGGCATCTCCCTCATACGCTCAGCCACCCTTTACTTGGTCCTGGAGCGAAGGTCGTACCACCTTTTGCGGAACTCATCTAGTGTGTGGTGGCTGACTCCGTTTGCATTGATTTTGGTGAGGATGTCCTGTCAGATTTTTTTCTTTTGGCTGTCAGGGACACTCATTGCTGCCTTTCCAAACAACTCATCATGGTGCAGGCAGCACTCCTCTGTTAGCACCTCCAACTCCTTCTCTGAAAACTTTAGTTTTCTTTTCTTGCCAGCACTGGGTGTCTCCTTGTCCTGAGATGTCATTGTTGCTGTGGCCCCTCTCACCTGCGTGTGACTCTGCAGTTTGTGCTGGGTAGACTCCTCCCTGTTCCATGGGGTTACTTCCGAGTTCTGATGTCATCACTCAGAAACAGGAAGTGGGTTTTTCAACAGTTTATTTGCACCTGCGTGCAATTTGCGAGTCAGTTTCAATTTGTGACTCCGGACCACACCTTTGTACAATTTGCGACCTCACAAATTGCAAGGTCTCAAATAGCGACTTCGCAAATTGCGAGGTCGTAAATTGCGGTGCGCCTCCGCACTGAATTGCTATTTGGTATATCGATTTTTCCTTGCATCTCGTTTTGCGAGTCAGAAATAGCGATTTGCAAGGAGTTGCTATTTCCGACTGGCTAATTTTTTGGTTCCTACATCTGTCCCTAAACACCTTTGGGTGACTTTCTAGTCTCCTGATAAATATAGACAAATTATGCATATTCCCTGTCACGTCCCTAACAGTGGGCCCCACACTGTGGTTTGGAGACATGGTTTCACAGGTTGCTCCACATACCTTTCGCTATCTAGTTGTCAATATTTACTATGATACCAAGGATACTCTCTGAGGCAACCTTTTTATGAATGATAAGTTCCCTTAAAGGACAAATTGCCATCTGGGTTATGTTGCCCTTTTCCCTAGCCGACTGTCTCTCCCTCATGTTACTTGGACTCTCCTACTATTTTGTAATCTTCCACTGGTGGTTCCTGCCTAGGTGTTCAGTCTAATGAACATGATGCCGGTGGAACTACCTGGGGACCAGGTCGCCACAAGATTAGTCTTTCCAAATTGCAGCTTACCACAGATGCTGGACACATGGGGACTCTAGACTTAAAAGCTTATTGTCTGGTGGGACAACTGCAGTGGCTAGCCTATTAATTGGCTGGACTAAATCTGATAGAGATAGGGTTTACAACAGCACAAGTGTGCCAGGACCAACTACACAAACTATTTTGGGCTTGTGTAACACACCACCGGCCACATCGCTTCTTTTGCAAGTGTCCCTTGTCTACTGGAGACTAGCAGTGAGATATACTGCTCCTGTTCTGATGTATGCACCGAACTTTCCACTTCTTGGTTTTCCTACTCCTTCAGGTACTCTGACGACATGACAGTTGAACACCTGGGAGCAGAATGGGGAACAGACGATCGACTTACTGTTCCATGATGGAATGCTTATGTCACACACTGATTTTATTCATGCCCATGGCCGTTCTAATACCTTGTTTCATACTCACTCTTGCTTACTAGGTGATGTCCGTCAATACTGATCCCCTGATGGGACGTAGCCACCCACACACAAATTATTACAAGCATTATACATCATGGGGCATTGTAGGCACCTTGTATGTTGGGTCACATACTTTAATACCCCAGAAAAGTCTCTTGCAACACAAAGTTTAAGCTCATATGATTCACAATTTTACACATGGTGTATTTAACACCCCACAGGCTTAGTGTCACCTTCCCTACCACCCCCTCAATATGTCCCAGATGTAAGGCCTTAGATGCTGATCGCCTACATATGCTATGGTCCTGCCCTGCAATACTCTCATATTGGATGGGTATAGCGACAATTGTGACAACCATCTCTGGCCTTGACCAGTGGAATACGCCTGCGCAATGTCTGCTAGATCTTTATCCTAGACCCAGGGGTTTCCTGACCACAGTAAGATTTGCTAATGTAGCCTTATTTTTGACTAAACAAGTGATAACACAACACTGAAAGCCACCAAAGGCCCTAAGGTTGCATATTGGTAAGTGGAAGTAGAACGTTGGGGACAGGCTGAAAGCAAGCCTATCTATAGAGAATACAGAAGATTACGCAAAAAGCACATCTCGCTTGAGTGGAATGCCATATTGGAAATATTTAAGGCACTAGGAACTGTCTCTGACATAGGAGATTAAGCACACACCCCGAGCGTCTGGAAACACTCAAAATCCCCATGAAGGTCCCTACCTCCCGATACACACCCCACACTCAACCAACACATGCTACACCAGCTCCCACTAATAATAACACTACCTACTGTACACCAGGTGACACATACAGTTTGATGGGTGGAAGGTTGGAAAGGATTGGTTTTATTGCACACAATATTTAGATGATGCTTTGATGTGCCACCTTGTGTTGTATTTAATATATCTGCATTTACTGTGATAATATGCTCATATAAGCATACTGCTGGATGTACAATGCATTCAAACAGTGTTGCACTGTTGTACTTTACTAAAAATGAAATAATGTTTGTGTAAAAAAAATAAACATTGAGTGGACTAGAGTTGTGGCAAATAGCTACCACCAAATTCTGCAGCATTAACAGGACAGTCAGGATGATGTAGAATTGTATGTTGTATCTGCCCATGAACTGCATTTGACATAATTTGACATCACATAGATTGATTGAAGTGTCCCCTGTAAAAGTCAGTACACCGAAATGAGTGACACTTCATGTGATCACATCTTGGAGAAGTGCATCACAATACCACTACCCATAACACACATGGGCAGGAATGTACCCAATGCAGTTATCCTAAACATTGACACTGTCTCTTTTTCCAATGTCATTTGATTAAGGATATGAGATACAGGAGTGGGTAATGACCCCGTATGCAAACCCCCAAGCAGACCAAAGAAGGCATACTTCCAGGCTCACATCAGGACTCATAATGTTGTTGAGCGGCCCTTTGGCCTGCTCAAGGGCAGGTTCCGCTGCTTGGATGTATCTGGGGGTAGATTGAAGTATTCCGACCTGGTCTGCAAAATTATATTAGTGGGTGCCTTACTGCACATCATATGTATGTGCCCAAACGTCCCCTGGGATGGGGATCAACCAAAGGAAGAGCCGATGGAAGAGGAGGAGGTGGAGGCAGCTAAGCATGGAGACATCCAAAACACAGCTGCAGGCACTCGCAGACGTACACACATTGTTAAGAAAGTATTGACATAAATCACATGTCTGTGACTGTTTCATCAAACCATGTGTGACACTGCTTTCACACTATATTAAAAAATCAAAAGCATAATTTTTCTTTGTGTTCATGTCAAGGTTCCAGAAAGCAACAATTCACCCACATCTTGGAACTATAAGTAGGCCACAACAGTTTTCAATCAGGTTTGAAGGCTGTCATCATCCTCAAAATGCCCGACACAATACACTGATCTTTGTAAAGTGTTGTGCGTAATGTGTACATTGCCCGTTGAACAATCATGATGTACTCAAAACACACATATCAGACAAATATGTGTCAGAACATAATAAAATCAAACAACTTTATATGTCAATGTGATGCTTTAGGTCCAAATGTGAGGCTTTTGTGTGAAAAGTAAAGCCATCTCTGCAATCCTGTTGCTTGAGCTAAAAAACGATGCGTTGGACCCAAACGTGACGCTTTTGTGTGAAAACAGTAGTCATAAACCGAAACAGTAGATCAATGTTAGAGATCTGACTCAATAGCAAACTGACTCTTCTAACTGGTGACAAATTACCACATTCATGGCATTCACACTCACATGTATGACAAATAGAACGTCTATCACACTGGACAGTACAACTGTATGTGTAGTACAATATCAGACAAATCTAACATCAACTTGCATGTATGCCAAACAATGACTATCTACTAATTTCAACCCTACTTTCTGTGCAGCTGACAAATTATATTGTTTTCAGCCGTGGGTGTTGAATCCTTATAAACACCCCCATATGAAAGCAGAGTGGAGCTTTACATATGCCGCAAGAAGGAACTAGTCCATCGTAGATAGGACTTTCAGAGTCCTCAAGTCCCGCTTCAGGAGCCTGGTTATGTCTGGGGGCGATCACTCAACTCTCCACCAGACGTTTTCAAAATAATACTAGTGCGCTACATATTGCATAACACTTGTGTACGGACAAATGTCCCATGGCCCAATGACAATGAGGGGCAGGAAGTTTCGGACAATGAGGATAAGGAAGGTGAGGAGCAAGCCCAGAATGTCCCATCTGCAACAGGGCAGAGGGACCATATACCACAAATGTTGGTCAGAAATGTGTGAATGACTTTCACAAAGTCACAAAATTACGACTAAGTGAATTGGTGTACCTATGTGAAAATAAACATATAAGCACTACCAGTGTCTAAGAAAGATAACTTCATAGTCACAGAAAACATTTGAACACTCGTATCACATCTGCTAGCAAAAAAACATATGTAGCTATATGTGACAAACAGCACTGGACAACATCGGGTACATCAAAAATAGTATGTATGGCAACAACGTATACCAACTATTCCTCCATTGCAAAACACATTGACATGGTGTGCTAATATAGATAGTGTACTATTACTGTGTGTGTCTCTTGTACAGCTAGCCATTTGTGCGGCCTCATACTTGTGGAGGATAGTTGAGTTCATCATTGTATGATGATTATGAAGTGATCCACATAGTACGTGAATTGAAATGTAATCCAACACTGACAGTCTAACTATGCAACATACAAATCTGCAACCACATATCATATCCATTAGGAGCTCTCATATCACACATACAAATGCTAAACACTAAACATTCCCAGTGCAAGATTGTCCACCTCGTAACAATGTGCCCACATTTGCGCCACTAGGCCATGATGCCAACAGAAACAGCAGTGATATTGCTTACCATGTTGGTGTGTTGCACTCAGATGCAAACAATGGCTTCACTCCCATGGGTACAGTCATAGTGCAAATGTGAAGACACAAAACCTAGATTCTGCGCATGAAACAATTGTCCATTACAAATCACAAAAAGCAAGGTTCGTCCATCCACTGTGCCCGGCAATGATGCGTCCCAAGAAATGTTGTTTTGATCTGGCTGTAAATTTGCAGGTGAACACAGTGCGTGAATGCATACCCATCAACCAACTTCAAATAATCACACATCATAGACAATGTTAAAAATCGGGTCTTTAGTTGGCATTCAGTTTGAGCCCTGTCCAAGTAGGGACTCTAACTCTTGTCAGGGCAAAGGAGATACTCAGCTCAGATATTCCCTGTTCACCCACTTGATAGCTTGGCACAAACAGTCAGGCTTATCTCAGAGGCAATGTGTAAAGTATTTGTACAAACACACAGAGTAACACAGTTAAAACACCACAAAAGCACTCGACACAAGGTTAGAAAA
Organism: Pleurodeles waltl; assembly: GCF_031143425.1. Classification (NCBI taxonomy): domain Eukaryota; kingdom Metazoa; phylum Chordata; class Amphibia; order Caudata; family Salamandridae; genus Pleurodeles; species Pleurodeles waltl. The sequence continues at coordinate 416,668,762 of NC_090444.1, read as the reverse complement.
ATAGCCAATATTTATCTGAGTATACCAAGAACAGAATGACAAACATCCAACATACACAAGCAAAGATATGAATTTTCAAAGATTAAACTTCAATATAGCACTTAGAAACACAATAGCTCCAACTGGGGCTATCACAGGGTCGTTGATGGAGTCGTTCCCAACAATCCGACGCCACTCATGAGGAGGGTGGTGATGATCATGGAGTTGTACAGATCCCCAGGTACAGTACCTTTGGTAACGAGGAAACAAGCAGGTGCATGCAGTCGAGGAGGTGATTCAGTATGGTGTTGGTTCCTTACTGCAGGGGAGGTGATGCAATGTCAGTGCAAGGTGTCGGATCCTGATGATTCGGCAGGGTCGATGAATCCGGCAGGTCAAGAAGTGATGGGCAACCTCTCACAGTCAGGCCACAGGGCTGCAGGTGCCGCAGCAGAGTCAAGTGTCATGGACATTGGTTACATGACACTCAGGACTCACTGAGTCATAGGACATCAGTGGAGCTGTGTCAGCATCATGCCTTTGGTGTCCATCGCAGTTGTTGCACTCCTGCAGGGACCATAGCTGCGGGTGCAGGCAGAGTTGATAAGTTGGGTAGCGGCATTGGTCCTGGAGTCGTCGCACCTATTTATTTTTGTTTTTGGGCCACATTTCACTCTCAGGTGCCCAGAAACTGGAATAGGCACCACCCGGCGAGTTAGGGTCCACAGCAAATGACCCCAGAGGCTTCTAGGTGAAGTCTTTGATGCCCCTGAGACTTCTTAAAAGGAGGCAAGCCCTTGGAGAAGCTTAACAAGCAGGATACACAGCAAAGTCCAGTGTTTGTCTTCTTTAAGGCAGAAGCTGCACCTGCAGGCCAAACCCAGCAAAGCACACACAGCAAAGTACTCCTCCTCCAGCGATTCAGCTCTTTCCGTGGCAGAGGTTTCTCTTGATCCAGAAGTGTTCTAAAAGTCTGGGGTTTTGGGTCCACTACTGATATCCATTTCTGCCTTTAAAGTAAGGGAACTTCAAAGGAAAGTCTCTGTTGTACACAAGATCCTGCCTTGCCCAAGCCTAGCTTTAGACACACTCCAGGGGGCTAGAGACTACTTTGTGTGAGGACAGGCACAGTCTTTTTAGGTGCAGATGTCAGCTCCTCCCGCCCACTCTAGCTCAGGAAGACCCATCAGAAGATGTAGGACAAACCTCAGCTCCCTTTGTGTCACTTTCTAGAGGGAATTCACAAACAGTCCACCTGTCATTCTGATCCAGACATGGATTCCACAGGCAGGCAAAGGCACAGAATGGTTAAGCAAGAAAATGCCCACTTTCTAAAAATGGCATTTTCAAACAGACAATCTAAAAAACAACTTCACCAAAAGATGTATTTTTAAATTGTGAGTTCAGAGACCCCAGACTCCATAGCTCTGTCTGTTCTCATTGGGAAACTGCACTGAAAAGGTATTTAAAGGCAATCCCCATGTTAACCTATGGGAAGGATAGGCTTTGCAATAGTGAAAATCAAATTTGGCAGTATTTCACTATCAGGAAACGTAAAACACACCAATACATGTCCTATCTCTTAAATACCCTGCACCCTACCCAGGGGGCTATCTAGGGCCTACCATAGGGGTGACTTACATGTAGTAAAAGGGAATGTGTAGGCCTGGCAAGTGAGTACACTTGCCAGGTTGAATTGGCAGTGAAAAACTGCACACCCGGCCACTGCAGAGGCAGGTCTGAGGCATGTTTACAGGGCTACTGATAAGGGTGGCACAATCAGTCCTGCAGGCCCTCTAGTAGCATTTGATTTACAGTCCCTGGGCACTTCTAGTGCACTTTACTAGGGACTTACTTGTAAATCAAATATGCCAATCAGAGATAAACAATCATAATCACAATTTACACAGGGGGCACTTGCACTTTAGCACTGGTCAGCAGTGGTAACGTGCCCAGAGTACCAGAAACCAGCAAAAACAAAGTCCAGAACACAATCAAAAATACAGGAAGCAGAGGAAAAAAGACAGGGGAAACCATGCCAAGGATTATAGGTCTAACAGACACTTATTGTGATAGGTGTCAATGGTAAACATGTATATGATTGGACTACACCTGACTAGTTGTGGCTAGACAACCTGACTTCTTGATCCACAAATTTAAGAGTAAGCCTGTGGATAAAGAGAAGGAGCTGTTGCAATGTACATGTTCAACACATATCTTCCAAAACACAAGACCATACAGCCGATGTTTGTGTAGTACAACATGTTATAGTGTATGTTTCTGAAGGCTCTCTAGCAGCCACGAGTCATGCCACCTCACATATGCATGCCACTTGCACTTTAGAGTGGTTGAAACACACAATATCGGTCATTCCCTGAGTGGGTATACATCATACACAAGTCATCCTAGGATAGCAAGCTATACTGATATGGGCCTACGTGCCACAGGCCGGAGCTGCTGGTGTCACACCACTATTGGCGATCTGTTGGCACAAGCCTCTCAACAATATCCATGAGCCCATGCAAAATCTAGCCATGTGGCTCATCCTGGACCCATAACTGGACCCATAACTAGGGAGTAAATGAATGCACCCCAAGTAGCTTACTAGTGTTGATCTATGTAATGGATGCATTGCAGGTACCTTGTTGGTGCATTAGTGCTGGACAACCCCCATTGATGATCAAGATGACTCATGTAAACATGTGAATGATAACATGGGCCTTTGGAAAAGGCCCAAACATCCATCCAATCTGTGGTCAAATTGCATCAGAGTTCTCTCCACAGTTTCATGCACATAAACCATTAATGAAACAGATTTACATGACCAATGCTGAGCAACAGAATGCAGGAAACATGAAAAGAGATGAGCCAAGGTGTCATCAATGTATACAATGTGCAGCCTCTAATGACAAGTTTGGGACTATGCCAGCCTTTTGTGAGTCTCATTACCTGTCACGGTGTCAAACTACATGGGTATTTCATGTGAACACCCACTGCTACACACATGTAACACCACCCTGATGCAAAGTGTGGTTATGGTGTGATGTATAATGTCTTGCTGTCCTCAATAGGTCAAAAGTCACGCCAATGCATGCATTGTGGTGCAACACAACAAACCTCATAATTGTTTACATGCAGTGGACATCACACTATTCAGAAAACAAACATTTACACCATTGTGTCAAAAATAAAGGCGCATGAGCTTAATGTGTGTTTTTTACAGCCATTGCGTCAGCTGAAAATGACGAATTCCACCTCACACATCTGAATTACCACATGGTGCTTTGTCAGGTCTTGTGTGAAAACCACACATTTGCTTGAAATGTCAAAAAAAGACGACGCATCAACTTAAAACATGAAGCATCCACACAGGAAGTGATACAATGAATCAGCCATGCTACTAACCAGGAAGTGTGAAGTTAGTTTAATTTTCTCATTTGCTCACAGTCCATTTGTCTGTGCTTGAGAGAGGGTGTGTTTTGGTGTTGCTGGAGAGAGTAGTGGTGTCTTTCGATTTTGCTGTACTGTCTGCTGTCCCTGTAATGTCCCTAACGTGTACATTGTCTTTTGTAATTGTATATTGTATTGTTTTGTGCCATGTGTTGTTGGGTTTACGTCTTTGGGGTATTATTGCTTTTAGGGGTAGTTCTGGGTGGTTTGGGGTTTTAGGGGGTTTTGTTTCTTCAAATTGTGTTTGGGGAGAGACATGTCAGGGAAAGGTAGGGCCTGAACCATGAATGTCCAGGAGTTTGGTGGGTTCCTGTGGTTAATCACCCACTACCTGCTGAACATGGTTGCCAGTGGAAGAAGGGTAATCCTGGGGTACAGGATAGAGGCACGGAAGCTAAAGTGGGAAGGTCCGCTTCCACATTCAGAGACTGTTTGATGTTGAGCAGACAACCCACCAACAAAAACATCACTGGGCGGATGTCATCAGCTGGGAACGTGACCTCCTGGATTATCTGGAAATTGAAGTTGGTGAAACTGTTGGTAAGTACACATAGTTTGTGAATTCTTCTTTGGGGCTAATTGCCTATAGATAGCTTGTGCTCATAGTGCCTGAGGCTCACATATCTTTTAGTGAACAAATGCCATACCCCCACAAAAACATTTTTTTAAGACAAAGCATGCCACAGAGGCTTTCAAACATGGGGCTGTCATGCACCCACACTGATCAATGGCCCTATCATACCTAGTGAACACACTCTCTGTTTGCACCATGGTGCACATGTTAACAGGTGGGCTGTGCGCAAACTGAGATAGTGTACACCTTTCCATCTCATGGCCTGCCATCACGACATCTGTCAACATGCTGCCCTGGGGTCTGTGCTTTTTCTGGAGCTGTTCTTATTTGTGACACTCCAGTTGTTCATGTCTCGGGGAAATGAGGCCTGATGTATGTAAGTTGATCCATAGGTCTGACAGGCGGATGTTATACAGCTGAACATATCTCATACATGTTGCAGTTTTATTTTTTTTAAATGTGAGCTTTGGGGATGTACATGTATGGTCAATGTCTTGAACTATGCAGCAATGACAGATACTGATTTCCATTTAATGAACGAACAAGGACGTACATGTAAAAAAAGTGTAAGACACAGGTATTGCTATACCCAGCTGAGTGTGGTCTGTGAGTCATTTAGGTGCACAGAGCTATGAAAGTCTGCTATTTTGTAGTAGTGAGTTATTTTATCAGGTTATGCAATGTGCCTACCTGATGCATGTTTTGGCCCATCATATGTGTGTACATGTCAGCCTGCCTTACCAATGTGTAGGCATGTCACATGTGCCATGTGAGTTGTTACAACCAGAAGTGTGACATAGCCAATTGCTATTCGTGCGTAATGTGCAACATTTGACCACAGTGTATGTGTTCTACAATCATAGGGCAATGTATCATGTTATGTATTGTAGGTTGACCAGAGCCTTACACAGCTGGAGAGGTGGAGAACTTCAGGGAGCCGTATGTTACCAGTGAGTGTCATCCTCACTGCTTATTGTGTAATGCAAAGTTTGTGTGTGATGTTGCGTGTTTTGTGCAACGCCAAGTTCAATGTGGATCCCTTACATGAAAAATCCATGAGTAACATAAAGATTTGAACAGAAATGTAGATGTTAATTGTTGGATGTGCAGTCAGCTCTGACTAAGGTCAAGGTGGATATAATTGCTATCACTGATGGTCCGCATGATCAATGGCCTGACCGAAGATCAATGACGACAATGCCATAGTCTGTGAACCTATGTGGTAGTGGAATCATAGGTGTACATGTTGTTGATGGGATACTTTACAGATACATTTTAGATGCACAGTTCTACTGTTATTGCTCACATTGCAATCTCTGATGTGCATGGCTACTCCACACAAGAGGGGTGATTCACACCTCATTAATGAGACAAAAATGACTGAAAGCACCGCCAACAGGCTGGCAGTGCTTTCACCCCTATTCTGACCGTGGCGGTAAAGCCGCGGTCGGACCGCCGGGGCCGGCGGTTTTCTGCCATTTCTGCCCCGGCAGCGATAATCCGTCAGGGCAGCGCTGCTTGCAGCGCTGCCCTGGGGATTATGACCCTCTTACCGCCAGCCTGTTTCTGGCGGTTTTCACCACCAGGAAGAGGCTGGCGGTAAGGGGTGTCCAGGGGCGGCATGGGCAGTGCAGGGGCCCCCTAACAGGGCCCCGGCCAGCTTTTCACTGTCTGCCTGGCAGACAGTGAAAAGCTCGACGGGTGCAACTGCACCCGTCACACGGCCGCAACACTGCCGGCTCCATTCGGAGCCGGCTTCTGTGTTGCGGCCTCATTCCCGCTGGTCCGGCGGGCGCTAACTTGGTTAGCGCCCGCCGGCCCAGCGGGAATGTCGGAATGGGGGCCGCGGGAATGCAGCCGCATTGGCGCCCGCATGGCGGTTTCCGCCTGGCGGGCGGCGGTAGCCGCCCGCCAAGGTCGGAATGACCCCCTATGTCCATATTTACAGGGTAATGACAAGCCACACAGAGTGGTATTATGTAATATTTTAAATAGGTCCCTGCTGCAAGCGCCACATGAAGCTCACAGAAAGTGAGGTTCTGCCAGGACTGAGGAACTAAGCCCCTAAGAGTAGCAAGGACAGGTGTAAACATGCCACACTTGCTAATGCATTAGATGGGCTCAGTCATGTTATGTAATGCCCTATACTCTATGGTGGATAGATCAACATTCCTATCCTCTGTCTTCTTCCCGGATACGGCAAGGTGTGTTATACCACAGGGATGTCTGCAGAGCATACTCATCCAACATGCCAATACGCAATCCATCAACAGAATGTGTTGGCCATGACAGTCCCCAAAATGTATCTCAATCAGGATCACACTTTGGAGGGCAATAGCTATTGACATCACAAGATACCTGTGCAGACGAGATGTAGGGCATGTGTGCACACACCTATCAAATGATTGTGCTGAGTGCTGGTGTGCATCACAGTGACATCAATATCTTACATATAAGGACAGGCACTAGGTTGTGTAGTAGGGCACATGCAGTTACGTTGAGAGAATGAGTTGTGGCTCGTTCCAACATGGACTTACAGGAGCTCATATAAGAGATGTTTCATACATCTCTGTGTGATGTGAGTGAGCTATCCAACCTCCAATCTTACATCTAATATCTGGCACATTAAGTCTAGGCAGCAATGTGTCCAGATATTTGTCCTTGCCATGTCAGGCACCCAATGCTGTGACACAATACATGTACTGTGCAGACCTTGCTCATCTTACTTTGGCTAATGCCAATTGAAACAAGGCCATTGCAGGATGCTGATGATCAGTAACACATGAAATGTGTATTATACCATGGTTACAAAGCAGCCGTGTTCCTAAGCACACTAAGGCCCTCATTACAACCCTGGCGGTCTGTGTTAAAGCGGCGGTAACACTGCCAACAGGCCGGTGGTAAAATAAATGGAATCATGACCACGGCGGAAACCGCCAACACATACAGCCACTTTAACACTCAGACCGCCACGGCGGTAGCAACAAACACAGAGGCGGCAACCGCCAACAGCCAGGCGGAAGACAATGTACCGCCCACATCATTACAACCCGCCCATCGCCAGCTTTTCCGGTGCGGTACCAACGGCATCAAAAGCACGATGGAAACAGTACTCTGAAAGGAAACAACTCACCTCTCGACACTCAAGGAAGAACCACGACGTCATGGAGCCCAAGCTGCAGGTTTTCCCCATGTTGGTGTATCTTCTCATACACCAGGAGCATGAACGCCGGCGACGACGACCACGGTGAGTACTGCACCTAGCACACAAAGGAGGGGGAGGAAAAAGAGAGTGACACACACATGCAACCCACTACACCCCCACCCCCACACAACACCATACACACAAACAGGTGCAACAACATTACATATACACCCCGTAACCCTCAGGAATAACACAAAGACAAAGGAATGGAGTCAAATGAGTCTAATATTAGAAATACTTAGAAATAAGTTCATAAAGCAAAAACAGTATTTACAATATATACAATATATACAAAAGGTGGGACACTGCCCACTCAAAAATTGTCCGTAGCCCACTGAGTTAAAACACATAGGCCAAGCCCACACTTGACACCTGCCTCAATACGGACAGAACACTGCAGGGGCATCAGGTTGAAAACACACAGGCACCTCAGGGGGACAAGGAAAGGAGGGCACCTCAGCCAGAAGCTGGGACAATGCCACTGCTCCTGGAGGGGGCTCCATGCCCACTGCTTGGTCCTGGGGAGTGCAAGGCCACAGTCTCTCTAGTGGATGCCTTCTTCCATTGGTTCTGGAGGGGGCATTGTGCCCATTGTGCTTCATCCTGGCAAGGAATGGGTGAGTGGATGCCTTCTTCTACTGGTTCTGTGGGGGGCAATGTGCCCAGTGTGCTTAATCCTGGAAAGGATGGGGTGAGTGGATGCCTTCTTCCACTAGTTCTATAGGGGGCATTGTGCCCAGTGTGCTTCATCTTGGGGAGGATGGGGTGAAAGGATGGCTCCATCCACTGGTTCTGGAGGGGGCATTCTGCCCAGTGTGCTTCATCCTGGCAAGGAGGAGATGAGTGCATGCCTTCTTCCACTGGTTCTGGAGGGGACATTGTGCCCAGTGTTCTTCATACTGGCAAGGAGGGGCTGAGTGGATGGCTTCTTCCACTGTCTCTGCAGGGGGCATTGTGCCCAGTGTGCTTCATCCTGGCCAGGAGGGGCTGAGTGGATGCCTTATTCCACTGGTTCTGGAGGGGGCATTGCTACCTGTGATGTAATGTTTTGGAGTGCAAGGTCACAGTCTCTCACCTGGGTGTCACAACAACAGCTTTTGCAGGGGCCAGGACGCACTGCAGCCCATGTAGTCATCACTACACACTGCTTTCTGGCGGTGAGGGCTGCTCAGTGAATCGCAGTTGTGCTGCAGGTGGCAGTGCTGGCAGTGGTGGTGGTAGCCTCCAGGCTTTTACCTGCAGCCTTGGACGGCTGCCCACTGGGGCTGCTGCTGCTGGCAGTGGTGCTGCTTGCGGCGGTGCAGGTGGTGGCGTTGGCCACGGTGCAAGTGGCAGTGCTGGCTGCGGTGCAGGTGGCGGTGCTGGCCGCAGTGCAGGTGGCAATACTGGTGGTTGTGGTGGTATCCTCCAGTCTTCACCTGCAGCCTCAGATGGCTGAAGTGCCATGGCTGGTGTTCTATGCCCCTTCCTGCCCCTTACAGATGGTGGTGCCTCCTTGCTTCTGCCAGCTGGAGTCTTAGACTTGGCCTTGCTGGCTGGTTGTGCCTCCTTCCCCTTGCTGGATGCTGTCGCCTTCTTGCCCTTGCCAGGTGGCAGAACCTTCTTGCCCTTGGCAGGTGTTGGTGGCACACTGGCTCGGCTGACGGGTGCCTCCTTGGAGCCTCTCACAGCTACAGAAACCACAGCGGATGTGGACTGGGTGGCTGAGGTGCTGGGCCGGGTTCTGGCCCTGAGGTGAAGGATGGGGGAGGGGTAGGGAAGAGGTCAATGTTGGTGAGGAAAAGCTTCTTAGGGTCACTGGGGCGTGAAGAGGGTGAAGGTTTGAACGTGGAGGAAGAGGGAGTGGTTGTAGGAGGTGTCAGTCTGCTGTGTTTGGGTGCAGGTGCTTGAGCTGGATGCTATTGCGAGGTGGATGGCTGTTGGGTGGGTGTCTGCTTGAGTTTGTGTACTTTGGGAGGAGGGTCACACACACAGTGGGAGAGGACACAGGGGATATGTGCATTGATATGGGGTTGGTGACTGCCAGTGAGGGGCGTGTTGTGATAGGCGTGCTGGAGGTGGTGATGAGAATGTAGTGCATGCAGGTGTGAGTGGAGACGCTACTGGGAGGGAGGTGGATGAGGAGGAGGAGGGGGACACAGTGGAGGCAGTGGATGTTGGTGTGTCTGCATGGGGATGGTGCTTGTGTGAGTGCCTGTGAGATGAAGTGTGGTGCTTGTGTTTACCTAAGCCACTTCTGTGTGTTGATTTAGGTGCATGCTGGTCTGAAGGTGTGCTTGGGGTAGGTTGTGGATTAGGGGATTGGGACTGGGTAGAAGAAGTTGGAGGGGGAGGCTGGAGACACAGACAATGGATGTCATCAGTGCGGAAGCCAGAGCCTTAAATGCTCTCTGTTGGGCCACCACGCTAGAGTGAATGCCCTCCAGGTATGCATTTGTTTGTTGCAAATGCCTCTCGAAACCCTGGATGGCATTCAGTATGGTTGACTGCCCTACAGTAAGGGACCTCAGGAGGTCCATAGCCTCCTCACTGAGGGTAGCAGGGCTGACTGGGGCAGGGCTAGAGGTGTCTCAGGTGAAGGAGATGCCCACCCTCCTGGGTGAGCGGGCACGGGAAACACACTGAGGGGCTGCTGGGAGGGCGGTGCTGGTACGGGGGTGGCGGCTGAACCTGTTGTTAGGGTGGGCACAGAGGTGTGCGCCACCGCCAGGGAGCTTCCACTGAAGGAGGAGTTGCTGTCTGTAGTGTCCCCTCCTGTCTCCGTCGTGGTGCTCCCCTCGCCCTCCGTCCCACTGGTGCCCTCACCGTCGGTGGATTCGGCCTCCAGGCCCATGTGGGATGCAGCTCCCTTTGTCGCCGGTGCCTCTGCTCCTCCGCCAGATGGTGCTAATGCACACAAGGACAGGGTGACAAAACAAAAAGGGGGGGGAGAGACAGAGGATACACATGGTCAATGCCAGCAACAACACTACAGTTGGCGTACACACCACACAGGGATTAGCCCTTTGCACTAGGCCATGCACTACCAGTTACAAAGCTAGTCACCAGCCCATGGGGTACATTGTCTAACGCCATTAGTTGTACACCTGGAACCAACAGGACGCTGCCCAGTAGTAGATGCCTACTAACACTATTGGGGTTGGAGTGCTTCAGAGCCTGCCCAAGAAAGGACCGACCCTGCCAGTTCGCCCTGGCCTAGGGGCACCTACAGCCCACATCCCCCACCCAGGTAAAACCTTAATACACTAATTCAGAATTCAAAATCTGTACTCACCCCTTTGTGGCTCCTGTGATGCCTTCAAGCGCCCATCCAACTCCGAATAGGCCACTGCCAGAATGAGGAACATCAGGGGGGCGGGGTACGACGGGCACCCCTTCCTCGTTGGGATGCCAGCCCCAGCTGTGCCTCCGCCGTCTTCCTTGCCCAGCAGCGCAGGTCCTCCCACCGTTTGCGGCAGTGGGTGCTTTGCCTGTCAAAGACCCCCAGGGTCCACACCTCCTTGGTGATGGCACGCCAAATATTCTTTTTCTGATGGGCGCTGACCTGCAGGAAAATATGCATAGAAAAAAGAGATTAGTCATACCGTCTGTACTGTTACACTCACCCCTTACGCACAGACATTGAGCACCTGACATGCAGCACTCTGCCCAGGACCCCTCAGCCCCACCCCTCCACGAGGCTTACACACACAGCAATCCAAACATTCATGGCCCATGCATCATGCTCAGAGTGTACTCACCTGTTTGTCTGGAGGACCATAGAGTAAAGTGTATTGGGGTAGGACCCCATGCACCAGTCTTTCCAACTCCTCTGAAGTGAAGGCGGGGGCCCTTTCCCCAGACACGCGAGCCATTGTCGCTTTCAGGCACAGGGCACAGCAGCTCTTGCAGTGTAGGTCCTCTCCTGTTGAAGGTCAGATACAAAGTGAGTGAACAGAGAGAAAACGGCGGTCACATCCACAGCGGTGCATACCATCACCCCCGGTGTACATCGCCATTGGCTCCTGGAACCCATAGGGCCCAATGATAACCATTGTGAAGTTGCGCGGTGATCATCGACCGCTGACCACAACGGCGCACAACACCGGTGGAATTACGTCATTTCCACTTGTCTCTCCTCACAGGTCAGGCAGCCGTCATTTCAGGGGGACACAGGCCATGGCACCTAACTGCGTCACAGCAGACATTGGCACATCAACTGACTCTCAAATTCACATACTGTTTCTGTAAAGGAAGAAATGCATTTTTATTTTTACATATGTTTGAATATGACCCTCTGCTCACCGCTTTCCACCCTAGAGTTCAACCGCTGAGGATGAATAGGAGATGGAGACATCCCTCTGTGTACAGACTCCTGGTGGACCTGGCGACAATGGAGGAGAGACACATTTTCCTGACCTACAGACTTGATTGTGCCACAATCCAAGAACTGTGTGATGATACTTACACCTTGTGCCAGGTCCAGTTATCCCTTATTAGTAGATTAGTAGTGTTCTAGCAGCTTAGGCTGATAGAGGTAGCTATAGCAGAGCAGCTTAGGCTGAACTAGAAGACATGCAAAGCTCCTACTATACCACTTATATCATATAGATACTATATCATAAGAAACGCAATACTCAGAGTTACCAAAAATAAAGGTACTTTATTTTAGTGGCAATGTGCCAAGAATATCTCAGAGGATATACTCCCTTAGGAGGTAAGTAAAATACACAAAATATACACACAAACCAAAATCAGGTAAGTAAAACAGTTAGAAAGTAGTGCAAACACTGTAGAATACAATAGGATGCAATAGGCATAGGGGCAACACAAACCATATACTCTAAAAGTGTAGTGTGTAGAGGGTCACTGGGAGTGTAAGAAAACACTAAGGGTGTCCAAGATACCCCACCCCAAGACCCTGAAAAGTAGGAGTAAAGTGATTCCCCAGAAACACACTAAACTCATAATAGAGGATTCTGCAAAGACCACAATCGATTGCAAAACACTGGACCTGAGGGCCTGCAAGGGAAGGGGACCAAGCCCAAGAGTCATGAAAGTGTCCAGGGGGGGCAGGAGCCCACTAAAGCCCAGATGAAGGTGCAAAATGGCTGCCTCCGGATGGAAGAAGCTGAGGATTCTGCAACAATGAAAGGTGCTAGGAACTTCTCCTTTGTGTAGAAGATGTCCCACAAAGTGCTGGAGGATGCAGAGTTGTTTCTTTGGAGAAAGACCACAAACAAGCCTTGCTAGCTGCAAAGGTCACAGTCAAAGAAAAAAGGGTGTTGCCCGGGTCTAGGAAGGACCAGGACGTTGCCACTTTGGAGAGGAGAAAGAGGGGGCCCTCCGCAACACAGAGAGCCCATGCACAAGAAGGCAGCACCCGCAGAAGTCTTTCAACATGGGCTCAAAAAGACTAAGCATGGCAGTCATCTCAGCACTACAAAAGAGGGTCCCATGAAGCCAGTGGTCAACTCAGCGCGCTGAGCAATGCAGGATGGAGTGCTGGGAACCTGGGCTAGGCTGTGCATGAAGGATTCCTTGTAAAAGTGCACAGAAGCCCTAGCAGCTGCAGTTCACGTGGTGCACAGGATTACTGTATGGAGAGGGAGGCAAGGACTTACCTCCAACAAATTTGGACAGTTGGACCACTGGACAGTCTGGGTCACTTGGGTCCACCACCTGTGTTCCAGGGGCCACACTCATCAGGATGAGAGGGGTCCCAGAGTACCAGTGACACTGAAGTTTGGTGCCTGCTGGAGCAGGTGGAAGATTCAGTCGACCCACTGGAGATTTCTTCGTGGCTTCCAGTGCAGGATGAAGGCAGGCAGCCCCCAAAGCATGCACCACCAGGAAACAGTTGAGAAAGTCAGCAGGATGAGGTGCTACAATGTTGCTGTTAGTCTTCTTGCTACTTTGTTGCAGTTTTGCAGGCGTCCTGGAGCAGTCAGTAGTCGATCCTTGGCAGAAGTCGAAGAGGGAGATGCAGAGGAACTCTGGTGAATTCTTGCAAGTTGTTATCTTAGAAAAAGCCCATAGGGGAGACCCTAAACAGGCCTCAGAGGAGGATTGGCCACCTAGTGAGGTAAGCACCTATCAGGAGGGTTCTCTGACGTCACGTGCTGGCACTGGCCACTCAGAGGCATCCATTGTGCCCTCACACCTCTGGATTGAAGATGGCAGAGGTCTGGTACACACTGGAGGAGCTCTGGGCACCACCCCTGGGGTGGTGATGGACAGGGGAGTGGTCACTCCCATTTCCTTTGTCCAGTTTCGCACCAGAGCAGGGATTGGGGGTTCCCTGAACCGGTGTAGACTGGCTTATGCAAGGAGGGCACCATCTGTGCCCTTCAAAGCATTTCCAGAGGCTGGGGGAGACTACTCCTCCCCAGCCCTTAACCTCTATTTCCAAAGGGAGAGGGTGTAACACCCTCTCTCAGAGGAAATTCTTTGTTCTGCCTTCCTGGGACTGGGCTGCCCAGACCCCAGGAGGGCAGAACCCTGTCTGTGGGTTGGCAGCAGCGGTAGCTGTGGAGGAAACCCCAAAGAGCTGGTTTGGCAGTACCCGGGGTCCATAGTGGAGCACCCCAATACCAGATTTGGCATGGGGGACAATTCCATGATCCTAGACATGTTACATGACCATTTTTGGAGTTACCATTGTGAAGCTACATATAGGTATTGACCTATATGTAGTGCACGTGTGTAATGGTGTCCCCGCACTCACAAAGTCCAGGGAAATTGCCCTGAACTATGTGGGAGCACTTTTGCTAGTGCAAAGGTACCCTCACACTTAGTAACTTCACACCTAACCTTCACTAAGTGAGGGTTAGACATATAGGTGACTTATAAGTTACTTAAGTGCAGTGTAAAATGGCTGTGAAATAACGTGTGCGTTATTTCACTCAGGCTGCCATGGCACTCCTGTGTAAGTTTTGTCTGAGCTCCCCATCGGTGGCAAAAGAAATACTGCAGCCCATAGGGATCTCCTGGAAACCCAATACCCTGGGTACCTAGGCACCATATACTAGGGAATTATAAGGGTGTTCCAGTCTGCCAATTAGAGTTGGTGAAAATGGTCACTAGCCTAAAGTGACAATTTTAAAGGCAGAGAGAGCATAAGCACTGAGGTTCTGGTTAGCAGAGCTTCAGTGACACAGTTGGTCACTGCACAGGTACACACATTCAGGCCGCAAACTATGAGCACTGGGGTCCTGGCTGGCAGGATCCCAGTGAGACAGGCAAAAACAAACTTACATCATTGTAAAAATAGGGGTAACATGCCAGGCAAGATGGTACTTTCCTACATTTGGCCACAGTGAAGGCTAACTTTTATGCCCTGGGACATATCCCCAACATCATTGGTGCCATTGATGGGACATGGGACACATATAGCATTTGCCCCCCCCACCAGAGAAATGAACAAGTGTTCAGGAATATAAAAAGCTTTCATTCTCTGAATGTGCAGATGGTGTGTTTGGCGGACCAGTACATCTCCCATGTGAGTGCCAAGTATCCTGGCTCTGTGCATGATGCCTTTATCTTGAGGAATAGCAGCATTCCATATGTGATGTCTCAACTCCAGAGGCACCGGGTGTGGCTAATAGGTGAGCCCATGGTCCCCACCCAGTTGATGTAGGTATATGGGTGTGGTTTTGGCCCTAAGGGTGAGTGTGTAGCTAACAGGTATCCCTCGATATTTGCAGGTGACTCTGGTTACTTCAACCTCTCATGCCTACTGACCCCAGTGTGGAATGCCAGGACAAGGGCAGAGGAACGTTACAAAAAGGCACATGGGTGAACAAGGAGGATAATTGAGAGAACCTTTGGCCTCCTGAAGGCCATATTCTGGTGCCTCCATCTGACAGGTGGATCCCCGTACTACTCACCCAAGAAAGTGTGCCAGATCATCATTGCATGTTGCACAAACCTGGCCTTGAGAAGCCAGGTGCCTTTTCTGCAGAAGGATGAGCCTGGAGATGGTCTTGTGGTAGCGGTGGAGCCTGTGGACAGTGACGAAGAGGAGGCAGAGAAAGAAGATGTGCACAACAGAAGTACACTCATTCAACAGTACTTCCAGTGACACACAGGTAAGACACTGTAACTTCACCTTCCATTGCAGTTTTGTATTTGACATTGAACATATTACAGACTGATTTCCCTATCTCTATGGCCACTTACTGTACCCTTTGGCATCTCTATTTTCACTTTCAGACCCACTCTGGCTCATGGTGTGCTTACAGCTGCCCACTGCAGGTTATACCTATGTTAATATTACACTAGTTAAGAAATGCAATGTTTACAGTTTGTGAAACTAATACATGTGTCATATAATCCACAGACTCAATACTTGAATTTGTTCAAAGGGTGTTTATTTATGTGCTAATAAGTGGAGGGGGTATTGCAATGGACTGGGCTGCTGATGGAGGAAAGTCCAGGATAGAGTCCGGTCTATTTGTATCACATGTGCATTGTCCAAGGGGGCATAGGAAGGGGAGCTATGGCAGTTCAAGGTGGACAGGGTGACAGAATGGGACAGAAGGATGACAATCAGGATAGTCTTATTTCCTGGCGGGGGTCTTGGCAATGTTCTCTGGCTTCTGCCTGGATCGCAGGGACCGTTTGCGGGGTGGTTCTCCTTATGCAGGGGGTGGGGTGCTGGTGGCCTATTGGTCCTGTGGCGGGGCCTTGTGTCCACTAGCGCCGGCGGAGGTGGAGGATTGTTCATCAGTGTGGCTAGTGTCAGGGGCACGTTGGTGCGCCACTACCTCCCTCATGGTGTTGGCCTTGTCTGCCAGCACCTGCAATGGTGACCAGGGTGGTGTGGATGTCTTTCAGATCCTCCCTGATCCCCAGGTACAGTCCCTTCTGCAGCCGCCGGGTCTCCTAAAACTTGTACAGTATCTGGCCCATGGTCTCCTGGGAATGGTGGTATGCTCCCAGGATCCCTGCAAGTGACTTGTGGAGAGTGGGTTCACTGGGCCTGTCCTCCCCCTGTCGCGCAGCAGTCCTCCCAGCTTCCCTATTGTCCTGTGCCTCTGCCCCTGGAACCGTGTGCCCACTGCCACTGACCCTAGGTCTCTGATTGTCTTGGGTTTGTGGGGTTGCATGGGATCCCTGTAGTGGTGGACACAATGCAGATTGAGGTGTCCTGGGGACAGAGTTATGGGCCCGCTGGGAGGGTGCTGTGCTGGTGTTTCCTGAGGGGGGAGGCACTGTGGTGGTTTGGGACTGTGGCAGGGTAACCGACTGTCCAGAGGTCCCTGATGGGCCAAGTTGGTCATTGTGATCCAGGTGTGCAGAACTGCTGTCATCACTGTGGGCCTCTTCTGGGGGGACTGGATGTTGGTGGCACCTCCTCTCCGGTGACATTGAGTTGTGGTCCTGTGGGGATGTAAATGCAGTGTTATTGTATATGCATATGCCATCTTGTGCATGGATATGTTTCCCTGTATGGTTGTTATTAGCAAGGCAGCTTTGGCTTGTTTGAGTTGTGCTTGGTTTGGCTAAGTGATTGTCACTAGTGGGCATGCTGTGGTTAAAGGTGTCCATGCAGGTCTGTGATGGGTGTCCATGCATTGGTGTTGCATGTAGGGCTTGGTATTGGGATGGGTGGGTTGTGATAGTGGGGTATATGTGAGGTGGTGGAGTGATGGGAGTTATGGTAGGGGTAGGAGTTTGTGTGTGGCATGCAGGTAGGATGGGGGATATAGTAGTAAAGATTTGACTTACCAGAGTCCAGTCCTCCTGCTACTCCTGCGAGACCCTCAGGATGCATGATTGCCAAGACTTGCTCCTCCCTTAGTTGTGGGGGAGGAGGTGGGAGTCCACCGCTAGTCCTCTGTCTTGTAACCAAGGAACACACCTTCCCCCGTAGGTCGTTCCACCTCTTCATGATGTCCTCCCTTGTTCTGGGGTGCTGTCCCACGGCGTTGACCCTGTCCACGACTCTACGCCATAGTTCCATCTTCCTAGCAATAGACGTCTGCTGCACCTGTGATCCGAATAGCTGTGGATCTACCCGAATGATTTCCTCCACCATGACCCTTAGCTCCTCCTCAGAGAACCTGGGGTGGCTTTGTGGTGCCTTGGGTGTAGTGTGAGTGGTATGTGTGAGGCTGTGTGGGCTGATGTGTTGCGGTGTGTGCTGTGAGGTGGGTGGATGGTTTATGGATGATGGTGTTATGTGGCTCAGGTTCAGTGGGCGCTCCTGGCTTCTCTCTCTCTCAGTTGGCAATCTTTTTTTCATTAGAAGGGGTTGTGGGTATTGTGGGTGTGTGTTTTATATTGGATTGGGTGTGTTGGTGTGGTGTGTGTATGTGTGTCAGGTGTGTGTACTTTGAATTGTCCAATGTGGTGCAGTTTTGTTAATGTGCGTCTATTTTGAGCGCAGCGGTATGTACCGCCAATGGCTTACCATGGTTGAATGACCGCTGCGGTAATTCGTGGGTCACGATGCTATGGGCATATTCCTGTTGGCATCATGGTGTGGGTTTTGCTACCACCAGTTTATCACTGACCTTTGGGCTGGCGGACTTGTGTGTGTGTCTGTATAGTGGCGTATTTCTCTGTGTGGGTCATAATACCCGTAGCTGTATACCGCCGCGGTCACTGTATGTTGGCGGCCGTCAGCACGGCGGTAGGTGGCATTTACCACCAATGTTGTAATGAGGGCCTAAATATTGACATGGCCATACCTGGATGTGCCAAGATGGTCCATTTGCATTAAGTGACCTTTGCTTAGCCTTGGTACTTTGACCATAGTAAATTAGGCGATAATTTTGGGGTATAAAAAGTGCAACATGTCATGTTTGAAGACAGAATTAACGCATCAAGTTTTTGTACTAGTGCCAAGTTATACTTTGTATGACAGTTTTTTATTCTGATTAAACAGACAACATGACCCTGGAGCAGAAGAGACACCACTTGATCCTGGAGGAGAGGTATTGCCTTATCCGGCAAGTTATCAGGCTATAGCAAAAACATTTGAACAGCAGAAGTCCTCTGAGATATGGGGCACCTTCCCACAACAGTTGAGAGGCCTACCAAAGGCAAGGCTGGAGTAATAGACCAGGGTGAGTCTGCAGGACCGGTCCCAAGCACCTCCACTGGAAGGCACACAGGACAACATGTTCAACACACTCTATCACCAGGACTCACTGCCACCTTTGAACAGGACATGAGAAAAGAAATACCTGATTTGAAAATCAGTGTGACAGGTTTGGAACACAGAATAGACAATGTAATCCTGCTACTGAACTAAATCAAAGGACAAAAAACAATGGGGTGCCCCTATATTCAGTGTTTCTCTAGGTCAAGAATGCTAACTAACAAAAAAGAGGGGAGGAAACTGGACCAATCATTTCATAAAACACTCCTCAAACAAAACACCTCAAAAATGTGTTTGAGAGATGCAACAAT
Organism: Pleurodeles waltl; assembly: GCF_031143425.1. Lineage (NCBI taxonomy): Eukaryota > Metazoa > Chordata > Amphibia > Caudata > Salamandridae > Pleurodeles > Pleurodeles waltl. Next base: position 416,650,154 of record NC_090444.1, on the reverse strand, counting down.
CAATTTGCAAAAAAATCAAAAGATTAATCACATATTTTGAATATATAAATTACAAGATCCAGCAATCGTACACTTTGTATTAAATTTTGTATTTATTGTAAATCACAAATGTTTTAATATGAGTATAACCATTCATCAATCTTCGTTTTCATGAAAAACAATATTTTTATTCATATGTTTTCATGTATAGTGTTTGCCATTCATTTGTTCATGACATCTCTCAGCCCATCAAAACCATATTTTTGGGACTAAACTATCCACTGGTGGTTATGCAGTGAAATTATCAACCAATAATCCACTCATCAGGTAGCAATAAGAAAAGACACATATTTCTTTGGCTTACTTTTTTTTTTTAAAGATGTTTTTTATTGAGTCAAATACAAAAACATTAACTTAACATTGTCAGAGATATGCAGTTGTGAATGTATATGCATAAGGAATATTGTACTTATAAATGCATATTAAACATGTAAATGAATTAGGCATATACAGCAATATAGTATCAAAGACTTCAAATTTGAATAAAGAAAGAAGAAAGAGAAAGGGAGAGGGAGAAGGGTATAGGGATAGAAAAGGAAATCAAGTGATAGCCGTGTGGAGAGAGAGGTAATAGACATTAGTTACAGTGAATGTAAGATGAAATAAGTATACATAAGAAGAAAAACAGGAATATATATTGGCATATTTTAAAAGGAGGAGAAAAATCAATTTACTTCGCAGTGCGTGAGAGATAGTTACTTAATGGCAACCATAGCTAATGATGTTTGAAGAAAGTTCCTGTTGAATCAAGATTGTAGCTGTCAAGTCTATGATGATAACATGCAGAATTCCACCACTGTCTGAGAGTTAAGTTCTCCGAAGATTTCCAGTTAGAAGTAATGATAGAGATTGCAATAGAAGGCAAAAGGTCCACCAATTTTCCAAGAGGCCTGAATGAACTCCAGATATTGTGTATGCCACCCAAAAACAGTAATTCATATGACATTGGTAAGGAGATCTGAGCTATTGCTGAAATGCAAGACCATATTGAGGACCAAAAAGTAGAAAGGGATGGACAAGAAAAAAAAAATTGATGGTCAGTACCCTGCTGAGTGTGGCAGCGCCAACAATTGCCATTTTGTGCAAGTTTGAGTATGTAAAGGCATACAGGAGTGTCGAAAAGTCTAATATAAAAAAAATATAGGGTCTGCATGAGGCTTGCAGTGCGTACAGTGGAATGTATCTTGTACCATATTCTATCCCAAAAAAAAGTTGGCCAAGCAACACCAAGATCTGATTCCCACAGTGTCTCAATAGGTGATTTGAGTCTAGGTGAAACAGACGTTCTTAAAAGTTTATAAATTCCAGCTGCCCTAGGATAATTAGAAGTTACGATTGGGTGTGGAGATGATGCAAGAGAAGAATGATTATGATGTATACGTTTATTGAGGGCCTCTTGGACCAGAGTAGAAAGAATGATATATTGGGATTTCATGTAAATATGGAGATTATAAATTGCTAAGAGAGTAGTAAAAGGGATGAGAAAGTCTTTATGATATAATTGGGAATTGAGAAGAATACCTTTAGTCATCCAAGCCTTCCAACACAAGGTTTTACCTTGTTTCCTAAGAGAACTATTGTGCCAAATAGGACTGTTAAAGAATTGATTAATGGGGGTAAGATGCGAAATCAAAATAGGTTTCAGTAAGTTGACTGAATGGGCGATAGTGCTGGGCAACCAGAATTTTGGGGGGTTAGACATAAATATAATGTGTTTATGGGAAAAGGGAGAAATAAATGTTTCTTCCAAAGAGACCCATAGCTTTTGAAGGGCATCATTGAGTGTAGATAAATAGGGATGTATTTACTTAATGCCAAAAGATTTGTGATAAGTTAAAAAGTCAGGAAAAGTAACTCCACCTTGTACTTTAGTAAGTTTTAATTTCGAGAGTGAGATTCAGAAGTTTTTACCGTTCCACAGGAACTTGGATAGAATTTGATCAACTGAATTAAAAAATAGTTTAGGTATCTTAATAGGAAGCATCATAAGGAAGAAGTTAATGATAGGGAGAAGCATCATCTTAATGGTGTCCAAGCGGCCCCACCACATGAGATATAACAGAGACCATTTCTGTGTGAGATCTACAAGCTTTGCAGATAAGATTTCTAAATTAGTCTTTAATGTATCATTGAGAGTAGTGCAGTACCACACCGCCAGGCATTTAGGGGGTCATTACAACATTGGCGGTAAAAGGCGCTTACCGCAGTGCAGAAAACCGCCAATACACCGGCGCGGCCGCGGAATTCCGCCATAGCTATTTTGACCCACATCTTGGAATCCGCTGAAATTCAGACAACCACACAAGTCCGCCACACCAAAGGTCAGTGATAAACTGGCGAAAACAAAACCTCCACCATCACGCCAACAGAAACACGCCCATGCTATCACGACCCACGAATCCACACGGCAGTCTTTCAACTGCGGTATTCCATTGGCGGTACACACCGCCGCACTCAAAATACACACACATCTCCAAAACACCGCCACATTGGACAATTCCAAATACACACACCTGAAACACATACAGAGACCACTCCCACACACCCAACACAATATAAAACACACACCCACACCACCCACAAACCCCTACAACCAAAAACTGAAGACGAAGGCGACAGACAGAGACTACAGCAATAGACAACCCCACCACACAGAGGCACACAACACCATCACCCATACAACATCCACGCTCAAAACACCCCACACCACCACACATCACCACACTCATCAACACATACACCACCCCACACATCACCTACACCACCCCATGTCACGCCAAAGACACCCGAGGTTTTCCAAGGAGGAGCTCAGGGTCATGGTGGAGGAAATCTTACGGGTAGAGCGACAGCTATTTGGAGCACAGGTGCAGCAGACCTCCATAGCTAGGAAGATGGAGCTATGGCAAAGAATCGTCGACAGGGTCAACGCTGTGTAACAGCATCCTAGAAATCGGGAGGACATCAGGAAGAGGTGGAACAACCTACGGGGGAAGGAGCGTTCCGTGGTCTCCAGGCACAACATCGCGGTTCAGCGGACTGGCGGCGGGCCCCCACCTCCTCCCCCACAACTAACAATATGGGAGGAGCAGGTCTTGACCATCATGCATCCAGAGGGCCTCGGAGGAGTCGGTGGAGGAATGGACACTGGTAAGTCAAATCTTAACTATCATATCCCCCACCCTACCTGCATGCTATAACACACCCCCACCCTCACCCCCTCCCAATCACTACAACTCCTCACTAATGTACTAATTACACAAACCACATACCCCAACAACAAGCCCTGCATGACACAACTAAGCATGGACACCCATCACTAAAGCATGCCCACTGCACATACCCATAACAACCCCCCAACCATCATCACACAAGCCCCCACACAGGAATGCTTGCACTGGGGTACACGCACACCCACCCATTGCACACCATGACATACACACATGCAATAATCATGCTCTTATACCCCTGCAGGACCACTACGTAGCGTCACCACACAGGAGGGTCCAGACATCTCCACTCCATCCACAGAAGAGGCCCACAGTGATGACAGCAGCTCTGTTCAACTGGATCCAGATGACCATCCCGGACCATCGTGGGCCTCGGGACAGTCGGTTCCCCTCGCACAGGCACAGCCCAACACTGACCTTCCACCCTCTGGTAACACCAGCACAGCACCCACCCAGCGGGCCCATACCTCCGTACCCAGGACACGTCAATCAGCTGTGTGTCCACCACTACAGGGAACCCAGGATAACCCACCACCCCAACAACAACAGGGACCTGGGGGCAGTGGTAGTGGGCACACGGTCCAGGGGACGGAGGCACAGGAACACAGGAGAACTGGGAGGGCTGCTGTGCGACAGGGGGCGGACAGGCCAAGGGAACCCACTCTCCACGAGGCCCTCTCCTTCATCATGGGAGCCTACCACCACTCCCAGGAGACGATGGCTACGGTCCTGGCCAAGTTTCAGGAGACCCAGCGCCTGCAGGACGAACAGTATTTGGGCTTCAGGGAGGAGCTCAGAACCATCAGCTCCGACCTGGGCACCATCGTAGAGGTGCTGAAGGACATACAAAAGACCATGAGGGACACCGTGGCACTCCAAGGAGCCCCTGACACTAGCCTAGATGATGAACTGCCCACCACCTCCGCCGGTGCTAGTGGACAGGACACCCCGCCACAGGACCACCACACCAGCACCCCACCCCCTGCAGACGGACAACCACCCCGCAAGCGGTCCCTGAGATCCAAGAACAGGACAGAGCACGATGGCAAGACCCCCGCCAGGAAATGAGACCACCCTGATTGTCATCCCACTGTCTCAGTTTGTTACCCTGTCCAGATTGGAACTGCCCCAGCTCCACTTCCTATGCCCATATGGGCAGTGCACCTGTGAGACTAATAGACTGGATTCTGCCATGGACATTCCTCCTCCATCACCCATCACCATTTTACCACCCCCTCCAATAATTAGCACTTAATAAACACCCTTGAACCACAAAACAATCTGGAGTCAGTCTGTGATTTTTAAAATGTGTGTTACCAATTACAGTGACAAAATCCGTTTTCAAATGTAATGCCAACATACCTATGTCACACATCACAAGTCCATGAAGGATGCAAGCAGATGACACACGTTGGTAACCACACCTGTGAAACCGTAATGGAAATGTACAACTCAGTTACCAAATACTGCTTCTAATTGACGGACAGGACAGAGGTAGAAGTGTGAAAGTGAATGTAATAGTAAAACAATTGTTCTCACCTGTGTGTCACTGGAAATATTGCTGTATGACTGACTCCCTGTTATCTATGTCTTCTTCCTCAGCTTCCTCCTCATCACTGTCCACAGGCTCCACAGCGGCCACAACACCGTCATCTGGACCATCCTCCTGCAGAAAAGGCACCTGGCGTCGCAAAGCAAGATTGTGAAGCATCGAGCAGGCGATGATGATCTGGCACACCTTCCTTGGTGAGTAGAATAGGGAACCACCGGTCATATGGAGGCACCTGAACCTGGCCTTCAGGAGGCCGAAGGTGCGTTCGATCACCCTCCTAGTCCGCCCATGGGCCTCATTGTAGCATTCCTCTGCCCTGGTCCTGGGATTCCTCACCGGGGTCAATAGCCATGACAGGTTGGGGTAACCAGAGTTCCCTAATAGCCACACACGGTGCCTCTGGAGTTGGCCCATCACATAAGGGATGCTGCTATTCCGCACGATGTAGGTGTCATGCACTGAGCCAGGGAACATAGCATTTACCTGCGAGATGTACTGGTCTGCCAAACATACCATCTGTACATTCATCGAATGATAACTCTTCCGGTTCCTGTACACCTGTTCACTCCTGCGTGGGGGGACCAGAGCTACATGGGTCCCATCAATGGCACCTATGATGTTAGGGATATGTCCCAGGGCATAGAAGTCACCTTTAACTGTAGCTAAATCCTCCACCTGAGGGAAAACAATGTAGCTCCTAACGTGTTTCAGCAGGGCAGACAACACTCTGGACAACACGTTGGAAAACATAGGCTGGGACATCCCTGATGCCATGGCCACTGTTGTTTGAAATGATCCACTTGCAAGGAAATGGAGCACTGATAGCACCTGCACTTCAGGGGGGATTCCTGTGGGATGGCGGATTGGTGAGATCAGGTCTGGCTCCAACTGGGTTCATAGTTCCTGGATTGTGGCACGGGCAAACCTGTAGGTGATGATCAAATGTCGCTCCCCATTGTTAACAGGTCCACCAGCGGTCGGAACAAATTCTCAGGTATGTACGCACAGATACACAGAACATGACACCAAATACAAAACTCTTCCTGTATGTGTGTTGAGTGTAGGCCTAGGTAGGTGTGACTCAGTAGTAAATGAAGCCATGTGGGCCCCTGAAATGGCGGCTGCCTGACCTCTAAACTGGGACAGTGCGTTGTGAAGTAACTGCGCTGGCGCTGTACACAGTCGCGGTAGGCGGTCGTTCTCATGACTTTGCGCACAGTGGAGGGGTCTGGGTGGGGGAGGAGGGCTGTGGGTTTCCCTAGGCCAGGGCGAGTTACGTAAGCTAGGCCCCTTCGTAAGGCATGGCCCTGTGGCCCTCCAACCCACCTATGTAGAGTGCCAAGTACAGGTATACATACCCCGGTGTCATCTATGTGGACAGATGACACTCATAGCCATGTAGGCCATATCCCAGGAATTGCATCTGTAGAGGCCAAGAGCACGGCGTAGTGCAGGGGGCTGCTGTGTCTGTATTGTCCACCAACGGTAGCGGTAAGCCATGCACTCAACCTGTCTTTCTTCTGTCGTCCCCCACCCTTTTTGTGCTCTCCCTGTTCGTATGTGCATCAGCATCATCAGGCGGAGGTACAGTGGCACCAGAGCACGAGGGAGCTGCATCCCACATGGCCATGGAGGGCCACACCACAGACTCCGAATACACCAGTGGGACGGAGGGCGAGGGGAGCTTCACGTCGGTCACTGGATCAGCAAACACCGACACGGACTCGTCTGCCGATGGGAGCTCCCTTGTGGTGGCAGCACCATCTGTGTCCCCCACTTCTACAGGTACAGCCGCCACCCCCCCTACCAGCACCGCCCTCCCAGCAGCCCCTCAGCCTTCGCTCCGTGCCCACTCACCCAGGAGGGTGGGCATCACCTTCGCCCCAGGCACCTCAGCCCCTGCCCCTGTCACCTCTGCTGCCCTCAGTGAGGAGGCCATTGACCTCCTCAGGTCACTCACTGTTGGGCAGTCTACCATTGTGAATGCCATCCAGGGTGTAGAAAGGGAGTTGCAACACACTAATGCATTCCTGGAGGGAATTCATTCTGGTCAGGATGCCCATCATCGAACCCTGCTATTTCTGGCCTCAGCACTGATGGCAGCCATAGTCCCTGTGTCTAGCCTCCCCCCTACAACTTCCTCCACCCGGACCCAATCCCCTGTACCCCAGCCTATCCCAACCACACCATCAGACAAGTATGCACACACCTCAACACACAAAAGTAGCTCAGGCAATCATAGGCACCTCACATCCCACAGGCACTCACACAAGCATCACCCACATACAGACACAGCAACATCCACTGCCTCCACTGTGTACCCTTCCTCGTCGTCTCCCTCCTCCCTCCCAGTGTCGTCTACACTCTCACCTGCATGCACTACATCTACAGGCACTAGGACTCGCACCAGAACACCCAGCACCACACCCCTCTCACCTGCACTCACCACCCCCACTACCATTTACACGTCCCCTGTGTCCTCTCCCAGTGTGTCTGTGACGCCCCCTCCCAAAGTACACAAACACGGGCACCCACACACCCAACATCCATCCACCTCACGACAGCCTCCAGTACCTGCACCCAAATCACCTAAAGTTACACCTCCTACAACCACCTCCTCTTCCTCCACTCCCAGACCCCATCCATCTACCCGTCCCAGTGTTCGTCAGAAACTCTTCCTCAGTAACGTTGACCTCTTTCCCACCACCCCCACCTGTCCAATTCATAGGTCCCGTAGTAGCACCTCAGCCAAAAAAAGTCAGGTACCAGTGGTGCGTGTTAAAGGTGTGTGGAGTGCACCGGCCACCAGGACAGCCAGTGTGACACGGAGCCAAAGCACTGCCAGTCCACCCCCTGTAAAGCGCCTTAAGTTGGAAAGTGGCCGACGGGAGAGGGTGAAGACTCCTGCTGGCAAAACAGCTCACAAGGGTCCCGGGGGGAGTGCCGAGTCAGCTGTGACTCCTCCCAAGGTGGTGAAGGGGCAGAAGAAGTCTCCAAAGTCTGGTAAGGGCAGCAAGGTGGAGAAGGCCGCCATCCTCCCCACCGGCCGGGACGCCACTGCCAGCACTGTCGTCACTGGTCCGGAGACCACCGCCAGAGTCAGTGCCCTGGAGGGCAGCAGTATCGTCACTGGTCCGGAGACCACCGCCAGAGTCAGTTCCCTGGAGGGCAGCAGTATCGTCACTGGACCGGAGACCACTGCCAGAGTCAGTGCCCTGGAGGGCAGCACTGTCATTACTGGTCCGGAGACCACCGCCAGAGTCAGTGACCTGGAGGGCCCGGCAGCCACAGCCCCGCTGGGCACTGAGGGACCGTCATGCCACACACTGCTGCACAGGTCAGACACAGCAAAGGCAAGCACCGCTGAACAGGGCAAAGGGCGCCATGGTGTAGACCGCTGAACAGGGCAAAGACCGCCATGGTGAAGACCGCTGAACAGGGCAAAGACTGCCATGACAAGGCACCGCTGAACAGGTCAGACACAGGATAGGCAAGCACCGCTGAACGGGGCAAAGATCGCCATGGCAAAGCACCGCTGAACAGGGCAAAGACCGCCATGGTGAAGACCGCTGAACAAGGCAAAGACCGACATGGCAAGGCACCGCTGAACAGGTCAGACACAGCAAAGGCAAGCACCGCTGAACAGGGCCAAGACCGCCATGGCAAAGCACCGCTGAACAGGTCAGACACAGCAAAGGCAAGCACCGCTGAACAGGGCAAAGGGCGCCATGGTGAAGACCGCTGAACAGGGCAAAGACCACCATGGTGAAGACCGCTGAACAGGGCAAAGACCGCCATGGCAAGGCACCGCTGAACAGGTCAGACACAGCAAAGGCGAGCACCGCTGAACAGGGCAAAGACCGCCATGGCAAAGCACCACTGAACAGGTCAGACACAGCAAAGGTAAGCACCGCTGAACAGGGCAAAGACCGCCATGGCAAAGCACCGCTGAACAGGTCAGACAAAGCAAAGGCTAGCACCGCTGAACAGGGCAAAGGGCGCCATGGTGAAGACCGCTGAACAGGGCAAAGACCGCCAAATCAAGCATTGTTAGCCCATGTGCAGCTGGGACAGTAACGGAACTGGGACCGTCACGGGGAGCGTGATGCACGCTGGGCACCAGTCCCCCTCCAGAACCAGTGGAGACTGGTATCCACTTGAGAGACTGTGGCTTTGCACTCCCCAGGATGGTACAGTGGGCAAACCACCCACTATAGAGACTTGAGAGACTGTGGCTTTGCACTCCCCAGGATGGTACAGTGGGCAAACCACCCACTATAGAGACTTGAGAGACTGTGGCTTTGCACTCCCCAAGATGGTACAGTGGGCAAACCACCCACTGTAGAGACTTGAGAGACTGTGGCTTTGCACTCCCCAGGATAAAGCAGTGGGCAACCCACCCACTGTAGAGACTTGAGAGACTGTGGCTTTACACTCCCCAGGATGGTACAGTGGGCAACCCACCCACTGTAGAGACTTGAGAGACTGTGGCTTTGCACTCCCCAGGATACATCAATGGGCATGGAGCCCCGTCGTGGATCTGGTGTGGTGTTGTAATCTGGCTGAGGTGCCCCCCCTTCCCTTCCCCCTGAGGTCCCTGTTGTATTTCTATCTGATGCCCCTGCAGTGTTCTCTCCGTTTGTGGACAGGTATCTAGTGTGGGCCTCGCCCATGCATTGTGGGCCCAGTGGTCCACGGACATTGATATGTGCATACCTGCAGTACTAATCGTGATGTATGATTTTCAATTGTTTTTATATATCTGTACATATTTGGTTACTGTATTTTGATACATTACAATGGTTGAACTAATTTCCTTCTGTCTTTGCATTCTTCCGGGGGGGTTAGTTTTTTTTACTGTGCTGCTTGGAAATGCATTGGTGTGTGTGTTGTAGTGGGTGAGGGTCGGGGTGGAGGTGGGGGTGTTGCGTGTGTGTGTCCGTGACTTTTGCCTCCCCTATGTCGTAGGTGCAGTACTCACTGGTGTCTTTGGCGCCTACGTTGCTGGTGTTCGTAGAGGAGCAGGAAGACAAGCGCAGGGAGTATTTGTAGTTCGGGCTCCATGGTGGCCTTCTTCCTCGTGGAGTATGTTGAGGTGAGCGTTTTCCCATTGCAAAAGCTGTTTCCGCCGTGTTTTTATCCACGGTGAATCCGCCCCGGAAAAGATGGCGGATTGGCGGGTTGTGATACTGTGGGCGGTACATTGTCTTCCGCCTGTCTGTTGGTGGTGACCGCCGCGCTGCTTGTCTGTCCCTTTTTTTGTCCGCCGGGCTGTTTGCGGTATTACCGCAGCTTTAACACCGTCCGCCAGGGTTGTAATGACCACCTTAATCTTAGAAGAATTCCAAAATAATCCTGCATCAAGGAATACAGAGCCAGTGCAATGATCATTGAGTGGTAAGACCACTGTTTTGTATATATTAAGTTTATAGCCAGATACATCAGAATATAAGTTGAGCTCATACAGGAATGCAGGAAGAGAAGTGTCAGGGTGAGACATGAACAAAAGAATATCATCAGCATATGCCATAAACTTGATGTGTGCATTATTAATTTGGAACCCCGTAAATTGTTCAGACGTTTTTAATTGGTATAGAAAAGGTTTGAGAGCCAAATTAAATAGTAGATAATGGGCATCCCTGACGAGTACCCCTTTTAAGAGGGAAGAAAGTAGATCGGGTACCATTTGTTATAACCGAGGAACATGGTGAGGAATAAAGAATGGATAAAAAATGTCGGAATTTAGTACCTAGTCCATGCCATTCCAATGCCTTTGACAAGAATCCCCAGTAGACCCTATCGAAGGCCTTTTCTGCATCCAATGATAAAGCTGCCAGAGGAATATGCCTTGTTAATAATAATTAAACAAGTATGGGAATTATCTGATACATTTCTATTAGGGATAAAACCAGATTGATGAGAATCAATAAGGTCAGGTATATATGGGAGTAAACGGAGAGCTAAAACTTTGGCATAGAGTTTACAATCAGTATTAATTAAAGATATGGGTCTATAATTTTTACAGTCAGTCGCATCCAAATCTTTTTTGGGAATAAGACAAATCATGGCCTCCGTAAATGAGCCCAATGCAGAACCTGATATTATAAAGTGATTAAGTAATTGAAATAGTTTGGGGAAGAGAAACTTAGCAAACTGAATAAAGGATTCTACTGTGAAGCCATCTGGGCCTGGAGCCTTACCCTTGGGGAGAGATTGTAAAGCTGTATATAGTTCGGTAAGTTGTAGGGTTTGGTCTAAAGATGAGAGGTCAATCTGCAATGGGTCTCTTGGTTTGAGATTAGAGAAATATTGGTTGAGAGATTCAACTGTTGGTGTGTGTTCTGGAGTATACAGGTCCTTATAGTAAGAAGCAAAACACAATGAAATATCTTTATCTCTAAAGTGTTTAACACCATTGTTAACTGTGATAGATTTAATAGTTGTTTTTTCTTTTCTTTGTTTCAAATATCGAGCTAGAAGAGAACCAGCTTTATTGTTACCACCATAATATCTGGCATTTATTTTTAGGAGGGTGCCGCATGCTTGTTCAGTGGTATATTGGTTAAACTCCATTTTAGCTGAGACTAGTGCTTCAAGATGTGATTTACTAGTTTTGTAAGTATAGTATTCATGTTCTAGGGACTTTATATTTTCAAGGATGGAAGACCATTTTTGTTGAGCAGACTTTTTTTTTGAGTGAGCGTAACTTATGATGAAACCCCTAGAGGCTGCTTTGAATGCATCCCACATAAAATGAAATGATAGTTGATCACTATCGCTGATGTGGAAGTATTCTTCTATAAACTTACTGTAGGAAGTGATAAAAGTAGCATCTGAAAGTAGAGAGTTATTAAACCTCCATGAAGATGTTTTAGAACCATTAAGAAAAAGGTCAAGGTCAGTAATCACAGGGGCATGATCTGAGATCAAAATAGCACCAATTTCAGAGTTGACCATTTGTTGCAATAAACCTTTACTCAGAAAGATATAATCAAGCCTAGCATTGGAATGGTGGGTAGGAGAATAAAAAGAGTATTCCAAGAGGTCGGGATTGCATATTCTCCAGGAATCAGAGAGACAATGCTGTAAAATAAAGTTTTTAAAAGCTTTGTGGGAGGCATGTGGAACGAAACGTGACGTGGAACGTCTGTCCAAAAATGGATCGAGAATTTGGTTGCAGTCACCACCTATTAGTTAATTGTTTGAGGAATGTTCAGAGACAATATGTGAAATATTCTTCCAAAAATTTGGATCTGAATGTGTGGGGCTGTATATATTTAGGACAGTAAGAGAAATATTGTCAATTGTAAAAGTAACAAGTACCCAGCGACCTTCTGTATCTTGATGCTGTGAAATTATGGTAGGTTTGAGAGATTTATGACACAGTATAATTACCCCATTTTTGTTTGTGGTGGAAAGGGAGTAGAAAATGTCCCCCACCCATTGTTTTTTAAGCTTAATTGCCTCAGAGTCGTTGAGGTGAGTCTCTTGCAACAAAGCAATGTGGCATTTCAAACGAGCTAGGTGAGATAAGACACGCTGATGTTTAATGTGGGTGTTTAAGCCCATTAACATTCCAAGTAACAGTTCTAAGTTGCATAACAAGAAGTATTAATAAACAACTGCTGTAACAACGAATAAAACTAGGCATTTACATTTTGCAAAAGCAAAGAAATGGGAAAGAAATAAGATAGTAAAGAAAAAGAAAAGAAGTAAGATGACCTCCAGAAGTTGTATCTACATGGATGTGGCAATACAGGGACTATTGTAAAGTCCACGAAAGCTAAAGAAGACAAGATAGAAAGTGAATACCCCGAAAGGTAGAGGGACAGCGGAGAACCTGAAAAGACAGGCAAGAGTAGCTTCAGCACAAGAGAAGTGATATTAGATATTAAAACAAATGAAGGCGAGTTTCATGGAAGAACAAAAAAACATACAAACGAAAAATTTACCATTCAGGAGACCAAATAACATAATAACTACAGTAAAGGAGTGTGACATGAAGAAAAATAAAAATCAAATCTTACCAGTGGAACGTGTAGGAGAACAATTTGAATGGTGAGAAAGGGATACGGTTGGGAATGGAACATGAGGATTGCACAAAGAACACTATCTAAAAAAAAAGAAAAAAAGAAAATAGGAAGATGCAGAGAAGGAAAACCATGGATATAAATACTAAACATAACCATTACTATTAAACTGTCAAAAAAAAAATGAAAGGACATTAAAGACAAATTAAATTATATCTTCACGTAATTTCAGATGCTCCTAGTTCCATTGCTTCTGTTTTGTGTTGGTTAATAAAAGTTTGTAGTGCCGAAGGTTCCTCGAATGAGTAAGATTTGTCCTTGAATGTAATTTTGAAAAGGTATGGGTGAAGAAGACCATATCGAATATTCAAAGATTTGAGTTGTGGACGTAAGTCCAAAAACTGTTTGCGACATGCAGCTGTAGCATGAGAGAAGTCTTGTGTGAAAAACACTTTATGACCTGACCATAGCAAAGAGCCCATCTTTTTGGCTTCCGAGAGTATTTGCATTAAGTCAGTAAATTGGAAAAAGAGAATAATAATGCCTCTAGGATGTGCATGAGGGCCAGTTGAAGTCTGTGGACCTAAACGATGTGCCTGTTGGATAGAGAGGGGAGAGGTAGAAGGCAAGCAAAGAATTTAAGGTATTGCTGATTGAAGGAATGCAATCATGTTAGAGCATTCCGAACCTTTTGGAATCCCAAAAAGGCAAAGATTATTTCTCCTATTTCTATTTTCTAAGTTTTCAGTCTGCCTTTTAAGTTGAGCTATGTCCTTGGAGATCTGAAGATTGACAGTGTTGAAATCTTCAAAGTTACTGACTCTCTGTTCCAGAGTACAAATTTGTTGTTCGTGTTGGGACCATTGCTCCTCAATACGTTGCAAAGAGGCATTAGTGGCCATCATAAAGGGCTTTAATGCACGCAATTCCTCCATGACATCATCTAGAGTAAGATGTGTAGGTGATTTTGAGGGAGAATCAAGGTCTTTTTTGGGCGCTTGACGGAGGAGGTGTTAGATGTTTTGTTTGCGATTGCGCAAGCAGCATGAGATGAAGAGGCGCTATCCTTTAAAAATTCTGTAGCACGATCCATTGTTAAAGCTGATGATAGAGAAGATTTAGTTACATGTGTGCGCACCATTCGAAGAGGATTATTAGACTTGGAGGAAGAGGATGACTGGCTACTCTGAGAATTATGTGGTCTCTCCATAAAAGCCAGCAGCAATTTGGTAATAGGAAGAAAGCAATGTGAGGTGATGATGGAATTACATTACGATGAGAAGCTCTTGCTAGAAGTTTCCAACAACAGAGCAAAATATGCAAAAAAAATTATAAATAGAAAATCCTGAATTATTCTCTCAGAGCAGGCATGACAGAATACCACAAGAGCAAAGCACTTTACTGCACATAGTCAAACAATTGGTGACTAGTTTTAAGGGAACCTTCTGAAAAGGAAAAATCCCCTCTGATAAATGAAAGCATTTACCATGTTATGAAGAGCAATTTGAAAGAGCTCCTTGACAAGAGTTGCCAGTGAATACTGAAAGTTGAAAACCTCAGCTAAATGTGTTTGGAGAGAGAGGTCAAAAGTTCAGCTGGCTGTCAGAAGGTAATAAATATTCCATTGCAGAGGAAATTAGATTTGTAGAATGACATCCAGGCAAGCAGTTAAAAGTCAAATAGAAACATCTCTGTGAAAGTTTAGGTTTATGCAGAGGTTTATGGAGTGAAATGCAAATGACACAGATAAATAATTACCTCAGGCCCTCACATGAAGTCTCTGAAATTACTTCAAAACTCAATGTCTCTGTAAGATAAAGGCATATTTATGCAGCAGCAGAGCTCCAGTGCTAAAAAATGCTGAAGAAATTAATCATTTTTATGTGAAATCATCTCCTTCCTTCCAGGAAGTGCTGAAGCCTCACAGAGCTCTAAAGAGCAGCGGTCATCTTGCGTGACCTTCAGCCCCACCCACTGTCTCAGCTTATTGAACGGCTAGAGCATCAGCTTCAAGCACGTCCACGTTTTACATCCAGCTGCTGCTGAACAATAATCTCGACTCCTTTCAGTCTGCATAATTTACTGGCCTCATCGGGGCTCATAGCTGGTAGGTAGTTCTACAATTTAAAAACATACTAGTTTAAATACAAAAACCGATTAGGGTTCATTTATTTATTTACACTAAATACAGAACCTCTCACCTTCAAACACACCATTATTAAATATGTGTCGCCAAAAAATCTTGGTGAGTGTCTGCATGCTATAGAGTGTCACTCTAAAGTGCAGAAACATGTGCAGTTAAAGTATATACTGGAAACACGTTAGTAGGCCTTAGTGCATCTTGTCAACAGAAGAGTTCTACCATGTTGCGGCAAAAAACGACTATGCAAGGAAAAGGCCATGCGATCTTAAACTAAAAAGTATCTATCTTTCATCACCAGGCTAATGGCTAAAAATGACCCGATGGTACCTGTCTTTGTCTTTGTTTGCATCTGACAAAACAAACCAATCACTTCCTCTAAATCAATTGAGAAGGAGAACTAATAAGAAATAAATATATACTGTATTTAATTTATGGACCCAGATGCGTTGGTTAAAGTAAGTGGGCTTACTGATCAATTGTAATTAAACCAAACCCAGGTCACTACCTATGGAATACAAAGCAATTTAAGATGAAATGGCCTAAATGCATTCCTGCATTTCTCAGAGTCAGAATGTGGTAATAAGCACTTACAAGCACTTACTAGAGTTCTATAATGAGTGTGTAACAGTTCATTCCTTCCTGTCAGGTACAGCGTCCCAAAATCAGTGATTGGCTTCTCAAACCCAAGAAGAGAACACCACGCTTGTAGCAGGCTCTTTGTACACTGTTGTGGCAAAAGAAAAGGGACCAAGCCCCCAAGCGATGCACTTGTATAGGTGGAAGCTCTCTTTCAACAGTGTAAATATGCAGAAAATGATACATATTGTCAGGCACTTCCTACAATATGTAGCAGCACTGGAAAAAGGGGCAAAGCTCCAGGGTGAATTAATGGATAAGGTGGGACCATTTTAGAAAACCTTTTGTCGTCTAAAAATGATACTTATTCACCGCCATTGAACATGTTTGTATATGCCCAGCGATCCTTATGGGAATGTGTTTAATTCTCTGACATTCAAGTGTTCATAAAAATTACGTGATCCATATGAAAAGGGTACGCCTTGTAACAAATCTCGTATACGTGCTATACTAACACGTTCCTTATAACCACTACAGTACAGATCATTGTAACTAATCCCACTGGTGATTCCGGTCCTCATTATAAAGATGCCTCACTAACATTTCAACACTTAGGGCCGGATATAGGAAGATTCCGAATTGCGACCCGCAAATTGCGAGTCGCAATTCGGAATGTTGGATGGTGTCCCTGACACCATCTGCGACTCACAACGTGGTCGCAAAGGCTCACCTCATGAATAATCAGTGCAAGTGCAAA
The DNA here is from genome assembly GCF_031143425.1 of Pleurodeles waltl. Taxonomy (NCBI): domain Eukaryota; kingdom Metazoa; phylum Chordata; class Amphibia; order Caudata; family Salamandridae; genus Pleurodeles; species Pleurodeles waltl. The sequence continues at coordinate 416,633,830 of NC_090444.1, read as the reverse complement.
CTGCTTAGTACAACTGGCCCTTAATCCTAAATCTGGTTATCAAAATTACGCAATATATATTTCATGCATTTTCCAAGTTTGTTCATAAACTACAATTAGTGTACTCAATTAGCCCATTAAAATTTCATCAAGACAAGCCAACAGTACTACTCAATATATAGTACATGCATAATCCAATGCAGACATTAACTTAACATTGTGTTTTAACAGCCTGTATCATTCCTTGAAAAGGCACACATTAATATGTTCCTTACATACTTGTGTCAATCAATAGAAAGATGTGAATAAGAATTCCACATAGTAACTCCATCAGGACTGTCAACTAGCATGGATTCCACCACAGCCTAATGTTTATCTGATTAGTGCCCGTAGCTCCTCAGCATCATTTAAGTCTGATGTCACTGTCCTCAGTCTTTTTTATCATTAGTGTCTCCTGTTTGTTTAGTAATGTCGCTGGCTGTGACAAACCCAGGCCCGCCTTGACCACAAACACCGCTGACCATTTTAAATAATTTTCTGAATGCATTAATTAAGTGAAATGCTGTACTAATGGGGCACCAGAAGTGCGGCATCTAATTTGTGAGCGATGCTGGAGAATTCTAGTTTTCACAGATTGGGTAGTTTGTCCCATATATGTCATATCACAAGGTCATGATAATAATAATGGTTTTTGTATCTGACGTAAAGCGACATGCAGTACCTCTTTGACATCTGTAATGTCCTGTGATCGGAGATAGACCGAGGAAACTAGGTAAGTTAAGGGAATGGGGCATATTACATTTGGCCCGCACTAACCAATCTATTAAGTTTTTTACTCTCTTAAATGCCTCTAAAGGTTTTGAGATATCAAATTGTCTCAAAGTCTTCCAATTGCGCTGCATGATATTTTTCACTTTATTGGCTTTCGGATTGTAGGTCAAGACACAAGTTAGAGGACAGGAATCATTTTTATGTTTCAGAGTGAGTAAAGACTCACGTGATGTATATCATGCCCGCTTTATCGCATATTTCACTTGTCTTTTGGGGTAACCCCTTGCACTCAAATTATCTTTCAAAATAGAGGCATTTAGGAAATACACATATTTCATGGTACAATTACTTCGTATCCATAAAATCTGACCATATGGCAAGTTCTCTTTCGCAAGTGGTCACCCAAGAACCCAGAATCAAAACTTGCCATATGTAGGAAAGTACCATCTTTCTTGGCATGTTACCCCCAATTTCTGCCTGTCAGTGTGTTGTGCCTGTCTCACTGGGCTCTTGCTAGCCAGGACCCCAGTGCTCATAGTTTGTGGCCTATATGTGCTGTCAGTATGCTTGACTGTGTCTGCTAATCAGAACTCCAGTGCTTATGCTCTCTCTACATACCAAATTTGTCACTACAGTTTAGTGACTCCAGATTCCAATTCTGATTGGCACACTGGACCCCCTTATAAGTCCCTTGTAGATGGTTCCTAGGTACCTAGGGCATTGGGGTTCCAGGAGATCTTTATGGGCTGCAGCCAGCATTTCTTTTGCCACCCATGAGGAGCTCAAACAAACCTTTCTTCAGGACTGCCACTGCAGCCTGAGTGAAATAGTGCACACACTATTTCACAGCCATTTTCCACTGCACTAAGGGCCAGATGTAGGTAACAGTTTGCACGTTGCAAACAATGATTTTCGATGTTTGCGATGTGCAAACTGCACTTGGCAATGCACAAAACCCCTTTTGCGATTCGGTAACCTGGTTACCGAATCACGAAACAGGTTTGCGAGTCGCAGTTAGGAAGGGGAGTCCCCTTCCTAATTGCGAGTCGCAGTGCAATGCCAGATTGCTTTGTGACCGCGAACGTGGTCGCAAAGCAATCGCAGTTTGCACCCATTAAAAATGGGTGGTAACCCATTTGCAAAAGGGAAGGAGTCCCTATGGGACCCCTTACCCTTTGTGAATGGAACTGCAAACATTTTTTCAGAGCAGGCAGTGGTCCCATGGACCACTGCCTGCTCTGAAAAAATGAAACGAAAACGTTTCATTTTTTAGTTTTGTAATGCATCTCGTTTTCCTTTAAGGAAAACGGACTGCATTACAAAAAAACTGCTTTATTTAAAAGCAGTCACAGACATGGTGGTCTGCTTTCTCCAGCAGGCCACCATCCCTGTGAGTGCCGCGAGTCTCAAGGGAGTCACAAATTGCGACCCACCTCATTAATATTAATGAGGTGAGCCTTTGCGACCCCCTTGCGAGTCGCAGATGGTGTCAGGGACACCATCCTACATTCCAATTAGCGACTCGCAAATTGCTAGTCGCTCTGACTCGCAATTTGCAAGTTGCAAATTGGAATATACCTACATCTTGCCCTAAGTAACTCATAAGTCACCTATATGTCTAACCTTCATTTACTGAAGGCTCGGTGCAAAGTTACTGTGTGTGAGGGCACCCTTGCAGTAGCAAAGGTGTCCCCATGTTGTCCAGGGCCAATTCCCCAGACTTCGTGAGTGAGGGGACACCATTATAAGCATGCACTGCAGATATGTCAATACATATATGTAGCTTCACAATGGTATCTCCGAAGATGGACAGGTGAGGTGTCTAAGATCATGGAATTTGCCTCCGATCCAATCTGGTATTGGGGGGTAATCCCATGCACCCTAGGGGCTCCTCCATGGACCCCCAGTGCTGCCAAACCAGCTCTCTGAGGTTTCCCCTGCAGCCCCAGCTGCTGCCACCTCACAGACAGGGTTCTGCCCTCCTGGGGATTGAACAGCTCAATCCCCGGAAGGCAGAACAATACATTTCCTTTAGGAGAGGGGTGTTACAACCTCTTGCATTGGAAATAGGTGTTACAGGCATGGGAAGGGTATATTTCCAGAGCGTCTGGAAATGCTTTGAAGGGCACGAACAGTGCCCTCCTTAAATAATCCAGTCTACACTGGTTCAGGGACCCCTAGTCCCTGCTCTGGCATGAAACTGGACAAAGGAAAGGGGAGTGACCACTCCCCTGTCCATCACTGCCTTAGGGGTGGTGCCCAGAGCCCCTCCAGTGTGTCCCTGGTGTTGGCCGTCTTGGAGTCCAAGGTGTGGGGACCTTCTGGAGAACTCTGAGTGGCCAAAGCCAGAAAGTGATGTCAAAGACCCCTCCTGATACGTGCATACCTGGGTAGGTTGCCAATCCCCCCCTCAGGGCTATTTAGGGTGTCTCTTTTGGGTGTTTCCTCAGATTCAGTTTCCAAGAGTCCACCAGGACTCCTCTACATCCTCTGCTTCAGCTTCTGACCTTCAGATCAACCGCAAACTGCTCCAGGAACCGCTGTAACTGCAACAAAGTATCCAGGACGTCTCCTGTTACCTGCCACTTCAGCTCCAGCCAGCATTTGCAACAGTTTCCAAGGTGTGCACGCTCTGAGGACTGCCTTTCTTCATGCTGCACCAGAAGAACCGAAAGAATCTCCTGTCGAATGACGGAGTCACTTCCCCGCTTCAGCAGACACCCTTCTGCGATGACAACTGGTACTCTGGGACTCCTCTTCTGGTGACGAGCATGCTTCCTGGAACACAGGTGGTGGACCGAAGTGACCCAGACTGTACAAAGGTCCAGCTGCCCAAATTTGGTGGAGGTAAGAGCTTGCCTCCCCGTGCTGCGACAGTACCCCTGTGCAACCCTGTACACTGCGTCTTCTGCAGCTCCTTGGGCGTCTGTGCACTTCTACCAAAAGTTCTTCGTGCACAGCGTAGCTCAGGTCCCCAGCACTCCATCCTGCGACACACAGCTCCCAGAGTTGTTGTCTGGCGGTGTGGGACCCTCCAGTGTAGTGCTGCGATGACCACACTTTGCATCTTCTTTGTCCCCGTGTTCTGGGACTCCCGTGGGTGCTGACTTGTCTTCTGAGGGCTCTCTGAAGTGCTGAGAACTCTCTCTGTCTCCTCAGTCTGAGTTGAGACCCCCAGGTCCCTCCTGGGTCCAGGCAGCTCTCCTTTGACGCAAACCGCATACTTGCTTGAACCAAGGCTTGTTGGCGGAATCCAGCAACGCAAACAGCCTACATCCAACAACTCGACGTGGGACATCTCTTACACCAAGCACGATCCCGCAGCTATCTTCTTTGGATTTGGAAAATCAACTTTTGCACCACGTTGGCAGAGGCTCCTGTTCTTCCTGGACTCTTCTTCGACTTTTGGACCATTGTAATCTATTGTATTTTCTACTGTTTGCACTATTCTATGACTGTGAACTTGCCTGATTTTGCGTACTAGTGCATATATTGTGTATAATGCTTATTTTCGGCCTAGTGTCCCTAAAATAAAGTACCTTTATTTTTGGTAACACTGAGTATTGTATTTTATTGTGTATAAGTACTGTGTAACTATAGTGGTATTGAAGGATCTTTGCATGTCTCCTACTTCAGCCTTGGCTGCTCTGCTACAGCTACCTTTAGACAGCCTAAGCTGCTAGACCACTGCCTACATTTCACTAATAAGGGTTAACTGGACCTGGCATAAGGTGTAAGTACCTTAGGTACCCACTGCAAACCAGGCCAGCCTCCTACGTTGCCATGTGGTCAGTTTTTACGGATAGAAAGAAATTGTACCATGAAAGAAGACTATTTTCTAAATGCAATAAAGCTGACATGGTATACACCACATGAGTCTTTTCTCACTTTGAAAGAGAAAGATGATTCCTGTCCTTTAACTTGTGTCTTGTGGTATATCTGGAGACCCCATAACACTGTTAAGCCTCCCTGACACCGGAGATGATGTCTGTTTGGAGCCCAGGATTTGCTGGAGGGTGTCTGGGTTTATGGTTTGCAGTTCGTCATCCACATCATCAATGAAGTCTGGGACAATCTCTTGACTACAAGGTATGGGTTCATTCTCTGCAATGAGATAGAGGAATTGCAATGGTGATCTCCATTAGATGTTGACATCATGTTGACAATCAAGATGTAGCACTTTCAATTCAACAGTGATGCGTAGGACACCTGTTGCGCATGGGTATTGATGTGAAGTTGCACTGTATTTACCTTACATATGGCAGTATCTCTACATTGTTCTTGCAAGCACTACATGCCTACTCTGAGGGGATGGGCCCTGTTCTTCTGGGTAGGTTATGATCACTGGCATTCACCCCATTTCATCATGATCAGAATTGGGTATCTGCAGAGTGTCACACATCATGTGACAACTGCCCATGCCATTGTACATGCCTCTTCTGGTTACCCACTTGTGGCTCTATGGACATAAGTCAGTGCAACACAGTGATGCTACCCAGATCATACATTCACTCTTTTGTGTCTAAAACATGTGGTTTAGGCATGACTATACCCAGTGGAGCTTCATGTTGGTTTGTTATAGAGGGCTATGGGTCAGGAATCACCCCACGTGAAATTAATGGTGAAAATTCGGTCAAGTACATACCTATGTTTCCCACATCACTAGGCCCACCCACTTCAGCCTGGGACCTTCCATGACTCCTGTCATTTGTGATAGCTAAGTAGTTCTTAGCATCCCTTGTCAGTTCCCTGTTTGACATCCTCCAACTCGTACATGTGGCACTGTGAGGCTATGTTGCATCAGACTCCCTCCTGGCACATGCTACACCTTAACCAGGTCCACATGAAATGTAGGAGTTAGTACTCCAATGGGCTGTTCTCTGCTATCCCTACCCAGGTATGACAAAAGTGTGGCACAGTTAGACATAGGAGTGCATGTGTATTTGGGAGGCTATCCTTGCAGTATACATGTCCATTATCACCTGCCCGGTATGCACAGTCTGCCCATTCAGGCTGAAGGGCAGTTTTACATGCCTATTCAGCGCCTACAAAGCACAGCACTAGCAGTGGCCCACCAGGCCCACACAACATCATTAGTTTGTATGCACATGGTCCTCTGGTGTGTATCTCTTGAATCCCCCCCATACTCAGTGCAATTAATTAGATTAGAGGAGTTCATGTTGGTCCCTCCATGGCAGCTGACATCTGTATGCTCTCACCCTGCGCACCAGTTTAGCTGCCTCCAATATTGTTTCATGCAGGGTACTATAGACACGTCTCTAGCCATGCCCCTATCTTTTGATGCTATCCATGGCCCACACCTGACCCCCCAGATAAGTGTTTTTTTCCCGTGACACACCCATTCCATTCTGAGGATTTACGGTGTAGAAGGGTGTGCACGGGCCCAAGTGAGGCTGAGTGGCTTCATGGCGCAAGGTGACCCATATTGTCACAGTCAGGTTGTGCAGGGTACCAGTGTGGAAGCATGATGTGTTGTTTCAGTCCATGTTTTTCGCTTTGTAATCTGGGGTTGTTGTGAGTGATGTTGTACATTACACTTCAAAGTGCCAGTACACAATGAAATGTGAATGTGTAGTGATGCTGCACTTCCCACATTGAAGGGAGGAAGGTGACGGATCTGGACTAAGTGGCACAAATTGACACTGGTCAGTGCAACTTAAATTTATTTGAGGTTTAACCATAGATGAGCCAGCATACTACCCTTTGGCCTGCAGAGAGTATGTTGGAGTGCTGGGTCATAGCTGCCTGCGCCTTGCAACATCACCTAGTATCCACATTGCCCCTCACTGAAACTTACTTACAGTGGGTGTCTTGTTGTTCATCTTAGGCTGCACTGTCCTGTCCTGGGACCCTTGCCATCAACTCCTCAGGGATGATGGTTGTTGTCATCTCCTCCATCTCATCAGGATGGTCCTGAGGTGCTGGACTTCCACCTCTTGTCTGCAATTCTGCCTTGAGGTTGCTAGCCAGTTTCTCCTTTGATCTGTGCTCGCAATCATGCCAGCACTTCTTACAGTTGGTCACTGTTCTTTTGACTTCTGCCACACTGTTGACCTTGTCCACAATGGACTGTCATATGGCCTCTTTCCTCCCTAATGGCAATTTTGAGTTGTGGAATAGCTGGTGTTGATGCTCCGTCACTTCAGTGATCAGGATGTTATTATTCTCCTCACTAAACTTGCACTTCCTCTTCCTCTTCTCCTTCCCCTGGGAGTCTGTCTGGACATCCTGACTGGTACTGGGATTGCTGGGGATATCCTGGACTCTGCGGTCTCCCCAATTCCTCATGCCTGCTTCGGGCGAGTATTCCTTTTTTGGGGACAATGCTGCATTTTTTAAACTATTGTTTGGCACTTTTGGCGCATAAAAGTGATGCTAGGACAGCTTGCATTTCTTTACATGCTGCAAATCAGCCTAGCATCACTTTTGCAGCAGTAGCGTCAGATTGCCTAATAACTTTTTTTGATGCAGCCAGGATCCAATGTCATGGTGCGTGACATTGTAAATACAATGTAAGCATAGCATTAGGATCTGTTGTACTGCGCCATTAAAATTTTGATGCATTGCCGCACTACAGCAATGATGCGTAATTTCTTAGAAATTAGGCCCTTAGTTTCAAGGGTGCAGTACATGGGCTTTCTCAGTCAACCGCCCACCCTTTTTGATGCAAAACCCTATCGACTAAAAATGTAAGACGGTTCTGCATCAAAAGTAACACCCTTTGAAACCAGTTGTTAAAAGGAGAAGTGTTTTAATTTCCTTTTCTCTCACTTTGCATGTGTGCTGCGCTGTGCAGCACACTTACAAAGTAAGAAAAGACTTTTAGGTTGTATAGGCATAGTAATTCTTACTGGAATCCTTCCAGGACAAAACCCAAGTTAGAGTCATGCACACACCCATGCACTATGGTGCAAAGGTGTGTATGGGGGGTGCACAGTAGCCAAAATCTGTACCTGCGCTAGGGAGAGGAGAGGAGGGAGGCGTATCTCTGTAGATATGGTGCTGTTCTGCTCCCACCCTGTCACGCAACTCAATGCAGCATTTTTGGCTGCTGCACTGCGTTGCCTGACAGTTTAGTACATCTGCTCCCATGTGCCCTGATTATACACTTCCTTGTGCTAGCTGCTGCACATCATCTGTGAGCGCCCACTGTGTATTATTCAGTGTCTGCCTACAACACAATACCCAAGGCTCACCTCATATAAAATCACTCAGTGCTTCCCCGATGCACAGGACAATCCAACTATTGCTCTTGGAAGGCACACCACCACAAATTCCAAGAGATGTCTGGCCGGTTATCTGCTGAGGCATTTCAGCCAGTGTTCCCCTCTAGTGTATCACTCATACCCCAGATTACATTCATAGTACTCATTTGGAGTACATCAGTATGTATGCCTTGGACATCAGCCTGTAGGTCCTGCTGTACAGCGTCAGAGAGCTGGTCGAGGCACACTGTGGCATGTACGTTTGTTGGTCTGTATTTATTAGTGTCTGTCTGGTTATGAAAATGAATTTTGTACGTATTTGTGCATCTATGCATGTGCAGTATGTGTCCCTGTGTTATGTGATCTGGTGTGTGTGCAATATACAAAAGCCACACCATTAGATTTGTCAATGTTTATTCTTTTTCTGCAGCATAAACCTCAATGACCTGTGTAAGTGCCCTCAAAATAGTTCAGGAAAACAGCAATTTTTGTCCTCATGTTCTACATAATAACCACTTTGGCACAGTGTGATATAATGGTCCTCCAAGCGTGTAGCGGGACAAAGGCCAAGCCTGTCAAGCTTTTAATTTGATGCTGTAGTTTGCTTTCTGATATATACTGTATTCCTCTATCAAGCTACTTTGCCTGGGTGAAACGAAAAAAGAACAGCCTTGCATTTGTCAATTTGGATACAGCTTTTTGTTCATATTTATCGTGGATAATTCAAGGTCAGTGATGATTTGTATAGTTGAATCTTGTCATTTTTCATATCACCCAATTCCAAAATGAATTAAATGTTTGAATATTTTTAGCGGGCAGTAAACTGTCGCTTAGAAGCATGTTATGTTCTTATATTTTTTCATGCGCAGTGTCAATTGGATAAAAAGTGGTGGACTACGTTTTATGTTCCATCCACCTTCCAAATGAGACTTTGTTCAGGGTTAGTAGGTTTTTACATTTCTGTTGTCTGCCTGTTCGTTGTCATCAAAGAAGAAAAGTTCATTACGACTTTTCTTTAAAGGTGTTAAGCATTGGCGGCTTGTGGCACACAGGAAGGGCGGCCGCCGCGTGTAGGGGGGAGAATAGGGAAATAAAAATTAAATTAATTACCAAATAAAAATAAAAAACACTTGCCACCGCGCCCTGCTTCTCTCCTCTGCTGGCAGCAGGCAGACACAGACTCCCAGCCTGCGGCCAATCCTGACGCTGTTCAGAGCAGCATCAGGATTGGCTGAAAGTGTGCAGCCAGGATGCTCCAAGGCAGACTGGGAGCCTGTGCAGACTCTCTCCAGCCCAGCAACTGTGTTGCTGGGCTGGAGAGAGCCCTGTGCGCATATGGTAACTGGCTGGCCCGAGATGGCTGGCCAAACACACATGCGCTCTGAGGGGGAGTGCTGAGCAGTCTCCCTCATTACTCATCACCCCCATGGCCCTGCCCCTTTTACCAAAAATTAAAATAAAAAGCATAGTTTATTAGTGTTTTTAGTAAAAGGTTTGCAGCTGTCGCTCCTGGCGGGGTGGGTGACGCTCCTCCACCCTAATGCCGGAGCCGCTCCTGGTGTTAAGTATGTCAGTTTGAAAGCATCTTAGTTGTTGGGAAGGGTATTCCCTTGCTTGTTGTATTTCTGTGGATGGTGCTGTTGGACCTGGCCCTTTTTGCAGGGTCATTCCAAACGTTTTGTCTTCCTCCTCCTATTTTTCTGACCTACTTTTGGTTGGCTTTAGGACTCTGGACACTTTACCACTGTCAATCAGTGCAAAAGTGCATGTGCTGTCTGCCCTAGAACATGGTATGGTTGGCATACACTTGTTTAGCATATCTGATTACTTGTAAGTCCCTTGTAAACTGGTATGCCATATGCCCAGGGCCTGTAAATTAAATGCTACTAGTGGTGCTGCAGCACTGTTTGTGCCACCAACAGAAGTAGCCTTTCAAGTCTGTTTCAGGCCTACCATTGCTGGGCCTGCATGCACAGTTTACTGCCACTTCGACTTGGCAGTTAAAACTACTTGCCAGGCTTTAAACTCCCCTTTTCTTCCACTTAAGTCACCCCATGTAGGCCTATGGGCAGGGCACTGTGTAAGTAAAGGGTAGGATTTGTTTTGCATGTCAAACTGTCTATTTTGTTTTTCACTACTGTGAGGGCTGCTAACCGCATAGGTCAGCATTGGGAATCCCTGATACACTCTTAAGTGGTAATTCATGATGAGAAAGGAGTAGCGTTGCCGTGTTTGAAATGGTAATGAGATATTTTTTACTTTTCTTTTATTGTTAATAACACAATATGATAAAAAGTCAGTGGGAGCAGGGTCCCGTCATTTGAAAGTAATTGCACATCAGTGATATTAGAAAACCAAAGAAGAAGAAAAAACGCATAAGGCACAAACAAGGTATCATTCGTAATTTGAAAACCTGAGGTAGAGTTCACTTCCAACATATTTTAGGCAATGTGAGGGGGTTTAAAGAGGATGAAGATATAAGGGTGGAGAGCAGGTTATACCTGCTCAGACAAGGGAACCGGGGAGTGCCCCCTTGGGAAGCAAGGGATGTCGCTGCGTGGATAATGGGTTTTGCAGCTCATGTCAACTCTGTGGTCAGTTTCACCTGGAACCAGGTGTCTATCAGACGACATAGGAGGAAGGATCTACCACGGAGGTCTGTTTGGAGTGTTGCTGGAAGAAGACATGCGCACTCTAGTGGGTTTTTAGAAAGAGACGTAGGGATAAGGGGCGAGGGGGAGAGAGAAAGAAAGAGAGAGAGGGAAAAAGAAAGAAGGAAAAGGGAAGAGAGAAGAAGGAGCAGTAGGAAAAGGGAGGGGGAGGAGGGGAAGGAGAGAAGAGAAGGGGAAGGGGAAGAGAGAAATAAAGAAGAGAAAAGAGAAGGAAGAGAAGGGGAGATAAGGAGGGGAAGAGGGGAAAGAGTTCAGAGGGATAGGGAGGTACGGAAGCGAGGGTAGGGAAGCGAGGGGGAGAAGGGGGAAAAGACGCATGTGGGGGAGGGGAGGGAGAGGGAAGGGAGGAGGGAACAGTGGTGGTTCCGGGTAGGACACTATTGCCCCTTTGTAAGGAAGGGAGCCCATACCTGTATGAATATTTGAGCTTGGTCTTGTAAGTTATAGATGATCCGTTCATGCATAGCAGTGCGGATCATGGCTGTAATCCATTCTTCCGGAGTTGGGGGGGTCTCTGACCACCAGTGTCTGAGTATGCAAATTTTTGCAGTAGCTAAAGCTGTGTGCAACAGTCTCTTGTGTGGTCTAGGGAGGTCTGGTAGGGAGGTCGTATCTTGCAGAAGTATGAGGGCAGGAGGAAGTGGTGACGGAAGTGACATTACTTCAGCCAGAGTGGAGCTCACAGCATCCCAGAGTGGTCGTACTGTTGTACAGTTTACTAAGATATGAATCAGGTCACAGGATGTTTCTGGACATCGCCGGCAGTTCGCATCCGGGAGGAGTCCGGTCCTATGCAGTTTCGCTGGGGACCAGTGCCATTCATGTAAGATTTTGAAGAGGCAGAATTTCAAGCGTGCCTCCCGGGTACCTCTATCTAGTGCCTCTAGGATAGCTTCCCAATCATCTGGGTCTAGATCCTGCTGCAGCCGGGTTTGCCACCGTAGGCGTAGTTTGTCCAATAGCGTCTGAGAGTAGAGCCGTCGAATAATTAGATCATAGAGACCCGACATTACTCCCTTGCATTGTCCCTATTGCAGCAGGTAAGCCACTATCGGTGAGGGCAGGGATCCCCGCAGTAGAAGTGTATTCCCTCGGGAGAGACAATGCTTAAGTTGCATGTATCTCCATTCCTGGTTTGGGTGCAGGCCGAACTCCTCCCGCAGCTTGGGGAAGGATTTGAGCACATCGTTTTCCAGGACCTGTGAGAGGGTGAGGATGCCTGCCTGTTTCCATTGCGGCCAATGGAGTACCTCGCCACCTATGCGTAGGCCACTGTTGTTCCACAGGGGCGCTTGGGCATGTATGAGGGGGTGGACACCAAACAGTCGATGGGCCCTTTGCCAGGATGCCCTGGTCGCCGCCAGGATAGGATTCACTGAGTTAGTGGCTGGGAGGTCTGCACGGTAGGGTCCACCGAGTCCTTTGAGTCGTTTTTCCACTGCTATCCACAAGGGGGGGTCTGGTATATTCGATAGTGTATTGGATAGCTGAGACATTTGGAGGGCTAAAGAGTAGTGTTCCACCGAAGGGAGTCCCATTCCCCCGTTTATGCGGCGGGCCAAAAGCTTGGCTGGTGATAGCCGTGGTCGCATTGAGCCCTACACGAATGATCTAATTAGTGCATCGATGCCTCTTAGTGTGGAAAGAGGCACTTGTAAGGGCAGGAGACCTAGGATATAGGTGAAGCGGGGTACCGTCACCATTGTAACCGCTTATACTCGGCCCCACATGGAGAGGCCTAACTGGGTCCATTTCGCAAAGTCCAGTTTTGCCCGCGTGATGAGAGGATCAATGTTGTCCGCCACCATGTGTGCAAGTCCTGGGTTAACAAGCACTCCTAGGTATTTAAGACGTTTTGGCGTCCACCGGAAAGGGTAGCCTAGGAGTGCCGCTTTTGTGGTTACTCGCGATAGCGGAAGTGCCTCGCTTTTGTCCCAGTTAATACGGTATCCCGAAAGGGCTGCGAAGTCCTTGATTACCTCTAATAAGGCCGGTATGGATCTTTCCAAGTCCGTGAGTGTTAAGAGGATGTCGTCAGCATAGAGGTATATCTTGGAGGTGCCTTCGGGTAGTGGTAGGCCGGTTACGGAGGGGGAGGACCGGATGGCTGCTGCCAAGGGCTCCATTGCCAGAAGGAACAGGAGCGGTGAGGGGGGGCACCCCTGCCGTGTACCCCTTCGGATAGGAGAAGGGTCTGAGAGGAAGCCTCCGCAGTTGACTCTGGCCACGGGTTGATCATAGAGCAGTCGTACCATGGAGATAAATTTGCTGCCCAGACCAAATCTCTCTAGGGCCGCATATAGGTAGGGCCATTCTATGCGATCAAATGCTTTTTCGGCGTCTAAGGACAGGGCCAGCGCCGACTCTGGGGAGTCTCTGGCCGCCCATAAGGTATGGCACAGGGTTCGTAGATGGTTCCTAGACGTGCGGCCTGGTACAAACCCCACCTGTGTATAGTGTATTAAGGACGGGATTACTTTACGTAATCTGTATGCCAGGACGCTTACTAAAATGTTGATGTCCCCGTTTAGTAGAGAGATGGGCCGATAGCTGCCACAGAATAAAGGGTCTCTCCCAGGCTTCAGTATGACAGCTATTGTGGCATTATTGGATATGGCCCCTAGTGTCTGTGTTTCGCAGGCTTCATTGAGGGCTTCGCATAAAATATCAATTGCCTCTGCCCCTACCCATTTATAAAATTCTGCCCGGTATCCATCCTCTCTGGGTGATTTGTGGTACGGGATGTCAGAGATGACTTTATTTATCTCCTGTCTGCTTATTTCCCCTTCTAATAGGCTACCACCCTCATCTGTTAGGGAGGGGAGATCTAGCTTCTTTAAGAAGGTGGTACCTTGTGCTACGTTGGTCGTGGTTTCCGGCGTGTAAAGGTGTCTATAAAATTGGGCAAATTCGTTTGCAATGGCCTGTGGGTGGGTCAGTATGTCCCCGGAGGGAGAGCAAATGGCTGGGATGGCTAGAGCGGCTGTTCTGTGGCGGAGTTGGGCTGCAAGCAGTCATCCCGCCTTCTCACCCTGTTCATAGTGTCTCCCTTGGAGTCTCTGTAATGCGAATTCGGCCTGGGTGGTGTATAGCTCATTAAGGGCTATTTGGGCTTGCTCTAGGCTTCGGTGGCCTGGGAGGGAGGGGTGTGCTGTATATTGTCTGGTTAGTCGGCATATGTCGAGTTCCAGTGCCGCTTGTTGCTCTTTTCTGTCTTTGTTCGCTATTGCCGCATCCCGCATGAGCTGTCCCCGTATCGAGGCTTTGGCTGCGGCCCAAATAGTTCGCCTTGAGTCAACCGTACCTAGGTTGTCTTGGGCGAAAGTGGTCGCATGATCCTGTAGCTGCAAGTTACCTTGGGGGGATCGATATCGATGGATCGCTAATCTCCAGGGTTTTCGGCCCGGAGATACCAGGCCTAAGCGGATGGCTACAAGGACTGGGGAGTGGTCTGAAAGGCCTCCCTCCAGTATGTCGTCCTCCAGGGTGTGGGCCACAAGATTATGGGATAGGAGAAAGTAATCAATCCGTGATTGGGTACCGTGCACCGGCGAGAGAAAGGTAAATTCTCTGTCCGTTGGGTGAGTCAACCTCCAGTGGTCAACTAAACCATTATTCGCGAGTATGTCAGACTGTATGGCTCTGTCTGTGTTATTGCTCATGTCTAGGGGCCCCGTCCTGTCCAATGCTGCGTCCCTTGCTAGGTTCCAGTCTCCTCCTATAATGTAACGGGATGCCCCTATCTCGGTTAGAAGTCGATTGAGCTGGAGAAAGAAGAGGCGTTTGGGACCTGTTGGTGCATAGATTGATCCCACACACAGTGTTAAGGTCCCCAATTTTCAGCTTTGTAAATACGTATCGGCCCTCAGGGTCCGTCCACGATTTTATGATCGTGAAAGGGAGGGTTTTGCATAAGAGGATCGCCACCCCCGCTTTTTCTTGGGACGTTCTCCGTATCTGGTGAGGGTGGGGCGCAGCTAAACAGGACGGTTCCCACCCAGTCACGTCGCAATCTATCAGATTCAAGACTGTCTAGGTGTGTCTCTTGTAATAAGGCGATGTTTGCCTGTTTAGAGTTAAGGTAGGATAGGACTTTCTTCTGTTTGATAAAGTGGGCAAGACCGTTTACGTTCCATGATATAACCCGGAGGGGTACTACCGATGCTCCCATCTGGTTGGGCATCCTCGTTCCCTGTGTCAGCCCACCCGGGTTTTTGAGCTCGGGGGGTGGGGTGGACTCTGTGAACTGAAGAGGATGTTGGGGGGGAAGTGGGGGAGTGGCGGGTGCGTTAGATACGAAGAAGAGTTGAAAAAAGAATAAAAAGGAGACAGTGGGTCAGTGGGGAAAAGAAGAAGTAAAGAAGAAGGTAGAGAAGGAAGAACGGGATGCGAGTCCCGTAGTACACAAACATTACCCGGCGGGTCTAAAACCTAGGCCGATTGAGCTTCGACACCCGGCCAGCGGGCCCCGTGCTGGGGGGGGGGCGGCGCCTATGAGGCACCCCAGACCTCCGTGTAGATGCCTCCAGTCATGTCCGGGGGGGGGGGTGTTTGTGACCAGAGGACGGGGGGAGGTCATGTGTTGGCCGCGTCCCTGTGTGGGAGGGGAAGCGCGAGGAAAGGACAGGGGCAGGTGTTGCTGTTACTGAGGTCGCTTCCCCTTGGTTATTCTGAAGGGTTGTGGTATATATATACTCTGGGACTTAGCATCTGTGGTCTGTTCTGCTTTG
This sequence comes from Pleurodeles waltl, assembly GCF_031143425.1. Taxonomy (NCBI): domain Eukaryota; kingdom Metazoa; phylum Chordata; class Amphibia; order Caudata; family Salamandridae; genus Pleurodeles; species Pleurodeles waltl. The sequence goes on along the minus strand of NC_090444.1, from coordinate 416,618,452 downwards.
CACCAGCGCCCATCGTTATATCACTATTGCGCTTGTTGGTAGACCGGGATCTAGAGCCCAAACCCAGTTCGGAATCATTTAGTCCCACCCCAGCCAGGGCAAGCCAGTGATGTGCAAGGGTATTGCGTCAGTTCCCACATTTTGCAGAGAATATTATAGGTCCTGATTCTAGATGGAAGAAGTGATATGGGATATGGTAAGTGTTACCCGACATGACATGAGAGGGAGGGACGTTGAGAAACAAGAGTAATTGGGAGCCAACAAAAACTATCACACAATCCGAACAGTTCAAGCAGTCCGAGGCGGTTAAAGCCTACTGGAGGGGGGGGGGGGGGTTCTCCGTGGTACAATGTCTAAAGAGTATACATTAAAATAGAGTACTCATCGTTTCTCTGTGCCAGGACTCCTTTGTCATAAAGTTCCTGTGTTTCCTGCAACGTTTCTATGACAGTCTGTGGTTGTTGATATCGAGGGCTTGTAGGAAAACCGTATCCATGTTGGTTTCAGGTGGCAGGCACCTAGGGTTTCAGAGGGGATCGGGACTTGTCTCTGTCTGGCACCTGTGTGTGCATCGCCACCGCCTGTAGGTCTTGGCCCCTGTCATCAAAACGTTTTGTTAATCTCTCCAGGTCTCTGCCCCTGGTTTGGGGGTCTGTAGTAGGTCTTCCGTCGGTATCCAGAGCAATTTCCAATTGACCCATTCCCCTAGTTTGGTTCTGTGTGTCTTGGGGGGGGGGTTGGGTTGCTGATTCCATGGGTTGTGTTGGATCATGCAGCCCCTCTAGGAATGATTTCAGGTCCTCTGGATCATAGAAGGTTTGTGACTCTCCGTTCTTAGTTATCCACATCCTGGCTGGCTTGAAGAGGCCGAATTTAACATCCAGATGGTGAAGGCGAGGACAAAGAGAGAGAAAGGCTCTTCTTCGATCTGCTGTTTCTTTGGAGAAGTCCTCTGAAAGGCGGATTTCGAGGGGACCGAGCCGGAGTGTGCCTTGCTTTCGGGACATCTGTTACAGTTGGCGGACCTGCCCGTGTAGGAGGAAGCAGGCTATGATTGGGCGAGGACGATCTTTTCCGTTTTGTCTCTAGAGACCAAGTCTATGCGCTCTTTGAAATTCCAGAGGGGGGTCAAATGTTATGTCGGTTAGTTTGAAGAGCGTGTCTCGCAAGTAAGAGAGGATATCTGTACCCTCAATGCCTTCCGGAAATCCAACGAAGCGGACGTTGTTTCTGCGGCTTCTGTCCTCAAGGTCAGTTAACTTGCTACGAAGGTACAAGAGTTCCTGATCTCTGTCAGTCTGTAAGACCACTTGACTTTCCACAGCCGCTACTCGATGGTCCAGTCCGGAGATTTGTGACTGGAAGCCCGCTATTTCCAGGCGCATGGATCTAATTTCCGCTGTTAATGCCGTCATGGCAGTGTCCATACCTTCCAGTTTGCGGCCTACTGCCGATATCTCCTGCAGTATACGATCCATTGATGCTCCTTGAGTGTCGTCTGACATGGTCTTGTGTGAGGGGGTGGAGAGTCTGCGGTAGAAGGGTGTTTCTGTTGGTGCAGGGCTTCAGTGAAGAGTAGTTGGCGGGCAGGCTTACCCGGTACTTTACCCGCCGTCTTGCCTCTGGGCATTGCGGGTTTCTCCATGCAGGTGGGGATCCAAGGCGGTGCCTGTCCGTGTCACAGTGAGGGCGATCAGCATGGGCGTGTGGGCAGTAAAGGAGAGAGGGTGGCGGGGGGCAAGGGGGACTCAGAGTAGTTGGTGAGTTCAGGTGAGTACCTCTCCAAGTGGCCTCCTGGGAGGGCTGTCATTGGTGTATATACGAGGGGAAGGATCTCGGTGTTGGCTCTATAATGTTCAGCGTCCCACAGGGCTGCGTCCGGACCGTGTGGGGATGAAGTTTCTTGCTGTTCTCTCACGTGCTAGCTTAGGGGTCCGTGGGTCTGTGGAAAGAGGAGTTGCTTTGGAGCCGAGGCCCATTGTTACTCCTGGCCCTCTTTGCTCTCCATGCCTCGTTAGTTCTAGCTTTGTTGGAGGCAACAGTGGCTTTTCACTTTTCCTGTTAGTGTAATATTGCTCCTTTTGTTGTTATATTTGTATTGTTCGTTTTCCTTTCTCTTTTTTTTTTCTTCTTTTTTTTTTTTCCTTTTATTCCTTACTCCTTCCCCCCTCCTGTGCTTGCCCCTCTTTTTATTAGGTGGTGTTTACTCCTTTGCTCTTTGCCTTCTCCTCTTCCCATTGTTTTCCTCCCCTCTCCGTACGTTGTTATATTCCTCTCTCTCTCTCCTCTCTCCTGGCCCCTCTCTCACTCATCCACCACCCTCATCTCCTTATGTCTCTCATCCTCTCTGGCTCTCCGACTCGGCCCTCGCTTTTCCGTTCTTTCTGGGGCCTCTGCCGTTTCTCAGGGGGCCTCCTCTGAAGCAGGTAAGGCTGGGGGGTGGGGGTAGCCGTCCGATGCACTCCGCTGGTGGCGAGGCCTCTTGTCGTCGATCCCGTCACCCCTGGCAGAAAGGGGAAGGTTGAGGAGGCACTGGGAGGCGCGTTGACAGCGCCGGGCCACCTCCTGTTGTTGTTCTGGGCCGTGGTGTTGGTCGGCTCTGTTCTCCCCCTCCGGCACCGATCGATCGGGAGGGGGGAAGGGTAGGCGGCGTCCTGGCCTGTTGCCGGCTCCGGTGGCCGCAGATAAGCCGTCGTCAAGGCACAGGCAGGGGCGGAGGGCGTGCTCCCCTACATCGGGCTTCAGCGAGGGACACGTCTCTCCGCGCCGGGGTGATTCCTCACTCGAGGCCGCGGCTCAGAGGCCTGCTGTAGGCCTCGAGCCTGCTCCCCTAGCTCCACCCAGCGTCTCCGGAGAGGGCGCTCCCCCCGCGTCGCGGATGTCGGCCTTTCACTCTCTCCAACCCCTATGCCAGCCCCCCCTGCGTTCGGGGGTCCCCTGGTGCGCCCCCAGCGCCGCCACCGCGTGGCCCGCCGCCGTGCAGAGCTCGGCTCTCAGGCGGCCATCATGGATCGCGGCCAGACCACGCCCCCAGAAATGCCACTTTTAGAAAGTGGGAATTTCTCTGTGCTTATACATCTATGTGCTTTGCAACATGACCCCAATCCACGTCTAGGGCTCGGTGACCGCTATATTTGGTGCATACTTTCCAGCCAGTCACAACACAGGAAGGGCTGGGTGTGACTGTGGATACATCTGCATTCATCTGCATACTGATTGTCTTCCTGTGCTGAGAGAGGGAGAGGTCATTCATACTTTACATTTGTATAAGTTGTGTCCTTCCCTCACACAAAGGATTGATTTACCACCTATTGATGTATGGAGCCTGGGCTGTGTGAAAAGGGGCTTGCTGTGGGCTTGAAAGGGTTTCTTTAAAGTCCCCCTAGATCAAACACATTTTTGAGTATAAGTATAGGGGTTCTTGAATGTGGAGACACTGCGTGGGACTGCTGTGCTGTCAGGAGAGACAGCCACTGGAACTACTTACTTTGTAGTGATGTCTGGGATGTGAGAAGGACTGCCACTTTGCTGGAAGGACACTGATTTGCTGGCCTGCTGCCTGCCAACCTCTTCTTTGTGCCCCGAATCCAGTGTTCTTCAGGGGCTAGTTGACTCTCCCCTCTTCTTGCAACCTCAGAACTAGAAAAATTGCCTTTGGCTCCTCTGCCATGCGACTCCGCCTTTGGGAGTCTGGTAGCTGTAGGCTAACTGAGGAGCTGGGATCCAGTACTCCTCATCTTCTTTCACGATCTACAGCAATATGTGGTGAGAGCTGTTGCTCAAACAGCGTGTGAATTGCACTGACAATATGGGCCCTGCTTTAGGGACGTCGTCATCTGGGTCGGTTCAGACCACTGTGGCACCTGGACGGTGCTGTGCTGAGCCAACTAGTACCATACTGGATTGCCACAGGGCCGTGTTCAATGCCTGTGCTGGTGGAGTTTATACGAACAGCGCATCTCCCTCTCGAGTGGTGCCGTCCAGCAGCGTGTGCAAACTTTGCAAGAGGCCTTCCTGCATGACCCATTTCCATGGCAACGTGGAAAATCCCTAATCGACATCAGCACTGCTTCATGGTGCCTCCCCCAGAGTGCAGCTGAGCCGGATACAGCGGGCTCTATTCATGAGGCTCACACAAAAGGGCATTCCTCACTCCTACACAATTGTCTTTTGTTAGGACATGACCAAACCTTTTTAGTGATAAAGAAACTAATTTATTTTCTTTATATGACCCTCACCCACTCTAATAGTGGCATGCTTCATCATCGGGTCCACTTTGGTGCCTATGAGCCAAAGTGGTCTCAACTGGATTTCGGGAGCTCTTAAGATAACCTGCTTGGGTTCTAAGATAAAAATATCTCACTAATCACTAAGCTATCCCTTTATTCTCTGTGATAGTGGGTATCATTAAAACAAATCACATTTAGGGGTCTTTTTCTTAGGCATTATGGTTCTATGACCCTCTATAAAAATCGTTGACATGTTCCAGCCCTCAACTTTTGCCAAAAAATGTCCCCTGGCTTTCTTCAGGATGAAAAATAAAGAAGGGATCCCTGGTCCCTGACCTCATTGTCACATCTACTAGGTGACAAGACAAATCAAACACTTGTGGGGAGCACACTAACTCACCTGAGTGGTAATTGTTCTAAAGACGATTCCTAAAAACACAGAAAGAAGGAAAGGGTAAATAAATTATTTTACTGTACGCAATATAGGGTAAAATGATAGTATCATATTGTGGCACGAAGGACATTCTGTGTGCACATGTGGGTAACCAGTGGTAGTATCCAAAGATTTCGACCTTGAAAATGCATGCTCATATTTCTACATGCATCCTATCCATGTTCTGCATGTAACATGTGGTCAATCTGAAGCCCAAATATGCTTCAATCAAAATATTCCCAGAGTGACTGCAAAAAACAAACAAACACAAATTTGTGAAAACACATACATACAATATACATGACAGGACGTTCATCAAATTTTAATTCAAATCATGCTGCCCACTTACATTTGGGTAATCATCATGCCTCTTGGAGGTGGTGGAGTCAAAGGACACATCCCTGTAGTCACTCACTGGGTATAAAACATGTCTGTGACACCACATCAATGTCAATTTGTTGAAATTTATGTAGGATAGGTTATAGCCTCAATACAAGTATCATAAAACGTACAATCCACCTCCAATTGTCTTATCATTAAAGGAAACTCGATTTCCTATTTAAAGAATAGCAGGCACAAGTGGCTTCTAAACTCCATGATAGTACATAATGCACTCACCAAACCTTTACTTTACGTATTTTCTCTGAGGGCTCTAGAGTGGGCACTGGTAAATTGGATAATACTATTGTTATCAGTCAGTTTTGGTTTAAGTGACCAGAGAAATTATCAGGTTTTAAGGTCTGACCCTACTAGAATACTTCAACAAGAGATAAAAAAAACTTGCTGGAAGAAGCAAAGGACAATGATTGGATCGACGAAAAGGAAGCAGAATTTCTGATAGCCCAAAATATTCCAGTGGGGAAATTTCTTCGAATCAGATGAAATTCTTCTTCCTTAAAGGATTACAAAGAGAAGTCCAAAGGCCTTTCAAATGAATTACAAGAAAAAGAGTACCCCATTCAGATTATTAACAAAGCAAAAAAGAGTCAGGAACACTCCATAAGAATCACTTTTATAAGCAAGTGCCCCAAAATAGTTTGATTCTATCATTTGTGTGACACAAACTGGTTGAATCAAGGTAAATACTGTAGATTATTAACAAACATTGACGTATTCTTAATTCCAACCGCCTGTCTCTTGCAAAGCCTATGTATTCTTTCAAGAGGAATGGGAGTCTCAGAGATTGTCTGGTGCACACCAGACCTAGAACAGTCCTCAGTCAGCAGCAGACTAAACTTTGGGACTTACATCTGATGATAGGACACTACCCATGTGGGCAGTTCTCAGTCTGCCCATTCACCAAACATTCCAAGTCACTTGATTTAGGCTTTCCTACAAAGTGGGAACAACTTACCCACACAAATTGCAACTTCAAGAATGTGGTTTATTTGACTGAATGTCCCTGTAAATTGAAGTATTTTGTAGGGATGACATCACAGAGGGTAAAAACAAGGATGCGTGAACATAGGAGTATGAGCCAGTGCAAAAAAAAACTCAAAAAGATTAACAGCACATTATCTAGATCCGGCCCATAATGCAAATGACATTACTTGGATAGTTATAGAAAAAGTACCCTGTAACCCGTCATTCACAAAATTACTTTTAGGAAAAGAACATCGCTAGCTATACAGATTAAAAACCCATATCACAGAGTTGAACAACAATGTTCATTGTAATGCACTCAATATCACACAAAGACTACAGGTCAAGAAAGATCATGATCTAGATTTGGGCATAAATATTTTGTGGAGGTTTGCCCTCTTACCCTTGGGAGTCATAATGACATATAGTTACACTAATTCCCTTTTTGCTTGACAATGTACACATCAGATAGCCCGGAGTGTGCCACGAAAATAACTTCAGGAAAGAGTTCTCTTTGTTGAAAGGTTGTGTTCTAATTTAGTGTGGGCACTGTGACAGAACAGAGCAGATTGATTGAATTACAATTGCCTCCTTCCTGTACGATCATGATCGGGATATTTATGTATATCAGACATCCCCCGAAATTGTTTGGGACCACCCTGAGTACCTTTGTAATAAGGGAACAGCTGTGGAGGAGCTTGAAGAAAAAGCAACATTATTCTACCCGCACCGTATGGTATAGTGTGGATGGGAATAATGATGTAGGATCATGGGTTGTGGAAGATTGTAAAGTTTTCCTGAGTGACAGGGACCACACTGGTATGTTTCTGAGCCTCTAAACTGAGTTGCAAGATGCACCGCAATACATTTCTGCTCAGGTTATTATTATCTTTTAACACACTGTACAAAAAGGGAGCTGTTCGGCTACATTCTGGTGCCCTGCATACACGAGGATGTCAATTAGAGGAGGGCGGTGCCGGCATAGTCCTTTCCCAATGCTCATTGCTATCCACCATGAGGAGGGATAGTCCCCTCTTTATTTTTAGGAAAGTTGGAGGTAGGACATACATTACCCATTGGATGTACATATACACTTAGCTATGGTGCCCCTCACACCCAACGGTACCGTATACAAGTGGCACAAGCTGAAGCAGAGCGGATATGAATCAGCGTTCCAGGCAGCGCGATCCCCTTGAGGACGTGAGTGTAGAGGAACATGCCTCTTTAAAAGAAGAGGAGAAAAGCGATCCTAAACTGCTCTCGTCCCCCGTCTAAGATCTTAATTTTCCTATGCATAAAGTAAAAGTTTGGTGGGTGCATTATGTATGATCAGGGAGATTAGAAGCCCGCAGGGCACCGCTGCTCTTTAAATAAGAAATCGAGGCTCCTTTAATGATAAAACCTTTGGAGATGGATTGTTTATTTTGTGATTACAATGTCGACTTGTATTGAGGCTATGACATATCCTAGATAAATTAAAACATAGTGACATTGATTTGGTGTCACGAACATGTTTCATACCCAGTGTGTGACTACAGGGACGTGCCCTCCGACTCCCTCCGAGAAGAATGATGGTTACCCAAATGGGGTAAGTGGGCAGCACGATTTCAATTCAAATTTGATGAATGCTTCTGTGAGCATACCATTCCTGTCATGTGTTTGTATCTATGTGTTTTCACAAATTTGTGTTTGTTTTTTACAGTCAATTTTGGAGCATTTTAACTGACTCACCTTTGGGCTTCAGATAGACCACATTTTACACACACAGAGTGTATACGATGCATATATATATATATATCAGAATGTGTGTTTGAGGTTGAAGTCTTTGGATACTGCCACTTGTTCCCCACATGTGTTTACGATATGTTCTTCTTGCCACAAGGTAATACTATCATTATACCTTATATTGCATACGGTAAAATGTTTTATTTACCCTTTCTGTCTTTTTGGGAGTCATCTTTAAGACAATAACCACTCAGGTAAGTTTGTGTGCTCCATACATGTGTGTGATTTGTCTTGTCACCTAGTGTGGACAGAAAACGTGACGGAAACATCAGGGACCTGAAATCATTCCCTGATTTTTCATCCTGAGGACATTTTTTGGCCACAGTTGAGGGCTGAAACATGTTGATGATTTTTAAAGAGGGTCATAGGATAATAATGCCTTATAAAATGTAATTTGTTTTAATGTTACCCACTATCACACAGAATAAAGGGATAACTTAATGATATGTGAGGTTTTTTATCTTTAGACCCCGGCAGGTTATCTTAGGAGCTCCTGAAATCTGGTTGAGCCCACTTTGGCTTGTTGGTGCCAAAGTGAACCCGATGATGAAGCTTGCCACTATTAGAGTGGGTGAGGGTCATATAAAGAAAATACATTAATTTCTTTATCACTAAGAAGGTTTGGTTGTTTCCTAACCAAAGACTATTGTGTAGGGGTGAGAAATAACCTTTTACGTGAGTCAGGTATCCAGGGAGAATGTATTTGTCTTCAACCCAGGGCCATTGAAATAGTGCCCTTAGAATTGTTCTTCCTTACCCTAAGAAGGTTTGTGGGGGGATTGGGCTCCACTCTCTCCCCACCTGTCCTTGAAGGCAATGAGTCATTTCTGAGGCCCCTGCTGGTACATCAATGGGCGTACTGCCACAATACCTCAGAGGGTACTGACCTCTATCCAGTGATCATCACAAGGAGCACTGTGGATGAGCAGGGGAGTAGCGTGGTCACACTGCATTTCACTTGCATACAGCCCTGATTCTTTCAGCAGACCAACGTGACCTGGGTAGCCATGAAGGGCTCTGGGCTCACCACTGTTTAGGAGACATTTGTTGAATGGTGGCACCCTCGACGGAGACCCCCCGGGCAGCCCTTTGCCACCTTTACGAAAACTACTGCATAGTTTGTAAAAGGTGAGACAGTAGTTTGTGCACTAGCCTCTTGTGGTGCATTCCATGTGTTTTAGGGAATGTTAATTCCCCTGATCTTCATGTCAGTTTGCTTGTCTTGTGATGCCAGGGCAACAAGGGATATATACTAAGGTACATTATTATAATACTTGGCGATTGCAAACAGTTACCCCAGTATTCGTTTCAAGTAGGCCCATGAAGACCGCCAAAACCCTGTTAATAAGAGGGTAGGTGTTCCTGTGTTCGTGTTTGCCAACTGTGTGAGTTGTGGGTTGTTCCGCTACGTTGCACGCCCTAAGTAATTACCAAAGTATGTTGTTTTTGCCTTGCATTGCTGAGGACATCAAGTACTATGTCACTAATGCTATAATACGCAAAGTATTTATGATCCATGTCTAATGCCCAAAGTATTTATGATCCCTGCATAATGTACTAATTATTTATGAATTATGTCATTTTTTAACTTGTGATATAGATAATAAAAAACTATTTTTATATAATCCTGTGTGGAGTCTCTTTTGTGGTGTAGTCATTGTGGTACTGGTGTGAGTGTGTTGCACAAACGTTTTACACATCGGCTCTAATGATAAGCTTGCCTGCTCTGCATCAAACTACTATAGGGTGAGCACGGGTTATCTTTTGTGTGTAACTTACTTGCCTTGACTAGAGTGGTGGTTTCTGCCTGACTTAGGTGCATACCATAGCCAACCAGAACCATTTCTAACAGATGCATATTCAGTTTGGTATAGAAGGCAATTGACCCAGGTCCTACTTGGCCCTTTCTGCAGGGTCATCCCCGAGTGGTTATGCCTTCACAGTCCTTTTATCTGAACCAGTTTTTGTTGCCTTTTAAGACTCTATGAACTTTACCACTCATAACCAGTGGTAAAGTGATTGTGCTCTCTCCTTTAAACATGTTCAAATGGGCTTACACCCAATTAGCACATTCAATTTACTTGTAAGCCCCTAGTAAAGTCGTACTACATGTACAGAGGGCCTGTAAATTATATGCTGCTAGTGGGCCTGCAGCACTGACGGTGCCACCCACTTAAGTAGCTCTTTAAACATGTCTCGGGCCTGCCATTGCAGCCTGTATGTTCCTTTGTAAGCTGCCATTTTGCCCTGGCTAAATAAATAATTTGCAGACTTTAACTGCTCTTTTATATAGATATCAGTCATCCTTAGGGTAGGCCATAAACTACTCATAGGGCAGGGTACAATATATTCAAAATGTTGGATGATATGCACTTTTATGTTTTACATGTCCTGGTAGTGAAATACTCTTATATTTGTTTGTTTTTTTACTACTGCAACGCCTGACTCTCCCACAGGAAAAATCTGGACCTTATTACATTTAATAAGTGATAACTTCCAATTGGGAACAGGTAGAAACGTTGAGTTTGGCCTCTAAAGAATTGAAAATTTAGACCCTCTTTATTGGTAAAGCTGGATTTTAAGTCACCGGTCTGAAAAATATCACATTTAGAAAGCTAGCATTTTTGGTCCTAAGCATTTGGTGCCTGTTTCCTGTGTCACATGACTAGATGTAGCTGGCAGGTGATCTTTGCTTATTACTCCCAGACAGTGAGAAAAAGGGGGAATAGGTGTTGGCAGGATGGGCCATCCCTGACTTGATAGAGAGGATAAGTTGTTAGCTACCAGATGTGCACATCAAAAAATGCTTCGCCTCAGCACTCACAAATGGTTTTACCATAGTCTTTTGTGTCCTCAGACAAGCTGGGGCCATGGCAGAGGGTCTGAAAATTCCTAATGCCTTTGGGGGTGAACCCTCCAGCACATTCTCCTGCTTTGAAGCTGGCACCAAGTATAAATATTGGACCCTCAGACCCAGCTCTTGAGTACACCTCTCGACCTGCAGAAGACTCAGAAGGACTGTTGTGCTGCTCTGCTGGAAGAAAGACTGCTACTCTGCTGCCCTGCTACTGTGCTGCACTGCTTCCTGAGTCATATGGACTAGACTTGCATCTTGAACCCAGGACCACCAGAGTGCCCCCAAGGGCTATTTGGCTTCCTGATTAGAGTTTCAGTGATAGAAAAGGCTTCAACCACTTTGACCCCAGCGCCTGGACTCTGTATGCTGTGAGTTGTGCCCCCCAAGTGGTGCCACCCCAGTCCTGGCCCCTTGGACTTGACAGTGAAGGTGCTCTGCAAGTCCAGCTTGGTCCAAGCAGAACTGACATAGCACAATAGATTGCCTCACCTGGGACCTACCGCTGCTCGACACCCCCGACGCATGGGCTTTCAGCTCCTTTGAACCAGTGCTGTGCAACACATCCTCGGCTCATCCTCGACGTAGGAGCTCATATCGCATCCCAACAGCTTCTACGAATGTGGCTATGCAATGCAGCTACAAAGGAGCACCTTACATCACAGCCGAATCACCGCTGCTTGACACTTCCTTGACAAGGGTCCTCGTAATGCTTCGCAACCAGGATTTAAGGGACTTTGGTCAGCAGCCTAACTTGGTCCTGGTATACAGCCTGTGTTCCTTTGTGGTTGCCCTGAACTTGTGACTTTGTCCTGATCCATTGCAACTAGATAGCCGCAGTTGGCGCTTTGTGCTTCTATTTTAATCAAAGTCTTTAAAATTGCATATTGCGGGTTCTACTGACTGGGTTTTTGTTGATTTGGTCTCAAATAATGTATTAAATATTACTCTATTTTGTAAATTGGTGTGAGATTTTTCTTGTGTGGTGTTTTCACTTTATTACTGCTTGAAATGCTGTATACATACTTTACACATTGCCTGTAAGTTAAGCCTGACTGTTTTGTGCCCAGCTACCAGTGAGTTATGCACAAGTTAATATGGGGTTTTATTGTGACTTTACTCTGACAGAAATTGTGGTTGCTACTTAAGAACCCCCCCCTCCCAACAACCAGAAATGCCCTCTTCTTTCAGTATCCATCCTTATGGCTCAGTCAATATGCTTGCTTTTTCTTGAAAGTTTCTCTTGTTGCCCCCAATTCTTTCCTTACTGCTAATGCTGCATGATTGTGCTCAGATGTCTTTAAATCTATTTACCCTGATTTAAAAACTGTCCCTGTACATGTCGAGGTACCGCCATATACGCATCTCAAGTGAGCCTTCCGTTCCCTAATTCTTTTTCTACAATAGAAATATCCTTTCTCGGACAGTAGACTGTTTCCATTTCTAAATCTGATAAAAGTAGCTTTCTCATCGATTTCCATGTTTTCCTCAAGTAAATAAATCTAAAACATAATTATTATAAGTTGTTCTTAGAATGGTTTTGGCATTTAGAATTAGTGTATCAGTAAAATTACTTGTACTGCTAGTCGTTTCCTTTTATCACAATTCCTTTTTTATTTTTTTTACTGAAGAATATCAATCGTCTAATCAATTTTTTTCTACATAGCTGTCTTTAATGAAAACATAATATTACCTGTTTACTTTATGTTTTGAAAGTATATTTAAAAAAATGATCTGAGTATTTCTCTTACTCAATCCGGTGTATGACGTTTTCAATTTACGTCACCTTTTACAAACTTTCCTCTTTTTCATGGAATTTGTTGATAGATACAAAATTCCCATTTGACAAAAGCATGGGCAAAAATACTGTAAATGTACTTATTTGTTAAATTTTTGAAGTAGTATATTTCCCTTGTACTTTTACATTTCAAATGTACGAGTTATTTAGTGAGTAATGTTCACCCTAACTCATTCTTGTGGTTTCGAGACACTCCTGTTTTTTTAAAAGATATTTTTATTAGGTTTTGTATTTTATTCCAGTGGAGCTACGAAAAGCAAAATACAGACATTTTACGCAACTGGAAGTAACTTAGGCAACACATTACATCGTGCAATAATGTCTTCCCCAGTTAAGAAGGTAATTCGTAGTCTTTTCATGTGAATGAAAGTGACTGTGGCTGTTTACCGGCTGGGTAATCACATGCAATGTGTAAGTGGGGATTATTCGGTTGAGGTGGTGGGAATGGATTTTGGGGGTTGCCAAGTGTGTCAGGTGGCTGCTGTTCAAGGAGAAGGTGAACACTTCGTTTCGCTCTTTGTATGTAAAAAGAGCTGCTTTGGGAAATCAGATAAAATAACTATTTGGGAAAGAGAGGGGAGGGGTGAATTCTGGAGTTGGGAGTGGAAAGGAAAATCCTGGAGCCACTTGATTGTATGGAGCTCCTGGTGACAGTGATCTCTTAAAGGGGAGTGGCATGGGGCTTGCTTCAGCGAGGGAAATAGGGGGGGTGGAGGACAAAGGGAAAAAAAGTTTGAGTCACCATCGAGATATAGACACCTGTGTTAGGGCAAGTGTGTATGTTCGGGGAACTGAGAGGTGTTGCATGAGTAAACTATAGAGAAGGTGTGATGCCTTTGTCAAAATGCCCTGAGGCACGGCCTCCTGTCAGGGTGGGGAAGGCACCACATTAACTTGATGGATGACATTTATGTTTTGTGGTTGCGGTCTCTTGGGTGGAATCACCTGCTGTCAGGGCCTCATATTGTAGTAACATCACATCCCAAGCCGCTGCAATGGGGCATCATTGAATACAGCGAGCCTCCTCCAAGTGCAGTGCGGTGCTCTCAGCCTCACCCCAACAGGTCACTGCTGATTGCCATTGGGCCTGCGATGGTGGGTGTGGGGCCTTCCAGTGCAAAGTGAGAAGACATTTGGCCAATAGGATGGCAATATTAGCAAATTGGGTTCTCACTTTGTGTTTTTTCCGTTGTGGGAATAGCCCTAGAGCTGAAGCTTCCCATGGTTTTTGAGTGTGGTAAGTTCTGTGACTGTGGCAAGAGTGGTATGTACCTCACCCCCAAAGCTTGTCAATGTGTAGCAGGACCAGAGAATTTGTTGAAAGTCCGCCACGGGGTCAGAGCATCTCGGACACGTAAGGTGCACCATTGGGAACATTCTGTTGGGATGGACAGGGGTGTGGTAGGCCCGGTGAAAAAGCATACATTGAATATTTTTGAAGTGTGCATCACTGGATACTATCTTGAGGGATTCCAAGGCACTGGCCTTGGAATCATGAAAAGGCCTCCAAAGATTCTCCTCCCAGCACTGCCTGAGGTGTGTCAGGGGTGTGTTGACGTGTTCTGACGGCTTCATAAACCCAAGTGATGAGATGTCACTCACGTCCCATGAAATATAGTGTATGTATGTCTTCATGTGTAGGTGGTTCTTCTAAAAGGGGCCCCCACAGGGAGTGCATCAAGGCTAGTAGGTGTCTGTTTGTGAGGAATTGTCATGGGGGATGGCATAATCCTGGCAGGGCTGGTCAAATGTCAGAAGCTGGCTGTCCCAGAAAAGGTCCCCCACAGTGCCAAACCTGTGGGCCTGCCATTCTGTAAGCAGGTCAGTTGTGAAAGGGCCCTGAGCACTGGGGAGGTCCTGTAGTCGGATGTTAGGGGAAAATTGAATGGTCTTGTCTATTAGGTGAAAGATTCTAGTTAGACATGTCTGCACTAGCCACCTAGTAGGGACCAGTTGTGATGCAGTTTAATAGTGGGATGGAAACGCTGTTGCAGTATGTGAGTGGGCCTTCATGAGTAGTGCCAGCCAGCAAGCCAACCATTGGAGTTGGGCCGCTAAGTTATAAGATTCAAAAGAGGGGGCCCCCTGACCTTTCTGACCTACTGGCAACTGTTGTTTGTGAAGTACAACCCGTTGTCATTCCAGAATAGATCACTCATCAAGTGTCTAGATCCGGGGAGAAGCGGCATGGGGAAAAACTGGTATATAAAAGAAATAATTTATCAATCTGGGGAGGATTATAATTTGTGACAGTGCAATCTTGCCAGTAAGGGATAGGGGGAACCACTGCCAGAAGTGTTCCTGGGAGCACAGCATGGTATACATCCTTTTCAGGATGCTCTCAAATAATTCTTCCTGTGAGTGATATAGTCTAACTCCTAGATATCCACGGTATGTGGCCTGCCAGGTTAAAGGTGCAGGAATGATGACTGGGTGGGGCAGGGTTTTGCCTCAGAACGGGAAAGTATAAGACTTTCCCCAGTTACCTCAGTTCTGAAAGGCGGCCGTCAAAGAGGAGGTGTCTACTTGCATAGAGTAGGACATCATCAGTGTAAAAGGATACTGTATGTGTGTCTCCGTGTAGCTGTGTCCCCCAAGCAAGGTTCTTCCTTCTGAGGCAATGTGCCATTAGCTCTATGGATATGGAGAACAGGATTGGGGAGAGTGTACAACCCTGCCATGTGCCACGATTAACTTGAAAGGGGGGTGAGATTAGGCGCACAAATGGGCCCTTGAAGAGGGATTTGTGTATAATAGTTTGGTATAGGTTATGGTGGGTGGACCTAGCACAACCGCTTGTAGGGTCGCAAACAGGTACTCCGATGAGAGGGAATTGAAAGTTTTTCCAAAATTGAGTATCAGACAGGCTGCTCTGGGATATAGTAGGGAATCCTGATCCATAACAGGGAATAGGCAGCCGATATTATAGGATGTGTTTCGGCCCTGCACAAAGCCGTTTTGGTTAGGGTGTATCTGTTCTGGGAGCACTTTCAGATAGCAGTCCACTAAAACTCTGCCCAGGGTCTTATATTCTGTTCTCAACATGGCTATTGGGTGATAGGGAGAGAGACTGGCGGGGCCCCTGTCTGGTTTCAAAAGGGAGATGAGTAGGGATTCCTATAGGGAGCTTGGTAAGGAGCCTGTTTTCAGGTCCTCATTATACACTACCACTAATTGGGGAGCCATGAGGGCAGTGAAGAGTTCATCATATTCAGTGGGAAGCCCATCCAAACCTGGGATCTTGTTGTGGGAAAGGTCATGAATCACCTGTCTCGCCTCTTCTGTGGCGATGGGTCCATTAAGATCTTCCCACTGGGCTCTGTTTATGATTGGGAGGGAAAGGGGATCAAGAAAATGTCTAATTGCATTTGATTGTGAGATGGGCGGTTGGCTGCAGAGGTCAGAATAGTACATGTTGAAGGCCTGCGGGAAAGTGGACTGTGAACATATTGTCTGGCTTGTAGTCAAGGTCATGACTTGGGTGGGGTATTACTTAAAGTTATAGCAGTGGAGGCACCCCACCAGAGTAGCCTGGCACCTTTGAGTGGCCAGCAGGGCATCTCACGCTGTCTTGTTGCTGGTAGGCCTGTTGTCAAGCTCTGTGACAACTCAGTAGACTTTTTTGAGAGCCTGCAATAATTCGCGTCAGACTCCAGTTATAGTTTGGAGACAATAACGCCTAATAACTATTTTATAAGTATCTCACTCTATCATTTCATTCATTTCATTTCAGTTTTTATAAAGCACAACATTCATCCAACAAGGATAGCATTGCACTATAACTCATCACGTAACATCTCTGGAAATTGGGTGAATGCAAAAGCTGATGTTTACTTTGGAAAGAGACATGTTTTCAGCTTCTTTCAAAATCTGAGATAATCATTTGTGCAGTGAAGATCTATGGGCAATTGATTTCAGTATACTCCCACCAGGTAGGTGAAAGAATCGCTGCCTGTTCTTACTTTTTTCACCTGCATAGTTCTTGAAACGGCAAGATTTGCAGATCTCAAGTTTCTCGTAGGAGTATAAAACTCCATATTATATTGAAAAGTCACAGGGCCAACGTTATGACAGGCCCGGTGTGCATGACATAAAAGTTAGAATTTCACCCTTATCTGGGCGGCAACCAGTGGAGATTCCTAAGTCAAGCAGAAGAAGAACTATACCTAGCTTTGTCACAGATACGTATCGTGGCCATATTTTGAATCACCTGTAGGTTGGAGAAAAGGTGGTCTGACATCCCTACATGTAAGGCATTTTCATAGTCCAATCTACTAACCACCAGGGCCTGTACAGTGGTTTTGCGCCAATCTATAGGGATCCAGCAGACCAATTTGTTGAGAAGTTTCAACAAACCATAGCATTTGCCACATGTGGCAACGACTTGTTCCTGCATGGTTAGAGACTCTTCAATTAGCATTCCTAAGTTTTTTTACCGTTTTTGTAGGCTTGGGGGCAGGCCCAAGGGATGCCACCCACTATGATGCATACCAAATGTCATGGGCACCGCCTAGAAGCAGAATCTCTGTTTTTTCAGCATTCAATTTTAAAAAATGCATATTTATCCATCTTACTACTTCCTCTAGATAGCTGGATAAATTCTGTCTCGTTTGTTTGATCTCCTCAACTATAATAATGACCAATTGTGTGTCATCAGCATACGAGCCAATTTCAAAGGCACACTTTCACACCAACTTCGCGAGGGCTGCAACATAAACTTTAAACAGTGTTGGACTTAGTGATGAGCCCTGTGGCACCCCCAAATAGAACTGTGGGGGGTAGATCTTAGCAATCCCAGCTTAACTGACTAAGATGTATTACTAAAAAATTAGGCAAACCAGCGCAGTACTATCAAGTGAATCCCAACTTCATGGAGCTTCTTTATCAAAAGGCTGTGTGCGACCATATCAAATGCTGCAGATAAATCGAGCAGGATCAAAACAACTGCTTTGCCCTGATCCACTCTTTGTCTGATGCTATCCCAAACAACCAGACGGGTAGTTTCTGTACTGTTCTGAAATCTGTCTGAGAGGGGTTTAGCATATTGTTATCTTCCAAGAAAGCTGTCAGTTGACTATGGACAAGTCTTTAAAATGTTTTAGACATATATGTAAGAAAGGAAATAGGTTGGTAATTTGATTATAAAAAAAGCCTCAATTCCTGCCTTTTTGCTAAGGGAAGAACCAAGTCTTGCGTCCATATGTTGGAAAATCTAGCATTTCTTAATTTAAAATTTGAAAATTAGAGGGAAATGCAGGCAAAGAATGGAAGGCAAATGAGAGAAAATAAAGTTGGGACACGGATGGAGAGGAGAACCCGATTTAACTTCCAGCATAGCTTCCTCCACCTGTTCCCTTGTTAGGTTAGTAAATTCCCCGAAATGTACTCTTGCATCCGGGTGTGGCCCTAACTGACTCTAATCTAATGGGGGACAAAAGTAGAATAAATAATATTGACTTTTCCTGAGAAAAAGTTAGCAATGTCTTCATAGTGTGATGTTGAGGTGGAAATAACTTATGACAGGCCAGTTGGCTGTCAGAGCTCTTTAACACTTTAAAAGAGCTATTTGCTGGAGCCTCTGTTATATTCCAGTCTCCTAATAAAAAACATGTTTGGGCTGTCTTAACCTGTCAATGGTATGCATTTAATTGCTGTTTATAAGTTTCTCGATCATCATAGTTTTCTGTGAGGCGCCACTTTTTCTCAGCTGATATACACTTCTTGTTTTCAGATTTTAATGCCAATGAATACGTTGGCTGAGAGGGATTCTGTCCATGAAATTGCTTAGTATTCAGTAGGGGGCAACCTGTCATGAGATTTAGAGACAGCTAAATTAAATTTTGCTAAGTAGGTGTCCAAAGTGATATCTGGATTGAAGTTTGGTGGAGAAAAGTGTTCATTAAAAGATTTAGGTGGTCATTATGACATTGGTAGTAAATGACGCTTACCGCCGCAGTGACGGCCACCAACATACAGCTGCGGAGGCGAACATAAATTCATCAAATTATGCCACACACGCGCACACACCAATCCAACAGAATACTGCCACATACACAAATCTGCCAGCCCAGAGATCAGTGCTAAAGTGGCAATACCAACACCCATACCCTTCCACCAACAAAACTACGCCGACCACATTATGACCCACGAATCACCATGGTGAACATTCAATGGAGGTAAACACACCATCACACTCAAAATGGACACCCATGTACTAATCTACACAACATTGTCCAATACCAAACACACACACCTGACACTCATACACACACCACACACACCCACCCACAGAACTATAAACACATATCCACATTACCCACAACCCTTTGAGAATACAAATTATTGCCACCAGACTGACACCAAGACCACTGCGACAACTAGACACACACACCATTTACACCCATACGTCCCTCATGCACCCCACTTCACACACCCACCCACAGTACCCAACACCCAGATACTTACACACACCACACAACACCCATGTCCCCATAAAGGCACCCCTGTTTCACAGATGAGGAGTTGCGGGTCATTCTGGAGGAAATAGTCAGGGTAGAGCTACAGCTGTTTGGAGCACTGGTACAGCAAATATCTATTGCCTGGAAGATGGAGCTATGACGGAGAATCGTGGACAGGGTGAATGCCGTGGGACAGCATGCAAGAACAAGGGAAGACACAAGGAAGAGGTGGAACGACCTACGGGGAAGGTACGTTCTGTGGCAGCAAGGAACCAGCTCGCCTTCAGAGGAGTAGCGGTGGATCCCAACCTCCTCCCCCACATCTCACAGCATGGGAGGAGCAAGTCTTGGCATTACTGCATCCTGAGGGACTCACTCTAGTTGCCAGAGGACTGGAGACTGGTGACTCAAAATGTACTACTTATCACACCCCAAACCTGCATGCCATCTCACACCCTCACTCCCATCACTCCACACCATTCCAAACACTGCACCTACACATGTGACTAACCCCAATGCCAAGCCCTGCATGCCATACCAATGCATGGAAAGCCCTCCCAGCCCTGCATGGACACCCATCACAAAGTATGTACAGCATGGAGAACTAACAATCTCACAATACATAACCATACACAAACAAAGGTGGCAGTGCAACAGCAACGATAGAGGGGAAGCTAGGGATGTACAATATGTCACAGACATGAAGCATAATACATCAATTACATCCCCACAGGTGCCCCAGCCAATCTCAGCGGAGAGGAGGTGCCACAACAAACCAGTACCCCAACAGAAGAAGCCCCCAGTGATGACAGGGAAGGGCAAGGAGGCACCACCAGCTGCCCAAGGGAAGGGCAAGGGGCCTGCACCTGCAGGCAGGAATCATAGGAGGCCTGGTGTTGGGACTCATTCGGAGCCCCTAACACCACCCATGGTGGTTCAGCCGTCCGAGGCTGCAGGGGATGGTCAGGAGCCTACCCCCACCACTGCTAGCACCGCCACCAGCCCCACCACTGCCACCACTGAGCAGCCGTCCCTGCCGGCGGGCAGTGTGTAGTCCTGCCTCCATGGGCTGAACTGCATCCTGGCCCCTGCACATCCTGTAGGTGTGACACCCAGGAGAGAGACTGGGACCTTGCACTCCCCAAGATCTGCATCACAGGGCACAACCCCCCCCCCCCAGAACCAGTGAAAGAAGCCATCCACTCTGCCCATCCTTCCTAGGATGAAGCACACTGGGCACAAGGCCCCCTCCAGAACTAGTGGAAGAAGCCATCCACTCAGCCCATCCTTCTCAAGATGACGCATACTGGGCACAAGACCCCTCCAGAACCAGTGGAAGAAGCCATCCATTCAGCCCATCCTTCGCAGGATGAAGCACACTGGGCACAACGCCCCCTCCAGAACCAGTGTAGAAGCCACCCACTAGAGAGACTGTGGCTTTGCACTCCCCAGGACAAAGCAGTGGGCAAACCACACACTTGAGAAACTGTAGCTTTGCACTCCCCAGGACCAAGCAGTGGGCAACCCACCCACTTGAGAGACTGTGGCTTTGCACTCCCCAGGACCAAGCAGTGAGCAAACCACCCAGTTGAGCGAAAGTGGCCTTGCACTTTCCAGGACAGAGTAATGGACATGTAGCCCCCACCAGGAGCATTGGCGTTGTACCATCTTCCAGCTGAGGTTCCCCCCGTTCCCCATCCCCCTGAAGTGCATGTGTATTTTCGACCTGATGTTCTCTCCTTGTTATTGCAAGAGTGAGGTTGGGACTTGGCCTATGTGATGTGGCCCTGTGACCCACGTACATTGAGGATTAGGCAGTGTCCCTACCTTTGTAAATATGTATATACGTTTGTATTTTGATACACTGATTCATGTTATTTAATCGTACTTTCTTCCAATCATTTTGTCCTTGCATTATTTCTGGGGGGTAGGGGATGGATATGTAATGTTACTGCATCTGGTTGTGTGTATGGTGTTGGGGGTGGGGGTGTTGCGTGTTGCGTGTGTGTGTCACTCTCTTTTTCCTCTCCCTTTTGTGCCAGGCTGCAGTACTCACCGTGGTCGTCTTCGCCTGCGTTGGTGGTCATTGTGCAGGAGAAGGTAGAGGAACATCGGTAAAATGTGCAACTCGGACTCAATGGCGGCATAGCTGTTCCTTGAGAGTGTCCAGAGGTGAGTCGTTTCCCTTCTGTGCAGTGTTTCCGCCGTGCTTTTGATGTCATTGGTACCGCCCCAGAAAAGGTGGCGGATTGGCCTCTCACAATATGGTGGGCAGGACAATGTCTTCAGCCTGGCTGTTGGCTGTTATCACCGTGGTGCTTGTTGCTACCGCCGTGTAGGTCGGTATGTTAAAGTGGCTGTCTGTCTGGGCGGATTCCGCTGTGGTCATAATTCCATTTTTTTCACTGCCGGCCTGTTGTTTGTATTACCACCGCTTTATCACCCACCCCTAGGGTTGGAATGAGGGCCAAAATGGCTAAGGCAGGAAAATGGCAACTTTCTAAAAGTGGCATTTTCAAAACTGTAATTTAAAATCTGATGTTATCAGAAATGAGGATTTGTTTTATTGCAATAGATGTATTAAGGCAACTTCAATGTTACCCTAGGGGAAAGGTAGGCATTGCAGTAGTAAACAACAAGTAAACAACAAATGTAAGAGTTTTTCACTATCAGGACATGTGAAACTTAAAAGTACATGCCCTCTGGGTTGTCCAGGGCATACCCTAGGGGTGACTTGTATGTATTAAAGAGTAAGATCTGGAGCCGAAAAAAAGTTTATTTTTCCAGGGTGAAATGTCAGTTTAAAACTGAATGCACAGAATGCAATGGCAGGTCTGAGACAGGTTTTAATGGCTACTCAAGTGGGTGGGACAATCAGTGCTGAGGAGCAAATGGTAGTGTTTAAGTTAACTGTCCTGGGTACATGTAGTACCACTTTACTAGGGACTTACATGGAAATTAATTATGCCATTTGAGGATAAGCTAATTTTAGAATGTTTTTAAGGAGTAAGCTCATACCTTTAACACATCACAATACATACCCATACAAATAATACTCAAAGCATGCAAGTTTCCATCATGTATTTCTATTTGAAGTGTACCCCTTTTCTTTGCTGCAGGTAATTCTAGGTATGCTGTCAGAATCACATTCAGGGAGCACCGGGGCATTCAGAAGTTACTGGGCCCAACCAAAGTGAATGAGGCCTTTTACCCTTGATGTCCTGGGGCCCTCCGTACAATGGATCTCGCTTAACAGGGTCAAGCTCCCCTTCTACACCTGACTCTCAGTTAGTAGCGTAGCAAAAGCAGTCAAGGCTCCTTCGGCTGGAAGTGAAGATACAGTTTAGTGAACACAACTCATAACTCAACTTGAAAGCAGCTCACATAATAAATCAATGCCTAATCAAATACTTATTTTCTATTAAAGAAGTATTTTAATTCTAATTCCACACATGCAAAGGTAAGCAACATTATAAAAGCAATAACACAGCCCCCCTTGAGGTACCTACACTGGTAATTGTCAGGCCACTCCTAGACTACCTAGTTCCCATGTAACAGGTGTGCTGTTATTCCTAAGTCACATGCAGCAACATCCAGGGAATGTAAACTATTAGGCCCTGTTCACAGGGTAGCCCCTCCCCCCTTGGACTCAGGTAGTAAGGTGTAGTCACTTAGGGTCTGATTTATGAAAAGTTAACGCCCCCTTTGCATAATTTCTTGATGCAAAAGCGGTGCAAACTTACACAATATAATTATATTTTGTAAGTTTGCACCGCTTTTGCGTCAAAAAATTAAGTAAAGGCAGTGCTAACATTTCGTGAATCAGGCCCTTTGAGTCAAGTACAGTTGTAAAAACCAAAGGCAGCATATCCCCCATGGCCTAATAGACCCAGCTTCTCAGCTTATCTGCTCTGGCGGTATGAAACCTGGTAGTGGTGCAGCGTGGTCTTGGCTGGAACAGCAAAGTCAGAGTGCATGCATTCACACTTGCAGCTCCTGTCAGGCACCATCTCTCTCTCTCTCTCTCTCTCTCTCTCTCTCCTGAGCGGCACTTACCAGCACCCTGACGATCGGAGTTGGTCTGGCTGAAGCCCCACCCAGTAACTCCTTTTTTTCAGTGCTTGGGGCAGTCTCCTTGCTCCAGTGGGCCTTCTACAGCATTTCTCTGTCCTCAGGCCTCCTCGGATACAAAGCAGGGCTTTGACGGCAACTCTCTGTCCTCAGGCCTTCTCGGATATGAAGGGCCTGATTTATAGTTTGGCAGACAGGTTACTCCGTCACCAACGTGATGGATGTCCCGCCTGCCGTATTACGATTTCCATAGGCTGGTATGGGATCGTAATACGGTGGACGGGATATTCATCATGTTTTTGACTGAGTAACCGCCTCTGCAAAACTCTAAATCAGGCCCAAAGACTCCCTCATCTTGGTTTTAGCAGCAGTTTTGTGTCACTGACCTGTGGCAATAACCCGGACCTCTAGGCTCAGCACTGTGAGCGGCCCCTCCTGGCAAACTAGGTTGCTCTGACGAACCTCAAAGTTGGGTCATACTGGCCTCAGGTTGTCTCTCCCGTGGCCCCTCCATGCATACAGGAATGAGGAAACTTCCTGCACACAGGCAACAGCCTGATTGATGCAACACAGTTCCTTGGCACACAGTGGTCCCTCCTGGCATATGGGGTCACCAAACTCACAATGTATCACATGTGTGACAGCACAATTGATGAGCCACTTGTCTGTGGTTCATGACAGTCCCTACTGGCATACGGGCTCACCAAACTCTCAACAATGCACATGGGAGATGACCTGACCGATGGAGCACTGCTTCTCACACCTCGCTCAGGAGCCCCACACGTCTGGGCTTCCCTCTGGATCTCCCTCCCTCCAACATGTTACTCTCCCTCACGGGCAATGCGGCCTTGATGAGCAGGCAAATACTGGTGCGCCAAATTCCAGGGCATGTGGTCTTGGTTTCCCTGGGTGATGTCCACCAAGTAGTTTACCTCAGAGACTTTCTGAACTACTTTATATGGCCCACACATAGGCCCTCATTCTGACCCTGGCGGTTCTCTACCGCCAGGGCCAACGGGGGCGGGAGCACCGCCGACAGGCCGGCGGTGCTCCCTTGGTCATTCTGACCGCGGCGCTTTGGCCGCGGTCAGAACGGGAAAACCGGCGGTCTCCCGCCGGTTTTCCACTGCCCCTTAGAATCCTCCAAGGCGGCGCAGCTCGCTGCGCCGCCGAGGGGATTCTGACCCCCCCTACCGCCATCCTGTTCATGGCGGGAAAGCCGCCATGAACAGGATGGCGGTAGGGGGGGTCGCGGGGCCCCTGGGGGCCCCTGCCGTGCCCATGCCCATGGCATGGGCACGGCAGGGGCCCCCTAACAGGGCCCAACTATGCTTTTCAGTGTCTGCGATGCAGACACTGAAAAGCGCGACGGGTGCTGCTGCACCCGTCGCACGCCTTCCACTCCGCCGGCTCGATTCCGAGCCAGCTTCCTTGTGGAAGGCGCTTTCCCGCTGGGCCGGCGGGCGATCTGAATCAGATCGCCCGCCGGCCCAGCGGGAAAGTCAGAATACCCCTCGCGGTCTATTGACCGCGGGGCGGTATTCAGGCGGCTTCCGACGGGCGGGCGGCAACCGCCTCCCGCCTAGGTCGGAATGACCACCATAGTCTCCAAACAAATAGGTACAAATAGGCTTCAGCACCAACACCTCCTGATCTTCTTGATACCCAGTCAGCATAGCTTTCTGGTCATACCATTCCTTCATCAGAACTTAGCTAGCCTGAAGGGTTGCCTTTGCCTGACAGTTGGACTGTGCCATCAGTTTCCCGAGGCCAATCACATAGTGTAACAAATCCTTGTATGAGGTTTCCAAGGTTCCCTCTCATCCTTTTCTAAGGCAAGTCGACCACTCACTGGGGGTCCATAAAGTAGTCCAAAGGGACTTAACCCTACTCACTTCTGCAGAATCTCTTGGTAGGCAAATAAGAGACATGGCAGGAAAAGATCCCACTTCCTCCTGAGGTTCTCTGGTAGAGTTCCCATCATGTTATTCAGTGTTTGGGTTTAAATCACTCCATCAAACCATTGGTTTGTGGGTGGTGTATCATGCAGAAGTGGTATGACACACCAGCTTGCTTCATGCTCTTCCGAGATACAGTTTCAGGATATCTGGTGGCATGATCCACCACAACCAAGATATACTTGTTATCTAACTGTGTTGGTGAGAGGGACTGTACCAACTATGTCTATTCCTACCCACTCCAATGGAACACTAGTAGTGCACTAACAGTGCCTTTGTATTCCCTCCTATCTTACCACTCAGCTGCCAAGCCGGTGAGGTTCTACAGAACTGCTCTATGTCTCTGTGCATCCCTGGCCAGTAGAACAGAGGGTCCAACCTATCCTGTTTTTTTCTAATCCCTGAGTGTACTGTTATGGGCACTTCATGGGCTAGTGGCATCAGGAATATTCTGTGCAATAATGGAATCACTTGCTTCTTGACTAGTACCTAGCTCAGGATTTACCAGTTCATTATAAAGTAGACCATCCTCCCAGTCTGCATAGTGTTTCTTGAACACCCCGGTGATGAACTGTTCCTGGCTTCCTTTAAAAGTCCCTCAATCATAGGGCACTTTTCATGTGCCTTGTGAAAAACCTTCCAGTGTGTTAGGATGGATGTGCTTCAGAGCATCAGGGTCTCTCTCGTAAATGTCCATAGCTACTAGGTTGAGTGTAACTGGTCCCTCATGAGTACCTTCACCCACATGTAACATGCTTGCCATCACGGATGTGGCTGCAACAAATTCCTTCTCTGGATAGTTGCTCTTGTATTGTCCTACCTTGTGGTACTTAAAACAGGTCACCATCTTTGACTTAGAATGTCTTCCTTGCCTTCTCTTCACATGATTCTCCTTCTCAAACACACCGGACACACCATTACAATTCCCATGCTTCCTGTACCCTCCTAGAGTCCCATGAGAAGTACCCTGGTCTTTACTTTCTGGTTTGGAACCAGTCTGTGGAGAGTTCGTCTACTGCTTTGGATTAGAACTATGCTGCTCCAGCCCTCTGTGAACCCTGCTAACTAACCACTTATAAGCTGTTGGATTTCTATCTGTCAGATCAGATAGGTAATGCCTAAGTGGGGTAGAGCATTCATCCTTGAGTCATTCTGATACCATCAACTGTTAAGGGAAAGAAAATCCTTGGCCTCTATCCCTCTTGCCCACTCATTCCAATCATACAATATACCAAGATTCCAAGTCTCAAACGGAATGCCATCCAATCTCTTGCAGTCACAGAATCTTTGCAAGTGTTGAGCTAACTTCGGCCCAAGCCTCCTAATGAGAGATGATTTTATTCAATAATAGACCATCTGGTCTACCACAGGCATCCTTCCAATGTTGACTGTCCCTTTCAATGGCATGTGCCACATTAAGGCAGTCACTTCAGATACCTCATTCAAGGCCTGCACCATACAAACAACCTCAAAGCTCACAAACCATTCCAACATATCCTGACTTTTCACATACACATGCATAGGATCTTTTGGAACCTTGGCCATCACCTGGCCTGAACTGGAAGTTGAGTCACTCATCCCAGATTAAGTTGTCATTGCTGCCATCCCAAGTTTCTCTCTCTCTCTCAAGGGCTATATTTTTCCTTTCCAGCTCCCTTTCCTTTTCCTTCTGCTTCTCCTCCCTCTTTCTCTGTTTCCTTCCTTTCACTCTGTGTCACCTCCCTCTATTGCAATATCTCCTCCTGGGCCCATTCTTTCTGTTGCTCCTACCTCCTCTCCTCTTGTTCCCGGTAAGCTAGTCTTAGCTTCTCCCTCTCAAACTCTCTGGCTTTCTCTTCTTCCTCAGCCTTAGCTTTCTGATGTGCCAACTGCAAGCTCAGAGTCTCTTCTAGACTCAACCCATCTAAGTAGATTATTCCTGAAAGTGGCGACGGTGGTGCCCTAGAAATTCGAGGTGGTGTACACACCTGAGATATTCTAGAAAATAAAAGTGGTGAGTGTCTTGGTGGAACTCTGGAAAATGCATTAAGGAACACATTCAGTGTGTGTCTGGGATATATCTGTTCTAACAGAATCCTAGCTCCTGAATCCACACTGCTCACTTCCTGTGATCCTAACATGGTTTCCTCCCCAGAGTCAGCTACAGCCTCCTCCCTTTTATCCAGTACCTGAAACTGGTTCCTAATGAAATTAGCAAGGACCTCTCTGTCCCTACTCCTGGAAATCCCCCCCCTGCCATTTCTACTTAAATCTTTAATCTGATCTATAGGCACGGTGCTGAGGTCAATTCCCAACCCTGTGTTCTCCATTGCCTAAGCGTGTCACCTTTATGTGTTGACAGAAAAAAAATTGGATTTATTATAACACTGCTTCACATTGGTAATGGCCAAAACCACCCATGTATCTTTTGACTCAAAAAAACGTTAGGCGTACTACTGCTAGTCGCCAATTATCAGAAATCCATTCAGGGGACCAAAGAGTATGCTGGGATTACTGTGCCCAACCAAGGTGGTTGAAGCCTTCTACCCTTAATGTCCCAGGGCACACCCTACTATGGATTCTGCTCACCTGTGTCAAGCACCCGCTTTGCAACTGACTCTCGGTTAGTAGTGTAGCACAAGAAATGAAGGATTCCTCGGAGGGAAGTGTAGATACAGTTTAGTGAACATGACTCATAGCTCAGCATGCAAGCAACACACACAGTAAATCAATGTCTAGTCAAATGCTTATTTTGTATAAAAGAAGTAATTTAATTCTGATTCTACACATGCAAAGATACGCAAAGTTCAAATAGCAATAAGATAGGCACACTAGTAATTGTCAGCCCACTCCTAGACTTCCTAGTTCCCATGTAAAAGTTGCGCTGTTATTCTCCAATCACATGCACCAACATCCAGGGAATGTAAACTATTAGGCCCTGTTCATGGGGTATCCGCCTATCAAATTCAGTTAGTAAGTCGGAGTCACTTAGAGTCAAGTAGGATTGCAAAAACCAAAGATACCGTATCCCAGGGGCCCAGGAGGCCTAGTTCTCAGCTTATCCACTGCAGTGGTGCAAAGCCTGGTAGCAGTGAATTGAGGTCCTGGTGTGGATCAGCAAAGTCAGGCTGCACAAGTTCACATGTGCAGATCTGGCAGGCATCGCCTCCCTCTCCTGAACTGCGCTTACCAGCATCCTGACAATCAGAGTTGCTCAAGCTCCAGCCACACAGGGTGAGTTATTTTTCTTCTTTGCTTGGGAATTGATACAGTCTTCTTGCTCCGGCAGGGCTCCAGCAATGTCTCGCTGTCCTCTCACCCCTTGAATACAAAGCCTCCCTTGTCTTGGTTGAAGCAGCAGTTTCGGGTCACATCCAAAGACCTGGGCCTCTGTTCTCCAGTCTCACCTCTCCGAGTGGCCCCTCGTAGCATATGGGGTTTGTAGGAGGTTGGCCTGGTTTGTAGTGGGTACCTTGGGTACTAACATCTTATACCAGGTCCAGTTATCCCTTATTAGTGAAATGTAGTTGTGTTTTAGCAGTTTAGGCTAATAGAGGTAGCTGTAGCAGAGCGGCTTTGGCTGAACTAGGAGACATGCAAAGCTCCTGCAATACCACTACAGTTACAGAGTACTTATACACAAGTAAAGACAATACTCAGTGTTACCAAAAATAGTAGTATATTTTAGTGACACAAGGCCAAAAATATCTTAGAGACAATACTCCTTCTGGAGGTAAGTATTATACACAATATATACTAGATACCAAAATAAGTAATTAGACGTAGGATAGTGCAAATAATAGGAAATGCTTAGAATGCAATGGGAGAAAATAGGTCTAGGGGTAACACAACCCATATACTAAGAAAGTGGAATGCGAATCACAAATTCCCCCCTAGACAAGTGTAGTGTGTAGAGAATTGCTGGGAGAGTAAGAAAACCACAAAGGTTAGTAAAACACCCCACCCCAGAGTCCAGGAAATTAGGAGTAAAATACTACAAGTTTCCTTAGGACATACTACAAGTCGTGATTAGAGTTATTGCAAGAACCAAGCAATACTGCAAGCAAAAAATGGTGGATTCCTGGACCTGAAGACCTATTAAGAGAGGAGACCAAGTCCAAGAGTCACAGAAAATTCCAGGAAGGCCAGGAGCCCCTGCCAGCCTAGAAGAATGTGCAAAAGAGGAGTCTGCGGTTGAAAGAAGACTGCAGAAGAGCACCAAGGAAGATGGCTGCGGGTTCCTGCATGATGCAAAGGATGTGTCACATGGAGATGTTGGATGCAGGTGAGTTGCAGCGCTGGATTCGTCCAACAAGCCTTGGTTCAACCAATGTTGCGGATTGCGTCAAAATGGCGCTGCCTGGAGCCAGGAGGGACCTGGGGGCCTCAACTCAGACTGAAGAGGCAGAGGGGGCTCCCAACACTGGAGGGAACCCACAGATGACCAGGCAGCACCCACGGAGGTCCCAGGACATGGGGGCAAAGAAGGTGCAAATTGTGGTTGTTACAGCTCTACAAAAGAAGGTCCCACGCCGCCGGAGAACAACTCAGTGAATTGAGCATCACAGGATAGAGTGCTTCGGATCTGAGCCAGGCTGTACACAAAGGATTCTTGCAAATAGTGCACAGAGGCCTCAGGAGGTAAAGATGATGTGGTACATAGGGGTACTGTCGCAATCGGGGAAGGCAAGCTCTCACCACCTCCAAAGACAGCAGGACCTTAGGGCAGTCTGTGTCGAAGGAGTCTACAACCTGTGTTCCAAGGAGCATGCTCATCACCAGGAGAGGAGTCTAAGAGAACAGGTCATCATCTTAGAAGGTGCCTGCTGGAGCAGGGAACTGACTCAGTCAATCCATGGGAGATTTATTTTGT
This sequence comes from Pleurodeles waltl, assembly GCF_031143425.1. Lineage (NCBI taxonomy): Eukaryota > Metazoa > Chordata > Amphibia > Caudata > Salamandridae > Pleurodeles > Pleurodeles waltl. Next base: position 416,588,652 of record NC_090444.1, on the reverse strand, counting down.
CCTTCTGGTGCAGGGTGAAGACAGGGAGTCCCCAGAGTGTGCGCACCGTGGAAACTGTTGCAGCTGCTGGCTGGAGCTGAAGATGCAGAGTCGAAGTAGCCCTTCTGGATACTTTGTTGCAGTTACAGTGGTTCCTGGAGCAGTCTGCGGTTGGTCCGAGGTCAGAGGATGAAGTAGTAGTTGTAGTGGTTGCAGGGGATTCCTAATGGAAACTTGCAAGCAGAATCTGAAGAGAAACCCACAGGAGAGACCCTAAAAAGCCCTGAGATGGGGATTGGCTACCTAACCAGGTATGCACCTATCAGGAGGGGTATCTGACGTCACCTTCTGGCACTGGCCACCAGAGGCCTCCAGAGTGTCTTCACACCTTGGAAAACAAGATGGCTGAAGTCTGGGACACACTGGAGGGGCCCTGGGCACCACCCCCGGGGTGGTCATGGACAGGGGAGTGGTCACTCCACTTTCCTTTGTGCAGTTTCATTCCACAGCAGGGACTGGGGGCCCCTGAATCAGTGTAGACTGGCTTATGCAAGGAGGGCACCATCTGTGCCCTTCAAAGCATTTCCAAAGGCTCTGGGAGGCTACTCCTCCCAAGCCTGTAACACTTATTTCCAAAGGGAGAGGGTGTAATACCGTCCTCCCAATGAAAATGCTTTGTTCTGCCTTCCTGGGACTGAGCTGCTCAGACTCCAGGAGGGCAGAACCCTGTCTGTGAGGTGGCAGCAGTTGTAGCTGCAGTGCAAGTTTCAGAGAGCTGGTTTGGCAGTACTGGGGGTCCATGGTGGAGCCCCCAGGATGCATGAACTTGGTTCCCCAATACCAGATTTGGAATGGGGGGACAATTCCATGATATTAGATTCCTTACATGGACATATTCGGGCTTACCATTGTGAAGCAACATATAGGTATTGACCTATATGTGGTGCACGCATGTAATGGCGTCCCTGCACTCACAAAGTCAGGGGAATTGGCCCTGGACTGCGTGGGGGCACCTTTGCTAGTGCAAGGGTGCCCTCACACTTAGTAACTTTTCACCTAGCCTTCAGTAAATGAAAGTTAGACATATAGGTGACTTATAAGTTACTGAAGTGCAGATAATAATGGCTGTGAAATAGTGTGTGGACTACTTCACGCAAACTGCAGTGTCAGTCCTGTGAAAGGGTTTGCCTGAGCTCCTTATGGGTTGCAAAAGAAATGCTGCAGCCCATAAGGATCTCCTGGAACCCCAATGCCGTGGGTACCTAGGTACCATATACCAGGGACTTATAAGAGGGGGTTCAGTGTGCCAATTGGAATTGGTAAATTAAGTCACTAATCTATAGTGACAAATTTGGAAGTAGAGAGAGCATAAGCACTGAGGTTCTGGTTAGCTGAGCCTCGTGACGCAGTTAAGCATTACTGACAACACACACATTAGGCCACAAACTATGAGCACTGAGGTCCTGACCAGCAGGATCCCAGTGAGACAGGCAAAACACACTGACATATAGGGTTTTCACTATGAGCACTGGGGTCCTGGTTAGCAGGATCCCAGTGACACAGTAAAAACACACTGATACACACGCACAAACAGGCCAAAAGTTGGGGTAACCATGCTAGAAAGAGGCTACTTTCTCACATGACCCCCCAAACGAAAGACAATAAGGCTAACCTTGGCCAGTTGAGACTTTATTGTCTAAGTGGTGATAAGTGGAGAGTAGATTTGCAATAGAGTGGTTACCCCCTTTATCATCCACTGTACGGTTACTACCCTGAGGGGATGGAAACCACCCTGTTTGGAGATTGTTACCTAACCAACAGTGTGATTGTAAATTCTCAGAGTTCCTATTAGTATGTTTTAAAATTGGGCAGTGGGATTGGTCCACTGGGCCTATGTCAAAGGCAGGAAATGCTAGACAGGGATGCTGTCTCAACAAAGCCATAGCTGGGCAAAACGTTTGTCATATGGCTGTAAGAGGGAACAGGGTTGCTGTTTCTCTTGAGTTGGAGCAGGCCAGCGCTGCTGTCCTATAAGCTCCACACTAGGACAGGGTTGTTGTCCTAAGTGTTTAGAGGCAGTGCAGGGCTGATGCACTAAGGTTTCTCTGGGAGGGGTGGAGGGATGCTCCATATTTACCAAAATGGTGCAATTTTGCACATCTGCTTTAGTAGTTCCACAGAGAGGTACTTTTACCACTCGGAGTTCAGCTGTGGTAGCTGATGGCTCCCTTGGTACAGGTTCCTCCCCAGGACAGGTTTCTCCCACCACAGGAATGGTATTTGCAGTGGCAGCGTGGGGGTGGGATACTTTGATACTCTTCTTACCTGTTGGTGGAGAGGGATCCTGAGATTTCAGGCCTTTTTCTCTCCTTTGCTTTTTCATTTCACCAGAAATGAGAGGAAGCAATTCCTCAGGGATACCCAGCATGGATGCATGGGCACTAAACTCTACCTCAGCCCAACCTGAGGCCTCTAGGTCATTTCCTAAGAGACAATCTACAGGTAAGCTAGGGGATACCACCACCTGCCTTGGGCTAGTAACTGTACCCCAACTAAGTTGAATTACAGCTAAGGGGAGAGACTGCGTGGAGTCATTGACATCAGTAACCTGGTACTCCTGTCCAAGGAGGTGTTGTGCAGGTGATACCAAGTTTTCAGTCACTAAAGTGACACTGACAACTGTGTTCCTGTAGGCCTGGGCCTCAACACCATTTATTAAAATTGACTGCCTGTATTTATCTATTTTAAGGGGACAAACAGCCAAGGTGGCAAGGCCAATGCCACCAGGTGTGACAGAAACTGTCTTGGGACTGGCTACCCCGGTTTCTATTATGGTCCCAAAAGTGAACCCAACTACACCTTTCGTTTAACTATTGCCAAAAGTCCCACCACTATTACCGCTACTGCTAGGGACATTAGAGTTTGATGTATTAGTGTCAGGGGCTTTACCTGGGCAGGACTTATTCCATGGCCAATGGCCTTTACCTCTGCACGCAAAGCACCAAGGCTTTTTCTGATTGTGTGAAGAGTGTGAAGAAGTTGAAGAAGATGATTTATCCTAGGGGAGTGTTGTGGACCTGAAGACGGATCTTTGTGCTTACTTTTATCACCATGCTTGTCCTGAGATTTTTCACCATCTTTCTTTTTGCTGTCTTTGTCACCCCGTGTATGAGATTTTCTGCTCACCCTTGTTCTGACCAATTTGTCCGCCTTTTTTCCCAATTCTTGGGGAGAGGTCAGATCTGAGTCCACAAGATACTGATGTAACAAATCAGACACACAATTGTTCAATATATGCTCTCTCAGATTTAAGTTATATAGGCTTTCATAGTCAGTCACCTTACTGCCATTTAACAAACCTTCTAGGGCCTTCACTGAACAGTCTATAAAATCTGTCCAATCCTGTGATGACTCCATTCTGGTCTCTCTGAACTTTATTCTATATTGTTCAGTGGTTAAGCCCAGACCATCTAAGAGTGCACTTTTGAGTATGTGGTAGTTATCTGCATCATCCTCCCTGACAATAAGGAGTCTGTCTCCCCCCTTGCCAGTGAAAGATAGCCACAGGATAGCAGCACACTGAACTTGAGGGACCCTCTGAACTTTACAGGCCCTCTCAAGTGCAGCAAACCACCTATAGATCTCATCCCCATCCTTGTAAGGGGCAACAGCTTTGTGCAGATTTCTGGAATCATATGTAGGTTCCCTAACACTGGAGTTCCTGATACTGCTGCTGCCACCATGGGGAACTAACCCCAAACCCTGCCTTTCCCTTTTCAAAGCCAGGGATTCCCTGTCAAAAGCCACCTGTTGCTGCTGTAGCCTCAGTCGGGCCTCTTCTAACCTTAGCTTTCTGAGTTCCCTATCTAGGGACTGGTCCTCAGGGTTAGAAGTGTAGGATGCTTCTGAAACAGAAGTAACATTGGAATTGGCAGAGTCTGATCTTTCTCTAACTGGAGCCACCCTAGTGACCTGGCCTCTAGGTGTGAAGGGAGTCCTACTAGTGTGTGAACCCTTCCCACTCCCAGCTACACTAGCGTGTTTGTTGACAGAAAGATCAGTGCAAGGACCCTCCCCAGGATTATCAGAATGCTCCTCGGAGCCTGCCTGGTTGGAATCTTCCTCTCCTTCCCCATCTGGCTGGTCTGACCAGTGCTAAGTCCCCGGTCATCCTTCAGGAGAAGATTTAAAAGGAATTCCTTATTGGGGTTCTTTCCAGTCCCTACACTCCTTTCAGTGCAGAAACCCCTCAAACTTTGAAAGTTTAGATTCTCATATGTTGCCGTCACAGCTCTAGGGGTAGGACAGGGAGTAAAATGTTAGAGGACTAACAGGCCTAACCTTTTAGAGAAAAGAAAAAACTTTTCAGAAACTTTGAAAAACTTTTGCAAATTTTAAATAACTTTTTAGAAAGTTCAAAATTACTTCTAGGTACAGGTATGTATAGCTATAAGTATTGGAGCAAGCTTTTCTTGTGAAAAGCGCTAGTAACAAAGTGGTAAAGCAATTGTAAGTACTTATTCCACCGCTACCACCAATTTAGGAGGTTGGCTTGGTTTGTAGTGGGTACTTTGGGTACTTACACCTTATACCAGGTCTGGCTATCCCTTATTAGTGAAATGAAGTAGTGTTCTAGGCTGAAAGAGGTAGCTGTAGCGGAGCAGCTTAGGCTGAACTAGGAGACCTGCAAGGCTCCTGCAATACCACTGTAGTTGCACAGTACTTATACACAAGTAAAGACAATAATGAGTGTTACCAAATGACACAAGGCCAAAAAAATCTTAGAGACAATACTTCTTCTGGAGGTATGATATACATATATATACTAGACACCAAAATAAGGTAAGCAATTAGACATAGGATAGTGCAAACAATAGGAAATGCTATAGAATGCAATAGGAGAAAATTGGTCTAGGGGAAACACAACCCATATACTAAGAAAGTGGAATGCAAATCACTAATTCCCCCATATACAAGTGTAGTGTGTAGAGAAATGCTGGGAAAGTAAGAAAACCACAAAGGTGAGTAAAATACCCCACTCCAAAGCCCAGGAAAGTAGGAGTAAAGGACTACAAGTTTTCTTAGGACACACTGCAAGTGTGCACGAACCAAGCAAGACTGCAAGCAACAAATTGTGGATTTCTGTACCTGAAAATCTGTAAAGATAGGAGACCAAGTCCAGAAGTCGCAGAAGATTCCAGGAAAGACAGGAGCCCCTGCCAACCTAGAAGAAGATGCAAAAGAGGAGTCTCTGTTTGGAAGAAGACTGCAGAAGAGCACCAAGGAAGATGGCTGTGGGTCCCTGCGTGATGCACAGGATGTCTCATGTGGAGATGTTGTACGCAGGCAAGTTGCAGCGCTGGATTCGTCCAACAAGCCTTGGTTCAAGCAATGTCGCAGATTGCGTCAAAATGGCTCTGCCTGGACCCAGGAGGGACCTGGGGGTTTCACCTTGAACTGAGGAGACAGAGGGGGCTCCCAACACTTGAGGAAACCCACAGATGACCAGACAGCACCCATGGGGGTCCCAGGACACAGGGACAAAGAAGGTGCAAATTGTGGTTGTTGCAGCACTACAAAAGAAGGTCCCACACTCCCAGAGAACAACTCAGAGAGTTGAGCGTTGGAGGATAGAGTGCTGGGGACCTGGGCCAGGCTGTGCACGAAGGATTCTTACAAATAGTGCACAGAGGCCTCAGGAGGTGAAGATGACATGGTGCACAGGGGTACTGTCACAATCGGGGAAGGCAAGCTCTTACCTCCTCCAAATTTGGACAGCAGGACCTTAGGGCAGTCTGTGTCAAAGGGGTTCACACCTGTGTTCCAAGGTACACGCTCATCGCCAGGAAAGGAGTCCAAGAGAACTGGTCGTCATCTTAGAAAGTGCCTGCTGGAGCAGGGAAGTTACTCCATCACTCCACTGGAGATTTCTTCGGTCCTTCTGGTGCAGGGTGAAGACAGGGAGTCCCCAGAGTGTGCACACTGTGGAAACTGTTGTAGGTGCTGGCTGAAACTGAAGTTGCAGAGTCGAAGTAGCCCTTCTGGATATTTTATTACAGTTACATTGATTCCTGGAGCAGTCTGAGGTTGATCCGAGGTCAGAGGATGCAGTAGTAGTTGCAGAGGATTCCTGATAGAAACTTGCAAGCAGAATCTGAAGAGAAACATACAGGAGAGACCCTAAATAGCCCTGAGAGGGGGATTGGCTACCTATTGAGGTATGCACCTATCAGGAGGGGTCTCTGACGTCACACTGGAGGAGCTCTGGGCACCACCCCTGGGGTGGTGATGGACAGAGGAGTGGTCACTTCTCTTTCCTTTATACAGTTTCGCGCCAGAGCAGGGACTAGCTGCAGTCCAAGCCTCAGAGAGCTGGTGTGGCATTGAATTGGCTCCCCAATACTAAATTTGGAATGGGGAGACAGTTCCATGATCTTAGACACCTTACATGGCCATATTCGGGCTTACCATCTGTAAAGCTACATATAGGTATTGTGCCCCCACGCAGTCCAGGGCCAATTCCCCAGACTTTGTGAGTGTGGGATGCCATTACATGCAAGGACTACTTATAGGCCAATAACGGTATGTATGCATGCAGCGCCACCCTGCTGATTACGATCTGGTTCTCCACCAGCCTTTTAAAGGTGGTATCACTGCGATGAAAAGGCATGTGGAGAACAGGTGCAGAGGGCCACAGGGAGGCCCCTGCATTGCCCATGCGCTTTGCATGGGCAGTGCAGGGGCCCCCCGTGCAGCACCCTCCCATTGATCACTGTCTGCTGTGCAGGCAGTCCCCAGTGGCAGCAGCATTGCCGCTGACTCGATTACAATGGTGCCACCAATTTACCGCTGGGCTGAACCTTGGTTTCCCCCGTCAGCCCAGCGGGAAAGTCGTAATTGGGCCAGAGGGGAGGTAGCTAGTATGGGGGAAACCTCTCCACAGGAATTTCAGCAGATTGGTCTTCCTGTCCTATGAACTCATAATGAAGCTCATAGTCACTAATGCTACTCTGACGTAACTGCTGCGTGGTTCAATACGGCAGTACAATAGTGCGTTGTGTGCAGTGTGCATCTGCTTCGGGTAATGCAGCACATACAAAGTTGTCAATGCATGGCAAAATTAAAATCTGTGTTTTCTTTCCAACCCAGTGCCCACCCTGTCCCCTCCTAGTTCTTCAGTCCATAATTTCTTTTCAAAGTTCTGTTCCAGCCACCGAAAACAAAATTGAAAAATCCCTTGTATGCGCCACATTCATGTATAATTAACTAATATTTCAGGGCTTCCATAATGAATTCATACCAGTTCAAATTTTACCCTTTCGACATTCGTCAACTACAGTAAGGCATCTATGGCCAAAAAATGGCCACATCAAATTCCAATGGCCCTAGGGGACCAGCAATTTACTACTACAGAGTCACTCTACTTTTTGAAAAATTATTTGCACTGAGCAGGTTTATAATTTGTTATGTTCCTTTTTCTTTCCTGCTGGCTACTCCTGGTGGACATCATCCAACTTGCCAGGAGATTGCAGCCCAGCTGCGGTGGCAGAGACTGGAGGGGACCCACAATGAATATCAGTGAATGGTGGCCCCATCAAGAGGAGGAGGATGAGAGCGAGACAGCAGTGGCCATCGGGTCTAGCTCCTCCAACCGACCACCAACGTCTCCAGCCTCCCAGTGAGACCATCATCGCAGGTGGCAGCCCGCATCAGCCCCTCCCCATTCAACCACTGCTGCCCCCCTCTACTCAAACTGCATTTTCCAGTACTACATCCTCCAACACCTTGCACACTAGGACCGCTGGATGGCACACATGGAGGCAACTCCTGAAGATCTTCAGACCCGTGTTGAGAATGCCCACTTCTGACTCTTATTAAAAAAAAATAGTTTCGGTGGGAGGGACATTTATTGTGGGTGGAGAGCATAGGGAGGGAGTTGAGGTGGGTTTTTCCAAGAACATTACTTATTTCCAATTGGACTTTTCATTGGATATTATGGGAATGGGGGTATTTGTTTGGGGAGAGGGGCGGGCCTGTTGTGGGTGGAAAGGTGGGTTTTTGTGTTTGCTTAAAATAAAGGGGATAATTTATTTTACTTGATTTATGCCTCAAATGTTTATTTTGGTGTTTTAGTTTGCACTGCTGTCTTTTAGTGTACCCTGTTTTTTAAATCCGCTAAAAAAGTGTAATCTCATTTAATTATACTCTTACTCCATTGCCCTCTGCAACTACATTGACCACTAGGGGATGATTGCTGTTGCCTATTTTGCGTAGGAAAACTTAGATACACATAGACAAGGAAGACAACAGCTTCTTTAGTAGGAGTTAATTGCTAAGTAAATAAGTTAACTTCCATCCATAGTTCTTCTCTTACCTGAATAGATGAAGGGAGGGAATCTTCTTATTGCAGGGTTTTTCCTAAGATGTCATCTTAAGTGGGTGGTCGGTAGCAGTAGTATCAGGCTAACGCATTAACAGGGAAGCCAGAGGTACCACTCCCGCCTATGCAAAATCCAACTGCAGGATTAATCGTATGGTTATCCATCATTGTCAACTAGATTGAAAGAAAACAGAGAGTTAGTCGGTCATATAATATTACATAATAACTTTAGGAAGACTGTGACCAGACTACGCCATTACATTATTTGACAGACAACAAAGAAGATCTGATTTGATAATAAAAAAAAACTAGCAATAGCAACTTCTGAGCAATGGTGTGGAGCTAGCATTTAAAAACTAAAGTTAGGAAATGAAATCATGCAGTCAGAAGAAGTGGGCTCAAAGTCAAGACAAGGTTAAGCAGTTACACAACACACAACACGCCTTAATGATGATGGGGGCAGTGTTGAAAATTGCTCAGGTTATAGAAGGGCATGCATTGAGTTGGTGTTACTTTCATCACATCCACCCCAGCAAGTGTGTGATCCATTTATGGTGTATATTTAAGTCACACATCAAAAAATCATACAGTCCAGGGGAAAAGGGTTAGGGAGCTTGATCATCAATCTGTTGTGAAAGAAAACAATGAAGGGATAAGTATGACACAGTTCATTTAAATACATTTCAAACAGTCTTTCTGCCTGAGAGAGACCCAAGACAGTGTACTCTAAATGATATGTCTTCTAGGTTTGAAAATACAGATTATGGGGGACTGCTTAAAGTATCTCACCCAGTTCGATAAATTATGATTGTTAAAAAGGAAAATTATGCTGTATTGACAAATTGGCGGTGCATCTCCATTCTTCTTGGAATGTCTGTCACTCTTGGATAAATGGCTGAACCTGTCTGGTGGGTAAGCTGGAGTCTTGATCTTTCACCAATTTTTATTCATGGAGGACTAGGAAAAGGCCTGAATATTGAAAAAAACAGTAACCTTTTTAAAGAGTAAAGAAGAAGGACAAAAGGATTTGTAGCAAGGTAAGCTTCATGAGGAGTCAGGAGTGTACCAAGAAGACTCAGAGGCAGAGCAAGAATGTAAAGAAGAGTGTAACATGTGAGCCAGAAATGCAGCAAACACACACTCAGCAGCATTTCTCAAATCAACGTATCTCTCTCCAGTCCATAGAGCGGACTGAGTACTAGGCCTCAGAGTCTTCGCATTGCTGTTGAAGAACAAATAGTGAAACAGAACTGGCGTTTATTGTGTAGATTTGTGCTTGGTAAATAAAGTGACTAGTCTGGGTGAAGAACCAGAAAAAAGGAGTGCACACTGCAGGTAAATTTCGCTAAGCTTGAAAGACCAATCACCTTCAGGAAAAATGATCACCCATCAGCCCGCAAACATTCCAAATCATCAGAAACAAGTTTACAAATGTGTTGAACTCCCTCCCTCACTGTCGGACAGCCACCCCATACATCATCACTCACAGTCACTCAATATATCATCACTCATTGGTGCAATTATTAGTGGTTAACTCTTACAACCAAGCATGGTGGTTTAACAAAATATCTCGTCTTCCATGGTATCACCAACACTTTGGAATTTGTCATTGGCACGGACAGTCTTTCAAACAGTGATCTTCTAGGGCATCCCTGCTAGGTGATGTTAAAAGATAGGATAGGCAATGGCATGTGAGGGAGGAGGCACCGTCTCTAATGTCCTGAAGGGTATGTGGGGGCTTCTTCATTCTACATGGGTCCAACTCCAATCCAGTCTTGTATGTGACTATAAAATGGTGGGGAAGTATAAATCCGACACAAACAAAATCTTTTACTAGCATTTGTTTTTGCAAATTAAGAAAGAAAAAAAGAAGTTCACCCAGAAGTTGGTCAGCTAACACATTTGATTCTGACCAATCATCCTCTTTCTGCTCCTATGGTGTTTTAGGAACCGTGTAATCAGATGGTATAAAATGTTGGTTCATTTTGATCATGGTTAATCTCTCCATGTTTTGAGGTGAGAGACTGGTTCTTCTTACTGTAACAACTGCACCAACTGCACTGACCACCCGTTCAGCAGACCACTGGCTACAGGACAACTTTATTGTCAGCCTGCTGAGCTCTGGTCATTGGTGAATCTTCCCATACCAATACACCACCAGGTTTTGATCCGCATACACCTCTTTTGGGTCATCCAGATACCCTGGAACAGACGTAATGGTCATTGGTGCTGCCACTTGCTCAACCGCTTTTGCCTTCCCCTCTGCACTGGGCTTAAGTCCTGCCACTTAAAACCAAGCCAATGCAGGTTGGGTCGGATTCTTCTTTTGCTGTTGTCACCAGTGTTCTTGTTGCTGGTGTTGGCTGCTGTGAGACAAGATTTCCCTCTCTCGAAGTTGAAGGTGGCACTTCAGAACTGTGGAGTGGGACTTTAAGTTCCAGCCTTTCTTCTTCCAGTTCTCCGGCTTACTCAAGAATCCACGTCTTGTAATGTGAAACATCCCCTTCAGAAAAATGAATAAAAGTGGGAAGATTTTTTTTGTAGCATGGATCAAGTAGGGTGTCACAGACGTACGTTTTGGAGGGTATAATGTAATTTTGGAGCCTTACATTACAAGTCAAGCAATAGCTTAGGCTCTCAACCAAGGCATGCACTTTTTGTTTTTTGTTCGCACCCCCGAATATGAACCTTTTAGACACCTTCTTTAGCTAGTCATGTAGCAGATGCAAAAATGGGATAGTTTGGCCTATTGTATTGTCCTCATTGCTAACTTCCCACGTGAAAACCTAAAAAAGGGAGCAGCATCTGACTGGACCCCATTTGTCCCCATTTATAGTTGAATCTTTCACAATTGCATCAGATCCTCTTTGAATGACATAGGCATTGACCTGTTTGTACTGCTCATACAGATGTTACAACATATAATAGGTTGAGTTCCAACATGTTGGCACCTCCTGTATCAGGGCTTTAATTGGTACGCTGTTACCACACTGAAGAATTCACAACTGCTTTGGGCTTTAAAAGAATGGCTGAAATGAGTGCAGATGCGCCTGCAGGTGGTCAGTCTGTTGCTGATTATGTCTTTCTTTTTAATAAAGTCTTGCACAATGAGGTTGATGCAGAGCGCCAAACACTGGACCATGAAATAACCACCGTCTGCCATGGCCTTGAGTATGTAGCTGCCATTGTTTTTGGCAAATTCATATTGAAGACTTCTAGGTCGCAGCCTTTCAGACACCTACCTATTACATTTCTCCAAGATGTTTGCAGCTGTGTGTGATTTCTCCACAACGAACATGGCTACTGTTGCATGCCTCCGAATACTTTTGCAGCTGTGTGTGATTTCTCCACAATGAACATGGCTACTGTTGCATGCCTCTGAATGCTCTTAAAATGTCCTTCAAGGCTAAGACCTGTAGATAGCTTGTGCTTTACACCCACAAAATAGATTCAGTGTGCAGTGATGCACAAGTAATCAGTCACCTGACAACTAGTCCACATGTCTATCATAAGGTGGATAGTGTAGACAACACTTTGCTGCAAAACTTGTCCAACCAATTGCAGAGCATAGTGATGCAGCGCTGGAAGAGCAACTCTGGCAAAATATGTCTGACTTGGAACCTTCCATTTTGGGCTGAGGGTTGCCATAAACTCTCAGAATCCCACTTCTTCCACAAAAGAAAAAGGGAAGAGATCCAGCACTAACACTTTTCCAGCTTCCCATTGTACAAACATGTCATTGGGTGTTTGTGGTCGGTGGGCCCTTTCTGTCTAAAAATGCCCATAATTGTAGCCTGCATTTTCTTTTGTGGGGCCAATGACACAGGTGGCTTTTGAGATGTAGGTGGTGTATACTCAATGCACGGCGTGGTGCAGTCACCGTATGCCATGGTGTCTCCATCTGACTCTGAATCCTCCTGTGCATTGTGAGGTCGCTGAGGCAGATGATTCTGGCATGCTGCTGGGGACAGGGCTGCTGTGCGTGAGGATGTCACCCTCTTTTTCCTCAGCTTTCTTGACCAGTTGCAGCTACTTTCCTGGCTGTCCTCACCTTCACCACTGCAACCACCTTGAGACATTTTTTAAGGTGCTCCTCCCACCAGACTGCGTGATGTTTTATCAAATGGCTCATCTGGCCTTCAGTACTATAATGTGAACCAGTCCTACCTCGACAAACTCTCATGTAGCAAATGGAGCATATGGCAATGTTCTACTCCTGTTTGCTAATCATTAGGCATGGACGGTGAACTCAGCTCTGCTTGCGGAGTTTGCAGAGTTTTTCCCATGAAAAACTCTGTGTAGTGGAGCGGAGTTTTTTTGTTGCTTGCACTCATCAAGGGTGAGTTGGCAAGCACCAGCAAGGAAAATCTTACTCAAGATCACCTCCCAGTGAGATTTCTCAATGCAGGCGGTCACAGATGTTTGCAACCCTTCGCATTGAGAAACCTTCCATTCATGTTGAGGTAGATGAGTAGAAAATCAACTTGAGTGGCAGGAAAGAAGCAGCACCCTCTTGAGCTATGCAGGGAGATGTTTGCTCTGATTTTTCAGCATGGGATAAACACATAGTGCTAAAGATCAGCATGAACGGTGCAACTTAACGCACTCTGCCGCTTGCAGAACTCCACGTAGCAAGGCAAAGTTTTTTGTGCACTTTGCAGAGCTCCGCCGAGCACAACTCCCTGGACTCCACCCAGGCATACTAATCATAGAAAGTCCCAAACTCAAAAGGAGTACTTTCTTATTGGGCCACTGCCAATGCCTGAAGAAGAACTAGAGGGGGTGGGTGTGTTGATTGCCTCTCTGCAGTGCATACTTCTACTGAGGTATGGGTTGGTACAGGTATCTGCTGGGGCCTTACAAATATGAGAGCTGGTGGTGCTGCCTGTGCACCATCCCTCTGAGCAGACTGGATAGTAATGTCAGACTCCTCTGTGCCAGCTTCCACAATGACTGACCCATCGTCATTATCCTCCTCATCATCTTCCCCTTCCATGATTCTAAGGCTTTCTGGAACTTTTCTTTCCTCTTCCTTCTCCTTGCGTCTCCCAAACTCTGATGGGGTCCACTCCATGTCCCTATCATTGTCATCAGAAGTGGTGCTTGGAGAAGATGGTGGAGTAGTACCCTTCCTTTTTCTTGCTGGAGATCTGGGAGCCATTGGTTCTAAAAGAAAATAATCTTGTTTGTCAGGAAGCTCAACCTCCTGTTCTGCTCCAACTTCGGGAAGATCTGGCTTTGGCTGCTGTCCACTTTGCTCTGTTTCCTGAAATGATTGGGTACTACTTTGCGAAAATGACAAATCCAATTCAATATCACAGCTCGTCAGCGCTGCCATGATTGTAGTGGCTGCCTCACTGACAGGCATGGTTTCCGGCTCAGGCTGGGGTGGTGCTGTTGATGCAGGAGTGCTGCTTCCAGGTTCCTCCAAGGAGGTAGGTGTGACAGGCACATGTCTCCCAAAAAAGGTTGAAGTTGGCACGCCACTGGCAGAAAGCTGCTTCTTCTTCTCACTGGCCACTTTCTACGGAACAAGTTTCCTTGGGGACATCTTACTCTCTAGGTTGGCAGTGGCACTAAGATGCATAAGCAAAAGAGTTTGGTGGACCAAAGTGACTATAAGACCTTCTCTTTGGCAGTACTCCGGGTGATGTGGGATCTCTTCTTTTATGCTCCTAAAAACAACCAAGCAAGAAAAAAATGCAATTAGTAAAATGTGGCATTATTACAGGATGAACTAGTACAGACAAATTCAATCTTAGTGTGGTTGCTTACTTATGAAATAAATACCAATGTAATCAAACATTGCAAGGGCAAACCATACCACAACACCATAAAAAAATAAAAAAATAAAAATCAGACAGCACAACATGTAGATCTAGCTCTTTACTTTATCTCCATCTGTTTTAAAGGAGACACACGGGGGAGTCAGAGAGTGGTGCATGGGTAAATGGAGTAGTCCTTTAAATAACCTACGGTGCCAAGGTGGTCCAGGGAAAACGGAATACTCATTAACAAAATGACTTATGCTGTTGATTTGCCTTCAGTGCTATGCAGCCATAATGTCTTGGAGGAAATTGAATTGTGCATAAAGAAACCGAATGCTGTAGTGCAGCTGTGCGTCTTTGGTGGACGCATTGATGGAAGAATAGAAGGTTGTAGATGGATGGATCAAGGCAAAATGCTAAATTAAATAAAAAATATAAAAAATTAAAAAACTAAAATATAACAATTTGAATAAAAATTAAATGAAAAATAAAAATAAAATAAAAAAGTTAAAAAAATAAAATCAACAAAAAAATCTATAAAACTTAAAATAAGAAAGAAATTACAAAAAGGAAAAGGAAAAATAAATGAAAAAGAAAATTGAAAATTAAAATTAAAATAAAAAAAATAAACAATAAAAGTAGAAACTTAAAATACAACTGATTAATAATTAATTATATTTGTATGTAAGCCTGTGTCAAAGACACACTGGCTGCATGCACAAAATGGCTGCCAGTGAACCACATGGTAAAACAATAACAACAAGGAGCAAGGAGGCATGGCAAACAAAGGATATATGCAAGCCTTCTTGTTTTAAAAAAAAAGGTTTCTCAATCTGAAAAACAAATTGCAGGGTCCATTGGAGATGGAAATCTAGACATAAATCTATTTTTGACTAGATTTATTGGCATCTGGAGTAGAAAATTTACTCCAGAAAATGAGTTTGCGCTCGCAAGCCGCATTGTTGTGGCTGCTCGGCTGCAGCACGAACAAACGCAAAGTCTTGAGCACACTTACAAGAGGCCCAGGAGTATCATGGCACTCACAAGAGAAGGCTATAACCCAATGTCTTGAGTGCAAATGAACTCCGTTCCATACCAGAGTACAGAATTCAGAAACTCCACGCAAAGTGTTCAAATTCCACAAACTCCGCCAGCGGAGCAGAGTTCTGCGCCGAAGCCTAGTTGAACCCAGTTTACAGTAATGAAGCAATATACAATTCTGTTTGGGGGAGATTCTTCTACTCCTCACATTTTCAACAGGCAGACCTGGGCTTCCTAAAATGGAGCCTAAGTACCTTTACGTAATGTACTAGTGTAGGCACTTCTGCACAATGTGTACATTCACAGAACACTCCATTGTTTAGTACTGCTGTGCCCATGTGCCATGCTACTACCAGCATTCCCACATGCAGCACACACACTCAGGCTCTCATTATGACCCTGGTAGTCATAAGATCACCATGTCCATGGTAGCCTCCACATTACAACCTTGGCACTGCCAGGTTGCCTCAAACTGATAGCCTGGCAGTGCCGATGCTCTCAACCTGCCGGATTATGAGTCCCCTTTCTGCTGGTGGAAAGGGGGTGTCGGGGGGGCCCACGGGGGCACCTACACTGCCCATGCACTTTACATGGGCAGTGCAGGGGCCCTCATGGACCACCCGTCATGGTTTTCACTGCCGGATTTACTTTCAGGGAAAAGCGCAACGCAACATTCCCGCCTACTCGATTACAAGCTTGCATCAATGTTGTGGTGTGATTCCCACTTGTCCGGTGGCCGGAAACACTGTTTCTGCCCGTCGGTCCAGAAGGAAACTCCTAATAGGGACCGCGGAGGGATGGACGCATATGCGTCATCCCGATATGGGACTTTGGCGGGTGGCCTCTGCCGCCCGCCCGCCAAAGTCAAAATGAATGCCTCACTCAGCGAACACTGTTCAGTACCACAGTCTCACTGTACTGCACTAGAGTGTGTGACTTTATGCACACACTCACAGCACACACACATTTGCCATGTGCACACTGTTCAACACTGTACCCTCTGTGTAGTGTATGTCTTGCACATTCACATGCATTCAGCATGTTTTCATCACACACGTCCTTTCACCTCAACATGATGTAAGTCAAGGGTGAGTTAAACACACAGCTGTGGAACTTTTAAAAAGGTGAGTGAGCTTGTAGGCTTCACTCCTGTGACTGGGTGAAAAGGACCTGTTCACTGCTCTTGATCATTATACTTGTGCTGTTCAATAACTCCTGGTGAAGGCAGTAGCCTTCCACCACTATGAGGGTAGCACTTTGGTAGGACTTTGGGTACTCCCGGTACCACATGACCCCAATTCTTGAGATAGGCCTATGTTATAGCACGCAAGCATGATCTGTGTTTGCGTATGGCAAAAAATCAGGATTATTGATATAGACAATGACGCAGTTGGGCAGTCAGGTCAGGGGAGCACGTATTCATCATGCAGAGGACTTTTCGATCCCAACCTTTTATTCCAGCTCCTCCTCTGTCTGACAGCTCAGCAAACATATTCATGTGAGGTATAATAGGGCACACATTGCTATCATTGAGAGCACTTTCGGTATCCTTAAGTTACACTTCAGATTTTAATTGTAGTGGGGTGCTCCAGAAAAGATGTGTGCAAAATTATTGTAGCCTGCTGCATATTGCACAACGTGCCCATGCGGTGAATTTTTAAATGTAAACTTTGCTTTTCTAATTTGGCCCTGTCTGGGTTTCCAGGGTAGGAAACAGCAGAAGTCAAGGACTACAGGTCCATGACCAACTAATGACCTAATTTTCCACCTGTGTTGCTAGTTTTGTTACTTTGCACAGTAGTTGGATTGTGTTTCAATTATGAATGGTGTCCTATGATGCCAGCCAAATATACCAACCTGAAACACCACTGTTGCATTACCATGATGCTTCTTCCAAACTTGCAAGTCTTAGTGTAATGCGCGATCATTAATATATAGTTCATTCACTCATTTATTCATATATTAGCTGAAAATTATATTCATCATTCACAAGTACAAACAGTCAATTGACCTTCTAACACAACATATATAGCTCCTGATTCATAAAGGTAAACTTTTACTTTTGGGCAAGTTTACTACTTTTTTCGAATTCATACACTACGAGTTTAGTTTTACTAATAATAATTTTCATGACTGCGGAGACTCCACAGTCAGGACAGAGACCTCTGTACATAAAAAGATAGGACAGGACTACCTGTTTTGTGTGCAGAGTCTCTGCCACAAGTGCAAAGTCATTGCAGTTGTAAAATTAATATTAGTAAAAGCAAACTTGAAATTTGTGGAAAAAAAATAGTAAACTTTAATAAACGTGTACGTTTACCTTTGTGAATCAGGCCCTTTATGTACAAAGTCAAAATTATAAGTTGGATTACATATTAACATACATGTACTTTTAGACATATTTGCAACATCCTTTTTAATCTAAGTTGCCATACAACACAGGGGATACTTTTGAGTGTTTCCCTTTTCCATTCCATGCACATACATACATACAGGAGTGCTCCACATATGATATGACACACATAACTGTACTCACAAACATTTACTAAGGGGGCAAAAATATGTTTTAAAGTTTGTCTGAGTGCTGTACTGAGGCTCAAAAAACATAGCACATGATTTAGATGCTCTTATCACCAATCCGCGGCACTCCCAAGTACTCCATCAAGCTGATGGCTGGCCGCCCATCCTAGTTAGATCTAAGGCATTTCAGCCGCTGCCTGCGTTGACCCATTGTACTCCATCGTGCCACCTGCATCCTGCAGCTGACGCAGTTGACTCTAATGCAGACAATAACCACCCCATCACCGTCTTAATGGGGGGATCCTGCCGAGCCAATTTAGATAACACAGTCATGCTTGTGGTGTATCAGTGGCAGTCCAATGGCAGCTTGAGTCTGTTGCGGAATCCAGTCAGTATAGTACTATGGCTGTGGATATTGGTTGGATGCTAGCATCCCACAATTGTTGTATATTGGACAATTGTGAACACCTGCAAAACACAATATAGAACACACTCCATTTCAGACCGTGATCCTTTGCTATTACACTGCAGAATAAAATTTACATGCAGTAATTGCCACATAGGAGCCAAGTTTTTTTCATGTTCTTATCTCAGATACAACACTATCTGCACAAAATCTGGTGAAAAACCACAGCTAATATTCTAGTAAGCACAAGCTTTGTACTGCATTTACAACAATGCAAGGGGCAAATTGTGCTGTGATATGAAGCAATGTGCTCCCATCCCCATTCTGTTTAAAAGGCTCCCTTTAGCCCATAAGATGAGCTTTTGGAGATGTACCTGTGGGTAGGTGGGACATACTGAGACCGGAGAGGACGGTGGTAGCATTCTCAGCAATCCCTGGTGAAATTTGTTTTTTGATCTCTACAGGTGAAGAATGAAATCCAGAAACATATGTGTCTAGAGATGTACAGCACTATCTACATCAACTGTTGTGAAAAACCACAGCTAATATTCAAGGAAGCACAAGCTTTAACCTGCATTTATCACAATTCACTTGGTGTACTGTGCTGTGATGTGAGGCAGTGTGCTCCCATCCCCCTTCAGATTTTAATTTCATATTGTCTGCATTCTTTTCAGGTCCAACACACAGGGCCAGTGGACCAATTTCTGCTATTCAAGACACCTCCACTCCAGACCAGGATCAATCCTTCAGTAAAGCCCCTGGATGATCAGGAGCAGGCTGGTTTATCTGGTCTGTCTGGGCAAACAGCTCCAATGAGTCGCACTCAGCCAACTCAAAGACCTCTCACCCAAGGTTAAACCACATTTCAGCCTGTGGATGCCTCCACCTCCTATGTTCAGAAGAGCTTCACTCCAATCTTGTGGCCTCTAGTCCTGGCTGCTGTTGGGACAACACCAACACTGCCTAAATTTTTGCTAGGATCCAGTGGGATGGGGCACACTGCCTCAAGGGCACAAGGTAGTGGGTGTAGGGGTCATGGGAGGGAATCGGTGTAGGAGGCTAGTTCTCTACATAGTGTACAAAAATGATGTGCACTCTGCAGAGAGTCTAAGCTACCCCAGCTTTGTATCCAGAGGTACTAAGTAGATCACCTAATGCTCTATTTTTTAGTGGTAGCTTGGTTGAGGAGTTAGGCTAATCTTGAAGAAGAGCTAAGCATTTGTCGTCTTCACAGTACCAATAAATGTGGGCACACACTGAAAAGAATAACTCAACCCCAATTTACAAAAATGCTTCAGATTTTAATAAAATGTTTAAGACCAAGATAATCAAAATTGGTTAAGCAAGATGATTTTTCAGTGTTGACCAAAAATAGGCTGTGAGTAATTACGCACCATAGGAATCAATGGGAGAAAGCGTTAAGAAATGCATATAAACTCAGGCAATGTTCTCACAAGTGTCATCTTCTGTTTTTGGGTTGAGGATGTCGAGATGTCCTTTGGGCCAGCCAGAGAAGTTTGGGCTGTTCCCGGTTTAAGCGGGAGCAGCGGCTGAAAGTCTAAGAGCTGGAGCAGAACGGAGAGGGGGACCACTTGTAAATGCACTGCACAGGTGGACTTAGAGGTAAGTCTGGTGGGTCCTCTTGGAGTGTAGGGATAGCAAGGGTTTAGGGACCCCTAGAGCACAGCTGGTTTTCAGACGCAGGGCCAGGGAAGCAGGGTGCAGTGCAGATTTGTCAGTCAAGGGCTGTGTTTAAAGGAGTCTTTGAAGCCAGGGGCAGGTTACTTGGAGGGTGGATTCCAGGTCAGCAGGGCCACTCTTAGGGGTGGTTCTTGGGTATCCTGAAGTCGCTTGACTGGTGCTCTCTCCTGGTCCTTGGAGAGTCCAGAGTGGAAATTTCTTCTGGGTGTCCGACATTGGGGGTTCAGTACCCCTGGCTATTGCATGGTCCAGCCACTGGAGGTCACAGTGCCACCAAGCTTTGCACACTTGCAGGCTTTGTCCTCTGGGTCTACTAGGTGAAATTTGGTCTAGCTGCATTGCCCAGTTCATTAGATCAGCAGCCAGTCAGTGAACTGGGCTTCACTGGATCTTGCTTGCAGGTTGCAGGGAGTATTGTCGTCACTCTGGGAGGAGGTTCTTGGCAATTTATAGAAGGTTGAAGGTCGTCTGGGGTTTCTTAGAGTCCGTACGATGTCCATTCGGCCCTTGGGCAGCAATTGTGGAGTCCTAGGTGCATCAGGCAGTGTTGTTTTCCTTTTTCTTCTTGCAGCAGGACTTCTGATCTCAAGCCTTGGTCTTTTTTGTCCCTGGTCTTCTTGTGTACATCGAATCTGATCTGCAGGTCAAGGGATGCCCACTAAATACTGCATTTGGTGGGTGTTTAGGGGAGTACCTGGTAGTGGCCAATGGGCCACTTACCTTAGGGTGGCTAAGGTAAGTGGCCCACACTTACTGGGTTTTCCTCTAGGTCTGTTTGTAGGAATTTGGTCTGGCTGCTGTGTCCGGTTCCTTGGTTAGTGGCCGGGCAATGAACAGGACTTCAATGCTCTTTTACTTCTTTGTGATACCTTCACTCTGGAGGGAGATCTTTGGTGATTTTCAGAAGGGTGGAGGTTCTCTGGGGTTCTGTAGAATCTGTGTGATGCCTATACAACCCCTCAGCAGTGATTGTTGGGTCCTGAGTGCAGCAAGCAGGGTGTGGCAAATTTTTCTTTTTGCAGCAGGATTGCAATTCTCTAGCCTTGGGTCTTCTTTGCTGCTGGCCTTCTTGTGTCCTTGAAATTTGATCTGCAGGTCTAGAGGTGCCCACTAAATACTGCATTTAGTTGACATTTAGGAGAGTTTATAGTAGGCATGCAGTGTGTAGTGGACAGGTTACACAGGCTGTGTGCCATGTCAGCTTTGCATTTTAGGTTTGCACTAGGACACCCGGCCTGCAATGGCTGTGCTGGGTGCACTTGAATGCATAGCCCCTGAGGGCGGCACAATCTGTGCTGCTGCCCTCAGGGGCCTACCCTTAGTACCCCATACCCTGGGTACCTAAGAACTATTTACTATGCACTTATAGTAGCAGCTAAAGGTGTTGCCAATTGTGTCAATACATCACAACAGTTTTTGGAAAGAGATCTGACCCAGGGAACCTGGTTAGCAGGGCCCCTAGACACTAATAACTTTGAAACCACATCAAATACTAGGACAAAGTGGGGGCTAACCATGTCGAAAGAGGACATTACTTACAGTGAGGATCTTGCTCCTTTCATCCCAGTCCCTGCACCTGTTCTCCTGTTTACTCCCCGGAGAGGACGGTCGTCTAGACCACCAGGAGAGGATGGCAAGACCTCCACTACCACCTCCAAGACACACACATCCTCATCTCCTTCAGTGTGTGCCTAACATTCACTCTGTGGTCTATTTCACAGACACATTTACCTTTCTTGAGGACAGTTGTTATTTGTACATTGAACTCCAAACAATGTTGCTTCTATTATTATACTTACCATGATAGATGCATTTTTTGTTTTGTTAATTGTTTTTTTTGCTTGAAACACCTTTCAATTCCTTTGTGTCATGTAAATAAATGATAATGACACAATCTCATAGAGTGTTGTTGCATTTATTGTGGTATTTAATTTTCATGTCTTGCTTCCACCATCATTTTGTCAAATCCATTGAAAAAATAGTTCCAAAGGAAAATTAGTTACGACAAAGAGGTAATGTTTCACCCATTTCATTCAAACAGAACAAAACAAACTCCCAAAGTATTTGTGTTATACAATTGTAGGTAAAAAATATTTGATGAAATGAGGGCTTATTTTCACAAACAATACATAACCCCAATAGTCTGTGCCATTTAGAGGTTGACACTCTACAACCTTAGACCATGGAAGAAAGGGCAGTTTTCAAATTTTCAAAATATATAGACAAAATATTGTTGATTAATGGCATCAGCTGGAGCCAGACATCCTGCCCTCACAACAGTAATTCTACATCAAAATCTCCAATATTCTACATCATGTCAGTTGCAAATTTGGAGGCCACCGGACCATTGCAGTACATTGTGGCAGTATCCGTAGGCATGTCACCACAACCTTTAATTTGTGTGCTACTAAACAATCTTGCAACTATGATGAGACACATCAACATTTACATACACTTTACACAAATTGAAGATTTAGCTAACATGAAGGGGGATCACAACACTATGGCCTGACATATACATGTGGTTAGAGCAAGGTAAGCAGCACATATTGCCTTGTGTCAACATCCAACAGAAAACAGGTCTAATACAATCTCAAGACCTTCCATTCAATTACTGTGTAAGTTGTCCCTGTACAAGAGCTGCACACCTAAAGTGGTTGACTGTCCCTGGATCAACCCATGTTCCCTATGTACTTCCCAACAGCAATATATCACTGCAAAGGTCACAGCTGTGCAATGCCCTAATGAAGATGACATGGTGAAGGATCCTGAAACAGAATATCAAGGGCAATTTGATGATTTCACATGAGAAAGTTGACTCAAGTGATAAGTTTGAAGGAAACATATACTTAGCACAAGCAAAGAAAATCCCTGTTAATAAACTAAGTAGTGAATGTATGGAAACTTTGATCAATAAACATCTTGGCCTTGGACTTTCCTGAATTGACCATTACAATATATTAGCATCACAGACTGGTAGGTTCAGTATGTCTCAAGTTGTTCTGACATTGGAGGTTACAATCTATAAAGGTATACTTACACCCAGGAGAAGAAGTGTACAATAACATCTTGACGTAGGTCCATTTGTTCTCCTTCACCACTGTCATCTTCATTGGGCATTTTAACATCCTCCCCCAGTGGCTCTTCAAGGTCTCCATCCTCTGTGATAATTCGGATGTTCCGTCGCAGGGTGATGTTGTGTAACATGCAGCAGGTAAATGTGATTTGGCACACATTATTGGGTGAATAGAGGAAGGCTTCACCGGACTTGTCCAGTCACCTAAACCTGGCCTTCAGGAGCCCAAAAGCCCACTCCTCTGGCCTCCGTGTTCATCCATGCACCTCAATGAAGCGGACTTTCTCTGGCGTTGTTAGATTCCTCAGCAGTTCTAACAACCATGGTCTGTTTGGATAAGCTGAGTCTCCTAGCAATATATCAATCGATTAATATCATATCAAGCCATTGTACCGTCCTTAACTAGAATTAAAGAAAATGATCTTCAAGTCATATTGTACTTACCAACAAGCCAGGCCTTCTCAGCTCCATTTTCTGACATTTGCAGGAGTATAGTGCTGTTCCATAGTACAAAGGAATCATGTGTTGACCCAGAAAGTTGGCACATACACATGAGATGTACAAATCTGGTAAGCAGGCGACTTGTACATTGATGGAATGGAAGTTCTTCCAATTAAAGGCAATATTTGTGCCATCTATTGCTCCAACCACATGTGGTATGCCACCCAAAGAATACAATTCTCCCTTTACAGTGGTCAAGTACTGTTGTCTTGGAACTGACTGTAGCTTTTAATGTGTCTCAGTATTGAAGAAAGGACTTCTTGTAGCACACCACTGAAAGTTGTTTGGGACATGCCTCCAGATACTGCCACTGTGTGTATGAAAGATCCTGTGGCCACAAAATTAAGTTCTGCCATTAGTTTCACTATTGGAGTTATTGCTGTTGTATTCCTATTGTGAAGCAGGAGATGAGGCACCAGCTGGTGTCATATATGAACACATAATGTCATCATTTTTTTTTAAGCTTTTTATTTCCAGTCTTTTTTTATTATGTGCAAATAATACATTGGAAATGTATTATTTGCACAGATTTTTTTTTCAAAATGTTGCTATTGGAGGTATTACTTCCTCCACGGCACTATCAATCGCAAACACAGTCATGGTTCACTTTTAAAAGTGTCATAGGCCCTCATTACAACCCTGGCGGTCGGTAGAGAAGCGGCGGTTATAAAATTAATTACAAGCATGGCGGTGACCGCCATGCCAAACCACCACTGCTCCACTCTGACCGCCAGGGTGGTAACGACCGCTGGGCTGGAGACTTTGGTCTCCAGCCCGGTGGCGGTCACTACACCGCCGGCGGTATCACGACCCCACATACCGCCATGGATTTTGTGGGGTTCTGTACCACCACTAAATCCATGGCGGTAGGCACTATCAGTGCCAAGGAATTCCTTATCTGGCACCGATAGGGGTCTCCCCGCACCCCTCCACCTCCCCCTCACCGGAGCTCTCCCACCCACACCCATGACCCCTCTACCACCTCCCAAAGGTGGCAGGACCCTTCTCCCAACCCCCCCAACATTGACATACACCCCCCACCCCACTACATGCACAATCACACACCTACTACACATACACGCTGACATACACGCACACATACACGCACACATACACACAGACACACACAGACATATGCGCACACATTTCCCATACACACACCACACCCCCGCATGTATACAGGCACTCACACACCCCCTCTACACATTCACACGGACACCCCCATGCACGCACACAACACACAAAACCCCCCTCCCCTAACAGACGATCACCTTACCTGGTCTGGTGATTCTCTGGGAGGGAACGGGATCCATGGGGGCTGCTCCGCCGCCAGCTCCCTGTCACCAGAACACTGCCACACCGAATCCTGGATTGTGATTCGGTGGGCGGTGTTCTGATGACGTGGCGGTGGAGGTGGAGCAGCCTCCGCTTCACCGCCAACCGCCAGTATGGCTACTGGCGGCTTTCCATCCGGAAAAGGGCGGAGGGCTGCCAGCAGTCATAATACGCTGTGCGGAAAACCGCCTGCACTGGCGGGCTTCAGCACGACGGTACCTCGGCGGTCTTCAAAAAAGACCGCAAAGGTCCAAATGAGGGCCATAGTGTGCCAAATCAGTGTTGTTCATATCTGACATTTACATATACACTAGCCTCCATTTTTAGTGCTGGTGACACACTTACAACTGAAAAATACACAGCTTCACACCCTAAAATGGCAGATTCCTGACCTTGCTGTCAGGACATTGGTTACACAATGGCCGTCAGTGAAGGGTGATTGCGTAGTAGGTGTAACACTCCATGACAGACCCTGCCATTGGGTAACTGTGACGGCTATGCACCAAAGTCAATGGCTGTGTCCGTCTCCATCACGGATTGAGTCTGTTGTGTACTTGTATGTGGTGTGTTGAAAAAAAGCTCACTTACCTACTATCACTGCAGCCAACAGGACCTCCTCATTTTTTGCTGCAGTTACCAACCTCTGGGAGCCAGGATGTTGGGCAAGGCAAGTGACAGGGCTCCTGCCTTCTCCTCACCAGGGAGGTCCTGTCTCTGTACAGCCAGCTTTATGGAAACCCAGAGGGACAGGTGCATGTTTGAGTGGGAAATGTTTGAGAAAGTAACTTGTTCACTTTTTGTCCACGAGCTATTTGGTCCCATTTTGTTCATGAGTTAAGTGTTGTGACTGGAGGGTAATGAGCTGAATGATTTAGCTGGGTACAGGGTGTTGTTTGAGGATGTTAGAAATGTCTGTGCATTGAAATGAAAAGTCACCTGCGAGAATTAGCTGAGTTTTCAGTGCAAGTTACTCACAATTCCAGATTTAATGGGACAAAATGGAGGACTCTTATTTCTAGTGGCTAATAGGCACTGCACCACTATTTCAAGTGGAAACATACAGCCCAGGATGAAATGGGAGAAATCTGAAGTCCAAGTAGAATTTTTTAAGTTATTGGGTTGTGTGATGCTCTTCTGTCAAGTGACTGTACAGGGCATATTTTGGGATTTGCGTATCTTTATGTTTTAACCATTTCATTGTGCCACATATGGGGATAGATATTTCCAGTGCTGCTATTTTAAATGACACGGGCTCTCAATCAGCCATACAACCTTGTCCCATTATAAAAGCCAATGGCTGTGTTTGAACACACAGTTGTTGATACATCACCCACAACTATGCTCCCACTGACAAATGGCAGCCCTCCCATACTGCCCTTAGTCACTGTAAATGGTGCAAAGCACCGTATCTGACTATTAGGAGGTTAGGCATAAAGAAAGTGTAGCTGTGTATGTGACTTTATGCAAATAATGTACAGGTTGTTAAGCCTTTAGTAGCTCACAATCAGTTTGACTAATCTGGAGTGGATCTCACCACATGAAAAGTTACCTATCCATGGCTTTGGTGGGGTTTGTGTCCTATATTGTTAACCTTCGAAAAACATGTTGAGGCTACTCCACAGATCACTGCACATTAGTGTTTCTTAGGATATTTGAAATGTTTGTTAAAAATATGTTTCCATAGCACACTTCAAAATATCTCATGTAGACAGTTGTCATGACGCCTCAATCCTTCCCAAATGAGCCCACAAGCCTGTCTGTGTCACACAACATGAATTTGCATAACAGACTGTAATGATTGAAACAGACAGGAATGTGTCCACATTGGTAATAGAGTTACACATACCCCCAATTAAATGTAAGTGTCCTCAGTGATATCCAGATGAGAAAGCAATGATGTTGTGAAAAGTGACACTTAAAAGAATAATTGCAGATGGAAGGTTACATCACAAAGTTGTTGGAGTATCCCATATTGTAAGTCAATATCAGGCCCAAAACAAGTCTCTTTTGAAAATGCTGAAATGTTTTTACTCTGTACTGAAGTGGTTTAGGGATGTATCTAGGCTTATACGTTTACTAATGCAGTCAAAGCCATTTGTCATACAGAAAAATAAAGGTGGGTAAGAGACAAAAGGCATACGTGATATGAGAGCTGGCATGATGAATTTCTAGATTGTGAACAAATGGGTTGTAGAATTCTTCCCATGCATGAGATACTGATGATAAAAAAGCCAAATTTTAGTGCCTTCAAGCAGGTGTAATATGCAGACTTAGCAAATGTTTTGTGAGCAAAGTTCATGTTCAACTCCATTTACACAGATACCCTCCAACTGTTGCATTTGTCTTTACAGCATCATCTGGGCAAGGCAAAGGGGACATCGGCTACATCGGCAGGGAAGGAGCTGGGCACTGCAGCCCTTGTACAGACACCGTCCACATTGAGGGACCCAGTGGCACAGAGGGTGACGGGATTGGCACATCTTCTTTGGGTGGCGGACCCTAGTGCAACTATTCTACCTGCATTGTTGTCTGTCCCCCATGTTTTGATCTCCACCCTCTTTCTTGCTCCCCCAGTTGTCTGTAGCCACTCCCCTAAAAGGGGTGGTGTCTCCTTTGCTACAAGCACCTCCTCCCGCCACAGTCTCTCAGGATGCGCTCAATGAGGAGGCTGTTGATCTTTTATGGACTATTGCTGTAGGCCACACCGCACTACTGAATGCCATCCAGGGCCTTAGTGGTCATAGCACCCATATGCTAGCTTACTTGGATGGCATTCACAGTGCCCTGTCTGGCCTACAGCCGTCATTCCAGGGTCTGGCTTCCTCATTATCCACAGATCCCCACTCCCATTTGTACACAAATTCCCACACTCACCCACACAACCAACACCCAGTAAAAACACAATTCAAAACATAGACCACATACACCAGACCCTCAGGCACCCACACCATCAAAAGACTCATGCACAACACCTACTGCCACTCCCTCTACCCCCCAAACCCAACTCCCTCCCAGACACTCTACCTTTTTCCTGAAGGAGGACCTCATGTTTGCCCTGTCCCTGACCCCTTCATCATCCCAGACTGCTCCTCCCAAACCTAAGACCACCCCACCCAAATGTTTTCATACCCCTCGAACGCCCCAACCCACCCCCTCCTCATTCAAACCCACCCTTTCCAAATCCAAACACACCCCTCCCAAACCCACCCTTCACAAACCCAAGGGCACCCCCAAGTAACATTATTGAGGTGCATGCTCTCTCCCCAAAGATGCCCCTTCTGGAGGAGGTTTATTCTGGCAGTGATATTACGAGGCAAATGATGGGCATACAACCCAGTTTGGAATTAATGGCCAAATGCCTTTTTTCTTTTGTTGCCAAAGACTGTTGAAAAATCTTTTGAGCGAGTTATCTCATTAATATATAAAAATATTTACTTTGAGAATATCTTTATCATGGCTTTATGTTTGGATTGTTACTAATTTTATTTTGTTGATGTTATTTCTGCTAATCTGTGTGAAATGCACTTACTTTCATTTGTGAAAGGGACAAGCACAGTTGTATAATTTAGATATTTTTTTTAATGCATACATTAGTGTTGTACATTTGTGATGGACATGTTCATTTTGGTTTAAGCATTCATCATGTTACTGGACATTTACACCAACATTATATGTGTTTCTGTTATTGTGATTGAAGATGCATGTGTTTATTTTGACATGATGTGTCAATAATATGCACATATGCTTTTCACAGGGGACCTGACATTATAGAGTTAAATGACATCTATTGTTTGTCATACATTGCACACACCAAGGGGACATGTGACCTTCATGCATCTCTGACATGTTTGCAGTTTAGAAATAAGATTGGTTGTATATTCTGTGTACACCCCCTAGTAGTATGTTGAGTGCAAATGCTACAGTATCATGGATTGAGTAGTTCCTATTGGGTATACTGTTTATGTATATGATATGGTAGTTTAGGGATCATTATTGCACACACCTGTATGGACACATTTTTATTTGGGATTGCTGTGACTTTTGGTATAGGTGTTCATTGTCATGAAGTCAGTTAGTACCTGATTGGTGGATGGTGGATGGTCATCCAAAAAAAACTTTAAAAAATATATTCACACTTTCAAAGCACAATTCACTCAGAACTCCTTTGCACTAACAATTTCAATTATACCTTCAATATGAAACACTCTCTATTACCTTGCACCTCTATAATCCAGGCAGCCACCCTGATGCCTTTGTGTGGAGACCAAACAATGTTATGTCAAGTGATTCTTCTTCACCCAATGCCTCTGTTATTCTAGGCAAGATATCCTGCTTGACAACTGCTTTCAGGATCACAAATCCCCAGGCTCCATGAATAAGGCACTCCTAATTGGAGGCAGGTATAAGAGATTTGTACCTAACCTTTGACAGTAATTCCTTTTGATGTTGGTGCCTTGGTCATACCAACAGGTGTTCAATAAGGTGCTGAAAAGTGTGAGTGTAAGGGATTCCTTCTGATGTTAGTGCCTTGGTCATGCCAACTGATCTTCAATAGCTGCTGAAATGTGTGAGCGCAGAGATCCAGGATTGGAGAGGTGAGTTGTCTCATGCAATCATTGCCAGGACACTAATTATATCATTAGTACTGAATAGATATAGGAGGCTCACCTTCCATCTAACCTATAAAACCACATATCAGCCTTAGCCATCTGCCAAGCCTTAACTGGATCTTTGAACATGGTCTCTGGCAGCTTCTTTTAAGATATAGCTTTCCTGCACTGGTCCTCAACTCTGCAGGAGCCAACAAGCAGCGCTAGGGAAAGTGGGTCAGTACATAGGCCGCTGCTCCCTGACCCAACGTGAAGAAGTAATTGCTGAACAGCATTCAGGGTATCCTGGAATTTATCATTAGCAGAGAGGACACTGTTTGGAACCCCCTAATACGTACAAAATGCAAGTCAGAACCTGTTTCATCGTTATTGCACTGAGAGAGCTGGAAGGTGCTAACTTCACCCCTACTTCCTGTCACCACCTGGCAAGTGTGAAGTGGTCTTTTGGTAGTTTTGTCTGTTATGTGTGAGTATGTTTTCTAACCTGCTGACTATGCTATACATGGTTAGTGTGAAAGGAGCTTTCAGATACAGAATGGTCACTGCGGTCGTGCACACGCAGCACCTTCACAGCTTATGACCACAGGGCATTCAGGGACAGTTCCCTGGATTTCCCGGTCATAGCACTCACGGACCATCAGGGAGGCCCACAGATGGGAATTAGGCGCACACCAAAGCTGCAACAAATTCAATTTCCCTCAAGCACACAGGGTGCATGTGCACCACAGTAATCTTCAGAAGGACGGATTTTGAACTTCCATTAGGATCACAATGAAAAAGTTGTCCTAAAAAATGGTGTGCAAATATAAGTCTAGGAAGTAAACCCAAGCGGAATAGGAAGAACAGTAGGTTCAGCAAAGCAGTTTGCATGTGCATCTTGTGACCGCCGATCTGAAAAGTAAGTACGAGGAACAGAGCAGCATGGGCACTTTTCTGTGCACAATGCTTCTGACTTTTAAAAAACAGCTGCTGCTTGTGGTTTGAGATTGTAACAGATCTAGCCTGAAACTGTTACAGATCAGCTTGATCAGCCAAGGTGTCACCTAACAACACAGGCACTAATAGCGCAGCATCGAGCAAAACATTTGCTTGATCTGAAGGCTTTCAGTATTGGTGTGGTTTTGCACTTTAAACTGCAGAGATGAAAGAGTTGGGTCATAAAGTGTTCTATTGAGTCACAAACACTTAGGCCCATATTTATACTTTTGTAGCGCCGCATTTGGTTTTGCACTTTAAATTGCAGAGATGAAAGAGTTGGGTCATAAAGTGTTCTATTGTGTCACAAACACTTAGGCCCATATTTATACTTTTGTAGTGCCGCATTTGCGTAATTTTTTAATCTCCACTTTGATGAGACCTGCAAGTCTGTGGTTAGGGAGTTTTTAGATCTTATGGATGCCATGGACTGGACCCTTAGAGTCTCGGAAGCCACACATGGCGCAGTGCACATACTTGACGGAGTTTTTGCTCGTGTATCTACACAGCTGGTCGTATCTAATACTCAGCTTAGTTGGACTGATCATTATATGTTATGTTTTAAAACTACCACTGTACAGCCCTTACACACGTTAAGACCAGCAAATAAGGTAGTGAGACTTTGGAAGCAGATTAATAGGGAAGATTTGGTCATCACTTTAGAGGAAGATTGGGACAGAGCTGAGAAACCTGCCCGGCCTTTACTTGACATTTTCAATCAAGACGTGGAAACGGCTATGGCGCACCTGGCCCCTCCCAAAGTTTTGGGGTCCGGTGGCCAGAAAAAGCTTAGTCAACCATGGGTCTCTAGTGAACTAAAGAGGCTGCAGAGAAACTATAGGCAACAGGAGCGCTGGTGGAAACTGAACCCAGTCCCGGAGCAGAAGGTAGTATTAAAATCGGCTCTTCATGCCTACAAAGTGGCCCGTTTTTCAGCTAAATCGAAATATTATACTCCTCAAGTGAAGGAGGCAGAAAATGCCCCCTAGGACTTTTTAACATGATAAATACGTTATCCACCCCCGTTAGGCCTCGGGATCTGGAGAATTCTCAGGAATTCTGTGACAAGGTTGCGGGCACTGCGAAAATAAAATCTTCCGAATACATGCTACCTTTGATCCTCATGTGATTTCCAGGGAATCCTTGGCAGATTCGGTCACAGATGCTAATGTAAGGGACACACTTTTAACTGACTTTCATGCCCCTACTCAGGACCATGTTAAAAAGATGATCTGTGAAATAAAGTCAGGTTCCCCACTGGATCCGTGCCCCCGTTCACTTTAGATTAGCCCCTGACCTGATGGCTCAGGCTTTAGTCCTGATCTTCCAAGAAGTGCTAGACTCTGGTATTTATCCCGCCTCCTGGAAGGAAACAATAGTTATGCCGTTAAAAAAAAGGCCTGATGGGGATAGTCAAGACTTAACTAACCTACGGCCAATAGCGCTCCTTCCCTTTCTGGCCAAAATTCTAGAGAAATTGTTGAATAAGGAATTGGCAGAATTCCTAGTGGATGGGGGAGGCCTCGATTCGTCACAACATGGCTTCAAAAAAGCGCACAGCACAGAGACTGCTTTAATCTCTTCTGATTCGATCCGGAAATTGGTCGATGATGGCCAAGGGGCCGTTCTAGTAGTGTTGGACTTGTCAGCAGCATTTGACACGATTTCTCCTTATCTACTGACATCTCGCCTTAGTCAAGCAGGAATTAGAGGACGAGCCCTTAAGCTTTTAGAATCCTTCTTGTCAAATAGATGGACAACTGTAAGCTGTGGCAATTTCCGATCTTCTCCTTTTGTATTGCCATGTGGGATCCCTCAGGGCTCATCCTTAAGCCCTACCTTGTTTAACCTCTATGTTGCATCTTTGGCCGATATCATCCGATCGTTTGGGTTTATCCCAACCTCCTATGCTGATGATACTCAGCTTATTATACTGATTGCAAAACCTTGGGAGGAGGTTGCGGACCGGTTTAGCAATTGCATGCAAAGTGTCAGCAATTGGATGAAGACAAACTGGCTGAAAATGAATGGCACTAAAATGGAAATTCTCTGCTTTGGGCTGGCAAAAGAATTATGGAACTCACATTGGTGGCCAGCAGACTGTGGGATTCCTCCAGCACTGACCACGGTCAGTAGGAACCTGGGCATTTTCTTTGACGACCACTTGTCTTTCAGAAATCACGTAAATCATACTCTGAAGACATGCCTCTGGCTGATCAAAATGCTTTCCAAATCTTTCCTTACCTCAAGAAGGAATGGAGAATCTCTGCGGTCTTAGCTTTAGTAATGTCGAAAGTTGATTACTGCAACACCTTACTCCTTAATGTGGATAAGACATTGATTAATAAGCTGCAAATGGTTCAAAATGCAGCAGCCAGAGCAATTTTAAATCTTCCACGGTGGAATTCAGTCAGTGGGAGTCTTTAGAAATGACACTGGCTTCCAGTGTCC
Source organism: Pleurodeles waltl (assembly GCF_031143425.1). Lineage (NCBI taxonomy): Eukaryota > Metazoa > Chordata > Amphibia > Caudata > Salamandridae > Pleurodeles > Pleurodeles waltl. The sequence goes on along the minus strand of NC_090444.1, from coordinate 416,555,909 downwards.
CAGCGTATTATTTTTAAAGCACTTTGCCTAACCCACAAAGCAATTCATGGAATAGGTCCCAGCTATCTCACCACTAGGCTTTGTTGCTACGCTCCCGAGAGAAACCTGAGGTCCGCTAAAGCATATAGAATCCAGGTCCCTCGCACACACAGAGCAAGATGGGGGGACAAAGCTTTCACGGTGGCTGCTGCTAAAGGTTGGAATTCATTTCCGCTGAATATTAGGCAAGAACCAGCCTATTTAAGGTTTAGGAAACTGGTCAAGACTTGGCTCTTTCCTCGATAGTCTGTTGTTTTCTGGTTCACTCTTTTCTTAGTGTTTTTTTTGGTATAATTGAGGAGGGTGGGATAAAGGTTGGGTTTGCTAGTCTGTTTTTCTTCCTCATCTTCTACTCTTTTTAGCGCTTCGATGCTCCTGCTGAGTCGGAATGCGCTTTACAAATACCACATACATACATACATACAAAAGCGGCGCAAACTTACAAAATACAACTGTATTTTGTAAGTTTGAGCCGCTTTTGAGTCAAAAAAGGGCGCAAATACGGCGCTAGAGAAGTATAAATGTGGGCCTTAAATTTCTTGTGGGCTCCCTGCTGCAGTGAAATAAATTTGTGCACACAGTCACAGTGAGTTATTATTTGCACCTATCTGCTACGCTATGGGGCATATTGACATTTTGCGCCAGATTTGCATTAGAAAAGTTATGCAAGTCAGTGCAAATTGTATATTTAAAATTTGAAAGTCACCTGAAAGTGAATCAAACAAGCTGCTTTGCATTAGTTGGTGTCAAGGGGATATGATATGGGTGATATGTGGGTGCTTTCATACTGCCACCTATGGTTCTTGACTCTAAACCTTATCTACTTGCATAGGTACTGCACTGCGCAGTAAACATACAAAGTGAGAAAAGTTTTAAAGTTTGTTTAGGCACAGTGTTTCATACTGGAAGCGTATCCTTCCAATACAAAACCTGTGCTAGACATGACATAAACACCAGTGTGCATGGCACTAGGCAATCTGATGGTGCTCCAGGGCTGAGGAAGAAGCAGGACAGTGCCATGTCTTCGCGGATATGGCACTTTCCTGCTCTCTCCCTCTCACACAATTGAACACAGCAACTTTGGTTGCTGCACTGTGTTGCAAGACATTTTATTACCTATACCCCTACACGCTTGAAATGTTACTTTTGAGAAATGTTTAGTCACCTCCCTGTCATTCAAGTCTGCAAGATCTGTGCACCATAAGGAAGAAGTCTAGGCTAGCTCAATATGCCATAAAGGACAGCTTTGTTTTCATTTTGGAACACACTCGGGTGGGCGTGGGCGTTTGAGACTGTTTGAACATTTGAACCAATGCATGAATATAAGATTACTTTGCCTAAGCTTTACAGGCTATGATTGGGTATATATAGTTGTACTTATGCATGCACTTGCTGTACTGGTGTATATGATGACTGAGCCCAGGGCACAGCCTAACATCCCACTAGCTGATATGTATTTGTAAACTAAAATTCACTTTTATCAGCTTTCCTAACTTTCTAGGTATGAAAGCTGGTAATCTGCACTTGTAATTATTTTAACTGAGTGTCCCCAAGGGCAAGGTCATGTGACATCGCTTACTGTGATATTAAGAGGGAATGAGCCATGTGATGTCACTTTCTGTGATGCAGCGGCAACCAGTCATTTTAGGAGGGAGGGGGGCGGGCGGGTAGCACACTCACACTCATTCATTCACACACGTGAGCACACGCACATCTATTCACAACACTCATCAAACATTCAAACATACAGGCACGCACCAAATATTCCTTTAAAAAAACACAGACACACACATACCGTCAGCTCTGCCTCGGAGGTCCCAGGAGGGTTGGGGCTGCTGCCTTCCCTCGCCAATGAGGGAAGGCAGCAGTCCTAACTTTGTCACAGAGTGGGATGTGGTCAGTGAGACTGCTCAGCCCACCCCACTTTGTGATGAGGTGTCACTGATTGACAATCGCCCTGGACACTTCAGGGCTTAAACCTGAAGCACCCATGTCGGAGTCAATGGGTGACGCTTCTCCTCGTCACTGAGGGGGAGGGTCTTGAGGCACCTTTGCTGAGCTGAGGAGGTCATGCCCATAGGAGCTGTGACCTCTTCAGCCCAGCACAGTTCAGCTCAGACAGCCAAGAGTCTATGCAAATCACGCACGTCTAGCTACTGGCTGCCTGTTCTGACAATGAAGAGTGTCTGTCAGGCTGACCTTTGCTCAGCCTGACAGGCAGTGTTCATGAGGGGCAAAAGGTGGGGGGGCATGGCCCCTCCGCCCTAAAGGATGGGCTGTGGTTGCTGTGATGTCATCAGGGTGAAAAGGGCATGTGGTGGCACATTAAAAACCCGTGGTATTATGGGGGATCGCCGTCCATGCTCATGTCCAGTGTGAAACCTTCAGCTATTCCTGGCGGCTTGGCCAGCAGCACTTTGGAAGCTGGGGTTTCAGGGCCTACAAAGATACATTTAAAGTGAAAATATAAGTCCCAAAATGCAATTTATCATTGGCTAAAAAGCAAAAAATTACTAACTAAATCAAACGTGACATTGGGCCAAAAGGTAGATATGTGTATCTATATGAGACCAGTCCAATCCCCTTCTACCATACTTTACACAGCAAAGCAGAGAAAATAAACAAAAAAGGGTTATGAAGGAACAAGGGAAATAACAACATCTCAGGTAAAATGTTTAGCATTCACATTAACACATAATTTACATTTTTAAAACAGTAAGGCCCATATTCATACTTTTTTAGCGTCGCATTTTGTAAGTTTGTGCAGATTTTGTGTCAAAAAATGGCGCAAATGCGATGCTAAAAAAGTATAAATATGGGCCTAAGAGTCATGAAAAAGAACCACTGCAAAAATGGATTTTTAATTAAATCCTTCAGCATGCCAGTTAGTTTTCGTGTTCCTTCTGATCTTGTCTTGAACACTATTAGTCACGTCCCAGTTTTTTAATAAAATGTGGACTATTCTTCAAAAAGTGTCTTCTGCGGTCAGCTGGTCTATCAACAGGAAAAATGCTAATAAGGAGCATTTGTGCTATTGTTTACAAAGAGAGCCTTATAGACGTAGTTATTGAGCTGCAGTTTTTGCAGAGAGGGTACTTTAAGAGTAACCTCAGATTAATGGGGCCCCTGAGACTCAGCTGAGCCATTCAGGGTAGACATAGATATGAGAGGACATTTCCACATGCTGCAGTGCAGTGGGTTATCACAACAGAAGAGCTGGAGAGTGCGACAATTCTGGGAGGAACTCCAGTGCTGGACATTGTTGAAGGCACAAGATGTGCATGCGATATCCTTCCAGTCCCATAAACTGTATCCCCAGCTTGCTCTCCCACTGCATTGGATGGTTCTACTAACATCATGGCTAACCATCCACAGTGAGGTGGAGGCCCAACTGCATGGTGCCAAGTCATACATTTTCTATTGTTTCTGAACATTTTCCCGTGGTTGGACTGTTCTGTAGACTCCTGACTGATGTTTATTTTGTTTTGTTTATGGCTGTGTTGTGAGTATTTCTTGCTGTTGACTACAATGATCTCTAGAATTAAATGTTACTTGTGTTTATATTTGTACTTATAAATAATAGGTTTTAAAACATATTTTTGGCATATTATGCTGGCACAAAGATTTTTTTCATTTGCAACATTATTTGTTACAACAAAATTAATCTCACTCTTGCCTTATTTTTCAAATTGTTTTGAAATGTGATGTTTTTCAAGTGCAACAGTCATCTTATACAGTGTTTGAAATATGGTTTTAGAATTTTTTTACCTTAACAATCAAAAATTGTGTAATTGTTATTTGATGTATAATAAATGTACCACTAGAAATGACAACCATGAACTGGCCATTCTATGCATATGCATGATGCCACAATGAATCATCAAATGTTGAGCTGCCAAAAATGCATCTTTCCTTTTTGCATCATACATTAATAGTATATTGACAGTGTCTTTCTACATCTTGCCATACCAATGATTTGGTGACTTTTCTCTTTATACATAACACATACAGTGTAGGAAAGACATCCTTTTGCTCTGATCACCCATTTTATGAGTGATGCTGGTGGTTACTGACTCTGAAAGTGCCCTGGACTCTGCTTACCAGGCCCAGGGCCGGTGCTCTGTCCTCTATAGGTATATGGCAATTGGTATAATTCTAATTGGCCATGACAGCCTATTTGTATATCCCTAGTATATGGTGGGGCGTGTAGGTTTAGAGATACTAGCGGACTAAATGCACGTAAATGTGCACTGTTGTGGTGTCTGGTGTCATTTTTAAAGCCAGGCCTGCCCCGCAGGCTGGTTTTACACTACACTGTGTCCAAATTTGACTTTGGAGTTAAAAGTCCATCCAACATCTGAAACTACCTTTTTAGGTCAAGTGTTAGCGTTCAGCCTGCTGTATACTTTTAAGTATACTATATAGTGAGTTCCAGCCTTCTTATTTGTTAGTTGCAGTGTCCTTCAAAAATCCTTGCTTGCTAGTGGTCAGTTCTGCCTCTTTGTCCTGCCTTTTTTCACTTTGGGAGCAGAACAAAGTACTGTGTAATTACGCTATGTCCTGTTTATCTCTTCTGAAAGGGACTTTTTTTGGGCATTTGCCTGTTTCACCTCAACAGTGTGGGTGCTTGTTCAGTTACTCCTCCCTACCAGCTCCCTCTGTAAACATAAATGAACAGCAGAGGGGGGCTTTTCCAGGGCTGCTCACCCTAGCTCTCTTCCTTTATTTATTTTCAGTCTGTGTGGCAATAAAAGTCCAGTCAGTAATTTACAACGCTATGGGCTCCAACTCGAGCAAACACAAGACTATTGCATTCCTAATGCGTGTTTTTGGTGGTAACAGTAGCTGGAGGCGAACAGGCTGGTCTGTCAGTGTGAGGGGAGGACTCACTGACTCGCAGGCCATTAAAGGAGCTCTCGGGTAGCGCCTTGCGCTAGCTGCAACACCACTTTTTGGGTCCCTTGTCTGTTATAAGAGGATGGGAGCCCGCGCCTTCCGTGGCTTCGGAGGCCTCTGCGTTCCTCGACCAGCAAAGCGCGCATGAGCAGCGGGCCCACAGTAACACCTCCTCCGCAGCCCCAGCATCCTGCTCCACCCAGCCATGTCCTCGGTGACTACGTGCTGTCCGTGTCCGAGAACTCGCGCGTCTTGTTTTTTTTCTCCTAACGAGCGTGCACTTTACAGTGCCCCGTGGCACAAGCAGGGACTGACTATAGTGTTTGTTTGTTATTGGCAAAACCTGTGTTCTGAGGGGTTTCCCAGAGAACGGCGTGCTCTTAGAGGACTCAGGCTGTACAGATGGTAAGGGTTAAGTCCTGCAAGCCGCCCCCTGCTCTGACATCAGTGTCACATACTCGGAGCTTCAATTAGCAAATATGCAGCTTTGACAAGATTACTTTTCAGTACATTCATCAAACTCGTCGGCTTTTCTGCACTTTTTACCCAGAATATCCGTCCATCTCACTCTCACTCCGGTCTGTGTCCTTCACTCCAGAGTGTGTACTCTGCCTTCTTCTCTCCCTTTCTCTGCTCTCCTTCACACTTTCACTTCCTCTGCTGTTTTCCTTCTCTCATCTGTTTTTCATATATTTTTCCTACATTAACTTTGCCACTCTGTCTGCCTTTTCTCACAGCTCGTCTTTCACACTATCTCTTTTTCGGACATGCACTCGCACTCGCTCAAAGCCCTCCCCGATCTCGGGATTTCATGGACGAGCTCTGCCCCTGAATGCACATCAGCTTCTTTAAGCAGATACCAGCTAAGCACTTTTAACAGTGTAAATGGCCGCTTTTGCGTGCCCCCTAGTTTTTGTTGTCCTCAGCCTTTTGCTGGGTTTCGGAATTGCAGTTTTCATAAAACACATTACAGAGCATACTAGCTGTGATACTGAATAACAACTGAAGAAAACAAAAAACCCTTTACAGATATGAGGAGCACAACAAAGGCATTCGTTATTTTAACTTTACAAAATGGCAAGCTTTGTGTGGTGTGTTAAATAGTGTAGAGGCCTTTTCTTTTAAATACATTCTCTTTTTCGGTACCCTACAAACTATTTAACCCTCTTGCACCCTGCCAGACTACTCTTCCCTAATTTACTGTTGTTCAGGGCAAAAAAAAAAAACTTTCAGCAGATGGCTCCAAAGGTCAGATGTTTTCTTTCTTATGCCTTTAGGCTATCTTTACAATGAAAACCAATTGCCATGCACTCACATCTGTTTCGAAAGCCTATAACTATCCTAGATGAAAGAGAAAATGAGCCTAGCTGTAAAGATCTGTATCGCTCCTCACACTTGCAAATGTGTGTTTTGTTGCTGTGTAAACAAGGCATGAAGTGCCCTGAATCAATGGCTCTAAAACTTCACATGGAACAGAGTTGGCAACCTTCCAAATTATTTGATGTACATTTCAAGCTACCTTTGCTGTAACTGTGGTGTCTCTGGTGCTTATGCAAAAATAAACTGTTTTAAACTTAATAGCAATCGGTCCCATGCATATATAGCCGCAAAACATTGGCATTTTGTGTTTGGAAACTTGCTCACTCTGTTTGTTTTACTTGGCTTTATTTTCTAAAACGGAATTTAAGGTGAGAGAACCCATCTTGGAAGGGTGTATTTGTCACTTTTTATGACAACGAACTATTACTTATGTTTTTGAGGACAAAAGCTTGCAACGTGCATCATCATTTCTTTTCAGAATACATTCTGGCCCTTCTGCTTTTCTGCAACTTTTCTGCTACTCACCCACTCACACACTACTTCTCCGTTATGTAACAAGCAGGCTTCATGGCACTTTGCTTAGATATCTGTGCCTTTCCTTACTATCCAACGTGGGTGTTTAACCCCACTGACACCACTCGTTATCCATGTGCCTCATGTTTCGTCGTGTTCACCAGCGTACATCGCGGTGTAGGTGTTTTCTAGGTTTTTTTGGAATTGTGTTAGCCAGCAACTCTGGTGATGAGGGGGTGACAGTGGTAATTTATTGGAATTAGCATGGTAGATTTAAATTAGGATGCTAAATAACAGATTTTTTTTTTTGGCTGCAGGTGGAGGAAGAAGGTAAATGAAAGTGCTTTACTTACATGCAGGGCCACTGGAACTATGAAGCAGGAGAGGACCAAATTATGTGGCGATATAAGTCCAATTATTTATTTACAACACCAATAGCTCTAACTCTCAGAAATGCGAGACCTATTGCATTGCAAATGCTTGTTATAACTTATAAGTAGGTCCGGGTGGAAATAAAATTCTGCTCGCAGAGTTGGTGGAATTTGTGAATTCCATGCTGCATTTGTAACATGGAGTTCCTTCTAAATTCTGCCATCAAACGAATGGCTTGGTTATTTTTACATTGATGCAGGCAAGCCTTGTTTTGGCACAAGAAGTGAACAAGAAGGGATTTTGTTGGCTGATAGGGAGCGCACATGAGATTTGCTGGCCACTCCTGTGACTTTTGGTTGCCACAGAGCCTTCTGGCACCATTTTCTTGATGCTGGCAAGCACAAGTGGCCACTGCTTCTTCGTTAGCAGACTTTCTACTCAAGAAGCAGATAAATCTACTGGAAAAGATGTTATCAAGTAGATATTCTACTCCAATTGACCATTCAGGTTGATTTGTATTGCGAAATGCATTTTTTTAACCTTTTTGTTCAACAAGAAGGAAGTGCCACGTAGATTCTAACTTCCTATTTCTGTCGAGCAGGCTCCTTTCAGTGCTCTGTCCATCTGCTGGTCACTTTTCAGGTGAATTTTAAGGTGGAAGGATCAGTGTCTCTGTCTGCAATTCCTGCTGCAGAGATACCATTGGATTTTAAGGAAATTGTTTTTGTGATATCAAAAGTAAGTTGAAAAACCTTTTTGTAACAGTATTTTTTTTACAGAGGGCATGCTCCATTATTTATTTATATGTTTATTCAATTTTTAAATTTGATTTCGGTCCTGGTGGGTGGACTGGAGTTTCAGTAAGGACCTATTTATAATATTGCATTATTTTGTTTTCTTTTGGGAGGGAAAACATGTTGCACAGTTCAGTACATTTTCTCTATGTTTTTTAAATTTGCACTATGCATTTATATAACTATGTGGTCTAGTCTGCCCATGGATCATCCAGCCAGTACTAGTCATGGGTATATGAAACAACTGTTTCTGTGGTATATGGTGTTTTGAAGCATCCTTTGGGCCAAGGATGGCATTAGATTACATTAAAAAATGTTTTTTTTAAATCACATTCTTTCTGCAAAAATTTAATGTTGTTGGGGTAATGTGTGATGCCTTGGGGGGATGTGAGTTGTTGTAAAATCTTCATAGTTCACTTAATTTTCGTCCTTGGCATTGCAGAAATAATGGTAGTGTTTTTCCATTGTTATCATGTCTCCTTTGTCTGACCAGTGTGAGTGTGTGTTTCCCATAGGCCACCATTTGTCTTGTTCTCCATGCCATTTGGCCAGGAGCCATTTTGTGTAGTAAGAATCTGTGGGCCTGCATGTGTTCTTCGTCATCCATGCCTACTTGTTAGTTGTTTGACCATGTGACCGGTGCCATTTTGAATAGGCTGTCACTGTGCTTTTGTCAGTGGACTGCATGTGTTTGTTTGTTTTCTAATGCTTCTTTCCTTGCTGTTGTTGTTTGACCATGTGGCCGGCGACCATTTTGTGCAGTCAGTTGTTCTGCTTTTCCCATAGTCCTACACATGTTCTTCTTTGTTGTCCATGCCTCCTTGCCTGTTTGAGCATGAAGCTGGTGGCCATTTTGTGTAGCCGAGCCAGCCAGTGTGCTGTTTCCATAGGCGTGTATGTGTTCTTTGTTTTCGATGCCTCGTTGCTTGCTTTTGTTGTTTGACCATGTCACCGTGGCCATTTTGTCTAGCTGGCCAGTGTGCTTTTTTCTTTGGCCTGCATGTGTTCTTTGTTCTCCATGTCCCCTTGCTTGCTGTTGTTTGACCATGTGGCTGCCAGATATTTTGTACAGCCAGCCTGTATGCTTTTGTCCTAGACTTGCATGTGTTCTTTCTTTCTTGCCCACACCTCCTTGCTTTATGATTGATCATGTGGCCATTTTGTCTAGCCAGTCAGTGTGCTTTTGTCAGAGGTCTACATGTGTACTTTGTTCTCCATGCCTCTTTGCTTGCTGTTGTTGCTGTTTGACCATGTATCCGCTAGCCATTTTGTACAGCCAGTCAGTGTGTTTTTTCCATAGGCTTGCATGTGTTCTTCTTTGTTGTCCAGACGTTCTTGCTTGTTGTTTAGCCATGTGGCCCGTGGCCCTTTTGTGTAGCCAGCCAGTGTGCTTTTTCCAAACACCTGCATGTGTTCTTTGTTGTCCACGCCTCCTTGCTTATTGTTGGTAAACCATGTGGCTGGCGGCCAATTTGTCTAGACAGTCAGTGTGCTTTTGCCATAGGCTTGTATGTATTCTTTGTTCTTCTATGCCTCCTTACTTGCTATTGTTATTGTTGGATGACCAAGTAGTTGGCAGCCATTTTGTGCAGACCAGTGGTTCCCAACCTTTTGACTTCTTTAGACCCCCACTTTATCACTGTTGGAACCTGGTGATCCCTACTGAATCATTATTGAAATCCAGGCACCCCCCACTGAGTCGTTACTGGAAGCAGGGGACCCAGGCCTAAACATTATTGATGATTTGAACCACAAAACAATGAACAAACAAGCATTCCACTAAACACAGAAGATAACACATTTTATTTAATTTGCAAACAGATAAAATAAAAAATACAAATTTTAATGGAAGGTTGGAGCTTTCTAAATTCAATTGAAGACACATATCGTCCATACTATATTCTGTTTGATGCACCTGCACTGCTCCCATGAATCAATTTAAGGATATTAATTTATTTGTTTGCCTCCAATTTAAATTTCCTTGACATTTATAGTACGTTTTAGAATTTTCATTTGTACATGTAGCAGCTTTATTTAAAGCTACTTCATTAATCTCTTAATATTACTTAATTTTCTAAGCAGTCACGGACCCCTTGAAGAGGCTCCATGGACCCCCAGTGGTCCCTGGACCACAGGTTGGGAACCACTGGTGTAGACAGTCAGTGTGCTTTTGCCAAAGGCCTGCATGTGTTCTTTCTTTTCCAATACTTCCTTCTTTGCTGTTGTAGCTTGACCATGTGGCCAGCAGCCATTTTGTTTAGGCAGTCAGTCTGCTTTTGCTTTTGCCATAGTCCTGCATGCATTCTTGTTCTCCAATGCCTCCTTGCTTGCTACTGTTGATAATGTTTGATCGTCTGGCTGGTGGTCATTTTGTGTAGGCAGCCAGAGTTATTTTTTCATAGGCCTGCACGTGTTCTTCTTTTTTGTACATCCCTCCTTACTTGCTGTTTGACCATGCGGCCGGTGGCCATTTTGTGTAGGCAGTCAGTGTGCTTTTGCCATAGGCCTGCATGCTTTCCTTGTTGTGGCCGTGCCTCTTTGCTTGTTGTTGCTGGATACCCATGTGGCCAGCAGCCATTTTGTGCAGCCAGCCAGTGTGTAAATCAGTTTATTCTAGTTTATAAAGCCATTTTCTAGGGAGATTGATAGAAGAGGGCCATGCCTTTTTGTTCATTTTTTGACTACTCTCTGATAACAGTTTAATACGATTGAGGATCATTGTAATATATGTATGAACAGTGTTTAATATTATATGCATTTTTTCAATTTTTCACATGCACCCCCCTGCTTCCCAAATCCCAATGGGTTGCTCTTAGTCCCCTAGATCAACAGCAATTATTTTTATTTATTTGTAATTGTTTCTATTTGTTTTTTTACATTTTTCTTCCATCTACCACCCGCCTGCCATAGGCGCCTGCTGCACACTGGAATTCATTTTTTAAAGATTGTACTTACTCTTTTCCACTGAACCCTCTGCCAGCCGTGGGGCACAGCCGAACACACACCAGCATTAATTTTATAATGATCATTCCATTATCCCCTGAGCACCCGCTCTGACATAGGTGCAAACCAGCATTTATTTTTTAGGATTATTTCATTTTACCACTGATCCGCTGCCTGCCACAGGCAGGACTGTTACATTTTTTTCTGGATTTCCTGCCTGTCATGGGTGCACACCAGCATTCATGTTTTAAAAATTATTCCATTTTCCCCTTTGGCCCAACCCTGCCTGCCACAGATGTCTCCCCTTAGATTCACCTAAAGCAAACAGTTATATCTGTATGTTGTCACCTTGATTGAAAATTAAATATTATGTTATGGTTGTGTGCTATGACTTTGGAATGGATCCGCTAACCCCACTAAATTATATTGTCTGTACTATGCATATTTAAAACTGCAAAATGCCACCTTTCACTAAATATTTTCTTGCTTGTTGTCTTTTAGGTGTACAAGAGACATCACCCACAGAGTACTGCCAGAAAAAAGGTTGGTCCAAAGTGATGTGATCACAACACTGGAGTCCTCCAGTGTCTTCTGCTTGTGCAGCTAGGTGTCACTGCCATCTGCCAGAGCGTGGATTTTGCTCTAAAGAAAGGTGTTGCTGAGAAAGGGGCTAGTGAGGAGTAGGAGAAGAAGAAGCAGATTTCCACCACTGCCACACCCTTCTCCAGTCAGCAAGCTGGGAGTAGTACTCCTGCATCAACAGCACCCCAACCTGAGCCTAGAGCCATGTCTCTCACTGGGGGAGCCACTGCAATCATGCCGGAGAGCAGTGAGTCTGAATTGAATTTTTTTCAGCCACAAACCAGTGCCTAATCATCGCAAGAAACTGAGCAAAGTTGACATCAGGAGCCAGCAATAGTATACATTCCTGAATTAGGAACAAAACAAGAGGTTGAGTTTCCTGCTTAGCAAGATGTAACTCTTCTTGAACCATTGGATTCCCACTCTCCAGCAAGAAAAAGGAAGGGTACTCCACCATCTTCTCCAAGCCACCCTTTTGATGATCTGGATATGGATTGGACATGGTTTGGACATGGACTGGACCCCAGCTGAGTCTGAGATCCACCACGAGAGAGAAGCGAAAAAGGAAAGTTCATGAAAGCCTTAGAATTTATGGAGGAAGATGAGGATAACTAGCAAGTGATTGTCATGGAAGCTGGTCAGAGGACACCAAAGTTTCCCCTTCTATTCTACCTGCTCCAAGGGATGTGGCACTTATATCACCACCACCACCAGCTTCCATATTTGTAAGGCCCCCACTGAGACCTACATCCACCACTACCTCGATCAAACTGTGCACTGCAGAGAGGCAATCAACAACACACCCACCTTCCTCCAGTTCTTTGGGCATTTGCAGTGGCACCAGTGGCCCACTAAGAAAGTTCTCCTCCCCAGTTTGGCACTTCTAAATGATTAGCCAGCAGGAGGATAACATTGCAATATTGTCCATCTGTCACAAAAGTGTTCATCGGGTTTCACACTAAGGTACTCAAGGACAAACAAGCTAAATGAAAAAACATCACACAATCTGGTGGAAGGAGCATCTTAAAGAATTGCTGCAGGTGGTGGCAATGACGAGAAAAGTAAGTCAGCTCTGGTCATGGTGGGAGGTGAAAGTGATGAGGAAGAGAAGGTTGACACCTTTATTCAGCTTTACGCAAAGCAGCCTTTTTCCCAGCACTGTGCCAGTATTATTCACCTCAGCAAATTCAAAATGGCACAGAAGTTAGATTGAGGCACCACAGCATACAGTGACTGCACCTAAGATGCATGTTGAGTCTACCTTCTCCTAGTTGCCCATGTCAGTGGCACCAGAAATTAAACAAATCCAAGCTATTATTAAGGGCATGTTTAGGCAATAGGGGCCCCTTATGAATGCAACCACCCAATGGCACGTTTGTACAATGGGAAGCACCCTTTTTCTTTTGTGAAAGAAGTGAGATTTTTAGAGCTTGTGGCAGCCATCTGCTAGAAATTAAAAGTTCCCGGCAGGACCTATTTTGCCAGAGTTGCCTTTTCAGCACTCCATTATGAAGTGCTGCAATTGGTTGGACAAGTATGCATCAGAGTGCTGTTCACCCTATCCACTTGATGACAGACATGTGGAACAGTTGTCAAGCAACTGATTACATGTGTATCACTGCACACTTGATCTCTTTTAGGGGGATAGGCGACAGCTATCTATAGGTCTCAGTGCAGTACAAACTTTTGAGGGCATTCAGCAGTATGCAACAGTAGTCATGTTTGCCATGGAAAAATCCCATACAGCTCCAAACATCTTGGAAGACTTTAGCAGCAAGGGGTTTGAATTGTAGTGACCCAGAAGCCTCATATTTAGATTTGTTGCAACAGAGAAAGACTGTAATAAAGTTAAGGTCATGGAAGATAGTGCCAATTTCAGGGTCTTGTGTTTGGCGCATTGTATAAACCTAATTGTGCAAGACTTTCTAAAAAAAAAAAGGCATGGTCGGGAATATACTGACCACTCTCAGAAGAATCTGTACTCATTTCAGTTGTCCTTTTAAAGCCCGAAGCAACTGAGGATCATTCAGCATGCTAATGGAATACCACGTAAAGCCCTCATACAGGAGGTACCAACACGTTGGCACTTGACCTATTACATGTTGCAGCGTCTGTTTGAATAGTACAGACCAATCAATGACTATGTCATTCAAAGAGGAAGGGATGTAATTGTGATAAGCATACCCAGGGAGGTGGACAAATGGGGCCTAGTCAAATGCCTGGCACAGATGCTACTTCCTTTTGAGGTTTTCACACCAGAAGTCAGCAAGGAGGATAGTATGATCAGCCAAGATATTTGGTTGTTGCATCTGCTACAGGATCAGTTAAAAAAGGTGCTACAAGGTTCACCCGTATGAATGGAGAAGTGCATCCTTTTCTTGGCTGTTAATCCAAGGCCGCAAAGAGACATTGGGGGTCATTTTGACCTCGGCGGTCTTTTGTCAAGACCGCCGAGGGACCGCCGTGCTGAAGACCGCCAGTGGTGGCGGTTTTCCGCTCGGCGTATTATGACTGTTGGCAGCTCTCCGTCCTTTCTTGGATGGAGAGCTGCCAACAGCCATACTGGCGGTCGGTGGGGAAGTGGAGGTTGCTCCACCTCCACGTCAACAGAACACCACCCACGAATCACGTCCTGTGATTCGGCGTGGCGGTGTTCTGTTGACTGTGTGGTGTCGGCAAAGCAGCCCCCATGGATCTCGTCCCCTCCCGGAGGACTGACGGACCAGGTAAGTCGATCGTCCGTTAGGGGAGGGGCGGGTGGGGGGTGGGGGGATGTTGTGTGTTGTGTGCATGCATGGGGTGTGCATGTGTGTATGCGGTGGGGGGGTGTGAGTGCCTGTATGCTTGCGTGGGTGTTGTGAGTTTGGGAATGAGTGCGTGTATGTCTGTAGGTATATCTGTATGGTTGTGTGCGTGTATGTTTGAATGTGGGTGTGCGTGTCTGACTGTGTGTGGATGTTGGCATTTATGTTGGTGTGTGTGCGTGTGTGTGTTGGTGGTGCCTGCGTGCGTGTCGTGTGTGAATGAGTGATGTGATGTTGGGGGTCGGGGTGGGGAGGGGGGTCCTGCCACTTTGGGGGGTGGCAGGGGTGGTGGGGGGTGTAGGGGAGGGAGTCGGAGTGGGGGTGGGGCTGGGGGAGACCCCTATCAGTGCCAGGGAAGGAATTCCCTGGCACTGATAGTGCTTACCACCATGGATTTCATGGCGGTTCCAAACCGCATGAAATCCATGGCGGTCAGCCGGATCCAAATACCACCAGCGTTATAGTGACGACCGCCGGGCTGAAGACCCAGGTCTCCAGCCCAGTGGTCGTCTCTGCCCTGGCGGGCAGATAATTGCAAAAATTTGACCGCCAGCCTGTTGGCGGTCTTACCGCCGCTTCTCCGCCATCCGCCAGGGTCGTAATGACCCCCACTGTGTCATCCAAAGAGAATATTAGTGCCACAATAGTTGATCCATGGTACAAAAAAATACTGGCCACCTTCATTCCTTTTTCAGAAATGGATATTTCATTGTACAAGATGTGGATTATTGAACAGGTGAGATACCTGGAAGAGGAACAGGTGGAAGCTAGAGTCCCAGGTAGAAGTTTTGGTGTGCAGCCTTCAATTTCCATAGAGGTCTCACACCAGCAGCAAGAACACCGGCAACAACAGCAACAGCAACAGCAGCAACAGGAGAAACAAATCCAACATCTGTAATGGCTTGGTTTTAAGTGTCAGGGCTTAAGTCAAGTGCAGAGGCAAAGGCAAAAGAGAAGCACCAATGACAATTCAGAGGTTCTTTCAGAAAAATATGGATGACCCAAAAGAGGTCTACATGGATCAAAACCCATTGTTTTTTTGGTATGGGAAAATACACCAAGGCTGGCAATAAATTATCTGCCTTGACTGTCAGACAGTGTGTCTGCTGAGCATGTGTTCAGTGCAGCTGGGGCAGTTGTCTCAGTCAGAAGCACGAATACTTCATACCACACATGTACACTGCCCATGAAACACCACAAAAGCAGGAGGAGGAGGAGGAGGAGGGTGATTGGTCAGACTCAAGTGCATGGCCTTGAGTATGTAGCTGCCATTGTTTTTGGCAAATTCATATTGAAGACTTCTAGGTCGCAGCCTTTCAGACACCTTCCTATTACATTTCTCCAAGATGTTTGCAGCTGTGTGTGATTTCTCCACAACGAACATGGCTACTGTTGCATGCCTCCGAATACTTTTGCAGCTGTGTGTGATTTCTCCACAATGAACATGGCTACTGTTGCATGCCTCTGAATGCTCTTAAAATGTCCTTCAAGGCTAAGACCTGTAGATAGCTTGTGCTTTACACCCACAAAATAGATTCAGTGTGCAGTGATGCACAAGTAATCAGTCACCTGACAACTAGTCCACATGTCTATCATAAGGTGGATAGTGTAGACAACACTTTGCTGCAAAACTTGTCCAACCAATTGCAGAGCATAGTGATGCAGCGCTGGAAGAGCAACTCTGGCAAAATATGTCTTACTTGGAACCTTCCATTTTGGGCTGAGGGTTGCCATAAACTCTCAGAATCCCACTTCTTCCACAAAAGAAAAAGGGAAGAGGTCCAGCACAAAAATTTTTCCAGCTTCCCATTGTACAAACATGTCATTGGGTGTTTGTGGTCGGTGGGCCCTTTCTGTCTAAAAATGCCCATAATTGTAGCCTGCATTTTCTTTTGTGGGGCCAATGACACAGGTGGCTTTTGAGATGTAGGTGGTGTATACTCAATGCACAGCGTGGTGCAGTCACCGTATGCCATGGTGTCTCCATCTGACTCTGAATCTTCCTGTGCATTGTGAGGTCGCTGAGGCAGATGATTCTGGCATGCTGCTGGGGACAGGGCTGCTGTGCGTGAGGATGTCACCCTCTTTTTCCTCAGCTTTCTTGACCAGTTGCAGCTACTTTCCTGGCTGTCCTCACCTTCACCACTGCAACCACCTTGAGACATTTTTTAAGGTGCTCCTCCCACCAGACTGCGTGATGTTTTATCAAATGGCTCATCTGGCCTTCAGTACTATAATGTGAACCAGTCCTACCTCGACAAACTCTCATGTAGCAAATGGAGCATATGGCAATGTTCTACTCCTGTTTGCTAATCATTAGGCATGGACGGTGAACTCAGCTCTGCTTGCGGAGTTTGCAGAGTTTTTCCCATGAAAAACTCTGTGTAGTGGAGCAGAGTTTTTTTGTTGCTTGCACTCATCAAGGGTGAGTTGGCAAGCACCAGCAAGGAAAATCTTACTCAAGATCACCTCCCAGTGAGATTTCTCAATGCAGGCGGTCACAGATGTTTGCAACCCTTCGCATTGAGAAACCTTCCATTCATGTTGAGGTAGATGAGTAGAAAATCAACTTGAGTGGCAGGAAAGAAGCAGCACCCTCTTGAGCTATGCAGGGAGATGTTTGCTCTGATTTTTCAGCATGGGATAAACACCTGGTGCTAAAGATCAGCATGAACGGTGCCACTTAACGCACTATGCCGCTTGCAGAACTCCACGTAGCAAGGCAAAGTTTTTTGTGCACTTCGCAGAGCTCCGCCGAGCACAACTCCCTGGACTCCACCCAGGCATACTAATCATAGAAAGTCCCAAACTCAAAAGGAGTACTTTCTTATTGGGCCACTGCCAATGCCTGAAGAAGAACTAGAGGGGGTGGGTGTGTTGATTGCCTCTCTGCAGTGCATACTTCTACTGAGGTATGGGTTGGTACAGGTATCTGCTGGGGCCTTACAAATATGAGAGCTGGTGGTGCTGCCTGTGCACCATCCCTCTGAGCAGACTGGATAGTAATGTCAGACTCCTCTGTGCCAGCTTCCACAATGACTGACCCATCGTCATTATCCTCCTCATCATCTTCCCCTTCCATGATTCTAAGGCTTTCTGGAACTTTTCTTTCCTCTTCCTTCTCCTTGCGTCTCCCAAACTCTGATGGGGTCCACTCCATGTTCCTATCATTGTCATCAGAAGTGGTGCTTGGAGAAGATGGTGGAGTAGTACCCTTCCTTTTTCTTGCTGGAGATCTGGGAGCCATTGGTTCTAAAAGAAAATAATCTTGTTTGTCAGGAAGCTCAACCTCCTGTTCTGCTCCAACTTCGGGAAGATCTGGCTTTGGCTGCTGTCCACTTTGCTCTGTTTCCTGAAATGATTGGGTACTACTTTGCGAAAATGACAAATCCAATTCAATATCACAGCTCGTCAGCGCTGCCATGATTGTAGTGGCTGCCTCACTGACAGGCATGGTTTCCGGCTCAGGCTGGGGAGGTGCTGTTGATGCAGGAGGGCTGCTTCCAGGTTCCTCCAAGGAGGTAGGTGTGACAGGCACATGTCTCCCAAAAAAGGTTGAAGTTGGCACGCCACTGGCGGAAAGCTGCTTCTTCTTCTCACTGGCCACTTTCTACGGAACAAGTTTCCTTGGGGACATCTTACTCTCTAGGTTGGCAGTGGCACTAAGATGCATATGCAAAAGAGTTTGGTGGACCAAAGTGACTATAAGACCTTCTCTTTGGCAGTACTCCGGGTGATGTGGGATCTCTTCTTTTATGCTCCTAAAAACAACCAAGCAAGAAAAAAATGCAATTAGTAAAATGTGGCATTATTGCAGGATGAACTAGTACAGACAAATTCAATCTTAGTGTGGTTGCTTACTTATGAAATAAATACCAATGTAATCAAACATTGCAAGGGCAAACCATACCACAACACCATAAAAAAATAAAAAAATAAAAATCAGACAGCACAACATGTAGATCTAGCTCTTTACTTTATCTCCATCTGTTTTAAAGGAGACACACGGGGGAGTCAGAGAGTGGTGCATGGGTAAATGGAGTAGTCCTTTAAATAACCTACGGTGCCAAGGTGGTCCAGGGAAAACGGAATACTCATTAACAAAATGACTTATGCTGTTGATTTGCCTTCAGTGCTATGCAGCCATAATGTCTTGGAGGAAATTGAATTGTGCATAAAGAAACCGAATGCTGTAGTGCAGCTGTGCGTCTTTGGTGGACGCATTGATGGAAGAATAGAAGGTTGTAGATGGATGGATCAAGGCAAAATGCTAAATTAAATAAAAAATATAAAAAATTAAAAAACTAAAATATAACAATTTGAATAAAAATTAAATGAAAAATAAAAATAAAATAAAAAAGTTAAAAAAATAAAATCAACAAAAAAATCTATAAAACTTAAAATAAGAAAGAAATTACAAAAAGGAAAAGGAAAAATAAATGAAAAAGAAAATTGAAAATTAAAATTAAAATAAAAAAAATAAACAATAAAAGTAGAAACTTAAAATACAACTGATTAATAATTAATTATATTTGTATGTAAGCCTGTGTCAAAGACACACTGGCTGCATGCACAAAATGGCTGCCAGTGACCCACATGGTAAAACAATAACAACAAGGAGCAAGGAGGCATAGCAAACAAAGGATATATGCAAGCCTTCTTGTTTTTAAAAAAAAGGTTTCTCAATCTGAAAAACAAATTGCAGGGTCCATTGGAGATGGAAATCTAGACATAAATCTATTTTTGACTAGATTTATTGGCATCTGGAGTAGAAAATTTACTCCAGAAAATGAGTTTGCGCTCGCAAGCCGCATTGTTGTGGCTGCTCGGCTGCAGCACGAACAAACGCAAAGTCTTGAGCACACTTACAAGAGGCCCAGGAGTATCATGGCACTCACAAGAGAAGGCTATAACCCAATGTCTTGAGTGCAAATGAACTCCGTTCCATACCAGAGTACAGAATTCAGAAACTCCACGCAAAGTGTTCAAATTCCACAAACTCCGCCGGCGGAGCAGAGTTCTGCGCCGAAGCCTAGTTGAACCCAGTTTACAGTAATGAAGCAATATACAATTCTGTTTGGGGGAGATTCTTCTACTCCTCACATTTTCAACAGGCAGACCTGGGCTTCCTAAAATGGAGCCTAAGTACCTTTACGTAATGTACTAGTGTAGGCACTTCTGCACTCAGTGTACATTCACAGAACACTCCATTGTCTAGTACTGCTGTGCCCATGTGCCATGCTACTACCAGCATTCCCACAAGCAGCACACACACTCAGGCTCTCATTATGACCCTGGTAGTCATAAGATCACCATGTCCATGGTAGCCTCCACATTACAACCTTGGCACTGCCAGGTTGCCTCAAACTGATAGCCTGGCAGTGCCGATGCTCTCAACCTGCCGGATTATGAGTCCCCTTTCTGCTGGTGGAAAGGGGGTGTCGGGGGGGCCCACGGGGGCACCTACACTGCCCATGCACTTTACATGGGCAGTGCAGGGGCCCTCATGGACCACCCGTCATGGTTTTCACTGCCGGATTTACTTTCAGGGAAAAGCGCAACGCAACATTCCCGCCTACTCGATTACAAGCTTGCATCAATGTTGTGGTGTGATTCCCACTTGTCCGGTGGCCAGAAACACTGTTTCTGCCCGTCGGCCCAGAAGGAAACTCCTAATAGGGACCGCGGAGGGATGGACGCATATACGTCATCCCGATATGGGACTTTGGCGGGTGGTCTCTGCCGCCCGCCCGCCCGCCCGCCAAAGTCAAAATGAATGCCTCACTCACCGAACACTGTTCAGTACCACAGTCTCACTGTACTGCACTAGAGTGTGTGACTTTATGCACACACTCACAGCACACACACATTTGCCATGTGCACACTGTTCAACACTGTACCCTCTGTGTAGTGTATGTCTTGCACATTCACATTCATTCAGCATGTTTTCATCACAAACGTCCTTTCACCTCAACATGATGTAAGTCAACGGTGAGTTAAACACACAGCTGTGGAACTTTTAAAAAGGTGAGTGAGCTTGTAGGCTTCACTCCTGTGACTGGGTGAAAAGGACCTGTTCACTGCTCTTGATCATTATACTTGTGCTGTTCAATAACTCCTGGTGAAGGCAGTAGCCTTCCACCACTATGAGGGTAGCACTTTGGTAGGACTTTGGGTACTCCCGGTACCACATGACCCCAATTCTTGAGATAGGCCTATGTTATAGCACGCAAGCATGATCTGTGTTTGCGTATGGCAAAAAATCAGGATTATTGATATAGACAATGACGCAGTTGGGCAGTCAGGTCAGGGGAGCACGTATTCATCATGCAGAGGACTTTTCGATCCCAACCTTTTATTCCAGCTCCTCCTCTGTCTGACAGCTCAGCAAACATATTCATATGAGGTATAATAGGGCACACATTGCTATCATTGAGAGCACTTTTGGTATCCTTAAGTTACACTTCAGATTTTAATTGTAGTGGGGTGCTCCAGAAAAGATGTGTGCAAAATTATTGTAGCCTGCTGCATATTGCACAACGTGCCCATGCGGTGAATTTTTAAATGTAAACTTTGCTTTTCTAATTTGGCCCTGTCTGGGTTTCCAGGGTAGGAAACAGCAGAAGTCAAGGACTACAGGTCCGTGACCAACTAATGACCTAATTTTCCACCTGTGTTGCTAGTTTTGTTACTTTGCACAGTAGTTGGATTGTGTTTCAATTATGAATGGTGTCCTATGATGCCAGCCAAATATACCAACCTGAAACACCACTGTTGCATTACCATGATGCTTCTTCCAAACTTGCAAGTCTTAGTGTAATGCGCGATCATTAATATATAGTTCATTCACTCATTTATTCATATATTAGCTGAAAATTATATTCATCATTCACAAGTACAAACAGTCAATTGACCTTCTAACACAACATATATAGCTCCTGATTCATAAAGGTAAACTTTTACTTTTGGGCAAGTTTACTACTTTTTTCGAATTCATACACTACGAGTTTAGTTTTACTAATAATAATTTTCATGACTGCGGAGACTCCACAGTCAGGACAGAGACATCTGTACATAAAAAGATAGGACAGGACTACCTGTTTTGTGTGCAGAGTCTCTGCCACAAGTGCAAAGTCATTGCAGTTGTAAAATTAATATTAGTAAAAGCAAACTTGAAATTTGTGGAAAAAAAATAGTAAACTTTAATAAACGTGTACGTTTACCTTTGTGAATCAGGCCCTTTATGTACAAAGTCAAAATTATAAATTGGATTACATATTAACATACATGTACTTTTAGACATATTTGCAACATCCTTTTTAATCTAAGTTGCCATACAACACAGGGGATACTTTTGAGTGTTTCCCTTTTCTATTCCATGCACATACATACATACAGGATTGCTCCACATATGATATGACACACATAACTGTACTCACAAACATTTACTAAGGGGGCAAAAATATGTTTTAAAGTTTGTCTGAGTGCTGTACTGAGGCTCAAAAAACATAGCACATGATTTAGATGCTCTTATCACCAATCCGCGGCACTCCCAAGTACTCCATCAAGCTGATGGCTGGCCGCCCATCCTAGTTAGATCTAAGGCATTTCAGCCGCTGCCTGCGTTGACCCATTGTACTCCATCGTGCCACCTGCATCCTGCAGCTGACGCAGTGGACTCTAATGCAGACAATAACCACCCCATCACCGTCTTAATGGGGGGATCCTGCCGAGCCAATTTAGATAACACAGTCATGCTTGTGGTGTATCAGTGGCAGTCGCATGGCAGCTTGAGTCTGTTGCGGAATCCAGTCAGTATAGTACTATGGCTGTGGATATTGGTTGGATGCTAGCATCCCACAATTGTTGTATATTGGACAATTGTGAACACCTGCAAAACACAATATAGAACACACTCCATTTCAGACCGTGATCCTTTGCTATTACACTGCAGAATAAAATTTACATGCAGTAATTGCCACATAGGAGCCAAGTTTTTTTCATGTTCTTATCTCAGATACAACACTATCTGCACAAAATCTGGTGAAAAACCACAGCTAATATTCTAGTAAGCACAAGCTTTGTACTGCATTTACAACAATGCAAGGGGCAAATTGTGCTGTGATGTGAAGCAATGTGCTCCCATCCCCATTCTGTTTAAAAGGCTCCCTTTAGCCCATAAGATGAGCTTTTGGAGATGTACCTGTGGGTAGGTGGGACATACTGAGACCGGAGAGGACGGTGGTAGCATTCTCAGCAATCCCTGGTGAAATTTGTTTTTTGATCTCTACAGGTGAAGAATGAAATCCAGAAACATATGTGTCTAGAGATGTACAGCACTATCTACATCAGCTGTTGTGAAAAACCACAGCTAATATTCAAGGAAGCACAAGCTTTAACCTGCATTTATCACAATTCACTTGGTGTACTGTGCTGTGATGTGAGGCAGTGTGCTCCCATCCCCCTTCAGATTTTAATTTCATATTGTCTGCATTCTTTTCAGGTCCAACACACAGGGCCAGTGGACCAATTTCTGCTATTCAAGGCACCTCCACTCCAGACCAGGATCAATCCTTCATTAAAGCCCCTGGATGATCAGGAGCAGGCTGGTTTATCTGGTCTGTCTGGGCAAACAGCTCCAATGAGTCGCACTCAGCCAACTCAAAGACCTCTCACCCAAGGTTAAACCACATTTCAGCCTGTGGATGCCTCCACCTCCTATGTTCAGAAGAGCTTCACTCCAATCTTGTGGCCTCTAGTCCTGGCTGCTGTTGGGACAACACCAACACTGCCTAAATTTTTGCTAGGATCCAGTGGGATGGGGCACACTGCCTCAAGGGCACAAGGTAGTGGGTGTAGGGGTCATGGGAGGGAATCGGTGTAGGAGGCTAGTTCTCTACATAGTGTACAAAAATGATGTGCACTCTGCAGAGAGTCTAAGCTACCCCAGCTTTGTATCCAGAGGTACTAAGTAGATCACCTAATGCTCTATTTTTTAGTGGTAGCTTGGTTGAGGAGTTAGGCTAATCTTGAAGAAGAGCTAAGCATTTGTTGTCTTCACAGTACCAATAAATGTGGGCACACACTGAAAAGAATAACTCAACCCCAATTTACAAAAATGCTTCAGATTTTAATAAAATGTTTAAGACCAAGATAATCAAAATTGGTTAAGCAAGATGATTTTTCAGTGTTGACCAAAAATAGGCTGTGAGTAATTACGCACCATAGGAATCAATGGGAGAAAGCGTTAAAAAATGCATATAAACTCAGGCAATGTTCTCACAAGTGTCATCTTCTGTTTTTGGGTTGAGGATGTCGAGATGTCCTTTGGGCCAGCCAGAGAAGTTTGGGCGGTTCCCGGTTTAAGCGGGAGCAGCGGCTGAAAGTCTTAGAGCTGGAGCAGAACGGAGAGGGGGACCACTTGTAAATGCACTGCACAGGTGGACTTAGAGGTAAGTCTGGTGGGTCCTCTTGGAGTGTAGGGATAGCAAGGGTTTAGGGACCCCTAGAGCACAGCTGGTTTTCAGACGCAGGGCCAGGGAAGCAGGGTGCAGTGCAGATTTGTCAGTCAAGGGCTGTGTTTAAAGGAGTCTTTGAAGCCAGGGGCAGGTTACTTGGAGGGTGGATTCCAGGTCAGCAGGGCCACTCTTAGGGGTGGTTCTTGGGTATCCTGAAGTCGCTTGACTGGTGCTCTCTCCTGGTCCTTGGAGAGTCCAGAGTGGAAATTTCTTCTGGGTGTCCGACATTGGGGGTTCAGTACCCCTGGCTATTGCATGGTCCAGCCACTGGAGGTCACAGTGCCACCAAGCTTTGCACACTCAGTTCATTAGATCAGCAGCCAGTCAGTGAACTGGGCTTCACTGGATCTTGCTTGCAGGTTGCAGGGAGTATTGTCGTCACTCTGGGAGGAGGTTCTTGGCAATTTATAGAAGGTTGAAGGTCGTCTGGGGTTTCTTAGAGTCCGTACGATGTCCATTCGGCCCTTGGGCAGCAATTGTGGAGTCCTAGGTGCATCAGGCAGTGTTGTTTTCCTTTTTCTTCTTGCAGCAGGACTTCTGATCTCAAGCCTTGGTCTTTTTTGTCCCTGGTCTTCTTGTGTACATCGAATCTGATCTGCAGGTCAAGGGATGCCCACTAAATACTGCATTTGGTGGGTGTTTAGGGGAGTACCTGGTAGTGGCCAATGGGCCACTTACCTTAGGGTGGCTAAGGTAAGTGGCCCACACTTACTGGGTTTTCCTCTAGGTCTGTTTGTAGGAATTTGGTCTGGCTGCTGTGTCCGGTTCCTTGGTTAGTGGCCGGGCAATGAACAGGACTTCAATGCTCTTTTACTTCTTTGTGATACCTTCACTCTGGAGGGAGATCTTTGGTGATTTTCAGAAGGGTGGAGGTTCTCTGGGGTTCTGTAGAATCTGTGTGATGCCTATACAACCCCTCAGCAGTGATTGTTGGGTCCTGGGTGCAGCAAGCAGGGTGTGGCACATTTTTCTTTTTGCAGCAGGATTGCAATTCTCTAGCCTTGGGTCTTCTTTGCTGCTGGCCTTCTTGTGTCCTTGAAATTTGATCTGCAGGTCTAGAGGTGCCCACTAAATACTGCATTTAGTTGACATTTAGGAGAGTTTATAGTAGGCATGCAGTGTGTAGTGGACAGGTTACACAGGCTGTGTGCCATGTCAGCTTTGCATTTTAGGTTTGCACTAGGACACCCGGCCTGCAATGGCTGTGCTGGGTGCACTTGAATGCATAGCCCCTGAGGGCGGCACAATCTGTGCTGCTGCCCTCAGGGGCCTACCCTTAGTACCCCATACCCTGGGTACCTAAGAACTATTTACTATGCACTTATAGTAGCAGCTAAAGGTGTTGCCAATTGTGTCAATACATCACAACAGTTTTTGGAAAGAGATCTGACCCAGGGATCCTGGTTAGCAGGGCCCCTAGACACTAATAACTTTGAAACCACATCAAATACTAGGACAAAGTGGGGGCTAACCATGTCGAAAGAGGACATTACTTACAGTGAGGATCTTGCTCCTTTCATCCCAGTCCCTGCACCTGTTCTCCTGTTTACTCCCCGGAGAGGACGGTCGTCTAGACCACCAGGAGAGGATGGCAAGACCTCCACTACAACCTCCAAGACACACACATCCTCATCTCCTTCAGTGTGTGCCTAGCATTCACTCTGTGGTCTATTTCACAGACACATTTACCTTTCTTGAGGACAGTTGTTATTTGTACATTGAACTCCAAACAATGTTGCTTCTATTATTATACTTACCATGATAGATGCTTTTTTTGTTTTGTTAATTGTTTTTTTTTTGCTTGAAACACCTTTCAATTCCTTTGTGTCATGTAAATAAATGATAATGACACAATCTCATAGAGTGTTGTTGCATTTATTGTGGTATTTAATTTTCATGTCTTGCTTCCACCATCATTTTGTCAAATCCATTGAAAAAATAATTCCAAAGGAAAATTAGTTACGACAAAGAGGTAATGTTTCACCCATTTCATTCAAACAGAACAAAACAAACTCCCAAAGTATTTGTGTTATACATTTGTAGGTAAAAAATATTTGATGAAATGAGGGCTTATTTTCACAAACAATACATAACCCCAATAGTCTGTGCCATTTAGAGGTTGACACTCTACAACCTTAGACCATGGAAGAAAGGGCAGTTTTCAAATTTTCAAAATATATAGACAAAATATTGTTGATTAATGGCATCAGCTGGAGCCAGACATCCTGCCCTCACAACAGTAATTCTACATCAATATCTCCAATATTCTACATCATGTCAGTTACAAATTTGGAGGCCACCGGACCATTGCAGTACATTGTGGCAGTATCCGTAGGCATGTCACCACAACCTTTAAGTTGTGTGCTACTAAACAATCTTGCAACTATGATGAGACACATCAACATTTACATACACTTTACACAAATTGAAGATTTAGCTAACATGAAGGGGGATCACAACACTATGGCCTGACATATACATGTGGTTAGAGCAAGGTAAGCAGCACATATTGCCTTGTGTCAACATCCAACAGAAAACAGGTCTAATACAATCTCAAGACCTTCCATTCAATTACTGTGTAAGTTGTCCCTGTACAAGAGCTGTACACCTAAAGTGGTTGACTGTCCCTGGATCAACCCATGTTCCCTATGTACTTCCCAACAGCAATATATCACTGCAAAGGTCACAGCTGTGCAATGCCCTAATGAAGATGACTTGGTGAAGGATCCTGAAACAGAATATCAAGGGCAATTTGATGATTTCACATGAGAAAGTTGACTCAAGTGATAAGTTTGAAGGAAACATATACTTAGCACAAGCAAAGAAAATCCCTGTTAATAAACTAAGTAGTGAATGTATGGAAACTTTGATCAATAAACATCTTGGCCTTGGACTTTCCTGAATTGACCATTACAATATATTAGCATCACAGACTGGTAGGTTCAGTATGTCACAAGTTGTTCTGACATTGGAGGTTACAATCTATAAAGGTATACTTACACCCAGGAGAAGAAGTGTACAATAACATCTTGACGTAGGTCCATTTGTTCTCCTTCACCACTGTCATCTTCATTGGGCATTTTAACATCCTCCCCCAGTGGCTCTTCAAGGTCTCCATCCTCTGTGATAATTCGGATGTTCCGTCGCAGGGTGATGTTGTGTAACATGCAGCAGGTAAATGTGATTTGGCACACATTATTGGGTGAATAGAGGAAGGCTTCACCAGACTTGTCCAGTCACCTAAACCTGGCCTTCAGGAGCCCAAAAGCCCACTCCTCTGGCCTCCGTGTTCATCCATGCACCTCAATGAAGCGGACTTTCTCTGGCGTTGTTAGATTCCTCAGCAGTTCTAACAACCATGGTCTGTTAGGATAAGCTGAGTCTCCTAGCAATATATCAATCGATTAATATCATATCAAGCCATTGTACCGTCCTTAACTAGAATTAAAGAAAATGATCTTCAAGTCATATTGTACTTACCAACAAGCCAGGCCTTCTCAGCTCCATTTTCTGACATTTGCAGGAGTATAGTGCTGTTCCATAGTACAAAGGAATCATGTGTTGACCCAGAAAGTTGGCACATACACATGAGATGTACAAATCTGGTAAGCAGACGACTTGTACATTGATGGAATGGAAGTTCTTCCAATTAAAGGCAATATTTGTGCCATCTATTGCTCCAACTACATGTGGTATGCCACCCAAAGAATACAATTCTCCCTTTACAGTGGTCAAGTACTGTTGTCTTGGAACTGACTGTAGCTTTTAATGTGTCTCAGTATTGAAGAAAGGACTTCTTGTAGCACACCACTGAAAGTTGTTTGGGACATGCCTCCAGATACTGCCACTGTGTGTATGAAAGATCCTGTGGCCACAAAATTAAGTTCTGCCATTAGTTTCACTATTGGAGTTATTGCTGTTGTATTCCTATTGTGAAGCAGGAGATGAGGCACCAGCTGGTGTCATATATGAACACATAATGTCATCATTTTTTTTTAACCTTTTTATTTCCAGTCTTTTTTTATTATGTGCAAATAATACATTGGAAATGTATTATTTGCACAGATTTTTTTTTTCAAAATGTTGCTACTGGAGGTATTACTTCCTCCACAGCACTATCAATCGCAAACACAGTCATGGTTCACTTTTAAAAGTGTCATAGGCCCTCATTACAACCCTGGCGGTCAGTAGAGAAGCGGCGGTTATAAAATGAATTACAAGCATGGCGGTGACCGCCATGCCAAACCACCACTACTCCACTCTGACCGCCAGGGTGGTAACGACCGCTGGGCTGGAGACTTTGGTCTCCAGCCCGGTGGCGGTCACTACACCGCCGGCGGTATCACGACCCCACATACCGCCATGGATTTTGTGGGGTTCTGTACCACCACTAAATCCATGGCGGTAGGCACTATCAGTGCCAGGGAATTCCTTCTCTGGCACCGATAGGGGTCTCCCCGCACCCCTCCCCCTCCCCCTCCCCGGAGCTCTCCCACCCACACCCATGACCCCCCTACCACCTCCCAAAGGTGGCAGGACCCTTCTCCCAACCCCCCCAACATTGACATACACCCCCCACCCCACTACATGCACAATCACACACCTACTACACATACACGCTGACATACACGCACACATACACGCACACATACACACAGACACACACAGACATATGCGCACACATTTCCCATACACACACCACACCCCCGCATGTATACAGGCACTCACACACCCCCTCTACACATTCACACGGACACCCCCATGCACGCACACAACACACAAAACCCCCCTCCCCTAACAGACGATCACCTTACCTGGTCTGGTGATTCTCTGGGAGGGAACGGGATCCATGGGGGCTGCTCCGCCGCCAGCTCCCTGTCACCAGAACACTGCCACACCAAATTCTGGATTGTGATTCGGTGGGCGGTGTTCTGATGACGTGGCGGTGGAGGTGGAGCAGCCTCCGCTTCACCGCCAACCGCCAGTATAGCTACTGGCGGCTTTCCGTCCGGAAAAGGGCGGAGGGCTGCCAGCAGTCATAATACGCTGTGCGGAAAACCGCCTGCACTGGCGGGCTTCAGCACGACGGTACCTCGGCGGTCTTCAAAAAAGACCGCAGAGGTCCAAATGAGGGCCATAGTGTGCCAAATCAGTGTTGTTCATATCTGACATTTGCATATACACTAGCCTCCATTTTTAGTGCTGGTGACACACTTACAACTGAAAAATACACAGCTTCACACCCTAAAATGGCAGATTCCTGACCTTGCTGTCAGGACATTGGTTACACAATGGCCGTCAGTGAAGGGTGATCGCGTAGTAGGTGTAACACTCCATGACAGACCCTGCCATTGGGTAACTGTGACGGCTATGCACCAAAGTCAATGGCTGTGTCCGTCTCCATCACGGATTGAGTCTGTTGTGTACTTGTATGTGGTGTGTTGAAAAAAAGCTCACTTACCTACTATCACTGCAGCCAACAGGACCTCCTCATTTTTTGCTGCTGTTACCAACCTCTGGGAGCCAGGATGTTGGGCAAGGCAAGTGACAGGGCTCCTGCCTTCTCCTCACCAGGGAGGTCCTGTCTCTGTACAGCCAGCTTTATGGAAACCCAGAGGGACAGGTGCATGTTTGAGTGGGAAATGTTTGAGAACGTAACTTGTTCACTTTTTGTCCACGAGCTATTTGGTCCCATTTTGTTCATGAGTTAAGTGTTGTGACTGGAGGGTAATGAGCTGAATGATTTAGCTGTGTACAGGGTGTTGTTTGAGGATGTTAGAAATGTCTGTGCATTGAAATGAAAAGTCACCTGCGAGAATTAGCTGAGTTTTCAGTGCATGTTACTCACAATTCCAGATTTAATGGGACAAAATGGAGGACTCTTATTTCTAGTGGCTAATAGGCACTGTACCACTATTTCAAGTGGAAACATACAGCCCAGGTTGAAATGGGAGAAATCTGAAGTCCAAGTAGAATTTTTTAAGTTATTGGGTTGTGTGATGCTCTTCTGTCAAGTGACTGTACAGGGCATATTTTGGGATTCGCGTATCTTTATGTTTTAACCATTTCATTGTGCCACATATGGGGATAGATATTTCCAGTGCTGCTATTTTAAATGACACGGGCTCTCAATCAGCCATACAACCTTGTCCCATTATAAAAGCCAATGGCTGTGTCTGAACACACAGTTGTTCATACATCACCCACAACTATGCTCCCACTGACAAATGGCAGCCCTCCCATACTGCCCTTAGTCACTGTAAATGGTGCAAAGCACCGTATCTGACTATTAGGAGGTTAGGCATAAAGAAAGTGTAGCTGTGTATGTGACTTTATGTAAATAATGTACAGGTTGTTAAGCCTTTAGTAGCTCACAATCAGTTTGACTAATCTGGAGTGGATCTCACCAGATGAAAAGTTACCTATCCATGGCTTTGGTGGGGTTTGTGTCCTATATTGTTAACCTTCGAAAAACATGTTGAGGCTACTCCACAGATCACTGCACATTAGTGTTTCTTAGGATATTTGAAATGTTTGTTAAAAATATGTTCCCATAGCACACTTCAAAATATCTCATGTAGACAGTTGTCATGACGCCTCAATCCTTCCCAAATGAGCCCACAAGCCTGTCTGTGTCACACAACATGAATTTGCATAACAGACTGTATTGATTGAAACAGACAGGAATGTGTCCACATTGGTAATAGAGTTACACATACCCCCAATTAAATGTAAGTGTCCTCAGTGATATCCAGATGAGAAAGCAATGATGTTGTGAAAAGTGACACTTAAAAGAATAATTGCAGATGGAAGGTTACATCACAAAGTTGTTGGAGTATCCCATATTGTAAGTCAATATCAGGCCCAAAACAAGTCTCTTTTGAAAATGCTGAAATGTTTTTACTCTGTACTGAAGTGGTTTAGGGATGTATCTAGGCTTATACGTTTACTAATGCAGTCAAAGCCATTTGTCATACAGAAAAATAAAGGTGGGTAAGAGACAAAAGGCATACGTGATATGAGAGCTGGCATGATGAATTTCTAGACTGTGAACAAATGGGTTGTAGAATTCTTCCCATGCATGAGATACTGATGATAAAAAAAGCCAAATTTTAGTGCCTTGAAGCAGGTGTAATATGCAGACTTAGCAAATGTTTTGTGAGCAAAGTTCATGTTCAACTCCATTTACACAGATACCCTCCAACTGTTGCATTTGTCTTTACAGCATCATCTGGGCAAGGCAAAGGGGACATCGGCTACATCGGCAGGGAAGGAGCTGGGCACTGCAGCCCTTGTACAGACACCGTCCACATTGAGGGACCCAGTGGCACAGAGGGTGACGGGATTGGCACATCTTCTTTGGGTGGCGGACCCTAGTGCAACTATTCTACCTGCATTGTTGTCTGTCCCCCATGTTTTGATCTCCACCCTCTTTCTTGCTCCCCCAGTTGTCTGTAGCCACTCCCCTAAAAGGGGTGGTGTCTCCTTTGCTACAAGCACCTCCTCCCGCCACAGTCTCTCAGGATGCGCTCAATGAGGAGGCTGTTGATCTTTTATGGACTATTGCTGTAGGCCACACCGCACTACTGAATGCCATCCAGGGCCTTAGTGGTCATAGCACCCATATGCTAGCTTACTTGGATGGCATTCACAGTGCCCTGTCTGGCCTACAGCCGTCATTCCAGGGTCTGGCTTCCTCATTATCCACAGATCCCCACTCCCATTTGTACACAAATTCCCACACTCACCCACACAACCAACACCCAGTAAAAACACAATTCAAAACATAGACCACATACACCAGACCCTCAGGCACCCACACCATCAAAAGACTCATGCACAACACCTACTGCCACTCCCTCTACCCCCCAAACCCAACTCCCTCCCAGACACTCTACCTTTTTCCTGAAGGAGGACCTCATGTTTGCCCTGTCCCTGACCCCTTCATCATCCCAGACTGCTCCTCCCAAACCTAAGACCACCCCACCCAAATGTTTTCATACCCCTCGAACGCCCCAACCCACCCCCTCCTCATTCAAACCCACCCTTTCCAAATCCAAACACACCCCTCCCAAACCCGCCCTTCACAAACCCAAGGGCACCCCCAAGTAATATTATTGAGGTGCATGCTCTCTCCCCAAAGATGCCCCTTCTGGAGGAGGTTTATTCTGGCAGTGATATTACGAGGCAAATGATGGGCATACAACCCAGTTTGGAATTAAGGGCCAAATGCCTTTTTTCTTTTGTTGCCAAAGACTGTTGCAAAATCTTTTGAGCGAGTTATCTCATTAATATATAAATATATTTACTTTGAGAATATCTTTATCATGGCTTTATGTTTGGATTGTTACTAATTTTATTTTGTTGATGTTATTTCTGCTAATCTGTGTGCCATGCACTTACTCTCATTTGTGAAAGGGACAAGCACAGTTGTATAATTTAGATATTTTTTTTAATGCATACATTAGTGTTGTACATTTGTGATGGACATGTTCATTTTGGTTTAAGCATTCATCATGTTACTGGACATTTACACCAACATTATATGTGTTTCTGTTATTGTGATTGAAGATGCATGTGTTTATTTTGACATGATGTGTCAATAATATGCACATATGCTTTACACAGGGGACCTGACATTATAGAGTTAAATGACATCTATTGTTTGTCATACATTGCACACACCAAGGGGTCATGTGACCTTCATGCATCTCTGACATGTTTGCAGTTTAGAAATAAGATTGGTTGTATATTCTGTGTACACCCCCTAGTAGTATGTTGAGTGCAAATGCTACAGTATCATGGATTGAGTAGTTCCTATTGGGTGTACTGTTTATGTATATGATATGGTAGTTTAGGGATCATTATTGCACACACCTGTATGGACACATTTTTATTTGGGATTGCTGTGACTTTTGGTATAGGTGTTCATTGTCATGAAGTCAGTTAGTACCTGATTGGTGGATGGTGGATGGTCATCCAAAAAAAACTTTAAAAAATATATTCACACTTTCAAAGCACAATTCACTCAGAACTCCTTTGCACTAACAATTTCAATTATACCTTCAATATGAAACACTCTCTATTACCTTGCACCTCTATAATCCAGGCAGGCACCCTGGTGCCTTTGTGTGGAGACCAAACAGTGTTACGTCAAGTGATTCTTCTTCACCCAATGCCTCTGTTATTCTAGGCAAGATATCCTGCTTGACAACTGCTTTCAGGATCACAAATCCCCAGGCTCCATGAATAAGGCACTCCTAATTGGAGGCAGGTATAAGAGATTTGTACCTAACCTTTGACAGTAATTCCTTTTGATGTTGGTGCCTTGGTCATACCAACAGGTGTTCAATAAGGTGCTAAAAAATGTGAGTGTAAGGGATTCCTTCTTATGTTAGTGCCTTGGTCATGCCAACTGATCTTCAATAGCTGCTGAAATGTGTGAGCGCAGAGATCCAGGATTGGAGAGGTGAGTTGTCTCATGCAATCATTGCCAGGACACTAATTATATCATTAGTACTGAATAGATATAGGAGGCTCACCTTCCATCTAACCTATAAAACCACATATCTGCCTTAGCCATCTGCCAAGCCTTAACTGGATCTTTGAACATGGTCTCTGGCAGATTCTTTTAAGATATAGCTTTCCTGCACTGGTCCTCAACTCTGCACGAGCCAACAAGCAGCGCTAGGGAAAGTGGGTCAGTACATAGGCCGCTGCTCCCTGACCCAACGTGAAGAAGTAATTGCTGAACAGCATTCAGGGTATCCTGGAATTTATCATTAGCAGAGAGGACACTGTTTGGAACCCCCTAATCCGTACAAAATGCAAGTCAGAACCTGTTTCATCGTTATTGCACTGAGAGAGCTGGAAGGTGCTAACTTCACCCCTACTTCCTGTCACCACCTGGCAAGTGTGAAGTGGTCTTTTGGTAGTTTTGTCTGTTATGTGTGAGTATGTTTTCTAACCTGCTGACTATGCTATACATGGTTAGTGTGAAAGGAGCTTTCAGATACAGAATGGTCACTGTGGTCGTGCACACGCAGCACCTTCACAGCTCATGACCACAGGGCATTCAGGGACAGTTCCCTGGATTTCCCGGTCATAGCACTCACGGACCATCAGGGAGGCCCACAGATGGGATTTAGGCGCACACCAAAGCTGCAACAAATTAAATTTCCCTCAAGCACACAGGGTGCATGTGCACCACAGTAATCTTCAGAAGGACGGATTTTGAACTTTCATTAGGATCACAATGAAAAAGTTGTCCTAAAAAATGGTGTGCAAATATAAGTCTAGGAAGTAAACCCAAGCGGAATAGGAAGAACAGTAGGTTCAGCAAAGCAGTTTGCATGTGCATCTTGTGACCGCCGATCTGAAAAGTAAGTACGAGGAACAGAGCAGCATGGGCAGTTTTCTGTGCACAATGCTTCTGACTTTTAAAAAACAGCTGCTGCTTGTGGTTTGAGATTGTAACAGATCTAGCCTGAAACTGTTACAGATCAGCCTGATCAGCCAAGGTGTCACCTAACAACAAAGGCACTAATAGCGCAGCATCGAGCAAAACATTTGCTTGACCTGAAGGCTTTCAGTATTGGTGTGGTGCACTTTAAACTGCAGAGTTGAAAGAGTTGGGTCATAAAGTGTTCTATTGAGTCACAAACACTTAGGCCCATATTTATACTTTTGTAGCGCCGCATTTGGTTTTGCACTTTAAATTGCAGAGATGAAAGAGTTGGGTCATAAAGTGTTCTATTGTGTCACAAACACTTAGGCCCATATTTATACTTTTGTAGTGCCGCATTTGCGTAATTTTTTAATCTCCACTTTGATGAGACCTGCAAGTCTGTGGTTAGGGAGTTTTTAGATCTTATGGAGGCCATGGACTGGACCCTTAGAGTCTCGGAAGCCACACATGGCGCAGTGCACATACTTGACGGAGTTTTTGCTCGTGTATCTACACAGCTGGTCGTATCTAATACTTAGCTTAGTTGGACTGATCATTATATGTTATGTTTTAAAACTACCAGTGTACAGCCCTTACACACGTTAAGACCAGCAAATAAGGTAGTGAGACTTTGGAAGCAGATTAATAGGGAAGATTTGGTCATCACTTTAGAGGAAGATTGGGACAGAGCTGAGAAACCTGCCCGGCCTTTACTTGACATTTTCAATCAAGACGTGGAAACGGCTATGGCGCACCTGGCCCCTCCCAAAGTTTTGGGGTCCGGTGGCCAGAAAAAGCTTAGTCAACCATGGGTCTCTAGTGAACTAAAGAGGCTGCAGAGAAACTATAGGCAACAGGAGCGCTGGTGGAAACTGAACCCAGTCCCGGAGCAGAAGGTAGTATTAAAATCGGCTCTTCATGCCTACAAAGTGGCCCGTTTTTCAGCTAAATCGAAATATTATACTCCTCAAGTGAAGGAGGCAGAAAATGCCCCCTAGGACTTTTTAACGTGATAAATACGTTATCCACCCCCGTTAGGCCTCGGGATCTGGAGAATTCTCAGGAATTCTGTGACAAGGTTGCGGGCACTTCGAAAATAAAATCCTCCGAATACATGCTACCTTTGACCCTCATGTGATTTCCAGGGAATCCTTGGCAGATTCGGTCACAGATGCTAATGTAAGGGACACACTTTTAACTGACTTTCATGCCCCTACTCAGGACCATGTTAAAAAGATGATCTGTGAAATAAAGTCAGGTTCCCCACTGGATCCGTGCCCCCGTTCACTTTAGATTAGCCCCTGACCTGATGGCTCAGGCTTTAGTCCTGATCTTCCAAGAAGTGCTAGACTCTGGTATTTATTCCGCCTCCTGGAAGGAAACAATAGTTATGCCGTTAAAAAAAAGGCCTGATGGGGATAGTCAAGACTTAAATAACCTACGGCCAATAGCGCTCCTTCCCTTTCTGGCCAAAATTCTAGAGAAATTGTTGAATAAGGAATTGGCAGAATTCCTAGTGGATGGGGGAGGCCTCGATTCGTCACAACATGGCTTCAAAAAAGCGCAGAGCACAGAGACTGCTTTAATCTCTTCTGATTCGATCCGGAAATTGGTCGATGATGGCCAAGGGGCCGTTCTAGTAGTGTTGGACTTGTCAGCAGCATTTGACACGATTTCTCCTTATCTACTGACATCTCGCCTTAGTCAAGCAGGAATCAGAGGACGAGCCCTTAAGCTTTTAGAATCCTTCTTGTCAAATAGATGGACAACTGTAAGCTGTGGCAATTTCCGATCTTCTCCTTTTGTATTGCCATGTGGGATCCCTCAGGGCTCATCCTTAAGCCCTACCTTGTTTAACCTCTATGTTGCATCTTTGGCCGATATCATCCGATCGTTTGGGTTTATCCCAACCTCCTATGCTGATGATACTCAGCTTATTATACTGATTGCAAAACCTTGGGAGGAGGTTGCGGACCGGTTTAGCAATTGCATGCAAAGTGTCAGCAATTGGATGAAGACAAACTGGCTGAAAATGAATGGCACTAAAATGGAAATTCTCTGCTTTGGGCTGGCAAAAGAATTATGGAACTCACATTGGTGGCCAGCAGACTGTGGGATTCCTCCAGCACTGACCACGGTCAGTAGGAACCTGGGCATTTTCTTTGACGACCACTTGTCTTTCAGAAATCACGTAAATCATACTCTGAAGACATGCCTCTGGCTGATCAAAATGCTTTGCAAAATCTTTCCTTACCTCAAGAAGGAATGGAGAATCTCTGCGGTCTTAGCTCTAGTAATGTCGAAAGTTGATTACTGCAACACCTTACTCCTTAATGTGGATAAGACATTGATTAATAAGCTGCAAATGGTTCAAAATGCAGCAGCCAGAGCAATTTTAAATCTTCCACGGTGGAATTCAGTCAGTGGGAGTCTTTAGAAATGACACTGGCTTCCAGTGTCCCAGCGTATTATTTTTAAAGCACTTTGCCTAACCCACAAAGCAATTCATGCAATAGGTCCCAGCTATCTCACCACTAGGCTTTGTTGCTACGCTCCCAAGAGAAACCTGAGGTCCGCTAAAGCATATAGAATCCAGGTCCCTCGCACACACAGAGCAAGATGGGGGACAAAGCTTTAACGGTGGCTGCTGCTAAAGGTTGGAATTCATTTCCGCTGAATATTAGGCAAGAACCAGCCTATTTAAGGTTTAGGAAACTGGTCAAGACTTGGCTCTTTCCTCGATAGTCTATTGTTTTCTGGTTCACTCTTTTCTTAGTGTTTTTTTTGGTATAATTGAGGAGGGTGGGATAAAGGTTGGGTTTGCTAGTCTGTTTTTCTTCCTCATCTTCTACTCTTTTTAGCGCTTCGATGCTCCTGGTGAGTCGGAATGCGCTTTACAAATACCACATACATACATACATACAAAAGCGGCGCAAACTTAGAAAATACAACTGTATTTTGTAAGTTTGCGCCGCTTTTGAGTCAAAAAAGGGCGCAAATACGGCGCTAGAGAAGTATAAATGTGGGCCTTAAATTTCTTGTGGGCTCCCTGCTGCAATGAAACAAATTTGTGCACACAGTCACAGTGAGTTATTATTTGCACCTATCTGCTACGCTATGGGGCATATTGACATTTTGCGCCAGATTTGCATTAGAAAAGTTATGCAAGTCAGTGCAAATTGTATATTTAAAATTTGAAAGTCACCTGAAAGTGAATCAAACAAGCTGCTTTGCATTAGTTGGTGTCAAGGGGATATGATATGGGTGATATGTGGGTGCTCTCATACTGCCACCTATGGTTCTTGACTCGAAACCTTATCTACTTGCATAGGTACTGCACTGCGCAGCAAACATACAAAGTGAGAAAAGTTTTAAAGTTTGTTTAGGCACAGTGTTTCATACTGGAAGCGTATCCTTCCAATACAAAACCTGTGCTAGACATGACATAAACACCAGTGTGCATGGCACTAGGCAATCTGATGGTGCTCCAGGGCTGAGGAAGAAGCAGGACAGTGCCATGTCTTCGCGGATATGGAACTTTCCTGCTCTCTCCCTCTCACACAATTGAACACAGCAACTTTGGTTGCTGCACTGTGTTGCAAGACATTTTATTACCTATACCCCTACACGCTTGAAATGTTACTTTTGAGAAATGTTTAGTCACCTCCCTGTCATTCAAGTCTGCAAGATCTGTGCACCATAAGGAAGAAGTCTAGGCTAGCTCAATATGCCATAAAGGACAGCTTTGTTTTCATTTTGGAACACTCTCGGGTGGGCGTGGGCGTTTGAGACTGTTTGAACATTTGAACCAATGCATGAATATAAGATTACTTTGCCTAAGCTTTACAGGCTATGATTGGGTATATATAGTTGTACTTATGCATGCACTTGCTGTACTGGTGTATATGATGACTGAGCCCAGGGCACAGCCTAACATCCCACTAGCTGATATGTATTTGCAAACTAAAATTCACTTTTATCAGCTTTCCTAACTTTCTAGGTATGAAAGCTGGTAATCTGCACTTGTAATTATTTTAACTGAGTGTCCCCAAGGGCAAGGTCATGTGACATCGCTTACTGTGATATTAAGAGGGAATGAGCCATGTGATGTCACTTTCTGTGATGCAGCGGCGGCCAGTCATTTTAGGAGGGAGGGGGGCGGGCGGGTAGCACACTCACACTCATTCATTCACACACGTGAGCACACGCACATCTATTCACAACACTCATCAAACATTCAAACATACAGGCACGCACCAAACATTCCTTTAAAAAAACACAGACACACACTTACCGTCAGCTCTGCCTCGGAGGTCCCAGGAGGGTTGGGGCTGCTGCCTTCCCTCGCCAATGAGGGAAGGCAGCAGTCCTAACTTTGTCACAGAGTGGGATGGGGTCAGTGAGACTGCTCAGCCCACCCCACTTTGTGATGAGGTGTCACTGATTGACAATCGCCCTGGACACTTCAGGGCTTAAACCTGAAGCACCCATGTCGGAGTCAATGGGTGACGCTTCCCCTCGTCACCGAGGGGGAGGGCCTTGAGGCACCTTTGCTGAGCTGAGGAGGTCATGCCCATAGGAGCTGTGACCTCTTCAGCCCAGCACAGTTCAGCTCAGACAGCCAAGAGTCTATGCAAATCACGCACGTCTAGCTACTGGCTGCCTGTTCTGACAATGAAGAGTGTCTGTCAGGCTGTCCTTTGCTCAGCCTGACAGGCAGTGTTCATGAGGGGCAAAAGGTGGGGGGGCATGGCCCCTCCGCCCTAAAGGACGGGCTGTGGTTGCTGTGATGTCATCAGGGTGAAAAGGGCATGTGGTGGCACATTAAAAACCCGTGGTATTATGGGGGATCGCCGTCCATGCTCATGTCCAGTGTGAAACCTTCAGCTATTCCTGGCTGCTTGGCCAGCAGCACTTTGGAAGCTGGGGTTTCAGGGCCTACAAAGATACATTTAAAGTGAAAATATAAGTCCCAAAATGCAATTTATCATTGGCTAAAAAGCAAAAAATGGCTAACTAAATCAAACGTGACATTGGGCCACAAGGTAGATATGTGTATCTATATGAGACCATTCCAATCCCCTTCTACCATACTTTACACAGCAAAGCAGAGAAAATAAACAAAAAAGGGTTATGAAGGAACAAGGGAAATAACAACATCTCAGGTAAAATGTTTAGCATTCACATTAACACATAATTTACATTTTTAAAACAGTAAGGCCCATATTCATACTTTTTTAGCGTCGCATTTTGTAAGTTTGTGCCGATTTTGTGTCAAAAAATGGCGCAAATGCGGTGCTAAAAAAGTATAAATATGGGCCTAAGAGTCATGAAAAAGAACCACTGCAAAAATGGATTTTTAATTAAATCCTTCAGCATGCCAGTTAGTTTTCGTGTTCCTTCTGATCTTGTCTTGAACACTATTAGTCACGTCCCAGTTTTTTAATAAAATGTGGACTATTCTTCAAAAAGTGTCTTCTGCGGTCAGCTGGTCTATCAACAGCAGGAAAAATGCTAATAAGGAGCATTTGTGCTATTGTTTACAAAGAGAGCCTTATAGACGTAGTTATTGAGCTGCAGTTTTTGCGGAGAGGATACTTTAAGCGTAACCTCAGATTAATGGGGCCCCTGAGACTCAGCTGAGCCATTCAGGGTAGACATAGATATGAGAGGACATTTCCACATGCTGCAGTGCAGTGGGTTATCACAACAGAAGAGCTGGAGAGTGCGACAATTCTGGGAGGAACTCCAGTGCTGGACATTGTTGAAGGCACAAGATGTGCATGCGATATCCTTCCAGTCCCATAAACTGTATCCCCAGCTTGCTCTCCCACTGCATTGGATGGTTCTACTAACATCATGGCTAACCATCCACAGTGAGGTGGAGGCCCAACTGCATGGTGCCAAGTCATACATTTTCTATTGTTTCTGAACATTTTCCCGTGGTTGGACTGTTCTGTAGACTCCTGACTGATGTTTATTTTGTTTTGTTTATGGCTGTGTTGTGAGTATTTCTTGCTGTTGACTACAATGATCTCTAGAATTAAATGTTACTTGTGTTTATATTTGTACTTATAAATAATAGGTTTTAAAACATATTTTTGGCATATTATGCTGGCACAAAGATTTTTTTCATTTGCAACATTATTTGTTACAACAAAATTAATCTCACTCTTGCCTTATTTTTCAAATTGTTTTGAAATGTGATGTTTTTCAAGTGCAACAGTCATCTTATACAGTGTTTGAAATATGGTTTTAGATTTTTTTTACCTTAACAATCAAAAATTGTGTAATTGTTATTTGATGTATAATAAATGTACCACTAGAAATGACAACCATGAACTGGCCATTCTATGCATATGCATGATGCCACAATGAATCATCAAATGTTGAGCTGCCAAAAATGCATCTTTCCTTTTTGCATCATACATTAATAGTATATTGACAGTGTCTTTCTACATCTTGCCATACCAATGATTTGGTGACTTTTCTCTTTATACATAACACATACAGTGTAGGAAAGACATCCTTTTGCTCTGATCACCCATTTTATGAGTGATGCTGGTGGTTACTGACTCTGAAAGTGCCCTGGGCTCTGCTTACCAGGCCCAGGGCCGGTGCTCTGTCCTCTATAGGTATATGGCAATTGGTATAATTCTAATTGGCCATGACAGCCTATTTGTATATCCCTAGTATATGGTGGGGCGTGTAGGTTTAGAGATACTAGTGGACTAAATGCACGTAAATGTGCACTGTTGTGGTGTCTGGTGTCATTTTTAAAGCCACACCTGCCCCGCAGGCTGGTTTTACACTACACTGTGTCCAAATTTGACTTTGGAGTTAAAAGTCCATCCAACATCTGAAACTACCTTTTTAGGTCAAGTGTTAGCGTTCAGCCTGCTGTATACTTTTAAGTATACTATAAAGTGAGTTCCAGCCTTCTTATTTGTTAGTTGCAGTGTCCTTCAAAAATCCTTGCTTGCTAGTGGTCAGTTCTGCCTCTTTGTCCTGCCTTTTTTCACTTTGGGAGCAGAACAAAGTACTGTGTAATTACGCTATGTCCTGTTTATCTCTTCTGAAAGGGACTTTTTTTGGGCATTTGCCTGTTTCACCTCAACAGTGTGGGTGCTTGTTCAGTTACTCCTCCCTACCAGCTCCATCTGTAAACATAAATGAACAGCAGAGGGGGGCTTTTCCAGCGCCGCTCACCCTAGCTCTCTTCCTTTATTTATTTTCAGTCTGTGTGGCAATAAAAGTCCAGTCAGTAATTTACAACGCTATGGGCTCCAACTCGAGCAAACACAAGACTATTGCATTCCTAATGCGTGTTTTTGGCGGTAACAGTAGCTGGAGGCGAACAGGCTGGTCTGTCAGTGTGAGGGGAGGACTCACTGACTCGCAGGCCATTAAAGGAGCTCTCGGGTAGCGCCTTGCGCTAGCTGCAACACCACTTTTTGGGTCCCTTGTCTGTTATAAGAGGACGGGAGCCCGCGCCTTCCGTGGCTTCGGAGGCCTCTGCGTTCCTCGACCAGCGAAGCCCAGCCATGTCCTCGGTGACTACGTGCTGTCCGTGTCCGAGAACTCGCGCGTCTCGTTTTTTTTCTCCTATCGAGCGTGCACTTTACAGTGCCCCCGTGGCACAAGCAGGGACTGACTATAGTGTTTGTTTGTTATTGGCAAAACCCGTGTTCTGAGGGGTTTCCCAGAGAACGGCGTGCTCTTAGAGGACTCAGGCTGTACAGATGGTAAGGGCTAAGTCCTGCAAGCCACCCCCTGCTCTGACATCAGTGTCACATACTCGGAGCTTCAATTAGCAAATATGCAGCTTTGACAAGATTACTTTTCAGTACATTCATCAAACTCGTCGGCTTTTCTGCACTTTTTACCCAGAATATCCGTCCATCTCACTCTCACTCCGGTCTGTGTCCTTCACTCCAGAGTGTGTACTCTGCCTTCTTCTCTCCCTTTCTCTGCTCTCCTTCACACTTTCACTTCCTCTGCTGTTTTCCTTCTCTCATCTGTTTTTCATATATTTTTCCTACGTTAACTTTGCCACTCTGTCTGCCTTTTCTCACAGCTCGTCTTTCACACTATGGTGGTCATTCTGACCCTGGCGGTCTTTGACCGCCAGGGCGGAGGACCGCGGGAGCACCGCCGACAGGCCGGCGGTGCTCCAATGGGGATTCCGACCGCGGCGGTAAAGCCGCGGTCG
Organism: Pleurodeles waltl; assembly: GCF_031143425.1. Taxonomy (NCBI): domain Eukaryota; kingdom Metazoa; phylum Chordata; class Amphibia; order Caudata; family Salamandridae; genus Pleurodeles; species Pleurodeles waltl. The sequence goes on along the minus strand of NC_090444.1, from coordinate 416,513,469 downwards.
GACCGGCACCACTGGCGGGGTCCCGCCAGTGTACCGCGGCCCCATTGAATCCTCCGCGGCGGCGCAGCTTGCTGCACCGCCGCGGGGATTCCGACCCCCCCTACCGCCATCCAGATCCCAGCGGTCGGACCGCCGAGATCCGGATGGCGGTAGGGGGGGTCGCGGGGCCCCTGGGGGCCCCTGCAGTGCCCATGCCACTGGCATGGGCATTGCAGGGGCCCCCGTAAGAGGGCCCCTACATGTATTTCACTGTCTGCTGCGCAGACAGTGAAATACGCGACGGGTGCAACTGCACCCGTCGCACAGCTTCCACTCCGCCGGCTCGATTCCGAGCCGGCTTCATCGTGGAAGCCTCTTTCCCGCTGGGCTGGCTGGCGGTCTGAAGGCGACCGCCCGCCAGCCCAGCGGGAAAGTCAGAATTACCGCCGCGGTCTTTCGACCGCGGAACGGTAACCTGACGGCGGGACTTTGGCGGGCGGCCTCCGCCGCCCGCCAAGGTCAGAATGAGGGCCTATCTCTTTTTCGGACATGCACTCGCACTCGCTCAAAGCTCTCCCCGATCTCGGGATTTCATGGACGAGCTCTGCCCCTGAATGCACATCAGCTTCTTTAAGCAGATACCAGCTAAGCACTTTTAACAGTGTAAATGGCCGCTTTTGCGTGCCCCCTAGTTTTTGTTGTCCTCAGCCTTTTGCTGGGTTTCGGAATTGCAGTTTTCATAAAACACATTACAGAGCATACTAGCTGTGATACTGAATAACAACTGAAGAAAACAAAAAACCCTTTACAGATATGAGGAGCACAACAAAGGCATTCGTTATTTTAACTTTACAAAATGGCAAGCTTTGTGTGGTGTGTTAAATAGTGTAGAGGCCTTTTCTTTTAAATACATTCTCTTTTTCGGTACCCTACAAACTATTTAACCCTCTTGCACCCTGCCAGACTACTCTTCCCTAATTTACTGTTGTTCAGGGCAAAAAAAAAAAACTTTCAGCAGATGGCTCCAAAGGTCAGATGTTTTCTTTCTTATGCCTTTAGGCTATCTTTACAATGAAAACCAATTGCCATGCACTCACATCTGTTTCGAAAGCCTATAACTATCCTAGATGAAAGAGAAAATGAGCCTAGCTGTAAAGATCTGTATCGCTCCTCACACTTGCAAATGTGTGTTTTGTTGCTGTGTAAACAAGGCATGAAGTGCCATGAATCAATGGCTCTAAAACTTCACATGGAACAGAGTTGGCAACCTTCCAAATTATTTGATGTACATTTCAAGCTACATTTGCTGTAACTGTGGTGTCTCTGGTGCTTATGCAAAAATAAACTGTTTTAAACTTAATAGCAATCGGTCCCATGCATATATAGCCGCAAAACATTGGCATTTTGTGTTTGGAAACTTGCTCACTCTGTTTGTTTTACTTGGCTTTATTTTCTAAAATGGAATTTAAGGTGAGAGAACCCATCTTGGAAGGGTGTATTTGTCACTTTTTATGACAACAAACTATTACTTATGTTTTTGAGGACAAAAGCTTGCAACGTGCATCATCATTTCTTTTCAGAATACATTCTGGCCCTTCTGCTTTTCTGCAACTTTTCTGCTACTCACCCACTCACACACTGCTTCTCCGTTATGTAACAAGCAGGCTTCATGGCACTTTGCTTAGATATCTGTGCCTTTCCTTACTATCCAACGTGGGTGTTTAACCCCACTGACACCACTCGTTATCCATGTGCCTCATGTTTCGTCGTGTTCACCAGCATACATCGCGGTGTAGGTGTTTTCTAGTTTTTTTTGGAATTGTGTTAGCCAGCAACTCTGGTGATGAGGGGGTGACAGTGGTAATTTATTGGAATTAGCATGGTAGATTTAAATTAGGATGCTAAATAACAGATTTTTTTTTTTTTGCTGCAGGTGGAGGAAGAAGGTAAATGAAAGTGCTTTACTTACATGCAGGGCCACTGAAACTATGTAGCAGGAGAGGACCAAATTATGTGGCGATATAAGTCCAATTATTTATTTACAACACCAATAGCTCTAACTCTCAGAAATGCGAGACCTATTGCATTGCAAATGCTTGTTATAACTTATAAGTAGGTCTGGGTGGAAATAAAATTCTGCTCGCAGAGTTGGTGGAATTTGTGAATTCCATGCTGCATGTGTAACATGGAGTTCCTTCTAAATTCTGCCATCAAACGAATGGCTTGGTTATTTTTACATTGATGCAGGCAAGCCTTGTTTTGGCACAAGAAGTGAACAAGAAGGGATTTTGTTGGCTGATAGGGAGCGCACATGAGATTTGCTGGCCACTCCTGTGACTTTTGGTTGCCACAGAGCCTTCTGGCACCATTTTCTTGATGCTGGCAAGCACAAGTGGCCACTGCTTCTTCGTTAGCAGACTTTCTACTCAAGAAGCAGATAAATCTACTGGAAAAGATGTTATCAAGTAGATATTCTACTCCAATTGACCATTCAGGTTGATTTGTATTGCGAAATGCATTTTTTTAACCTTTTTGTTCAACAAGAAGGAAGTGCCACGTAGATTCTAACTTCCTATTTCTGTCGAGCAGGCTCCTTTCAGTGCTCTGTCCATCTGCTGGTCACTTTTCAGGTGAATTTTAAGGTGGAAGGATCAGTGTCTCTGTCTGCAATTCCTGCTGCAGAGATACCATTGGATTTTAAGGAAATTGTTTTTGTGATATCAAAAGTAAGTTGAAAAACCTTTTTGTAACAGTATTTTTTTTACAGAGGGCATGCTCCATTATTTATTTATATGTTTATTCAATTTTTAAATTTGATTTCGGTTCTGGTGGGTGGACTGGAGTTTCAGTAAGGACCTATTTATAATATTGCATTCTTTTTTTTTCTTTTGGGAGGGAAAAAATGTTGCACAGTTCAGTACATTTTCTCTATGTTTTTTTAATTTGCACTATGCATTTATATAACTATGTGGTCTAGTCTGCCCATGGATCATCCAGCCAGTACTAGTCATGGGTATATGAAACAACTGTTTCTGTGGTATATGGTGTTTTGAAGCATCCTTTGGGCCAAGGATGGCATTAGATTACATTAAAAAATGATTTTTTTTAAATCACATTCTTTCTGCAAAAATTGAATGTTGTTGGGGTAATGTGTGATGCCTTGGGGGGATGTGAGTTGTTGCAAAATCTTCATAGTTCACTTAATTTTCGTCCTTGTCATTGCAGAAATAATGGTAGTGTTTTTCCATTGTTATCATGTCTCCTTTGTCTGACAAGTGTGAGTGTGTGTTTCCCATAGGCCACCATCTGTCTTGTTCTCCATGCCATTTGGCCAGGAGCCATTTTGTGTAGTAAGAATCTGTGGGCCTGCATGTGTTCTTCGTCATCCATGCCTACTTGTTAGTTGTTTGACCATGTGACCGGTGCCATTTTGAATAGGCTGTCACTGTGCTTTTGTCAGTGGACTGCATGTGTTTGTTTGTTTTCTAATGCTTCTTTCCTTGCTGTTGTTGTTTGACCATGTGGCCGGCGACCATTTTGTGCAGTCAGTTGTTCTGCTTTTGCCATAGTCCTACACATGTTCTTCTTTGTTGTCCATTCCTCCTTGCCTGTTTGAGCATGAAGCTGGTGACCATTTTGTGTAGCCGAGCCAGCCAGTGTGCTGTTTCCATAGGCGTGTATGTGTTCTTTGTTTTCGATGCCTCGTTGCTTGCTTTTGTTGTTTGACCATGTCACCGTGGCCATTTTGTCTAGCTGGCCAGTGTGCTTTTTTCTTTGGCCTGCATGTGTTCTTTGTTCTCCATGTCCCCTTGCTTGTTGTTGTTTGACCATGTGGCTGCCAGATATTTTGTACAGCCAGCCTGTATGCTTTTGTCCTAGACTTGCATGTGTTCTTTCTTTCTTGCCCACACCTCCTTGCTTTATGATTGATCATGTGGCCATTTTGTTTAGCCAGTCAGTGTGCTTTTGTCAGAGGTCTACATGTGTACTTTGTTCTCCATGCCTCTTTGCTTGCTGTTGTTGCTGTTTGACCATGTATCCGCTAGCCATTTTGTACAGCCAGTCAGTGTGTTTTTTCCATAGGCTTGCATGTGTTCTTCTTTGTTGTCCAGACGTTCTTGCTTGTTGTTTAGCCATGTGGCCCGTGGCCCTTTTGTGTAGCCAGCCAGTGTGCTTTTTCCAAACACCTGCATGTGTTCTTTGTTGTCCACGCCTCCTTGCTTATTGTTGGTAAACCATGTGGCTGGCGGCCAATTTGTCTAGACAGTCAGTGTGCTTTTGCCATAGGCTTGTATGTATTCTTTGTTCTTCTATGCCTCCTTACTTGCTATTGTTATTGTTGGATGACCAAGTAGTTGGCAGCCATTTTGTGCATACCAGTGGTTCCCAACCTTTTGACTTCTTTAGACCCCCACTTTATCACTGTTGGAACCTGGTGATCCCTACTGAATCATTATTGAAATCCAGGCACCCCCCACTGAGTCGTTACTGGAAGCAGGGGACCCAGGCCTAAACATTATTGATGATTTGAACCACAAAACAATGCACAAACAAGCATTCCACTAAACACAGAAGATAACACATTTAATTTAATTTGCAAACAGATAAAATAAAAAATAAACATTTTAATGGAAGGTTGGAGCTTTCTAAATTCAATTGAAGACACATATCGTCCATACTATACAGTATTCTGTTTGATGCACCTGCACTGCTCCCATGAATCAATTTAAGGATATTAATTTATTTGTTTGCCTCCAATTTAAATTTCCTTGACATTTATAGTACGTTTTAGAATTTTCATTTGTACATGTAGCAGCTTTATTTAAAGCTACTTCATTAATCTCTTAATATTACTTAATTTTCTAAGCAGTCACGGACCCCTTGAAGAGGCTTCATGGACCCCCAGTGGTCCCTGGACCACAGGTTGGGAACCACTGATGTAGACAGTCAGTGTGCTTTTGCCAAAGGCCTGCATGTGTTCTTTCTTTTCCAATACTTCCTTCTTTGCTGTTGTAGCTTGACCATGTGGCCAGCAGCCATTTTGTTTAGGCAGTCAGTGTGCTTTTGCTTTTGCCATAGTCCTGCATGCATTCTTGTTCTCCAATGCCTCCTTGCTTGCTACTGTTGATAATGTTTGATCATCTGGCTGGTGGTCATTTTGTGTAGGCAGCCAGAGTTATTTTGTCATAGGCCTGCACGTGTTCTTCTTTTTTGTACATCCCTCCTTACTTGCTGTTTGACCATGCGGCCGGTGGCCATTTTGTGTAGGCAGTCAGTGTGCTTTTGCCATAGGCCTGCATGCTTTCCTTGTTCTGGCCGTGCCTCTTTGCTTGTTGTTGCTGGATACCCATGTGGCCAGCAGCCATTTTGTGCAGCCAGCCAGTGTGTAAATCAGTTTATTCTAGTTTATAAAGCCATTTTCTAGGGAGATTGATAGAAGAGGGCCATGCCTTTTTGTTCATTTTTTGACTACTCTCTGATAACAGTTTAATACGATTGAGGATCATTGTAATATATGTATGAACAGTGTTTAATATTATATGCATTTTTTCCATTTTTCACATGCACCCCCATGCTTCCCAAATCCCAATGGGTTGCTCTTAGTCCCCTAGATCAACAGCAATTATTTTTATTTATTTGTAATTGTTTCTATTTGTTTTTTTACATTTTCCTTCCATCTACCACCCGCCTGCCATAGGCGCCTGCTGCACACTGGAATTCATTTTTTAAAGATTGTACTTACTCTTTTCCACTGAACCCTCTGCCAGCCGCGGGGCACAGCCGAACACACACCAGCATTAATTTTATAATGATCATTCCATTATCCCCTGAGCACCCGCTCTGACATAGGTGCAAACCAGCATTTATTTTTTAGGATTATTTCATTTTACCACTGATCCGCTGCCTGCCACAGGCAGGACTGTTACATTTATTTCTGGATTTCCTGCCTGTCATGGGTGCACACCAGCATTCATGTTTTAAAAATTATTCCATTTTCCCCTTTGGCCCAACCCTGCCTGCCACAGATGTCTCCCCTTAGATTCGCCTAAAGCAAACAGTTATATCTGTATGTTGTCACCTTGATTGAAAATGAAATATTATGTTATGGTTGTGTGCTATGACTTTGGAATGGATCCGCTAACCCCACTAAATTATATTGTCTGTACTATGCATATTTCAAACTGCAAAATGCCACCTTTCACTAAATATTTTCTTGCTTGTTGTCTTTTAGGTGTACAAGAGACATCACCCACAGAGTACTGCCAGAAAAAAGGTTGGCCCAAAGTGATGTGATCACAACACTGGAGTCCTCCAGTGTCTTCTGCTTGTGCAGCTAGGTGTCACTGCCATCTGCCAGAGCGTGGATTTTGCTCTAAAGAAAGGTGTTGCTGAGAAAGGGGCTAGTGAGGAGTAGGAGAAGAAGAAGCAGATTTCCACCACTGCCACACCCTTCTCCAGTCAGCAAGCTGGGAGTAGTACTCCTGCATCAACAGCACCCCAACCTGAGCCTAGAGCCATGTCTCTCACTGGGGGAGCCACTGCAATCATGCCGGAGAGCAGTGAGTCTGAATTGAATTTTTTTCAGCCACAAACCAGTGCCTAATCATCGCAAGAAACTGAGCAAAGTTGACAACAGGAGTCAGCAATAGTAGACATTCCTGAATTAGGAACAAAACAAGAGGTTGAGTTTCCTGCTAAGCAAGATGTAACTCTTCTTGAATCATTGGATTCCCACTCTCCAGCAAGAAAAAGGAAGGGTACTCCACCATCTTCTCCAAGCCACCCTTTTGATGATCTGGACATGGATTGGACATGGTTTGGACATGGACTGGACCCCAGCTGAGTCTGAGATCTACCACGAGAGAGAAGTGAAAAAGGAAAGTTCATGAAAGCCTTAGAATTTATGGAGGAAGATGAGGATAACTAGCAAGTGATTGTCATGGAATCTGGTCAGAGGACACCAAAGTTTCCCCTTCTATTCTACCTGCTCCAAGGGATGTGGCACTTATATCACCACCACCACCAGCTTCCATATTTGTAAGACCCCCACTGAGACCTACATCCACCACTACCTCGATCAAACTGTGCACTGCAGAGAGGCAATCAACAACACACCCACCTTCCTCCAGTTCTTTGGGCATTTGCAGTGGCACCAGTGGCCCACTAAGAAAGTTCTCCTCCCCAGTTTGGCACTTCTAAATGATTAGCCAGCAGGAGGATAACATTGCAATATTGTCCATCTGTCACAAAAGTGTTCATCGGGTTTCACACTAAGGTACTCAAGGACAAACAAGCTAAATGAAAAAACATCACACAATCTGGTGGAAGGAGCATCTTAAAGAATTGCTGCAGGTGGTGGCAATGACGAGAAAAGTAAGTCAGCTCTGATCATGGTGGGAGGTGAAAGTGATGAGGAAGAGGAGGTTGACACCTTTATTCAGCTTTATGCAAAGCAGCCTTTTTCCCAGCACTGTGCCAGTATTATTCACCTCAGCAAATTCAAAATGGCACAGAAGTTAGATTGAGGCACCACAGCATACAGTGACTGCACCTAAGATGCATGTTGAGTCTACCTTCTCCTAGTTGCCCATGTCAGTGGCACCAGAAATGAAACAAATCCAAGCTATTATTAAGGGCATGTTTAGGCAATAGGGGCCCCTTATGAATGCAACCACCCAATGGCACGTTTGTACAATGGGAAGCACCCTTTTTCTTTTGTGAAAGAAGTGAGATTTTTAGAGCTTGTGGCAGCCATCTGCTAGAAATTAAAAGTTCCCGGCAGGACCTATTTTGCCAGAGTTGCCTTTTCAGCACTCCATTATGAAGTGCTGCAATTGGTTGGACAAGTATGCATCAGAGTGCTGTTCACCCTATCCACTTGATGACAGACATGTGGAACAGTTGTCAAGCAACTGATTACATGTGTATCACTGCACACTTGATCTCTTTTAGGGGGTTAGGCGACAGCTATCTATAGGTCTCAGTGCAGTACAAACTTTTGAGGGCATTCAGCAGTATGCAACAGTAGTCATGTTTGCCATGGAAAAATCCCATACAGCTCCAAACATCTTGGAAGACTTTAGCAGCAAGGGGTTTGAATTGTAGTGACCCAGAAGCCTCATATTTAGATTTGTTGCAACAGAGAAAGACTGTAATAAAGTTAAGGTCATGGAAGATAGTGCCAATTTCAGGATCTTGTGTTTGGCGCATTGTATAAACCTAATTGTGCAAGACTTTCTAAAAAAAAAAAGACATGGTCGGGAATATACTGACCACTCTCAGAAGAATCTGTACTCATTTCAGTTGTCCTTTTAAAGCCTGAAGCAACTGAGGATCATTCAGCATGCTAATGGAATACCACGTAAAGCCCTCATACAGGAGGTACCAACACGTTGGCACTCGACCTATTACATGTTGCAGCGTCTGTTTGAATAGTACAGACCAATCAATGACTATGTCATTCAAAGAGGAAGGGATGTAATTGTGATAAGCATACCCAGGGAGGTGGACAAATGGGGCCTAGTCAAATGCCTGGCACAGATGCTACTTCCTTTTGAGGTTTTCACACCAGAAGTCAGCAAGGAGGATAGTATGATCAGCCAAGATATTTGGTTGTTGCATCTGCTACAGGATCAGTTAAAAAAGGTGCTACAAGGTTCACCCGTATGAACGGAGAAGTGCATCCTTTTCCTGGCTGTTAATCCAAGGCCGCAAAGAGACATTGGGGGTCATTTTGACCTCGGCGGTCTTTTGTCAAGACCGCCGTGCTGAAGACCGCCAGTGGTGGCGGTTTTCCGCTCGGCGTATTATGACTGTTGGCAGCTCTCCGTCCTTTCTTGGATGGAGAGCTGCCAACAGCCATACTGGCGGTTGGTGGGGAAGTGGAGGTTGCTCCACCTCCACGTCAACAGAACACCACCCACCGAATCACGTCCTGTGATTCGGCGTGGCGGTGTTCTGTTGACTGTGTGGTGTCGGCGAAGCAGCCCCCATGGATCCTGTCCCCTCCCGGAGGACTGACGGACCAGGTAAGTCGATCGTCCGTTAGGGGAGGGGGGCGGGGGGATGTTGTGTGTTGTGTGCATGCATGGGGTGTGCGTGTGTGTATGTGGTGGGGGGGTGTGAGTGCCTGTATGCTTGCGTGGGTGTTGTGAGTTTGGGAATGAGTGCGTGTATGTCTGTAGGTATGTCTGTATGGTTGTGTGCATGTATGTTTGAATGTGGGTGTGCGTGTCTGACTGTGTGTGGATGTTGGCATTTATGTCGGTGTGTGTGCGTGTGTGTGTTGGTGGTGCCTGCGTGCGTGTCGTGTGTGAATGAGTGATGTGATGTTGTGGTCGGGGTGGGGAGGGGGTCCTGCCTCTTTGGGGGGTGGCAGGGGTGGTGGGGGGTGTAGGGGAGGGAGTCGGGGTGGGGTGGGGCTGGGGGAGACCCCTATCAGTGCCAGGGAAGGAATTCCCTGGCACTGATAGTGCTTACCGCCATGGATTTCATGGCGGTTCCAAACCGCATGAAATCCATGGCGGTCAGCCGGATCCAAATACCGCCAGCGTTATAGTGACGACCGCCGGGCTGAAGACCCAGGTCTCCAGCCCAGTAGTCGTCTCTGCCCTGGCGGGCAGATAATTGCAAAAATTTGACCGCCAGCCTGTTGGCGGTCTTACCGCCGCTTCTCCGCCAGGGTCGTAATGACCCCCACTGTGTCATCCAAAGAGAATATTAGTGCCACAATAGTTGATCCATGGTACAAAAAAATACTGGCCACCTTCTACCTTTTTCAGAAATGGATATTTCATTATACAAGATGTGGATTATTGAACAGGTGAGATACCTGGAAGAGGAACAGGTGGAAGCTAGAGTCCCAGGTAGAAGTTTTGGTGTGCAGCCTTCAATTTCCATAGAGGTCTCACACCAGCAGCAAGAACACCGGCAACAACAGCCACAGCAGCAACAGGAGAAACAAATCCAACATCTGTAGTGGCTTGGTTTTAAGTGTCAGGGCTTAAGTCAAGTGCAGAGGCAAAGGCAAAAGAGAAGCACCAATGACAATTCAGAGGTTCTTTCAGAAAAATATGGATGACCCAAAAGAGGTCTACATGGATCAAAACCCATTGGTTTTTTGGTATGGGAAAATACACCAATGACCAGAGCTCAGCAGGCTGGCAATAAATTATCTGCCTTGTCTGTCAGACAGTGTGTCTGCTGAGCATGTGTTCCGTGCAGCTGGGGCAGTTGTCTCAGTCAGAAGCACGAATACTTCATACCACACATGTACACTGCCCATGAAACACCACAAAAGCAGGAGGAGGAGGAGGAGGGTGATTGGTCAGACTCAAGTGCATTAACCAACCAACTTTGGGTGAGCCCTCTGTGTTTGATGACAAACTCTAAATCCCTGACTGAGTAGGCCACCATAAAACTTTCAGATTATTGTTGAACTGCTTTGCCAAAAATAACTCATGCAGCCCTACCATTTTAAGCACATGTATGCCCGGATTTGAGTTGGACCAGTATGCAGTGAAAACACTTCCCCATTCACTTCAAGAACATTGGAGACAATGCCAGTCATTATCCCATGCCTATCCTTTTTTTTACGTTCCCTAGTAGGGCTGACCCAGTGAAGATTATTTGATTTACAAAGCTGCCAAATTGCCATGTGTTGAATGTGTTGCTTTCATCAAAAGAGGAGATACTGTTGTTGACCATGTGCTAGGATTTGAACAGGTAACTATTTCACTGATATATCATATTATGATATTATTGGTGGCTAATGGGTGATTTTGCCTGAAGGTGGTTGATTCTTTCACACTTAGCTAGATTTTCCTGCATGGTCCACTCTTTGCTCTAATTTTGTTTCTGGTTCTAAAAAGGCCAAATCAGTCAGTTTAGTTACCCAATGCAAATCTGAACAGATGCTCAAATTATTTTGCTAATTTTGTTCATCAACAGCAATACACTAAAGGTATATCTCTCTCAATTTCATTTGGGTCGTGAGTCAGAATTATTTGTTAGTCAGAGTCAAGACTTAGGGCGGGACTACTTCAACAGCCAGAAGAAGGAAGTTATCTACTTCAAAGGGAAACCTAACCAACATGATCATGATTCTAAGAGGCCTACTCAGCTCTTTGGACTGCAGAGAGGTGTGCTGATTTGAGAAATGTTGAATAGTGTGCTGACTCAAATAAATGTCAAACTCTGCTATGATGTGGTTGGGGTGAGGGGCTGTACCTGGAGACAGACATGTGATAATGTCAAATCATCAGTATCACATAATGGATCCACTTGGCAAAATGTTATGATAGTTGTGAGATTAATCAGCCAGGTACATGCAGCTACCTGTCTGGGATTGATTGTAAAATTGTTCTCACCTCTCAATTAATCACACATGAGTCAATATGATTGATTACATCAGCTTATGAACTTGCTCTGCCTCTTGGTCCACTCCTCATGAAGCTCACCTTCTGTCCTTCTCCTATACTTTACAATGCAATCTGTTTTAAAATACACAGTCCTTCTCTTCTGCTGCATGGAAGGCATAAGCTCCACAACACTCCTTTCTACCTTACTGGTCCAGTTGTGCCAGGGACCCAAGACAGACATTTTAGACATTACAAGAAGAATGGAGATGCACCCCCCAATTTGATATTTGTATAGAGTATCATCTTACTTTTAGCAGCCATAAATTTGTGAGTTCGACCACTACTCCATTTGTATTTTAAAAGACCACTTACATATATAAAAACTTGGGTTTCTGGGGCTCAGAGAGCGCTTGCAATGCATTTAATTAAACTGTAATTTCTTAATTTCCTTCCACAACAGATTTGATGATGATGATATGATTCTCAGCGCCCATCAAATCCACTAACCCTCATCCCCCAGGATGTGTGATTTATTGAGCTGTGAATTAATTTGCACAATAAATGGATCACACACTTGGTGGGGAAAATATTGGTGAAAGCAACGCCAACTCACTGCAGTATCTTCCAGTACCTGAGCAATAGCCCACACCAGCCCCATTTGCCCACCTATGCATAAAGGGGAGCCATCATTTAGATATATAACATTTGTCAACATCATCATTCACGTTTTGTGTTGTGTAAACGCTTCACCTTGTACACACCTGAGTCTCCTTCTGACTCGAGAATTTCATATGTTTAACTAAATACTAGCTCCCTATTGCTCAGAAAAAGTTACTATTGCTCGTTTTTGTTATAGTATCGGGTTTTCGCCTCAGTGTTTATAAAGTTATAATATAAATAAATAATCTAATAATTCTGTGTTTTCTTTCAATCTAGTTACCTGTTTATAATCCTTCTAATTAATCCTACAGTTGGAGTGCACCTAGGTGGGAGCGGGACCTCACTTGTGATGTCTTCCCTGTTAGCTCGCTAGCCTGCTACTACTACCACCACCAATAAGAAAGCACCTTGGGAAACCCTGCAGTAAGCATTTGGAAGATCGAGAGAGGTAGCAACCATTGTTTCATCTACTCAGGTAAGGTAACTATGGAGTGAAGAGAACTAGTTTACTTAGTAACTAACTTCTATTGAAGCTAAAGATGTTGTTTATCTAGGTTGTTGTAGGCAATATAGGCAAAGGCAGTGACAAACCCCCCTAGGTCTAGTGATCAATATAGTTAGAAAGGGTAGTAGGACAAGGGTATAACTAAATGACATACCCTTTGATAAGCAAGTTTAAAAATCAGGTTGTACTAAAAGGCACCGGTGCAAAGTAAACAAAAAAGAAGATTTTGGGCCTAAAGTAACAGAATCATTTCCTTTTAATTTTTCTTAAAAATAATAACACCCTCTCCGAACATAACAGGCCCACCCCTCTTCCAAAACAAATATTAACCCATCCACCATCAATGTCCAAAGAATGTCCAAACTAAAGCAAAGTCCAACTTTCTGTTTCCTTCCCAACTGCCACCCTTTCCACCCACAGCAAAAGTCCCTCACACCAAAGCAAAAAATAAAAAAGGGCTTCAGACTGCATTCTCAATGTGAGGACAAAGGCAGGCTACCTCTCAGTGAAGTAGCGCCAGCCAGTCAAGCAAGCATTGTGGGACACGATCAGGGTGGAGGGGAAGCAGTGGTGGATCCAGAGGATCCCTCTTGCCAGCAGCGCTGCCAACGTTATGACTGGCGACTGGTTGGAGGAACTGGGGCCCGGGGCAGGGATGGATGCCACAGCAGCTGGGCTGCTATCTCCTGCCGAGATAGCAGTCGACAAGCAGGAGTAGCTATTTCACGAAAGAAAAAAAGAAAAAAGACAAATTGTAAACAATGCTCTGTGCAAACACTTGTTTATGTAGTGGCACAGTAGCGATAAATTGATGGTCTTCTTGGAATTTTGGTGTGATTAGCCACAGGGCCTAGTTTGTCCTACACATGCACTGACTGGCTGCAAGGAATTAAGCCACAATACCACCAGATCAAAAGAAAGTGATTTTTCTCCTTTAAGGATATTTCTTTGAAAGGATTTCTCTTTTAAAGTGTTTTTTTCTTTGAAAGGATTTCTTAGAAAAAAAAAGAAAAAAAAGACTCTTGGGCCCTCATTACGACTCTGGCGGTTCAAAGACCGACAGAGCCGCGGTGGAGGCCTCACCGCCGATGGGCTGGCGGTGAAGACTGCCAAATTACAAGTTTGACCTAAGCCAAACTGCTGATACTCTGCCCGTCCCGCCGCTTTCCTGCAGTCCGCTGGGCTGGAGGTGAGCACCTTCGGCCCAGCAGATGCCATAACACTGCTAACAGTATTACGACGTGGAAGACCATCAGCATTTTACTGGCAGTTGCACCACCAGAAAAAGCTGAGGGTCTTGTATCCCAGGCACAGGACTCTGCATTGCTGTCGCCGGGATACTCCTGCACACACATCCACATACTTGCACACATATACCCATATACTCTCACAAACAAACACACTCCCACTCAGCCACGCACTCGTGTCATACACCCCCATTTACACTAACATGCATACACAAACACTGCACTCACACATGCATTCACTCCCCCTCTTCCTTCAGTGCATACATACATTCATACGCCCTTCACCCCTTCCAGTGCATACATATATTCAGACCATCCTCCCCCCTCCAGCGCATACATACATTCACTCCCCCTCCAACTCTCCCCCAGCGCATACATTCACACCCCCTCACCCCTGCACCGCATACACACACTCACCCGCTCTCCCCATTCACTCACACTGGCATGCACCCCATCCACTCATACACTCACCCCATCCACTTACATACAAATGCACACACATGCACTCACTAGCCCCTTCCGCCCGCTCAATCGCACTCACGCATTCAATCACTCACACCTGCACAAATGCATTCATGCACTCACCCCCTCCCCATCCACAAACACTCATACACCCCGCACCCCAATCTACTTACATACACGCACCCACATCCCAATCCACAAACACTCACATCCCCCTCACCTCGTCCACAAATAATCACTCACACATGCAGACATGCACCCTCAAACACCCCCTCCTCTCCCAGCATTCATGACATTCACACACACACTCAGACACCCCACTCCCCTGTCTGATGATCCAGTTACCTCATCGGTCGAGGAGGTCAGGTCACAGGGCTTCCACCGGCGGCATGCCCTGCCATCAGGACACAACCACGCTGTTTTATGGGTCATAATACAGCATGTGGTATCCTTTTGGTTTGGCGGTGAACAGCCTCTTCAACACCGACCGCCAGCACGACTGGTGTCTGAATTCTGCCCAATACAGTAAGACCGCCGAAGTCATAATGAGGGCCTTTGTGTGTAAAAAGTAAATTACCTCTCATTAATGAGTAAGGCATTATTAAGGCTCCCGGTTTACGCTTTAAATTAATTTGCGCAAATAAATACAGACGGAAAAATATATATTTTTTAATCTGTATTTATAAATAATAATAGAAAAATGCCAATAAATATGTTTAACATTGCTGCTGTCTGGAAGAAGACAAGCCTGTCTGAGTGCAGGCGGGGAGAGGGTTTATCAGATTTTAGCTGAGCCTATAACAAAGGTCGATGTTAAGGGGCATCAGGCCTCCTTTTATTTAAGTATCCTGGCCAGGATGTACAAGTATGCAGGGGGAGACACACACCTAAAAGCAACTGAGAGATAACAAATGCACACTGCTTACCACTTCACAGGTACTTAAGAGAGGCATGCTTTTGACTTTGCTCAGTCCCTGTATATAATAGATATGCATGCACTGTAGGACTGCTGGATGTGTTCTTCTGTCTCAGTCTTTACACAAAGATCTATTTAAATACCACTATTTTATTTTCTTTCTTTTATGGTGCTAGAACACTACTCATCCCTATGTAGTGGTTACATCACACATTATACATTGAGAATAAATCGTATGTGTGTAAATTGATGTGTAGGATGTGTTACATAATACCATGAGCGTTACAAGGTCCTCACAGCTCACTGTGCTATATTAAAAGGATTGTAATTTATTAACTGCTAGTAACAAAAGGATCTCTTTGTTAAAAGCAGTAACCCATTTACCCATGTACATAAATCTATCTAAAACTATAACAACCAAGCGCGGATTGCCTATTTAAATAAATGTGAAAAACTACTAGCTGCAGGGACTTTTTTTGCTTGCAACAAAATAAAATGTGGATAAATACAGATAAAGGGGGTCATTCTAACCCTGGCGGTCCAAGACCGCCAGGGCTAAAATGACGGGGGCACAGCCAACAGGCTGGCGGTGCCCCGCTGGGCATTCTGACCGCGGCGGTTTGACCGCGGTCAGAAGTGGAAAACCGGCGGTCTCCCGCCGGTTTTCCGCTGCCCATTTGAATCCTCCATGGCGGCGCAGCTCGCAGCGCCGCCATGGGGATTCTGACAGCCCATACCGCCATCCTGTTCCTGGCGGTTCGCCCGCCAGGAACAGGATGGCGGCATGGGTTGTCGTGGGGCCCCTGGGGGCCCCTGCAGTGCCCATGCCAATGGCATGGGCACTGCAGAGGCCCCCGTAAGAGGGCCCCACAAAGAATTTCACTGTCTGCATTGCAGACAGTGAAATTTGCGACGGGTGCCACTGCACCCGTCGCACCTTCCCACTCCGCCGGCTCCATTCGGAGCCGGCGTCCTCGTGGGAAGGTAGTTTTGCACTGGCCTGGCGGGTGGCCTTTTGGCGGTCGCCCGCCAGCCCAGTGCAAAACCCAGAATACCCTCAGCGGTCTTCCGACCGCGGAGTGGTATTTTGGAGGGGGAAGTCTGGCGGGCGGCCTCCGCCGCCCGCCAGACTTAGAATCACCCCCAAAATGTCCCCAAAATAAATATGGATAAAAACAAAAGGAAATTTTGAAAAGTAAATACCATAAAACCGGGAGCCTTAGGCGTTATGGAATATAGAGCACAATTAATTGTATTCTTGTTCTGCTAAATAAATGGAGGCATGCTAGGTTATCAGGTACTTTTCTACTCTCTGCAGTCTGCACCTGTGGACATTTTATTTTCTTACTTTAATTCCAATGGCCCTGCTCTTCTCTGCCTGCCTTTAAGTTCTACCCGGACTCCAAAGATGCAGATGAATTATAGTAATACTACATCACACACGTCATGTGGAAAATGCAGATAACCTGGGCCTCATTAGCCGCAAGAAATGACGCAACAATGCCACAGTGCAGCGATGAGTCAAAAATGTTAACGCTGTCAAATGACAAATTCTGATGCCATGCTTTCATCAAATTTACAAACCAGATCTGCGCTGTGTAAATAAATGATGCTAGCCTGTGCTTCGCATCGTAAAAAAATTATGCTAATGCTGCAAACCTGATGCTGGCCTGATTTGAGGCATGTATTCTGATGCAGGCCATCCTAGCATCACTTTTGTGCCTAAAAGCATAAAACATGTCAGAAAATGTCACATCTCAAAAAACAAACAAACAGGAGATACTGAAGAAGCAGATATAGGGAACCTGGAAGACCAGAGACCCTAGGACAACCCCAGAAACCCCAGTACCAGCCAGGATGTCCAGACAGACTCCCAGGAAAAGAGAAAGGGAAAGAGGATGTGCAGGTTCAGTGAGGAGGAGAACAACATCCTGATCAGTGAGGTGATGGAGCATGAACACCAGCTCCTCGTCACCTCCAAATTGCCATTAGGGAAGAAAGAGGCCATGTGGCAGCCCATTGTAGACAAAGTCAAAAGTGTGGCAGAGGTAATGAGGACAGTCATCAACTGTAAAAAGTGCTGGCATGATTTCAAGCGTAGAACAAAAGAGAAACTAGCCAGCAACTGCAAGGCAGCATTGCAGACCGGAGGGGGAAGTCCAGCAACCCAGGAGCAGCTGGATGAGTTGGAGGAGATGGTGGCAGCTGTCATCCCTTAGGAATTTGGGGGCAGGAGTCCCAGGACAGAACAGTGCCGCATATAATGAACTACAAGAACCATAGGGTAAGTTTCAGTGGGGGACGGGGGCAATGTGGTAACTAAGCAATACCATACGGTGGAGGCAGCTATGTCCCAACGCTAAAATGCATAGTCGGCTAGCCGAAGGATAGTATGCTGGCACACTTATGGTTAAACAGAAAAGAGATGTAATGCGCACTGAACTCCCATAATTTTCACAGGCCAGTACTGAACCATCACCTCAGTCCCTTCATTGTGTGAAGTGCAGCATCATCCAACATTTACCCCACATTGTGCCACTTCTACAAGGAAATGACACAATACAGCAAGCCAGCTTGCTGTGACACACTGCGTCATGTAGAAAGTGCAGGGATGCATTGTATGTACTAAAATTGAATACATTTCTGTACTTTCCTCAGTGAAGATGCATAAACTGCTGCTTAGCTCCAACACAGGCACCATGTAGTGTGGGCGATGGGAGGTATCCACACATAGTGACATGGCAAGAGACATGTCTATTGTACCTTGCATATAACTATGTTGTCTGCATCTGTCATGGCAGGCAGGGTGAGTGCACACAGGTGTCAGTTGCCATGGAAGGAAACCACAGGAACTCATCCCAAAGAATCAATTGGGCGGGAGCAATCTAAGAAATTCACACTAAAGGACCATATGTGCACATACTAATGATTGTGTGTGGGCATGGTGGGACACTGCTACTTCTGTGCATGGTAGGTGATGACTGTGCATGGCAAAATTACATTCGGTGTGAATGTGGGGACTATGCATACTGGGGAGGTGGGAATCAATCAATCAGGATTTATAAAGCATGGTTAGTCACCTGATAGGGGATCCAGATGATTGCAGGTCCAGGATGCTTACTTGGACAGCCAGGTCTTAAGGGTCATTTGGAATTCTGGAAGTTAGGTGATGGTCCGCATGTGTGTGGAAAGGCTGTTTTAGGTGTTTGCAGCAATGTGAGAGAAGGAGAGTTCTCCACTTCTGCGGGGAGTATAGGCAAGTGAAAAGAAGGTAGAGCCTAGTTTTCTCGATGGTTGGTGGTTAATGTATGCAAGTCCTTGTTTGTGGAGAGCCTTGTGTGTGTGGGTCAGCAGCTTGAATTGGTATATCCTCTGTTTGAGGAACCAGTGGAGTTGCCTGAGATGGGGTGTGATGTGGGTTTGCTACCGAAGGCTGAGGATGAGTCTGGCTGGGGCGTTCTGTATGGTTGAAGTCTCTGTAGGAGGTGTGCAGCAATTCCTCCGTAGAGGACGTTGCCGTAGTACTGTCGGCTGGTGATGAGGGCCTGTGTCACGGTGTGTCTCGTGTGTAGAGATAGCCACTTGAAGATCTTATGTGGCATTCTCAAAGTGAGAAAGCAGGCTGAGGAGTTGGCGTTGATCTGTGATTTTGTGGTGAGATTGTTGTCAATGATGAGTCCAAGGTTTCTGGCGTGGCTGGAGGCAGTGGGTGTGGGTCCTAGGTCTGGTGGCCACCAGGAGTCATTCCATGTGTTGCTACTGCTGCCAAAGGTTAGTACTTCCATCTTGTCTGTGTTCAGCTGCAGGAAGTTGTTCTTCATCCAATCAGCCACGGTTGTCATGCATCTGTAGAAGTTGGTTCTGGTGGTGGATGGGTTATTGGTGAGTGAGAGCATGAGTTGGGTGTCGTCTGCATAGGAAATTATGTTGAGACAGTGGGATTTGACGATGTTGGCCACCAGGGTCATATATGCGATGAGCGTGGGGCTGAGGGCTGAGTCCTGGGGGACAGGGCAAGTGATCTCCTTGGGTTCAGAGATGAAAGGTGGGAGATAGATCTTCTGGGTACTTCCAGTAAAGGAGGAAGGGATCCGTCTGAGTGCAACCCCTTGGATGCCGGTGTGTTGGAGTCTTTCGATCAGCATGTGGTGGGATATCGTATTGAAGGCTGCAGAGAGGTCAAGGAGGATCAAAGCTGCTGTTTGTCCTCGGTTGAGGAGGGTTTGTGTGTCGTTGTTGGCTGCGATCAGGGCAATTTTGGTGCTGTGATTACTGTGGAAGCGGGAGTGGGAAGTATTGAGTAATTGGTTCTGCTCCAGGTATGTCATGAGTTACTTGTTGATGATTTTTTCCAATACCTTCACTGGAAATAGGAGCAGGAAGATTGGGCAGTAGTTTCTGGGTTCGCTGGGGTCGGCTGAGGGTTTTTTGAGTAATGGTCGGACTTCGATGTGTTTCTGAGCATTGGGAAATATTGCAGTGTTCATAGAGGTGTTGAAGAGGGTAGTGAGTTCCTGGCCGATCCTTTGGTTTTCAAGGTTGAAGATGTAGTGTGGTCATGGGTCTGTGGGAGCTCCTGAGTGGATGGATTTCATGGTGGAGGTGATGTCTTGGGTGGAGAGGATGTTCAAGGTGGTTAGTATGTGGTTTGTGGTGATTACTGTGTGGACATGTATACTGTATGGCACCTACACTGCCACTGGGTCTGACTGTTCAATGCTTGTGGCACACCTGGGGAGGGATTTCGTAGAAAAGCCCATTGAGAGACTACAGCGTACATGTTTTTGGACTAGGGGGAGTAGTTGGCACATGCCAAGAGGGAGTATGATGTAAAATTGTCTCAAGGTGCCACATGTACAATTTGGAGAATGTCAAACAGGGACTTGACAAGGTATACCAAGAAACATCTAGCCAATACAAATGTTAAGACCCATGGAAGAACCCAGGCTGAAATGAGCAGCCTTCGGATGTGGGATTCAGATGTAGGAACTTGACGCTAATCAAACCACCACTACAATGTGAGGTGAGGCAATAACAATTGCTGTCCATAATAAAACAACATATCGTACCACTGGATAGGGTCATGTATGATTGACGTGTCATGGACATGTGAGAATGAATGTATGATCTGGGTAGGATTACTGTGTGCCACTTAGCTGTGTACATGGACCCAAAAGTGGGCAATCTGAACAGATCTGTACACATACAATGGTGTAGCCCTGAGTCACACAACATGTGAAACTCTGCAGAGAAACAACTCACATCAGGATGTTAGGGGGAGAATGTAAGTGAGATAAACTACCCAGTAGGACAGGGCCCATCCCCTCTGAGCATGCACACAGTGATTGTGAGAACAATGCATTTGTAACCTAAATATTGTGAACCTGCATCAATACCCTTACCCAGCAGGTGTACAATATATCACTGTTCAACTCAGTGCCTCATGTATGACTAAGTGACGCAACATGGTGCTGCAAGCCAGCTTGCTATGTTGCATCATTTTGAAATTGGAGGGATACGTTATATTTACCAAAATGCAACGCATCTCTGTACTTTCCTCAGTGATGGTGCACAAACTGCTGCCTAGCACCAACACAGGCACCCTTGCACCATGCTGTAGGGGTGCCTGCATTGCAGGGATGATTGCTCATGTGTAGGAAGGGACACTTCCCTGAACATAAACAATCATGAATGCAGCCTTCCACTTTCTATGTGTGCTGAAGAATGCAGCACACATTGAAAGAGGTAAAAATGGGGAGGAAAGTGTCAGTTTTTTCATTGCACAACTTCAATGCCACCCCTGAGGTGGTGTAGAAATCTGACATATTTCCAGACATTTAAATCTGGGAATATATCAGATTCCTTTGGATCCCATGGGTGTTGTGTGGAAACACCCACAGCAACGCACATGGAACTCACATTTTATGCAGTGCAATGCATGAAAGTGGTATATATTGACAAAGCCATGACAAACTACAGAAGGTGGCTTGGTGTGGCCTTATAAATTAGGGGTCTGGTCTGCACACTGTGCCACACGAGCATCAAAAACTATGACACTCCTGTTGCACAGTGTGCTGCAGGGGTCTTGTAAATGAGGTGGTTAAAGTGTTCCTTTTGATACCTTGCTTGTTAACTTGATTACTCAAGTCAACATCTAGCAGAGATCAACATTAACCTATCTCCATTTCATTGATGAGGATGAATGCATACCTCCTGGGGAGCTGACTGTCCTGGAATATTCCGATGATGTGGATGACCAGCTGCAAACCATACATCCAGATACCCTTCAACAAATCATTGATGCAATACAGACACCATCTCCGGCTGTGGGAAGGCCAGACAGCATTAAAGGGTTTCCAGATGACCACCCACAGCCCTGGACTCACAAAACCCAGGATTTATATTCTAAAAAATTGCTGTAGAGGTTCAGCAGGAGCTGGCTGATCTGGTGCAGGTGGGGATGGAGACTATAGTGGGTACCCTAGGAAAGTCCATAGGCATAAGGATAACTCAGCTGTCATACGAGGCACCTAATCTCCACCTTGTGTCCTCCAGCAGTCCCTGGCTGACATCACTAGTATCATGAGGCAGAGGGACAAGCAAATGCCCAGCCAAAATGGTACCAGTGAGGTTGTCAACAGGCTGGAGGCAATAGAAAATGTCTTGGTGTCCATGGAGCGGAAGCAGGACTTCCTCATTGCCAGCATGGGTGCCTACCACTGTGATGTTGCTGCTGCATGGCAGACCCTGCACCCTGCACATCCTCCTTGCAGCTGTGCTGTCTCATATGTTGCCAGAGATGAAAGCTGTTGTGGACCCAGGATCCACATCTTCATCCCCTGATGTGTGCATGCCTCCATCTACTTCAACACCTACAGCAACCCTGTCACGGCAGGCACCCCATACATCAGAGGATGAAGATGTGAAAGGAATATCTTTCACCAGGAAAACTGCGCTGTAGCATTTCTTTGTGGCACATGCCCACTTTCTCCTTTGCTCTAAGCTAAAGATCATGCCAGTGTACAAAAAATTAGCACTGTCCTCAATTTGACTCTCTCACTGTTGACCTCTCCCATATGTGGACTGTCATAGTGGCCAACCTTCTCTAATGGCAATATGGTCTTCCTCCTCACTGAAGCACTCCTCGAAAACATGTCCAATTACATGTTCATCCCCATGCACTCTGTCTCGACTTCCATAGGCTTGACACATCTGTTGGGGTTGTTGTCTCATGACATGTACATCAGTACATCAGGTAAATTTGCACATATAAATAAAATCACTAACTACAACCTTTGTGTTGTATGTGTCTGAAGCTGGACATATATGAATATTTAGCATTGTGCAAAGACAATACTCTGGCTACTTGCCAAAGGGATATGTGTGGATTGAGTGAAACATAATTGATGAAAATGATATGTATGATGACTGTCAAGCAGTTCCTTAGGCTCCCAAGCATGTAGTGCAACAGGTGACATGCAGTCATTGTGACAGTTGATATAACTCACACCACATGTGGCTAGTCTTAGCATGGATGGTAGCAACAATTCAACATTGATGTGACAACCAAATGATGTAAGTGTGAGTCTGTGAGGACTAGGCATGTGTGTGAGAAACAAATCCCAGAATTAGGGTGAATGCAATAACACCAACATTCTACCAATGCATGTACCATGACTTCCCAATACAGATAAATGCATTTGAATACCTGTTTTGAGATGTATATCCATGCACATCCAGATTGTCCCATACAATGCTCAACAATGTTTTTAGATACCTGATGTGATTCCTTGTCCAACCTACCCATAGGGAATTCTGTCAGTCACACATGTTGCCAAATACTGCTAGCACATCCAAAGGCATGTTACCCACATAACCTGCGCAGACATGCTAACTCCTAGACAGTAAATCATGATGGAGCCTCTGATGTAGGTGTTGAACCTGCCATCCTTGGCATGGTTTCCTCAGTCTTTTTGCCTCTGCTTCCTATATTTTTGACTGTGTGCTGGATTTTGTTTTTGCTGATTTTTGGTAGTCTGGGCACTTTACCACTGCTGACCAGTGCTAAAGTGCAAGTGTTCTCTGTGTAAATTGTGATTCTCATTGGTTATCCCTGATTGGCATATTTGATTTACTAGTAGGTTCCTTGTAAAGTGCACACTAGAGGTGCCCAGGGCCCGTAAATCAAATGATGCTAGTGGGCATGCAGCACTGATTGTGCCACCCACATGAGTAGCCCTGTAAATATGTCTCAGACCTGACGCTGCAGTGTCTGTGTGTGCAGTTTTAAACTGTCAATTCAACCTCAAAAGTGGGTAAACCTTCTCTTTTACTACATGTAAGTCAATCCTAAGATAGGTCCTAGGTAGCCCCATGGGCAGAGTACAGTGTATTTTAAAGGTAGGACATGTAATGTTGTATTTTACATGTCCTGATAGTGAGATACTGCTAAATGTGGTTTTCACTATTACAAGGCCTATCTCTCTCACAGTTTAACCTGGGGACTGCCTATAAATATCCTTTAAGTCCAGTTTTCCTATTGTGAGCAAAGAGAGATGTTGAGTTTGAAGTCTCTGAACTTACAATTTAAAAATACACCTTTTGGTAAAGGACATTTTTAGCTTGTCTGTTTGTAAATGCCATTTTTAGGGAGTGGCCATTATCTTGCTTAAAGACTATGGTGGTCATTACAACCCTGGCGGACGGTGTTAAAGGGGCGGTAAGACCGCCAACAGGTCGGTGGTAAAAGTTTTGCAATTACGACCGTGGCGGAAACCGCCAACAAAGACAGCCACCTTAACACTCTGACCGCCACGGAAAATATATATATCCACCATTTACAAAATATATACCAAGCATAGTAGTCCAGGTAGTGCTCCAATTAAGTCCGTGGAACACTGGGCCCACACGGTATGGGCGAGGCCCACAAAAGATCCCCGACCATGACGAAGAGAACACTGCAGGGGCATCAGACAGCTACTAAACAGGCACCTCAGGGGGAGGGAAAGGGGGACACACCTCAGCCGCTTGAGTGCACGACACCAAATTCACGAGGGGACAGCATGCCCACTGTTACATCCTGGGGAGTGCAAAGCCACAGTCTCTCAAGTCTCTACAGTGGGTGGGTTGCCCACTGTTCAATCCTGGGGAGTGTAAAGCCACAGTCTCTCAAGTCTCTACAGTGGGTGGGTTGCCCACTGCTATATCCTGGGGAGTGCAAAGCCACAGTCTCTCAAGTCTCTACAGTGGGTGGGTTGCCCACTGTTCAGTCCTGGGGAGTGCAAAGCCACAGTCTCTCAAGTGGATAACAGTCTCTGTATAACAGTCTCCA
This sequence comes from Pleurodeles waltl, assembly GCF_031143425.1. Lineage (NCBI taxonomy): Eukaryota > Metazoa > Chordata > Amphibia > Caudata > Salamandridae > Pleurodeles > Pleurodeles waltl. The sequence goes on along the minus strand of NC_090444.1, from coordinate 416,489,009 downwards.
CTGGTTCTGGAGGGGGCCTTGTGCCCAGAGTGCTTCATCCTGCTAAGGACATAGGTGGTGGATGTATCTCTCCACTGGTTCTGGAGGGGGCCTTGTGCCCAGAATGCTTCATCCTGCTAAGGACAGAGGTAGTGGATGGATCTCTCCACTGGTTCTGGAGGGGTCATGGTGCCCAGAGTGCTTCATTCTGCCCGTGACGGACTCAGTAGCGTCACTGCCCTTGGTGCTCATGGGCCAGCAGTGCTTGAGGCTGCGGTGCCCTGTTCACCAGTGCTTCAGACGGTGGTGCCCTGTTCAGCGGTGCTTGAGGCGGCGGTGCCCTGTTCAGCGGTGCCTGAGACGGCGGTGCCCTGTTCAGCGGTGATTGAGGCGGCGGTGCCCTGTTCAGCGGTCCTTGAGCCGGCGGTGCCCTGTTTAGCGGTGGCTGAGATGGCGGTGCCCTGTTCAGTGGTGCTTGAGGCGGCGGTGCCCTGTTCAGCGGTGCTTGGGACGGCAGTACCCTGTTTATCGGTGCTTAGACTGCGGTGCCCTGTTCAGCGGTGCCCTGTTCAGCGGTGCTCGAGACGGCGGTCTCCATTGCAGGGACTCAGCTGCTGGTGGTCCATCATGGCCCAGCGGGGCTTGTGCTGGCGGTCCTTCATGGCCCAGCGGGGCTTTTGCTGGCACTCCTTCATGGCCCAGCAGGGCTTGTGCTGGCAATCCTTCATGGCCCAGCGGGGCTTGTGCTGGCGGTCCTTCATGGCCCAGCGGGGCTTGTGCTGGTGGTGGCCTCCTGGGCAGCAGGGCTGGTGCTGGCGGTGGCCTCCTGGGCAGCTGGGCTTGTGCTGGCGGTGGCCTCCTGGGCAGCTGGGCTGGTGCTGGCGGTGGCCTCCTGGGAAGCTGGGCTGATGCTGGCGGTGGCCTCCTGGGCAGCGGGGATGATGGCGGTCTTCTCTGTCGTGCTGCTCTTCCCAGGTTTCTTGTGGCCCTTCCCCACCTTGGAAGGTGTCACAGCGGACTCCACACTCCCACCAGGACCCCTGGGAGCGGCTTTGGTGGCTGGAGTCTTCCCCCTCTCCCGCCGGGCACTGGCCAACTTCTGATGCTTCACAGGTGGGGGACTGTCTGTGCTGTGGCTCCGTGCCACACTGGCTGCCCTGGTGGCCGGTGCACTCCATATTCCGGTGACTACAGGCACCAATGGGCCCGGAGATGTTGTGGCTCAGGTGCTAGTACGGGACCTATGAGATGGACGGGGTGGGGGAGGTCTGGGAAAGAGGTCAAGGTTGGACAGGAAACGTTTTTTTGACACACTGGGACGGGTAGCTGGAAGGGGTTTGGGAGTGGAGGAAGAGGTTGTAGTTGTAGGAGGTGTTCGTTTGCTGACTTTGGGTGAAGGTGCATGCGCTGGAGGCTGTCGTGAGGTGGATGGCTGTTGGGTGGGTGTGTGCCTGCATTTGTGTATCTTCGGAGGGGGTGTCACAGACACACTGGGAGAGGACACAGGGGACGTGTGAATGGTAGTGGGGTGGTGACTGCATGTAAGTGGGGTGTGGTGGTGGGTGTGCTGGAGAGGGACATAGTGGCTGTAGAGGTAGTGCATGCAGGTGTGAGTGTAGACAAGACAGGGAGGGAGGAGGGAGACGAGGAGGAGGGGGACACAGTGGAGGCAGTGGATGTTGGTGTGACTGCATGTGTGTGATGCTTGCGTGAGTGCCTGTGGGATGTGTGGTGCTTATGTTTGCCTGAGCTTCCCTTGTGTGTTGACGTGTGTGCATGCTGGTCTGTAGGTGTGCCTGGGATAGGCTGAGGTACAGGGGATTGGGTCGGGTGGAGGAATTTGGAGGGAGAGGCTAGACACAGGGACAATGGCTGCCATCAGTGCTGAGGCCAGAGTCTGAAAATCTCGCTGAAGGGCCGCCTGACCAGAATGAATGCCCTTCAGGAATGCATTTGTTTGTTGCAACTGCCTTTCTACACCCTGGATGGCATTCAAAATGGTAGACTGCCCAACAGTGAGGGACCTGAGGAGGTCAATAGCCTCCTTACTGAGGGCAGCAGGGGTGACTGGGGCAGGACCTGAGGTGCCTGGGGCGAAGGTGATGCCTACCCTCCTGGGTGAGCGGGTACGGGGCGAAGGCTGAGGGGCTGCTGGGAGGGCAGTGCTGGAAGGGGGGTGGCGGCTGTACCTGTAGATGTGGGGGCACAGATGTTGCCACCACCACAAGGGAGCTCCCATCAGAGGATGAGTCAGTTTCTCTGGTCTGAGCACCTGTCCCCGCCGTGGACCTCCCCTCGCCCTCCGTCCCACTGGTGAACTCCGAGTCCGTAGTGCGGCCCTCCATGGCCATGTGGGATGCAGCTCCCTCATGCTCCGGTGCCACTGCTCCTCCGCCTGGTGATACTAATGCACACAAGAACAGGGAGACCACAAAAAGGGGGGGACGACAGAAGAAAGACATGTTGAGTGCATGCATTACCGCTAACGTTGGCGGATACGACAGACACAGAAGCTCCCTGCACTACGCCGTGCTCTTGGGCTCCCCTGTTCAATTCCTGGGAAATGGGCTACAAGGCTATGAACGACATCTGCACACATAGATGACACAGGGGCATAACTAGGTGTACTTGGCACTGTACAAAGGTGGGCTGGGGTGCCACATGGCCTGCCTTACGGAGGGACCTTGCCTACGGAACTCGCCCTGGCCTAGGGAAACCTACAGCCCACCTCCCCCACCCAGACCCCTACACTGCGCGCAAAGTCAGCAGAATGCGAGTGTACTCACCCCCTTGTGGCTGCTGTGATGCCCTCAAGCGCCCATCCAACTTCGGGTACGCCACCGCCGGGATCCTGAACATCAGGGGGGTCATGGTGCGATGGGCACCCCTCCCACTTTGCGAGGCCATCCCCAGCTGAGCCTCCGCCATCTTCTTGCTCCAGTGGCGAATGTCCTCCCATCTTTTCCGGCAGTGGGTGCTCCGTCTGTGGTAGACCCCCAGGGTCCGGACGTCCTTGGCGATGGCACGACAAATATATTTTTTCTGGTGGGCGCTGACCTACATGATTTGTACAGGGGGAAGAGAAAGTTATTACCAACTGTACCGTCAAAGTGATTGGCCCCCATCCCTACCCTTGCCATGTGGCACATGCACTCACCATTGTTTCATGCACGCCACACTCTCCCCCCTTCCTTCTTACCTCCACCCCTCTCCACACAGGCATAGCCCATACATCATGCTCCCAGTGCACTTACCTGTTTGTCTGGAGAACCGTAGAGTAGCGTGTACTGGGGGAGGACTCCATCCACGAGTTTCTCCAACTCCTCCGATGTGAAGGCAGAGGCCCTTTCCCCAGACATTCGAGCCATTGTCTCTTCCAGACCGGGTCACAGCAGCACTTGCAGTGTAGGTCCTCTCCTGTCGAAGATCAGGCATCGAGTGATTGAACAGATAGAAAATGGGGGTCACGTCCGCGGCGGTGCGTACCGTCACCACCGGCATACATCGTCATTGGCTCCTGGGACCCATAGGGTCCAATGTTAACCAATACAGCATTGCACCGCGGTCTTTGACCACCTACTGCGACGGTGTACAACGCCAGCACAGTTACCTCACATCACATTGTCCCACTTTAGAGGTCAGGCAGCTGCCATTTCAGGGGGCCACATGGCTTCATTTTCAACTGCGTCACACACACCTAGGCCTAGACTCAACACACATAGAGGCCACTTTTTGAGTATGAATGGTGTTCTGTGTAAGCTGTGGGTACGTAACTCTGAGATGTTTGACTCTGTGCTCGCTGTTGTCCTTCATAGGCACCGTCCACTGGGATATGTGAGGAGATGGTGGCATCCTCCAGTGTACCAACCGTTGGTGGACCTGTCGACAATGGAGGAAAGACATGTGATAATCACGTACAGGCTTGACCGTGCCACAATCCAGGAAATGTGTACCCAGCTGGAGCCAGACCTGATGTCAGCTGTCCGCCATCACACAGGAATCCCCCCTCAAGTGCAAGTGCTGTCAGTGCTCCATTTCCTTGCAAGTGGGTCATTTCAAACTACAGTGGCCATAGCATCAGGGATGTCCCAGCCTATGTTTTCCAATGTGTTGTCCAGAGTGTTGTCTGCCCTGCTGAAACACATGCGGAGCTACATCGTTTTCCCTCAGGTTGAGGATTTGCCTACAGTGAAAGGTGATTTCTATGCCCTGGGACATATCCCCAACATCATAGGTGCCATTGATGGGACACATGTGGCTTTGCCCCCCCCCCCACAGGAGTGAACAGGTGTACAGAAACCGGAAGAGTTAACATTCGATGAATGTACAGATGGTATGTTTGGCAGACCAGTACATCTCCCATGTGAATGTCATGTTCCCTGGCTCAGTGCATGGCGCTTACATCCTGCAGAATAGCAGCATCCCTTCTGTGATGGGTCAACTCCAGAGGCACCGTGTGTGGCTATTAGGTGAGCACCTGGAAGCTAGTCAGTGGGAATGGTTGTGTGGGTCTGGGGATATCCCTCCAGGTTAGTGTGGGTCTAATAGTTGTCCCTCGCCATTTGCAGGTGACTCTGGTTACCCTAACCTGTCATGGCTACTGACCCCAGTGAGGAATCCCAGGACAAGGGCAGAGGAACGCTACAATGAGGCACATGGGCGAACTAGGAGGGTGATCGAACGCACCTTCGGCCTCCTGAAGGTGAGGTTCAGGTGCCTCCATATGACAGGTGGATCCCTCTTCTACTCACCAAAGAAGGTGTGCCAGATCATTGTGGCCTGCTGTATGCTTCACAACTTGGCTTTGCAACGACAGGTGCCCTTTCTGCAGGAGGACGGTCCAGATGACGGTGTTGTTGCAGCTGTGGAGCCTGTGGACAGTGAAGACAAGGAAGCAGAGAAAGAAGACATGGACAACAGGGACTCAGTGATCCAGCAATATTTCCAGTGAAACACAGGTAAGAATACAAACCTGCCTACTACATGTACTTATACACTACTACCTCTCTACTGTCTGTCTTTTTCACCCAGTGTATGGTCACTGAGTTGTCACTTTCCCTTACGATTTCACAGATCTGTGGCCCACAGTGTGACATCTGCTTTGATTCCTCATGCACTAGAGCTGTGTGACATAGGTATGTTGACATTACAAATGAAAGAGCTTTTTGCCACAGTTATTGCTAATACAGTATTACGAAATCACAGACAGACTCCAGATTGCTTTGTGCTTTAAGGGTGTTTATTTTAGTGCTCAAAATTGGAGGGGGTAGCAAAATGGTGAGGGGTGATGGCGGAGGAATGTCCATGGCAGAGTCCAGTCTATTAGTCTCACAGGTGCATTGCCCAAATGGGCATAGAAAGTGGAGCTGGGGCAGTTTAAGGATGGACAGGGTGACAAAGTGGGACAGTAGGATGACAATCAATCAGGGTGGTCTTATTTCTTGGCGGGGGTCTTGTCATCGTTCTCTATCTTGTTCCTGGATCTCAGGGACCGTTTGCGAGGTGGTGCTCCCTCTGCAGGGGTGGGGTGCTGGTGTGGTGGTCATGTGGCGGTGCCTCCTGTCCACTAGCGCCGCCGGAGGTGGTGGGCAGTTCATCGTCCAGGCTAGTGTCAGGGGCCCCTTGTAGTGCCACAGTGTCCCTCCTGGTGTTGAGTACTTCCTTCAGCACCCCTACGATGGTGCCCAGGGTGGAATTGATGGTTTTGAGTTCCTCCCTGAAGCCCATATACTGTTCCTCCTGCAGGCGCTGGGTCTCCTGAAACTTGGCCAGTACCGTTGCCATCGTCTCCTGGGCATGGTGGTAGGCTCCCATGATGGAGGAGAGGGCCTCGTGGAGAGTGGGTTCCCTGGGCCTATCCGCCCCCTGTCACACAGCAGCCCTCCCAGTTCCCCTGTGTTCCTGGGCCTCCGTTCCCTGGACCGTGTGCCCACTACCACTGCCCCCAGGTCCCTGTTGTTGTTGGGGTGGTGGGTTAGCCTGGGTTCTCTGTAGTGGTGGACACACTGCTGATTGATGTGTCCTGGGGTCGCAGGTATGGGCCCGCTGGGTGGGTGCTGTGCTGGTGTTTCCAGAGGGGCGAAGCTCTGTAGTGGCCTGTGACTGGGTGTGGGGAACCGACTGTCCCGAGGTCCCCGATGGGCCAGCCTGGTCATCTAGATCCAGTTGGACAGAGGTGCTGTCATCACTGTGGGCCTCTTCTGTTGGTGGTGTGGACATGTGTGGACCCTCCTGTCCAGTGACGTTGGGTAGAGGTCCTGCAGGGGCATAAAGGCATGATTATTGCATCTGTGTGTGTCAAGGTGTTCAATGGGTGGGTGACCGTGTATCCCAGTGCTAGCATTCCTGTGTGGGACCTTGTGTGATGATGGTTTGGGGGGGTATGGGTATGTGCAGTGGGCATGTTTTAGTGATGGATGTCCATGCTTTGGTGTTGCATGCAGGGCCTGGTGTTGGGATGTGTGGTTTGTGATAGTGGGACATTTGTGAGGAGTAGGAGTGATGGGGATGAGGGTGAGGGTGGGGGTAGGTGATAGCATGCAGGTGGGTGGGAGGTGAAGTAGTTAAAGGTTTAACTTACCAGAGTCCATTCCTCCACCTACTCCTGTGAGGCCCTCAGGATGCAGAATCACCAAGACCTGCTCCTCCCATGTTGTTAGTTGTGGGGGAGGAAGTGGAGGTCCGCCGCCAGTCCGCTGAACCACCAGGTGGTGTATGGAGACCATGGAACGCACCTTCCCCAGTAGGTCGTTCCACCTCTTCCTGATGTCCTCCCAATTTCTTGGGTGCTGTCCCACTGCATTGACCCTGTCCACTATTCTTCGCCATAGCTCCATCTTCCTTGCAAAGGAGGTGTGCTGCACCTGTGATCCGAATAGCTGTGGTTCTACCCGGACAATTTCCTCCACCATGACCCTGAGCTCCTCCTCCGAGAACCTGGGGTGTCTTTGCCATGCCATCGGGTGGTGTAGTGGATGTGTGGGGTGGTGTGTGGGGTGATAAGTGTGCTGATATGTAGTGGGGTGTTGTGTGAGGTGCGTGGAAGTTATGTGGGTGATGGTGTTGTGTGCCTTTGGATGCTAGTGTTGTTGATGGTGGTGTCTCTCTCTGGCTTTCGTTCGTGATTTGTTGTCGTAAGGGTTTCTGGGTGATATGGGTGTGTGTTTTATAGTGTATTGGGTGTGTGGGAGTGGTGTGTGTATGTGTATCAGGAGTGTTTATTTGGAATTGTCCAATGTGGCTGTGTTTTGTAAGAGTGTGTGTATTTTGAGCGCTTCGGTGTGTACCGCCAATGGAACACCACGGTTGAAAGACCGCAGCGTGGATTCGTGTGTTGTGATAGTGTGGGCGTATTTCTGTTGCCGTGACGGTCGAGGTTTTGTTTTCGCCAGTTTATCACTAACCTTTGGTGCGGCGGACTTGTGTGTGTGTCTGAATTTTGGCAGATTCCGAACTGTGGGTCATAATAGCTGTGGCGGAATTCCGTGGCCGCGGCGGTGTGTTGGCAGTCTTCTGCACGGCGGTGAGCGACTTTTACAGCCAATGTCATAATGAGGGCCTATGTGCCTCTGCCTGGCTACTGAACACACGTCTGGGTCAGACTGACAGTTAGTTGGGCTGTTTGTGAATTCACTCTAGACAGTGACACAAAGGGAGCTAAAGTGTGTTCTCCATTTCCTGGTGAGTATTCCTGGGCTAGAGTGGGAGGGAAGAGCTGTCACCTGCACTTGAAAGGGCTGTGCCTGTCCTCTAACAATACAGTCTCCTAGTGTGTGTATGTGGAAGAGCAAGGGAGAGGCAGGGCCTTGTGTACAACAAAGACTTGCCTTTGAAGTTTGCCTACTTCAAAGGCAGAAATGAGTATAAGTATTGGACTGCTGACCCCACAACTTTAGAACACTTCTAAATCAAGAGGAACATCTGCCCAGGAGAATAGTTGAAGAGCTGTGAGGAGGGGTACTGCTGCTCTGCTGTTTATGTTTTGCTGAGCTGGCCTGCAGTTGCTGCTTTTGCCTGAGGGAGGACAAAGACTGGACTTTGCTGTGTATCCTGCTTGTGAAGATTCTCCAAGGGCTTGGGCTGAGCTTGCCTACTGTTAAAAAGTCTCAGGGACATCAAAACCTTAATCTGCCAGCACCTGGGCTCTCTTTCTGAGACCCCCTAACTTGCCAAATGGTACCACATCCAGTCTCTGGGCCCCTGGAAGGAGAAGCTGGCAGAACCAGGGTGAAAATCCACACACCAGAGACAAGGGACAGGAAAATCAATGCAGCGCCTGCACTGCGGCTGAAAAATTGACGCAGCACCAGTGAAATTGATGGATCACCAGCTTAGTGTGGATTTATCACTGCCATGCGTCCAGATTTTTCTTGCATTGCACCTGGGCATCAAAATCTTCAACATCACCGCATAGACCAGAGGCTCCTTGTCCAGAAATCGTTGCATCACTTACCCAGGAGAGACAAAATCAATGCACCACCTCACTTGCGAGTAAGGAATCAACGCATCACTTGCTTTTCTGATGCATGTTTGCCCATGTGGCTTTATTTTTGATGCATTCCAGGTACTTTGTGCTAAAACAACGCATCCATTGATTTCTAATGATTAAGACTTGTTTTACTTTAAAAATTCATATCTTTGCTTGTGTATGTTGGATCTGTATTGTTTTGGTCTTGTTTGATTACTATATGTATTTGTACAAATACGTAACACATTGCCTCTGAGATAAACCTAACTGCTTGTGCCAAGCTACCAAGTGGATGAGCAGGGGCTATCTGAGCTGTGTATCTCCCTTACCTGGACAGGGTGTAAACTGACTGCCAAAAAGAGACCCTATTTCTAACAGTAGGAAACAACAATATTTAATGAAACCATAAATATGTGACTTATACAACTTAAACTACCAAACCTAACTATCCTAACCTAACCTACACTACCTTATACTAATTGGTACCTACAACTATCTTAACTTAACCTAACTTAGCCTATACATGTAACACCACATGATAAATATCAACCCCCTTTAAAACACATCTGTAGACAAGGACAACAGTAACTGCAACTATACATTAACTAACTAAACATCTAGGGCTAAACACAAATGTAAATAATTGTATTTTTTTAATTTTTGTTCAATTATTTTGTATTTTGTTTAATTTTTGTTTAAACACACACTCTAAACATCAACCCCCACCCACTAAAAACACCTAATAAAAACAAAGCCCTGCAAATATACCTACCCCTTATGAAAATTACTATTACTAACCTACACAACGCTAACTTATTTAAACTGAACTATCTAAAAACCCCAACAATGAAAACACCTATCTAAAATGGGAAGTAAGGGTCCATTTGGGCCATCCTGCTTTTTATGGGTTTGTGATCGCTTGCTTTTTTTCCTGGAGCAGGATGAGCATCATGTCCGTTTTATGTTCCAGCTTGGAGACACAGTATTTGAGGTCAGCCAAGTGCTTCCACATGTCAGGATCCAAGTCAGTAGGCAGTACCTGTGGTGTACCATGGGACATAGAAGGGGCAGTTTGAGTGGTGGTGGAGGTTGATGGACCAGCCCCTGCAGACCCACCCTTGTCTGTGGCCCAAGCCTTGCTTTTGGTTGCTCCTTCCAACATAGGAACCCCTTGGGGAAAGGCACTTGAGGACCCAGATGCTTTCTCCTTCCTTTTCAAATGTCTTCTCCATTCTCTTAAAGGTCTTGTGCACCTAACGTATGTAGCAAAACCTTTCTGCCCTCACCTCATGCTTCAACTTCTGTGCTAGGGTCATGTTCCCTGTGTAATCATGAAGAAAACATGCCATTCAAATGTTTATTTGGAAAATGAACATCAACAATGCAATGGAAATACTATCTTCAGACATCTCATGTTGCACTTCACAAATCCCATACACATCTTGATGGTCAAAGTGAGCATACATCTGCACAATATCCATCACCACCATGTTTATAAGGCCAAGGAACCAAGGCCGAGCTAATGTTGCATAATAGCAATGCCCCGCCTTAGGACATCTAGGCATGACCATATCATCATTGAGTATGCATATGAACAACGCAGTATTGCGAGCATGGTATAGCAGCCCCATTACGTTGTATTGATCAACAATGTCCCTTCTGCATCCTCCATTGCCTTTGAATCTATTGTTATTAGCTAAAGTCAGTTGAGCAAGGACTGCAACTTAAATTGTATTATTTCACAACATTATGGGGGTTATTACAACTTTGGAGGAGGTGTTAATCCATCCCAAAAGTGACGGTAAAGTGATGGATATACCACCAGCCGTATTACGAGTTCCATAGGATATAATGGACTCGTAATATGGCTGGTGGTATATCCGTCACTTTACCATCACTTTTGGGACGGATTAACACCTCCTCCAAAGTTGTAATAACCCCCTATGTGCCTAATGTGGGAAGAACACATATCTGGACATATTGCTACACAGAATCTACAAGTGCCAGGTGTCATATGTGAAAATGGAGGGTGGATAGCTCACTCACATCACACAAAGATCCATGAGACTACTCCTATGTCAACTCCTGTCAGTACATGGTGGGCTGGGCCACGACTTCTTGCATATTCCTGAGTAACGGGATGTGACCCTCAGGCAGCCCACATGTTCAATATTCAGGTCACCATACTACACACTAGCACTCAGCACAGTCATTTGATGGGTGTGTTCCTGCACGCCCTACTTCTCATTTGCACAGAAATCTTGGGATAGCAACGGCTAATGCTGTCCATTGTATTAACCTGTTTGCAGTACATCCTAGAGACTATCAGGGGCGGCACTAGCTGAAAATGCATTGAGCATTGGAATTTTGTATGACAATGCTGTACACACATTCGTCTGGTCCAACACATATTTCCAGATTGGGGAAGATGACAGAGAATTGCAATGTTGAACCACCCAACATAGGCTATGGGGCATCACACAACATGAGTGGGCAAATCAACTGCAGTTCCAAGTGTGGTCTGTTGACCTCTGTCCTGCTACACTTAGGGCATTATTTACAAGGTTCCTAGTCCTGGAAGAACATGAATTACTGTGATGTTCCTGTGCACACACAGCAGAAACATGTTTTGTACACCAGATGTTGACATCCAGCATAGATGTTTAGGACCCTGTAACCCTGGCATGTGCCCCTACTGTCATCACTGTGCTTGGACTCATCAGCCCTGTGAGGGCAACACATACCCATCAGACATAGCACTGTGAGTAATAATAGCCTATTTGTACACATGAAAATCTTTTGCCTGGTATGAATTCACCTGCCATGTTCACCTAATAATGAGCAGCCAAATATGTTCACTGATCCTGGCAATGTGGATATTGCTCTTTGGTCATCCCAGCAAACACATTGGTCCTGAGGGATAGCAATCACAACCTCCTTGAAATTACTCAGACACAAGTCCACATCCTGGACACAAACTATACCTTACTGTCCATATATGTGGATTACATATGGACTTACATGTGGAATACACACACTTTGTGCATGCCATTGCACACAGCATACAACATCGGACACCTAATCCTTGCACTACCCAGCAGACATACAGGATGACACTCACTGGTAGCATTGTGGTCACTGAAGCTTTCTATATCTCCAGTGGCTCGGGTCTGCCTGTGAGACATAACATGAGACATAGCATTGTGATTATTGAAAGGTGAATAGTGTGGTCACATATTGCACATTATATGATTTGCAAGTGGCCATAGAACACTTGTAACAACTTGCATAGTTCACTTGACATGTCTGATTGACATACAATTGTAGTCCAGGCTGCCCTGTACACAAATATGATTAAACATACATACATATCTTAGGTACATTGTTGATTGCTTGTAAATGACTCACTACTCAAACAATTAGCAAGCCTAGCTGAGTGCAATGCCACTCTGCACCTACATGACTCACGGAACACACTCAGCTCCAACCAGCAATACTCCTGTCTTACACTTTTCATCAGATGTACATGACTATACTACATACAAAATGAGTTACACATCCTTGTCCCCTCATATCATAGAAATCAATAGATGTCATTGCTGCATAGTTATACACACTGAACATATCTTGGCCATCAACAAACCTTAACATTCTGAAATCAGTAACACACATGTGTGTGACATATACAGATGTACGACAGTGCGCATGTCAGAATCATGTTTAGAGTCACATACATCATGCTTCATCTACATGAGACATGAGCATTTTAAGTGTCTCAAAAGGATAGCTCCTGCTAAAGCACATCTCCCAGGGTGGCACATGTTGAGATATGTCCTGGCAGCACATTTCCTCACATTGCAAACAGCACATCTGTTGACATATGCACTGTGGGGCTAACAGAAAAAGTGGCTAACAGATATAATAGGGACACTGCTCTGTGTGGGAGCATGACAGCCCAGTATTGGGACAGCTTTTTGAAATGCTTTATGAAATGCTGTTTTTGGGGTGTGATTGCATTTGTGCCCTGACATTTATGAACCACTCACACTATGGGCCTCACTGGCAAGCCTGCATTTCACCCTACACCACAAGCCCAACATTTCCTCGAAGTTTCTGTGGCACAGTGTGCCAGACCATGATCACAAGGCTAGAAACGCATTATATTCAAACAACACCTAATCGGAAGCATCACAGTGGCACAATGGTAATGAAATACATGATTTCTCAACCTTTATCACCTTTGTATGTGTGCTGCTTTATACAGCCTACCATTTATGATTGTGTAGAGGCAGGAAGGTGTCTTTTCCCTGTCAACCATGTACCCTTGCACCATGGCACAAGGGTGCCTGCATTGGTGCTGGTCTGCAAATTCTGCACCAGCACAGGGGACAAGGGCAGGGGTGTGTCATATGTCATAGTTACAGTGCAGTACAGCACTTCTAGTGTATGCAGGTTGGTGCAGCAACATGAATTGCAGCACTGCCCTGAGTCATGACTTAGTAACAGAAGCCCTATAGCCAGCACACATCTAAATGCAAGTACAATCCAAAGAATCATCCACAAGGAATGTGTACTTACCAACAGTTCCACCCACCTCAATCACAAGGAAGTCCAATAAGTTACCTTCCCTGCTATTAATGTGAGGTTATTGATGTTTGAGCTGGTGGTGTGTCTGGTCCACCTCAGAGATCCACAGCATGTGGAAATGGACCTTCCCCCATCGCAGCTTGCGTGCCTCTGTGTTGTACCCTTGTATGACACGACCTCCCAATGCCACCATGTTTGGAAGGTAGTAGGGCACCAGCCAAATGAATTCTAACTCCTGGGCACACATCTTCCTGACCCTTCCCTTCTCCGACATGTCCCACGCCTGATGCACGATTGTCCCCCCAAAAAAACTACCCTCAATAACCTTCCCCCCCCAGGTTAAACCCCCAACAATACACAGTAAGATACAACACTAAATACAAATGAGAATGTAGATGTAAGGGAAACAACAAGGACAACGAACAGCACAACAGACTCATACAACAGCACTCCTCCCTCAGCCAACAGCACAACACCACCTATCCCAAGCACAGACACAAATACTGTGAGTGGAAGAGCAAGTGAAAGTAACTTCATAGTTTCTGGCTTGCAGCATGGATCATCCATTTCACCACTTCAGGGGTGGATGCAGCACATTTTCAGCCAATGCATCTTTCTTTTTCGATGCATAACAGCAATGCGTTGATTTTACAGGAAGACTGACAAAGCACCATGATGACATTCTGACAGGTCACATTGAAAGCATCAGTTTTTGGCTGATGCAATGGCTGAATATAGACACATTGGGCAAATGTGTCAATGTATGTTCTGATGTGGAATGCTTGCAAGGAGTCATAATATGGATTTCAGTTTTGCTTGTGAATAGTTGTGTTTACCCCTTCCAGTCTTGTCAGTGTATGTTGGTGGAAGCACATGCATAACAGGGATCATACTACACATACAGCACAATTCCTATGTTTGGACAACAGCACACCTTAGAATGGTCGCCCCATGTGCTGACAATGTATTGGCACCTGATTCCATTGCTTAGATTAAACACAGGAATGCCGTGGACTTGCCCTGGAATGTGGTCAGCACACCCACATCTATGACAGCGCAGGCGTAAGTCAATCTGCGCTGTGTCCCAATGTACAGACAGCAAGCTGTCATACAACCTGGGAAAGTTACAGTCTCCTGTGCAGGCAACTGTTGAGATAGGCTGGACACACGTGTTAGGGATGTATGAATAGTGACAATTGATCATGCCCCACCCTCCAGGGGCCTCTCATCAGGGGCACACTGTCAGTTCACCTCCAGATATTGTCTTGGCGCCTGGCCCCACATCTTACAGATAGCATACAGTACAAATCAGGTGATGATAACTATAGAATGGTCCCACGCTCCCATGCACAGGAGGGTACACCCTCTGTTGCTGCCACAGCCAGTATGAGTGTCAATAAACTGCAGCTATATTATGAGTGTCAGTACATACATGTCCATCAGTTAGGCATTTACCAGGACACCAGGGGATGACTAAGTTTGTGCCAGGACACCGGGGGATGACTAAGTGTGTGCAAATGTTCAATAAGCATCTATACTACTAATACCACACAGACCTTGGTGAGGGTTCTGATGCACATAAGGTGCCATTTCCAAAAGGATGCATGTGTTTGGGCTTGACTATTCCATTTCCCCTGATTTTGCCCCTTGCCCTATTATCTACTAGGGACTTATAGGAGTCTATAATTTGCAATTGGGATCTTAGCACTTCAACATCTAACTTTTATTCAGAGGAGTGGCACTGGGCCTGGTTAGTAGACACAGGGTCATTTACCACCAGTGTCATTCATCGAAATGTGTGTGAACATGCACTGGTTGTGCTTATATGTGTTGTTTTACATAAGGACAATGATTCTTGTTGTCATATTCTTCCGACAGTGTGAGAGTCATTTACACATGTACCACACACATAACTAGTGTATGGTACATCAGTGATGTTTCTGCTATTGATGGAACATTTTGTGCTGGCTCCTCATCTTCCTCATAGTCATAGTCCAATTCTTCCTGACCCATTTTGTGATTGCTCCATGAGAGACTATGCCCTGCATATGTATTCTGTGAGAGGCAGCACACTAGGATTAATTCAATTGGCACTGGTGGTGAGTAGAGTAATTGACCCCTAAACTTATCCTGACTCCTGGAGTAGTACCTGTGTACTCTGGAAGTCCCCTTCACAAAGTAGCAGGTCTTGTTTGTTACCTGAATGTGACTCTGCTGGGCTTCCGTATGTGTGTATTTGTGAGGAGTACTCACCCACCGCTGCACACTATGGTGGTCATTATGACCTTGGCGGTCAGGTAACCGTCACGCCGGTGATGGCGGTAATACCATCACCAGGCCGGCGATAATGACCTCCAAATAATGACCAAGGCGGTGATCCCTTCCATAGACAGCCAATGTACCACACCAACCGTCAGTATAGTACGACCACTGAAGACGGCGGTAGCCACCTACAGGCAAGCGGAAGGCAAGGATCCACCCACCATATTATGACCCTGGAACAATGGGCTATGACTCCAAGAACTAGAAAAAGATCAAAGATTCTGGTGTGTCAGCCCAAGTAGCTCAAGAGGACCAGGAAGAATACAATCCTGAGTGGCAGGATCTGGCCTCAGAAGGGAGGATTCCACCCCTGCAAGATCTGTCTGACTTGGCAAATTGCAAGGAACTGGTGGATCCACCAGAGAGGAATTCTGCCACAGACAAATGGATTGTCCCACTCTCAAGGGCCTGGGGCAGACTGCCTCCAGGCAGGAGAAGGATGGTGTTCACCATCCCATATCCTCCCCAGACCATTGGTCTGGTGGGAGGATTCAATAAGACCCCAAAGGGAATAATCATGGGCTTAAGTGACAAGCTCAGGAGGTGATGGGATGTTCTCCTATCATGCCTGCTGTTTGCTTAGAGACATGCCACAGAAAGCGGTTGGTTTTAGCTCCTTTGAGTTACTGTTTGGCCATCCTGTAAGAAAGCCATTGTGTTTGATTAGAGAAGCTTGATAGAAGCCTCTCAAAGATCCCAAAAAAGACATACTGGATTATGTGCTATGCCTGCAATCCTGCACAGCAAAGTAAATGAGGAGGGTAAGTAGTAACCTGGGGGCCAGTCAAGAGCTTCTAAAGCTTTGGTATGACTAGAAGGCTATTATGCCTGAGTACCATCCTGGACAGTTGGTGTGGGTTTTGGATGCTGTGACCCCCATGACCATCCAGGACAAGTAGACTGGGCCCTACCCCCTTTTATAGAAAAAGGGTGAAGTCATCTACTTGGTGTACCTTGGAACCCCAAGGAGCCCCCACAAGTTACTCCATGACAACAGATTGAAAGCCCACCAAGACAGGGCACACATGACCATGCTGATGGTCATAGATGAAGTAGGGGAGGAGGAGAGTGATTCTCTCCCAGACCTCCTCTCCACCAAAGCACTAGATGTGTCAGTGGTGGGAGTAGCACTCTCTCCTAAATTAACAGAGCAGCAGCAGAAGGACTGCAGATATATGTTTGGGCAGTTTGTTGAGCTGTTCTCCCTGGCCCCTGGACTCACCACTTACCCCATCCCTAGAGCTGATGAGCTCATTGACAGGCTTGGGACTTCAAAGTACCTGAGTACATTTGCTTTGACCTCAGGTTACTGGCAGATTGCCCTATGTCCAGGAGAGGCCAGCATTTTCCACCCTAGATGGCTACTTTCAGTTCAAGGTGATGCCCTTTTTCTTGAAGAACGCTTCTACCACCTTCGAAAGGTTGGTGAACAGAGTCCTGCCTGGGTTGGAAATTTTCAGTGCAACTTATCTGGATAACATAGCTGTTCCACCTGAGAGGAGCTCCTGGTCCACCTGAGGGAAGTGCTTCAGGCCCTACAGTGAGAGAGCCTGATTATCAAGGCAAGCAAATGCCAGATAGGACTAGGTTCAGTAGTGTGCTTGGGCCACCTTGTAGGTGGAAGCTGTGTACAACCTTTCCAGTTGAAGATGCAAACCATCCTGAATTGGGGAGCTCCTAAAACCCAGAAACAGTTCAGGACCTTTTTGGGCATGGCTGGATACTACAGGAGGTTTTTGAAGAACTATGGGACCATTGAAGCTCCCCTGGCAGAGCTTATCACAAAGAAGCAGCCTAAAAAGGACACTTGGACCCCAGATTGTCTGAAGGAGGCTATGGCCCTCATTACAACCCTGGTGGATGGTGGAAAAAGGGCGGTATTATGACATTGGCGATTTGGCATTTGCAAAACCGCCAATGTCCTGCTCCATCCGCCACAGCAGTAACGACCTCCAGGCTGAAGAAAACGGTCTCCAGCCCGGCGGCAGTCACTAGACCGCCGGTGGTATCAGGACCCCGCCTACTCCAGCAGATTTCTTGGGGTTTTGTACTGCCACAAAATCCATGGCAGTATGTACCATCAGTGCCAGGGAATTCGTTCCCTGGCACTGATTGGGGTCACCCCATCCATCCTCCCCCTCCCCTGAGTCCTCCCCCAACACCCACAACCCCCTACCACCCCCTGCCCTCCCCACACACATGGTAACCCACACACATATCCCCCACACGTTCCTACACGCACGCTCACACCACACACACACACATACACGTGCACATACATGCACACATACATACACGTTACATTTCCCATACACACATTACACCCCCTGCATGCATACACGCACTCACACAACCCCTCTACACACTCACACACACACCCCCATGCAAGCACACAAAACACAACGCCTCTCCACCCCCTCCCCTAACGGACGATCACCTTACCTGTTCCAGTGATCCTCTGGGAGGGAATGGGATCCATGGGGGCTGCTCCGCCACCAGCACCCCGTCACCAGAACACTGCCACGCCAAATGCTGGATCGTATTACCATGGGCGGTCTTCTGATGACATGGCAGTGATGGTGGAGCAGCCTCCACTTCGCCGCTGACCGCCAGTATGGCTGCTGGTGGCTCTCCGTCCAAAAAAGGGCGGAGGGCTGCCACCAGTCATAATATGGTGGGCGGAGGACCGCCACCACTGGCGGTCTTCGGCCAGGCGGAACCTCAGTGAAAAGACCACCAAGGTTGAAATGAGGGCCTATGTATTCAGCACAAGTCCTGCTGGCACCTGACTACAATAAAGAGTTTATTATTCAGACTGATGTTTCAGAGCAAAAGATTGGGGCAGTACTGGCACAAATAAATGAAGAGAGCCAAGATCAATCAATTGCCTTAATTAGCAGGCGGCTACTCCCCAGAATGCAAATTCAGTGTACCATTGAGAGGTAAGTATTTGCTGTGGCATGATCCCTGAAGAATCTGAGGCCATGCCTGTTTGGTACCCACTCCCATCTTCAAACTGACCACAGACTTTCTCAGATGGCACATGCAGATGAGGGGGGAGAACACAAAATTGCTGAGGTATTCCACTTCCCTACAGGGCATGGACTTCAGAGTAGAACACAGACCTGAGACTGTCCATGCCAATGCACATGGAATTTCCATGTTTTTCCACCTAGATGATGGAGACTACCAGGGTGTAGGCTAGTTACCCACCATCTTTTATCTGGGGGGGCATGTAGAAAATATATATTTTTTGCCCTGATCTCACCAAATGTTTGACTGCTGCTTCTGGTTACTGTCACTGAAATTGCCCTGGATTAGTGCTCTGTCCTCCAAAGATATATGTTAATTAGTCTAATTCTAATTGGCCAAGACAACCTACCTGTAAGCCCCTAGTATACGGCAGGGCACATAGGTTTAGAGACCTCAGTGGACTTAATGCACATCAGGGTGCACTGCTGTGGTGTCCGGTGCCATTTTAAAGCCAGGCCTTCCTTGCAGGCTTGTTTTAAAATAAAACTGTGTCCAAATTCCACTGTGGAATTAAAAGTACTTCCAAAGTCCACAACTGCCTTTTTATAACTTATGTCACCCCTAAGATCTGACCTAGGTGCCCCAAGGGCAGGTGCCTTGTTATAAGTAGCAGGGACAATATAAAATGTGTTTTATATGCATGGTATGGAAAAAGAGCCAACATCATTGTTCCCTATTGTAGTGCTGTAAGCCCCACAAGCTGATATAGGAAGTTTTATCATTTTTGATTGGAGTTAGCTTGCAATTTCATTCAAAGTACCAAAATAAGGGTTACAATAAACTCAACAACTTGCCAAGGTCAGATGTATTATATCTATTGCAGGAAAATAGTTTTAGAACTTACTATACTGAATTTACCTAAGGCAGCCCAGTAGCAGCCTCTTCTGATTGGTCAGCTTTTTACAGCCTTATCCAAGCTGCTCTCTGAGTAGGTATGAAGAGGCCTGGGGTTGAAACAATACAGCCATTTGGTGTGAGAAGATCTGTTTCCTGTAGAACCTAAGGGAGGAAGAGGACTTTCAGATAAGCTGGACTTTAAAGGCAGAATAGCAAATGTCACAGGACCCACACCAGCCCCCAAGTCTTCGATCCCAAGCCAAATGCGAGTCCTCATAAATAGATTAGGAGAGGGACTGAAAGGGAAGTGTAACCAGATGTTAGCCACACTTCTGGGGTGGGTTACACAGACACACACTCAAAGGAGAGAATTTCTCCATTTTTATTTTTCTGAGAACAGTGCATTCTGGTTGAAAAATATGCAACATTTCGCAGGAAGCGGTCATAGAAGATGGAGGTTTCTTTACCCCGATTGGTTGGAGTGTCCCCCATTCTGTCAGCCCAGAATGATGAATAAATATGGCAGAGCTGCAGGAGCCCCTCGGATTACAGCTTGGGACATCAGAAGAAGAGGGACTGCCCTGCTGGACCCTTGGACTGTACCACAGAAGACTGCACTCTGAAGGTTCCATGTAGAAAGGTCTGTCCCTGCTTTAAAAGGAAATGAAGTGGACGTCCTGAGCAGAAACAGGTAGAAAAGTGCTGGAAGGACTAAGAGCCCTAAGAGGGGATCATCCTAGTTGACCAGTAGTAACTGGATTTACCCTGGACTGTACTGGTGCATTGTGGGAGGCTGAGTTCCAGACACCAAGAGGCAAACCAAAGCTTCTCAACCCTAGACTGGTGCTGCTGGACACTTTTCAATACAAAGGAAAAACCCCTAGGAGAAGTGCTGAAAGTTTGGGAACTTTTTGCAGTTTATGTCAAAAGCTACAGTAGAAGGCCAGCTTGATGTCAAGAGTCAAGCCACCGTTGTTGAACCACGAACTGGCCTGACCATGCTGGTTTGTCCTGCTGAAAGTAATGGAGCTCCTCGCAAATGGTGTCAAGAACAAGCTTTCCAGGGGCTCACTGCAGAAGGCCACCATCACCAAAGCCAACTCCAGATGTGAGGAACCCCAAAGCTCATTGTTGAGAGAAAAGCTAAAAAAAAATGACTAAGTGGAAAGGTAAAATCTTGACCGTAATCTAGAACTGACCCTTTCCCAACCACGCACCATCATTGTTGGCCTGAAGCTTTCACTGTTTCCCTGTGAGTGGCGCTTTATGCTTTTTGATGCTAGAATGCACATTTTTTAATTTAAAGATTTGAAAATTCTTATGTCTGGGTCCATACATTGAATTTCTGTCATTTTGGTGTCATGTTAATGATAAAAATATTTCCTATTTTTATAATTTTATGTTGGATTTGTGTTGTGTTGTGTTGTCACTTAATTACTGTTTTAATGATGTTAAATGCTTTACACTTACCTGTCTCCTAAGTTAAGCCTCACTGCTCATTGCCAACCTACCCAGGGTTGAGTAAGGATTAATTTATGGAGACCTGACTGTGCCTTATAAGTGATTGTGGTATTATTACTAGTTTAAGCTCCATTTCTCCACCTACTCATAATCCATTGCCTTACATACAATTTTTTGATGTTAGAAACTAAACATTATGCATCTTTTGCGTTTTTGTTAATCATAACTACCCACTGTTAACAGTGACATTTTAAAAGCTTTCATAGCAAATGAGATTTGCTTACATGGCATTCCTATGCACTGTCATATTCAATATTATGGTATTAAAAGTTTATGCCTGATTTATTTAGAGAAGTAGACATATTCACTTATGAATATACCTTTTCTTTCTTTTGTAGCAGGCAGATAAAGAATAATCAATGAATAGCAGGGGGAGTAGAATGAAGTCCTCAGTTACTATGTGGACACAGAAAGAGAATACCCGAACCATGACACCAAAGGATTGATCACCCACCAGCAGGCAGTGTACATCCACACGAAAAGTCAGTCAGTCTTAAACAAAGGCACTCTGGATGAAGGATGGGAAGACCACTAAGGGGGTGGTTGATCAGGTCAACACATACAAGGAGGAGGCAGATGATGGGTGGACCTCCCAGCCAACAATTGGGCCTTAAGCTTTACCCTCTAATTACCCATCCCCCACCAGCAGTGCTCACCCAGAACAACAGTATCCAAAAGTGGGATTGGACATTGACACCCCAAAGGCATCATATGGTGTTCCACCTCCACCTCCTAAGTGTGTGACCATGGCTGCCTTTCAAGGAGGCCATAAAGCAGGCAATTGTTGCACAGTATAAGATCTCACTAGGCCTTTAAGGTGTGTTTGCTGAGGTGTAGGGAAACCAATAGGGCCATGCTAATCAGCACAGGAGCTCACTTTCTCCTGTCTCCTGGACTGCAGCCATCTCCACATGTTCTGTGCCCCAACTTTCAATCAATGCTTTTGTTGTGTCCCATAATATGGCATCCCTCTCTTTACCTAAACCAATTCCAGTGTCGCCAGATCTTTAGGTGGTATCCGATCCTGCTCTGTAAACCCAAGTGCCTGCATCTCTGGAGGAGGTCGAAGTGGTCCTGGTCTAAGACAAAGTGGAAGAGAATGGGCAATAATTTTGTCCTTAAATCCTTCTAATCCTTTCAGACTCACCATCAGGTTTGGGAAACTAGCTTTACACTTAAATTGAACATCGGTCCTTTTCGTTTTCATTGAACATTAATTTAGGACTTTGAATGGTGATTGGGACAGTAATTAGTTTTGAAAATTTAGAACAAAATTATCCTAATTTATTTTTGTACTTAGACTGACAACATGGTGCTTCAAGTTGCCCAGCCAAATTTAATCTACCTTCATGGAATCATACTCTATTTTTGTCAGCTATCTCCTCCCCAAGACAATGTGATGTTTTCCAAAACATACGTAATATTTAATGTGTAACCTTTAATATATTATATAAAAACTATTTTTTTCTTTAACAACTTAAAAGTAGGTGTTTTCATACTTTTTATGTGTGGGGGATGCTTGTGCATATATGTGACTTAGCTGTGATGAGGGTTACTATCTAATCTTCTGAAGTCAGTAAAACAATGCATTATACATTATAATAGAATCATTTTCATGGCCAATCACACAAGAGATGGTACACTGGTGAAAAGTAAGATCAACTAATATTTTTCATTAGAGATTCATTAAAAATTGCTTCCATGTGCCATTGCAAATTTTAGATGGGGGATTTTTAAAAATTAAGTGTCTATTGTGAGAATGGGTGGTTAGGTGATAGAACTGTCATGGGGGTTGTAGTTGTTGTCCATGCACGTGGAGTAGGGGTTGGCTAAGCCATACTGGACCCACTCTAGGTCTCTAGGTTACAGTTGTAGAACTGGAACTGGTGGGTTTGTAGGTTTTCCATGGGAGTTGTTAATAGGATTTTTGAGATGGGTGGGCCATAAATGTTGATGCTTTGCCGCAGTTAACTGAGATGTATGCCTTGGCCAGGCACCTGTATAATTTGGGCTGTATGGTCGTTGAATGGCACCTTGCACACTCCTTCCCCGACAAACAGAGCTATTCCTGGTACAACTTTGCATTTTTTGGAGAAATGCTCTAATCCCTCTCTTGATACAAGTATGCCTTCCCATCAACCTATGTATTTCCTCCTGGCAAGTTGGGACTGTAATAATGGTCTCCTGCATTTGATGATTATCTCCTCTAACAGACGATTGTTGCTGAAAAAACAGAGCCTTTCAGAGGACAGGATTTGTCGTGTCTACTCTCCTGCATGTGTGGCTTTCTAATCACATTAACATGTTGCCTATTATTCGAGGGAAGTTATTTGGAATGTTATGGGAAGGAGATTGTTAATTGGGGGGACGTTCTCTTCACCATGGATTTCTTCAATATTATAAGATGCAGAGAAGACTGGAGCTGCACCTTAATTGGAGGAGGCAGCAGAGGTTAAATGGAGTATCTGTAGGCTGGGGTGGGTGAGGAGAGTCTGGCATAGCCAGGAAACGCATCCGCGAATTAGTAACAGCTGTTTAGGAACTTGCATTTGATATTAGTGATCTAGGAGGGAGGCTGCTGATGGCCTTGAGCCCTTTTTCTGTATGTTATCCTCTGTGGGAACAAAAGTCTCCTTCTCTTCCTCTTGAGCTGTAGAGCCCGCACACATAGCATCTTGTAGGAGTTTAGGTTTTTCTCCCGTGATTGCTAGCTGCCTTCTTCGTGTGGTTGGGAAGGCATGATCATCAGCCTCTTCAATCCCAGGAGATTAAGGAAAGGGCATTATAGTTAGTGAATTTCACACTGTGCATATTCCTATAACTGAAAGAATGCACATTAATTAGGATCGATTGATGTCACTATATCATAAATAAATCAAACTCAACACTGTTGTGTAATGTTAGCGCTTAATGTATTGCCAAATAAATCATATAAAAACAATATATCTTGTCAGAGACGTTTCCTTCGTGTACAGACTCTTGGGTGTCACCTGCTGAACCTGAATCCTGGAAGAAAGGGGCGGACATGCCTACATAGATCCAGCAGTTGTTGTTACAGCAAAAAGTATAAAAAATCAGATTAACGTTAGTGTGGCTAAAGTTCATTTTGTTTGCTTACACTAGCTTTTTCAAGGCGCTAAGAACTTCTCTTAGATACACACTTCTATGTTAAGAGTGACATCAATCAGTGGACAAAAAAAGGGGAACAGTTAGAAATGAATATAGATATTATTACATGCACTGATGTCACAGAAGTACCTAGCCAGCAGATGGCAGATATCCACTGATGCATGATGGGTGAAATGCGGAATTGCAGTGTTGTAGTATAGTTATAATGTTAAAAGCTAGGGCCGTTTGATCACTGAAGCTGTGAATAGAAAAATAAACAAAGCCATATACATACGTAAGTGTAGAAAAATAGTATCAGCGAATTGCAAAATGGCAGTCATGCATGCAACATATAGAATAACATTGAAAGATACCCTGGATCAAAGCCAGGGAGAAAAAACCTGCTATTAGTAGGTTTAGACAGACATGAAATAAGAGCCAGTAAGCTTTTTAAGACCTAAAAATTATTCACTAAAAGTGTGCATTGAGGACATGGATGGCTAAAGCGGTATTAATATAATTATCAATAAATCTGAAATCGAAGGATGTATTTAGTGAAGAGAAAGATTAGACATTTAAGTTCAAATATATTTATGACTTAATACAAGAGGAACATTTTTTTCATTAATTCACATAGAGCGAAAAATATTGCTATACACATTGAAAATATTATTTACATACTTACCAGTCTCTGCCTTCCATCTGTTGTTTGTGACCAGTCCACATGTCCTTGCACTGGTTTAACGTGTGTCAGGTGTGTGTGACAGGTTAGGTGAACGCTGTTTCTCTGTAATTTTCCATTTTGAGTTTTCCACAGAGAAGGCAGCGATCCCCAACAATAGGCATATATATAAAATCCGATTGTAAATCACTTGTTTAACTTTGTGCTTATAATTTCTGTATTAACAGTAGCTAGCCCTTTGTGTGAGGTTAAGGAGACTTGTAAATCCTAATAAAGGGTAGAGATTTCCAACTACAATAGGGAAATGCCCATAGGGTGGAAATATCGGCCAGTCCTAGCAGAAATTTGCATAAGCAGAGATCTTTATAGATACATTTCCCTTTGTGATTTTGATCCTCTGTGTTAACTATCTCAATTGCAAACTATCAAATAATTTCAAGTTTAGAACACACTGCTTATGCTATTCAAAGTTTTCACGCCCATGTGTTGATTTGTGAAGTACTAACCATTGAGAATAATTACATTCCAATCATAATTACCTTTACAAGTTGTAAAGGCCACAACAATTGTCTACAATGTTTGCGTTTGCACATTACTGAAGGGCATCTTCCTCTAAAATAAGATGTTCTTGTCTAAGAAGCAAAATCAAAGGAGAGTCTCTGGAAATATGACATTTTAAAATGGCCCTGACGTTGTTGCTTAAAAAAGGTCCAGGCGGATGCAGTCTGATTGGTTACAAAGTGTTCGATAGAGTGCCATTATAGGTGGAGCGATTGATGACGCAGAAATAAAGGTTTTTCATTTATTGACGCTTAAACGTAGTGCTGCAATAATCAAGAGTGACTTTAACCGAACTAATAAAGATTGTACGGGGACAAAATGTGCCCTCAGAGTAGTTGCCGACATTTATAAGCGTGCTTTATATAACGTGATGTATTAGAATTGCACTAATCCGACATAATCATAAACGTGTGCTATGATTTGCTTGTTTGAAATGTTTTAGCTTAGCATTACTTTAATGGAGGCTTCGGCCTAGTTGCCTGGTCTCACGGTTTAGATGCTCGTATTTTTCCAATGTGCTATTAAACGTGTATTTCTGCTTGAAGCTGTACTTTTCCACTGAGATCGTTCACATGCTTATCTTAAGGTTTCGTGCCAGCCAGGCATTTTTCTCTTTGCTCCAAGGTCAATCTGCAGGTGCGGACAATGGAAGCTCTGAAAATGAGTTAATTGGTATAAAATGTTGCAACTTGCGTACCCGTCTCCAAGGATAATGTATGCTTAAGTAAAAGCTTGAGAACTGTTGTTTTTGATTGGACAATTTGAAGCCAACCTATGAACCCTCCAATGGAAGACCCTACTGGATTTGAACTGTTGTCTATTTAAACCAGGTGTACGAGAAGAAAGTAGCTATTACCCGACATCACACCCATTGAGCCATTTTGCAGCTAATATGGCCCACCTTGCTGTGACGCCATTTTGAAAGAGACTTTGATGCTTTCTCTAATCGAGAGAAAGAGACTTAAATGATTCTTACCCTAGAGACTTTAACTTTGATTTGTCCCTTTGCATGAAGTAGTAGTTTATCTTGCCGCCGTGAGGCAACTGCCCCGTCCACCCCTGCCCCTTTGCCCCGTCCCATGCTGATCGAGAAACGGTACCTGTGAGACGAAGACTTCCTTGAATGCTGATTGTAATTGGTAAATATGAAAGGAAATTGTACAATTGCATTGTGTTTCTTTTAGGTAACCAACTGCTGATTTTTTGATAAGAGCCCTAGTTAGGAGTTTTTCTAAATTAATGTTGCTAAATTGTTTTTGCATGAAGTCCCACATGCCGATGCTAATTTGAGGTTAGATGAGGATTCCTTTTGTTGCACGATACAATTTGAGACCTTGTTATGCTGACTAAATGTATGCAATTAGCTCATTACAGATTATAGTTTTAGTGATTTGCATTGCTATCATCGAATGCCTTGTTATTCAAATGCTGCATAGATTGCACCTGTTTCGTCGTTATGGACAGCTATTAATGTTCATTTACGTTTATCATTTGGTGTTGAGACACATCTATATTGTGCTAGCTTTGTTAATATAGGGAAATAAATTCATTAACTTTGAATAAACTGGTGTGGTTATTCATGACCGAAAGGTCATGGTTCGCCGAAATGTATTCTGGATTAATTGTTAAGTGTTATGTTGATCAGGGCATTGCTTACGTTCGTTATTGATTATTGATTTGATTAAATTGACTGATCTCGGGTGAAGAGAGTCCCACTTAGCCAAAAGATTCATCGGCCGAAAGAGCGTCCAAGTACAGGTAAATTATTAGTACGTAACGCTCTATCAGTAGATGGTAGCAGAGGACGGTTTAGACTTTTGGGACCCCACTCGAAACATATATGGTGTTGAATTAACGGTTTCGACTTTTGAGATCCCACTCGAGAAGTTGAATTAGATTTTCTTGGGTAAAACAGATTGAGAAAATGATGATGGGCTAAGTCCACCGCGACTTTCCCGGGATCTCGGAGCTTGCGAATGAAGAGAGTGGAGGTGTGAGATCAGCGTTGGCGGTACTAGTGATGGTATGAGTGAAGTTAGGATTTTGCGCTTGCACAGCTTATTGCCGCAGATTGTGTGAAAAGGTTGCGAGGATTTTAGAGAATAGAGGAGGTGCGACTCCAAGTGTAGAAGTAGGGAAGTCGTCGAACTTCATAGAAATAGCGGAGGTGCGACTCCGAGTGTGAAAGTAGGGAAGTCGTCGAACTTCATGTGCATGTGGCGCTTCGTGCATAAAAAGGTCCACGTGGTTGTTGTTGTTGAGACGGGCCCTGCGAGGTCAAGAGACTCCGGAGTATGTTGAAAAGTGTATGAGACACTTGTTTATGTTGTGGTCTGGTCGGTTTAGTAGGTTGATCGGGCGTGGTCAACGAGTCGGTACGTGTGTTAAGGGAGTGAAAGAAAACTTCGACTTCGGGCTTTGACAAAATTCTAAAGTGCACTAGAATAGATCACTGACAAGTTGAGAGCAGTCTGCGGGTCAGATTTGCTTGCGAACGTGGGGACCGAGAAAGATGGAATAACTGCCGAGGCTAGTGAAAAATCCCTAAGGTCCTGAAGCGATTGTGTTACCCCTCCTGTAGTAAACCGACAGATCTGTTTTATATTTTTGGTAGCTCGCGATACATGCCAGAAGTTGTTACAAGAGGAGCTGAGTGAAGGAGGACTAGCCGCGAGGCTTTGTCAGCCGCAGTGTGTGAGTGTGACGTCACTAGGAGCCGCGCTGGGATAGGTTGGTTGTAGAGAAGGGTCGCGCACGGATTGGACGCAGTCCGTGGGGCTCGATTGGAAGGGGAAAGGCAAGCGAAGAGTATTCCGGGAATTAAAGTCACCTATTGATTACAAACTTTGTGAAATAAAAGATGAGAAAATGACATTTTTTAAAGCATTAAAGAGTGCGATGAAGGGGGAGTCTTACATTAAAGCGAGCGTAGGAGAGGAAACGCCGCCCGAAGGTACACCAGCTTACATTGTAATGGAGGAAAAGGGGGTAGCTCCGTGCCTTTGGCTAAAGTAATGGCACAAGCTGACAGAAAAACATGGGAGCGTAGCATTCCCGGTCCATGGGACATTCAATATAAGGATCCTAGAGAATTTGAGATTCGCGATGTACGACATGAAGGTACCTCCAAGGCCAGCACAGTTTGAGAATATATCCAGATGTGCCCATACAGAAACCAGCAGAAAATTATCAGCCGCAGGTCCCAAGGTACTACAGCAGTGACAACAGTACGGGAATGATTCTAGATTCAACCGCAATGGGAGGACAGAATGGTCACAACCCAACACTGGCACAAGCTGAATCAACCCAGTTTTTGATGCCTCAAAAGCAGATGCAGGGGGGAAACGCACATGCTCAGATGACGGGGAGTGAGATGGGCATGCCGGCAATGATGACCCATAGTGTGGGAATGAACATGTCTCAGAACATGGGAAATGGACAGAACCCAGATGCGATATCACTACCCATTACTGTAGGTCCACCGGTACCTTTGTACAGTCAGCCTAACTTGGGTATGAGCGGTCAGGGATCAATGCTGCAGAATGGGACAGAAAGGAGGTGCATAGAAAACACTCCAGGGATAACTCCGATAGCGGCTCAGCCAACTGGATCTGGGCCCTTGATGGAGTTAAGTCCCATATGTGCTCAGTCAACACTGGTGAGGTCGAGTCCCCCACTGATAATACCGCTATCATCGAACACTGAAAAGTTGCCGCAACCATCAATGGCAGTCGATGTGAATGCTACACTGATGGGGTTGAATG
Organism: Pleurodeles waltl; assembly: GCF_031143425.1. NCBI lineage: Eukaryota > Metazoa > Chordata > Amphibia > Caudata > Salamandridae > Pleurodeles > Pleurodeles waltl. The sequence continues at coordinate 416,460,148 of NC_090444.1, read as the reverse complement.
CGCAACAGCTGACACAGTGGTTCAACAGTCTGAATTCCACACAAAGCTCAGCCAGTGGGAAGGGAGAAGATTATCTGAATAGGGTCAGGTTGAACATGGAAGCACAAGAATTGGTGGAAGGGACTATGGGTGTGAATAGGTTAGAGTCCTACTCGGAAGAAGAGCTGAGGTATCTATGTCCCAGGATTACGAGAGAAGTGAACAAGGTACATAGAAGCTTGTAAGAAATAGCTGACAAAAACGGGGTTGACATAGACAAGACGAAACACTTGAGCAGGAGCTACAGGTTGGATTTCGGGACCACAGATTTTGAACACATGAGGTCAGCAGGCATGAAGGCGCACCTTAGAGAATTGTTGCAGAGTGCACAAGTGTGGAGGTGCTTAGACAAATGGGAAAGCAGATGGGTAAAGAGAAAGGAAAAGAGGAAAGACAGTGTCCCAGAGCTCAACGAGAAAAGACCACAGAGTAGTGATGCAGTAACCATGTTACCAATGAGGGAGACAGCAGGGGGAAAATTAATACATGTACCATGGCACAGAAGCGACATTCAGTCTTTTACGGATGATTTTCCTAAACTGAGCGAGAAACCGATTGAATGGTATCAACAGACTGACAGGTTTGTGAAGCTTGCAAAATGTCTCTGGGAAGACCTGAACACTCTCTTTGAGATTGTGGTTCCGGCAGATTTGTGGGAGGATTGCAAAAGAGCTGTAGGTTGGCCGACAAGTGAACCAGAGAGAGACAGGGATACGGGTGCACCATCACCTTATGTGATGAGCCTGTACTATAAGGTGATTGAGCATTTGAAGACGAAGGTTGCCGCGAAAAATGTGGATTGGCAGAAGATCGATCGAACTGCCCAAGAGGCTAAAGAGTCGATTCATAGTTACTATGAGAGGTTGTTGAAAGCGTTCAAGAACTACAGTGGCACGGAAACAATAGAGGCGAAGGACATGCTTCATTTTGTGTTTAGATTTGTGGAAGGGCTGAGACCAGAGATAAGTCAGATGATAAAGTCGCATTTGATTTGTTGGCAGTCGAAACCTATTGATGAGGTGTTGAATTATGCGAAATACTGTAGCGACGAAATTGAAGTGAAACAGAAAAGGTTGAAAGAGAAAGTGATGATGATGCAGCTTAAAGCAGCACAGACAGGTCTGCAAGGTTTGCAAGGGTTGCAAGGGTTCCAACAACAGGTACCGCAACCGCAGCCACAGTTGCAGGGAAATATGACGTTTCAGCCACAGGCGAGAGGCAGAGGCAGAGGAGGTTTTGTGAATAATGGTCCGGATTTGAACACTGTTGTGACTCCGAATGGTGTGCAGGCATTGAAAAAGGTGATGCCGTGTCACGTGTGCGGAATTGTCGGTCATTGGAAACGCGAGTGCCCAATGGTGGTGCAGGAAGGTGCAGGTGTTGGTCAGCAAAACAATGATGTCAATGCATTTCAGACAATGAGGGGACCGAAAATGAGAGGTCCAAACCCAAATTTTCAGACCATAAATCAGCTACAGGGATTACAGCCCATGCAGCCGCAGCAGATGCAGATGCCCCGTATGCAGATGACGCAAATGCAGCCAATGCAACAGCAGTTTCCCATGGTACCTAATCAGCAAATGCAAATACCTTTGGCACCAATGAGTCAGCAGCAAGTGATGGTTCCTCCACAGGTCTCGGGTCAGGTAATGAATACAAATGGCACCGTACAACAGTTCCCATTACACAGTGAGAGTGGAATAAACAATGTATGGGAGAGTGAAAGTTCAGGAGAGGAAGGAGATTGTGTGCTTGCAGCATCCTTGGAAGTTGATCAAAAGGGTCCGTACGTGGGGGGAAGAGTAATGGGTCATCGTGTCTCATTCTTGGTTGACACAGGAGCAACACGTTCAACTGTTAAGAGCATTGAAGTACCAAATTTGCCACTCTCAGGGAGAACAGTTCAAGTGGTGGGAGTAGCAAACAGGCACCTGACAAACCCAATTACAGATCCGGTACCAGTCAGCATTGGTAACTATCAAGGGTTACATAAGTTTGTGGTATGTGACTCAAGCCCGATAGCACTGTTAGGGAGAGACCTATTGTGCAAATTGGGTTGTTCGATTATGTGTTCGAACAATGGAATAAAAATTCAGACGAGCAGTGATGGGGAAGAAGAGGACAGTGTAGAGGGGGATGAGATGGAAACTGTCGATGAAGAGTATCCTCTGATTTGTCTTTTCCCGATGATAACTGAAGAAGATATTCCAACTGAATTACGGGAAACAATCGGAAAGGAAGTGTGGGATATGACAGGGAAAGAGGTGGGATTGATGAAAGGAGTGGAACCAGTGAAAGTGACTGTAAAGCCCAATGCAACCTTTCCCCAGACCCCACAATACCACATGGCACAAGACACCCTCATGAAAGTTGCCCAACTCATTGACGAATTTGTAAAGCAGGGAGTACTGAAAGAAGTGTTAAGCAGTCCATGTAATTCACCAATCATGGGACTAATAAAGCCGAGTGGAAAGGTCCGAATTGTACAGGATTTGAGGAAAATAAATGACATCATAATTAAATGTTGCCCTGTCGTACCAAATCCAGCTGTGATAATGTTTCAAGTCCCTTGCGATGCCGAGTGGTTCTCAGTCATCGACTTGTCACAAGCATTCTTTTCGGTGCCTCTTCATGAGGACAGCCAATTTCTCTTTTGTTTCAAATTCTTAGACAGAGTGTACAGTTGGTGTCGAATTCCTCAAGGGTTCTCTGAGTCACCGTCAATATTCAATCAGATTCTAAAGAAAGACTTGGAAGCATTAGAATTGCCATTCGAGTCAACCCTAGTACAGTACATCGATGACTTACTGATTGCATCAAAGACAGAAAGTGGCTGCACAGCCGATACCATTGCTCTGTTGAACCATTTGGGAAGGAATGGACACAAGGTGTCTCCTTCCAAATTGCAGTTCTGTCAGAAGAAAGTGAAATACTTAGGTCACCAGATAGAGAAAGGGTCACGGAGAATAATGAAGGAAAGAATAACGAGTGTACTTCAAATGAGTCCACCAAAGACAAGGAGGGAGGTGAGGAAGTTTTTGGGAATGGTAAGCTACTGTCGTCAGTGGATTCCCAACTTCTCAACTCTAGCAAAGCCTTTACTGAAGCTGACCCAGAAGGATGCCTTGGATCAAATTGAGCTGAAAGGAGATGAGATGGATGCTTTTATCGAATTGAAAGAATGCATGTGCAGGGCTCCAGCTTTAGGTATGCCTGATTACACAAAGCCTTTCACATTGTTTTGTCATGAACGTGATGCATGTTCTTTGTCTGTCTTGACTCAAGCCCATGGTGGCATAAACAGACCAGTAGCGTATTTTTCAGCTACTTTGGATCCGGTCGCAGCAGCACTTCCAGGGTGTTTGCGCGCCGTAGCAGCAGTTGGTATCAGCCTCACTCAGAGTGAAGGAATAGTGATGGGACACCCAGTAACAGTCATGGTCCCTCACTCAGTTGAGATACTTTTGACCCGCTCCCGAACGCAACACATGACTGGAGCAAGACTCACAAGGTATGAAACGATAATTCTGGGCTCACCGAATGTGCAGCTGAAAAGGTGCACTACGTTGAATCCAGCAACCTTGCTTCCCGGTGAAAATGCTGAAGTTGAGAACGCTGAAGACGTCGAGCATGACTGTCTTCAGGTGACTGAATTTTGCACAAAACCTCGACCTGACATTAAGGATACTAAGCTTGATGAAAATGACCAAATTGTTTTCGTTGATGGTTCATGTCTAAGAGATGGGATGGGAATTTTGAAAGCAGGATATGCTGTATGTACTGTAACAGGTGTCTTGGAAGCGTCCTGGCTTCAAGGAGTCTATTCTGCACAAGTAGCAGAACTTGTAGCCCTTACAAGAGCATGTCAACTGTCTGCATTGATGAAAGTCACCATTTACACTGATAGTCAGTACGGGTTTGGAATTGTGCACGACTTTGGACAACTATGGTCACAGAGAGGTTTCCTGACTTCTTCAGGGTCCCCAGTGAAAAACGGAGAGAGAATAAGGGAATTGTTACACGCCATTCAAATGCCAGCCGAAGTTGCAGTGGTAAAGTGTAGCGCTCATACAAAAGGACAGGACTATGTTTCTCTGGGAAATGCATATGCGGATCAAGTCGCAAGATTTTGTGCCTTGAACTGTATATTACTCAGAGATGAATGGAATTCGATAAGTGAACCAGAACTCGAACCAGCTGAAGCATTTGCCGTGAAGGTCGTAGATACAATGGATGAACTAAAAGCGTTACAGAATAACGTCAGGGAGGATGAAAGAGATTCCTGGATTAAGTCACAATGTATAAAGAGACCAGATGAGTTATGGGTTTCAAATGAGGGAAAATTTGTTTTGCCAAATGGTCTCTTATCGCAGCTAGCGCGGTTCTATCATGGGCAGGCTCACCAAGGGAGAGATGCCATGATAAGATTGTTCAAAACTGATTGGTTTAACCCCAGATTTCATCAAGCTGCAGAAGCAGTTTGCCATCGATGTGTCATTTGTCAGCAGATGAACCCAGGGAAAGGAACGGTTGTGAACGCGAGCCACATTGGTAGGGCGAGCGGCCCGTTTAGTAGAATGCAGATGGACTTCATTGAGATGCCTGTGCATGGAGGTCTGAAGTATGTGTTGGTGATTGTGTGCATTTTTAGTCACTGGATTGAAGCATACCCCACACGTAGAAATGACAGCCTTACAGTTGCAAAACTATTGTTGAGGGAGTTAATACCACGTTTCGGATTCCCGATCTCTTTAGAATCAGATAGGGGAAGTCACTTCAATAACAAGGTGATAAAGTTACTTTGCGCAGCGCTGAACATTGAGCAAAAACTGCATTGTAGCTATCGCCCTGAAGCCTCAGGACTGGTGGAACAAATGAATGGTACATTGAAATCAAGAATGGCGAAAATATGTGCATCGACAAATTTGAAATGGCCTGACGCATTGCCCTTGGTGTTAATGTCAATGAGAAACACCCCTGATAGAAAGACTGGATTGTCTCCACACGAAATTCTCATGGGCAGGGCTATGAGACTTCCTGCAGTTCCCGCAAACGCGCTTTTGAATATTACAGATGATATGGTGTTAGACTACTGCAAAGGTCTGGCTGACGTGGTTCGCTCTTTCTCTCACCAGGTGGAAGCGACCACCTTGCCACCGATCCAAGGTCCAGGACACACACTGAAAGCAGGTGACTGGGTCGTGGTAAAGAAGCACGTGAGAAAGTCGTGTCTGGAACCCCGTTGGAAAGGCCCTTTCCAAGTGATCCTGACGACCACTACCGCTGTGAAGTGTGCGGGAGTTCCCAACTGGATTCACGCCAGTCACACAAAGAAAGTGTTGTGTCCCACAGATGAGGAAGTTGAAGCGCTAAAACTGCCAGTGCCTGATAAAACAGTGCTGAGCGCTGAGACAGAGCAAAACCGAACTGAAAGCGAACAGGCAGGAACAGAAGAGAGAGAAATATTCTCTGAGGACGAAACGACCGACTCACTTGGGGAAGACCAAGGAGAAACCTCAGACAGCGACGAAGCAGCTGAAGGTGACAAAGAGCCTGAAGTAGCTGAAGGTGATAAAGAGCCTGAAGCAGCTGAAAGTGATAAAGAGTCTGAAGAAAGTAACGGTGACGAAGGGCTCGAAAGAGGTGAAAAGGCAGGAGAGCCTGATCAGAGGAGGGCTTTCCCAGAAGCAGACGATAGAGAAAAAGAAAAGGAGAACGTGATTGATTCCCCAGAAGGAGGGGACAAGGCAGAACAGAACGAAACAGTTCAAGCTTCCACAGAAAAGATCGCAGGTCCATCAAATGGACACGGTGCAAAGAGGAGACTAAGTATATCATCAATAAAACAAAGGACTAAAGAAAATTTGAACGACGGAGAAAGGCCAAAAGTGAAAGAGAAAAGAAAGGAAGTGACTGTCGTGGTACCATCCTCAAGTGAAGGAAAAGACTTGGCCAAAGAGGAAAGTACCAGTGAGGCAGAATCGAAAAGAGAAGCAAAATTGAAAAGGAAAAGGATACCAAACAGGTGATATTCCGGTCCAGAATGGGCATATGTAGTCAATGACGATTGGACTGACGAATTTGTATCTCTTAGCCTCGAGAACAAAGAAGAAGAGATACCAATAGAAAAGAAAAGTTTTATGGACTCTGTCGATTGAAAGGGTAATAAATGACATTGCTTGCTACAATCTAACGTGATACAAACAACCAGCTGAGACATTGCTAAACCGGATAAGACACTTGCTGAACTGATAAAAGACTGAGTTATTGCCGAATTGAGACAAATGCTGCTAACCGATAAGTGACTGGCCTCTTGAAGAAAACTGTGTGAACATTGCGCTCGTTCAGCTTTGTAACTGAATTGCTAAATAGTTTCTTTATAGGTGCTTCTAGCTCTCTGATTCTATACAGATCATGGCTACACAAAACAGTAGAGTGAAATATTGTAAATATGCGTGTATAGGCTTGATAATTGCATGTGTACTAATAATAATGGCAATAGTGCTTGCAATGCATGGAAAGGGTGAGAATGAGGAAATTGATGCTTCTACTTTTGCTCCTGTTACTGTCACTGAACTAACCGCATTGAAAAGACTAGAACTAGATGAGAGACACTTGCATGATAAGAAAGAACTTTCGTATAATGTTTTCTATCGCTTGCTAACGGAATATGTTGAGACTATGGATGCGAAAGATTGTTATGTGTGTACACAGATACCGACATCAGTAAAGGAAGGAGTGACTTATCACCACATGCCTCTCACATACGGGATTACATGTAGTATAGTAACTTCTAGATTTTATGGTCAAACTAACATACAGTATTTTTACTCAAATTATGATGTTACCTTTGCATATGTTCCTATAATAGCGCAGCTAAGCCAGATTGCTAAAGATTGGGATGCTAAAATAATGAGGGAATTTTTCGAGCCAATGCAACCTTTTGAAACGGCTCACGCTCATAGGGAAAACCTTACCTGCTCGCTCTCTGCAGTAGAAATAAGCTTTTTAGATCACACAGATGATAGAAGGGCACAAATGAATGCGAAATTAGAAAAAGAGCTAAGTAAGAGGACTTCAGTAGATCACTATGATTTTGCCGCAATAAAGACACAAGGGAGAATAGCTTTAGATGCTTGGCATGTAGGGAAATTTTGTATATATCGAGGTGAATCTTATTATGATAACATTTTCGTAGGAGCGAGTGAGTGTAAACATACGTTTATCTTTAAGGCCAAATGGACATTCATGATGAACGGACTTGACCCTGTCATACCAGGTGTATATTACATTTGTGGGTATAATGCCTATTATCGTCTTCCGAAGGGATGGTGGGGAAGATGTTATTTGGGTATAGTGTTCCCAAAGGTTTATCAACTGGATGACCTATCGATGATTCCAAAGACATCTGGATCCCATCGTATCCAGAAATGAGAGACCGCAGCTGCTGTGGTAGGAGATATATTTGGAGCCATGATTCCTTCGTTGGGAGTTGTGCTGAATTTCATCAAAATAAGAAAGTTGTCTACTATAGTGGATAACATGTTGACAAAGTTTTCAGGTGCTATAATCCTGATAGATGCTGAGCTTGCAGCGGAAAGAGCTATGACTCTTCAAAACAGGCTTGCCTTAGACATTCTTTTAGCAAAGGATGGCGGCGTTTGCAAAATGCTTGGTGTGCGCCACTGTTGCACGTATATTCCCGACAACAGTGTGAAAATTAAAACTATGCTTGCTAATCTAACAAAGGAGAGTGTAGACTTGAAGGAATTGAAAGAACCAGGAGTGTGGGAGAAGGTTGGAAAAGGACTTGCTTCAGTGGGAAATTGGATTGGTGGAATTTGGAATGGAATATTACTAAAAATAATACAGGGAATTTTAATAGTACTGATTTGCATATTTGGAATTCGGGGAATAAAAAGGGGAATAATAATGATTATGGAAAGAATTAAAAGAAGGAAGGAAGAGAAAATGATGAAAAGAATGGCAGAAGAATATAAAGCGAAAACTAGGGGAACTAAAAGGAAAAGAGAACTGACAGAATTTTAATGGAATAAAATTTGTGGGAATAGTTTGTGTGATGACAAGTAGTCATCAGAGTAGGGATTGATGACGCAGAAATAAAGGTTTTTCATTTATTGACGCTTAAACGTAGTGCTGCAATAATCAAGAGTGACTTTAACCGAACTAATAAAGATTGTACGGGGACAAAATGTGCCCTCAGAGTAGTTGCCGACATTTATAAGCGTGCTTTATATAACGTGATGTATTAGAATTGCACTAATCCGACATAATCATAAACGTGTGCTATGATTTGCTTGTTTGAAATGTTTTAGCTTAGCATTACTTTAATGGAGGCTTCGGCCTAGTTGCCTGGTCTCACGGTTTAGATGCTCGTATTTTTCCAATGTGCTATTAAACGTGTATTTCTGCTTGAAGCTGTACTTTTCCACTGAGATCGTTCACATGCTTATCTTAAGGTTTCGTGCCAGCCAGGCATTTTTCTCTTTGCTCCAAGGTCAATCTGCAGGTGCGGACAATGGAAGCTCTGAAAATGAGTTAATTGGTATAAAATGTTGCAACTTGCGTACCCGTCTCCAAGGATAATGTATGCTTAAGTAAAAGCTTGAGAACTGTTGTTTTTGATTGGACAATTTGAAGCCAACCTATGAACCCTCCAATGGAAGACCCTACTGGATTTGAACTGTTGTCTATTTAAACCAGGTGTACGAGAAGAAAGTAGCTATTACCCGACATCACACCCATTGAGCCATTTTGCAGCTAATATGGCCCACCTTGCTGTGACGCCATTTTGAAAGAGACTTTGATGCTTTCTCTAATCGAGAGAAAGAGACTTAAATGATTCTTACCCTAGAGATTTTAACTTTGATTTGTCCCTTTGCATGAAGTAGTAGTTTATCTTGCCGCCGTGAGGCAACTGCCCCGTCCACCCCTGCCCCTTTGCCCCGTCCCATGCTGATCGAGAAACGGTACCTGTGAGACGAAGACTTCCTTGAATGCTGATTGTAATTGGTAAATATGAAAGGAAATTGTACAATTGCATTGTGTTTCTTTTAGGTAACCAACTGCTGATTTTTTGATAAGAGCCCTAGTTAGGAGTTTTTCTAAATTAATGTTGCTAAATTGTTTTTGCATGAAGTCCCACATGCCGATGCTAATTTGAGGTTAGATGAGGATTCCTTTTGTTGCACGATACAATTTGAGACCTTGTTATGCTGACTAAATGTATGCAATTAGCTCATTACAGATTATAGTTTTAGTGATTTGCATTGCTATCATCGAATGCCTTGTTATTCAAATGCTGCATAGATTGCACCTGTTTCGTCGTTATGGACAGCTATTAATGTTCATTTACGTTTATCATTTGGTGTTGAGACACATCTATATTGTGCTAGCTTTGTTAATATAGGGAAATAAATTCATTAACTTTGAATAAACTGGTGTGGTTATTCATGACCGAAAGGTCATGGTTCGCCGAAATGTATTCTGGATTAATTGTTAAGTGTTATGTTGATCAGGGCATTGCTTACGTTAGTTATTGATTATTGATTTGATTAAATTGACTGATCTCGGGTGAAGAGAGTCCCACTTAGCCAAAAGATTCATCGGCCAAAAGAGCGTCCAAGTACAGGTAAATTATTAGTACGTAACGCTCTATCACGATCGACTAAGACGTGTAAAGGGAGAGTAAAGAAATGTGAGTGTGCAATGGGAGGATGGCAGTCACAGAATGGGAAGATACAACTTAAGAATATTATTAAACACATGAATATTGCTGAATAAAAGATATGTGAGTATAATAACACTAGCAATTCTTCACTTCATTCCTTTCGGACAATTTAAAAATATGGTGGTGCCATAGCACTGTATGCTAACTTGAATGCAAGATAGACACTTAACCAATTGCAGCGGGAAAAATAGGCCATTGCCAAGTGCCCAAGATTTCTATGTGAAAGGACACCCTTTATCTACATTCAGCTCTCTTGATCAAGCAAGGGTAACTCTGAATCCACATGTGAGATTGTACAAACCGCGTGGGGCCTGCCTGTAGTGATAAACTCTAAACTAGAGCACCAATTTCTGGAACACTTTGCAACCTCAAACCGCAACATGCTTCACTACAATTAACCTAAGTTTGCAGTAGTAGCCATTTCTATTGCTTTACCAACTTCTCTGGCCCCCATTCCTCAAGGGAAAGGATGCCCTACTTACAGTTTGGTCCATCTCCTTTCACCTTTGCATGGTGAATATTGCCATAAAACACCGACAGCCCATTCCTCTTCAGGTGGCTAGACCAAAACTGGGTGTGTTGAAAAGGATTAGTCTCAAAACAGGAAAAGGTTTCCTTAGATTTTTTTCCTGTTCTCTGGATTCTTAATTCCTCTCGGTTTATGGTGCTTTGGTGTTATAAGATATTTTTATTAAGAATACCCTCTCACTCAAGCTTGCACCCCTTTTCCGTTAATTTCAGCATGCTCTATCTCTACGTCTCAATGGCTGGGTAGTCCTGTTCTCCGTTTCATTGTTTATGGAGACTCCGGGCCAGATTCACAAAGGTAAACTTAAGCTTTTATGTAAGTTTACTATTTCTTTTCTTGGTATTCATCAATTACAAGATTGATTTTACTAATAGTAATTTTATGATTATGGAGACTTTGCAGTCAGGGAGGAGAGCTCAGCACATAAAAAGATATGAGAGGCTACAACAAAATACAACAAAAACCTAGGATTCACTTTGTCCCCCCATGTATTAGAACAAAAGTTTACTCATATTGCCCCCAGCAAGAATATGGTATTAACTCTCAATGAAAATACAGTATAAAAGTGTTTTGTCTGCACTCTTCTGAGATCCATGTCTGATGGGACAATAAAAGTCTTGCCAATATCGAGGTATATAGAATGGGACTTTGCTTCCACAACAATCTGGGCAATTTGTATATAGTTCTGGAAATGCGAGGTATTGAGCTGTCAATCACTTAGGTTGCAATTCACCCTTGTATAATCCAACATTTTTCCATTGCTCATAAAAGTCTCTTTTATCAATATATTCAAATGTTTCTATCTCTTTCACTAAAATCTATTTTACAAAGCTGTGTTTTTATTGTTCTGACTAGTTTCTTGCATAATCACAGTATTTGAATTTCCTTTGTATGCCAAATTCCGTGAGTCTACTCGTCCACTGACTTGCAGATAGCGATGATAACCTTTCAATTTAGTTTTCTCTTGATTCAGGACACCAAAAACACGTGATCTAGAAAAGCCAATGGATCCAAAACTACATAAGGGATCGGGATTAAATGATTCCTGATACACGAACAACACATTCAATGCTCCAGCATCACAGTGAGTTCTTATCTTCTGGAATACAGGCTTCCAAGCAACATGTTCTCTCTTGGTGCAGTTTAAGTAGGGCCACACCCAGGATAGCCACCAAATCTCACAAGACCTCTGAAGACTTGCTCTTTACCACAGACCTTCCTGGCCCCTTGAGTTTTGAACAGATATTGGGGGGCATTACAACATTGGCGGACACCGCCGTGCGGCCGCCAATGCGGCCGCACTCCCGCGGTCCCCATAACAACATTCCCGCTGGGCCGGCGGGCGCAAACCTAGTTTATGCCCGCCGGCCCAGCGGGGATGCGGCCGCAACATAGGAGCCGGCTCCTAATGGAGCCGGCGGTGTTGCAGCCGTACGACGGGTGCAGTAGCACCCGTCGCGCTTTTCACTGTCTGCTATGCAGACAGTGAAAAGCTGCACGGGCCCTGTTAGGGGGCCCCTGCACTGCCCATGCCAGTGGCATGGGAAGTGCAGGGGCCCCAGGACTCCCCTTACTGCCAGCCTCTTCCTGGTGGTGCAAACCGCCAGAAACAGGCTGGCAGTAGGGGAGTCATAATCCCCAGGGCAGTGCTGCCCTGGCGGATTATCACCGCCGGGGCTAAAACGGCAGGAAACCTCCAGCCCCGGCGGTGCGACCGCGGCGCTACCGCTGCGGTCATAATATGGGTCTCCGTACCGCCAGCCTGTTGGCGGTACGGACGCCACTTTAGCCCTGGCGGTTTTTTATGACCCCCTATGTTGTCTGTGGTCAAAACACCATGTCAACACAGACATCCACTGTAGGCAAACAAACACACATGCAATGCAGGCAAGCAGAAAATCAGTGACCCAAAGGAATTGTAGAGCCAGAGGCTCACAGGGATTCAAAACATATTCACTGAGCAAAAGAATAGACATACTTATCTTATCAATCAGCAGGGAGCACAGGCAGGTGGTAATCCACCACCAATTCCCACTACAAGAGGGGAGGCAAACAAATATTGCTTAACATCCTGGAGCAGACAAATACCAATATGGGGTAAAGGGGGACAAGAAGTTAGTATGTCTGAATGTGTGACAATCCACAAGTCCTATGTCAGGCAAATGGCATAGTGGGGTCCCAACAGTACGCATGCCCACAATGCCTACAGTAGGGTAACTCTGCATGCCTCAGCTCCCATTCTCTAATTTTCAAGCATCTAGAAAGCAAACCCTGGAACCGCTATCCAACCCACAGAAGTGAGCATGCAAACATGCCATAAACAACTGTAGGAAATAAAGACAACAAAGGAGTAAACAGTACTAATCAAGCTCTATGCGGGTATACATGGTCAGAAACCCACACCTTTCAAGCTGGAGGGCGGGCAACAATACACTAAGAGGGACAAACTATGCAACACACGTCATTACACACAGCACACTATGCAACAGACATCCACCCTTCCAGGAGATTCACTCCATGCTTCAGAGTCATCAGGAAGCATGCCACAAGGTTGGATACCAGAGGATAAATGGGAAGCACTGTGAGTTGGAAACCAGTGCACCAAATCTCAAGTTAAAAGATCAGCAAAGAGCATAGAGTGAATCCAACAACGAGCCTAAAAGTGAATGAGGAATAGAAATGCCTCCAGGGTCAAAGTCATCTTACTCCAAGGTCCATAGCAGGACAACGTCCCCCCCAGGCCAGGGGGTGGCGAGGGCAAACAAGATAACTGTGTCCCAGCATGAGAAAGGGATGCAGGATAGACAATGTAAAAGATGCAATCCCATCAGGGAGCTCATGATCAAGCCCACAAGCAGTCCGCCATCAGAATAGAGGTATTTTCCTGGCAGACAGCAATGACAGTCTCCAGTGCTGCTCATGTAGGCTCCAGTTCGTTTTCCAGCAGCGAGCCCGGAAAATACTGAACTAAAACAAACATCACACAACACCGACGTCTGTCAGGGAGTAAGGAACACACCACCAGCTATCAGAAACCTGTGCCATTAGCTCAGCAGGCTCCTAGAAAACAGGTAAAAAGGTACAAAATAACAGTACCCTGCAGACCATTAGCTGCACAAAAGAGTGGGTACGTTAGAAGACACTCTAAAGGTGAGGACCTTGCGTTATATTTTTACACAGGTAGCAGGGTGGCTGTCTCAAGAGCACATATGTACCTTACGACATGCCTTATGGCAGAAAGAAGAGATGAGGAGATAAAGCATTGATATTGTTTGCCCACAAGGAAAGTATCAGAGGTATATCCTCATGTTAAAAAAAAAAAACGTGGAATCGATCTTTAATCGATAACTCCACATTTGCTGTAATGTGACATGAGTGCTTTTTGTTCTCAAAGACAAAATAATTCCGAAGTATAGTTCATTTAAATTTGTTTTATAGTTGACTAGAATATACTATTTTGCAAGCCATTATATCACTTAGCACTTCACTGGCACCCTAAAACCCCTAGAGAAATTATTTCTGTAGCAGTTAACACAAACGGCAATTTAAGGCAGTGTAGAATACACATGTGAGCAAGGACAATATTCCTTCATCCTTGCAGGTATAAATAGTGAAAAGGGGTACTTCCCACAAACCTAAAGATTACTTTATAAGGATGCAGCACCCTTTTTACCATTCATTAAGAAAGTCTCAGCCAACTAGTGCCGGTGATTTTAATATAATCATAATCCAATGTCCTTGTATGCTGATGTATATGGGTCAGACATCCCGGATGGTCATACAACGTATTGCACAGGACATAAACTGGATGAGGTGTGGAGTTGAAGGAGCTCCATTGGTGAAACTTTTCAAGCAACAAGCCCATTCTGTGGATGACATCTATTGGCAGATGGTCGAAGTAACTAATGCACCCAAAAGAGGAGGAGCTGTTGCGAACCTCTTGAACATCAAAAAATGTAAATGGATGAACATTCTGTCAAGCACTAGCAATGGACTAAAAGACATGAATGAGATGAGGCATTTGTTGGTTGCACAATTGTGAATTGGTGCTGTTCCCTATTATTTGGGTGACATGATATCTCTTCATGACACTACTGTCACCTAGAATGTTGCTTGCAAATTCAATGTTTCTGTGGATTACTGATCCCATCATGTAAGAAATGATATAATAGTTCACACCTTTTTTTTACTTGTCCCTTAGACTGACTCCCCACATCTGTACACTATGGCCCTCATTCCGATCATGGCGGTTCGGCCCGCCATGCCGGCAGTGGCGGCTGAAGCCGCCAGCAGGCATGGCGGGCCGAACCGCCATATAAAGAACAGGGTGACGGCCGCCAGCGGCAGCCATCACCCACAGCCATGCTCCTGCCGCCAGGCAGCCTGGCGGCGGGATGAAACACCATCCGCCAGGGTAGCTGCGCTACCCTGCAGATGATGTTTCAAATGCCGCCAGTCTTTTCCTGGTGGGATATCCTGCCAGGAAAAGGCTGGCGGAGGGGGTGTCTGGGGCACCCCTAGGGGCCCTGCACTGCCTATGCACTTTTCATGGGCAGTGCAGGGGCCCCCATGCAGGCACCCGTCGTGCATGTCACTGCCCGATTTACGGGCAGTGACATGCGCGACGGGTGCTGCTGCACCCGCCGCACACCAACATTGGCGGCAGCTCCTCATGGAGCCGCCCTCAATGTTGTGGCCGTGTTCCCCGCCAGACCGGCGGGCGGGGAAAACATTATACAGCCGCCGGGTTTCAGGGTTTTACAGGCCAAAAGCCTCTCCGCGATGCAGAAATGCATTTTGCGAGTCGGATCCGACTCACAAAATGCATTTCCGACTCGCAAATAGGAAGGGGTGTACCCTTCCTATTTGCGACTCGCAATGCTATGCAATTTCATTTGCGACAGCGAAAGCGGTTGCAAATGAAATCGCAGTTACCATCCACTTGAAGTGGACGGTAACCCAGTCGCAAACGGGAAGGGGTCCCCAGGGGACCCCTTCCCCTTTGTGAATGGAAACAAAAATATTTTTTCAGAGCAGGCAGTGGTCCTTAAAGGAAAACGAGCTGCACTTGGAAGAAAAAAAACTGCTTTATTAAAAAGCAGTCACGGACATGGTGGTCTGCTGTCTCCAGCAGGCCACCATCCCCGTGAGTGCCCATACTCGCAATGGGGTCGCAAACTGCGACCCACCTCATTAATATTAATGAGGTGGGTCTTTGCGACCCCATTGCGAGTTGCAGAAGGTGTCTGAGACACCTTTCTGCATAGCAAATTGCGACTTGCAATTTGCGAGTCGCACGGACTCGCAAATTGCAAGTCGCAATTTTCAACCTATCTACATCTGGCCCTTAGTGTTGATTTGGCTCACTGAGTTTAGAAAGAGTGATCTGGATGAAATGACAGTTTGGATAACAATTACGTGGGGGTCATTAGCTCTGATGTGGTGTGGAATGCCATTAGTACTGGTGTACATGTGGACGCCCCAATTTGGTGGCCAGAGAGTTGCATTTTAGATGTTGAGGCAGCATCAGACAATTAAGATATGCGTGCCTGCCACGTCTTCTGATTCTTTCACTGACGCAACGGTCTACTCTGATGTGACGAGTAACGCCTCCAGGATAAGTGTGCATGTGGACATACCACGATGATGACAGGTGGGCTTGCAGACTCCTTGTTGAGGAAGCCCCAGACAGATAAGTCAAATGCGTCTGCCATGTCTTCTGAACCTTTCACTGAGGCGCAACAAGTTGACGTTCCCCATGGCGGCAAAATAAAGAGATTTGTTTCCCCACTAGTATTCCAGCAAAATTAAGTTAGCTTAGACATGCAGCCGCTGGCTTTTATTTACTTAAGAAACCGTTATATGCAGGACAACTTGAATCTATAAAGTACTCTCTTGTCTACAGTTCTTGCATTGTGTCAACCAGATACTCCGCTTTTACTGAAGCGGTGTCAGGCTACCTTGGCGAATGTGTAAGTTGTAGCACGCAACCACATAATGGAATGTTTTGCACATGACTTGGGGTTTACTTCACCAATATGATGCTGGCACTATAGTAGTATTTTGCAATGTGCTTCAGTGGACTGAGTCAAAGTGGGTCCCAGCGACACAACCAGGGACCTGCTGGATATGATATTGATATGCAAGTGATATCGCAACATGCATTGGTGTGAATGTTTAAATTGGTGCCAGGATGTGATGGTGGATTTTTTTTACACAAAAGTGCCTGGCACATTAGGTTTATAACACCTGTTGGAGGAACTGAGGCCTGTTTTGTTTACTGGTTAATAACATGTGGATACCATAATGCCAGATAGCATAGAACACATGGGTGTGAAATCTATTGATGATATTTCCCCAATCCTTTGAGATGTACTTTAGACTAAGAGTTTAGTAGCACCAGTATGGCTAACCTTGATAACTAAGGAGCAATGCTGGACTTGGATTTAATTTCAGTTCAGTTTATTCCATAGGTGTCAGAGTTAGGAAACGGCATCCTGAGGATACCCTAGTAGTGGTTTGAGGTTGAAACATCAACAAATTTCCTCATACGGTTAAGGACTAGTTTGAGAACAGAGTAGCTCTGATATATAGGGACACCTCAGTTATTTGCTTTTCAGAAGACACCATTTGGTACTATACAGTCTATTATTGTCCTATATGTTTGTATTTGTTTATTTATATATGAACACTGCGTGGCCTACACTTTTGATTCATTTCTCACACTTTTGATTATTGCAATGTTTAAGTGATAATTGTAATTAAATATATAATTTTACTATTTGTCCAGCACTTTTATCTAAATTATGCATATTAAGTTAAGGTGTGCTCATACTTACAGAGAAATATACCTAAATTAAACTGACAAGTATAAATAAGTCAATGGGATTACAGGGTCTATAGATTGATTGGCTAACTGCCCTACTGAAGAAGTACAAAGTGACAATTGTTATATATTTGTAGAAGTTAAGCTCAGAAGAATGCCCTGTAGGAGAAGACATCTTCAAGACTCAAGAACGAATTGGCTGTTTAACTGTGACCCCATAATTAGACAATTTAAAATAGTAGAAGAATCCAAGGAGAGACAGCGTGATGGCAGAGAGCACTGTCTTATATTCAGAACCTGGATGAACTTTGCTTACTTCAATGAGAGAGCACTGTAATGAAGCCACAAGCTGGAGTATATGTAAAATAGTGGCAAGTGGAAGATGTGGAGCACACCTGTAAAAACACTAGGGCCTATATTTTTTAAACATTCATGCAGCACAGTACAGCACAGCACAGTGCAGCAAGGCATCTTGCTGTGCTACGTGAAAGAGATAGGGCAGGAATGTGCCATATTTAAATATATATAGGCGCTTCCTGTCCCCTCCATATGCTGGAGCACAGTGTGCTACCTTACATCAATGCAGGCACCCTTGCGCCGTGGTGCAATGGTGACTGCATTGTAGGCAGTCACCATTGTTCCTTCTTGCACAAAACAATCATCTGAGTTTTTGTCCTCTTTTAAGGTGTGTGGCAGAATGCAGCATAAGTAGAAAGAGGGAAAAAGAAGGAGAAATAAGCATATTTGTCCTCTTCATGCCTCCCCTGGGAAGGTGTAGCATTTTGACACATTCCCAGGTGTACCACTCATAATAAATGTGGCATTGCACCAAAATCAACCACGCTGAACCCATGGAACACCTCCCTGGAGCAGAGTAAGGCAAAGCAACGGCTTATGCTGCCTTGTATTACTCCAGATTTACCAAGCACTGCATGGCCATGCAAGGTGGCCTTGCATTGCTAGGAAAATCTGACTCTAGTGTTGTGTATCCCTTGCGCTACCTTGTGTGATGCAACGGCAACACAACACTATGATAAATCTACACCCAGGTATCAATGTTCTAGTCAGACACCTCTGGAAAAAATGTACAATGAGACAAGCTCTGAGGCTATCACATGGAAGTTGACTTCAACATGAGCATTCCCCTGGTATTTGTCACCAAACTACCATCTCCACACTACTGTGCAAGACCAAAAGCGAAGTCTGGCCATAGCCACCATCAGCCTTCCAGCTAGTGCCACAGCAGCTGGCAGCAGCTGTGGACACAGTTACTGATTCACCAAATTGGAGTTCCCTTCAAATTGTGTGTACTACAGGGTGATGCTAATGTGCATTGCATGTCTAAAGATGATCACCAAGAGGTTGCTTGACCAGAAGGCCTCCAACATTCTCACCAAAACCAAAGAGTAAGATGCAAGGGAAGGGAACCGTGACCTACGTTATATGCAAAGGGACGGTTTGAATTCATGGGACTCAACTCCAAATGCACTCTTACAGTAGAGGTCAAATGTCGCAATATCATTTACAAAAGTAACATAAATATCTTGTTTACATTTAGTTTACAAAGCTATCATTTAGATGTTCTATTGTTAAATTCAATGGAGCGATATTTTTGTAGACGATATTTAAGATGTAATAATTATGTCAGACAATATTCTGATGTCGAACCACTGTGAATACTAAACAATAAGGGAAAGTATCCACTCCTTTCCATCACTGAAAGCAAGCACATCCTAAGCAAGCACAGTCTTTAACATGAGGTTGCTCATGTCTCCCAAACAACAGCATACCCCATTACAAAAACACCAGACAGTAACAATATATCTTCATAGCACCACTATTTTATTGACATAACAATATATTTTGGGAACAGAAAGGCCACAGAAAAACTCCCTTTCAGGTGGCATTAAGAAAACCATTGAGACAGAACATTGAAGATATAAACAACCAATAAGAAACACACCAGAACTAAAGAAAAGAAAATAGCAGTAGAGACAACGACAGAGAACTATGACATATCAAACTAAATTAATGTTTTAAAGTTACATTTAGATCAATGTGTTAAATCATCAAAGATAGAAGGTTGTTCACCAAAGAACCATGTTGAGGGAGATTTACAAATGTTTGCCTGAATCCCAGATGTGTGCGTTGTCTATGAGTTAGTGCCGCTCACTCACGTCAGCCTTCCAGCCTTCCAGGGATGAGAATGGGAGATGAGGAGGTAATACCATTACTTCAATTCTCCTTTCCGCTTTCCAAACTTTATTCTGTCCTGCCCTACCTTCTTGGTCTGGAACTTTGGTTGTGGGTTAGGTATTACCAGGAGACATTCTGGGAAGCACTCTGTAATATTGGACATAGAGAGAGATGTATGCTTTACGTAAAAAAAAAAAGAAAAAAAAGTAGTGCTACAGAATTGGAAGCCTCCACACAGATAGGGATGAGAATGTGAAAAGAGCAGGTAATATGTTATGAATTCACTTCATGTACAAAATCCAGGGCCTCATTTACAAAAAACTGATGCATTGTCAGGGATGCGTCACATTTCTTGCACCTGCCGCACATCCTCTAACAATGTCATGGATGCACTGTAAATACAATACAGAGCTCTATGGTGCACATTTTCACAGATGTGTCATATATTCTGGCAACTCTGTGGGCGCTAAAGTGACACATTGCTGGAGCTGCATCGTTAAACTGACACAGCTCCAGCAATGCAAAGAGAGTCCCATTGGGAAAAGCCCTGCATCAATTTTACGGCTGGTTTGAGCAGGCGGAAAAGAATTTGACACAGTGGAGTCAAAGAGTGATGCAGTGATAAGTTGTAAATCTCACTGCATCAGTTTTACATGGCTTTGTCGTTGGGAACGCCTACCCTGAGTACACTATACCTGGCACAGGTATAATATGAGGAAGGGGTTTACAAATTGATGCATCAGGTCCAATGCGTCTGTTTGTAAATATGAAACAGTGCAATGCACTGCTAGCGCCGCCGCTGTGTCAAAAAAAATGGTGCAGCAGCTGTGCAAGGTGCTTGTAAATGAGACCTCGAGTATCATAAGCTGTATTTTCTCATTATGGAATAATAAGCATTTCTCACGTGTGTATTCATATCACTATTTAAATATTTTGTTTACTCATCTTCTAACAAAACCAGAATCTTACAATATGCATCATGGGAGTCCGTGACCGATCCCTTTGTGTGAACAGCTGGTTAAATTACAGCAGTCAGATGCCTTATTTACAACCTTCCTGGTTTTTATCAAATGAACAGCTGCTGATGCATGTCCTTATGAGCACACATAATCCATGGAGATATTGAGTGAACGTCACTTTCATGAGGATTTTGGTAAGACAGAGCATGCAGATGGCTAAGGGAAAACTAGTCACTATGCGAGCAGGAGCAGTGTTTTTTTACCTACTTCCCTCAATAGAAATGTAAGGCAATGTATTTCTGGGACCCTTCTCTCTTCTAGCAACTGTCTTCCACAGGGAGGCCTACTCATATGAGACTAAACCTTGAGGAGGCTCACCCAAGCAAACAACACTGGGGAATCCCAGTTTCTTGTTCTTCGGGGTGGCACACTTCTTTCGTGTTCCCACTTAACACAGTTGTGTAATAGCTAACTAACACAGACAGGAGTTGACTGCGTGGGTTTCACATTCTGCTCTTTCAGATTTGGGGCAGACACGACTACTGCAGTGATACAAATGCCTTGAAAAGTGATCAGGGTGGTGGAAGTACTGCTGTTTTTTATGCTATAGCAGACGCTATTTGGTGTAGCCACTGTTTTGATGTTCCCTTTGTGTTTCTGATCTCTTCCCCCTCAAACGTTAGGCGGGGAGGTAAGATTTAAACTTGCTGTTTGTCTTTTTCAGTGAGCTCTCCAATGAGATCGGTCAACATCTTTTGGTGCGGCCATTTATTCATTTGCAGAGCAGGTCAGAATTTTAATGATTGTAGTTTGTAGGCAGACGAATTACACTCTGAGTTTAGGCATTCCTGGCTTAAGTGTTGAAAGACCCAAGCTGCAAAGTTTATTTGCTTTTCTGGAAAGTTATGTGTATTTGTAACAAGCACTATCACCCGCAAGGATATCCTGGGTGTGCCTAGCACTGCCTATGGTACTTTTGGTAATTGAATGGCTAGATCTTCATCTTTTTTCAGAATCCAAGAAGAGAGGAGTAGGCTCTGATGTGGAGCAAGAGGTTGTTTCACATTTTAGAAGTGAAAGAAGAGAACGCCCATAATGTGTGTTCCAAGTACCTGATATTTTAATGCAAGCAGAGGCTAATGACATATCTTCCGAAGGGAAGTGAGAGGGGCGGAGGTTTGTTAATATCTAGAGTAAAGAAGTGACTTCCAAAAGCCTTAATCTTTTTGTGGGAAAGTATACCAGGGGTAATCTCTCAGAATGGGTTATGCCACAGAGTGATGAACATATATATACATGAAAAAAATTAATAGGGCAACAGACATGGTTTATTCCAGCTCAGGTATGTTAATTTGGTTTCCTAGAATGGGGAACATTTATCTGATGCAATTCTTTGAGCTACTTTATTTCTGGGAGACCCTGTTTTGGCAGTGGAGGCTGAATTTGTCAATGGCCTCCTCACCTGCAGCGGAAAACTTCACAACAAACCTTGAAGGAGTAGCATGGACATCGTACTTCTTTTCTTGTCATTCTCTAGACAGGAATGTGATTCATTTGTGGGGAAGAGGACTAAAATGCTGTTGGTCCTGGACCTTCTAGCTTTACCCCTGGGTTGTTTGTGAACTAATTTCCTAGGAGCAGTGGCTTACTGTGAGAAAACAGGGCTGATTGCAGAGGCCCCCTAACTTTTTGCCCCCATTTTCCACTTTATGCTGGTGTTTTCCTGACTCTGATGGTGCCCTGGGTACTGCTAACCAGTCCCAGGGCCTGTGCTCTGTGTAAAATGGATATGCAAATTAGGCTAATTATAATTGGCTAAGTTAACCTACTTATATGTCCCTAGTATATGGTAGGGCATGTAGGTTTAGGGACCACAGCATAGGTGGTGCACCCATAGGTGCACTGCTGAGGTGCCCAGTGTCATTTTAAAGGCAGGCCTGCCTTGCTGGCTGCTTTTAAATTAAAGTTATATGCAAATTCGACTTTGGAATTAAAAGTAGTTCCAAAGTCTTAAACTACCTTATTTTTACATATAAGTCACCCCTAAGGTGTACCCTATGTGCCCCTAGGGCTGGGTGCCATGTAACTATAAGCAGGGACTTTATAAAAATAGTTTTATAAGCCCTGGTGAGGTAAAAACAGCCAAATTAGTTTTTCCCTCTTTGTAGTAAATGGCCTTCATAGGCTAGAATGGGGAGACTTTGTTTTAAATTTTAAAGTCTAATTAAATGATGCATACCAAGAATTTGGTATCAAATTAATTGTTGTAATAAATCCCACAACTTCCAGTTGTTGGATTTAATATAACTTGTTCAGGTAAAGAGTTTTAGACTTTACCTAAAAAGTTGCCAATTTCAGCCCTGCATTGTTTTTGCTGCTGTGCTCTGATTGGCCAGCCTGTAACAGCTTAGCCAAGCTGCCTTGATGAGGTGTGAAGTGGCCTGGCTTCACACAAAGGAATGTGCCTGTGGGGGGGAATCTCCCCTCAGCAGATGGTGAGGCAGGAAGGGGGAGGGCTGCCAAACTGGTCTTCAAAGGCAGAGAAGGACATTTGGAGCAACCAGCAACACCCCCACATCCTGCAACCCCAGACAACTAGGTGCCCCCTTGATTAGATTAGGAGAGGGCAGGAGAGGGGTGTGTTTATGATTTTTAGCCACACCAGTGGGTGGGCTCAGCCAGATGTAACCTCCAAAAATCAGATTCAGCCATGATGGATTTTTAGAGAATGTTGCCCACTGGGATGGATTTTTGCCACACTTCCCAGGAAGTGGTCATCGCAGGGGGAAGGACCCTGCCCCTGATTGGAGAACCAGGACCCCCCTGCTTTTCACCCAGGAGCAAGGATAAAACTGGCAGACCTGCACCCACACCTCAGATCCCCATCAGATTCCAACAAGGAAGAACTAAAGGAGAAGAAGGACTGCCCTGCTGGACCCCTGGCCTGCACCTGGAACCTGCACTCAGAAGGACTGCACCAGCTGCACACTTGGGCTTCATCACAAGAAGGACTTTGCCTGGCTTCAACTGGTTCAAGGAGGGACTCTCTGTTTGCTACAGGTGAAAAATTGCTATCCAGAGTCCCCTGCACCAACTCCTGAAGAAAGTGACCAGCTGACCACTGTCCAGTGGCCAAAAAGGAGTTTGCGCCAGGTGCATTCTGGGAGTTGTAGTCCGCACCCCCCAAGGACCATCTCAGAACTTCTGGACCCTTGGGGTGAGCTGTGGACCCCAAAAGAACCATAAAAGAACATCTGGGTGAAGCCCCAGAAGTTTGGAGAAGATTTGATCATTTTTGTAAAAAAGCTCCATAGAGGGACCGAGCCGCCGCGGAAATTCTAGCCGGCTTGCCTCAACCACGACCCGGCCTGACTTGGTGGTTCGTCCCGGTAAAGAAAAATCTCCGAAAAAGAGACTAAGTCCGAAGGTAAAAAGTTGACTGGGACCTCCCAGCCAGCGTATCCGAGGAGGGCTCCATGGACGTTGGATCAAGATCCAGGTTTACCCCGGTCGAAGGATTTTCACCTCGAAAAAACGACTAAGTCCGAAGGTAAAAATCTCCACCGAGGATTCCAGCATTGCGTATCCGGAGAAGGGCTCCAGGAGGTCGGATAGGACTGGCAGGTTCGTCCCGCTGAAGAAAATCTTCAAAATAAAGACTAAGGGGGTCATTCTAACTCTGGCGGGCGGCAGAGGCCGCCCGCCAGAGTTCCCCCCTCCAGAATACCGCACTGCGGTCAGAAGACCGCTGCGGTTATTCTGTGTTTCCCGCTGGGCTGGCGGGCGACCGCCAGAAGGCCGCCCGCCAGCCCAGCGGGAAACCCCCTTCCCACGAGGAAGCCGGCTCCGAATGGAGCCGGCGGAGTGGGAAGGTGCGACGGGTGCAGTTGCACCCGTCGCAAATTTCGCAGACACTGAAATTCTTTGTGGGGCCCTCTTACGGGGGCCCCACGACACCCCATACCGCCATCCTGTTCCTGGCGGGCAAACCGCCAGGAACAGGATGGCGGTATGGGGTGTCTGAATCCCCATGGCAGCGCAGCTTGCCATGGAGGATTCATGAGGGCAGCGGAAAACCGGCGGGAGACCGCCGGTTTTCCTGTTCTGACCGCGGCCAAACCGCCGCGGTCAGAATGCCCTGCGGGGCACCGCCTGCCTGTTGGCGGTGCTCCCGCCGACCCTGGCCCCGGCGGTCCTTGACCGCCGGGGTCAGAATCACCCCCTATGTGTGAAGGTAAACTTTTAACCGAGGCCTCCCGCGACCTGTAGCCGAGCAGGGCTCCATCGCGGTCGGCCTGAAACTTTGACTTTGCCCCGGTCGAGGTGCAACCAGATGACCCGATTGGCGCTTTTTCTTTCTAAGCGCTAGAAAAATAATAATTCTTTAAAAATTCATATCACCGGTTCCCTTTATCCGATTTTATTCGTTTTTGTGTCATTTTAAAGATAAAAATATAAACTATTTTTATAAATTGGTTTTGGATTTTTAAACTGTTTCCTGTGTTTTATTTAATTACTGTTTTGTGATATTTGAATGCTTTACACATTGTCTCCTAAGTTAAGCCTTGACGCTCGTTGCCAAGCTACCAAGGGTTGAGCTGGGGTTAATTTACTGAGACCTAACTGGACCTAAGTGGAGGTTAGTGGCTTGTTGCTAGGTGTAGGTACCTACCTGCCCTTACCAATAACCCATTTTCCAACATTTTTGGTGGCAGCGGTGGGATCCTGTACTTGTGTTCAGTATCACGTTACAGTTTTAAGTAAAACAAATTAAAAATCCTTTAAATTGTCTTAGTGCAAATATTGTTTAAAAAAAATAATAATAATATTTGCATTCATTTCTATTATTGAATTTTTGAAATTTTTCTAAATTATTGTTTCTAATTTTTGCAAAATGTTTTTGTTGACACAAAACTAGGGAACCATGGAGCTTGATCTAGCTAGCCTACCCACACTGACAGTAGTCCAGCTTAGGGGGTTGTGTACTGAAAGAGGGTTGCCTGCAACCACTGACCTCAGGAAGCAAGTCCTGATCAAATCCCTGACAGCATGGGCTGAGGCCCAAGAGGTAGACCCAGGGGAAGCTCCAGAGGAGGGAGAAACAGGGGAGGATGCTAGCTCTAACCACTCAGGGCATCTGAGCCTAAGTGAGGATGAGGAAGACCGGTCCTCAGTACATACAGTCACTAGGGGCAGACCCAAAGCTAGTGGTGGGAAGGGGGTCCCTTCAGGAGGAGAGAACCCATCCATCAGGGAAAGAGAGCTGGAGGCCCAGCTAGCATACATAGCTTTGGAAGCAGACAAGCTGGCCCTAGAAAAGAAAAAGTGGGCAAAGAAAGAGAAAAGAGATGGTGGCAGCGACAGAGAAGTTGAGGTGTCCATGGGTGGGGGAGTTTGCCCCAGATTACCCAAGGGGGTGGTTCCTGCTTATGTAGAGGGAGATGATATAGACAAGTGGTTGGAGGCCTTTGAGAGGGCACTCCAAATGAGAAGGGTTAGGCCTCAATACTGGGGTTCCCTTTTGTGGGAGTTGGTCCCCAACTCAGGGAGGGATAGGCTTCTGACCTTAAGGGGGGAGGAGGCAGATTCGTACCCTAGTATGAAGAGGTGCTTAACCAAGAAGTTTGGTCTGACCCCAGAGCAGTATAGAATGAAGTTCAGGAACATCCAGAAGGTCAATACCCAGTCTTGGGTTGACTTTGTAGACACCTCACTTAAGGCACTAGAGGGCTGGATTATTGGTAACAAAGTAAATACTTATGAGGGGTTATATAATCTGATCATGAGAGAGCACATCTTGACCAATTCTACCCAAGAAAGGTTACGCCAGCATCTAGTGGACTCTAAGCAGACCAACCCTAGAGAGCTAGGGGAGGCAGCTGACGAGTGGTTGAGAACCAGGGTGGTTGTCAAGTCCCAGGGGGGAGACTCCAAGAAGGGGGGGGCAGGTCCCCAAAAACCTAAGGAGGGAGGTGGTAAGCCCACCACAGAGACTCCCTCTGTACCCCAGAACCCTAAGAAGGAGGAGAGTAAATCCCACTCCCACTCTGACAAGCAGAGACAGGGAGACCCAGGGTTAAAAAAGCTCTTGGACAGTAGGGCTTGCTTTGACTGTCAGCAGACAGGTCACTTCAGAGGAGATGCAGCCTGTCCAAAGAAGGTGGTTAGCACTGGGCTGTCCAGTGTAGCCATGGAGGAGGACTCCTCAGATGATGAAGTCCTCCTAGCATTGAGCTGGGAGACAGGACCAGATGGTAAGCTGGTGATCCCTGAGGGTGGAAGTAGGCACTTCCACCCCATTCAGGTGAATGGGATCCCTACCACTGGCCTGAGAGACACCTGTGCCAGTCACACTATAGTGAGTGACCGTTTAGTGACCCCAGACATGTATGTCCCAGGAGAGACAAGGAAAGTCAGGATAGCCACAGGGGAGGTCACCTCCAAACCTGTAGCCATAGTGCCCCTAGAGAGGGAGGGTATCCTTGACTGGTTTAGGGTGGTAGTCAGTGCTGACCTCCCCCTAGATTGTATCCTGGGCAATGACCTCCCAGAGGTGGGTCTGGTCCCAGATGGGGCGGTCGCCCAGGCCGCCCCCCCAACCCAAAGTCCTGGGGAGTCCGTCCCTACAGTTAGGAGACAGGGGTCCCCAAGAAAAGGAAAGAAGAAAAGGAAGGGTAGGCCACTCTTAAAGAGAGTTCCAGGGAGCCAAAGGCCTTCTGCCCCAGTAGGGGGGGAGCCCAGAGTTGGCACTGGTGAGGCCTCCCCTGACCCCAAGGAAGTCCTGAGTAGTCAGGCAGCTGTCCAGATGCAGGGTGTTGCGCCTCCACTGACAGAAGGGAGAGTGGAAGGAGGGTGTCTGCCACAGGAGGTGGTAGCCCCCCACTCTAGACAGCAAGAGGGGTGCCAGGACCCCAAAGTTGCCCCTAAAGTAACTCAGCCACCTGTCAGTGGAGAGCTTAGGGTGTGGTTCTAGGTACTGACAGCTGTCAGTAGCCTCTGCTGGGTGCTAGCCTTCCTGGCAGCACTGTACTTGGCCTGGGAGGCAGACCCCAGGGCCAATAGCAAAGTAGGCCCCCTGACCCTGTTGGTCATGGTGGGGTTGCTCAAGTGTTGGGTGACCTCTTTGGGTAAGCTAGGTGTTGCCCTAGCAAAGTTAGGAGTAGGGGAGGTGGGCACTTCACTACCCAAGTTGGCAGAGAGAGAGGAGGAAGACCCCCCTAGAGGGAAGTTTCAGTTTGAGATGGGTCCTTTCACTGTTGGGATGGCTTCACTACCCAGAGGGAGTGACCATGACAGGAGGATGTAAGGCAGAGTAGGCCCTGCAAAGGGACAGCCAGTTTTCTTCACTGTCTTCCTCGCCTAACAAGCCAGGAAGACTCTCCCAGGGTTGGGCTAAGTCTCCTGGGCGTGTGGGCTGGGGGGGGCTTGTGTGAGAAAACAGGGCTGATTGCAGAGGCCCCCTAACTTTTTGCCCCCATTTTCCACTTTATGCTGGTGTTTTCCTGACTCTGATGGCGCCCTGGGTACTGCTAACCAGTCCCAGGGCCTGTGCTCTGTGTAAAATGGATATGCAAATTAGGCTAATTATAATTGGCTAAGTTAACCTACCTATATGTCCCTAGTATATGGTAGGGCATGTAGGTTTAGGGACCACAGCATAGGTGGTGCACCCATAGGTGCACTGCTGAGGTGCCCAGTGTCATTTTAAAGGCAGGCCTGCCTTGCTGGCTGCTTTTAAATTAAAGTTATATGCAAATTCGACTTTGGAATTAAAAGTAGTTCCAAAGTCTTAAACTACCTTATTTTTACATATAAGTCACCCCTAAGGTGTGCCCTATGTGCCCCTAGGGCTGGGTGCCACGTAACTATAAGCAGGGACTTTATAAAAATAGTTTTATAAGCCCTGGTGAGGTAAAAACAGCCAAATTCGTTTTTCCCTCTTTGTAGTAAATGGCCTTCATAGGCTAGAATGGGGAGACTTTGTTTTAAATTTTAAAGTCTCCTTAAATGATGCATACCAAGAATTTGGTATCAAATTAATTGTTGTAATAAATCCCACAACTTCCAGTTGTTGGATTTAATATAACTTGTTCAGGTAAATAGTTTTAGACTTTACCTAAAAAGTTGCCAATTTCAGCCCTGCATTGTTTTTGCTGCTGTGCTCTGATTGGCCAGCCTGTAGCAGCTTAGCCAAGCTGCCTTGATGAGGTGTGAAGTGGCCTGGCTTCACACAAAGGAATGTGCCTGTGGGAGGGAATCTCCCCTCAGCAGATGGTGAGGCAGGAAGGGGGAGGGCTGCCAAACTGGTCTTCAAAGGCAGAGAAGGACATTTGGAGCAACCAGCAACACCCCCACATCCTGCAACCCCAGACAACTAGGTGCCCCCTTGATTAGATTAGGAGAGGGCAGGAGAGGGGTGTGTTTATGATTTTTAGCCACACCAGTGGGTGGGCTCAGCCAGATGTAACCTCCAAAAATCAGATTCAGCCATGATGGATTTTTAGAGAATGTTGCCCACTGGGATGGATTTTTGCCACACTTCCCAGGAAGTGGTCATCGCAGGGGGAAGGACCCTGCCCCTGATTGGAGAACCAGGACCCCCCTGCTTTTCACCCAGGAGCAAGGATAAAACTGGCAGACCTGCACCCACACCTCAGATCCCCATCAGATTCCAACAAGAAAGAACTAAAGGAGAAGAAGGACTGCCCTGCTGGACCCCTGGCCTGCACCTGGAACCTGCACTCAGAAGGACTGCACCAGCTGCACACTTGGGCTTCATCACAAGAAGGACTTTGCCTGGCTTCAACTGGTTCAAGGAGGGGCTCCCTGTTTGCTACAGGTGAAAAATTGCTATCCAGAGTCCCCTGCACCAACTCCTCAAGAAAGTGACCAGCTGACCACTGTCCAGTGGCCAAAAAGGAGTTTGGGCCAGGTGCATTCTGGGAGTTGTAATCCGCACCCCCCAAGGACCATCTCAGAACTTCTGGACCCTTGGGTTAAGAACCTTAAAAGAACATCTGGGTGAAGCCCCAGAAGTTTGGAGAAGATTTGAGAATTTTTGTACAAAAGCTCCATAGATGGACCGACCCGCCGCAGAAATTCTAGCCGGCTTGCCTCAACCGCGACCCGGCCTGACTTGGTGGTTCGTCCCGGTAAAGAAAAATCTCAGAAAAAGAGACTAAGTCCGAAGGTAAAAAGTTGACCGGGACCTCCAAGCCAGCGTATCCGAGGAGGGCTCCATGGACGTCGGATCAAGATCCAGGTTTACCCCGGTCAAAGGATTTTCACCTCAAAAAAACGACTAAGTCCGAAGGTAAAAATCTCCACCGAGGATTCCAGCATCGCGTATCCGGAGAAGGGCTCCAGGAGGTCGGATAGGACTGGCAGGTTCGTCCCGCTGAAGAAAATCTTCAAAATAAAGACTAAGGGGGTTATTCCAACTTTGGAGGAGGTGTTAATCCGTCCCAAAAGTGACCGTAAAGTGACGGATATACCACCAGCCATATTACGAGTTCCATAGGATATAATGGACTTGTAATACGGCTGGTGGTAAATCCGTCACTTTTCCGTCACTTTTGGGACGGATTAACACCTCCTCCAAAGTTGGAATAACCCCCTAAGTGTGAAGGTAAACTTTTAACCGAGGCCTCCCACGACCTGTAGCCGAGCAGGGCTCCATCGCGGTCGGCCTGAAACTTTGACTTTGCCCCGTTCGAGGTGCAACCAGATGACCCGATTGGCGCTTTTTCTTTCTAAGCGCTAGAAAAATAATAATTCTTTAAAAATTCATATCTCCGGTTCCCTTTATACGATTTTATTCGTTTTTGTGTCATTTTAAAGATAAAAATATAAACTATTTTTATAAATTGGTTTTGGATTTTTAAACTGTTTCCTGTGTTTTATTTAATTACTGTTTTGCGATATTTGAATGCTTTACACATTGTCTCCTAAGTTAAGCCTTGACGCTCGTTACCAAGCTACCAAGGGTTGAGCTGGGGTTAATTTACTAAGACCTAACTGGACCTAAGTGGAGGTTAGTGGCTTGTTGCTGGGTGTAGGTACCTACCTGCCCTTACCAATAACCCATTTTCCAACACTTACTAGTAGGGTAACAGATGCAAGGATGTTGCAGTATGCAGTTCCCTATTGCCAGATTGTGTTTTAGGATGCTATTCAGATTTGCTGTCCTTAGCCCTGTGACAGGGATGTGAATTGTTGGTTGCATGCAACCACCCCTTTCAGATGTAAATAGGACATTTCAACTGATAATGTGATCATCAGTGGCATAAGTTTACAACATGTGTATACCATAGGCGTTGAATGTAGTGGCTGCTGTGGGTGCTGCCACACCCTCACAATAACCATGCTAGGGTTCAGAAGGTGAAATAGATGTCTTTACATTTTGTTTTTATGTTGTCATATTTGTTGGGTGTTCAAAGACAGAGAGGTCAAATGTTAGGCTATGTCATGTGACAAATTGCTGCTTATTCTTTTAACATGGAGATTGATGTGTACACTTCTTTCTCTGACTGCAAAGTGAGAATTGTTTTGTAAATTCACTGAGTCACAACCTCGCCGGGGTACAGGGAGTGTGAAACAAAAGGTTGTAGGATGTCAATTATATTCTAACACAAACAACATTTAAGTATCTGCATTTAACTGTACATGTATTTCAGAACATATCAGCTGTTAGGAAAGCATACATGAGGAAGCTTTTTTAGCAATTTTAAATTGTGATGGAAATAAAGTATTTAATCAGAGCAAAACAAATCAAGGCAATTTTCTTGGTGATGCGCAAATGATAATTATTTACTGAAACCTGATTATTACATATTATTGCAAGTGCGCTACATAGTTTTATCAGTAAAATGGCATATCTGTGCAAATTCATTGGTCATTTCAATGGAATATGCGCAGTATGTAAACAACTGTGTACTGCCACAGTTGTACTAAATTTGCAACACTGTGCTCCAAAATGCAGCACGAGCTACATACTGCCCCTGTTACACTCTTCTGCTGAATGTAATGATGGCAGCACTCCCACTTTGAAAATTGTTCCTGCACTACTGATGTATATTGAGATCGTGGAGTGTGGTTAACCATAGACAATCCTTTCAAACCCAACAACAAATTTTTACACCATGACCCATGTAACCACAGATGAAAACTCCAATCTATAAAGGTTTCAAAGCTTTATATTATAATCACTGAGCCAAAGTCACGTAAATAGTGTGCAAAAATCAAGTTGTAAAGGTAAATAAAAAACATAGGTTGACCAAATCTAGGAAACACGTTTAATCTACTCAACATCAACACCATTACACTTTCAAGAAGAATAATGCACATTAATAAAGTCACAATTTATAACACAGAAATATTCTTTAAATCCGACTGCGAATACATTAGTCAAATCAGATTACAAAGATTTAGAAATCAAGATTTTGACATGTTATCCTTATTTCTAAACAAATTAGGGCAAGCATGTGTGGGAACAAGCTAACACACGCAGGCTCTTTTCCTAGACCTGAAGTGTAGGCATGGATTTTCCCCACGCTTGAGTTCACAGTTGGATGGGGAAAAAATATAATAGTCAGTATCACCTGCCAACAATCCTTTGACAGTGCTCCTGAAACAATCTCACACTTTGTTTTCTTTTGTGTGGCATATAGGCTCCCAAGGAGAAAGTGCTATATTCCCATGTGTAAAATTCTGGGCATAAGGACTCTTGGATCAGCTGTTAGGATACCAAAATCAGACACACATGAAGTGATTGTTGTTAGTTTAGCCACATTTCTTCATACTGCTTGTATTATTAATAAAGTGCAGGAAGATCACCCTGTTATTTCAATCACAGCCTAATAGAATTAGTGGTACCCCAGATGAGGCATGCAAGAACTGTGCTATCATTTCTGATTATTTAATTATCCAACGTGATCCCATTATCCAGCTTGTATTGTGATGATGAACCAGTATGGATGCTGCTAAATCAAACAAAGAAAAAAATCGTAATTCTTACGTTGTGTAGTGAGGAAATTTTAATATGGAATGTTGCGCACAACAGGATTGTGGTATAATTGGTGATCAAGTCCACTTCCTTTCATGCTGGTTTTAAAAATAACATCATTTTTACTTAATGTAATGTATTTATAATGTTTTGAGCTTTGTATAATGTGTGTTTTGATAGATTTATATGGATTGAAATATCTTAAATAAACAAATTACAACCACTAAAAGTGAAAAAAGAAAGAAAATAATATTTTGGAAAATCAGGTATCTTGGGCTAAGTTAAGCTAATTAAGAAAAGCAAATAGACAGGTGTCAGCATGCTAACTTCTACTCAAGAATCGTGGGTTGGGGAAAATAACATTTGTATTATAATATACCTCTCCCAGGGTCAGCATTCAATTAAGTTTCATCAGCAGAGTATATAAATAATCATCCTTGTCCATTAGAAACACCATCAGGGAAAAAAGCAAAGTGCACGGGCTTCAGAGGGAAATCAGGAAGCATCTAAGGGTCAAGTAAACAGAACAAGATTCTAAAGGTGTCTGACTGAAACTGACAAAGTCCATCTCTAATTACAAATACTCCAAACAGTGTGATTGATCATATCAGTGAGTCCACATAATGCAAAAGGGGCAATTTCCAATTAGAATTGGAGCTCAAATCAAATTTGCAACATGACAGAAAATTCTCAGGTTTGAAACAAAGTCAGCTCTACTTTTTGTTTGAATCCAGTAGAGTATAGCAATTTTGTACATCACTTGTTGCAATCTGCATTTTCTCATAGGGTGAGATGATTTCAACAGTTCTCATGAGAAAGAACCAGTCAACAATATCCACCACTACTTTAGCTTTCAATCTCCAGGTCTGAGTCTTCTAGAATCAAGATCTTTGGGAAACCAATCTTATAGAGTGAACTGCGGGACTCTTTACTATTCATGAGAAACAATCTGATGGAAAAATTAATGTTAGAGGAGAATAAATGATTCAGCACTTTTACATGCCTGCAAATATGAATATTTCAGGCCTAGTCATGCTAACACAAGGAATACAATGCATTAATATTGTTATTAATAAAAACACATAATATGTAAACATATAAATTCAGCATTAATAATATATCATCAGAGTATGTAAAACATTTCATTATTAATTTAAATCTTTGTTAAAGCATCACACTAAGTATGACAGAAAAGTGCATTTATATTTTCTGTGCACATAACCTTATACAAATAAATCATATTGAACACTATAAATCACTTTGTTTCACTACTAACAGTTACTCTAATGTATAAAATATACTTCAACATTATTTTATTCTTGTTAGCACTTTGGCAATTCAGGCATGCTGACCGTCCACCACAAAACAAAATGCGAGCACTTTTAAAATATGTGTCAATGCAGCTTTTCTCTATGTTGGGCTTCCTAAAACGTGAATATGAATGTTATCAAATGCTGAAGTCTGAGTCACTAAAAGCATTACTAAACTGTTAGGCTTCAACACTGGTTTCCTATAAATACCTATAAGATGTTTGCCTGTTTTTCTTCTGCTTAGGCTTCTTCCAATCCTGTTTTACTAAACTGTGCTAATAAGCCCTGTTGGCCACAATTTCCAGATGCCTCTAAATGTAATTTCTAATCCTACTTGCTATAGCAGGGCATAATTCTGGTGGTCTGGTCATGTTCTGTAGTGCTGGGGTCAATCGCAGTGACCGTGCACTGACTGAGTGCACTATTATTACTTAAAGACATATTCCACAAACGTTTTAAAGAAAGTAAACTTTTTTTTTAACTCAGCTCCATTCCTTTAAGGTAACATTAACAAATGTTTACTTTATTTAAATGTGATCACAAATATGGCAGTCTGCTGACCCCAATCAACTGGCTGGCCAATCTGACTCTTAATTACTGGAAATCCATGTTTTTAATGCAGTATTCACATACCTGTGCAGCATACAAGCATGGTCATAAAAAGAACAGTAAATCACGAAGCATGTCCATGCTCCCCTTCTTCCCCTCAAGAACTTGTGCACTCTACCATCCCCTTTCAATAACACAATATGCCAGACACTTGTATTCTATTTGTGGGGCTCTAACTGGAAAAAACTGTTGGTGATCGCAAAAATAGAGGTATACAAGAAGCATAACTATGAAGCTTTTCCATTTCAAATGTATTATTTCCATTTTAGAAGTCAGTAATCTTTTATCGATGTTTACAATGGTATTGCAACCTCATACCAGAATATCTCTTTAAAGAGCATGTTGTAGGCGTTCCTGTTATATGTTT
The DNA here is from genome assembly GCF_031143425.1 of Pleurodeles waltl. Taxonomy (NCBI): domain Eukaryota; kingdom Metazoa; phylum Chordata; class Amphibia; order Caudata; family Salamandridae; genus Pleurodeles; species Pleurodeles waltl. Next base: position 416,425,558 of record NC_090444.1, on the reverse strand, counting down.
TGTAATCAAAAGCAAGTTGCAAAATAATGAAAAGTTATGGAGTCCTGAGTTGGGGTAGTAATGCATTTACAAAAGAAAAAGGGACCCTTGTACACTTTGGCTTTGTGAATTAAAGTTTGTTGGTAGTGGTCTAGGGGACCACTCCCACCACTCAAACAAAATTTATTTTGGAATAAAGTAAACTTTTGTATTAAAGCATCAGTCTTATTAAACTCAAAGAAAATGGGCTGCAGCTATAGAAAAAGTTAATTTATTTATTCAGCAATGATAGACGTGGGTTTCTGCAGACCCTAGCAGGCCACCATCCCTGTGATGGCCATCAATCCTAGAGAGCCACAGTTTACATTCTACCTCATTATTATTCACAAGGTAAATCAGATTACTTCCCACTATCATTTGGAATTTTATAAAAAGACCTCCTAGTAAATCAATCAGATCCTAAAAAAATTGTATTAGTCTGCAAAATACTGGTCACACTTTGCAACCACTATTCAGCGATCACTTGTTTGTATTTGGGACCCAATAAGTACTTGCTCATTGTAAATGTAAGTGCACCTATATAGCACTTACTACCTTTGATGAGGCATTGAAGCGCTGTACTTTAATTAGCACGATACTCTGCAATCTAAGGTTAGTGGTTAGTCCAGTGGTTATAGGTAATTATTGTGATTAGTCAAGTGTGCTTAACAAAAAATGACATGCTTTTACTCCAGTTACTTTGTGATAGATTATATTAATTCAGCTTAGGTGTGATTATTAATGAGGGATATGTGTTTTCAGGTGAATAGTAGAGATTCAATAGTGTTAGGTTGAGGGATAAGGTTTTAACCACTTCTGTGATGAGGATGTAACAGTTACGTCCTCAGCTACGCTAGTCATGTGATGAGGGTATAACCATTATGTCATCTGCACACAAACTTCAAATGCCTCTGCTGTTTTCAGCAGAGGGACTTGTTTTTTCTAAAAACAACATTTGGGAGCTGGGAAAGATATTTCCCAATTTCTGAGGCTATTTTTAATTTTCAGTGAAATGCCAAACAGCGCACACAGCACGCTGGTGTCATTTCATTGAAAATGAAAGTGAAATGTCCCAAGCGGCTCATTTAATTTTCACTGCCTAGGTTCTTGTGGAGTTATCTCAGGGCCCTGACACCCTAGGAGAATCTCCCCTTTCCAATGGCACTTTTCACTAGTGGATCCCTGCTTTACGATCGCTGCATGATGGCGGTCACCAAGCAGTGACCCCCCCCACTAGACACCAAGGAGGAGAGAGCAGCCCTTTAGGCAAGGGCTTTTGCTCCCCTCTTGTTTAGGCCATATTCAGTCCCTCTACCTCCCCAGGGGCAGAAGGGGGAAATAGCCACCAATCTGCCCTCCCAGGTGGTCAGAAAGCCCACTAGACCCAGGACTTTTTCCCAAACTTATAGAGGTGGGGGCTGCCAAAAGTGGGCATGCCAATGCCCCTCCCCTCCCCGGACACAAACAGTCTTTCTGCACAACCGGGTGACAGATGGGGGTCATTACCCCCAATAAGATCCCCAGGAGAGGGTGGGGGAGTCAGAAAGCCCACTAGACACCAGGGATTTGTTTATTGAAAACAGGGGTGGAGGTTGCCTATAATGGGAATGCCAATGGCCCCACCACTAGACACAAATAGGAACAAGCTTTCAACCCCCCGGGGGCAGATCGGGTTTATTAACCCCCAATCTGCCCCACAGGGGGGCAGAAAGCATGCTAGACACCAGGAATTATATTTTTTATTTATATCAGTGGAAGCTGCCCAACATAGGCATGTCTATGCCCCCCACCCAAAAAGATAAACAGTCTTTCTGCCCACCCTGGGGGAAAAATGGAGGCAATTATCCCAACTGCCCCCACCACTGGTGGGGCAGAAAGCCCACTAGGCAGCAGGGGTAACTTTTTTGTAGGGATGGGAGTAGCCCAGCATAGGCATGGCTAAGCCCCCACCCCCTCAAAATGAGGAAACAGTCTTTACGCTCCCCTGTGGACTAAAATATTTCACCCCAATGGCAAACAAGAGGATATTTGATTTTTTTTTAAATTAGGCCAAGAGAGATTGGCTGAGGGGAACACTGAATAGTACAAAATATGTGGCTCCTTTAAGATTCCAGAACTTTCCATCTAAGAAATGCGTGGACAAAGTGGTTTTAGACAAATTTTGAGGTTTGCAAGGGATTTTGGGTAAAAACATGTGGTGGGAGCCACACAAGTTACCACTCCCTGGATTTCCCTAGGCGTCTAGTTTTTAAAAAATTACAGGTTTGCTAGGTTTTCCTAGGTGCTGACTGAGTGAGGGCCTAAAACCCACAGCTACCCACTTTGCTAAAATTGGTCACTTTTGAGTGGAAAAAATTGATGTATCCATGTTGTATTTTGGGCAATTTCCTGTCTCGGCACTAGGCTAATCCACACAAGTGAGGTATCATTTTCCTCAGAGAATGTAGGAGAATGATGGGTGGAAGGAAGTTTGTGGCTCTGTGCAGATTCCAGAACTTCCATCACAGAAATGTAAGGAAAATGTGATTTTTTAATCAAAGTTTGAGGTTCTCAAGGGATTTTGGGTAAAGCAACCTGGAGAGAGCCACACAAGTCATGGAATCATGGATTCCCTGGGGTCCTAATTTTAAAAAAGGTACATGTTTGCTAGGTTTCCTTATGTGCCAGGTAGGGCCCAAAATCCATGATGTATCCATGGTGCATTTTTGGATGTTTCCTGTCGTGGGCACTAAGCCTACCCACACAAGTGACGCACCATTTTCATCAGAAGACATAGAAGAATGCTAGGTGAAAGGAAGTTTGTGGCTCTGTTTAGATTCCAGACCTTTCATCTCAGAAATGTGAGGAAAATGTGTATTTAGTAAATGTTTGAGGTTTGCAAGGGATTCTGACTAAAATAACCTGGTGAGAGCCACTCAAGTCACTCCCACCCTGGATTACCCTAGGTATCTAATTTTCAAAAATGTATGGGTTTGCTGGTTTCCCTATGTGCCAGCTGAGGTTGGACCCACAAACCACATCACCCCACTTGGCAAAAAACGGGGCAGTTTGGCGTAGAAATATGTGATGTATCATTGCACCAGGCCTACCCACACAAGTGAGGTACCATTTGTATTGGGATACTTAAGGGAACACAGAATAGTAGAACATGTGTCATTACTAATTGCATTTCTCTGCATTTGCACCTTCCAAATGTAATACAATGTGTAAGAATGAAGTAATTTTGAAAAATACCCTCCAATTCGCATGCTAGTATGGGTGCCCACAAATTCAGAGAAGTGCAAATAACCCCTGCTTCTGCACTCCAGATCTTGTGCCCATTTCAGAAATACATTGGCTTCCTTGATACCTACTTTTCACTATTTATATTTTACCATATGACTCAAGTCTGCCTGTCTATGAAAGCTGGAAAGATGATGATGATTTCAGCACCACAAACCCTTTGTTGCCATGTGCAAGGAAGGAAAAAAACAGATGCTTTCTTCTGCAGCACTTTTGTCCCATTTTTTCCCAATCTCAAAATGTAGCTATATTTTGCCCATTTTCTCAGTCCCCTCCAGGGGAATCCACAAACCCTGGGCACCTTTAGAATCCCCAGAATATTGGACAAAAGGGACAGAAATTTGGTGAGAATACCTTATGTGGACAGAAAGTTATAGCGACCTAAGAGTGAACTACCTCAAATAGCCAAAAAAGGCTTATCACAGGGGGGGAAGGCCTAGCAGTGAAGGGGTTAAAGATGGTGAATTTGCAATATATGAAATGAGGTGTCAGTCAATTGCATAATTACAATAAGAGAGACTGAACTACTGTGACCTTTTTACATATTTCTGTTTTGCTACATGCAAAGCAAGTGTCACATTTGTGGAAAAAACACAACATGCTGTATAGCCACAGAGTATCGCCAGCTCAGCATCTTTCCATTTCACTGGACCATAGCCCTAAACATTTCTTCGTGGTTACATGCCTTTGTCAAAATATGCACATTTAAAGGGTCCACAAAATATGCTTTTATTTTTTTTACTGTGCAATTACCACAAAAACACTGAAATTTACTATGTGTCAACAGGATATATTGTTGTCAATCTTAAAAGTTAAATTTATGTAGCAATGTCTCTGAAACTATGTCTTAGAACAATCATATGCCATTGTTGCCCCTTGCAGCCCTGCTTCTATGTGTATAGTCTCTTCTGGTTTTTGTTTTCCAAAATCTGGTTACTGTAAACATGGGCACATGTTCTGAATGATCAGGGGTACCCCCGTAGTAGAAACAGTTTGTGATTGAGAAAGCTTTTTTAATATATAAGCCTTGTTAGAAATGGGGTTTCTGGTTGGCTGGGGAGGCACCTCAGCCATCCAGAGATCACTACTCTAGTTTGGGCAAGGAAGCTACACACACAAGATAAGCCCTGCCCACCCTCTTGGTAGCTCGGCACGAGCAGTCAAGCTTATCCCACAGGCAATGTGGAAAGCATTTGCACAACACACACAACCCAGTGACACAATAAATACACAAGTTATATAAAAATAAATTGCATAAAACATCACTAGACCAAAAAACAACATAAATCAGTAATTCCCTGCAGTTGTCAGATAATCATCTTTAGGAATCCACATACCATGAAACATTCTCAAATTGCATGTGTCAGGTAGACCATTACCCACCCTCCCACTGCATACAGGCAGATCCTGTAAATATGTACACCACCCGAAACTGGCAGCACGACAAATAACTCAGTCAGGTCTGGAAGAAAACACCATGGAAATTCTAAGGGTGAAAAGAAACACAGGGATAAACGGCAGGTTTCATGATAATCACCACCAATACTCATTACATGTTGACCATCGTGCACCTGTGTTCCTTTTTATGAGTTAGCCAGTGGATCTCCATCCAGCACGTGAGGTATTATCACCCTAAATCCTTGGGACACTTAACTCACTGATAGTCGCCTCAGACAAATGAGAATGCGGCGCTCCTGTGCATCTGTTATGGGTAATGCCACACTATAAAAATCAAGGCTCCCCTTCCCCTTCCCCTTCCCTGCGAGATGGTCTGTGAATGCCAGTGGAAGGCAGAGGGGGCCCGTCCGTTGTATACAATGGGTTCCCCACCAGCAGAAAGACCCAGGGCAGCTGCCCGCGTCTGTGCAGTGCAACTGCTGACACTCAGCTCCAATGGCAGAGATGGAATGAACCCTCCTGCTCAAGCACCTCATGGGGTAAATGCACAGAAGGGCAGACTCCTGTGGCGAGACCTCACTCAGTCTTCCCCTCCATCAGGGGTTCGTTCAGCGAGCCATGAGCAATCCTCATCTTCCTGATCAGCGTCTCAGTTCCTTTTCACTGCTGTGCTTCTCCTCTGCTAATCGGGCCACCCACGCAGGCAGCGTGGCCCCAGCTCGCTCTGTGGTGAAGGCACCAAAGCAGGTCCCTACTTGTCCCCGAGGGCACCCACATAGGTGAGCTTTGTCTGCACTACAGAAATGCTGACCAACAACTGCTGCTGCTCTCCTCCCTTCTCCTGACTTCTCCTCACCAGCGGCACAGGGTCTCAGCACTCACCACACACTTTTATTAATGGCAAAGAGAAGAGAAAAAGCTGCCATGCGCTTAATGAGCAGCAGGCCAGGAGGAAGACATCAACATTCTCCTCATGAGACTATCAGGCAAAACTATAGCGCTCCAGCAAAAAATAGAGCGCGCACCTCACGCTAACAAGTAAAAAAGAGAAGGGGAGGGGGGCAAGCCACTCAGCCACTGGAGAACTGAGAGGGGCACCACGCTGCAGGCAAGCAGGCCAGCACAATGGGGTTCTGGGCACTAAGTGACAGTCCTTCTGGTGACCTAGCATGCCACAGGTCAGCACATCAGCAGGGCAGTTCCAATGGCGGTTTCTGGTGTCCAGTCCATACAATGTGTAAAACATTGACAACAACCCCCATACTTATACGCATTTTTTTCTCTGGGGCACCTCAATGGACCTTTAGAAGTACACAACACCCCCCTTTGACCCCAGTCCTGGCTCCAGACATCAGAGGGGGGTAAATAAGCCCTTTGTGTGAGGGCAGGACACAGCCTATGCAAATGTAAATGTATCCTGCCTCTACCTCTCCCAGCCAGGAAGACCATTCAGTATGCAATTGTTACACCTCGACCCTCCCTGCTCAATGGCTGTCTGGAAAGTAAGCAAAATGCCCACCTGTCACCCTACCCCAGACGTAGATTGGAGTCAGGTTGCAAAGCACAAGAGTCATAAGCTCAGAAAAATGCCCACTTTCTAAAAGTGACATTTCTACCATGGTACTAAAAATTCCACTTACACCAATAAGCAACATTTCTCACTACCATTCTAAACATACCCAACATGGCCACACTGCACCTCATAGATCAGCAAATAACTCATGCCATATGCAAGGTGTTAGACCTAACAGCAGTAGGGTGGTCACCCCTAACTTTTTGCCTGCCTCCCTCCACTTTTTAGACATTGTTTTTGCTGGTTTTAAGACTCTGCGCACTTTACCACTGCTAACCAGTGCTAAAGTGCACATGCTCTCTCCCTTTAAACATGGTAACATTGGATCATAACCAATTGGACTATTTAATTTACATATAAGTCCCCAGTAGAGTGCACTATATGTGCCCAGGGCCTGTAGATTAAATGCTACTAGTGGGCCTGCAGCACTGATTGTGCTACCCACTTAAGTAGCCCCTGACCTTGTCTCAGGCCTGCCATTGCAAGGCCTGTGTGAGCCAATTCGACTTGGCTTTTAAAAGTACTTGCCAATCGTAAAACTCCCCTTTTTCTACATATAAAACACCACTCAGGTACGCCCTAGGTAACCCATAGGGCAGGGTGCTGTGTAGGCAAAAGGCAGGGCATGTACCTATGTAATTTACATGTCCTGGTAGTCTAAAACTCTTAAATTTGTTTTTACAGTGCTGTGAGGACTGCTCCCTTCATAGGATAACTTTGGGGCTGCCCTCATACATTGTTTGAGTGGTAGCTGCTGATCTGAAAGGAGGAGGAAGGTCATATTTAGTATGGCTAGAATGGTGATATAAAATCCTGTTGACTGGTGAAGTTAGATTTAATATGACTATTTTAGAAAATGCCACTTTTGGAAAAGTAAGCATTTCTCTGCACTTAAATATTTCTGCGCCTTACAATCCACGTCTGGCTGGGTTTAGTTGACAGCTCCTTGTGCATTCACTCAGACACACCAAAAACACAGGATACTCAGCCTCACTTGCATACATCTGCATTTTGAATGGATCTTCCTGGGCTGGGAGGGTGGAGGACCTGCCTTCACACAAAGGACTGCAACACCTCCTACTGGCAATCCTGGCAGACAGGATTGAACTGAAAGGGGCCCTGGTGCACTTCTAAGACACTCTTTGAAGTCTCCCCTACTTCAAAGGCACATTTGGGTATATAAACAGGGCCTCTGTCCCTACGAACTCAGACACTTCCTGGAGAAGAAACCTGTAACCAGAACCTGCATCCTGCCAAGAAGAACTGCCTGGCTGCCCAAAGGACTCACCTGACTGCTTTCTGTGAAGGACTGCTGTCTTGCTGTTGCCCTGCTGCCTTGCTCCTCTCTGGCTGCGGTGAAGAAGTGCTCTCCAAGGGCTCAGATAGAGATTGCCTCCTGCTCCCTGAAGTCTCAGGACTAAAAAGACTTAATCTCTTCAAGAAGGACTCCTTGTGCGGCAAAAGTCAATGTACAGCCTGCCAGAAACGACGCACAGCCTTCCCCGTAGTGAACCAGACTTCGCGAAGAGCGCCAGCATAGCAACTGGAAATTAGACGCATGGCCCACTGGATTGACGCACAGCCGACCTGGAAAGACGCAACCCGACTTCCAGAGAGGAATCGACGCAGCGCCTGCCGTGGAGAGAAAATTAAACGCAATGCCCACAGGATCGACACAGCTCCTGTGACTTCATCCTGCCAGAGCAGGAAATCCATGCATCGTCCCCGGGGCGTCTGAAAACCCCACAACCCGAAGAGGATACATGACCGAGTGACAGAAATTGACACACAGTTGTCCCTGTGTGAAAACTAAACGACACATCGCCGTGTGCGGCCTGAGAAATCGGTGCACACTCCTTTGTTTCTACGCATCTCCTCCTCGGCGGTTCTTTGTAGAGATTTTTCACACGAACCAGGTACTTTGTGCTTGAAAGAGACTATGGGGGTCATTCTAACTTTGGCGAGCGGAACCCCGTCGAAAGATCGCACCGCGGTCAAAAGACCGCAGGGGTCATTTCGACTTTCCCGCTGGGCCGGCGGGCGACCGCCAAAAGGGCGCCCGCCGGCCCAGCGGGAAAGACCCTGCAACAATGAAGCCGGCTCCGAATGGAGCCGGCGGAGTTGCAGGGGTGCGAAGGGTGCAGCCTGCGGCGGTACACCACTATGGGTATTATGAGCCACACAGAGAAGTCCGCCACTATACAGACACAAACACAAGTCGCCCAGCACAAAGGTCAGTGATAAACTGGTGATACCAAAACCCACACCGTTACGCCAACAGAAATATGCCCACAGCATCATGACCCACGTATCACTGCGGCGAACATTCAACCGCGGTAAACCATTGGTGGTACAAACCACTGCGCTAAAAATACACATATACTAACAAGACAGCTCGGTCCAGCCCCTAGGTCTTTCATGCCCAGTAGCACTGAGGTGGTGGTTCCCTCGTTCAGTTTGTGACACCCTTCACACTCTTGTGGCACTTAGGTACCTACCACTGTGGAGGAATAGGAGGAAGAGGCAAGCCCCTGTGTACAGACCCACTGTGGACTTGGCTACACTGGAGGAGAGGCATATAATACTGACCTATAGACTGGACAGGGCCACAATCACAGAGCTGTATACTCAATTGGAGCCTGATCTGCTATCAGCTATCCGTCATCCGACTGGGATCCTCCTCTTGTGCAAGTTCTATCAGTGCTCCATTTCCTGGCAATTGGTTCTTTCTAAGTGACAGTGGGCTTGACAGCATGAATATCACAGCCAATGTTCTCAATCGTGCTGGCAAGGGTTTTGTCTGCCCTGCTCAAACACATGTGCAGCTACATCGCTTTCCCCCAAGTGGAAGATTTAGCCACTGTGAAGGCTAGATTCTATGGAATGGGACATATTCCCAATATTATTTGGGCAATTGAAAGAACACATATTGCATTCCTCCTCCTCCCCTAGCACAATGAACAGATGTTCAGGAATAGGAAGAGTTTCCACTCACTCAATGTGCAAATGGTGTGCCTCATTGACCAGTACATCTCCCACATCACTGCCAAGTATTCTGGGTCGGTGCATGATGCCTTCATCCTGAGGAATAGCAGCATCGCAAATGTGATGGCACAGTCACAGAGGTGCAGGATGTGGCTGATAGGTGAGCCTGAGCCCCACCCAAGATATGTCAGTGTATGCCTTCTGGAGTAATTCCCTGTACCATAGTGTAAGGCTGATGTTTGTCCCTCAATTCTTGCAGGTGACTCCGGCTACCCAAACCTGTCATGGCTCCTGACCCATGTGAGAAATGCTAGGACAGGGGCTGAGAATCGGTATAATGATACACATGGGTGAACCAGGCAAATCATAGAAAGTACCTTTGGCCTCCTGAAGGCCAGGTTCAGATGCCTCCATCTGACAGGTGGATCCCTGTGCTGCTTCCCTGAGAAGGTCTGCCAGATAGCTGTAGTATGCTGCATGTTGCATAACCTGGCCCTCAGACGACATGTTACTGATCTGCAGGAGGAGGAAATAGGAAATGCCCCTGTGGCAGCAGTGGACCCTGAAGACAGTGAGGTAGAGGATGAGGATGTGGACAACAGAACATCAGTAATATGGCAGTACTTCCAATGACACACAGGTGAGACAGTGGAACTGAACGTTCCTCTAATTATATATGTTTTCAGTGTGGCTGTAGCAGGATGGCAGTCACTTCCTTTGCATCTCAATTTACAGATGTTGGTGTTATTACAACTGTGTACTGGTGTGATGACTACAGACTGCTACAGGTCATTATTTGTATGCTATCACAAAGTTCAGGTCAACTGCACAAGATATAACTGTGAATATGATTGCACATTTTCATCACTTAAAGCACTATCACTCAAGTTGTGTTCAAGGGTGTTTATTGTGGTGAAATATATTGAAGGAATAGTGCAATGGAATGGGGTGATGGTAGAGGAAAGTCCAGGGTATTGGTACAGTCTGTTTGCAGCACAGGTCCAGTGTCCAAGGGGCCAAAGGAAGGGAAGAAATGGCAGTTCAAAGTGGACAAGGTGACAGAGTGGAACACAAGAGGGACATTCAGGAGGGGCTCATTTCCTGGTGGTGGTCTTGGCAAATGTCTCTGGCATCTGTCTGTGTCGCAGGGACTGTTTGGGGGTGGTTCACCTTCTGCAGGTGGAGGGGTGCTGGTGGCCTGTGGGTCCTGGGGCAGGGCCTCCTGTCCACTAGCTGCAGCAGATGTGGTGAGCTGTTCAGTTGACTAGCTAGTGGAAGGGGCCCGCTGGTGTGCTGTATATTTCCTCATGATGTTGGCCATATCAGCCAGCACCCCTGCTATGAAGACCATGGTGGTGTTGAGGGCCTGCAAAACTTTCCTGATCCACTGATGGTGTACCTCCTGCAGCCGCTGGTTCTCCTGCATGTTATTAAGAATCTCGCCCATCTTGTCCTGGGATTATTGGTAAGCCCCCAGGACATTAGTGACTGCCTCCTGGACAGTCGGTTCCCTGGGCCTGTCCTGCCCCTGGCACACAGCTGTCCTCTGGGTGTCCCTGTCCCCCTGTGCCCGTGTCCCCTGAACGGTGTGCCCACTGTCACTGACCCCAGGACCCTGATTGTCTTGGCTGTGAGGTGTGGACTGGGGTCCCTGTATAGGTGGGCAAACGTCTGATTGAAGTGTCCTGGGGACAGTGGGTGCTGTGGTATTGGATACTAAGGGGGAAGGCTCTGTGGTGGACTGGGAGTAGGCTGGTGTGGCCGACTGACCAGTGGTCCCTGATGGGCCAGGCTGGTCATCCAGATCCAGAAGTCCAGAATTACTGTCAATACTGGGGGCATCTTCAATTGGGGGATTGGATAGTTGTGGCACCTCTTTGCCACTGGGATTGGCTGGGGCACCTGTGGGGATGTAAGTGATATATTATGCTTCATGTCTGTGACATATTCTACATCCATAGCTTCCACTATATCATTGCTGTTGCCCTGCCACCTTTGTTTTGGTAGTGGGTGTACATGCAGGGCAGGGAGGGCTGTACATTCATAGGTATGGCATGCAGGGCTTGGCATTGGGGTTAGTCATATGTGTAGGTGCACTGTGTGGGCGGGGGTGAAGGGATGGGAGTCAGGGTGAGGGGTGAAATGGCAAGAAGGTATGGGGTGATAAGTAGTAAATGTTGACTCACCAGTGTCCAGTCATCTGACTACTCCAGTGGGTCCCTCAGGATGCAGGATTGCCATGACTTGCTCCACCCATGCTGTCAGCTATGGGGGAAGGGGTGGGGGTCCACCCCCAGTTATGTGGATGGCGAGCTGGTGCCTTGCTGCCACGGAAAGTGCCTTCCCCGTAGGCCGTTCCACCCCTTCCATCGCTTGTTCTTGGATGCTGTCCCACGGCGTTCACCCAGTCCACGATTCTCCGCCATAGCGCCATCTTCCTTGCATTGGATATTTGCTGTACCTGTGCTCCAAAGAGTTGTGGCTCTATCAATGTGTTGTGCAGAGGGTGTTGCGTAATGTGGTGGGGTGTGGGATGTGGAGTGCGTGACGGATGTATGGGTGGTTGTGGTGTGTGTGTATGTAGATGCCTCTGTGCTTTGCGTGGCTAGCTATTGCAGTCTTTTCATGTTGGCAAGGGTTGTGTGTAATGTGAGTGTGTGTTTTATAGTGCTGTGGGTGGGTGTGGTATGTGTTTCAGTGTCAAAAGTAAAAGTGTGATTTTAGTTTTGGCCAATGTTGAGTTGTTTTATATTTGGGTGGCCAATCTGGCTGTGCCGATGTGTACCGCTAATGGTTTTCCACCATTGAATGTCCGCTGTGGTGATTCGTGGGTCCTAATGTGATGGGTGTTGTTTTGTTGGCATAATGGTATGGGTGTTTGTGGCAGTATTCTGTCGGTTTAGTGTGTGTTTGTCTTAATATGGCAAGCAGATGTTCCCCCCGCGATGGTATGTTGGTTGCCGTCACCGCAGGGCTAAGCAGCATTTAACACAAATGTCATATTGACCACCAAAGTCTTTTTGGCCAGGAGACTCCAGAAAACAGGAGGCAAGCTCAATTGAAGCCCTTGGAGAGGACGTCTCAGCAAAGTCAGAGGGCAGCAATGCAGCAGGCCAACAGCAGAGAGGCAGTCCTTCTCTGCAAAGCAGTCCAGATTAGTCCTTTGTGCAGCCAGGCAGTTTCTCTTCACAGGTTGCAGATTCAGGTCCAGAAGTGTTTGAGCTGGTGGGGTGAGAGACCCAGTTTATATACCCAAAAATACCTTTGAAGTAGGAGAGTCTTCAAACAGTGGTTTTGAAATGCACATGGTCCCCTTTCAGTACAGGTCTGTCTGCCAGGGTCCCAGTAGGGGGTCTGGCAGTCCATTGTGTGAGGGCAGGCCACTGGCCTTTGAAATGTAAGTATCAGGCCCTTTACCCTCCCAGCCCAGGAAGACCCATTCAGTATGCAGATGAGTGCAGGTGTGACTGAGTAGCTTGTGTTTGTGGTTGTCTGGGTGAAATGCACAAGTGAGCTGTCAACCAGCCCAGCCCAGACATGGATTGGAGACAGGCATTAAGCTCCAGGTGGATTTTAAGTGCAGAGAAATGCTCACTTTCTATAAGTGGCATTTCTAAAATAGCAATATAAAATCGAACCTCACCAATATGCAGATCTTCACTTACCATTCTGGCCATACTAAATATGACCTGGTTACCCCTTTCTGATCAGAATCTACCACTCAAACAGTATTTGAAGGTAGCCTTGATGCTATCCTATGAAAGGAGCAGGCCTTACAGCAGTGGGAAATTAATTTAGGAGTTTTCTACTACCAGGACATATAAAACACACATGTAGATGTCCTGCCTTTTACCTAAGTAGCACCCTTGCCTATGGGTTACCTAGGGCCTACCTTACGGGTGACATATGTAGAAAAAGGGGAGTTTAAGGCTTGGTAAGTACGTTTAAATGCCAAGTCAAAGTGGCAGTGAAACTGCACACACAGGCCTTGCAATGGAAGGCCTGGGACATAGTTAAGGGGCTACTTATGTGGGTGGCACAACCATGCTACAGGCCCACTAGTAGTATTCAATTTACAGGCCCTGGGCACATGTAGTGCACTTTACTAGGGACTTACAAAATCAAATATGCCAATTGGGAATGAACCAATGTTGTCATGTTTAAGGGAGAGAGCATATGCACTTTAGCACTGGTTAGCTGTGGTACAGTGCGTAGAGCCCTAAAACCAGCAAAAACAGTATCAGAAAAGTGGAGAGAGGGAGGCAGGCAAAATGTTGGGGGATGACCACCCTAAGGCTGCCAGGTCTAACAGCGAGGCAAGGAGTGGTTTACAAAAAGTTAAAATATAGAAGAGCTCACTATAGGTGAAAAACTGAAAGATAATTCTGATACAGGCCTGCCTACCTCGCTCACCCTACTCTCTCAGCCAATTCCAGGAACAAGGAGGAAGAGGAGGAGGAAGACCAGAAGGATGCCATTTTACATTATTTAAAGCATGTCTTGGGAGTGTGAGCAAGCTGCAAAAAAACACTTCACTCACTGGCACCACCAACTTCTCTCACTAGCACCCGGAACGTCACCCAGTGGCTCACCTACTGACTGCCTGAAGAATTCCTAAAGTAAAAATGCAGCAAGTGAGCCGGCCTCTCTCAAAGGAGGGTTTCGGGAGGGAGGCAGCACTTGATGTAATTAAGTTAAGAATGTGGCCTATATCAAAACCTCTTCTGTACATGGATTGATTGACTGTAATGATTCCCTAGGTATAATAACAAAATAGGCTACATGTAGTGGGTATATGGAAACTAACTAGTCTCTTGGTTCACTGGTATTATCATTATTAGGGCAGGAAGCTCATGCATGTTTTTTAAACTACTACTTCTGGATAAATGGTACTCAACTGATTAAAATAATTAAATGTAGTGAAGAGAAAATAATCAACATATTTAAGAAATACACCTTTTTGAATTTCTTATAACCTTTATCATAGGGCCAACCAGACCCTTGACTGGGCTCTAACCATTACTTCACTGGCTCCCCGTCTATAAGCAGTGCAGCTACAGAACAATTACTTTGAATTAGAGGAAAAGGAAAGAAAGGTAAATGTTTTCAATTGGTATTGCTTTGTAAATAAACAAACACTGCTAATTTGTTTATAGAACTGTACCATTACAGAGCATTTACTTATCATTCCTGTTGTACTAATGCAAAGAAAGTTCTCTGAAGCAGTACTGTTCTGTAAATAAATCAACAATGTTGATGACTTTGCACATAATGCTACTACTCTTTATAAATGTGTGCTCACAATTGTTACCCACAATGGTGTTTTTCAAAATATAGGTGAGTCTTCCCTCACCTGACAGACCACCATCCTTCCAGTAAGGCAACCGCCATGGAAATATTCTTTTCCTTGGGGGTCTGATGGCAACAAGCAAGGTGAGTACCACAAGCATTTTTGCAACAGGCAGGTATGCACAGGAAAATGCTAAGTACAGCACTTCATTAGAGCATTCACTGTTTGTCAGGCTTTGATCTTCACAGCCTAATCCAGGGATAGACCTTAGGTGGGGTTGCATGTCTGTGCCTGCTGAAAGTAAAACTTTCAGTTCAATGTGGCAGCAAATGCACATTGTAACATATAAGCTGAATATAGCATGCTGTGTTCAGAGCCAGGAGGCAATGAAACCATAAACACCTCAGGGAAGCAATCATTTTGGTTTTTTTCATAGCAGATATAACTGTAATTGTGATGGGGCCTGGCTCTTATGGGAAAATAGCAGGTGCAGTCCTTCCTCTGTTCTTCCATTGGTGTGGAGTGTTCTGATGAAGGGTTGTATGTTGGAACCACGCAGGCATTTGCCACTCCTAAACAATGCGGTTTGAACTACGAATGCATCTTTACAATGCATTCCTTTACCACGCAATTTGTTACAATGACTTACCTTAGGGAAAGTGCTGGACTTTGAAAATTATAAAATTATATAATTTACTATTCCAACAATAGGGAAAGTTCAACAACGCGTTCCTTAAGGCCAGTCGTTATGACTTGTGTGGTAAAGGAATGTGTTGGTAAGATGCATTTGTGTTCAGACCATATTGTTTAAGCACAGCGTGGTTTGAGCTGTAATGCAAAGGCTGTTTCCCCTGATTAGGGTGCCAGAGGATGTCACATTAATGCCCGCACTAGCTTCTGGGACGGTGTGACTCCTGGCCTCTCTCTAACCAATACAGAAACATTTCCCACGGGTAACCACACCCACTTTTGCAGCAGTTCCTATGTTCCCTGCTGCAAAATTCCCACAGTACTTTCTGCCACTGAAATCCAAAATTGTGAAACCCTTCTTCATTTGTTCAGAGCCTTTGTGCCCACCCCAGAGGTGTGACCTAGGAAATGAGTAACTAGAACTACTCCTCTGCTTTTACTTCAAACCAGTTCTGGAGGCAGCTCCCTTCCCTCTGGGACTGGAGCCTGCCTGACTGGGTGAGCAAAGAACAGGCCTGTGCAGATGTCCTCTCACAGCCACCTGTGACAGAGGAGGCCCCTCTGAAGTTAATCATGTTCCTGGGCACTGTCCAAAAGATCATCCTCCTAGAGAAACTAGAGGAACACCTCTCCATGTCCAGGCCTTTGTCTCTACTCTGAGAGGAGTTTTCACACCTCATCCAATGGTTGAGTACTCGGTAGGCTGCAGCTGTAGTGCAATTTAGCCTTCAGGGGGCCTGAAGTGGGGAAAAGGTTACTAACTAAAAGTAGCTTTTCCTCAATATTTATTAAAATATCTGACATCACCAATGAATTTTGCTTTTAATAAATATTACAAAGAGTCCAAGAATTACAAGAATTACATTTCTAAGTGTTTCATAGCCACTGATAGCCAGCCCAGTGTTTCTCTGTGGAACAGTCAGACTTGCTACAGTGAAAATAGCATGTAGGTGCTAGTCAATGTAAGGACATGTTAACTTTAAATTTCTGCATAATCTCCTTTTAAATATCATGCACCGTGCTTTGTGGGCTAAATAGCTGACCTGTTAATATTGAAAATTAAGGTTTTCTCTTGTTAGTAAGTGTTCCTTTTGACACGTCAATAGCAGTTTTAAACTGCAGCTTCCAGGCTGCTGCGGCAGGCGTGGAGCTATACGTTTCGATGATGTAGGTGTACTTTGGATACCATATACCATGGACCTGTAGGAAAATTAAATATGCCAATTAGATGTTAGTCAGTTCAAATGTGTTTAGGGATTAGAGCACTTGCACTAGGGTCTTGTTAGCAGGATCCCAGTGCACAGAGTGAAAAAAAACAAAAACAGTAACATTAGTACACAAAAAAGGGATGCTTACACAAGAAGGTTTTGACCGAGAAACATTCTGATTGATTGGATTTGAATTTCAAATCTTTTCTAAAATGTCCAGGAGAGGATAACCATGCAGCAGTTTCCCAATTTCCTTGCTCCGAGGATTATTTAATTCTTTATACTCTTTGTTGTATTTATATTTATTGTGATATCCATTAGCATAGAGGAATCTAAGATCATGTGTTCTGGGCTCTGGGTGGTAGTCTCTGAGGCAGTATTATTGACTTTATTGAAACTAGTCTTTTTAGAAACTTGGTTTCGCTTACAGCATGGTGAGGAGAGTGTTTGGGATTGTATCTAACAAAATTAGAAAAGTATCCTCATTACAGTCTTTTCAGCGAGATTTAAAAATGACATGATGGTGGAACATATGCCCTTCTTGCTAACTTGTTATTCCTGGGGAGTCTTGCAGCTTAAGATGGCTTCTAGGCTGACCAGGAGTACTGCATTGTACACTGAATCTTGGTCTGTCAGCGAGTTGGCTATTGCACCTTCTTCACTTCCTACAGTGACGTGTCACAGATGTGACATGTCTAGAATTATGGATTTCACTTCACGCTGTTAAGAAAGAGTCCACACAAAGACAACGTTGTACTCGTTCATCGCTTACAAAGCATGGATGCAAAATCTGTGGTAAACAGGCAACCAAAGCAGCTCATTGAACCTCCTCTCCCAATGATCTTTATGTCAGTGAATCAGAAGGTGGGTGCAGGTAAGGGGTTAACCATAGGAGGTGATCTGGAGTCAACATATGAGATGGAGTCCCAGCATAGGCATCACCTCTAGGGCTGGGCATAACTTGCATAAATCTGTATAGTGTAATTACTTAGAATTAAGTGCAAAGAGTGATTCTGGGTTTAGGGGTATTTCATAATGCAAAAATGCCCCCACACATCCAAATAGATGTGAAGATGCAGGTATCTCCTAAGAATAGTGCTAACTGCAACAGAAATATCGAGTGTGAGTAGGTGGTAATTGTGTTCCATGGGTAGTAGTTTCCCCCAAGTTACTACCAGCATTTAGCACTATTTTCTTAGCAAAAAATGCACCTGTGCATTTAAAATGAACAAAGAAATAATGCCTTTTGCACTTAGAAACAGTGCTAAATACAGCAGAACATAAATAGCAAGCGTGAGCACCCACTCGCTAAATGTGTTCTCACAGCAGGATTCTCCCCCTCCCCTAAGTTAATCTTAATTACATCAGAAGGAGTGATCACATTAGTAACAGTAATTCCTCCCTCCCAAAATGGTGTCCGCCTGTCCTGTGTGGATGGACATGTGGAAATGAGGTAATGCCGCTGACGTTGTGCGCCGTTGCGGGAGGCGGTCGAGTACCACCGTGCAGCTCCTTATTTGTTGTCATTGGGCCCTATGGGTTTCAGTGGCCAATGGTGATGTACGCCGTCAGTGACGGAACGCACCGCCGTGGATGTGAATGCCATTTTCTATCTGTTCACTCACTTGCTACAAGACCTTCAACAGGAGAGGACCTACACTGCAAGTGCTGCTTGACCTGTGTCTGGAACCGACCATGGCTCATGTCACTGGAGAAAGGGCCCCTCCCTTCACCGCTGCGGAGTTGGAGAGACTGGTGGGTGGGGTCCTACCCCAGTACCGAATCCTGTATGGGCCTCCAGACCAACAGGTGAGTGCACTGTGAGCACGATGCAAGGGGCATGGATGCATGGAGTGCTGTGTGTGAGGGCCTTGTGTAGGGGAGTGGTTGGTGGAAGGTTTCTGGGCAGCGGGATGCATGTATGGTGGGCAATGTCTGTGCGTAAGGGGATGTGAGGGCTATGGTGGGCCATGAGTGTAACAGGCTGGATGGTATGACTGATACCTTTTTCTATGTTTCTTTTCCTGCAGGTCAGCGCCCATCAGGAAAAGGGTATATGTTGTGCCATCGCCAAGGACGTGCGGACTCTGGGGCTCTACGGCAGGCGGAGCACCCACTGTCACAAACGGAGGGAGGACCTGAGATGCTGGGCAAGGAAGACGGCAGAGGCCCAGCTGGGGGTGGCCTCCCAACGAGGAAGGGGTGCCTGTAGAACCCTGACCCCCCTGATGGACCGCATACTGGTGGTGGCAAATCCGGAGCTAGATGGGGGCTTGGGGCATCACAGCATCCTCAAGGGGGTGAGTACAGTTTCCTAATATAGTACTTGCGCGTGGTAGGGTGGTCTCCGGGTGGGGGATGTGGGCCTGTGGGTGTCCCTAGGCCAGGCCGGGCATTGCAGGGTAGGTCCCATGTTGGACAGGGGCTGATGAACACCACCTCCGACCAAGCTAGCAGGCATCCACTGCTAGGAAGGGGTCTGTGGGTGTTAGGTATGCTGCTATTGACATTAGGTATTCCTGTCCATGGCCTGGTGACTAGCATGGTGACTGGTATTGCTTTGCCTAGTACGTGGGGCTGTTCCCTGTGTGTGTGTGTGTGTCGTGTATGCCAACTGTGGAGTTTGAGGCGCCATTAACCAAGTGCATTCTTCGTCTCTTTCCTCCCTTTTTGTTTTGTCACCCTGTCTTCATGTGCATTAGCATCATCTGGCAGAGGAGCAGTGGCACCGGCGATGGAGGGAGCTGCATCCCACAGGGCCCAGGAGGCCGAATCCACAGACAGTGAGGGTACCAGTGGGACGGAGGGCGAGGGGAGCATCACGTCAGAGACAGGAGGGGATAGTTCGGACAGTGATACCTCCTCTGATGGAAGCTCCCTGCTGGTGGCGGACACCTCTGTGCCCACCCCAACTACAGCTGTAGCCGCCACTCCGTACCAGCACTGACCTCCCAGCAGCCCCTCAGCGTGTTTCCCGTGCCCGCTCACCCAGGAGGGTGGGCATCTCCTTCGCCCCAGGCATCTCAGGCCCTGCCCCAGTTAGCCCTGCTGCCCTAAGGGAGGAGGCTATTGAACTCCTGTGATCCATCTCTGTTGGGCAGTCAACCATTGTGAATGTCATCCAGCCCATTTGCAACAAACAAATGCATTCCTGGAGGGCATTCACTTTGGCATGGCGGCCCAACAGAGATCAATCCAGGCTCTGGCCTCCTCCTGATGGCAGTCATTGTCCCTGTCTATAGCCTCCTCCCTCCAACTTCCTCTACCCAATCCCATTCCCCTGAACCTCAACCTATCCCAAGCACACATTCAGACCAACATACACCCATGACAATACACAGGAGTGGCTCAGGCAAACACAAGCACCACAGATCATCCCACAGGCACTCACACAAACACCATCCAGATGCAGACATACCAACATCCACTGCCTCTACTGTGTCCCCCGCCTCCTCGTCATCCACCACCCTCCCAGTAGCATATCCACTCACACCTGCATGCACTACATCCTCATCCACTACCCCATCACCATCCCGCCTGTAACTACACACCCCTCACTGGCAGTCACCACCTCCCATATCCATGCACACGTCCCCTGTGTCCTCTCCCACTGTGTCCGTGCCCCCTCCTCCCAAAGTACACAAACGCAAGCACTCAGACACCCAACAGCCACCCCACTCACATCAGCATAAAGCCCATGCAACTGCACCCAAACACAGCAGACAGACACCTCCTACAACCACTCCCTCTTCCTCCACTCCCAAACCTTCACCCTCTTCCTGCCCCAGTGTCCCTAAGAAACCTTTCCTCTTCCTCTTCCCTACCCCTCCTCTCCCATCCTTCACGTTGGGCCAGGGTGGTCAGAACCCAGACGAGCACCTCAGCTACCCAGACCACGGCCACAGTAGTGTCGGTAGCTACTGCAAGTGGGAGAGGCTCCAGGGAACCAACCATCAGCACTGACAGTGTGCCTGCACCAGCTGCCAAAGGGAAGGGCAATCAGGCACCACCAGCTTCCAAGTGGAAAGGGCATGGAGGCACCACCAGCTGCCAAGGGGAAGGGCGAGGAGGCACCACCAGCTGCCAAGGGATAGGGCAAGGAGTCACCACCAGCTGCCAAGGGGAAGGGCAAGGAAGCACCACCAGCTGCCAAAGGGAATGGCAAGGAGGCACCACCAGCTGCCATGGGAAAGGGCAAGGTGACTGCACCTGCAAGCAGGTAGGACAGGAGGCCTGGTGCTGGGACTGATTCTGAGCCCCCACCACCAACCATGGCAATTCAGCTGTCCAAGGCTGCAGGGGACGGGCTGGAGCCTTCCCCCACCACTGGCATCCCCGCCACCAGCACCACCACCAGCACCACTGGCAGCAGTAGCAGCCCTAGTGGGCAGCCGTCTGAGGCTGCAGGGGAAGGGCTGGAGCCTCCCCCACCACTGCCAGCACCGCCACCTGCACCGCCACTGCCACCACTGAGCAGCCGTCACCGCCAGCGGGCAGTGTGTAGTCCTGCCTCCATGGTCTGTAGTGCATCCTAGCCTCTGCAAATCCTGTAGGTGTGACAACCAGGTGAGAGACTGTGACCTTGCACTCCCCAAGTGCTGCCTCACAGGGCAGAAGGCCCCCTCCAGAACCAGTGGAAGGAACCATCCACTCACCCAGACCTTGCCAGGATGAAGCACATAGGGCACAAAGGCCCCCTCCAGAACCAGTGGAAGAAGCCATCCACTCACCCCCTCCTTGCCAGGATGAAGCACACAGGGCACAAGGCCCCCTCCAGAACCAGTGGAAGAAGCCATCCACTCACCCCCTACTTGCCAGGATGAAGCACACAGGGCACAAGGCCCCCTCCAGAACCAGAGGAGAAGCCATCCACTCATGAGCAGTAGATTAAAGGAAGGTGTGTAAATCTTTGTCAATGTTGATCCCCTCCTCCACAGCTCTGAGTTTAATAATCCAGCTGCTCTCAAGCTGTCTCAAAATTCGGGTTCTGTTACCACCTCTGGGTGGTGTGTTGACCACATCAATGCCATGTATGCTAATGCCTAAAACCTCTCGCTGTCCATGCATAGTGTTAAAGTGAACCGCAAAGGGGTAGTTAACATTACTGTTGCGGATAGCTCTAATATGTTCTTGTAGTCTCTCTTTGAGTGGTCGAATGGTGCTGCCCACATAAATAAGGTTGCAAATGCAGATGAAACAGTAAACCACATATTTGGTGTTACAATTGATGAACTTATTAATCCTATATGTGACTGGCGTGTTGTATTGGAATTTCATCAATTTGTCTTTAATGTAACAACACATATTGCAATTTCCACATTTGTAGGACCCATGTGGTGCTGAGGGTAGACAAGTCTCTTTCAAGTCAGGTGGTAGGAAACTATGACACAGAAAGTGACGTAGGGCAGGTCCCCTACTACTGGTGACAGTTGGTTTGGGCGGGAGATTTTTCTTAAGGTGCCCATCAGCTAGTACGAATGACCAGTGTTTCTTGAGAATTTTGAATATATTAGCGCTTAGTGCGTTGTAAGGGGCAATAAAAGAGAGAGGTCTCGATGTATCATTCCTCTTGGTGGAAAAAATCAGTAGATCGGACCTTTTAACATGGTTGATTCTATTATTGGCTCGTATCAACGTGTTGTGCGAGTAACCCCTCCGAATGAAACGTGTGTTCATAGATTTTAGCTCTTCCTGAAACACCATGTCTTCACTGCAGTTTCTCCTAGTAAGCTCCCCATAGGGTATAGCGTTGATTTGTGCAGCAGGATGTGAGCTTTTGGCGTGTAGGATGGAGTTACATGCTGTAGGTTTTCTGTAAAGTTTGGAACAGATTTTATCATCCTTAATGTTTAAGGTGAGATCCAAGAAATTAACATGTGATGTACTGTGTTTGCCGGAGAAGGTGACATTGAAGGTGTTATTGTTCAGATGATGTAAAAAGAGCTCAAATGAGTCAAGGCTACCAGACCAAAAAAGGAGGACATCGTGATTTCGTGATTTTCCAGTCATGTTTACTCACCCGTTTGCGACTATTCATTGTCACACGGGGCACTGGTGATTCAAACTCTTTCACTCGTATTAAGTATGTTCATCACTCTCATACTGTTCACTCTCCTTTTAATATGATTCTTCAGCTCTCGTACACATCCCACTAAGTATGTTAGGATTTAGTGATTTTCCAGTCATGTTCACTCACCTGTATGTGACTATTCTTTGTCACACGGGGCACTGGTGATTGGGCCGTTTTCATTTCCCTCGTCGTTGGGATATTTTACTTGATGTCGGTCATCTCGGTGTTTGCATTCCATTTCATGCATTGGTATTTATGTTCATCTATTTCACAGCCTTGACAAAGTCTTGAAGACGAAACACGTGTCAGCTGTTTTGCTGTTTTAGACTTGTATCATTTGGTCATCTAACTGGAAGTATGACCTTTTGCTTTCACCAACAATAAATATCCTGTGTCACCTGCTTTCCTGGACTAGCACTAAATCTTTGAATCACCACTTGGATATACTACATGAATACTATACTTTGGGTGTGTGCTGGCCTTTGTGTTCTTATGATTTAGGTCTCCACTCACTGTTTCAGTGTGTGAGCCCTTTCTACACCTGAGGTGGCAGGTGTTTGGCTAGCGTGGCACCCACTACTAGCATTTGCACAAGAAAAGGACTACTACTGATGGACATTTGTTAAAACATTTGTTGATGTGCAAGCACCTTCGGCATTCTCCACCTGTTTTCGCTTTCATTTCATTCATCCAGAAGATGGTACAACACCACTTGTCCTGGAGGGGGCTACATGCCCTGTGTGATATCCTGGGGAGTGCAAGGCCACAGTCTCTCAAGTTGATGGTTTGCCCACTGCTTGGTCCTGGGGAGTGCAAAGCCACAGTCTCTCAAGTGGGTGGGTTGCCCACTGCTTGGTCCTGGGGAGTGCAAAGCCACAGTCTCTCAAGTGGTTGGTTTGCCCACTGCTTGGTCCTCGGGAGTGCAAAGCCACAGTCTCTCAAGTGGGTGATTTGCCCACTGCTTGGTCCTGGGGAGTGCAAGGCCACAGCCTCTCAAGTGGGTGGTTTGCCCACTGCTTGGTCCTGGGGAGAGCAAAACCACAGTCTCTCAAGTGGGTGGTTTGCCCACTGCTTGGTCCTGGGGAGTGCAAAGCCACAGTCTCTCAAGTGGGTGGCTTCTCCACTGGTTCTGGAGGGGGCCTTGTGCCCTGTGTACTTCATCCTGGCAAGGAGGGGTTGAGTGGATGGCTTCTTCCACTGGTTCTGGAGGGAGCTTGTGCCCTGTGTGCTTCATCCTGGCAAAGAGGATATTCTTTCACGCTGTGCATAAGGAGATAACTTTGATCTTCGCGCAGCCATTTCTCTTCGTTCTTTGACTTTATACCATTTCCACGCTGTGTTAATTTGCCAAATTAGTCCACCACCCCTTACTATTTTTATATTATGTCATCTTACATGTTAGTCTATCTTGTTACAACCCAGTTTTTCTTGCCTTATAACTTTGCAGTCCACAGTCTTAGCATCCATATACCCTAACTAAGGATGTTAGGACTCAGTTTACAGCTTTTTGGCTTAACTTATCTGTTTTAACGTTACTTACCATGATGTTTACAGCACCAGCTTTATATTTATATATTTTTATAGTTTCGCCCATTTTTTCCACATTAGGCTTATCATAGCCCTTGTTGCTACCTGTACTGCATTTGATTGGCTCATCTTGAGCGACACTTCTGCTTCACATCTTTTATATGAACCTTCGGGACTCATCCACATGTGTCCACATAGATAAAGGTATTTGACCTTTTATTTTCTCTTTTGCTTGTACTCACCTACCCATGCACCTTCTCTCTGGCGCATACTATTTTTATTATTAAGACTCTCCCTTTGGGGCATTATCCGGCCATTTTCACTTTATTTCACTTTAATGTATAATATCCAATGAAAGTTGGTTGCACTTCTCTATTCCAGTTCTCTGCACAAATATGGCATGGTGCACGTAATGTGAAGGTTGGCCGTCTCAGGAGTAATCAGTAGTCCAACACCACTGGGTGTTGGGCCTTTCAAACTCTTTCACTCGTATTAAGTATGTTCATCACTCTCATACTGTTCACTCTCCTTTTAATATGATTCTTCAGCTCTCGTACACATCCCACTAAGTATGTTAGGATTTAGTGATTTTCCAGTCATGTTCACTCACCTGTATGTGACTATTCTTTGTCACACGGGGCACTGGTGATTGGGCCGTTTTCATTTCCGTCGTCGTTGGGATATTTTACTTGATGTCGGTCATCTCAGTGTTTGCATTCCATTTCATGCATTGGTATTTATGTTCATCTATTTCACAGCCTGGACAAAGTCTTGAAGACGAAACACGTGTCGGCTGTTTTGCTGTTTTGGACTTGTATCATTTGGTCATCTAACTGGAAGTATGACCTTCTGCTTTCACCGACAATAAATATCCTGTGTCACCTGCTTACCTGGACTACCACTCAATCTTTGAATCACCACTTGGATATAATACATGAATACTATACTTTGGGTGTGCCCTGGCCTTTGTGTTCTTATCTTCTGGATGAGGTGCCCCCCCTTGCCCGTCCCCCTGAGGTGCCTGTGTATTTTTGACCTGATGCCCCTGCAGTGTTCTCTCCGTGTTGTTGCAGGAGTCAAGTGGGGCCTTGGCCTATGTGATGTGGCTCACGGCGGCAGTACTCACCATGGTCGTCTTGGCCGGCGTTGCTGTTCGTAATGCATGAGGAGGTATACAAGCATGGGAAGATGTGCAACTCGGGCTCCATGGCGTCATGGTTCTTCCTTGAGTCTCCAGAGGTGAGTCCCTCGCCTTCTGTGTACTGTTCCTGCCGTGCTTTTGATGTCGTTCGTACCGCCCCAGAAAAGGTGGCGGATAGGCCTGTTGTAATAGTGCATGAGGTACATTGTCTTCCGCCTGGCTGTTGGCGGTTACCGCCGCAGTTTTTGTTGCTACTGCCGCGGCGGTCGGTGTGTTAAAGTGGCTGTCTGTGTGGGCGGTTTCCACCGTGGTCATGATTCCATTTTCTTTACCGCCGGCCAGTTGGCGGTATTACCGTCGCTTTATCACCAATCGCCAGGGTTGTAATTAGGGCCATAGTTCTTAAGACCCTTCTCAATCTCTGCAGGCTGGCCCCAACATAGCCTCTGTCACTGCTTATTCTCCCTCTTTCGTCGCTTCTCAGAGCCACTTAAGTCGTGTTTTCTATTTCTCCTTCATTGTCCACACTATCGGGCACTTTGCTTATATTTGTGGCATGCTTTAAGGCAGGTTCTCAAGGCCTTATTACTGTTTTAGTGCTTTGCCTGCTGATTGTGCAGTGGCTTCACACTGTGTTCCACATACTGTTGTGCAGTTTCAATGGTTGCCTGGTACTATTGGTGCTTGTCATCGCTCTGCCTTTCTTTTACTGATTCCCCATTTCTGTTTGAATGGCCATCGGGGCAGAGCTGCCCCACTGCTAGGGTGACACATTTCCCCATTGAAGGCCTCTGTGCGGTTCTGATGCCCCTAGAGGGTGATGTACATGGGTGATGCTCTGGGTCCTCGGCCCGTGCCTCTCTCATTTCGGGAGTGCAGCGCGCAATGTCTGGGCCTCGGAGTTGGTCGAGCCTTGTCCTGCTGCCAGAGGGTGAAGCTCAACCTAGCATTGGGATGGTTTTTCCCCTATTTACTGTTGATGCCCCACTTGGGATCTGTATTGAGGCTTTGCTTTGGATGCCCTGCAGGGTCAGTATTGGACTAGGCCTCTCAAGGCCTGTGGTTAGGACATATCCCTGGCAACTTTTACCCTCCATACCTCAGGGATGATTTGTCCTCAGGGCTGGCGCCCTCATAACCAGGTGACCGCGACCACCCACATAGTCTGCGCTCCCTCCCAGCATTGCATTTACTCACACTTGCGTGTACCATATTAGGGCTAACCCAGCCCTCCTGCATTCAGGCCTAGGCCTACCTGTACTGTGCCTAGATGCCTGTGTTACGTGGCAAACGTGCAGTGCTCTCTTTTTGGCTGCTCAGTAGGTCTTGGTGGAGTTTGTGGAGTTCCACTATTCGGAACTCGGCAATGTGACCTAAAGACTCGGCCGTGCTGCGTGGAGTTCTGCAAGTGGCAGAGTGCGTTGTCCTTCCGTTCGCACTGATTTTTAGCACTGGGTGTTTGTCCCAGGCTGTAAAATCAGCGAGAATGACACAATGTGCAGCGCAAGAGGGCGCTGCTTCTTTTTTGCCGCTCAAGTAGATTTTCTACTCAAGCAGCAGCTTCCTCACCGTGAAGGAAAGATTTCTTAACGCAAGCAGAAGTGACAATCCATGAATGCCCTCATTGAGAAATCTCACCAGGAGGTAGTCTGGAGTAAGATTTTCCTCGCTTGCGGTCACCAACTTTACATTGGTGAGCGAGTACAAGGAAAAAACTCAGCTCTACGGAGTTTTTCACAACTCCGCGCTCTAAGCGGAGAGCAAAGTGGGAAAAACTCTGTAAACTCTGCGTGCAAAGTGGAGTTCACCGCCCACCCCTACTGATCAGTTATGCAATCTAGCAGGCCACTTCTTAGGAAGGCAACTCATTGTCGCAGCTTAAATGGGATGTGGACTTCTACGAAGCCATGGGTTCCTCATTTACAGGGCAGTTAATGATTTAATGACCCCTATGGAGCAGCGCCACTCTGACCAAATAGCGAGGAAGTGCACGAAGATTGCTCAGAGTTGCACGGCTGTGCCAGTTAAGCCCTCAGCCTGGGCCCCTAACCCCACTAAGAAGAAGTGTGAGGGAGAGGTTGATGAAGGTGTCTTTAAGCATCTGAACTATGAATTCCTAGCCAGCACCTCCCTGCAGGAGGCCCTCTCTGGCTCTACAGAGCCCCATTACAAGCCTCCCCAATCTGTCTGACTCCCCTGATACAGACAATGAAGCAGGCCCATCCAGGCTCTGGTGCCAGGCCATCGACCCGGATCCCAAAGGTACCTCGGACATCGGACATGTTAGACCCTAATGAGATTATCCACTCTAGTTCCACAGAATGGGTCCCGGCCCGTGTTTTCTCAGGGGCCGGTCTGGGCGGTGGCCACTCAACCGCCGTGTTTCTTACTCTCAACTCTCCAGGAGACACGGCTCCAGTCGTAGACAATACCAGACCAACCCGTTCTTCTCCAATTTCTACCCCATGAGAGGACAACACTTCCGTGGAGGTTCCAGGGGACAGTCATATGGCAGTGCTGGAACCGGTAAGTATCTCTTTCAGCTACTATCAGGGTGGGGGCAGGATGGCTTTCTTTCTCCCAGCATGGGTGGCCATCACTTCGGTTGCCTGGGTCTTGCAAACTGTTCAAGGGTTCTACATCAACTTTTATGGGTCCCCCCATTGGGCTTCTTGGTCTCGCCCTATATCTTTTTCCTCCCACAATACAGCACAAGAGGGCCCAAGCCCTACTTCAGAAGGGAGCAACAAGCAGTTTGGAGGTGCCTCCCAAGGGTTTCATCAGCAATATTTTCTGGTCAGCACGGCCAATGGGGATCATCATCCTGTTATCAATCTCCGTGACTTCAATGAGGTGCTGGTGTACTTCCACTTCAAGATGTGTTACTTCTGCACCTAGATCTGAAGGATATGTGCATGACAGTGCCGGTGTTTCACCCCCATTGCCATTTTCTGCAGTCCATGTGGCACTCCCAGGCTTACAAGTTTGTCACCCTTCCTTTTGGACTCTCGTCTGCTCTATGGTGCTTCACGAAGGTCCTCAAGCCAGCAATAGAAGTCCTCCTGGCTTAGGGAATTTACCTCATAGTCTGCTTAAACAACATGTTTCTACTGGCCCAGTGCAAGGAGGCTGGTGTCTCATGTTCAAATGGCGGTCAGTCATCTGCAGAACCTGGGGTTCGCGATCAATGAGAATAAGTCTCTTCTTACCCTGTCCCAGTTCGCAACCTTTCTGGGTTTTGTCATTGATTCCAGGTCATGACCCTGAGACTCCCATCTCGTAAGATAGCGAACACCCGGCATGAACAATGCCAAATGTTGGCCAAATCTCATACTTCCCTCAGACAGATGGCCTGCTTGGTGGAACTTTTCTCTTCATCAATAAAGGCAATTTTTCTGGGCCCTCTCCATTACATTCCATTTAGGCTCTGCAGCACCTAAAAGCACACCATCTAAGGAAGGGTCTCATGTATTCCCAGTTGGTCCCTCTGTCTGGAGAGGGCAGAGAGGAGATAGAATGGTTGCTGACCCATATGGAGGTGTGGAACAGACAAGCAATCTTCGGTTCTGCTCCAGATTTGGTCATAGAACCAAATGCCAGAAGGTCAGACTGGGGTGCAAGGTGGGGGGGTTCTCCACAGGCAACAGTTGGCCACCACTCAAACAGAATTTACATATAAACTGTTTAGAACTCCTGGCACAGTCGTTTGCCGTTCGGTGTTGGACAAAAGACAGGATTCATTCCTCAGTCATCCTGAAGATGGATAATGTGTCTGGTGCGCTATATCAACCACCAGGTCTCCTGCCCTGGTAGAGATGGCAAAAGAGTTTTGTGCCTTCTGCCTGGAGAACCAAGTCTTGGTTACAACAGAATACCTCCTGGGTCAACCGAACCAGATATCAAACTGGCATTCCAGGCACCATCAGGACTCCAGCTTGTGGAAGTTGGACACTCAGGGGGTCATTCTGACCCCGGCGGGCGGCGGTCGCCGCCCGCCTGGACGGAACCGCCATTTGGCCGCCCCGCGGTCAAAAGACTGCTGGGGCCATTCTAACTTACCCCGCTGGGCCGGCGGGCGCTACCTAAGGTAGCGCCCGCTGGCCCAGCGGGAAAGGGGCCTGCAACACAGAAGCCGGCTCCGAACGGAGCCGGCGGTGTTGCAGGTGTGCGACTGGTGCAGTTACACCCGTCGTGCTTTTCACTGTCTGCTAGGCAGACAGTGAAAAGCAGACTGGGGCCCTGTTAGGGGGGCCCTGCACTGCCCATGCCAGTGGCATGGGCAGTGCAGGGGCCCCCAGGGGCCCCAGGACACCCGTTCCCGCCAGCCTGTTCCTGGCGGTAAAAACCGCCAGAAACAGGCTGGCGGGAAGGGGGTCAGAATCCCCATGGCGGCGCTGCTTGCAGCGCCGCCATGGAGGATTCGCCCAACCGGGGGAAATCCGGCGGGAAACCGCCGGACCCAGTTTTCCGACCGCAGCTTTACAGCCGCGGTCGGAATGGGCAATGAAGCACCGCCAGCCTGTTGGGGTGCTTCAGTCATCCGTGGCCCTGGCGGTCTTGGACCGCCAGGGTCAGAATGACCCCCTCAGTTCTTTCAGGACTTGCCAATAAATAGGGTCTGTTCACAATTGATCTGTTTGCATTGAACCTTAATCACCAGCTGCCTCAGTTCTTCAGTTGGAGGCCAGACCCCCAGACAGAGGCGACTGATGCGTTCCTGCAGGATTGGAGTCGGAGAATGGTTACGCGTTTCCCCCTTCTTGATGATCACCAGAGGTTTGGCTCAGTTATGCCAGCAGCAATCAGAGGTGGTCATGATAACCCCAATTTGGAGGTCTCAAGTGTGGTTTCCGGTTCTTCCAGAACTTTGCTGGGATAGTCCAATCTGACTCCCCACTTTCTTCACATTTTGAGTAATCCAGATCTTGAACCACATGTGGCAGATTACCGGGAACCTTGGATGCTCCCAGGTCTTTCGCACCATGCTGAGTTCCTCCTCTGTTTGGCCTGGGCAGAAAGTACCTCAAGGCGTTACCATTCAGCCTTGACAAGATGGGTACATTGGTGTTTGTGGCAGGGTTTGGATCCTGTTGTCGCTGACGTAGTACAGGGCTAGCTTATCGCTCCATTAACGCTTTTCAACAGCAATTTCAGTGGGTCATTCACCCGTGGATGGTGTCCCATTGGGTGAACATTCTTTTGTATGTAGGCTGTTCCAGGGCAGTCATCTCTCCCTACCACCTGAGCCACGATATGTGATGCTTTGGGACATAAACTTAGTCCTTAATATTTTTTTGTCATGGCAACCTAACTGATTTCTATCTTGAAAGGAACCCTCCACCAAGCTCGCTATGTTACTTTACTTGGTGTCATGCAGGAAATTGTCAGACGTGCGTGCCCTAGACATAACAACCCATTATAAGGTCGTTTTCACTGTCGGTAGACGTACTAAGTAAAACCCTCCTACGATCTCCTATCCAGCTTTTGCAGAGTCCCCCAAGCTCTGCGTCGTACAATGTATCATGCATCTGAACAGATGACCGAAAAGGTGTGGCCTCCTGGGGAGAGAAAACTCCTTATTGCAATAAGGAAACCGTACATGGTGGTATCATCCCCAACTATAGCCCAAAGGGACCGTTGGGTGATGCTAGAAGCTGGCATAGATACCAAAAGATTTGGGACTCATTCTACCAGAGGAGCAATGGCTTCCAAGGCATTTGGTCTGAGTGCACATTTGGAGGATCTCATGCATGCTGTGAATTGGTTGTTGCGCTCTACTTTAAAGAGATTCTATTTCAGCCTGGTTGTGGATGCAGCCCTTTTGTTTGTAAGTAAGCTTTGAACTAGCATAATCCTTGCCTCCGGTCCTGACATACAATGAAAATTTGTGTAGCTTAAGTGATGATAAGTTCCAATTCTATTAAGGATACAGAGGCAAGGATTATCCCACCCTGCGCCTCAGGAATTGAGAATACCACCCGTTCTGGAGTAAGTAATCTGGGTTTGCCTTTCTAAGCGTTGTTTCTACAGTTGTTATTGTGTCTTATTGTTGCCACTTGTTTCTAGGTGGTATTGCCCCCAGGGGGATGTTTTGCATGTCCATTGTTGATTCTCGCAGTATCTCGCTTGTACTGTTCAAGAAGTTCTGGGCTTTTTACTGACTCAACTTCTCTTTGCAGGGAATGATGGTAAGAAACAGGATACTTGAATGAAACTGAAGCATGATTCGTGTAAAGAAAGAGGGAGAATAAGCAGTGACAGGGGACTGTGTTGGGGCCTGGCTGCAGAGATTGAGAAAGGACTTATGAACTCTGTGTTTCCCTGGTGTTCATGGAAAATAGTATTTTTATTATGTTTCTATGGCTACTCTTTAATATATTTTGAAATTAAAGTGAAGAAGGAAAGCATAATCCTCACCTACTTATCCTTAACGGAATTGAAATTTAACTTCACTTAAGCTAGGCAAATTTTCATTCTGCTAGAAATTCCATTGTCAAAGTACTTCAGATGACAATGTCATGCTTTTAGAAAGGCAGCCACATCATTCTGGAACTCTCTGAAAACTAACCTTTGTAGGTAATTTCTGAAATACTCTGTGTGTAACTAAGCAGCAACTCATGTTTTACCATGGTCCACAACCATGTAATGTTACCTAGACTTCTCTATAGCATGTGATATTATGTTCATATGTAATTAAAGTTTATATTCAATGTAAAGAGAGATAATACCACAATGCTAATACCACAATGCTGCCACAAAGTTATATGAACCATTTAAATAATTAAATAAGAGTCGCTCCTTGATTTTGCACAATGGTTCTTTGGGCTACTGTTTGTTGACCAGGGTTTATTTAACCCATGGCTCCTAATACCATTTTAGGTGTTGTGCCAAAAATCATAAAGTACCAAATAATAGTGGTGATCTGTACGGGGCCGCTTTGTGAAACTTGTGGGGGACTCGAAGTCCCAGCAGGGCCCAGGACAAGGGGCGGAGCAGCACCCCCATCAGCCCGTGGAGCACTACATAAGTGCATTGGGAACCTGCAGCGCAGGACTCTTGCAGGCTGCACCCGGGGTAAGCCCTTGCCCCAGCCGTCCTTGCCCGTCAGTGGCCAGAAGAGGCTGTGTTGGGCCACCCCTCTAATACCTGGCAAAAGCAGAGTGAGTGCTAAATTTCATTCTTATTATTTTTACCAAGCCAGTGTGAGGGGGAGTTTTGACCCATACAGCTGTAACTGTTCAACCACCTGAGAAGCATCTGTGGGGTAACAGCTGTTGGATAGATCGGTGGGATGAGTAGGAAGAGGACTTTGCAGAATGGCAAACAAGATGTCAGGGGGCTCCCAAATTCAACACTAGATTCCTTTCTATCCTGAGCGGTTGGGGTAGTTGCAAAGGAGATAGACTTGGCAGAGAGACATCTTTCAATGGAAATGAGTGACTGACAATGAGTACCGCTCAATTATCAGGTTCATGAGCTTCCTGATAATGAAGAGGGTCAGCATCTGGTACAGCAGAGGGACTTGTTTAAATCCCCCCTGCTTTCAACTGGGAAAAATGCTGTGAATGCTCTTCCAAGAAATAGTAAGGGGACTTTGTCTGACTCTCCTCCCAGATGTAGTAGCCCTCCACTCAAGAGGAAAAGACCTTTGAAGAAGCCTGGGAAAAAAAAACAAAGTGGCACTGCCTGAAACACTGAGGTGCTTTGGTACCCAGGAAGGAACTCATGTCAGCCAGTGCCAAGCTCCTGGTTTTGAAAATCTACTGGAAAAATTCAAGGAACTGATTGAGGCTTGCTTGGTGCCGCTAAAGGAAAAATTGCAGGCCTTGGACGAAGCAGTCTCCCTGATGTACTCTAATGGGGGCCCGGCACAGTTCCAAAAAAGTTGGGACCTTTGGATTTTGAGCATTATGGTCCCATACTGGGAGAAGATATTTTCTGGATGAAAATCCACCATTGCAGAAAAGAGATGCGCAACAGCCCCCTCACCATGCTAACTCAGGGATTCTAACTAAGTTGGTTGTCAAAAATTCATGTAGAGTTGCAAAAGACTCTGGCAGAACTGGTTTAGGATAGAGATCCAGTGGTTCGTCTAGCGATAAAGCAGTGGTGATCCAAGAACAGAGGAGGGGTCAGAACCTGCACCCTGGAAATAGCCCCCCATTCTCCTGCCTGGAGCTTCCATCAGACTGTGCCCCCTATGTAGTAAATCTTACAACTATTCCACCTTTAGCTCCGGGGGTAAGTGAATCCACTGAGCAATTAAAGAACAAGACAGGACACTGACTGTGTAAAAATTGTGATTTCAATTGCAAGGATATCAGGGACATTTTGTTTGTCAGAAGGTTTGGGTAGGTAGACCATCTTGGAAAAGGAAAGAGAAGGGGACTGTATAATTGTGAACTGTAGATACCCAGGACTGGCCCAACATCTTCTTTTGACACAATATACAGCTCCTCATGCAAGTGGAAAGATTGGTATGGCCCCTTTGGGCTTTTTCTAAAGGCCTACTTGGTCCTTAGATGGGTTTCGAGCTAGGGGTCCCACTAAATTGAAGGAGGGACAGCAAAACACCTTGAAGGGAGAACAGATTTACTGTGCTTTCTGATTTGGAAGAAAATTATTAACGGTGTGTACAGGTGTTTCAATCAATACAGGAGGAAACTGGCAAGGCAGCTTTATTGAGGTCTTCTAATATAACCGCAGGTCTTGGAGGATGTGGTGAGGTAACTTTCCTGACCCTCCTAATCTCCTGGAACGTGACAGGGTATGATACCAAGCTCCAAGATAGGGTTGGGTTAAGTTCATGTTAAATTACGATTTTATTTTACTCCAGGAAACTTGGTCAGAGGGAGACGTGGTATGAGATGGATTCCAAAGGTTTGCTGTTCTGGCTGAGCAAATATCTGGTCATCAACAAAAAGGTGGTTTGGTTAACCTGGTTTGCACCTTTAACCACTCGCATACCAATGGGGGGCATTTTTTAGGAAGGCCTTTTGGGGGCAGAAACCTCTAGCCACCAGGGATCACTATTTTGTTTCTTTTTTTTTTTTTTTTGGTGGGGAGTGACCCCTTAGGCAAGGGTCGCTCCCCTAGGGGGCAAATTATATTTAGGCCATTTCTGCCCCCCTTGGGGGCAGAAACCACTAGACACCAGGGAATTTTTTTTTGTTTTCGTGAATTTCACGCAAGAGGAGCGACCCCTTAGGCAAGGGTCGCTCCCCTGGGGGTTCAAATTTATTTTAGGCCATTTCTGCCCCCCCGGGGGCAGATCAGCCTATTGTTATTAGGCTGATCTGCCCCCGGGGGGGCAGAAACCTCTAGGTGCCAGGGCAAAAAAAAATTGTGTGGGTTTTTTTTTGTTTGTTTGGTTTTTTTAGAGATGGGGAGCGACCCATTAGGCAAGGGTCGCTCCCCTGGGGGGCAAATATTATTTAGACCATTTTTGCCCCCCTTGAGGGCAGATTGGCCGATTTGAGGTAAATCTGCCCCCAACGGGGCAGAAACCACTAGGCACCGGGGATTTTTTTTGGCGCCAATGTCACTCATGGGGAGCGACCCAGTAGGCAAGGGTCGCTCCCGGGGAGAGGTTGGGGGGGGGGGATTTATTTTAGGCCATTTCTGTCCCCCCTGGGGGCAGATTGGCCTATTGTTATTAGGCCGATCTGCCCCCAGGGGGGGCAGAAACCTCTAGGCGCCAGGGCAAATTTATTTGGGGTGTTTTCTCTTTTTGTTTGTTCGTTGTTTTAGAGATGGGGAGCGACCCACTAGGCAAGGGTCGCTCCCCTGGGGGGCAAATTGTATTTAGACCATTTCTGTCCCCCTTGGGGGCAGATTGGCGGATTTTAGGTCAATCTGCCTCCAAGGGGGCAGAAATCACTAGGCACCGGGGATTTTTTCTTTGGCGCCAATGTCACGCGGGGGAGCGATCCCGTTGGCAAATTTATTTTAGGCCATTTCTGACCCCCCTGGGGCCGGCTGAGCTAGAGGCCAAAATCCACAGGTAGGCACTTTGCAAAAAACACCTGTTTTCTGCGAAAAAATGTGATGTGTCCACGTTGCGTTTTGGGGCATTTCCTGTCGCGGGAGCTAGGCCTACCCACACAAGTGAGGTATCATTTTTATCGAGAGACTTAGGGGAACGCTGGGTGAAAGGAAATTTGTGGGTCCTCTCAGATTCCACAACTTTCTGTCACCGAAATGAAAGGAAAAAGTGTTTTTTTGGCCACATTTTGATGTTTGCAAAGGATTCTGGGTAACAGAACCTGGTCAGAGCCCCACAAGTCACCCCATCTTGGATTCCCCTGGGTTTCTAGTTTTCAAAAATGCGCTGGTTTGCTAGGTTTCCCCAGGTGCCGGCTGAGCTAGAGGCCAAAATCTACAGGTAGGCACTTTGCCAAAAACACCTTTGTTTTCTTTCAAAAAATGTGATGTGTCCACGTTGCGTTTTGGGGCATTTCCTGTCGCAGGCGCTAGGCCTACCCACACAAGTGATGTATCATTTTTATCGGGAGACTTGGGGGAATGCTGGGTGGAAGGAAATTTGTGGCTCCTCTCTTATTCCAGAACTTTCTGTCACCAAAATGTGAGGAAAATTTATTTTTTTAGCCAAATTTTGAGGTTTGCAAAGGATTCTGGGTAACAGAACCTGGTCAGAGCCCCACAAGTCACCCCATCTTGGATGGCCTTAGGTCTCTAGTTTTCAAACATGCACAGGTTTGGAAGGTTTCCCTAGGTGCCGGCTGAGCTAGATGCCAAAATCTACAGGTAGGCACTTTGCAAAAAACACCTCTGTTTTCTTTTAAAAAATGTGATGTGTCCACGTTGTGTTTTGGGCCATTTCCTTTCGTGGGTGCTAGGCCTACCCACACAAGTGATGTATCATTTTTATCGGGAGACTTGGGGGAATGCTGGGTGGAAGGAAATTTGTGGCTCCTCTCTTATTCCAGAACTTTCTGTCACCAAAATGTGAGGAAAATTTATTTTTTTAGCCAAATTTTGAGGTTTGCAAAGGATTCTGGGTAACAGAACCTGGTCAGAGCCCCACAAGTCACCCCATCTTGGATGGCCTTAGGTCTCTAGTTTTCAAACATGCACAGGTTTGGAAGGTTTCCCTAGGTGCCGGCTGAGCTAGATGCCAAAATCTACAGGTAGGCACTTTGCAAAAAACACCTCTGTTTTCTTTTAAAAAATGTGATGTGTCCACGTTGTGTTTTGGGCCATTTCCTTTCGTGGGTGCTAGGCCTACCCACACAAGTGAGGTACCATTTTTATCGAGAGACTTGGGGGAACGCTGGGTGGAAGGAAATGTGTGGCTCCTCTCCCATTCCAGAACTTTCTGTCACCAAAATGTGAGGAAAATTTGTTTTTTTAGCCACATTTTGAGGTTTGCAAAGGATTCTGGGTAACAGAACCTGGTCAGAGCCCCACAAGTCACCCCATCTTGAATTCCTCTAAGTCTCTAGTTTTCAAAAATGCATAGATTTGGAAGGTTTCCCCAAGTGCCGGCTGAGCTAGAGACCAAAATCTACAGGTAGGCACTTTGCCAAAAACACCTCTGTTTTCTTTCAAAAAATGTGATGTGTCCACGTTGCGTTTTGGGGCATTTCCTGTCGCGGGCGCTAGGCCTACCCACCCAAGTGAGGTATCATTTTTATCGGGAGACTTGGGGGAACGCTGGGTGGAAGGAAATTTGTGGCTCCTCTCAGATTCCAGAACTTTCTGTCACCAAAATCAAAGGAAAAGGTGTGTTTTTGGCCACATTTTGATGTTTGCAAAGGATTCTGGGTAACAGAACCTGGTCAGAGCCCCACAAGTCACCCCATCTTGGATTCCCCTGGGTTTCTAGTTTTCAAAAATGCAGAGGTTTGGAAGGTTTCCCTAGTTGCCGGCTGAGCTAGAGGCCAAAATCTACAGGTAGGCACTTTGCCAAAAACACCTCTGTTTTCTTTAAAAAAATGTGATGTGTCCACGTTGTGTTTTGGGGCATTTCCTGTCACGGGCGCTAGGCCTACCAACACAAGTGAGGTATCATTTGTATCGGGAGACTTGGGGGAACGCTGGGTGGAAGGAAATTTGTGGCTCCTCTCTTATTCCAGAACTTTCTGTCACCAAAATGTGAGGAAAATGTGTTTTTTAGTCAAATCTTGAGGTTTCGAAAGGATTCTGGGTAACAGAACCTGGTCAGAGCCCCACAACTCACCCCATCTTGGATTCCCCTAGGTCTCTAGTTTTCAAAAATGTACAGGTTTGGTAGGTTTCCCTTGGTGCCGGCTGCGCTAGATGCCAAAATCTACAGGTAGGCACTTTGCCAAAAACACCTCTGTTTTCTTTAAAAAAATGTGATGTGTCCACGTTGCGTTTTGGGGCATTTCCTGTTGCGGGCGCTAGGCCTACCCACACAAGTGAGGTATAATTTTTATCGGGAGACTTGGGGGAACGCTGGGTGGAAGGAAATTTGTGGCTCCTCTCTTATTCCAGAACTTTCTGTCACCAAAATGTGAGGAAAATTTATTTTTTTATCCAAATTTTGAGGTTTGCAAAGGATTCTGGGTAACAGAACCTGGTCAGAGCCCCACAAGTCACCCCATCTTGGATTCCCCTAGGTCTCTTGTTTTAAAAAATGCACAGGTTTGGTAGGTTTCCCTAGGTGCCGGCTGAGCTAGATGCCAAAATCTACAGGTAGGCACTTTGCAAAAAACACCTCTTTTTTCTTTAAAAGAAATGTGATGTGTCCACGTTGCGTTTTGGGGCATTTCCTGTCACGGGCGCTAGGCCTACCCACACAAGTGAGGTATCATTTGTATCGGGAGACTTGGGGGAACGTAGATTAGTAAAACAAGTGTTATTGCCTATTGTCTTTCTCTACATTTTTTCCTTCCAAATATAAGAGAGTGTGTAAAAAAGACATCTATTTGAGAAATGCCATGTAATTCACATGCTAGTATGGTCACCCCGGAATTCAGAGATGTGCAAATAACCACTGCTCCTCAGCACCTTATCTTGTGCCCATTTTGGAAATACAAAGGTTTTCTTGATAGCTATTTTTTACTCTTTATATTTCAGCAAATGAATTGCTGTATACCCGGTATAGAATGAAAACGCACTGCAGGGTGCAGCTCATTTATTTGCTCTGGGTACCGAGGGTTCTTGATGAACCTACAAGCCCTATAGATCCCCGCAACCAGAGGAGTCCAGCAGACGTAACGGTATATTGCTTTCAAAAATCTGATATTGCAGGAAAAAGTTACAGAGTAAAACGTAGAGAAAAATTGATGTTTTTTTCACTTCAATTTCAATATTTTTCTTTTTCAGTTGTTATTTTCTCTAGGAAACCCTTGTAGGATCTACACAAATGACCCCTTGCTGAATTCAGAATTTTGTCTACTTTTCAGACATGTTTAGGTTTCTGGGATCCAGCATTGGTTTCACACCCATTTCCTTCACTGACTGGCAGGGGGCAGAAAGCACAAGAAATTGTTAAAATGGGGCATTTCCCAGTAAAATGCCAAATTTATGTTGAAAAATTGGGTTTTCTGATTCAAGTCTGCCTGTTCCTGAAAGCTTGGAAGCTGGTGATTTTAGCACAGCAAACCCTTTGTTGATGCCATTTTCAGGGAAAAAACCACAAGCCTTCTTCTGCAGCCACTTTTTCTCATTTACAAAAAAAAAAAAAAAACACTGTATTTTGGCTAATTTCTTGGCGTCCTTCAGGGAAACCCACAAAGTCTGGGTACCTCTAGAATCCCTACGATGTTGGAAAAAAAGGATGCAAATTTGGCTTGGCTGGCTTATGTGGACAAAAAGTTATGAGAGCCTAAGCGTGAACTGCCCCAAATAGCCAAAAAAAGGCCTGGCACAGGAGGGGGAAAAGGCCTGGCAGCGAAGGGCTAAGATTGCTAAAACATATCCGATAAATTGTAATCATTGGGTACTCCTCGTAGTATGGGTAGCTTTTCCAAATAGGTATAACGTCCTTTTGGTAAACTTCTACAATGCAGTATGTGATTCTGGCTGTTAAATTGGGAACCTTTTCTCGACATTGCAGATATTGAAGGGGAGATTGGAGGTCTGTGCTATGGAATTTTGTGCTTTGTATGTGGTGATTTTAATGCTAAAATAGGGGGCTACTGTACTGGGGAGAATCCCTTTGAGCAAGATCACAATGTGCATGTACCTAAGGATATAGAGGATGCGAGGTGAAGGACACTTATTAAGAGGTTACAGAGCCTGGGTTTGCAGAATATACGTGCCCTGGAATCTGTTTGTGGAGATCAGGTACCAACCTTTGTAGGGAGAGGGGCTGGGACGACAATTGATTATATTTTCGTGTCCCCTTCAAAGAGAAACTTGGTTCAGTATGGAGAGGTCAAAAGGCAGCATTTTAGTGATCATAACCCCCTTAAGTTTTGTCTAAATTTCCCATACAATGAGCGCAAATCAGAAATCGGTGGGACGGTTTCTTTAAGACTAAAGCATCAGGGCAGGAGAATTGGGTGGAGACTTGTGAGTATCCCGCAGGTAATGGAGAGGATAGTGAACCAAAATTTAAATCTGATAACAGGGATTCTTTTGGCTGAATCCCCCTCACCGGGGGAAGTAATCTATGCTGTGACTACAGTAAATGAAGCCATCAAGGAGTTTATGACCACAATCTAAGAGCCCAGTCCTAACTATCAGGGAGGATGGTTTAGCAAACCCTGTTAAGTGGCAAGGAAAACCTTGGAGAGAGCTTTAAAGACAGAGCCCAGGGATTAGGCTGTTGTGAGTAAAGCGTGAGCTCAATAGAAATTTGTTTTGATGGTAAGAAAACAGCAGCTCAAGGAGCAAGGCCTGGGAGGATCTGGAGCATGCGTCGTGCACTAAGAACCCAGGCCTGTTCTGGTAGATTGTAAACAGGGGCATCTTCGAGACAGAAACATCTCAAGGGCAGGGCTGTAATACCCCCCCTGATGTGTGGGTGAGCAATGTTTGCAGGGTTTTCCTAGGGGGTACCAAAGGGGAGGAAATGGATGAGCTGTCAGGATATACCCCACATTTGGCTAATAGATTCACACTTGATGAGATGCTGGTGGTTACACAGGACAGTTCAAGTCACAAAGCACTGGGCCTGGATGCTATCCCAATGGGTTTATGTAAAAGCTGTCCACAGCTATGGGATACTATAATGTTTAATGTTTTAAATGAGGCAGTCAGTTCAGGAACCCCTTCCTCTTGGAAATCTGCGTGTATTGTCCCTGTTTATAAAAAGGGAAATCATAGTGATTCCAAATCCTATCACCCGATCTCACTCTTAGATTCCTCAGTAAAATGTTGGGGCGAATTGTTTTATGACGTATTGAGGAATGAGTGAGTGAGCACAATGTGATTAGTAAGGTGCCGTATGACTTTAGGGAAGGTCTAGGGACTCAAGAGCAATGTTTAAATTTGCTCATGATGATTGGTAAATATACTTAAGCAAAGAAGGGTACCCTGTATCTTGCTTTTATGGATCTTAGCTGTACATTTGATAAAGTAAACCGCAGCAAGCTATGGAAATGGCTAACCTTGATGGGCATGGAGCCCCAAATTGTGGAATTGCTCCGTTACTTGCACTCGGGAACAAATGCAACCGTGAGGTATGGGATGCATGGGGAATGTACAGAAGCTTTTGGTTTTGGAAGAGGTGTGAGACAGGGGTGCGTTTTGCCCCCACCCTATTTCTTTTGTACACAAATGGGTTGCACAAACTTTTGGTAGAAAGATGTAAGGATGCACCCACAATAAATGGAAAGAGTGTGCCGGCGCTGATACATGCAAATGATGGAGTGTTTATGGCCCGGACTATGAATGGTCTCTGCGAGGTGGTTAAGGCGTATGGCAATTTTATGTTTGACTTAGATCTAGAGCTAAACAGCAGTAAGTCACATTTCATAGTCTGTGGAAAACCATTGAGCAAAGTGGGTGCGCTGAAGATCAATGACCAAATCATCAGCCGTGTGCAGGAATTTCCCTATTTAGGATTAACCTTTGATGATAAGGGATCTAAATAAAACATTGTGGAATAATAAAGAAGTAATTGACTTTAAACTGAAAAATTTAAATACAGTGAAGAGTTCAAACATCCCTCAAAATATTTCTTTGAATTTCTCTAATTTGTATCTGGTAATTGGCAATAATGTACTATCAATTACCTCTTTTTTGGGACAATTCATGATTAAGGTTGTATTTAGTTTATTGTGACTGTGTTCCTTTTGCATTG
This sequence comes from Pleurodeles waltl, assembly GCF_031143425.1. NCBI lineage: Eukaryota > Metazoa > Chordata > Amphibia > Caudata > Salamandridae > Pleurodeles > Pleurodeles waltl. The sequence goes on along the minus strand of NC_090444.1, from coordinate 416,384,136 downwards.
CGGTCGAACCACTTATGATTTTGGTGCCAGAAAGCCAAGCTATATCTGTTCAAAGAAACAGAACAGAGTGCAAACTCTTCCTAGAAGTAGCATCTATATCAGCAGGTCAATTTCCGAGAATCCCTTATGTGTCCTGCATGTTTTGCATAATTTTCTTCTTTTCTAGTCATTATTTATTCTCTCTGCTTCCCAATTGCTTGAAAAGGTTATTTTTCTGTATCTAAGAGTGATACTCGAGCCACCAAGCCAGTATTCATTAGCCGTCAGTGTTTAACTTGTAAAAGAAAGTGTGCAAGGGGCCAAAGTGTTGCTCAGAAGCCTGAGGTCAGCACTATGTATATTGGCATGAAAAAACATGGCTGCTTAATCTTGATTCCACCTTGTGCCTCTTTAATCCACCATCAGACACCCCATGATGTCTTTCTCTGACTCTTGCTGGTTCCTGCTTTCTCTGTTTGTCATTTTTTCATCATTCTCTTCCTCCTTCTTTAACCTTTGTGTGCTTTTCTCACTATTGCTCTGACTCAGAACCTGATGAGAAAATTAAGTGCTAGCCAGCACAAGTTAGTGCTGGTGGGCCCTATCTGCAACCACAGGCTTGAATTAAGCTCTGGCAGCAGTGCATTTATATGGATCTCATGAACGTGATACTGAGACGGGTATTTTATTTAATATTTTGACAGGGGTGGCTCCTCCATTAGGGCGGAGGAGTACTGCACCCCTGCCAGCTGCGGGAGCTGCAAACCTTTTACCAAAAAAAGGTAATAAACTATGTTTATTATAATGTTTTGGTAAAAGAGGTGGGACTACAGGCTGTGACGTGCACTGAGGGGAGTGACTTGTTAAGATGCATAGCAATCCCTCTCACTGTGCATGTATGTTTAGCCAGCTGTCTCGGGCTGGCCGAACACACATGTGCAGTGGGCACTCTCCAGCCCCGCACTGTGTTGCTGGGATGGAGCAACCTTTCTGGGTCAGAATTGACCACAGGACACGCTTGGAGCCTGTGTCTGCTGAGGAGAAGTGGATGGAGCGGTGCGGAGGCGACGAGTAAGGTAAGTGTTAATATTTTTTATTTTTTATTTCCCACACCCCACATGCCAGCACACCCCTAACGCGTGCCGCGAGCTGCGACTGTATTTTGATATTTGAAAAAATAATTCAACAAAATGCAAAAATGCTTTCATTTTTTTGTTACAAATAATCTGGTTTATATATAAATGTTTTAGTAGCTCTTTACAAATACGTTTTCTTGGCAGCAGTTTAGCAGCAAATGAATTGTACTCACTGCCATCAATATTTTCTGGCCCGTAAAAGTTTCATAAGTAGGGGGCTCTTGTGAAATGAAACAGTATTTAGGGGTTCCTCCATGAGAAAAAGTGTCAGTCTCTAACAGCCACCAGTTTCAGGCTCTGACAGCAGACTTTAACTGAAAGGATAACAAAGAGATTTTGAAGTAATGTTTGATCTGTATTGTGTATACAATGCCTGTTGGAAGATGGGTCATTAGTTGTGTGGCCTGCACAAGTGACGAGTCCGCACACGACCACCACTGGGAACCAAACACCCCATTGTAGCGCTTGACTCTCATAGGGTAGCGTTGCAGAGCAGTCCAAGGCTTACTCAAGGGAGGTGGTGTGGGCTAGTAATCCCCATTCACGAGAACACAAGCATGACTCTCAATAAATGATTGTCCAGTCTGTGCTTTTTCTTTTGATAAAGTAAAAGTACATTTATTATTGACACACACTATACTCAATACTATGCAACAATCTACAAATATATACAAAGTGATGGAATCACTCTGGGCAAACATTATGTAATATCTCAGGTCTCCTCAAGGGAGAGTATAATCCAGCAATCCACATGGCAAAACAATCCCAGTGTCCCCCTTGCAACATTTGAACATTTGACAGTATTCAACATTGTGACAGTGAAATGAAGACACCGACATTTGTAATTACATACTTCCATCTGGCCAAGAGGTGGCTGTCAGTGTCATTATTCAAATTAGCCTAATCAGGGAACATATGGGACCAAATTCTAGCACTATAACCATTAGGATTACTCCTAATTGACCATAAAATAACAGTTTAATACAGGGGGCAATAGCAGCCTACACCTATAATAGGCACCCTTCTACAAGCAGGAACAAAAGCTCACTGAAGCTTGTGCTTCGAACAACAGTCCAACCCTTGAGGGGTTATCTTTCATGTGTCCCACCCTACGTAGGGTGGGAACACCAACTGATGTTGGGGGGAGGCTGCTCTGTTCCTGCAGCTCCCCCTGTCTCTGGGTATTCACTTGGTGGTGGCCCCATCTCCCTGGGACCACCACAGCCGTTTTGGGGGCTCAAGCTGCAGCCCCTGCCCCGCAAAGCATGCTGGGGCAGCCGCATACATGAAGAGTGGCTCTCCCGCTGAGCTGGGGAGAGCCGCTGTGCCTCGCTCTGTACTATTTCTTTTGGGGTGCAGGTCCCAATCGGACACCCCTGCACCAAACAGAGAATCCCTCGATGGAGGGCGGCCCAGGGAGCCCACCCCTGGACGCCCCCGCCAGCACCCCGCATCATTCTTGCGTTGTTCTGCTCCCGGTGACAAGCCATTGCCACCAGGAGCACTCTCCTTAGGCTTCCTGGCCTAGAAGGGTCCCAGATCATCGGGAGCCAGTCCCACTGACTCCCTGCGCCAACCTTTCCTCTGGGCTCCCTCTTTTCCTTCTGGGCAGCGTGCTCTCCTTGCGCTGTCCCAGTCCTTCCCCCAACTAGTCCTCTGGGAGGGTAAGGGGGTCAGCTTGCCTGGCCCTGGAATGCGCCTCGCTGGCCTGAAATCCTTCAGGGGCAGAGTCCCTGCCCCAAGGGCATTCAGGAGGTTCTTCCTTCCAGTTGTCCATGACGCCCGCCTGCAGTCCCAGTGTCCAGCAGTGAAGCACAGCCAAGAGAGAGAGCTCTCCCCTTTGCAGGACCTTTTAAGTGGGGGCGGAAGTGTCCAGCAGGTCTGCACCTCTGGCCTATCCAGATGTGCCACATCACTTCCTTGCCCCCGTCCCCTCCTGCTTGCACAGTCTTCTGGGATAGCTCAAAAGGGCATCCTCCAGGAGTTAGTTGCCACATGTGCTCTGAAAGTCTCAGCCCCTCCTCCCTGACATTCCTCGCAGGGTTTCTCCAGCCTGCTCCTGGCACGGATAACAGCTGGCTGATTGATGCAAGGCCCTGCTCAAGCAACTGGGCAGAGCAGTAATTGGCCCTAATCCTGAGCTGAGTCAGAGAAAGATGACATCCCTGGATGACCCATAAGTTGTACAACTATGCTCTTGTAACCTACTGCATCATTCTTTTCTTACAGGTTACAGTGTACTTTGGTGTGACTCTGGTCTTGGTGGACCCCAGAGAACTGGAGTTGCACCCTAGGCCCTCCTTTCCCATTGACATTTAATGGTGTATCCCTACAATGCAAATACCTTAAGCACACTGACATTGGCATTGAACTGAGTGTCCCTACAGTGAAAAGACAGTAAGCACACTGACTCTCCCTCACATGTATACACCCCTCTTATGAGACCTACTCCAGGTCACCACCAACTCTGCTTAGTTCCTCCTGCACCAGGATTACCCAAGCACAGTTCTTGGACTGTGCACACCAGGAATCCTCCCCCCACAGCCGTCAAATGGGTGAGCATCCATGCGCACACATGATCACATGTAACCTGCCCTTGCTGCGCCACAGCAGCCTTTCCTTAGCACGGCGGCACCGGTGGTAAACATTCGCAGTCCATTTCACCATGTGTTTACTGTGTGTGAGTCACCTCATAGGAGGCTTCCTCACAGTAAAAAGTCAAAAACCAGGTGGTCAAAAAATCAAAAAATCAGGGCAGACCTGATGGTCAGAACCATCCTCTAACAATGCCTGAATAGTTCAACTGCTAATATTCATTCAAACAGACCCTCTGAGATGTCTTTGTCGATTCAAGTTTTTGGTCTCCAAATTCCCGTACCTGCAAAGTCCTAGATTTAAAAAACCATAATGTTATTAATATTTTACTCCCGCTAAGGTTCCATTTATATTGTAAGAACACGATTCATTTTTGTCTTTCCACATCTGCCCACCTACACTCATAAAAAAGATAAATAAATTGTATTTTATGTACCTGGCAGTGATGGTTGATATGTCGGTTATAGTCTCGTGCATTTAGGAGGTTTCTGTTGGGAGTTAGATTTTGGATGTGAAATAAAAATGAGTCTGCTGCGGTGCCACCTCTTACAAAAATAAACAAGCATTTGCCACGCAATAGGTCTCGCATTTGCTTGAGTTAGAGCTATTGGCGTTGTATATACAAACCTGGACTTTTCTTGCCACATAAGTTGATCAACCCTGAACTTAATTTATTTCTGCAGCAGTGCACACTGTTTTTCTTTATTAAAAAGACGAACACAGTGAACTTAAAGCAGACATATCTAGTAGTTTCCTGCTGTGGTGGATATTTCATGTTTGCGTGCTTGGGATCAAAGTCGTCACTATACCGAATGCACGGTGATGCATTTCTAATGTAGATTGAAAGACAGACTGCTCGGCAGTTTTGTATAACACATTCACATTCACCTGCCCTCATTTCAGATCAATGGGTGAACTGATTCCACATCTGGAGACATAAGAATATTAACAAGAACCTACTCAGCTGACCCTTGAACTTTGTCCATTTGCAGTCAAAACCAAATGCTGCGCCCAAACTTCTCGATGATTAGCAATCGGGATATTTAATCCGTACCAAGTCTTCCTAACTGAGTCTGTAAGAAAACATTTACAGATTTAAAATTCCATTTTCTGGCAGGCAGATGCTGACACGCGCACTTCAGGATATCCTCTTTGTACTTTCTCTTAACTGGTCAAATGATGACAGATTTGAAAAACAAGGGACTGTGGCAGTATTGCAAAGGAAGCAGAGAAGAAACGTTCCATGGCAGCCATGTGTGTAGCTGCAGCCAGCAGAGGTGTAGGCATAGAAAGAAGGTTCTGGGGCGCTCAGAATCCGTATGCATTGATGCGGGCTGCCGGCCGATGGCTACGGCGCCGAGGCTGATCTTTGGCGCAGATAGACATACAGCTGTGGCTTTAATGTTTACATTAGCTGTGAAACACACTTAGCAATGTTTGTGGGAGGTAAAAGAGGGGGTGGGATGGCAGGGGAGAGTAAGTGTATGCTAGGAAAAACGACCAACAACATACGGCCACGTGAAGCAGAGAGGCAAAAGAAACAAGGGGAGACGGTGACAGTCGAGTAAAAGTGAGCAGAAAAACTTGATGGGAGAATGGGGCGCAAGTGACAAAGAATAGATGATAACATGGAAGAACTAAGATGTCAAAGTGAGGGCTGGTGGCTGTGAGGAACAAGCATTTGGAATGCAATAGTCTTGTGTTTGCTGGAGTTAGAGCTCATAGCGTTGTAAATTACTGACTGGACTTTTATTGCCACACAGACTGAAAATAACAAAAGGAAGAGAGCGAGGGCGAGCTGGCCCTGGAAAATCCCCCCTCTGCTGTTGGTTTATGTTTACATAGGGAGCTGGTGGGGAGGAGGGACTGAACAAGCACTCACACTGTCGAGGTGAAACAGGCAAATGCCAAAAAAAAGTCCCTTACAGAAGAGATAAACAGGACATAGCGTAATTACACAGTACTTTGTGCTGCTCCCAAAGTGAAAAAAGGCAGGACAAAGAGGCAGAACTGACAACTAGCAAGCAAGGATTTTTGAAGGACACTGCAACTAACAAATCAAAACGCTGGAACTCACTCTATTGTATACTTTAGTATACAGCAGTCTGAACGCTAACGCTCGACCTAAAAAGATTATAATTCTTATAAGAGCGGCTTTTTCATCTGCCAGTTTTGTTTCTGTACTTACCTACTCTTTGGTATGTGTATTACTTATGCCTTCTGACTTCCTAGGGTTTTCACAATTAGCTTTTACTGTTTCTACTCTGTATTTGCTACTTTACCCTTCTCAGTCTTACTCTACTGATCTATTTCTGTGCGTCACCTCCTTATGTTTGATCTTATTCAGAAGTCCTGTTACTTGTTGATATGCTCAGCTGTCTTCGGTGTGGCGCATTGCTTGTTACATGTCAGCATGAGATTATAGTTTTTATAGTTTCCTGTTTCGGAACTGCCGTCTGTGTTTGAAGGTACCCCCTGTGCCCTATATGATTGACTAGCTTACTCTCTAGAATATTTGAAATTAATTAATTTGTGCAATTTATTGGCGAACGAGATGCTATTAAATACTGTAATCTCACGCTCATTTTTTAACGTGCGCCATTTCCTATCATACCGGGCTCGCAGGGCCTTATCTTGTGAAGATGGTACATCAGTGATCTATCAGTCCAGAATCATTCTTACACTTGGCCTTGCCGTTGGGCTCCACTTTGCAGCTCAGTGCCTCTGAACAGTACCTTACTTATCAGTGGCAAATCTGGGTGTCTTGTGAAGGTGCATTCATCGCAAACTGCTACACACCTGTCACAAAGCCTTAGCTGTACACCGGCTCTCAGTTGCTTCAAGCCCAGGCAGCGGGGTGAAGACGTTAACGGGTGGTTATACAAGAAGGTGTGTGGGGTGTGCTGCTGTGACAGATAAACACAAGTACACAAGTGACGATTTGGAGGTAGCATCCTCCACTGATCCCAGAGATTGTCAGTTTGGATGAGCACCAACTGCTCAGGAGCCTTCCGGAAGCCGAGGCAAGCGACTCGATTACTACGCGTGCAGAAGGCAATGGTTGCACGCTGGCATGAAAAGACGGATTGTGTTCGTTTGCTAGTGGCCTTCGTGCATTGATAAGCTCAGAAAAGCATCTATTGCAGCTGAAGACGGGTTACAAAGTTCGGGGTGCCGTGTACTAAGAACTTCAGATCGATGCTGCTGTCATTGGACGTCAGCGTTCCAGTACAGAAGGAGGCTCAGCGCTGGAGAGGGAAGAGGGCGGGAGGGGAGAAAACAGAGGGAAAGGGGCACATCGAATATCTGCATCTCACTGCACCACCTCTCAGTCCCACCCTCTTCTAGTCTCCCCCTCTCCTTTATCAGCACTCCCCTCCCTTCACAGTCATTTCAGCGCTGAGCAGCTGGAAGACTGTTAGCTCTGAAAGGCCTCTCCTCTCTCCCTGTATTCCGGGCATCTCGCAGCCTCTCTAGTCATCACTCCTACTACTCATGCGAGCCCTCCCAGCATGCAGCACACAGCCGCTACATAGCCTCTCCACTCTCGTTAATACACCCTCTGTCCTGCGCTATCCCCCGCTTTAGTCCAGCATTGGTACCCTGGAGAGCTGAATAACCTTCTTTCCCTCCAGTCACCTCTCCATCTTTCATCGCCGCTCTATCAGATTTAGTTCAGCACCCACCACCCCGTAGACACCATCTATTGCATAATTCCCTTCCCCAAATCCCCCTCCCCCTCCACTCCAGTCAGCTCCCTCCCTTTAATCCTCGTCTCTCCGATCCAACCAGCTTCAGAACCTCGGAGAGCGCCGGCACTTCACTGCTTCTCTTTTATCACTGCTCACTCCCTCATCACCTTGCAGCAGCCCGCAGAGTCCGTGCACTGCACAACTCTTTATCAACGCGACCGTCTTCTCATCCGCTCTCGCCACCTGCCCCTCCGATGCAACCAGCACTGAGCACCCAGGAAATCGAGTGCTTTCCGTTCCACCCTCCCCCTACTCACAGCGTCCCCTTAACAGATCTCCCGCAGGCTTGACTCACAGACCTCCAGCCCCGCATAACTTTTGAGCTCTAGTCATCTCTCATCGTGTATTGCTCAGATCCAGCCAGTGTCGGAAGCCCGATAGCCCATGCATTTCATAACTCACTCACTCCCTCCGGCCACCGCTCCCTCTTAAGGCCTGTTCCTCTGATCCAACCAGCATCAAATCTCTGAGGAGTCCCGGCGGTGCATAACTCCCTCGCTCCAGTCATCGCTCCATTTTACCGCCTCACACTCAGATCCAGTCAGCATCTGCACAGGAGAGAGCTTCCTCAGCAGCCCTGCAGTCCTATGGGAGAGCCAAGATGACCACTTCGCCTGCTGCCCTCCTAGCGCCTGTGGAAGGGGCTCTGCTCTGGCCAAGCGCTTGGAACGACTCCTACCTGCCTGCTTCTGGGACAGATCGCCACGCGAATGGCACCCACGGCAGTCCCCCGGAGGTCGAAGAGAGGGACGTGAGCATGATCGTGATCCAATTCATCTACGCTCTGGTGTGCCTGGTGGGGCTTGTGGGCAACTCCATGGTGATCTTCGTCATCCTGCGCTATGCCAAGATGAAGACGGCCACCAACATCTACATCTTGAACCTGGCCATTGCAGACGAGCTGTTCATGCTGAGCGTGCCCTTCCTGGCGGCGTCGGCGGCGCTGCAGCACTGGCCCTTTGGCTCCGGCATGTGTCGCACGGTGCTCAGCGTGGACGGCATCAACATGTTCACCAGCGTCTTCTGCCTGACTGTGCTGAGCGCTGACCGCTACGTGGCCGTGGTGCATCCGCTGCGCGCCGCGCGCTACCGCCGCCCCACCGTGGCCAAGGCCATCAATGCCGGCGTCTGGCTGCTCTCCCTTCTTGTCATCTCGCCCATCCTGCTCTTCGCCGACACCATGCCGTCGGCGGACGGTGCCGTGGTCTGCAACCTGCTCTGGCCCCAGCCCGCCTGGTCGGCATTCTTCGTGGTCTACACTTTCCTGCTGGGTTTCCTGCTGCCCGTGCTGGCCATCGGCCTCTGTTACGTGCTCATCATCGTTAAGATGCGCGCCGTGGCGCTCAAGGCGGGTTGGCAGCAGCGCCGGCGTTCGGAGCGCAAGATCACACGGTTGGTGCTCCTAGTGGTGGCCGTCTTTGTGATTTGCTGGATGCCGTTCTACGTGGTGCAGCTGCTTAACTTGTCGTTGCCTCGCATGGACGCCACAGTCAACCATGTCTCTCTCATCCTCAGCTACGCCAACTCTTGTGCCAACCCCATCCTCTACGGCTTCTTTTCTGACAACTTTAGGCGCTCCTTCCAGAGGATCGTGTGTTTCCGCTGGCTGGAGAGCGCCACCGACGAGCCAGTGGACTACTGCGCCACGGCACTGAAGAGCCGGCCCTGCCTGCACCACCCACAGCACCACCACCAGCACCGGCCGCTGGACTTCCCGCAGAGCCCGTGCAGCCCCAGCACAGCCACAAGCACGGCACCTTCCCACGGACTACCGCACCTCAGCGCACCCAGGGATGCTTTTTACTTGCCAGAATGACAGATATCGATCACTCTTTGTGTCTGTGTGTTTTAAAAACGTGTAGGTATGTTTACTGCTTCACAGACGCTCCTGCAATCAGTTCCAGTTTGTTAAAAATAACTATTAAAATGTCAATCGTCCCAATGCCGCATTTGAATGTTTCCTGTCAATTTTTGTCAGGCTTTTATTTTCTGGGAAAAGGGAGCTGCTCCTGTGAGCTAGTGTTTGTTTCGGTGCACTGGAGTGAGAGCATGTTTCAGTGGCGTTTACGTGAATTAGTAGAACAGGACGCGAGGGCAAGAGTTGGCGCTATGGCATCACCGGGATCTCAAAACCCACCAGGATCACTGACAGCGTCACACCACGAGGGAGGATGCTTTCTGTGGGCCTGACTGACAAAGCTATTTGTTTTGAGTAGCTACGTTTTACTAAAGGATTGGACGAGACATGCCCATGAATTCCCTGGAGTGAGACATGCTCACTCGGGAAAAAAAGTTTTTTGATACAGAAAGCTTTTTTTCTTGAATACGTGTGTCTTATTTTTGGAAATACAAGAGTAAGGTACACCTGAGATGACACAAGTGCACAAAGAAAATATTTGTTATCTGGGTTCTGTACCCCTTCAATGTGTCGGAAGAAGCAGACTGGGTAAGTGGAGGAGTATAGAACGAAAAAGAAAGGTTAATGATCACGTGTGTTATCAAACACAGGATATGGCTTGAAGTAGCATTTCATCCCATTTGTTTGCCCACCATGCCACCTCAGATTAAGCTCAACCATATGTAAATCAGCCTTGGACCTGCTCCAGTAAGGATAGGCCAGCCCAAACGGTCAAGCCACATGCTCTCTGAATTGGACATATGTAATCCAAGGCTCGTTACAAACTATTTGGGCCTCTTTAGTCAGGTGCATCTTGGTTCCAGAGGCAACGCAGGTACATGGTTTACATCTGGGCATATCCTTGGGCACTTAGGGTACTACATCAAACACACAAAAAGCAATGGGAGGAATGCCTGCAAATAGTCCAACAAGTGGAAATTATACAGGGTAGCATTCCAACCCGTGTTATTTCTGCACACCATGCCACCTCAGAGTAGACCTGGCCATATGCAAATCAACCTTGGTCTTGCCCCAACAGGAATAGTCCAGCCTGAACTGTCAATCCAGGTCCTTTCTGAATTGATTTTCACAATGCTGGCATCTAGATACAGTGGCACAGAGAGGGAAAAACAATGGTCTGGAATGCTACCTAGAGCCATTGCCAGAGGTTAGACTATTTGTAAGCATTCCTCATATCACCTTTTGGGTGTTTTTGGGTTATTCCCTGGAAGTTCAATATAATTATTACAATTTTCCTCAATTCTTTGAAATGGCAGTTCTAGCAAAACAAAAACTAATATGGGACATATTTACAAGCCCTGTGTGCCACAGGTGTGATAGTGCAGGCACATATCTACAAGGTCACGCAAAGCCACTTTGCATGGCTTTTCATGGCCTTGTCGATATGGTGTAAGGCAACACAGCACAAGTCACTACCTTGCCTTACACTGCATCAGGGAGGTGTTCCACGGGCATTGCGGTGGGGTTTCTCATGCAACACTCATGGGTTTCTGATGCATTCCCAGATTTATAAGAATCTGTAAACCTGGGAATGCATCAAAAACTGTATGCCTCGTCAGGTCAGGCACAACAAGGAGAAATATCTTTATTCCTCCTCGTTGATTCCTCTTTCTATACGTGCTGAATTCTTTCAGGTATACATATAAACAAACATACACAGAGACACAAACACTCACAGAAAGGTCTGCATTCAATCACCAACACATAGGCATTCTTACATACAAACACACACACAGGTACAGGCTCACATACACGCACATGTGCCCTAAACTAATGTCTCTGTTACCCAATGCCAGTTAATTTTTCTTCATTTTACTCAATGCCAGTTCATTATGGCTAAGGATATACCAAATCAGCGGCACAGACTTTTTTGCAAAAAATGCAGATTGTCTTGTTTCTAGCATATTTTACACATTTTGGATATTTTCTGAATTTTCTGCATTTTTTAAAAATTTGGAAATGATTGCAGATTTCTCATACTAGCCTCAATTTACAGGAAAAAAGAAAGTGTGTAGAAACATCAGAAAGGAAGCTGGACTGGCTGGTTCCAAGAAGGCTTCACTGGCAAGACTGCTAACAGACTTGGAACAAGGCAGACACCTACTGAAGTACTTGCGTTTTTATTGTAGTTCAGCTAACTTGCTGGGTGGCTGAGAACTGAGCACCGTGAACCTTTTCTAGAAAGCCTTCCAAGATGGACGTCAATTGGGGGTGGCCGGGGGGTCGCCGCTGGGATCCCCAGGCAACCCATTGCACCCCATGTGGTTTTCCATGTGACCCCTACCTTTTATTGACATTTGCTAGAACACATGTTGCCTCGTTAAAAAACAATGTCTTTATGCTATCAAGATTGGCTACAAATTGCTGTGGTTGTTTCATCCTGCAGTGCAGAGATGCGACGTGTGAACTAACTGCGTCCTTACTAGTGTGCATGTATGCAACTGGGCGGGTTATACGAACAATGGAGATGAATGATTGTCTTTAAATTCCAAACACGGGGCACAACATACATAGGCATCTAGTGTACGCAATGTTTTCTTTTCTAATTAAATCTAGGACAGCATGTACTGAATAATTCCTCTGTTTGAGTAAATGCATCATGCAAATGGAGAGCAGTCACATAAGGAGAGATTTATAGGGTTAACATAAAACTGAACCTTCACTTCATATGGTTTGCCAACTCGCTTGTACTGTATCCCTAGAGAACTACATTGGCTGAAATTTACGCCACAGTACATCCCCAGGCAGGTAGTCGATGCCAGTGCACAGCAACATCAGATGAATAGACCCTGATTAGTGAGTGCTCTTTCAAGATTATGGGCCTCACTACGACTTCAGCAGTCCTTTTCTAGGACCGCCAAAGCCGCTGCAGGCAAAAGACTTTTGCCCACCATATTAGGAGTATTCCGCTGGGCCAGCGGGCAAAAACAGCATTTCTCACCTGCTGGCCCAGGAGAACACTCACCACAACGATCATAATGGGGTGGTCGTATCGCCCTGTCTGCAGAGGTCTGCTCGTCATCGTGAGTGTGGCAGTCTTGAGGGTATGATTTCAGCATGGAAAACTTGTGTGTTTGGTTCATCACTTGGTTATAACATGCTTATAGTGAGGAACTAGAATTAACAGCGGCATATCTTGAAACATGCTTTCTTGAGTATAATAATTTGACAACATTCTACGCGAGGACTGGACATGTCTTCTATCTCAAGTTTAAAGCCACATTATGACCTTTACACGCTGGAAGCATGTACATTTGTGGCTTCTTAGGTAGGGCCTAGGTACTCTCTTGTTTCTGCTTTTCATATAATGTTCCATACTGCTTGAGAAGCAGGAAAAACACATAAAAAAATCAAAAGAGCAGTTCTGGTAAACAGGAGTAACGGTTTCCTCTACCGAGCTTTAGAGGAGCTCACTCCACTCGCGAGAGTGTAGACACAAGACTGCATAAACTGTGTGGTTCCTGCCCCTCTCCAGTAACCAATATTGCGTTCTGTGTTTCCCAGCCAGATATTCGATGCGGAGAAGTTGGCAGTCATTATCAGCAAGCTATATTGGGTACTGAGTTTACTGATCTTGGCCAATTGAAGAGTTAAAGTGCCTACATCAACGTGTGCTGTGTCCCTGCATTCTTAATTAGGTGAAAGTGTCGAGCAGGGTCAGGAAAGAGAGGGGACAGCATAGATGTTTTCCTATTGTGGGTGAGACTTGGGTACTGTAGCCTTTTTCCACATGCTCTACTCATGATAGCTGTTAACTGACATCCACTTTGACTCCCTTACCTTAATTCTGTAATGTGCGAAGGACAATCACTTGCTGTCATCAAAGTAGCTGTTGTTAATCAAACCACCACAGGGCTTTAACACCTTAGAGTACTGTTCAGCATAGTTACCAGTAATGCTACGAACTGTTGCATCACTTCTCAAAGTGAAATGAGTAGCTTGAATGTATATTACACGTCCTTTCATTTTGCTGTCACTTTCCAAGAAGTAGGACTATTGTACATCCTTTTTCAACTTTCTTGAAAAGTCAGAGCTGAAATAGTTTACTAAACCATGATTTTTAACAGACACAAAACAGACAATGCTAACAAAGTCTAATCATGGCAGCACCGAGGTAGTTCGTAGGCATTGCAGACACAAACGAAGTACTACATTCTGTTCTGAGCTTGGAGGAAGTTTGCGCCCTCATGCACACGCAAAAAGGGTGTCAAGCATTACATTATATCACTAGACAGGACACAATGTACATGCAGCGACACAATGAATGCACAAAGCCACACTGCAGTGCATCAATGGGTATTTCTTTGGGAAAGTAGAGGAGTATGACTTGAGCAGCATATTTTTGTGGTTTCATTCTTAATCCCCATTCTCTAACTCAAGTCATTTTAAAAGATGTAACTCGTGTCAAGATTGAATTTATCAAGCGTGATTGCTATTTATTTTGAATTTGCGGTCTAACGCCGTTACAACCTCCAAAGTGAGCCTTGACTGCTCACTATTGCAACTTTTGAAAGACAAGTATGGAACCTGACTAATCCTTGTATGTTTATGAAATGAAACAGTTTTAAACTTTGAAACACAAATTGTAAATAACAGTATCTAGTATGCATACTTCCCACAAACTACCTACTTCTGCGGACCCAAAGAAGGCGTAAAGAATGCCTTAAACAATCTTGTCAAGACGCCTAACAATTTGGGCAAGTCACTGTCTTGTGCAGGCATTAGACTAGAAGCGGCACAGTGAACATCCTTTAACCATGGAACTAGGATACTTGACATCTAAATTTGCCGGAAACGAACATTGTATTTTGAACCAGACAAGCACCACAACACAGTGACATTTCCTGGGAAATGCAGTCCCTTGGCCCCGCCCTTAAAATCACTTCCACCCCAGCTGTGTTCAGTGGACTAGTTGGAAACTGTAGAACTAGAAAACACGATTCTAATTGAATAACTTTTTATTAGCTAATGGCTAAATGGACATTTATTTGCTTTAGAAGTGATTTTCCTAGTTTACTAATCCTGCTTCTATTATTGTTACTTTGTCTTCGGTGATGTCACTTATTGCCATGACAGAAGGTCGAAGGTCACATGGCTTGTGATGTAATTCAAGTCAAAGGTCACCTGATGTCACTTCCTGTCATGTTATGTGGTGTGATGTCACTTCCGCTACCTCTGAACTTATCGACGCCCCTGCCTTCCAGCCCAAGTCACTCGGTCACCCAGTGAGTGCTGTGCCATACAAATGAACACAGCAAGCATGTGTGTGCTTTTAAGTGCATAAGTAGGCAACTGGGGGCCTGAGAAACGTGTGCGAGTACATATACCCTGGGATCTGGCTATTGAAAGATGATGGAGAAGGATACATTCATATCAGGACTCACAAATTTAGGTGAAACGAGGGGTGCAGCAGAGGGGCAAATACCCGATATATATTACAATTAACTTGTTTTCTAAGCAGTTATGAATGTTGAATATACATACACTCAAACTAATTGGCAAAGGCATGCTTGAGCAGGTAAAGTAATATTTCTGTAGTTAGTACTTTACCTACTCTTATAAGCTTTCACGAATTACTCCTAATTCATCTCAAATAATAATATTTAGGGGGTATTCACCTTTAACTAGTAGAAGTTGAAACTACCTTACCCGCTATTACTATGAGGGAACTGTACATTACCTCCCGTCCCTCCCTCGCCTTCCTTTTAACCAATGAGGCCTCCTGCCTCCCCCCTAGACCCTCCCTTCCCCTTTCAAAACCCCCCCCACCCTTATCCCCTCCTGTTCTTTTGTCTAGCCCACGCTAGATGGTTTTCTTTCCCTTTCTTACCTGCACGGCGGGGCCTGGAGGTCGTCGATGGAGGCACTCCTCGGGACGCGGTGCTCCGCGAGGAGTGCTACGGCTGGGTCACGTCTTGAGCGAACGGCATGGATGCTCGAGAGGCGTGTACTGGGGGCCGGCTGACGGGGTCAGCCGGCCCTCTGTGGCTGGGGCATTAGTTTCCGGGTTTCCGCGCCGCGGAGCCGCGAGGACCGAGGAACTTCAATTTTTGGATGCTGGTCAGGTAGGACGGGCGTTCTGCCCGTGGTTTTTTGGATTTTTACAAGGATTGTGACCTTTTTAGGGTTTGGTGGAGCCCTGTTAGGGAGGACCAGGGTCCTATATGTAGGGTAGTGTTTTGGAATGAAAGGCAGTGTTATTTTGGTTACCATGCCTAAAGCTCCAGCAAAGAGACGTGGTTGTCTCTTCTTCCTCCTCGGAGGTGGGAGGGGAGGGTAGCATTGCTCTTCCTGAGAACCCACAGGTACCTGGCAGGGGTACTCCCCTCATGTCTAGTGAGGAAGTGCAGGATATGGGTGAAATGGCTGTCACCAGGGCACTGCAAGCTGGCGTGGCCAGGACTGATCAGTCTAAGCGTGCGCACTCATCGGTAGCGGCAAGGAAATCCTCATCGGAGAGTGAGGATGAGGCCCCATCAACGTCATCTGGGGGGAAATAGGTTTCCAGAAGAGGTAATGTGGGAAGTAATGACACATGTTCGGGACAGTTTAGGTTTCCCTGTGTTTCAACCTACAAACTCAGAGTCTCATTTATTTCCTCAAATATCAGACGCCTTTTATGTTTGCCATGCCTTTCCAGGGACCTGTGAAGGATATGGTGTTTCGTGAGTGGAAGGATGTGGAGAAGGCTCAGGTTCCACGATTCCTTCAGAAACTTTACTTACTTGAGGGTGAGGGGGTTTTTCCTCCTTCAATACGCCTGGACTCTATTCTGGCTACTCTAATTGGCAAAACGGCAGTCAATCCGGAGGATTGTGTGCCTACGTATGCCACAGACCGTAAAGTGGATTCAGGTCTTAAGAGGGCTTTTGCGGTGGAGAATCTGGCGCTGAAGGCAGGGATTTATTCTGCTTATGCATCACAATCATTGGTTCAAGGCTTTGATAAACTGGCGGTGGCTGTACAGGAAGGGGCGGAGTGTTCGGAGCTCCTGGCTGGTATGGAACAGCTGGCCAGATTATTGGCGGATGTGTCTTCAGATATAGTCCGTACTTCGGCTCTGGCATCTGGGTCTTTGATTGGGGCTCGTAGGTCCCTCTGGTTGCGTTCATGGAAGGCTGATCCAGGGGAAACGGCGGCCTTGTTGAGACTGCCGTTTGAGGGTTGTAACTTGTTTGGAGAACTATTACCATCCATACTTTCCAAGGCGTTTAAGGAGCAGAAGCATGCCTTACCTTATAAAGAGGTTTCTTCTTCGGGTAAAGGGTGGAAGAAGCATTCCGGATCTTCTCCTACTAGGGTTGCTAAATCCTTTTCGTTTAGGAGACGGCGTTTTCATCCGCGTTTTTCACCTAAGAAGTCTACTCCTGAGACCCGGGGTGGTTTCAAGAAGGGGTCCTGGCATTCGCTGTGGGCCTGGCAGAGGGCCGGTTGGGGGATGACTGTGTCACTTTCTTTCAGCTTGGGAGGACAGTGTAACCGATCATTGGGTACTAGACATGGTGACCAATGGTTATGTCATAGATTTTGTGGCGGTTCCTCCAGATTCCGGGGTGCATCCCACACCTCTGCCTTCAGAGGGGTCTTGGAGTGGAGCATTATTGGACGGAGTGCGGGACTTACTGGTCATGGGGGCCATTTCCCATGTTCCGCTAGACGACCGAGGTCAGGGCACTTATGCGGTCTTGTTTCTTGTGCGGAAAGTTTCAGGGGGATTTTCAACCGGTGCTCAATCTGAAGGAGGTGAATACCTGGATCAGGACAGTGCATTTCCGCATGCTGTCCATTCGGACTATTTTTCCATTGGTCAGGCAAGGGGATTTTCTGGTGTCACTGGATCTGCCGGATGCTTACCCACACGTACCGGGGGCATGGTCCTCTCAAAAGTTCCTGAGGTTTGCTGTGGGGCAGGATCATTTCCAGTTTTGCGTTCTGCCTTTCGGTCTGAAATCTTCTCCCCGAATTTTCAGGAATATGCTGGCTCCTCTAGTGGCTTTGCTTCATTCAGAAGGGGTGTTTCTGCACCCTTATCTAGTCGACATTTTGATTCATGCCCATTCACGAGACCTTTTGCAGAGGCAGGTGGCCCAAGTTCTGGGGGTCCTGCAATAACACGGGTTTTTGATCAATTGGGTGTAATCAGACTTTGTGCCGTCCCAGGATCTGGTTTTTCTAGGGGCTCGGTTTCAGCCTATTCCAGGGTTGGTGACTGTGTCCGAAAAGAGGTTGGATGCTCTCCAGGCTTTGGTAAAGAAGGTATGGTTACTGTCTGCTCCCCGAGCTCTTCTATGGTTGCGACTGCACATTTGGCGTCAGTGATATTTTGGGTTCTTGGGCACGTTTCCATCCCCTGTGCTTGATGACGTGGTTCTTGAGTAGGTGGGATCCAGGGTCCGGTTCTCTGAAGGACGGGGTTCCAGGGTCCGGATTGATTCACAGAGAGTTGCAATGGTGGTTGGATGCAGACCACCTGAGGGTAGGGGTGTCTTTGTCACCTCTGAGACCCGTGGTGGTGACGACGGATGCCAGCCTCTCCGGTTGGGGGGCATGAATGGGGTCAGCTCAGATTCGGGGGTTTTGGTCCCCTCGGGAGGCGAGTCGGTCATCTAATTGGCGAGAATTGCGGGCTATATTCCTGGCTCGGGTCCATTTCCAGGATTCCCTGAGGGGGTTGGCGGTTCTGGTTCGCACAGACGACTTAGTGGCCGAGGCTTATGTCATTCGGCGAGAGTGGTAAATGTTCGGGCGGATCTACTGAGCAGAGTGATTCCTTCCTCTCAACTTTTCTCTCTCCGGAGGTCTCTGTTTCGGCATCTGGTTCGGCTTTGGGGTCTTCCAGTGCTGGATGTGTTTGCGTCAGTAGAGAATGCGATAGTGGAGTGCTTCTGCTCCCGGTTTCGGTGTCCCCAAGCATGGGAGGTGGACGGGATGTCATGTCCTTGGCCGCAGGGCCTTTTATATGCGTTCCCTCCGTTTCAACTATTCAGGGCGTTTCTGTTAGGTGCCAGTGGCTTTGAGTTCTACCTTGCTGGCTTCATGGAGACGTTCAACTTTGCTTTCCTATGGTAGACAGTGGAAGGTGTTTTCGTCTTGGTGCTTAAGTCGTGAGTTGGATCCTTCCTGCGCTTCTCTCTTTGAGGTGATGCAGTTCCTGCAGGACGGTGCTCGTTTAGGGTTGTCAGTGGCTTCTCTTCGGGTACAGTGGGCGGCTATTCAGGCATTTAGGGACCATGGCGTAATCTTCAAGTTGAAGGGCGATTGATGCCTGGATTTTTTCAGGGGCTTATTAATTTATTTCCTCGCCCGGTACGTTCTTTTCCCTCATGGGATCTGTCCTTGGTTTTGGATGTGTTGACGGGGGCCCCTTTTGACCCATTGGGGGACTATGATTTGCGACGTCTATCTTTGAAGACGTTCTTTTTGGTCGCCATTACTTCGGCTCGTCGGTTGGGGGAATTGGGGGCATTGGCATGTTCCTTTCCTTTTTTGTAAGATTTTTCCCGATAGGGTGGTTCTGGTTCCGGTGCCTTCCTTTATTCCAAAAGTCAATTCTTCGTTCCATTCCAGGCAGGCGGTCATCCTTCCTTCATTTTGTCCGGATCCCTCATCTGGGGAGGAGGTCCGTTTGCATTTGTTGGATGTACGTAGGGTTTTGTTGGAGTATCTGCGGGTGGTGGCTCCTTTTCGTACAGGGGATTCACTGTTTGTTACTTTTGGTCCGGCGCGCTAAGGTGAGAAACCTTCCACGGCTTCCTTGAGTCGGTGGGTTCGATCTTTGATTCTGTTGGCCTATTCCTTGAAAGAGGTGGTTCCTCCTCTAGGGATTCAGGGGAGGTCTTCCAGAGGCATGGCGGCGACGGTGGCAGAGCTTCAGGGGACTTCAGTGGTGGAGATTTGCAGGGCCGCCACTTGAGCTTCTCCTTCGGCGTTTGTGCGTCATTATAGGCTATCGGACTTGGGTGGTTTGGAGTCGGTGTTTGGTCACCGGGTCTTATCCTCTATGAGATAATGTTTGGGATGTTCTTGGTGCAGGATATTAACTAAGGGTCTTGCAACTCGATGTCCGTCTCCTGTGTGTTTTTCTTGCTATGTCTCATTGGTTAAAAGGAAGGCGAGGGAGGGACGGGAGGTAATGCTTCCATTTTCTTACGATAATGGCATTACTCCTAGTCCTACTCCCTCGCCTTCCTTTTCCGTTCCCTCCCACCCTCCCGGTACGGACTGTCCGAGTTGCGGCTTGGGCTTGGTTTTTGTACAGGAGGGGATAAGGGTGGGGGGGGGTTTTGAAAGGGGAAGGGAGGGTCTAGGGGGGAGGCAGGAGGCCTCATTGGTTAAAAGGAAGGCGAGGGAGTAGGACTAGGAGTAATGCCATTATCGTAAGAAAATTGAAGCATTTCGGCACCAATTAAACAAAGGCATTTATGAGTACGTAAATATGTACCCCTGTTCTAATTACTCTTCTGCTCAGAAAGATATTTCTGAATGGGCCCTGGAGAGCACAGCTCAATATTCTGTTACTGTTTTTACATTTGTGGCATTAGAATTTTCAGAGATTTCAACATTTTCTTATCTGCAGATTACATATATATATCACTTAAAAAGTTACTTGAGGTAACTTTAACAATGACTGGTGAATTTATATCCTTTCGTACAATTAAAATGTGAGCCTAAATATAAAGTCCCGGTAACCTTCGTTTTTTTAAGTGAATTTCTATGTTTTAAAAGAAAAATATTTCCTAGCTATAACATCCCTGTATCCTTCGTTTTTTCAATGAATTTCTATGCTTTTTTTAACATATGGTAATTTTCATTCCTAAATTTTAATTCAACCACTGCTGGCTGTGCACAGCAGCGGTTGTATATAACAAAGGTATACTGTTCCAAAGGTGTGGGCCTGTGCAAGTTTATCGGTGCACAACCAAGGACTGAAACAGCAGCTTTCACTGCCTACGGCCCTGGCCTGAATCCAAGCAGGCAGGCCTCTTGTGCACCGGCCTGTCCTGGGACAGGCTGGTGCACAAGAGGCCTGAAATGGCAGCTTTCACTGCCTACTGCCCTGACCTGAATTCAGGATAGGGCCATAGGCAGTGAAAGCTGCCGTTTCAGTCCTTGCTTGTGCACCGGTGTGCACAAACAATTACCAGAAAAAGAGTAGAGGAGTAGAGGACTTCCCTGGGTCTTCCTAGGGGGTCCTCCTCTCCAGCAGCTGCCTCCCTCCTCTGGCCCGGTGTGCACTGCAGCCCAATTATTGGCTGCACAGCGCAAGCGCAGACTGCCTGCGCTTGTGCGGTACAGCCCAGCTGGGCTGCAGTGCTCACTGGGTGAGTTCCACTCCGCTGGCAGGGCTAGTGGAGTTTTTTGGACAACTCTGCGCTCCAAAAACTCCTTCAGCTCTGCCCGTGGAGAAGAGTACCCCACACACTTCCAATCATGATGACAAAACACAATATTGTTGGCTAATGACAGCACTTACAAAATTAAAGGGTAGCCTGGTAGCAGCAAACTTTGTTCGCTTGGTTGTAGTGTGCAATCTACATTAATACTGTTTTAGAATTGCATATGAAGGCGTAAGGCAAACTGTCTAGAGGTAGGTACAATTATTTTTATTACTTTATATATTTTTTAAAACGTTTTTGAAGTACCGTGGTACTGTGTCAAAAGTACTGCAGTATTTTTGTAGTATATAAAAATACATCTACAAGTAGAGGTGCTATTTACTGCATGCCAATGCAGTCTATGCCACTGTACTCAGTTCTGCATCACTGCACTGCATGCCACTGCACACTATATCATTGCACTCTACTCTGCGCAGCCCTACATCTTGCACTCTACACCACTGTACTTGACTCAACACCACTGCCCTCCATGCCATTCTACTATAGTCTGCACCTCTGTACTCTATGCCACTGCCCTTTATGCCTCTACACTGTACTCTGCACCACTCTATGCCACTGCACTCTACAACACTCTACTCTACATGGCACCTCTCTGCTGTATGCCAGTAGACTCTACACCACTGTAGCCTACACTGTACCACTCTACTCTATGCTACTACACTCAATGCAACTGCACTTTACACCAATGCACTCTACTTTACACCTCTGCACTCTACCCCACTTTATTCTACTCTCCACAATGCACTCTATTTCACTGCACTCTATGCCACTGCACACTACATGATTGCACTCTGCAACACTGTGCTCTGCCACACTCTACTTTATGTCACTGCACTCTATGCAATTGCACTCTATGCCACTGCAATGTTCTGTACATCACTGCATTCTACACCACTCTACTCTACTATTCACCATTCTATGCTGCTGCACTCTATGACTCTACACTCTATGACACTGCACTGTACACCACACTACTCTATGCCACTAAACTGTACACCACTCTACTGTACTCAGCACCACTACAATCTATGCCACTGCACTCATGACCACTCTACTCTACACTACTGTACTGTACGCCATTTCACTCTGTGTCTCTGTACTTTACAACACTCTAATCTGCACCACTCTACTGTACCCCACTAGACTGTGTGCCACTGCACTCTACTCTATTACACCATACTCTATGCCACTGCACTTCATGCCATTCTACTCTACTTTGCACCACTCTACTCTATGGCACTGCAATCTGTGCTACTGCACTATTCACTACTACACTGTACAGCACTGTATTCTATGCCACTGCACTGCGCACCACTCTACTCTACTCTGTATCATTCTATCTTCTCCACTGCACTGTACCCTAGTGCACTACATGCCACTCTACTGTATTCTGGAGCACTCTACACCAATGCCCTCTGCACCACTGCACTCATACTACACCACTCTACTCTGCACCATCCTCCAATCTATGCCACTGTACTCTATGCCTCTGCACTCTACACTAATAGACGTTACTCTACTGAATGCCACTCCACACTGCTTTATGCCAGGCCATTCCACTCCATACCACTCTAATTCCATGTCACTCTATGCCACTCTACTCTTTGCCACTTCACTCTATGCCACTCTACTGTAAACTAAGCCACTGCAGTTCACACAGTGCCATTGTCTGCCACTCTACCCGACTCCACTCCACTCCACACAATGCCACTCTACTCTATGCTGCTCTACTCTATACCACTGTACTGTATGCCACTCTACTCTATGCCACTCTGTGCTACCCCTGTTCATTGTATCCCAATCCCACTTCACTCTATGCCACTGCACTGTACACCACCCTTCTCTATGCCACTGCACTCAACACAACTCTACTGTACTGTGCACCATGCTACTCTGTGGCACTGCACTCCATGACACTGCAGCCTACGTCACTGCACTGTACACCACTGTGCTGTACTCAGCACCACTCTGCTCCACTGCACTCTGTGCTATTCTACTCTACTGTGCAGCACTCTAATGTATGCCAGTGTGCTCTAAGACACTGCACTGTATGTCACTCTGCTCTTCTTTGCACCACTCCACTATTTGCCACTGCACTTTATGCCACTCTTTTGATCCCACCTGGGCAAAAGTGTAAGGGGCACAGGAATGCAGCAACTCCCCATGAGCTTTCATAGAACACAGGGACCCATCCCTGAGGCTAAAAACAATTAAAAGAAAAGAGGTCACAGTCCCCTTCCTTGAGCCTGATGAGCCATGGGGACACCATCCCTCAGGCAGAAATGCTTAATTAAAGGGAAGGGGTGTGCAGCAC
The DNA here is from genome assembly GCF_031143425.1 of Pleurodeles waltl. NCBI lineage: Eukaryota > Metazoa > Chordata > Amphibia > Caudata > Salamandridae > Pleurodeles > Pleurodeles waltl. The sequence goes on along the minus strand of NC_090444.1, from coordinate 416,361,046 downwards.
CCACCCTGGCCTTCTCAAGCCCAGGGATTCCAACTCATGGAGCTTGGGGTGGAGGCCCTACTCATGCTCCCCTTCCTCAAATAATTTTTTTAAATTGCAGGATGCTTGTTTCTTTTTTTTTTTTGCTGTAATCCTGTGGGAGTCCCCAGGTACCCCATCCCCCAGGGCCAAAAGCAATAATAAAGGGAAGGGGTGCAGCACACCTTCCTCCCCTAAATTCAGTTGTTTAGCCCTGTAAGATGGAAACCCTGGTTCCCAGGGCCTAATAAGACTTGGAGAGTTGGGGATGCACATCCCACTCTCTTAGAATACAGCCCCAGGACTCACGGGCCTCAAGACCCAAGAAGACTGGGGGAGGGAAGGCTGCACGCCTCTCTCTCCTTAATTATGGGATTCATCCACAGGGGATGGGGTACATGTTTGTGATAGGGTATCCCATCTGTAAATCTTTAATTGCTTGTGAATACAATTTTGAATAGGTCATGCTGAAGGTTTCTTGTTCGTAATATATAGTACTGGCTGTCCCTTCTTTTATCAATTTGTTTTCTAATGTCTTCATAACAATGCCACAAAATGCAACCCATTATTTGCTTCTAATTTTGGAATTTTCAGCACAGTTTACCTTTAGATGGTTTACAGTTGGCATTTTCTTACTGCATAGTATCTCTTTCTTGCTATATAACTCCCTCAGCCCTGCCACATTATTTGTTCTCCCTTGCTGCATAATTCCAGTCCTCATAGTTGAGATTGAGGTTTATCTTGTCTAGATGGGTGTTTTGTTCTCGTAGGGGGCAGATCCAAAGGTGCTGTCAATCCATCGCTGTCCCTGGCTTTTAAAGCAACATTTCAGTTTAGAATTTAGAAAAAACATGTAGGTTAAAGTGCTATAAAGAAATCTGAAAACGACAGTAGTAATCTAATTGAAATACATAGAAATCATTTGCTATGAAGGTTCTCAGTAATGGGAAAGGTACAAAATTATAAGCAAAATCAGAAATAGTTAAAAACTCAAATGTGCAGCGAAATCAATTGGAAATTGGACACCATCCACAGAGTTCTCCTAAAAATCTGGGTCATGTCTAGAAACAAAGGCTTTATATACAGTTTTGTTACATTACATATATTATAGAAAATTCAAAGACAGAGTCAGCATAGTATGAACATTAGTAAAATGAATCACAATTCATATTTTAAAATTGTCACATAACCCCACTATCGTAGCACTATCCCCCTACATGAATATTGATTGCCCCTGCCAATCTAATGCAGTCAGGTAGTGTAAAAATAAACAGGTTACATAATCAGCAAAGAACCATTGTGAATTATTTCAATGCAGTATGTTAGCAGGAAGAACCTTGAGATGTAACAAAAGGCTCCCTCTAGCTAACTCTCTGTGATCAATGTGTCCTACTGGAAAGCTATCGCAAAAATTAACACAATTATTACAGGAGTTCGTATAACCATAGCATTATCACCCCCCAAACCATCAGACGATTCACCATCCTTTCTAAAACCCTTTTGAATCTCACCAAACTAGGAATTCACCAATTCTCACAAGCCACATTCTTCAAAAGCATTGGCTTCAGGATAGATAATAGTAATGTTACTTGCACGTACATTAATTAGCTCACTGCTGTCCGGGATGAAGTTACAGCACTCCCTTACCCCCACACATACCAGAGGTTGCATTCCTTTATGAGAAGGGTGTCTATCACAAGGCGATTCTAGAAAATCAAAGCACACATTGCAACTAGCTCATTATTTATCTGGGTTAATTCTCCAGAAATGTTAGAAAAAAGGTGATCTTCAAGATCATAGCACCCAACACATCTAACACAGTTTGCCGAAATCCATATTTCACTTTTCTCAAATCATCAGCATCTCTCATCTCATTTACTTTCTAATCCATTGGGAATACCAAAACAAGGTAGCAACTACAGACTCAGTTACAAGGCAGGTTAAAATAAGCAGTCTTAATACACGTATTTAATTCTTCTATATAGTGGATCTATGTCAACCACTGACACCATAACTCATTTCACACACACTCTCTCTAACAAATTCTATTGATCTAGTTCTCTTTGACCCATGTCCCAGCATACATAACTCTCCTGTCATTTTGTGCACCATTCTCAATGAAGGATGCACATTCAAATTTCTAAATTTCTCTTCAGCTTCATTTTGTTCTCAAAGCTCACTCATATCTTTCCAGTCCTCCAAGATTTACCCTGTGCTCTCATCATACTCCCTAGCAAACTCTCAATCACAACAAAATCGCATGGTCATGAAAAACACTAAACAAATTGCATGATGTACTATAGGACAATCTGAACTGAAAATAAGTAGAACCTTCTTCAGCTGAGGATGGAAGAAATGTACACATGAAAGTCTCTAAAATTCATAATTTTTACATACGCCTCTATTAAATTTGAATATGCATTCTTCCTACAACTTTCTACTGACCTAGTCTAGTGTGTAAATCACGTGTTTTATGCCATTATGTATAGTAGCTAATTCACTTTGTGAGGGTGAGACATATCCAATCAGAGAAATCACGCATAGCATCAAACCAACTGAAACTATCAGAATAATGTCAAAAATATTTTACCAAATAATTTACAGAATCTGCTGTACGCCAGTTACAACTATGAAAAAAGGTACAGAGTACAACATTTTAGAGGTACAAAATCAGGAATCAAACTTTCGTCTTTTTTCAATTCATAGAATACAGGCACATTGTTATTTTCCTCTGGATACCTGATGTACACAATAAATCAATACATTTCTGCAAACTTCAAAATCTTAAGCTGAAATTCATAAAAATTTAATGAAAATGCAAGCCGGATCTTCTTCTGGTTTGTATTCAAAGATTTAATAGCAAAAGTTTGTCAAATCATAGAATACCACATCTGAATCTTCTTCTTCAGACACGAATGCCAGCTAGGTTGGCACGGTAGATTTGTACTTTCTATTTGTCACATTTTTTTCTTGTAGATCACTCTCACTATTCTCAGATTCAATTTCAATTTTCTCTGGTTCTTCCTTGATTGATGCTGGCCTTTCAGTCTTCCATTGTAATCTTTTTCTGCTTCATTGTACTGACTCTAGCCCCTTATCTCCTTGGTCCACACTCTCAAGTCCTGTGTCTTCAGTGTCTTTACTTTTGACAACTGCTGAATCTCCTCACTAACTTCCAAATATGAGCTTTGATCAGTATCTAGGCTCACTGTGAACCGCTTTGTCTGGGGGTTCTTGAGACTTAGATTTTCAGCTTAATAGTTTCATGAACTGGAACAATTTCTGTCTGTTCTTGTTGGTCACAACTTCACAATGATTCTTCTTGATTTTCAACTTGCTGGCTTTCAAACTGGTTACTCATATCTTCACTAGGATCTTCACTATCTGCTACTTCTCCCTCTGGATGCATGGAGTGAACTTAAGCTTGACTCTGTGAATTAGTGGTTGTTGTTACCACTTCTCCATCTGCCATCTTCACTCTCTTCATGTGAGCTGCATTGATGCACAGATGGATTTCTGCTCATTGCACAGCAGTGCTAGTCTTAAGCACAACTTGATGTGGGTTCGGCCACTGTGGCTACAGACAACATTTGCTGACATGGTTCTTGAGCAGTATCCAGTCCCCTGGTTACAGTGTGTTAAACTGGACTTCTTTTGTCGATGGAGTTGTCAAATTTACCTGATGGGACAGAGATTTCACATCAGCTAGACTTTTACAGAATTCAATATAATAGCATCCCGTCAGTTTTTGCAACCAGTGCTGCTGAAGGAACATATGTAATCCACATAACTCTGCTTACGAGGATTTCATGAGGCGAGAGATCTGTCTTTTTATTTGGAGTACTTCTAATGCTCATGAGAATGAGAGGAAGAACATCAGACCACAATTTGTTGAGGCTAACACTTAGTCAAGTTTGGATTTGATAGTCATTCACATTCTGAACCATATATTATGCCTTTGGTCAGTAACTGCAGTGGATCTTTTGCTCAACTTAAAAAGAAGTGCACAATGATTTTAGGACCTTAATTTTGAAAGGACTTTCTTGATCTGTCTCAATAGAAGTAGGCATGCTATATTGTGGTATCAACCTTCTCAACGAGTGTTTGGCTACAGTCATGCTGTCATTTCTCTTGTTCAGATAGGCCTCAAACCATTAAGAGAACAGGCAGACATATTTGAGCCTATTGTAAACAAGAAGTTCTATGAAGACAGCCTGTAGTCTAGTAAAATGAATCTTCATATGTGCCTATATAACGCATGGTAGTTAGTGTGTGTTAGCCTTGATTAAATCTCTGGCAAGTAATGCCTTGTAAACATACAATTTCTGCTACAATTATGAATTTTGTGTTCTATCAATATCTGTCAAACAACATGACTATGACATATCTCTCCACATGAGTTGGTCCATGCACGTATGTCGCCAGGCCCTGATGCATTGAGTCAGTAAGAATTAATTGATAATCTGAATTTGCCCAGAGATAATTGTAATCCCACTTACAACCAGTTAACACCCACACTTTCTTTTCACCCTCTGGTACCTCCTCCTGCAATTCTCATAGTTTATTTAGTGTTGTTGACTGTCTGGGATTTAACAAAAAAACAAACACTTTTTTACATCATCAGGTTTCACATCAGTTGCATATTGTTCTGACTCTTGTGTTTGTTTCTATTAATTCAATTATATTACTACATTTTCAAGAAAACAATATTTCAGTTTGATCAGCATAGTTTTTGCTCATAGTGACTAAGGGCCTGATTTATACTTTTTTAGCACTGCATTTGTGTCGTTTTTTGATGCAAAAGCAGCGCAAACGTACAAAATTCAATTATTATTTGTACGTTTGCGCCGCTTTTGAATAAAAAATGAAGCAAATGAGGTGCTAAAAAAGAATAAATCAGGCCCTAAGTTTATGAGCATGCACTTTTCATTCGATATCTTGTAGATCATTGACTAACCTCCAATAGTTCTAGATATATGATGCCTTATGGCTAGGAGTACCAGAGGATGTTTTAAGCCTCTTCATAACCATAACTGTTCACAATTGTGTACCACTCCAAACCCATATCGTCTGTCTGTGTAAATTGTCACACTCAGTCCTTTAGCCAAGCAACGGGCTTTTGTTAGAGTAATTAGTTGTGCTACTGGAGCAGAAATTATGTTGGACAAGTACAATGCATCAACAATTTCAGAAATGGAACAGACTGCCTGTGCTGCTCTCAGTATTCCTTGATGGTCTCACAGACAAGAACCATCCACAAACAAAGACAGATCAGCCATTTCAAAGGGAACATCTTTGATGTCTGGTTTTGGTTTGGAACATAACTCTGTCACATTAATGCAATCAAGGGTGACATATTTATCATCATCTGCATTGTTTGGAATCACCAGCAATGTTGCAGGATTTAAAGTATTCCATCTTTTGATGGAAACATGTTCAGCTGCCTGTATCATTTGGTCATACTTCGCAAGGTGACTGTTTTTCAAGTGTTGACTTCAAGTACAAGTCAGAAGAATTTCAATGGAATGAAGGACTAACACAATCAGTATATGACCCATGACAATCCCCTCACTCTGTTTGATTGCAAGGCAAACAGCTGATGCAGATTTCAAACAACCAGAAAGAGATACAGCTGCTGTGTCTAATATAGCAGAGAAATAAGTTACAGGCCAGTTATCTAACCATGCTTTTGAACCAACACTTTATAAAGCACATTCATCTTTTTTAAAAGAATCTAAGTAAAACTCCTCATCATAGTCAGGCATTCCAAGAGCGGGTAAGTTACAAAGACTTTCTCTAAGCTCTCAGAAGGCTTCCATGCATTTGTTATCAAAATGACAATGGCCCTTTTATGCCACAGTGAGTGAGCCTCAGAAAAAGCTTCACAATCAAGAAAACATTTTCTGAATCCATTTACAACTTTAGCAAACTATTCCTAAAAACACGTTGTTTGGACACTTTCCTTGCACATTTCTCTACATAGTGACATAGATAAATTACTTCCTTTTTACAGTACTGCATCTTTGTTGGTGAAATCATATGACCATTGCCAACAAGATGGTTCAAGAGTGCAATTTTATGTAACTTGAAGTCTTGTTTTGTGTTCGATGCTACCATTAGGTTTTCGATATATTGCACCAACACTGAATTACAGGGCAGTTGCAAATCCTCCTAACTTTTCTTTAGCATCTCAATGAAGATTGAGGGACTATCTGTACACAAAACCAGAATTTTATTCAAAAATTGAAATGCAAATAATTATTGTCTATCCTCATATAGAGAGGAGTTGAAAAGAAAGCTTGGCATAAATCTGTGATTATATAGCATCATGATTCTGGTACCTCCAGACACCATGGGGGCCACAATTTGTAATTTTTTTCAATATATTGGACTGCCCTCCAATTTCTACTTTTTAATGGCCATCACCGAGTGCTGGAAGGACTACCAAGCAGCTCTCATACAATACCCTGTTCTAACATCTTTTCAATGATGAGCTTTATTCCCTCTTCTGCTTTTCATGAACGTTTATAATGTTTACTTCTAGGTTAAAGAGCATCTGGCTTAATGTATATCTTACCTTGTTCGGCACTCCTTTTTAATCCTGTTTCCCTCTCTCTAACATCCTCTACCTCTTCTTTAACTGTGTGTCTTAAATAAAGAGGCAGGTAATCTTTTATAAGAACTGGGAACAACTGAACTCTTGACTTGTGATAATATTTCAAACACTGAATCTTTATCATTATTTGCAATCCTGATACCATCCGTTGTGCAATAGATCACACAATTCACCTTGCAAAGCAAGCCTTGGCCATGTAAGTTAACAGGTCTTGAATCACATACATTGAATTGGTGGTTATTTTTCATGCAACCAACAAAGAAGGTGCTGCTTCTTTCAGAAAGAAAGGATGACAAAGCGGTGAACGAGACACAGAGTGGGGAATTCTAAAGAATATTCTTTGGTGCCCTCACACATCCATTGGGATGTCATGCTTCATCATCAGGTGTTGCTCTTCGTAGGACTGGCACTGCAATGCCTTACAGGCCCCACGAAGGGTCACTTTAGCAGAGATCTTTCATTGTTCTTGGTGTATGATGAGAGGTGCAAGTGTTGGGGTGTCCTAAATGTGTGAGATGGAGTGATAGTATATGCAGGAGTGAGAAAACATTGATGAAACTCTGTTAGAGATATCAAATAAAATTTTGAATATGATGCTCTCTTGACAGGATTAAAACAATGTAAGTGGGTCAGGGCTGCTGTAGGGGCATAATGTACCCAAGTAGTCTCAAGCCTGTGGATGTAGTCAGGTCGGGTGTAGAATGTTAGACATGTTTCACGCCCAAAGGTCCAAAAAGGATCCACAGCGCTTCATCAGGACCTTAAAAAAAGAAGGGTGGACATCCTACCCCACACCTAAGTCATGATGTCAGTGCCCAATTTCTCAGCAGATCTGATGAGAAGTGATCATTAATTCCACAATTATTCATAAACTATCAACCCCTACATTGGACTTGCATTGGCAACAGATCACTCCTTGTTCCAACTCCTTGCATCTGTAGTGTTCAAAAATTCTAATTCCTATTCTCACCAGAACCCTCAAGGTAACAGGAAATCTGAATGCTTCATCTGATTTTTATTGTTTCTCTGAATCTGCTTTGTCTGCACAATCATTAGCTTCTCTTTAACCTTTTTCTGATTTGCATCAAAACATTCACTGCAGTTCTTGTCATGCTTGAGTACTTCATCAGTACCCTTAAACAGCAGCACATTACACTCTGCTAAATATATGAGCTAAGCTAAGGATGCAACCATAAAAGAAAAGCCAATACTAAAATACTAATGCCTTCTCTTTCTGGTTCTTCAACTACGCTCTACTTACTGTAAATATGCATAAGGCTCTCATAATAAGCGTGCACTCACTCATTTAGTTCTTTTGTTACTCTAACTATCTTTAGCCTATTTGCTTCTTTTGCTGGCACATTCTTTTTTAAATGCTATATCACACCTCTGTAGTTTTTCATAACCAAATCAGCTGGATCATTATTATGTGAAGCCCCTGTGGCTCTTCTGTCGGCCAAGTGACAACCACTTTGTTTTCTGCCAGAAAATCGTTAGGAACCATAATTTCAAAAAAGTATCAAAATCAATCTAAAGTCCCTTTGAAATTGTCACTAATCTGTAAATCTCCTTACACCATTTAACAGATTCTTATCCCAGTTTTGAAAAATTTGATGAAAAAGCGAAAGCTCACCCTTGGACCAAGGAACATGCACATAATTCTCTCTGTGTACGTCTCATAAAGGAAACTCTGCCACTCATTCTGATTCAGGTTCACTCATGACCACACTCCCTTTTGTTCCTGTGGCAATATTCGTCTTGTTAAAATGAACTTTCTTCTTCCACTTGTCCCTTTATTGTTTCACATCCCTCAATTCCTTTAGATTCTCAACCAAGTCTCTGGTATGAGCTTGCAGAGTCTTTAGACATATATTTGCTATTTCTGCTTAGTTCACTTCCATTTTGTAGTTTTTACGTATGGTCCTTTCTTTTCATAAACACACTGCAAATTCTTCTATCAAATGTGCAAGATTACTATGAGCCTCATTTTCTTACCTCGCTGCTTCTTTGGTCAAATATTTCAGTTCATCTAAATTTAATACAGATAATCTTTTTTATACCAATTGCAACATTTTCTCAAATTCAATTTAAAAATTAGCAAAAAATGAGTTCTTACTTTTCAGGAGGTGTAGTAACCACTCCTTCAGCAACAGTAATGATTGTATCCACAGCAGGTGTAACTCCACAAGTACCAGGTAAAGTTGGTAATGCTTTCTTAATGGAAGCATTTTGTTTGACCTGAGAGCTTTAGGGTTGTCTTCCACCATAATTTTCACCTACCTTCTTGCATTCTTCACTTTTCTGACATCGTTTTTGCTGCCATTAGCACTCTGTGCTCTTTATCACTGCTTACCAGTGCTAAAGTGCTTGTTCTCTGTCCTCTAACTGTGGCAATATCTGTTCATTCCCAATTGGCCTATTTGATTTACTTATAAGTCCACAGTAAAGTGGTACTATATGTACCCAGAGCCTGTAAATTAAATGCTACTTGTAGGCCTCCAGCACTGATTGTGCCACCCGCTTAAGTAGCCATTTAACAACGTCTCAAGTCTGCCATTACAGAGCTTGTGTGTACAATGTTACACTGCCATAATGACCTGGAAAAATAAGCCTTTTGGCAGGCCAAAACGTACCCTTTTAAAAATATGTCACCCATTAGGTAGGCCCTAGACATAGGGTGCAATATATTTAGAAGGCAGGACAATGTACGTTTATGTTGAACAAGTCCTGGTGGGCCATGTTTCCCATGGGATAACATTTGGATTACCTTTTTACATTTTAAAAGTATAATTCACAATTAGGAAGAGATAGACTTTTTAAGTTTGGTATCTATGGAATTACAATTTATAATCACAATTTATGGTGAAGTTGGATTTTGATTTGCAATTCTGAAAAAAGCCACTTTTAGAAAGTTAGCATGTTCTTACTTTAGCCATTTGCCTGTTGCCCGCCTCTGCTCATATATCTGGGGTTGCTACCTGCCTCTGCTTACATGTCCGAGGTGGGGTGACTGCTGGGCTTTGTGTAGCAGCCACACACAATGGGAGTTTGGGTATGTCTGAATGGGTCATCTCTGACAGGATGAGAGGGAGGAACTAGATAAAGCCTCACTTACACCTGAATAGACTGTGTACTGTCTACACACAAAGGCCTGCACTACCCCTGTTAGTGAGTCTGGAACCAGGATAGGAAGGGCAGGGCTTCTGCACAATTCAAAGACCTGTCTTTCAAATCTCCCCCACTTCAAAGGCCTAACTGGTTAAGTAGTGGACCTCTAACACCAACACTTCTGGAGCTGTGGATTCTGTATCAGGAAGAAGGACTGCTGTGCTACTGAAGGACTGCCACTCTGCCGGACTGCCACTCTGCTGCCTTACTGTGCTGACCTGCTGCCCTCCTGCCTGAAGAGGAAGACTTGGATCTGGAGCCCAGCTTGAACCCAGGGCCCCAGAGTGACTCAAAGGCTGGTCTGCTGGCTTCCTGATATGAGCCTTAGGCACATAGCAGGCTCCCCACAACTCCTGGACCAGTCTTCAACAAGCTCCTGACTCCTAAGAGGTGCTTCTCAGGACCTAGGGCATTTTAAACTCTTTAAATCAAGCTTTTAGGTTCTTTATGAATGCAAAAGGCCTTTTTGCCCTGGAACCTCGTAGCTCACCAAGAAATCCAGCGCTTGCAGCAGCAAGTTTGTCTCTTTGCAGAGCAAACATTGTCTGCTTGCGAGGCTCCATCCTTTCAGTTCACGATACCCGGTCTGCGCCTCACGTTCCGCCAGTCCTCACCAGTGATGCTCTCTTTGCTCCTTTGAACAGGACTTTTGGCAAAATTCTTGATAAGGTAAAATTTCAGGGGGACCAACCTGGGTCTGTATCTGACCAACACTCCATCACAGCTGGCTTGAACTTTGCTAGCGAGACTAGAGAGCCGCAGTTGGCACTTTATGCTTTTAGGTGCTATATTGCAGCCTATTCCTTAAAAATTCACAACTCTAGTTCTACTGATTAGATTTTTTTTATTTTGGTCTTGTTTTATTTGTTGCATGTTTCTCTATTGTTCCAACCTGGTGTTGAATCATTTTGTGTAGTGTTTTCAATGTTTTACTATTTGAAGCGTTGCACACATTCTTCACTCGCTGCCTCTAAGTTAATCATGACTGCTCTGTGCCAAGCAACTAGGGGGTGAGCAAAGGTTAAATTAGGGTTTGCCTGATTCTTACCCTGACTAGGATTATGGTTGAAGTTTGACTAAGGTTCACACCTGGGTCAGTCAACAACCGAATTTCTAACAGTTGTGATCAGCGCTAGAATAAGGACTTGTGTTTGTGCAATGCCAAACAGTAACTTGGCATATACTACCAATTCACATTAAACACCACTTAGAATTTTAAGTACTCCCTAATTGGATTTTTGATTCTTCTCCAAAATGATGCCTGTGGCTCCTTATACTACAACTGAAAGCATGGAATTTGAGCTGACAACCTTGAAACCTATACAGTGGCCTAGCTCAAAGATGTCTCCAAGGAGTTTGGGCATCATGCCAAGAGTGCCACCAAGAAGGTAGAGTTGCAAAGCATGTTGAGGACCTGGGCAGAAGCTTACTTTGGACAAGATCTCTGGACAAGATGACAACACAGCTGAGAATGGTGGATTAGGGGAGCTTGGGAATGGCTCTTTTGAGGAACCACCTACAGTTTCTGAGGGTGAAACATCTGAATTGGAGCTTTCTATCAGGGCAGGCATCAGTGTCTGTCCACAGAGGAACTGGAGGAGAGGAGGAAGGAGAACAAATTGAAACTGCAGCTGGCTCAGTTAAAAATGCAGGAAAGGAAACTGGCCAAGGAGGAGAAGAAGGCTGAAAAGGCCCTAGAAGAAAAAAAGTTGTTGTCTGCTCACGAGAACAGCCTAAATAAGCTAGATATCAAGGCTATACAGGTGGAATGGAGTGGTGATGGTGGCAGCATACCTGTAGTACCTCAAAGAGAGAAAATAGTTCACATGCCTAAATATTTGGTGTCCAGTCACGTAGTGGGAGATGGCATTCACAAATGGTTCCTGCTTATGAAGTTGCACAGAAGTGCCTGATGAGCACTGGGGGAGTGGTGGCCTGTGGAAACACATGTCCACTCTGGGGAGGGGGACACTTCTTACACTAGAGGTTGGGGACCAAATCAAGTATACCCCTATGAAGGCAATTTCAATTGCCAAATTTGGGCAGAGCCCTGAGATATATCACCAAAGATTCAGCGATAGACAGAAGATCCCCAACCAACCATGGGTAGATTTTGTGGACTACCCCCGTAAGTCACTGAAAGGTTTGGTGTGGGGCAACAAGGTTAGTGATTATAGTGGGTTGTACCATTTAATTTTGAGAGAGCACATGCTCAGTATCTGTTTTCCAGAGTTGTGCTAGCACCTACTTGACAGTAAGCTGACTGACCCCAGGAAGCCTGCTGAGAAGACAGGCCACTGGGCGAGCATCAAAGTTCCACAAAGGTATCTGTAAGAGGAGGAAAGAAACACCCAGAAACAAACGAAAAAAAGAGGAGGGAAAAAACTTAAAATTAAGTTCTCAAAAGGTCCCAAAAGTAATTCTCAAGAGAGTACTGGTAAACAGTCCTAGTCTGATTCTAAGAAGAAGGGGTTCTTTGATCACAAGCCAGGGAGGTTTGTACCCCAATGTACTGAGGGCTTCAAGTATGGACACTCAAAGTGTGACTCCAAATGTCCCACGAGAGTACAGCCACCAACTGTTGAGCAGACACCTGGGTTGGTTAGTGTAGCACTCAGAGAGGAGACAGTCCCATTTAGCTTTGGGGAACATACAGAGGTAACCGTATTCTCCCTGGGGATAAGAAGATGGTGCCTAAATCCCATATCCTTGCAAATACTTCAAAGTGTATGCAGTGGGTCATCATCAATGGGCAACAGGAGGAGGCTTTCCAAGACTCAGGAGCCAACATGACTGCTATGAGGTGTCAGCTGGTGCCTGCAGCGCAGGTCCTACCAAACACATTCTACCAAGTCGTAGCTGCAGACAATTGCAAGACGTCTCTACTGGTGCCTCAGGTTCCCTTTGAGCGGGGGGTCTCAGTTTCTCTGGAAGTAGCTGTGAGTGCTGCGATGTCTGTAGATTGTCTGTTAGTAAAGGTCCTGGAGCACACTACCAGGAGGGAACGAGAGCTCAGGTCACACTTGGAGATGTTGGGATTGCCTGAGTGAGTCTGTATGACCACACGGTCAATGGCTGCCCAGGGAAGGAAGTCAAGGACATCCAGAGCCTGGAACAATGGCCCAGACATCTGCCAAGGAAGGGGGTATGGGAAACCAGACTTGATGTTTCCATGACACAGTGGAGGTTGACAGGGCTCTGAGGAAGAAGGCCTCAAACCAACCAGTTAGGACATTGCCACCCTAGATAACCTGCCTGAGCTTGCTGGCTGGCAAGTTGAGGGTGGGCCCACCAGGAAGAAATTCAGCAAGGCACAGAAGGAGTTTCTCACTCTTGAAGGCTTGGAGCGCCAGCAAGTGAAGCCTCTGGGGATCAGCTAACCTACTGTGAGAATGATCTCATCCAGAGAGAGCCTAAGGCTCCTGGTGCTGGGGTAGCCTATGTGCTGGTGGTCTACCAGTGTTTCCAGACCTTTCTACTGTGTTTGGCCCTCAATATTCCTGAACTCCTTACCCTCAAATCTGATATGTATTCCCCTACTGTATTGCTCTCTTCTCACTCCTCATCTCTTACATCAACATTAGGCCTCGATTGATTTCAAAGAGTCTTACTCTGTGGAATTCCACAGAGTAAAAGAAACTCTCTGGGATACCACAGAGGCGGAGTTCTGTGAACTGTGGAGTACTGAATACACCACATCTTGGAGGCACTAAGCAGGGTTGAGCCTGGTGAGCCAGGCCCGACCCTGCTTTGCGATTCTGAAATCGGGCACATTCAGGAGAGGGCCTTGGCAGTGAAAACTGCCTTTTTGGGCATCTTGTGCACAAATGTGTCCTGTGTGCTTTGCAGAGAGGACAGGCCGGTGCCCAAGAGGCCCAAAACAGCAGCTTTCTTTCACTGCCTATGACTCTGGCCTGAATTCAGGCCAAGGCCGTAGGCACTGAAAGGTGCCAGGCCTCTTGTGCACCACCTGCCCCATGCGCACTACACACGGGACAGGCTGGTGCACAAGAGGCCTCAAATGGCAGCTTTCACTGCCTTTGGCCCTGGCCTGATTTTCAAACCAGGGCCATAAGCAGTGAAAGCTGCCATTTCAGTCCTTGTGGTGGTCCAAAAACTCTGTTAGGTCCATCGGCAGAGCAGAGCACCCCGCACAACCCTAAGCAACGTATGAAGATGCCAGAACAAGTGAGACAACTTTCATTGCTCGAAGCCATGACAAGCAATCAACATATGAAAACTGCATCATTGGACATGGCAACAACCCCAGACACTCCTAGCATAGTCTTAACAAAGCTCATGAAGGAGCTGGCAGATTTCAAAGGTTCTGTTGCCACAGTAAACTCAGGAGTAGTTTAAATGAGGCATGTACCAGTGTTATAAGTTTGGTACTGTTTATTCCAGAATAAAGCCCCAGTCTGCAGATGCAGAGTGAGACATCTGCTCCACTCCTGCCCTTATCTCCAATTGCCATCTCCTGTGGATTGGAACGCTCATGTATAAGTGTTCTAATCTACACGCAGTGAAAACCTCACTAGATGAAATCACAACACCACACGTCTTCCCCCTTAATATTGAACAAAATAAAACATACAATAAGTTCAAATACAATGACAATAAATAAGTGCAGCTGATCTCTACATAAATTTTCTCACGATAGCAGAGGGTAAGTAAAGATAAATTGAAGGGGTATACAGCAAAAATTAAATGTAAAAAAAGTACACCTTAACATAAAACCACTGTGGAAAAAAGCACAGATAATACTTTTGTGAGAGGAAGAACAGAGGAAGCACCCTGATAAAATTATTTAACTACACCTGCTAAGATATCTTCAAATCTTCCAGGTCTTTTTCCTATCAGACCTGGGGGCATATTTATACTCCGTTTGCGCCGAATTTGCGTCGTTTTTTTCGACGCAAATTCGATGCAAAACTAACTCCATATTTATACTTTGGCGTTAGACGCGTCTAGCGCCAAAGTTCATGGAGTCAGCGTCATTTTTTGGCGTGAACACCTTCCTTGCGTTAATGAGATGCAAGGTAGGCGTTCCCGTGTTAAAAAATGACTCCCAGGCATGTGCGTGGTATTTATACTCCCGGGCAAAAATGACGCCCGGGAGTGGACGGGGCAAAAAAACCTGCATTTGCGCCTCTTTTTAACGCCTGGGTCAGGGCAGGCGTTAAGGGACCTGTGGGCTCAGAATGAGCCCAGAGGTGCCCTCCCCTGCCCCCAGGGACACCCCCTGCCACCCTTGCCCACCCCAGGAGGACACCCAAGGATGGAGGGACCCATCCCAGGGAAGAAAAGGTAAGTTGTGGTAAGTATTTTTTAAAAAGATTTTTGTGGCATAGGGGGGCCTGATTTGTGCCGCCCTACATGCCACTATGCCCAATGACCATGCCCAGGGGACAGAAGTCACCTGGGCATGGCCATTGGGCAAGGGGGCATGACTCCTGTCTTTGCTAAGACAGGAGTCATGTTAATGGCGTCTGGGCGCCCAAAAAAAAGGGCCCAAATCGGGTTAAGACTATTTTTTTGCCTCAGCCTGACTTGCCCCATTTTGGGACGCCCAAACGCCATTTTTCCCTACGCCGGCGCTGCCTGGTGTACGTCGTTTTTTTCACGCACACCTGGCAGCGCCGGTCGGCTAACGCCGGCTAACGCCATTCAATAAATACGGCGCCCGCATGGCGCTTCAGAATGGCGTTAGCCGGCGCTAATTTTTTTGGCGCAAAACTGCGTTAGCGCAGTTTTGCGTCAAAAAGTATAAATATGGCCCCTAGTGACAGGCCCTCCTTCCCCTCACTGAAGGAACCTATAAAGCACCAATTTGCTTTGATATTTTGGGGACGCCAATTTCCATTTCGTGAAAATGTGATTGGAGAAATAAGCTTTCCACTGGGGCCTGCTCATCATTGGTCCAACAGGAGACATTTAAGGAGGTGTCAAGGAAAACATTTGCACATACATTGTAATTACAAGTGAAGGGAATAAATAAACACATTTTTCCTAGGGAAAGATATATTTTTTCAGAAAGTTCACCTGTTCTGTTTACACCAAAAAAACATACAGGAAAAGGTCCAGAACACTACAGTGCTACTGAAAACTTCTTTGTGCCAAAATATGTAAGTCTGCCACAAAAAAACAAAAGTACCTCAAAGTAATTCCTTCTCTGGAATGTTAAACATGAACTCCATAGGTGAAGAGTACAATTTGTTTTAATTTCAAAGAGAAAATGTTTCCCATTCCAAAATGGCTGACTCGTATAGTCATGTGGCCCGCATTCAACATCGTGCTCAACGTGTTTTTTGGTGACCAGAATCTTGAATGCACCCACTGAATGCTAGTCATGCACTGAAAAATTCTACGTTCGAGCCGCTGTCAACATATTTTCCAACACTGAAGAATTCCACACTCAAGCCACTGTCAATGCACTTGTTCCTTTACGAAGGTCCACTCTGAAGTTGCCGGCAGCATGGTAGAGCGTCAGTAATGATGGTAGCTACTTCTGGCAACAATTCATAATGAAGGCGCTGAGGACATGAGTGGGATGGATTGAGGTTTAAGCAAACTCATTACCAGCTTTGTGAAGAAGGGACGTTTCAGAGTTATATGTTTGGTACTATTTATTCCAGAATAAAACCCCAGCCTGCAGATGTGGAATGAGGCCTCTGTTCCATTACTGTCCTGTCCTTCAACTGCCCCCGTCCTGCAGATTAAAACACTCACCTGTAAATGTTACAATCCGCACATGATGAAAACATCACAAATTGACATGACAGCACCCCCAACCAACTCAGAAGTGCAGTCCTTTCTGAGGGATGTTACCAGATTTCAGCTACTCTCAAAAGAGGAACCGCACCTGGATAGTATCCTGGACTGCAAATAGGAACTGTGGGACCTTCATCAGAAAGCAATTGATTTGGAACCTCGGAGCCAAAGACATACTGTAAGGATCATTGGACTTCCTACACAACCTGAGAAGGATAATATGTTTACTGTTCTGGGCTCGCTGATTCCAACCCCTATGAACCTTACTTTTTATGCTCTCTCGATTTTTCCCTGAAACCATCACCAATGGCACGTTCTAGCTTGCTGTCTCAGACGGACCCATCAGAGCATTTTGGAACCAAACAAACCTGGCCTTCCCGCTATGAAAACAACCAAGTTATCTTGATGGAGAACGTCTCAGTACCTATTAACATCAAACTGAAAAGGTTCCTGGTCCTGCATTCCAGACTGAGGAAAATAAACATTAAATAGGGCCTGCTAGAACCAGCCACCATGATTATCATGTTTCAAGATTGCACTACCTCATATCATGACCGTGATGAACTGTAGTCTTTTTTGGACAAACTGGAGGGTGCTTCAATGAACACTATGCAAGACAAGGCCAAGCTGCCAACACTGTAATTTACCAGGACACAACAACCCACTGGATCAGGGAGAACATCCGAGATGCAAATCAATTATGCAGAAGTGGTCCTGGAGTGGCAAGCCGAGATCTTGGATCCTGCCTTGACCGGAGACAAATTGAGGTTGTTCCGTAAGCCTTGAAAAGAGCTTTCTTTTTTTCTCTGACATGTTTGGTGACAATTAGATAAAGGACAATTGTTTTACATGGAGGTTGTTGGAATGTGGATGTAGTTCTTATCTACCCTAAGGCTTCTTGATCTCAATTAGGGATATAATTGCATGGATTGTGCTGTTATGGACCAGAGTCTCCCCCTTCCCTTTTCACAAATTGTTGTTCTTGCACTGGAGAATTAGCAGCCCCTTTACTGTAGGTAGCACTCGAACTAGAATAGTTGTCAAGCGAGTTCCTCAGAGCTAGAATCTCTGTGATCCTTAAAACTGGGGAAGCATCCACTTGAATGCCCTAGAATGGGCCTACCTTTTTTGGACCATGGAAATGATGGGAATAGGTCAGACCTTCCTCATATTGCCCAAAGGCATGTGCTACAATCCCACAGCATCAGTCAATTGCAGAGGATTTACTTCCCCATACTTTCAAATCTAATGGGGTACCCGGCTGGATTACCCCTTACCGCTGTTGCTGCTTGTTCTGGAAGTGTCTACACTTCTTAACTTATTCACTTTGGAACCATTGGCTATTGCCATATTGCATAAGGACCAATGATGACATCAAGAAAAATTTGACAGCTGCGTGGGATATTAATGCATTCTACTATGTGGATGATATCCTTAAGACCCTGTCACACCCCTCAGCCTCCTCTCTGATAACCCAACTAAACACTTTCTCCCAATTTTCAGGCTACAAATTAAACCGGAATAAGTGAGAAGCACTGCCTCTAACACCATCTACCACAGAAGCCTCATTGGGTGATTTACCCATCAAATGGTTCCACAACAAACTGAAGTACTTTAGCTTATAAATAAATTGTGGGGAACATAACATGATTAATGACAATATCCCACCAATCACTGCCGAAAGGAAACATGACTTCTACAAGTGGTTCCATATGAGCTTGTCTCCGTTGGGGAAAGTTCAGGTTATCAAAATGAATACAGCACCTAAATTCAATTATGTCTTTGTTAAGTTGACCCTCTTTATACAAAAATCCATCTTTAATGACATCTCACCTTCAGTTTATCAGTTTATACAGGGCTCAAATAAACCAAGACTAAAATGATCCAAGCTACGCACATCTGTGGAGAAGGGGTGTGTCAGACTACCCCATCTAGGGAATTTTTTGCTGGCGCGGCAACTGGCGTACTCAGTGTGTATGGTACCCAACCACAGGATGATACCCTTTTGAATTGCAAACTAGAGAAACATTTTGAGTGAGAGCAAGGATCTAGTTACTTATATTAATTTAGAACCTCGGATCACCCTCCTCCCCAACCCTATCATATATACCTCTCAGGTCACATGGTGGAGTGCCCACAAACTGATGAACGTTCCTAGCCACCTGCACTCCAAAGCAGCATTATGGCGCAACGGGGACATCACAATAAAGGAAGGGAAGGTCAGATGGTCCCTCTGGAAAACATATAAGATAGGTTATATTTATGGCAATATTTCCCTTGACACATTGAATCAGGAGTTTAGCATCTCCATTTACGGAAATGTCAGTACACTCACACTTCATACATTTTGTTGGCCATATTAGGGAAATCCCAGATTGCATTAATCCTCTCCCCCATTACCCTTTATGTTCACATCTGGATGAATTTCTGTAGGTTCATGTCAGGGCTCTACTCCATACTGATCAATCAATGCTTCTATATAGACACATCCTCAATGTTAAACATTTTTGAGTGGTACAACTGAATTTCTAGAAGACAAGTGTGACATACATTCAGAAGATTACAATAAGGGGCTTCAAGAATCACGATTGAAATATAGATTTTTGAAAATCATCTAACAATGACATTGGTCCCCAGCAAAATTATATAAAGACAAGCTCAGCGTTGACTTGTGTTGTTTGAGGTTTGGTGAGCTAGAATGCAACATTGTTTATGTGTTTTGGGTTTTGCGGGTCTCTATGCAGATTCTGACACATCAGGCAGCCACAATGCAAGTGTCAGTCCCAGCTAATTGCCTGCGTGTCTGTCCTGCATGACACTTCAGTGATACTTACCTAGATGAAACATGTCAGCAGAGGGCTTTCCACTGCTCTTGGCATGGCCAATACGGGCATTCTGTGGCTCTGGAAAACTAATCAAATCCTGACATTTC
Source organism: Pleurodeles waltl (assembly GCF_031143425.1). Lineage (NCBI taxonomy): Eukaryota > Metazoa > Chordata > Amphibia > Caudata > Salamandridae > Pleurodeles > Pleurodeles waltl. The sequence goes on along the minus strand of NC_090444.1, from coordinate 416,341,541 downwards.
AATCCTGGGTGGAAAATATATATGACATTATATAGTTCAAGAGACTGCCAATATATACCAGGACACACCCATGTAGTCCAAAAGTATTCATCCAAGTGGAGAGGTGAATTCAAAGTCCAAACAAACACATTAATGTGGTTGATAGAAGTTTATTCATGTTGAACAATAGTACATTCAAAAACAGCTGACACATGTTTTGTCATATTGTCTTTCTCAAGGCTAAAAATATATTGTTGGGTGATAATGTCCAGGGGAATTAGACAGTATGTTCCCAGGTATAATAAGAGGATGTATTTAAGAGTTCTTATGCTTATGATTATTGTTGGATTCTCAGTTTTATTTCAGAGAATGCATTTATAGGAATAGGCAGTGATAGGTCTGGTTGGTAGTATTCTGTCTGTGTAGTCAGTAACAATCATGAATCCACCCCTTACCTTCTCATCTTCCAATGATGGGGCAGGCGAGGTTCATTAGGTGCTGTTGTTATGGAACACCATGAACATGAAGAAGGAGTTGCTCTCTCTCTTCCCCCCTTCCTGCCTGCCAATGGGTGTACAAGACTGCAGTGACTGCCCACCATCATGGGTTGTATGAAGGCCATTGTAGAGAAAAGAGTGCATCTCCCCCCTCACAGTCCGCCCTGTCAGACAGCTCATCAGCCCAGACACACGAAGACTATGGGGGTCATTCTGACCCCGGCGGGCGGCGGGAGCCGCCCGTCTGGAGGGAACCGCCAGAATACCGCTGCGCGGTCAAAAGACCGCCGCGGGTATTCTGGGTTTCCCACTGGGCTGGCGGGCGACCGTCAAAAGGCCGCCCGCCAGCCCAGTGGGAAACACCCCTCCATGAGGATGCAGGCTCCAAATGGAGCCGGCGGAGTGGAGGATGTGCGACGGGTGCAGTGGCACCCGTCGCGTATTTCAGTGTCTGCAAAGCAGGCACTGAAATACAAAGTGGGGCCCTCTTACGGGGGCCCCTGCAGTGCCCATGCCATTGGCATGGGCACTGCAGGGGCCCCCAGGGGTCCCACGACACCCCTCACTGCTATCCTGTTCCTGGCGGTCGGAACCGCCAGGAACAGGATGGCGGTGAGGGGGTCGGAATCCCCCATGGCGGCGCAGGGGGATTCCCAGGGCAGCGGAAAACCTGCGGGGCACCGCCGGTTTTCCTCTTCTGACCGCGGCCAAACCGCTGCGGTCAGAATGCCCTGCGGGGCACCGCCAGCCTGTTGGCGGTGCTCCCGCCGACCCCGGCCCCGGCGGTCCTTGACCGCCGGGGTCGGAATGACCCCCTATGTCTCCCCGACCAACTGAGTCCCACAGATGAACAAATTAGACATCATTCTACAACAAATCTGGGAATCAGAAGTGGCAATTAAACAGTGACTGAGGACTATCGTGACCAATACTAGCGTGCTCAAGAATGACCAGCGTAAAATATCTAATCGAGTCAAAATGACTGAACAGGTCCTGGCAGCATTATCCTTGGATCAAGCAAAACACTCAACACAAATTGTACAGCCGCGTAAATAAATGGAGGAACTTGAAGACCATCTGGACCATGCTGGGGGGACGTCCTGCAGGAACAAAATCCAGATTGTTGGTATCCCTGAGGGAGTGGACTCATCCTACCTAATTTGCCTCCACAACAATGTGGCTCCATCAGGACTGTCCAGTCTCTTTGTGGTGGATAGAACACTTTGAATCTTTATGAGGAAACCCACACCTGGTGCACACCCACCCCATGATGCCAAGGATACTCAATTTTAGAGACCAAGACACTACCATGTGGGAAGCATGTGACAGAGCACCCATCCTCATGCAACCACAATGATCTCTGAGTTATCAGTCCATACCATTTCAGTGCAATGCAGGCACTCTACTTTCCAGGAGGTCAAAAAACATTTACGCATAGCTGATCTTAAGTATCTGTTGCTCTTCTCAGCGAGACTCAAAGTGACCCATTAACAATGCACCCCCTTCTTTGGCACTCCAGAGGAAGTATTGGACTGGCTGGAACTAAATATCCCAGATTCCCATTGGTGCAAACAACCAGACCGTGAACCATCCCAGATGCAGCGTGCTCTGTGGAACCGCTGGTGGGGCCCTCCTGTGCTTCCACCCCAGAGTCAGTCCCCTCACTTCAGCAAGCCCTGGAGGGCCAACAGGAGGCGACCTGATCGGCAAACTCCTTGTGACTTGCCAAGAACCCCATCAGTTCCAGCTTCTCACTGGGCAGTGCATCAGATTTGGACTCAGCTGACAGAATGGCACTGTTCCCTTCAATCAACCCCCAGATCACACATGATCTGCTGGGATGAAAGTCATGAGTACATTAGGTGTAACAGACATGGGATAGGTCACGTTACAAGACACCTGAGCTCCGTCAACCCGACTTTTTCTCCTAACTTGATCACAATAATATCTTATATCGTTTACCTCTCTCTTCTCCTATTTTTTGCTCAGTTTATGGAGGGTGGATGGGATTCTGCTCACAATGTTCAACTACAATTATTGTGTTTATCAATGGGGGATCGGGTCCGTGTGACCTGAGATGGAGAGTAAGATGTTCTTGACTGATTCCTCTGGACACTAACGCCACATTACTGCATACCCCAATTGCATAGGCAACCTTGATAAACTGATTGTAATATTTTTGTTGCATGTACAGTTTTGTCCAATCACCTATGCCTTTTGGATCTTGTATTCAAAGTTGGAAGTTTATTGTTTGAACCTGTCACCTATTCTTTAATGGGAGGACATACATGTGATCGGCAGGAGGAATGGGGAAAGTAAGGGCGGGAAGAGAATACATTGCCATCATAATGAATGTAGTATCCAATGTCTATAATATTATAACGTGGAATATGCGGGGTCTGGGTTCCATACACAAAAGAAACAGGGTGCTTGCCCAATTGAACAAGCGCTGGGCACTCATGTTGTTTATGCAAACACACGAGGCCCAGAAGTTGCGAAAACAATGGCACAGACAATTATTCTACACCTCCTACTCCTCTTTTGTACGAGGCATGGCTAAATGGTTTCGGGCAGGGGTCACGTTCAGGGCACTGGAATCCAAAATTGATATGCAGGGGCACTGTGTCCTGTTATGGGGAAGTTTAGATGCTGCACCCATTGTACTGGGATACAGATATGCCCCCAATTAGGAACAGGATGTTTATCTAACCCACCTGTCTTCTATACTGACGGAAGACCAGGATCCCTGGATACTCAGTGGCAACTTTAATGCTGTCATAGATATTTCTTTGAACTGGTGCACCCTCCTTTGCCAGGTAAAGCTCCAGTGTGTCAAGCTAAGGCACTACAGCAATAGATGGAGGGTTGGGGCCTATTAGACTAGTGGCACTGCCATCATGTCAGAGAGAGAGTATTTGTTCCTACCCTCACACAAACTCCATTCCCACCTTGACAGATTCCTGGCCCAGGAGAAGATGCAACCCAATATAACTACTGCTGTGTACCTAAGACACTATCAGATCACAAACCCGTAGAAATATTGCTTTCATGGAGTCATGCCCCAACCTTGATCCCTAAATGCGCCTGCAGCTGGTTCGACTTGAGGCCTTTAGAGAGACATTAGGCACCACCATTGCCACATATTTTGCCAAAATCACTGGTACTGCCTCCTCCCCACTGGCTGAGTGAGAGGCTTTTAAAGCGGTGGTTTGAGGTGCGTCTCTTGGTGCAGTGGTGGGAGTCAGGAGGGAAGTGGAGCAGGAGCTCGCACATTTCAAAAATAAGTTAGCCCCACTTAAAAAGGAGGAGCTAGATAAAGCAGAGGCAGCTGCTGAGCTACAGGAGAACCGCATTGCTTATGCTGAACTCCTAGTCCGCCGTCGGGTGCGTGATTACAGAGCCTACACTCAGAGAATGCTTGCGGATGCAGATAAATCGGGGGTGTTATTAGCTCACATGATCCAGCCTGACATCTCACGCACACAAATCCTTTCTATAACTATCCCTACCCAGGGACAGGTTGAAACACACCTAGAAATCAATGAGGCATTTCAAGACTTTTACGCTATTCTACACAATGCCCCTACACCTCTAGACCCAGTTGATGTCATTCCTATCTAGATCGAGTCGCACTCCCTAGGATAACAGCAGAGGACAGGGAGGCTCTGAGTGTCAGTATTACAACAGAAGAAGTTCAAGCCCCTATTAGTGAACTGACTGAGAATAAAACTCCAGGCTCAGATGGGTTTCCTATTGAATTTTACTCTACATACGTGGGATGATTGGCCCCACAGATGGAAAAATTATATAATTCCTCCTTGAAAGAGAGGGGTCTGCACTCACCACCGATGGGCTTTAGTAACCTCTGCTTAAACCCAGGAAATCACCCAATGAGCTCACATTATATGGGCTACTGTCACTTCTAAACACTGTATATAAAGTCCTTAGTAAGATTCTTGCCTTTTAGCTACTCCCTATATTACAGCAGTTGATACAATCAGCCCAGAATGTAATTATTAACTGTCTCTTCAAAATAATGGATGTGGTCTATGATCACTACCTATTAGTAGGCTGTATATTGTTGGACCTCTGCCAGGCCTTTGACTCCTTAGGTCAGGATTTCATGTTGGCGACCTTGGATTGTTTGGGGATCCCTCTGGCCTACATTTGATAGGTCTGCCTGTTATACACAAGGCCCAGGGCCCGAATAAGCCATTCCATCTCAAGCAAGTATCCTGTGTCGTGTGGAACCAGACAGGTATGCCCGCTGTCAGCCCTCCGTGTCTGTGATAGTCATCATGCCTTTTGCACAATGTGTCAGGCGGGACTCCCTAACATGCAGAATACCCATAGCCAGGACAACCCATTCTATATCGCTAAAAGTGGATGACATGTTCCTCCATTTGAAGGATCTCCAAGGAGACCTAGAGCGAGTTGCGCAATCCCTTAACCCCTTTGGAAGACTTTCCGGCCTCCGGAATCTTGTGCACTTGCCTTTACGGGAGCCCCTATTGGCCCAGCCCTGAGATTCAGAAACACATCCCTAAAGGTGGCTCGCACCACATTTCATTATGGGCATTCAAATCTACTGTGAGACATGGGGTATACTTTATGACAACCTTTTGTAGGTGATTACCTTCCTTAAGACACAGGTGGCCTTCTGGGTTACCCTGCCCCTGGTGGTGGCAGGCCGACTATCATTGACTTTTATATTATTTTATTAATCTCTCTATGGTCATCCCAGCCTAGATATTTCAAATGCTTAACACAATGTTGGTGGAACTTGCCTGGAGTTCAGGGCACCGGGCGTCAGCCTCACCAAGTTACAACTCAAAACAGGTTGCAGGGGCATGGGTGCTCCTAATTTTAAGGTCTACTGTCTGGTGAGACAACTACATTGGTTATCTTACTGGTTGGGTGGGCACAACCTGATGGAGATAGGATATAAAGTGAAGCTGCCTCCACAGGTTGATTTGGCCAGGTGTGGTCTCACCCTGATACTCTATTCTTCTCTGCACAAAGCACTCATGTATTGGAAACTAGCACTATGATACACTGCTCTCGTTCTGCCATGTGCACTGAATATCCCACTACGTGGTATACCTACACCCTCTGGCACCCTAACAGCATGATGCTGGAGGACTTAGGGGGGGGGATAGGGAAATTATAGTGCGGTTGCTTTTCCACCATGGCATACTAATACCACGTGCTGACTTTACACTTACACATGTGCTCCCCAAGACATTATTTTTGATATATGCTAGCCTCACTTGTTATGTATGAAGAAACTGAGCACCAGACGGGACAGAACCCACAACACACAGGCGTATACAAGGATTACATCTCATGGGCAATGGTAGGCACCTGATACACTGGCTATACCACATCTAGGGACATCACTTGCTTGCCTAACACTGAAATGGGAGACTGACCTTGTTTGGAAATCTCGGAGAGAGAGTGAGCCCTCGTACTAGAATAACACAAAAAAAGTGTCCTGCAATGAAAGATATAAATTCATACAATTCTCCATACTGCACAGGGCACACTTAACACCCCACAAAATAAAATCCATGTTCCCAGCCACTTCTGCCACATGTCCCCACTGTAAAACATTAGTAGCAGACCTACGTCAGATGCTGTGGTTGTGGCCCAGCATGTCCAGATTCTGGGACCCTGTGGCAGGAACACTATCGGCTCTCCCAGAGGTGGGGTGGATCCACAGGGCACCCCAGCCTACTGCCTTCTGGGTGTACACCCCGGGCCTGGGAGCGTCAGAGAAAAAAAAATTGTCAACCTAGCCCTACTACTAGGGAAAAGTCTTCTGGCACAACATTGGAAATCTCCAAGAGTTTCCAGTGTGGACCTCTAGCAGAAGGACTCTGAGTGCTGGAGATTGGCAGAAAGTGTTGCCCTGCATAGGGAAGAGTACTGAGGTGTTCATAAGAAGCCCATCTCTCTAGAATAGGATGCACTACTGGAGGGGTTTAAGGCACAGGCAGTGGCTTCTGATGAGTATCAATAACTATGGTAACTGCAGAACTGACCAGGCGGCTTGTGAATCACTTACCCCTTAGACAGGCAGCCCTAAGATACTTTCACCAGCTACACACACCCCTACACAGAAAAGACTTCTTGCTATAGGTGACCTGTTGCTTTGTTGGGGTTGGGGGGATGGATCACAGCACAGTCTACGGCAGATTGATCTGAAACAAAGTTTAAATGCCTCCTGATTTATGTAACTCAATGGAATGAGACATATTTTATTTGTATTGCCAATAAACAGATACACTATGAGATTGTTGTGCTGTGCTTAACAAAAACGTCAATAAAGTATGTTAAAAAAAGGTCTAATCCGACCTAATGGCTCAGAGGAATAGTTTTGGGGTAGAGTGCCACATAAATTCCTAGGTACCAGAACGATTTTGGTGTATAGAAATAGAGGTTTGCTACTCCACACAGCAACAGGTTGAGAGCGGCACAAGGATCAATTTGGTCAGGTTTATACGCAGCCCTCATGCCTCTACAAAGTTTTAAGAGTCACATACATTAAGATCCACTGGTCTGCAGACTTGAAAGATATAGGAGGATATTATCAGAGTATAACACAATCCGATCTTCATGACTAGTGTCCCATTCCTAACCACTTATTAAGGTGGGCCAGAGGCTCAATTGCAAGCACAAATTGAAGGGAAGGACGAGGCAGCTCTGCTTAGTCCACCAACCAATGGGGAATACACCTTAGTCTACCCCGTTACTTTGTACATATGCGGTGGGGTTGAAGTAAAGGAATTGAACAGAAACAGAAACGTGGCCCAAAACTGGCCCTCTGTAGTACATGAGCCAGGTAGTTCCAGTCCACTGTGTCAAAGGCCTCTTCAAAGTGTATAAGGGGTAAGGCCAATGGAGGTGATAGAAAATAACGATGAACTATGGCCCCTTGAAGGTGTGGCAGGCAGTGACTCTTGCTCCTCCCGGGCATAAACCCACATTGGTCAGGGTAGATAAGGGTTCAAAGAACTTGTTTAAGATATGAAGCCAAGATAATCACAAAGATTTTAACCTCACCACTGATGAAGGAGATGGGTTGGAAGTCAGCACATGAAGTCAATGGAGGGTGTGCCTTTGGTATAACCACGATGATGGCTTGAGCAGTTTAAACTGGAAAAGAGCCTAACTTGGCTGCCTCTCGATAAAGGTTCAGCAGATGGGGGGGGCAAAAAGGTCTCTGTATTTAGCATAGAACTCCATAGGGTAGCCATCAGGGCCTAGAGTCTTCCTGGATGCCACTGCTGAGATAGCTGAGCCAAGCTCCTCTAATGCAATAGGTTGATCTAGCTCTTGTTGCTCGAGGATGGAGAGCTGAGGAAGAGGCAGCTCATCAAAGAGAGCAGAGGTTGTCTCTGCATGGGGCCGGGGGATCGTGTCGTATAAACACGCATAGTAGTCTGCAAACGTCTGAGCCATAGCAAGGGAAGTATGGTGAAGGGTGCCCGAACAGTCCCTAATCTGTGCTTTATCCTTGACGCCAGTTGATTGGAGGAAAGCCAGTATAATATCTTACCATTCTTGTCACCCGAGGTGTAAACACAGGCTGTAGTCACCTGCCATATTTGTCTCCATGCTCCAAGAGATGTGATGAATGTCTCCTCTCTAATCATCGCTAGCTGTCGAGTGGGATCATTTCGGGGATCTGCCGTGATTTCTGTTTCCATTCGGAAAACCTGTATCTCAAGCTGGGCTATGCCGTAATTCCTATCTTTTTCCTTCTTACAGAGGAGACCCTTTGCAAAACCTCGTATGATTGCCTTGTCTGCAGAGAAAACTCATAGCCCCTACAGTGCCTTCATTAGACAGGAAATATGCCTGGATTTCCTGCTCTATCCCACCAGCGTATGTTTCGTCTTGTTGTAACCACATGAGTGTGTTCATGAAGGAATCTAGTGCACGAGGAGGAGCACAAGATCACAGGAGATTGAGTGGTTGACCTTCTAACAATCCTTTGAGTGTAAGATATCTGCCCTGAGGATCTAGCCATTTATTGGTAACCACCATAGAAAAGGTACAGCGCAGTAGAATCTCCACCACTGGGAGCCTTTGGCGTAGCCTGCTTGGAACACCCAGTCGTATCCCTGATGCCTGAGAAATGTGCATTTTGTACAAAGCAAATGTGTTTTCTGTAACATCAGGACGGACAGCAGAAATGTATGGGCGTATTGTAACACTGTGACATGCTTAATATGGGTTTAATGACCGTTCACATTTCAGGTCATAATATGAACGGGTGTAATGTAGGGCTGATGCCTGGTAACATGAAAAAGTAATGTGGCCCGTTGCTGGTATGGGTGACAGCTTGGGTAAAAATGTTGCGTGTCATGTGGCATGTACAGCTATGAAGCTCAAAGCCATATGCAGACATGATGATTGTTAGAAATGGGGTTTTTGGTTGGCAGTCAGGTTGCCCTCTGCCCAAGCAAGAACCCTCACTCTAGTCAGGGTAAGTCAAACACAATCCAAAATTAGCCTGTGCCCACCCTCTGGTAGCTTGGCATGAGCAATCAGGCTTAACTTAGAAGGCAATGTGTAAAGCATTTGTGCAATAAATCATACAATACCATAATATAACACCACAAAAATACACCACACAGTGTTTAGAAAAATATATAATATTTATGGGTATTTTCAGGTCAAAACGATTAAAGATGCAATATGAATTTATAAAGATATCACTGAAAAGTGATATAAAGTGTCTTAAGTCTTTAAAAAGCAAACAAAGTCTCTTTCAAGCACAAAGTAACTGGTTTCTGCTGGAATATCTCCGCAAAGGGCCGCAGAAGAAGAGATACGTGGAAAAATGGTGTGTGCGTCGATTTCTCCCCAGCACACACGGACTTGCGTCGTTATTTTTCACGCTGGGAAGTCGGGCGTCGTTTTCCGGCGCGCGGACAGTCTCTTTCTATGGTTCGCGGGGATTACCAGATGTCCCCGGTCTGTGCGTGGATTCTCCTGCTTGTTTTCCAGCTGCGCGTCGTTCCGCGGGGCTGTGCGTCAAAATTTCACTCTCACGGCAGGCGTCGCGTCGATTTCTCCTTGGAAGTCGGGCGGCGTTGTCCTTGCGAGGCCGTGCGCCAAAGTTTCAGTCGTCCCGAAGGCGTCGCGTCGATCAGCGTCAGTGTGCGCCATTTTTCTCGCCGCGGAACAAGCTGTGGGTCAAAAATTTCAGCACACAAAGCGTCCAAGTGAAAAAGAGAAGTCTTTTGGAGAGCCCTTGGAGAGCACTTTTACAGCCAGACAAGAGTTCAGCAAGGCAGCAGGCCAACAGCAAGGCAGCACTCCTTTGTAGAAAAGCAGACAGGCGAGTCCTTTGAGCAGCCAGGCAGTTTTTCTTGGCAGGATGTAGTTTCTGGTTCAGGTTTCTTCTCCAGCAAGTGTTTGATGAGGTAGGGCACAGGCCCTGTTTTATACTAAGTTGTGTCTTTGAAATGGGGGTGACTTCAAAGAGTGTCTAAGAAATGCACCAAGCCCCCTTTCAGTTCAACCCTGTCTGCCAGAGTCCCAGTAGGGGGTGTGGCAGTCCTTTGTGTGAGGGCAGGCCCTCCACCCTCCCAGCCCAGGAAGACCCATTCAAAATGCAGATGTATGCAAGTGAGGCTGAGTACCCTGTGTTTGGGGTGTGTCTGAGTGAATGCACAAGGAGCTGTCAACTAAACCTAGCCAGACGTGGATTGAAGGGCACAGAAAGATTTAAGTGCAAAGAAATGCTCACTTTCTAAAAGTGGCATTTCTAGAATAGTAATATTAAATCCGACTTCACCAGTCAGCAGGATTTTGTATTACCATCCTGGCCATACTAAATATGACCTTCCTGCTCCTTTCAGATCAGCAGCTGCCACTTCAACAATGTATGAGGGCAGCCCTAATGTTAGCCTATGAAGGGAGCAGGCCTCACAGTAGTGTAAAAACGAATTTAGGAGTTTTACACTACCAGGACATATAACTACACAGGTACATGTCCTGCCTTTTACCCACACAGCACCCTGCTCTAGGGGTTACCTAGGGCACACATTAGGGGTGACTTATATGTAGAAAAAGGGGGGTTCTAGGCTTGGCAAGTACTTTTAAATGCCAAGTCGGAGTGGCAGTGAAACTGCACACACAGGCCTTGCAATGGCAGGCCTGAGACAAGGTTAAGGGGCTACTGAAGTGGGTGGCACAACCAGTGCTGCAGGCCCACTAGTAGCATTTAATCTACATGCCCTAGGCACATGTAGTGCACTCTACTAGGGACTTACAAGTAAATTAAATAGACAATCATGGATAAACCAATCAATAGTACAATTTACACAGAGAGCATATGCACTTTAGCACTGGTTAGTAGTGGTAAAGTACCCAGAGGTCAAAAGCCAACAACAACAGGTCAGAAAATAGGAGGAAGGAGGCAAAACGTTTGGGGATGACCCTGTCAAAAAGCCAGGTACAACAATGATGTGACAAGATAAGCAAGCAGAGTAATAAACTCCATATTCCAATACAGTGAACCAAAATAGTACAAAACCCCTCCCCCAAAACACCCTCACCCCATAATTCCCTACTAGAAGCATCTGTCACCCTGAAACTTACAAGCAAACACAAAAATACAATTTGTTCATAGATGTGGAGAAGTGGACTGCTCCATGTTCAAGGAACATTGAAGTTTAAATGTACCGCCTTCAGGTAACATGTTAGTCCCGGATAGGGTGTGACAGCCCATGCGCCTGAAAGAAAAGCATCATTGTGAAACAGTTAGAGGAGTATGTACAGGGGAGGGAGCAGGATCCTCCTGGGCATCCTCTGGTGATGCCAAGGTCCACCTCCTTCCGCCAGAGCCGGCTTGGCCTGTTTATGGGATGGCACCTCCAGTGAGTAGGGAGAGGAGCCTCTTGCAACATGTCTTTCTCTTTGGAAGTGGGTATGGATCAGTTTCCTTTGTCAGGCTAGTTTCTTGTGCAACAGTACAGACATTGTACTCAATGGAGGAGGTGAGCTCCCAGTTCTACGAAGTTGCTTCTCCTCCGTGAACCAATCCCATGCAGATTCAGGTGTGTCGAAAAACTGTGTTTTGCTTGCATGTATTACTTTGAGCCTGGCAGGAAAAAGAAGGGTGTAGGAAAGATTGAGTGCTCTAAGCTTTTATTTCACCACTTCGTATGAGTTGCGTTTTATTTGTATTTATTTGGTGTAGTATGGAAATATAAGTATTTTAGCCTCTTGACATCTGAGCTCTGGATTGGACCAGGCTTCCCATAGAATGTAATTTATGTCTTTTAATTTAAAGAAACGAGCAATCATATCTTAGTCCTATGAGGTGCTCCCGGAAATGGCTTTGGCATGACAGCTCTATAACCTCATTCCATGACAAACCACGGCATGAGTTTATCAGCAGGCATCCAAGACTTAAGCCAATGCTTGAGGAATTCTGTTGGTTTTGTGAACTCCACCCATTCTGGAAACCACACGAACTTAAGATTGTTGTGTCGGGAATGGTTTTTGGCATCCTCTCCCTGATGATGCAGCTCAGCCATCTGGGAGAGCAGGCATGTGACTTTGAGTTTGAGGTCCAACACCTCATTTTCAACTGCAGATACTTGCTCCCCTGCCTTAGTGAGTCTTGGGGTGATATTCCATAGGTCCTGGCACAGGAGCGATACGTCAATATGAACTTCTACAGTTTTGGCTTCGAACACCATTTGAGACTGTTGAATAGCTTGTAAAATGGTATCTAGATCACTGCTAGGACCTGTGCTTTTGTCCACTGACCCCCCCCACCACTTGCCCCTTGGTCTGCGGTGTATTGGTCAATTTGTGGCTGCGAGGAGGGAGGCTTTCAGGGCTTTATCTTTCCCCATGGTTTAGCAGGATCCTTGCTGGACAGCATGGCAAAATGAGAAGCCACGCTCTAGACAATTGTCCACAAAGTTGGGGGGAACTGACCAACAGTAAATTATCACCAGCCTGTTGCAGGAGAAACCAGGCTACGTGTCTATGGGGGTCATTCTAACCCTGGCGGTCGGCGACCGCCAGGGCTAAAATGACGGAAGCACCGCCAACAGGCTGGCGGTGCTTCCCAGCCCATTCTGACCGCGGCGGTAAAGCCGTGGTGAGAAAAGGGGATCCGGCGGTTTCCCGCCGGTTTTCCCCTTGCTGGACTGAATCTCCATGGCGGCGCTGACCCCCTTCCCGCCATCCTGTTCCTGGCGGTTTTTACCGCCAGGAACAGGATGGCGGGAACGGGTGTCCTGGGGGCCCCTGCACTGCCCATGCCACTGGCATGGGCAGTGCAGGGGCCCCCTAACAGGGCCCCAGCATGATTTTCACTGTCTGCTTAGCAGACAGTGAAAATCGTGACGGGTGCAACTGCACCCGTCGCACCCCTGCAACCCCGCCGGCTCCATTCGGAGCCGGCTTCTGGGTTGCAGGGCCTTTCCCGCTGGGCCAGCGGGCACTCCCTTGGTGGGCGCCCGCCGGCCCAGCGGGAAAGCCAGAAGGGCCTCCGCGAGCAGCCAAGTGGCGGTTCCCGCTTGGCGGGTGGCGACAGCCGCCCGCCAAGGTAGGAATGAGGGGCTATATGCTTGGCAGAAGGCCATTGAATCGTCTGTTGTGCTTGCATTCTAGTTATGCAGTCCACAAAGATGTCACTCAATGGTGATCAGCATGAGGGGATTCAGCTGTGGTGCGTCTAGAGGCCAGCAGAGCAATGGTAATTAGAAGAGCCTACTCCAGGAGGGAGAGCAGATTGATGCATAAAACCAATTGATGAGCGCAATTGATATTCTGTGCCCGCGCACCCCCACTGTTTCTCACAGGACCCAAGATCACGTCACCCCAGAAGAGATTGGAGGAAACAAGATGTGTCCTGTCCAGGGGCACTTTTGTAGTCAGTGGTCGGTACAGTGATAGGGCCCTATGCTGCAGTACACAGGCCCCACTGCTGCCTCGCCATGGCAGACAGGCCTCTTACAAGCATTTAGATTGGGGACGGGGGCCACAAGCCCGTGCTGCCAGCCGGTCGACATTCCACTCGTGCTGATTACTTTCCCCTGCCACAAGGCTGAAAACACCTACTTCTGCCCCTAGGTGGGCTCCGCTCCAGCTCCAGTTGGTTCGGGAGAGGGGGAAGGGCCACTGTCTCGTTATGAGCGATCGTTGGAGGCACCAGCAAGTGTTCCGCAAACACCTGACTGCACTCACACCATCCGGTGCAGCCTGCCAATCCGTCAAAACTGTCCGACCGCACCCTCTCCTTATAACAGATCTCTCATCTGGCCTCTGGTGCTGCTTTGGGACACAAGTCCTGTGGCTTCAATAGGGCACGTGGGTGAAAGTGTACCCCGGGCCCGCAGTGCACCTCATTGCCCCTCCAACAGGCACCTCATGCTGCTATCTTGACATTAGGCAACTCGATCACAGCCACAGTTTCAGGCCGCCAGAGGCAAAGCACAGAGGTGCGAAGTTAAGTAACAGCAGTAGCAGGGACAGGAAGCTGTATTCCACCAGGTTGCTGTGCCAGGGGCTTTAGTTTAATCAGTGGATGGCGGCGGATGACGGAGGGGGTCTGGATAGGGTGACCAGACGTCCCAGATTTCCCGGACAGTCCCGGTTTTAAGAGGACTCTCTCAGGGTCCTGACACTTCTCTTAATTTTAAATAAATTACCCTGTTTTTGGGACAAAGGTAAGATCATCAAATAAATGTCCCGACTTTTGGTACTGAGGTCAGATCATCTTGGGAAGTATGAATTAAAAGTATGCTCTCCTTTAACAGACGCCTACAACGTATAAAAAATAAGTAAAGTCATTTCTCTGTTACTCTCAGGCAACACAGTCCTGTCTGCTCTCAGGAAAGAGATGGGGTGGGGAGCAGAGAGAGGTGGGTGGGGGCGGGTTGGGGTTGCTGAGTGCGAGGTCTAGCCATAGCTAATTTTATATATGTAGTCTTGTAAATGTGTGTGTTTATATATATATATATATATATATATATATATATATATATATATATATTTATATATACACACACACACACACACATGTAGGGCACACATTCGCAAAGCTATGCAAAACAAGCATTTGCAATGCAATAGGTCTTACATTTGTTTGAGTTAGAGCTATTGCCATTGTAAATTCATAACTGGACATTTCTTGCCACATAAATTAGTCAACCCTGCCTTATAATTTGGTATTTTCCTGCCACATAATTCTAGTGGCCATGCATATAACTAAAACACATACCATGTGTATTATTATTTTTTTATTTACCCTATATTTGTTTGAGTAAGGGTTTAAAACAGTGAGCAGGGTATGCCTCTTCCAATTTCTGAGCTGTGCAGATGAAAGGATTCTATGGGTTGCTCTGGGTTACATGAATTCACTTTACACACTGTATGCACATTTCAAACAAGTACTGGACTCTGGGCTGAACCATTGCGGTACCAGGGGTTTAGAGTCACTAAGAGGCGCTGTGACGTGAAGCACTACTTACTGCTGAATACCTAGGACCGATATAGGCAGAATAAAAACATCACCAGCAGTCACTACAGCCAGTGGAAATGTGATGAAACATAGCATCAGCAGAGGCTTCAATACAACTCCTCCCACGTAAATAGGATGTTTTAATATCTTATAAGTCAACCGTAACATATGATCATGTGAATTGTTTCAGTTCTGGATCAAGATAGACTCACTGTAATTGTGCTAGATGTGCCTTGAAATGATTTAGCTTACTGTGCGAGCTATAGGAAACAAGAAGATGGTATGTATCAGTAAGCGTGCCTGTCGTACCCATATCTGCTAACTTCCTACATAAGGCAAGATATGAGTTTGCTGGGCCCTGATAGGAGCACCTTTGAGAAGCTCAAGCACAGCCCCCAACAATGGCTAAATTATGTGCACACCTAGCATGGGACCTCCTAGCCGACAACTGATAAAGTGCCTTAAAGCATCTACAGGGGTATGAAGCACTATACAAATGTGACAATACAGTATAAAATTATTAAAATTACTTGGCCAAGGATTAGCAAACCAAGGCACTGAGCCATAATGCTACCCACTCATTAATGGAAGAGATGCGGTCAAGTGGTTAAGTTGCTCACTAAGAAACTCGAAGCCCTGCCTTATGATTTTGGCTTCCTCACTTCAACAAATCATGATTCTAGGCAGAACACTTTCTGTGCCTCAGTTCAGATAGTTGAATACGTTTCAAGCGCATAGAATAGGCTCAGTGCGAGTAATACGTGCTATGTAAAACCTCAGGCATTTAAAAAACAATTTTTGTAACCAGGGGTTTGAGAACACTGAACTGTGAATCATACATGTCTCCCTTGTGGCAGTTTAATGTATTCTGTTAGCATCTGTGGATCAAACAAAGAATCATTAGGAAAGCCATAGTCCGTTGATGGCACTCCACGGTCTGTTCAAAAGGGCGCCTAGATAGAGATTGTGCTACGATGCTGTAGCGAAGATGCTGACCGCTAAGCAAATGCCAGCAGCAGCATTAACTCTTATTAGCTGAGTATCAGTGGGACACTGTCTACAGCAGTGTGAAGCTGTCTGCGGTGATGTGTAAAACCTATTACTGTGTTGTCTTAGCTCTCGGAGTGAGGGTGAAACTTAGGAAGCAGTGACAGAGTTCCCATCGTGACTGTAAGCTCAACATCTTTTGTACTTGTAGTTGCATTCACCAATGTATCCTTGAGAATCCTTCCAGCTTTTCAGCTCTCTGGTGAATGTGCTCTCTGTGCTCCATGTGAAACAAAAAATAACATTTAGTAAACAAAGAAAAAACACCACATGCCCACAAAAAGGAGAGGAGGAGAGATGACGGAGGTGGTTTAAATGGACAACAGGAGGGGGGCGGGAGCATGGAATTTACAAGATGGACAACAGAGGAGGGGAGGGAGGGGCTAAAGGCAATACAAACAATGGGCGAATGAAAAGCAGGATGCGGGGCAGCCATCGGAGACAAGGAGCAGAGAACAAGCACAAAATGAACAAAACTAGCCGAGGCAAAATGTGACTGCACAGGAATGGCTGAACAGCGCCAATGGAGCACGAGGACTGCTCAGCTCCCGTCCTCTTTCAGAAGTGCACTGCTAAACAAGTCTCCTGTTGGTATGAAATCTGACTCAGGGTATTGGTCACTGAGTGGAGGGGCCTTCTTGCAGGATGCCAGTGATAAAAAAAATGTATGTCCCCTCCTGCAACTGTGTTGTCTTAGCTCTCGGAGTGAGGGTGAAACTTAAGAAGCAGTGACAGAGTTCCCATCGGGACTGTAAGCTCAACATCTTTTGTACTTGTGGTCGCATTCACCACTGTATCCTTGAGGATCCTTACAACTTTTCAGCTCTCTGGTGAACGTGCTGTCTCTGCTCTATGTGAAAGAAAAAAAACCATTTAGTAAACAAAGAAAAAACACTACATGCCCACAAAAAGGAGAGGAAGAAGGATGACAGAGGTGGTTAACATGGACAACAGAAGGGGGGGGCGGGAGCAGGGAATTTACAAGATGGACAACAGAGGAGGGGAGGGAGGGAAAAAGGCAATACAAACAATGGGTGAATGAAAAGCAGGATGCGGGGCAGCGATCAAAGATACGGAGCAGAGAACGAGCAGAAAACTAACCAAACTAGCTGAGGATAAAGAGAAAAAGCATTTGGAATGCAATGGTCTTGTGTTTGCTCGAGTTAGAGCTATTAGCGTTGTAAATTACTGACTGGACTTTTCTTGCCACCCAGACTGAAAATAACAAGAGAAAGAGGGCGAGGGTGAGCTGGCCCTGGATAAGCCCCCCTCTGATGTTGGTTTATGTTTACAGAGGGAACTGGTGGGGAGTAGGAACTGAACACACACCGACAGTGTAAGAAAAACAGGCAAATACTAAAGAAAAAGTCCCTTGCAGAAGAGATAAACAGGACATAGCGTAATTATACCGTATTTTGTGCTGCTCCCAAAGAGAAAAAGGCAGGACAGAGAGCCAGAACTGACCACTAGCAAGCAAGGATTTTTAAAGGACATTGGAACCAACAAATGAAATTGCTTGAATTTGCTGGAACCCATATTATAAGTATACTTAAAAGTATAACACATGTTGAACGCTACGCTCGACCTAAAAATGGGACAGGCCAGATATAAAAGTGAGAGTAAAGCCTTTAGTCCTTCTTTTATGTCTGACCTGTCCAGTTTTTGCTCCTCAAAATCTGGTCACCCTGGGTCTGGAGAACTCTTAGTGTGTGACTTCCATCTTCATGCCTGAAGCCACGCCCCATGAGGTCTCTTTTCAGGGATGAAGTTATGCAAGACTCTATAGTGTACTCTGTCTTCCAGAGAAATTTCGACACAGTAGTGGAGTAATTTGAATGTAACATGGGATAGCTTAGTAAATGGTCGCCACACCATCTTCGACTTTCTTTTAGATGTCAGCCTTTGCAATTATGTCATTTGCTGAACATTAGACATTGCACTTCTTTTAAATCTTATAATTGCAATATGTACCAACATTTCCTGTGGTTTGATACAATTGCATCTCTCCTTCAGAATTCCACATAGTGTTATATGGTTCATTATGTTTCTTTGATTAGGGAATCTTATAACAATGAGATGGAGTAATAATCCACGCAGTGCAGTATGTCATGCAATGACCAGTTTCAGCAGGCGCTGGGGTCCAGGGCCACTCATTTTTTCCACATGGTCGGTCTATTGACTAGATCGAAGGCGACAGAGAAATCAATGAAAGCCGCATGTACGTGTCAGAAAGTGCATTGAAATGCAAAAAAAGAGTCTGGTGCTAAATAGGCTGTGGAACAGTGATAAACAGCAGTTTCTCGGGCAATTAGTAAACCGATGTGGCTAAGGAAACAGCATCATGACAGGCTTTTTAGCAACAGGTACTAAGGGATACGGTCCTCTGGGGGAGAACGGAGAACTATATTGTTGTAATGTGATGCACAGCAAAGTAGATGCAACAGAGATAGTAAAGACCTTGGTTCGGAGGTTAGAGATAAAACTGAGTAATAAAGAACATTCACAACGGTAAATTTACACATTTTGTGTAATTTAATGACTGTTTGCTATTCACAAAGGTATTCTAGTAGTAGTATCTTTACGATTGCGGAGTCTCCGCACATAATAAGATAGGACAGTCCTATCTTTCCTTGTGTGGAGGCACCGTAGTTGTAAAGATACTACTGGTAAAATACCTTTGTGAATAACAAACAATTATAAACTTACACACAAGTGTAAATTTACCTTTGTGAATCAGGCCCAAATTATGCACAAAATACTCCAAGTGTCTATACGTAATCTCAGAAATAGCACCAGAACCAAAGAGTCTAGAGAACCAAAATCAGCGGGATGACCAGTGAGCCGTGATATGCAGCCCCTGAGGTATGTTTGTTCAATCCCTGCAAATAACATCGGAGTGGGGGGAGTCTACTCTAGTAGGTGGGGAACGGAGGGCAGAGGAAATGACTGTCACCATTCAGGTGCAGATGTCAGCCGATATGCTAGGCCGGCATCTGTAACGCGGTTATGTAATCAAGTGGTGAGCAGTTTGTTTCAAAGACAGACTGCTCAATCAGGATCAAGCCATAGTCTAGAGCCCAGGGCTGAAGGTATTCTAAGACACTTTTTTTTCCAAAAGTGGGCCCTTCATATTCTAATCATGTTACTTGTCTATAGCTGCTTGATACTTTGTGGCCCCACCTTTTTATATGTAGGGAAAATAATGCTGTCTGTCCAGCAATCGGGAATAATCCCATATTCAGTAAATGCAAGAAGATGTTAAACATTTTGTCCGGAGTGTAGACTCCTTTTTTTATCATAGTAATTGGGATCCGATCGGCTCATAGCCCTGGGGGAATGTAGGGGATTGTATTGTATGGTGGAGGGGATGTGCGTTTGGTGGCTCTCTGGGAAACTGCAGTTTTGCATTAGAGCAATCATTGGCAGCAGATTCAGATCTGATATATAATCAATCCACTCTAGACTAGACATGAGTAATGACTGAACGGGTACCTTAGTTCCACGTTATTGCGCAATTACGCACCAGGATTGTCTCTTGTACAGCAGCGTTGGGTAGATCTACCCATGACTGTTCTGCGTAATATCTTTTTACGCATCTGACTTTCCTTTTCTGCTATAGTCTCCGAGCTTGCTGAGAGTAATTTGAACTGCCTGCAGATTATGTTGCCTATTTCCGGTAGCATTTCTCCCTCTATCCTATGCCTGACAGAGATCTCTGGGGATGAGCTGAACCCATTCTAACAAATGATTCCACATATAACCGAGTTCCTCAATGGCATTACTCTTGGGGTTGTTAATAACTGATAATATCAACTGATGTAATAAATTGCTAGGACACCACAGTATTCGACCACAAGTTTTATGAATAAAGACAGTGCAGTCCAGCGATTTCTGGGGAAATGTATACTTTAAAAGAGACAATTTGGTGGCTACTTAGCTTATTTTCCCAATTGCAGAAACTCAAGAGATACTGTAAAGCCTTATATGCAGATATTACATAGTAGAATGTAGAGACACCAAGGGGATTTAAAATACACAAAATTACGGTAATTTCGAAAGGGTCATTTTTCGATGTGAGTTTTAACTGGAGAAATCAAGGGGCATATTTATACTCTGTTTGCACCGAATTAGTGTCATTTTTTTTAACTCTAATTCGGTGCAAAACTAACTCCATATTTATACTTTGGTGCTAGACCCCTCTAGCACCAAATTTATGGAGTTAAAGTCATTTTTTGAAAGTGGAGACCTACTTTGCCTTAATGAGATGCAAAGTAGGCGTTCCCGTGCAAAAAATGACTCTATGGCCTTAACACCATATTTAGGGGCATATTTATACTCTGCGGCATATTTATACTCTGTTTGCACCGAATTAGTGTAATTTTTTTTTACTCTAGTTCGGTGCAAAACTAACTCCATATTTATACTTTGGTGCTAGACCCATCTAGCACCAAGGCCCTGATTTAAACTTTTTTTGCACCGCATTAACGTCATTTTATGACGCAAAAGTGGCGGAAACTTACAAAATATTGGCCCTTATTTATACTTTTTGCTGCAAAACTGCACTAACTCAGTTTTGCACCAAAAAGTTTAGCACCGGCTTGCACCATTTCTGTGCACCAGCCAGGCACCATATTTATGGAATGGTGCAAGCCGGTGCAAAGGGTAGGCTAGAGTTTTAAAAAATGACTTTAGTCGGGTGGGGCTGGCAGTATAGAAGAAGAGGATTTAGCACCAAAAATGGCTTTAGGTAGGTTAGAGTAAAAAAAAATTACTCTAACCAGATTAGCGTCATTTTATGGTGCTAAAACTACCATGCCTCATGACTCCTGCCTTAGAAAAGGCAGGAGTCATGCCCACCACCCGAGTGGCCAGCACAGAGGACAGGGGTCCCCTGGGCATGGCCATTGCACCCTGTGCCATGTATGGGGGCCCATTTCAGGGCCCCCAATGGCACTTTAAAAAATAAAATGCACTTACCTGTACTTACCTGGGATGGGGTCCCCCATCCTCGCAGTCCCTCTAGTGTGGGTGGGGGTGCCCCTAGGGCCTAGGGAGGGCACCTCTGGGCTTATTACATGGTGTTCCACCATGGAAATAGGGCCACAGGTCCCCTAACGCCTGCCCTGACCCAGGTCTTAAAAAATGGGGCAAAGCAAGCTTTGCCCCATTTTTTGACCCCTCCTCCCTCCCTTGCACCATTTTTACATGGGAGTAGAAATATGGTGTTAAGGCCATAGAGTCATTTTTTTGCACGGGAACGCCTACCTTGCATCTCATTAAGGCAAGGTAGATTTCCACTTCCAAAAAATGACTTTAACTCCATAAATTTGGCGCTAGACGGGTCTAGCACCAAAGTATAAATATGGAGTTAGTTTTGCACTGAATTAGAGTGAAAAAGAAATGACGCTAATTCAGTGCACACAGGGGCATATTTATACTCTGTTTGCACCGAATTAGTGTCATTTTTTTTAACTCTAATTCGGTGCAAAACTAACTCCATATTTATACTTTGGTGCTAGACCCCTCTAGCACCAAATTTATGGAGTTAAAGTCATTTTTTGAAAGTGGAGACCTACTTTGCCTTAATGAGATGCAAAGTAGGCGTTCCCGTGCAAAAAATGACTCTATGGCCTTAACACCATATTTAGGGGCATATTTATACTCTGCGGCATATTTATACTCTGTTTGCACCGAATTAGTGTAATTTTTTTTTACTCTAGTTCGGTGCAAAACTAACTCCATATTTATACTTTGGTGCTAGACCCATCTAGCACCAAGGCCCTGATTTAAACTTTTTTTGCACCGCATTAACGTCATTTTATGACGCAAAAGTGGCGGAAACTTACAAAATATTGGCCCTTATTTATACTTTTTGCTGCAAAACTGCACTAACTCAGTTTTGCACCAAAAAGTTTAGCACCGGCTTGCACCATTTCTGTGCACCAGCCAGGCACCATATTTATGGAATGGTGCAAGCCGGTGCAAAGGGTAGGCTAGAGTTTTAAAAAATGACTTTAGTCGGGTGGGGCTGGCAGTATAGAAGAAGAGGATTTAGCACCAAAAATGGCTTTAGGTAGGTTAGAGTAAAAAAAAATTACTCTAACCAGATTAGCGTCATTTTATGGTGCTAAAACTACCATGCCTCATGACTCCTGCCTTAGAAAAGGCAGGAGTCATGCCCACCACCTGAGTGGCCAGCACAGAGGACAGGGGTCCCCTGGGCATGGCCATTGCACCCTGTGCCATGTATGGGGGCCCATTTCAGGGCCCCCAATGGCACTTTAAAAAATAAAATGCACTTACCTGTACTTACCTGGGATGGGGTCCCCCATCCTCGCAGTCCCTCTAGTGTGGGTGGGGGTGCCCCTAGGGCCTAGGGAGGGCACCTCTGGGCTTATTACATGGTGTTCCACCATGGAAATAGGGCCACAGGTCCCCTAACGCCTGCCCTGACCCAGGTCTTAAAAAATGGGGCAAAGCAAGCTTTGCCCCATTTTTTGACCCCTCCTCCCTCCCTTGCACCATTTTTACATGGGAGTAGAAATATGGTGTTAAGGCCATAGAGTCATTTTTTTGCACGGGAACGCCTACCTTGCATCTCATTAAGGCAAGGTAGATTTCCACTTCCAAAAAGTGACTTTAACTCCATAAATTTGGCGCTAGACGGGTCTAGCACCAAAGTATAAATATGGAGTTAGTTTTGCACTGAATTAGAGTGAAAAAGAAATGACGCTAATTCAGTGCACACAGAGTATAAATATGCCCCTTAGCGTCAACAAAATGATGCTAATCTGGTCAGAATAATTTATTTTGACTCAAACCTGCTTAATGTCATTTTTTTTTAAGCTAGCCTACCCTTTGCACCGGCTTGCACCATTTCATAAATATGGTGCCCGGCTGGTGCTAAAAAATGGTGCAAGCCGGTGCAAAACTTTTTGGGGCAAAACTGCCTTAGTGCAGTTTTGCACCAAAAAGTATAAATAAGGCCCACAGAGTATAAATATGCCCCTTAGCGTCAACAAAATGATGCTAATCTGGTCAGAATAATTTATTTTGACTCAAACCTGCTTAATGTCATTTTTTTTTAAGCTAGCCTACCCTTTGCACCGGCTTGCACCATTTCATAAATATGGTGCCCGGCTGGTGCTAAAAAATGGTGCAAGCCGGTGCAAAACTTTTTGGGGCAAAACTGCCTTAGTGCAGTTTTGCACCAAAAAGTATAAATAAGGCCCCAAATATTTCAGCATTTCCCACAGCGCTGCGTTTTATCCTACTTCATCTGTGTAGTGCACTGTCATCCTGCTCCTCGCTGAGCTCATGAGCAGTGCAGTATCTCTGTGTCACCTGGATGTTCCTTCTGTCCTATATCTTGCAATCACAAATCATAATAACATGATTTATAGAGAAATTCACCACGCACATCTGCAATGCTGAAAATGACAGAGGACACTTTTATGCAATTTATGGTGTTCGAGTTATAGATCTGTTTGGAAGGCTGCGTCTGATTTGATGGAATTTAAACTCATCATCTTTAGCACACCGCATTTTACTAGGGGTGTGTTCCTCTTATTGAGTGATTCTGCCTGTTTATGACAGAAGGGCGCCCACGCTGTCTTTTGTTTGCTATTGTCTATCAAACTCCATACCCCTTCTGTTGATGAAGGCCTGGCTCGAGGAGGCAGACAGGCTGCCGTGGCCACATGAGATGAACGGTGCTATAAACTCACAGGCCGATGATTTCAACCATCATGAGCGAGTTTGCTGACCTGAAAGGTATGCAGTGTCTGGCTGGGTGTCATGCATATTTATAATAATATAACAAGTTAACTTCTAGAGCACGCTTGTTCTCGATGCATTATCTGTTTTTTTTGTCTCCAGTCCGCTCACTCAACAATCAGGGCCAGTTTTGCACTGCTAGGGAATGTTTGTGAAAGTGGAGGTGGTCGCCATGGAGACAGTGCCATCATTGCAGTTCAACTGGGTAGCTTGACTCTGCTGGGTTAGGCTGACCCGCAATATCCATTCCCTTTAATATTTGTTTATCACTCAGTAGTATTGTACTACAGGAGTTGTGTTCTTGTTTCACATTGCATATTTGTTGCTTTTTATTATGTAATTCCTATTATAGTGACTTTTACACCACCACACATTTTACAAGTCCAATTATGAGTCTTCACTTGGTACATTATTTTACTGTCTTAAAGCGTGGAAATTATTTTAGGTGCTACATCATTGTGACAGCATATATGTGCATTTTGAACTGTTTCTTCAAATTCGTCTGCAACAGCTTCTTTGTTATGTGTGACTATTTAAGGTGTGGAGCACATAACGGGAGCCATGCCGGTAGCAAATTACCTTTCATTTACTTCTCGTTTCAGCTCTTCTTGTACCAAGTTCTACACACTGTGATCTGGCCATCAGTTGCTGTGCCCACTAGTTGCTGTGCTCAGTGATAGCACCCCAGCAGTTACTGTGTCCAGAGGGCATGGGCAGGAGTTTCTGTGCTGAACTATCAGGAACTGGTCCAAGCAAGAATGCTCAGGCGCTAAAAGCATCTTTGTTGGGTATCATCAGCATTGACTCTTAGTTTGGTTAGGATGGAAGCAGTTTTTATCTACCCATGTCTTAATGGTGTAGAGTAAATGGCCAAGCGTAGCCGACTTGTCTGAACGTCCCAAAAGACAGACCCCAAGCAGTGAACTATCAGTTTAAGAATGGCGAATAGCCTGAGGCTGTGAAATTTCGGAGAAAAGTACCTGTAAACGAATATTTGAGGAGAGGGACAGGCTCCTGGGTACTATGTACAAACGAGAGGTAGATGGGGAGGAAATAGATCCCAATGTGTTGTACTATGAGCAATCTGTAAGACCAGAGTCAGAGTATGTCTGTCTAAGACACCCTTGACACAGTGGCAGGTCATAGTGCACTTTGGTGAAACATTCCTATCTATAGTAGTCACTGGAGATATGCGATTCCTGTAACAAATGGGTTTAGGACATTGTTTTACAAGTTCAGAACAGCTGTCTTTGTCCTATGCGTACATCTAAAGCTTGAGTGAAAGTTCTTAAAGGCTTGTGTGGCCAATGTAAGAGTGGTAAACATAGAAGCACCAAAAGAGAGAAGCTCTCCAATGTCATTCCACTTACGCCTCCCCCCCCACCTTGTTTAGAGGTGGGAGAACAGCCTGGGATCCTATGGTGGAGTCTCTGCTGGTTTCACTGCTGGATATCCTCATGTAGCAGCCAATACACCATGGATCAACTGGAAAAGTAGTGTTGGAAAACCCAATCTCCAAAGGCAGATCTTCCAACACAGTTGTTTCCGGCTCAGAACCGCTGCAAAGGGAACGGTGGTAAAACAGGAAAAATGTAGAAATGTTGCACACTTGTTGAAGACATCTCCCAGTGTGTGAAGTACATTTCTATGTTCTTTAGAGGAAAAGCCCAGCTTTTAGGGAGTTATTTTTTTAAAAACAAAGCCCGCGCTGAGTATGCTACCTCAATATGGCAGCCTGACCAGCATTACATTTTGGATGCAACACCGAATGAGCACATTTGCAAAATATTTCCACTAAGCGCAGAAGGGAATTCTAGCTTTGTTGGTCTAAGCACCAAGAGACTGATGGAGGTAAGCCACAGGGGTTTGATGGCTCATCTGCTAGTATAAAATGAGGCCCTACGTGGTTTTCCATGAGATCCTGAAGCTGGGACAAGACCGTTTTCTTGATCACATTGACAAGCAGGGTAGTATTAGCAGAAGGGCAAAGGTTATCATTCTAATGATGATGCTCTGTTGGCTTTTTGGTAGTTGTAGAACGATAGCAGGCTTGGGCCTCCAGGAAACTCACACAGTAGGATGGACAAATTAATGATCCTTGTAACTAATTAGGGCTAGGGTGTTTGAGGGTTTTTGTGATTTCTTTAATTGGTCCTATGGCGATGCGATCAGCTGAGGACCTTCATGGCTAACACTTAGAATGCTATTCTCTTACCAAACACTATGTGATGCTGGTAAATTGAAATGGTGGAAGGATCTTGGAAAACAGCGGAGCAGCAGTTGTTTTCAAAGATTTTGGCTAGCTAATAATCACATTCATAGCCACTTTAATCTTGGTGATTTTTGAAAAATAAATATTTGCCGAAACTGACACAAAGTAGTTGAGATAGTGGCATTTTACCTGCTGTTGTGTCAGTTTTATTAGTTGTTTGAATGGAGTGGATAAATGTTTGGTTGAGTTTTGCATGGATGGCAAATTCACCCTTATAATTTCTTTACTGTGTAGATAGTCTTGTGGTAGATAGATTTGGTGAGCAGTTAATAGGTTTTGTACATTATGCTGTTGGATTCTGTTTTCTTAGCGTAACTCTTTTCATTATTGTTGTGTGGGCGCGAATCACTCTTTACACATTCTCGCACTTGACTAAGCACAAAAAAGTTAAATGCTTCATTCAGTTAGGTGTTATAGTGAATGGTAAGTTCTGTACAGAACAGGTCAGGATTGGCAGAATTGTGTAAAAGTTTATCAAAAAACGGATGGGCATTTTTTCTGCATCACATTGTAAAGATATCTGATTAACTTTACTTCATGAAGTCTTCAGTCACTGGAGGTGCACACAGTAGTGCCCACTACTCCGAGGCCCTTGACTAATTGCCTGATTTAGATCTTGGTGAATGGGGTTACTCTGTCACAAACGTGGTGGATATCCCACATGCGGTATTACAATTACATTATATACTATGGAAATTGTAATTAGGGAGACAGAAAAACCGTCACACTTGTGACAGAGTAACCCGCCTGCCAAGATCTAAATCAAGTCATAATGTTCCTCCTGGGATTATTTCTAGGATGGGTGCTGAGGTGTAGGTAAGGTGTAATGGGCTTACCTTCCCACTAACCGTGCAGTTTAGTCTGAAGGCAAGTGACTGAAGGATGGAAATGTCCAAGCTCTCTCTGTACTAGCTTAGGTGTGAAGGATGGTGGTGAAGCTGGGCAGTCTCTTCACCCTTCTGTCTCATGCAGACTTTAACCAAGCCACCAACAGTGCACACAGAAATGGAATCCCCATTCATGTCCCTACAAGTGCATCTGATTTTAAAGTGATGTCAGTTGAAGACCAGTGAAGAGCGTGCAAATGAATCACCCCATTCTCTTTATTGAATAATCAAAGAGACTGAGCAGTGCAAAGTATTCCATCACCCAATACCCCAACAGAAAAATAAGTTTGTACTGCATTAAGGGGTCACATACATATAAAACCCCTGAAGCCCATGTACCCCATTGGTGTGGAGTAGTAAATGTAATCCCTTACGACACTATAGATCATTGAAATCTCAATTACTAGCATTAACAATCAATCAGAATTCTGTACTGATTCACTTTAAATAGTGAAATAATGGATTGCCCACAAGGAAATGAGAACAGAATTAGAGTTTTGTAGATGGGGCATTTGGGCATAAACATGGTGGCTTATCCTGTCAACCAAACTGGCTGTCTGCTCTATTAAGAATTGAGTAGATCGACATGTTTCCACAATAGGAGCTCCTGTTTGGTCTGCTGGCAGACACCTTACACCAATGGGTCAATGGACTTAGGGACGTTGGTGTAAATACCTGATACCTTCTACCCTATTTAGGGCAGATGTTCTGATGTACGTTTTCTCTCTTTGGGCCCACCAGATAAAACCTGGTGGTTAAGGACAGGAAATAAAATGTCTACCCAGATTAATTAGTATTTTCTTTTATTTTTGAAAAACAAACTTCCAGTTTGGGAGTTTGTTGTTAAAAAACAAAAATGTTTGCTCAGTGCCTGATTGAATTATGGTAGGCCATCAGTAAACTCACAATAGTAGAGGTCTCTAAATATGGTTGGTGGTAATCTGCTAGGGTGGTGGAGGTTATGACTTCTGCCCACTTGGCAGACAGCGGGTCTCCTATCATATCTCTCAATAAGATCATATTTGTTCTCTCTAATGCACTTAAAAAAGAGATGCATGGAAAATTGAATGTGAGAAAGGTCTGGCTCATTTTGAATACAAATAAATGCCCTTTGTGTTGCGTAATGGCCAGCACCTTCCAAGTGCTTTTGGGAACTAGATGTTTTTCTGGAAGAACATAAACAGTGTACGTAAATTGGTTTACAGAGTGTAAACAAGCA
Organism: Pleurodeles waltl; assembly: GCF_031143425.1. NCBI lineage: Eukaryota > Metazoa > Chordata > Amphibia > Caudata > Salamandridae > Pleurodeles > Pleurodeles waltl. The sequence goes on along the minus strand of NC_090444.1, from coordinate 416,313,364 downwards.
CTTTACATGAGAACACGAAGAAAGGTCATGTTCATACACATAAGGCAGACTTTTTGGACAATGTGGATTATTTTGGCAAGGTGGCAATGGCTCAATTAAATGTTAAAGCATTCCAATATTGCATATAACCAAGCAGAGTAAATGATATTCAGAGCCTAAGTTATGCTAGTATATTTCAGAGTTACTGCATGGAAATCAAGGTTGCTGACTCGATTAGCTGATTAACGCTAAATACTATGCCATTTGATATGTGCGAGGGAGAAGAATCACTGCTATAAAAACTATATTATGGTAAATTATTTTATGTTCATACATGTACTTCTAGTATGGCAATTGATGACTGTCAAAAATAGAACATGGATATATATATGTTGGTGGTTTCTATAACTCAAAGGTAGCTGAGAGCAGCACAGCACTGTACATTGTTTTCAGTTGTTTTCTGTTTTTTGTAGTTCTTCCTTTCCTCATCCTCGACTCTTCCCTATCAGTGACCTGACAGGTAAATGCAGTCACCTCTTCCTGCTGGCACACCCTCCGCCAAGTCCGCAAAATCTTCAGATGGATCCTGGTCGACTGCCACAAGATAATCACCCACGTCTTAGTCACAAGCAAGCTCGACTATGGCAACACACTCTACACCGGCACCACAACAAAGAACATCAGGAAACTACAACTCATCTAAAACGCCACTGCCAGACTCATCCTGAACCTCCCCTGCCAGGAACACATCTCGCAAAACCAGAGGAAACTCCATTGGTTCACAGTGGAGAAGTGAATCAACTTCAAACTACTCACCCACACCTACAAGGCCCTTCACAACATCAAACAGGCCTACCTGAACCATTTCATCTTTTTCCATAACCCCACCAGACCCCACGCTCCACCCAGCAGGCGTTAGCCACCATCCCATGCATCAGGAAAACCACCGCCGGAGGAAGATCTTTCACCTACCTCACAGCTAAGAGCTGGAACAACCTACTCCTGCACCTCAAACAAAGCCCATCACTCACCATCTTCAGGAAGAACCTCAAGACATGGCTCTTCGAATGAGGCCCAGACCCACCACCAGTGCCTTGAGACCCTCACAGGTGAGTAGTTGCGCTCTATAAAAACTGATTGATTGATCTCCAGTTCAGTGATAGCTTGTGTTGGGCTGGCCCTGGAAAATATAAATTTCATCTGCCAGGTATTATAAAAGAGATTGGGCACAGTAATAATTATTTCAGAAAGTGAGGAACAACTAGCGCTGGCTTCCTCAAACAGAAAGAATGCCTTCTTTGGACTATGCTGGGAACATTTGTTTAGGTTTTATAGTACATTATGATGGTCAATATGATATTGGAGGTCTTTATTGAAGACCGCTATTCTGGTGGCTGACAAAAGACCACAGCGGAGGCAGTAAATCTACCGCCGCGGAGGCAGTAAAACTACCACAGTTTAATACATTTTTATAAACTAAACCGCCTGAAAGCAGCCACAAATCTGATACCGCCAGGCCGAACTATGGCGGGAGAAAGGCTGTCCCACCACCTTCACCGCCATGCCAAGAAGAGACCATCCTCCACATTACGACCCCCAAATCAGCACAGCGGTCATTCAACAGCGGTACGCCATTGGCACTGTGGAATGCTGCGGTACCAATACTGACTTCCCAACAAAACCACCCCATATTGGCCATTTCAAATACACCACACCTGATACACATCCAAACACCACACACGCCCACACCCACCAGTATTAAACACACACCCACACATCCCAAAATCCTTTGCAATGGAAAACTTTTGCCACACAACTCGCAGCCACTCACGACAAGGAACTACACATACACAACACAGCCTCCTGTACACCCCAAACGCACATCACACACCACACAACAGCATTACTCACAAACACACACTGCACTATTCCACAAGCCCACATAACCACCCACCCACCACCTCCCACAAAATAAACCACCCTCTGCACAACCCATTCACCACATACACATCAACATCACCATGTACCCGCAAAAGCACCCAATTTCACAGATGATGAGTTGTGTGCCATGGTGGACGAAATTGTGAGGGTAGAGTCACAGCTGTTCACTGCACAGGTGCAGCAGACATCCATATCCAGGAAAATGGAGTTATGGCAGAGGATCATCCACAAGGTGAACTCAGTGGGAAACTATCCACTCACAAGGGATGACATAAGGAAGAGGTAGAACGACCTACGGGGGAAGGTGCGATCTATGGTATCACAACACCAGATTGCCATTCACAGGACCAGCTGTGGACCCCCACCTCCTCCCCCAAAGTTAACACCATGGGACGAGAAGGTCTTGGCTATCCATAGGACCTTACTGGAATCACTGCAGGAATTGAAAGTGGTAAGTCACCGATACTTCCCTATCACTATGAACACCTTTAATGCATGTGTCCACGTCACCCTATCACTCCCTAACCCACCCAAACCCACACTTAAACCCACCCCCCTAACCACTCATACTTATTACCCCTGCATGTCCACACCACTTAACAAGCACCTATCCAACGTCTGCACTCACAATGATTGGTAAAGCATGTTCAGCATGAAGCACTACCAATCCCACAATGCCTCACACTTCACTGACCTAAAAATGCACACCATTCATCCCATAGGCCCACCAAAATAGGGAAAGGATGGCATTTACCACTGAATAAGCAGGTCCCAAGAGCAAACCATGAAAAGGCAATGTCAGTAATGCAAAAATATTGATATGTCATCACATATCAGATGTAAAAAATCAGAGGTAGGCCACAGTGATGACAGCAACTCTGGATGGTTGGATCAGGAAGATCTCCCTGGCCCATCTGGCACCTCTGGTCAGTCAAACTCCACAAGCTTCACCCAGACCATGCCAGACACCCCCTGCTACTGAGGCAGATACACCACCAGTTGCCCAATGCCCCAGGACCTGTGTCCCCACGTCAATCAACATTGTGCCCAACTGTACAAGGACCGGAGTCAACACCTACCAGGCAAGACTATGAAGGACCTGGTGCAAGTGGGAGTGGGCACTCCATTCTGGGGGCACATGCACAGGGGGCAAGGGCCAGTAGAAAGTAATCTGTGAGCCAAGGGGTGGGGCAACCCAGAAAACTGACTGCCCAGGAGGCACTATCATAAGTCCTGGAAGCCTACCAAAAATCCCAGGACAGGATGGGCCTGGTACTCACCACTTTGCAGGAGAACCAGAGGCTGCAGAGGGAACACCACCAGGAGGCCATGCAGTAGTGGCAGGCTCACAATGTCACCATGGCCTCCATTGCAGGGGGGCTTAGGATATAGCCACTAGCCTGCATGTGTCCTCCACCCATCAGCAGGCCCCTTCCACTGGCCAGAGTCATGGCCAGTCCTCTATATCTGCTGCAGCCAGTGGACTGGAGCGCCTGCCAGAGGACACACAGGGCCCCAGCACCCCTCCCTCCATAGCTGAGGAACTCCCCCGCAAACGTTCCCTACGAGCCAGACATCAACAGAGACTGTAGCCACGACCAAAACCATTGCTAACATGTCTCCCTTATGCACCACTGACACACCCTGTTGACTTTGGACTGCCATTGCTCCATATTTATGTGGCCCCATGGATATTGGACCTGTGTTATCAACTGCTTGAACCACTACACTGAAGACTTTCCCCACCATCAGACTGCTCTTCTGCACTATTCCTTGCTTTCTGTAATAAGAATAAACTCACTTAAACACAGCTGATGTATTTCTGCTTTCAATCACTATGCAATGTCTGGTTACAATGTGACAGTGTAAATGTTAATGTTACAGGACATCAGTCCCCATCCAAAGTATTGTCAGCTTGTTGTAATGGTTTACAATCTAAGTGCATTTTACCATTTACCATCCACCAATCTCAGTGATAGCAGTCAGCAGCTGTTCCATGGGCACACAGTAGTGACCACTGCAAGATCTGTAAGAAGGGTAAAAAATCCATGACATACACATTTGAAATAGATGGTTGTCAAACAAAATATTAGATTCACAGACCTCGTGTCCTACAAATACAGCAGTGTAATGAACGATCAACATTACTACACACATTACACAACCTCACTAATGGCCTTAGAACACACACTAAGAATAGAGATGTGCCATGTTGTCTGTATAGCACACTCCTACATGGCAACCAGGGCTGGGGAAAGTGTGAGGGAAACCCAATCACAGAGGTGGAAAGTGAGGCGATCAGAGATGAAAAGTGAGGCCATCAGTATCACCATTACACTACCAACAGCACTTCCCAACTACAGAGGCACTTTGATTCAAAAATATGAGTTGGCCAAACCAATCTGAGCAAACATATAGTCGAAACATAGCAAAGGCAGGGTAACAGTAACCCCATATCTCCCTCCTGTACCACTAACCACACTGAGATGACTGACGCACAGAAACCCACATACTACTGAAATGAATATGAGAGTTGACACACTGCACCTCACGAGGTGACTGTAAGATACTCAACCACAATCCTACCTGTCATTGGAAGTACTGCTGAATCAGCTGAGTACTGGTGTCCACATCATCCTCCTCCCCACATTTATCACTGTCTTCTGTTCCCTCTGCTGCCAGCGGTGCATTAGAACCCCCCCTCTTCCAGTAATGGCACATGCCTTCTGAGTGCCAAATTGTGCAGCATGCAGCAGGCCACAACTATCTGGCAGACCTTATCAGGGGAGTAGACCTGGGATCCACCGGACATGTGCAGACACCAAAATCTTTCTTTCAGAAGGCCAAAGGTCCTTTCTATCACTCTTCTGGTCCTCCCATTTGTCTCATTGCAGCAATTGTCAGCCTCTGTCCTCGGATTCCTCATGGCTGTCAACAGCCGGGATAGGTTAGGGTAGCCTGAGTCACCTGGTAATAGTGAAATGACACAATATATGTACAGTAATATAGAGGAGAAGAGAAAGGATAGATGTTGTGGCAGACAGTGAATACAAACTTCATACCCACCTATGAGCCAGACTCTCTCTGTCTGTAGTTGTGCCATTAGGTGTAGGACAATGCTGTTCCTCATAATGTGTGCGTCATGCACAGATCCAGGGAACTTGGTAGTCACTTGTGAGTTATACTGATCAGCGTGGCACACCATCTGCACATTAATAAAATGATAACTTTTTCTGTTTCTGAACACCTGCTCATTTATCCTGGGAGACACCAAAGCTATATGTATACCATCAATGGCCCCAATCACATGTGGGGTGTGTCCCATTGCATAAAAATATGCCTTAACTGTGGCCAAATCTGCACCATGTGGGAATTTGATGTAGCTATGAATGTGCTTTAGCAAGGCAGATAGAACACCGTTCAACACTAAACTGAACATTGGTTGAGACATACCTGCTGCCAAGGCCACTGTCACCTGAAATGAGCCAGTGGCCAAAAAGTGTAGCACTGAAAGCACCTGTACAATATTAGAAATAGAATTTGGATGCAATTGTGCACACATTTCTCTGATTGTCACACTATTCGGACGATAGGTGTGCAGTACATGCCCTTGTTCCACTGTTGTCAGGTCAACTAGGGGCCAGTACACAGCTGCATTCCTCCACCTCTGCATTGGTCGGTATCTACACACAGCAGGAAATACAAGCGGAACGAAAAATTATACATACTGAGCACCCATGTAATCAATCAATGCTGAAATATCAACCTCACAGGCAACCTATTTGCCATCTCTACACTGGTTGCTCCTACATACTGACGGCCATAAGTTACAACCCCCTTTCATTATTTTGCATGTCTACAGCTCAAATGTACAATGATTGGAGACATGTGAAGATATGAGTCACAAAACCATATAGTACACCACAGTTCCCTAGGTCAGACAGTTTTGAGCGGAGCATCAATTATGACACAGATAATGTAAGGCATTATCATTTCAGATGAGTAGCTTCACAATGTGTTGGGCCTGGCATGTAGTTTGCCAGATCGGGCTATGAGGCACATATTATTGGGTACAATGATAAATTACAGTGTAAAATGGCAGCCACCTGTCCTGCATGCAGAGGACAGATGGAAGTGACCTCACTCCATCGTCATGGCGGTGGGAGGTCAGAATGGCTGTGCAATTCCTCATTGGATAACACTGTTGTCTATGGGGAACAGGAGCCAATAAAAATCACCGCCCGCGGTGACGGTGAACACCGCCGTGGCCGTGACTGCCATTTTCTAGATGCCAATTCACTTGACTCCTGACTGTCTAGGTATCAAGACCTCCACTGCATGTGCTGCTGTGTCCTGTATCTGGAAGCCACAATGGCACATTCTACAGGGGATATTGCCCCAGCCTTCACTCCGGAAGAACTTGGGAAGCTTGACGATGGAGTCTTAACCGTGTATGGACAGTTGTATGTGGCTCCTGATAAGCAGGCAACCAGATTTTCTGAATAGTAGATGCAACATGGTTGCATGCAATTGCTTGTGTGCATGCAGTATGTCCTTTTGAGAGTGTTGTGTCGTGCAATCTTAATGTGCACTTAGGTACGTGTAATCTCTAGAATGATGTGATATGTTTACAGTATGTTGTCCTATGCTGTAACTGGTTTAGTCGTCTACATAAAATGCGTCTTCATCTCTGTTTCTCCCATGCAGGTCAGCACCTATCAAAAGAAGGGTTTGTGGCGAGCCATCGCCAAGGAAGTGTGGACCCTGGGGGTCCATAGTTGGCAGAGCACCCCCTGCAGAAAGGGGTGGGAGGACATGGGGCGCTGGGCCCAGAAGACCGCAGAGGCCCAGCTGGGGACGTCCTCCCAAAGAGGGAGGGGTGCTCGTCAGACCGTGACCCCCCTAATGGCCCCCATACTGGCAGTGGCCTACTCAGAGTTGGATGGGCGCTTGAGGGCAGCACAGCAGCCATGAAGGGGTAAGTACTGACAGAGTTCTTCATGTTGGTATTGAGTGATTGTTTTGTTAGCTAATAGCTAGTGGATGCCCAAGTAACCTCAGGTTGGGTTTGTAGCTGAGGTCCTCATTGTAATTCTAATTGGTCTGTCTGATAGGTAGCTGTAAGTAACAGGCATGGCTACATATGTTGAAGGGTACATCCTGGGACTAATGTGAAGATTGGTGACTCTCATGTACTGCTCTTTCGACTAGCTATGAGGTATGTCCAGGCAAATGCAGGTTGTGCACACACTGTCATGGGGTAGGTGGAGGTGTCCATCATTTTACTCCCATACATTGTATGTTAAGTAGTCACGGTCTGCTGCTGTATCAGTGTAGTGTTGTCGATGGAGGATTGCAGGGTCTTCAAATTGCAAGGTCTCTTGTTGTCAGTAGCCATTCCTTTGGTGTTTGGCACAGCAAACTGTATATTGCTTCTATATTGTAGTAAAGTGTGACTCAAATGTGGCATAAGTGTGGTTATTGACCCTATGCTCCCTTTCTTTCTTCACCACCCTCCCTCCTTGTCTTCCTCTGTCCTTGTGTGCTTTAGCATCATCAGGTGAAGGAGTAGGCGCACCGGCGAGTGAGGAGGCTGCAGCCCACGGGACCCAGGAGGCAAAGTCCACTTATGTCGAGGGGACCAGTGGCTTGGAGGACAAGGGGAGCACCACAGGGGAGACAGGAACTGCTACATCTGACTCTGATTGCTCCTCTGATGGAAGCTCCCTGGTGGTGGCAGACCCCTCTGGGACTAACCCAGCAACTACATCGGCCGCCATCCCCATTACCAGCACTTCCCTCCCAGTAGCTTCTCACCGAGTTGCCTGTGCCTGCTCATCTAAGAGGCACCTCTACCTTTGCCCCAGTCAGCCCTGCTGCCGTCAGTGAGGAAGCTATTGACCTCTAGAGATCCATTTCTGTGAGACAGTCAACCATGGTGAATGCCTGCGAGGGGCTGGCATCCCAGATGCAGCAAAGCAGTGTCTACCTGGAAGGCATTCAGAGTGTGTCGGCTGGCCTACAGAGATTATTTCAGGCTCTGGCCTCCTCTTTGACAGCAGCCAGTGTCCCTACTTCATCGTTCCCCCCTCCAGCAACCTATGCCCAGTCCCAGAGCCCTCTCTCCAAACCCATCCCCAGCACACCATCACACCTGCATGCACCCCAGACAACAGACAAGACGTGCAAAGACAAAAACAAGCACCACAGGTCACATCACAAGCATGCACACCCCCAACACTCACCAGCAAACACAACAACAGCCACTGCCTCCACTGTCTCCCCTACCAGCATATCCCTCACTGTCACATCACTACTCACACCTACCAGCACTGCATCCTCACTCCCAGATCCCGCCACAAGTTCAGCCTTGCCAACAGTCACCACTACAGCAGATATGCACCCCATGCACTACATCCGCACTGACCACCATCACCATCATACCCACATGCAACACACCAACCTCACTTGCAGAGACCACCTCAACATACATTCACACAACCTGCCTGTCTTCTCCCAGCCTCTCTTCCCCCTCCCAAAACACATAAACACACCCACTCCTCCACCCAACAGTCATCCACCTCACACATGCACACTTTGCATGCACCTACATCCAAGTCCAGCACACCTACACGTCCTTTAACCACTCCCTCTACCTCCACTCCCAAACCTTTTCCCACAATCTGGGAACTTTTCCTTGCCCGCCTTGACCTGTTCCCTCCTCTAGCCCAACACTGTGTTGTCCCTAAGCATCACATTTCCCTCCCTCAGCCCAGCCCCTCCAGCTCCCAGTCCTCCCATGGCCTCCCTAGTGTTTCCCATGTCCCTTCCCCAGCCAAAAAGCCTCCCTCTAAGGCAATGACTGTAGCCACTCTGCCCCCCGCTCCAAGACCACTTCCCACCATCCAAGGTTAATGCCATACCCCCTCTCAAACCAAAGCCCAAGGACCCCCCTTCAAAACATGTTACCACCATCCCCTCCTACCCCATGACCCCTGATGTGCCTGCCTGCCCCACTGATGTCCCTGCCCAGTGGAGGCCATGAGGCTGTCAGGAGTCAAACTGGGCCAACATCATCCCCATGTGTGCAATTAGCACAAGCTGGACTGACCAATGGCCCATTCTTGTATAAAGTGTTAAAATTGAACATTTCCAAAGAATACATCTGCCCAACTGATGATGTTGGTGTTGATTTCAGTGATTTGTACTGCCTTTAATTGAGTGTGCAAATGTTATTTCTGTATATTTGGAGCCATTTTTTATCTGCTGTGTGTGCTGTGTGTGTTGGGATTGATGTGTGAGTTTTGGTTGTGCCTGTCTGTGATTTGTGTGTGCTTTTGTGTTTGTGGCTGTGTGTGTGTATCTGGACGGCTATTTGTGTATGTGCGTGGCAGACCTTGGGGGGGGGGGATGGCTTGTGGGTGTGTAACTCACCCCTTCCCTCCCTTGTGTGATTGACGGCGGTACTCACAGTTGTCGTCTTCGTTGTCATCACTGTTCCTGTACTTAGATTGCGTGGTAGAGCATTGGGAAGACTTCGAGTTCTGGTTCCATGTTGGCTGCGGACTTGTCTGTGTCCCTGGAGGTGAGTGTCACCTGATACACTGGTTGTTTCTGCCAGTCTTTTGTTGACGATCGGTCTGCCACAGAAATCGTGGAGGTCTGCTGACTTGTAATATGTTGAGCAGGGATATGCCATCTGCATATCCTGAGGATGGCAACCACGGTTGGACCACACTGGAGGTACTAGCGGTGTTGTGGCTGTGTTTGGGTCTGTTCACTGCAGCAGTCATAATGTGGCGGTCTTCACCGCCGGCCTTGCAGCGGACCGGCTTCTACTTCCGCCATGGCAGTCAGGTGACCGCCAAAATCATAATGACCACCATAGTATGAGGGAGAATAAATACCACAATCTCTCAAAGCTGAACATTACAGAGAAGTACCTGCTACGGCAGATCTTGTTTTATCTCTTGCAAAAGAGATACTAGCATATAAATTGCTTAATTTATTGGCAAGGAGAGGTAAATATGTGAGAGCCTTTGTGCCTCTTCACATGTAGACTACACACTTCAGTATTTCACCAACAATAAAATACCATGTCAATATATTCTATAAGGTCCACAAACTATCCCATCTAAAATTCAACTTGAGAACTCTATTCTGAATGGGCTCATTAGGTTGGCCTATGGGTGCTCTGAAGAAAGACAATAGTCCTGAAATACTTGTCTAGAGATACGCAGCATTGGCTGCACCAACAATAGTGAATACTAAATACTTTAAACTGAAGTGACTGCCATCATGCACTGCATTTGCCACAATAGATCTGGGCTAATTGTATGCTGGTTTGCCAGGCAGTGTGATTCCATCCTCTTTTTGTTCTCAGCTCTTTACAGATGCAACTTGTGATTGGATGGATCTTGGATGAACATAACATGGACAGGGAATTACGAGCTCCAACCACAATAGAGCCTGACTTATGTGGCCAATTAATTTGCGCATCACATAAAGCAACTGAAACTCCAAATGGGCACAAAGAAATGCAAACAGATCGCAAATGAACACCGCAAAGGGACGGCATGAAATCTCAGTCGTTCTGCTGTTTCCGTTATTGCACATACATAATTTTTGAAAAACATTTTTGATACTTTGGACTATCATTTTGTCATATGAAGAAATGTTTCCTCTTTATAAGCTATTTTAGAAATGATCTCTATATTTTGGGCTATGAGTAATTTACCAACATTCTACCTGTTCAGCTTTACATAACACTCGTATGCTTTGATTTTAAGCTTCTACTCAAAGCACAATGCCCTGGTTAACAAACAGTGCTGTTTTGGAATTGAGCCCTTTGAGTTCTCCAGATGTGGGTTTGCAATCTAAATAGATTTGGAACAATACTAACCATCATATGTCATTTCCTACTTATTAACAACTATCTTTCTTAATGTTATATTTTTTAACAACCAGCTAATTAGGATGCACCAAATGCCTTTGTCAAACTTTTTAGCCATGTTGTACAGCAACATGTTACATGAAGTCCAGTCTGGCAAGGATATTTTTAAACTTGCAAGTGTTTTGGGATTATTTCAGCCTCTCCAGGGCGAGCTGGCTATGTATACACGCTTTTCTCGTTCCATGTTATTAGATTGATTCAACTAGAGCATGAATGCCTTGTCTAAGCAATTCTATTTAACCCTTTCGCTGCCAGGCCTTTCCCCCCTCCTGTGCCAGGCCTTTTTGAGCCTATTTGGAATAGTGCTCGCTTAGGCCCTCATAACTTTTTGTCCACATAAGCTACCCACGCCAGACTTTGTTGGTTCCCCTGAAGGAGGGCAAGAAATTAGCCAAAATACAGTGAAAATTTCGTTTTTTTCAAAAAAATGGGAAAAAGGGGCTGCAGAAGAAGGCTTGTGTTTTTTTCCCTGAAAATGCCATCAACAAAGGGTTTGTGGTGCTAAAATCACCAGCTTGAATCAGAAAACCCAATTTTTCAACACTATTTTGGCATTTTGCAGGGACATACCCCATTTTTACAATTTTTTGTGCTTTCAGCCTCCTTCCAGTCAGTGACAGAAATGGGCGTGAAACCAATGCTGGATCCCAGAAAGCTAAACATTTCAGAAAAGTAGACAAAATTCTGAATTCAGCAAGGGGTAATTTGTGCAGATCCTACAAGGGTTTCCTACAGAAAATAACAACTAAAAATAAAATATTGAAATTGAGGTAAAAAAACAGCAATTTTTCTCTATGTTTTACTCTGTAACTTTTTCCTGCAATGTCAGATTTTTTAAAACAATGTACCGTTACGTCTGCTGGACTCTTCTGGTTGTGGGAATATATAGGGGTTGTAGGTTCATCAAGAACCCTAGGTACCCAGAGCCAATAAATGAGGTGCACCCTGCAGTGGGTTTTCATTCTATACCGGGTATGCAGCAATTCATTTGCTGAAATATAAAGAGTGAAAAATAGCTATCAAGAAAACCTTTGTATTTCCAAAATGGGCACAAGATAAGGTGTTGAGAAGCAGTGGTTATTTGCACATCTCTGAATACCGGGATGCCCATACTAGCATGTGAATTACAGGGCATATCTCAAATAGACGTCTTTTTTACACACTCTCTTATATTTGGAAGGAAAAAATTTAGAGAAAGACAAGGGGCAACAACACTTGTTTTACTATTCAATGTTCCCCCAAGTCTCCCGATACAAATGACACCTCACTTGTGTGGGTAGGCCTAGCGCCCGCAACAGGAAATGCCCCAAAACACAACATGGACACATCCCATTTTTTGGCGGAAAACAGAGGTGTTTTTTGCAAAGTGCCTACCTGTAGATTTTGGCCTCTAGCTCAGCCGGCACCTGGGGAAACCTAGGCAAACTTGTGCATTTCTGAAAACTAGAGACCTAGGGGAATCCAAGATGGGGTGACTTGTGGGGCTCTGACCAGGTTCTGTTACCCAGAATCCTTTGCAAACCTCAAAATTTGGCTAAAAAACACGTTTTCCTCACATTTCGGTGATAGAAAGTTCTGGAATCTGAGAGGAGCCACAAATTTCCTTCCACCCAGCGTTCCCCCAAGTCTCCCGATACAAATGATACCACACTTGAGTGGGTAGGCCTAGCGCCTGCGACAGGAAATGCCCCAAAACACAACGTGGACACATCCCATTTTTTGACAGAAAACAGAGGTGTTTTTTGCAAAGTGCCTACCTGTAGAATTTGGCCTCTAGCTCAGCCGGCACCTAGGGAAACCTACCAAACTTGTGCATTTTTGAAAACTAGAGACCTTAGGGGAATCCAAGATGGGGTGACTTGTGGGGCTCTGACCATGTTCTGTTACCCAGAATCCTTTGCAAACCTCAAAATTTGGCAACAAAAACAGTGCAAGCATATGCAGTCACTCATAGGCCCCCGTCTGCAAAGGGATCCCTTATCCCTCCTCAAAGTGCAGACGGATTGTTGCCTGCACTGTGAAACACAGAGTTGCTTTGAAGCAGCCGCTCCGTATTTCACTTGAATGCGCTACCTCCAAGTCAATACAAGTTCATAGCAGCCCTAAGGGCATCATATTCTCTGTCATAGGAAACACTTTTCCTGTATGCACACAGAACACTTATTTGAAGGTGTGCCATGGAGGGAACAGGAAAAATGCACCCTATCTGTATTAAGGGCCCTGGTATTTTCGTAGTTGCACTGTGTCAGTATTTCTTTAGCACAGATTTACCACAGTTAATAACAGGACAATTGTGATGAGTGTCCAAATAAGAAAAAATGCCCCATGTTTATTGCCAGGGTCCTTCAGAGCTTTATTACTTCTATCTTTTGACCTGTAGAATTATAATTAAGGGACCTGTTGTTTTTTTAGTTTCATTTAACCTCTAGCATAATCACCATAAGGTGGAATTATTATTTGTATGGCATGAAATTGTTTTATCTTTGCCCTCAAACTACCCTCTTTACCTGAAATCATTCTAATGCTTTTCATCCACAAGTGGCTGTGTAGGCAGAATAAATAAAGTTAGGTAATGTGGCATGATTGTTCAGTTGTCTTGAAAATCCAGTATGTTTCCTGAAGAAGACTGCTTTTAAAAGAAGTCCAGACCTTAGGAAAATGGGCTGTGACCCATGTACCAGCAAGTAGTTTTTTATTTTGTGAACTACCCAGTTTTGGAAATTATACTGTGATTGAGTCTCACTTAATGAGCCTCTTGCACAACAAACTTTGTAAAAATGGATTGGGAGTGATAGCCACCAACGTACTAGTTTTAAAACAAGGTCCATTGCTGCATCCTTGGGGTATGCGACTCTGGTGTTTCTGCATGTGAACATGCGCTTACGCTACCTTTCAGCTCAGTGTGGTATAAACGTAAACATAAACTTCACACTGGTATAGTGCACTACTCACCTGTTAGGGTCTTAAGGCACTGTGGAACCCCTCCTAGCTTTTCCTTGTGAGGCACCCACTCCTGGGCAACCCCCAGGGTGAAGCCAGGCATCCAAGGGCTATCAGAACTGTTGTGGAGATTAAGTAATCTATTGCCCAGAGATACAGAGTGGGACTCATTAATTAGACTAGTCACTGAGGCGAGAATTAGCTGGTCCAAGGGAACTGAGCCCAAGACCTGCTGAGGCTGGAATTGAACGCTGGTCCCAGGCCAGATCTCTGCATGAGGGTCTACTGCTCTAACCATTGCGCCACACTTCTCCATTTCTGTGCACAAATAGTGTGTCGTAGACAGGATCCTTCAGGGATTGGTGTTGTCCGAGTGTAGGCTTCATCTTGTGAGTGGGAATTCATAGTGTAAGTCTGTAGTGCTGCAGTGAAAAGGGTGGGTGCTTTACTGTATTATACGTCTTCACCAAAGAACAGTTGAGATTTCATTGACGCATCAACTTTAGGGCAGACATAATCCCCAAGTACAGATTAAGGGCCATATTATGAGTTTGGTGGACAGAAAAGGCCGCCCACCAAACTCCAGCTTTCAGGCGACTGCCAGTGCAATCTCCTTCCCTTGCCCCTATTATGAGTTTCCCGGTGGGTCAGAAGGTGGAAACACAGTATCCGCCCGCTGGCCCAGCGGGAAACGCACAACAACAACAGCGCCGGCTCATAATATGGCTGACAGCAGTGTTGTCGTGTGTCTGGTTCACCAGCCCCGATCACCCAAATCAATGTCTGCACTCCTAGCACTTAAGAATTGGTCATATTTCTCTCACTCAGCTCCTTCTTTAACTTTTAGGTTTTGTACACTCTGCTGGGCCAAGTTGATTACTCTGCTGTCCAGCTTTGGGATCCATACAGCACACAACAGGGCCATTTGCCAACGATTGGGCCTGTCCCTAGGAAAAGAAAAGGCAGAGACTGAATATGAATGTGATAATTACTTTTTACATTGCTCTAGGCAGGGAAGGCTCATCTCAATGAAAACAAAGGGGAGAAGGCCAGACCTCTGGAGCCAAACAAAGGCGGAAGTACTCTTTGAGGTTTTGAAAAGAAGGGACCAGGAAGCTGTTGCAGCTAAGAGCATGGTTAAAGACTCTCAGAGAGTTCTTTCAACAGACCACATCAAGTCATCACCTTGAAATGTCCAAATTGCTGTGCAGGAGGGTTGGAGCAGGGATGAGTAATGGTCTGTCATCCTAGGATTAGGCAGACATCTGGGATGCTGGATCACACTGGACTTAGACAGGATGGAACCCTATGGATTCACCTCTCCTGAGTCAGTGGGTCTGGCCCTCTTATAGCCACTAAAGAACAGTAGAAGGATTAACCTGCTGTGGTAATCCAGAGAAGAAGAGTTCCCCTAGAGCATCCGAGGACTGGGCTCACAGGTGGGTAATCCTCATGAGAGGGTCACTCCCTGACTTCTGCTATCACATGGGGTCCTTTCTTGGGGCTACGGAATATGAAAAGTGCAGGCATGGAGGGTATTCTGCATTGGGGACTGTGGGATGCCCCTGGAGATGACCAGATGCTAAAGAAGAAGATACCAGGCATCGGACAGAGGAAAGGCCTGAGCATGGAGCTAAATTGCAGAAATAGGAAGCTCCTAAAGGAGTATAAAAATGTACAAGCCACGAGGCCTGAAGAAACCACTCCTGGGGACTGAGGCACACCAGCAGAAGCAAAACACAGCTTTAACTGAGAAAATAGCACAATTGTGCCAGAGAAAACAAAGATAGAAAGTTGGTCAGCCCAAGGACTGGCTAGAATCGGAAGAACGTGGTGTCCTCCCACATTGACTTGGAAATATCCATGGGGATACCAGTTTTACCAGGTACTAACACAGAGACAAATGACCTGGAGAGACATCCCTCCGTTATTTTCATCAAAACTGTCCCCAGGGGCCACACCTTCGAATGGACTGATGGAGAAGAAGCATCAAAACATGGAAACAGAATGTAAATAATAACACAGAGGAACGTAAAAGCAGATGGAAAGAAAAGCAAGGGAATGTGCTGGGTGACAGCTGTGAAACAAAATTGTTTGTGAGGGCAATTGTAAGTAAACAGCAGAAAACTGTTTGGAGATTTGACCAATGAAGTGAGACCTACAAAAGTAAGATTAAGCAGGAGTAAAACAAACTAAATAAATTTAACTATATTTCAACACATCTCTCCTCTCTGAAAGGAAAAGGTAAATAATTGTAAATTAATGCAAGTGCTATACCTCCAGTCTCTTGGAAATTTGCCTTTCTCTCATGGATCGTCTGGTGTCTCCTCTAAACAATGCAGGGATTTCATTGCATACAGCATCAGGATGAGGCTGAGCACTAACATTATGACTATGTTCTTCTCATGTGCCCTGCTCACAATCAGAGTCCACAACATGGCATTTTCCCACTACTGGAGGGATACTTCAAAGATGTTTCAGAAGCAGGGCTGACATTTTCAAATGATTTTTGGGGTGACGCTCTATATGGAAAAATAAGATGAAGAACCCAAATCCAGAATTTTTTTAGATAGAAAAGAATGCCAACAATCACTCTACAGCATCAGTGTTAGTAGTATCAATGTTAAATCTGTCAGGTTTGTTTAAACTCTACCATGAGCCATTATTGCGCTTGGTAGATGTCTCAACTTACACTTCTTTAAACACTCCCAAAAAAGAAAAAGCCTTTCTTAACACTTTGATTTTGACTCTGCCACCTTATTGTAAATTAGACGTCGAACTTGACCAGTTTCTAGAGCTAAATTTGTCCATCTTTGTCTACATTGATCTCAGCTTTGTGATAGGGAGATCCAGAATCTAAAACAGGAACATTTTCTTTAATCCATTTTGGTATCAATTCCATGCAGAACTCCTTACGTTTCAATAATTGAAAAGGTAAGACTCTGGTGGTAGAATGCGGGGTGCAGTGGTAAACCTAGATCTTTTCATCAACAGACTTCTGAACATCATACCTGTTACCTACAGCAGTTTCAACTGCTTCGACAATGCATCTGTTAACTCTTTCTACAAGACTATTCAGATGTGGTGAAAATGGAACAGTTTCTTTATGCACAATTAACTTGATTTTTTGGAACTTCAGAAATTTGTCAGCAGTAAATTGTACACCCTTCTTAGTAAGTTCAGGTCGATGTGCAAGCAATCCTTCACAAAATCCAGTGAAGCATCAGTGTTTGACTGATGAATCCATCATTGAATCACTGAGCATTTGGAAAAATAATTTATCACAATGAAAGCATATATTTTCTAAGATGGCCATGTCTCATGGTCCCAGCACAACCATGGGAACTTCTGCCAGGGTCTCTTAGGAAACTCTGAATTTCCATGTTCACCGCTTATCACTCTTAAAAATGTGTTAGATTTGGCAATCACACATCTCCAAACATAGGTGGTCATTATGGTTTTGACAGGATGCCCCACTGCCAACCGCGCCGGGGGTCAATGGAAGACCGCCAGTGGCGGTGGCCGGCATCCCACCAAATAATGATGCATGGAGCCTCACCACCGTTGCTGGCGGTGAGGGCCACCATGCGCCATGCTGGTGGTAGGTGGCGGGGTGGATGCTGCACCACCCTCACCGCCATGTCAGTCCATACCCAGCTACACCTATAATGATGCATTCATAGCCATGGCGGTGTATAGAGAGGCAGTAATGGCAGCGGAGCAGCATCCAGGGAGCCCGTTCCCTCCAAGAGCAGCGTGACGGAAGAGGTAAGTGCTGTTGTAGAGGGAAGGTGTGTGTGTGTGTGAGTGTGCGAGTGCATGGGGGTGTGCGTGAGTGTATGTGTGGGGGGATGTGTGTCTGAGTGCATGAATGCGTTTGTGCATGTAGGTGAATAGGTGCATGTGGATATGGAGGGTTGGGGTTTGGGGGGGACCTGTATTTAGGGGTGGGGTATGGTGAGGGTCGAGCTGGGGGTCCTGCATGGGTTTTTGGAGCTGGAGTGTTTGGGGGGTCAGTTTCTGGGGTTCAGGGGGTGGGGGCAGATCTAGGGGCTTTGGGGGGTGGGTAGGTGTAGTGGTAAGGGGGGGCTAGTGTGTCACATACAGGTGACAGAAATACCTGTCACCTGTATGCTTTTCACCAGGGATTATCTGGCGGAGCATCCCACCAGGAAATTCCTGGTGAAATGGGATCAAAATCCCACCACCGGTCTGGCCTCCTCCGCCGGGTTGAATGTGTCTACAGTTGGCCTGGCGGTGGGTGGTAGTGAACAGGCTACTTTGCAGCCAGTTCACTACTTTGTTCAGAATATGGCGGTCTGGGCTGCCATGCCGTTGGTGGTAATGACGGTACTGACTGCCACTGCTGGCGTGGCAGTCCAGACCCCGTGTTCATAATGACCACCAAAATCCTTAATTTATTGATTCATATGGGGCTACCACAAATGTTCTGTGACTCTTCTTAAAGTTAAAGATCCCCCAAAATGACCACTATGGGAAATTAGCAAAATGTAAGAACACGTTTTCTGGAGAGGAATTATACACTCATCGCCAAAAGATTAAGGTCCGGGCTTAGAGTTTGTTAAATGTGTTACTCCATCAGAAATGTGAGCCCTTATTACAACCTTTTGGCACTTATAATAAGACGGATGGGGTATCTGTCATGTTTGTGAAGGAAGAACCCATATGCTGAACTCTAAATCAGGCCCTAAATCTTTACACATAGAAAAGCACTACTTCACTTTCAAGCACACTATTAATTCACTAGAATGTGTGTTTTCTTTTTGCCAACCCTAGCTTCACACCACATTTCCATGGGGAAGCTGAAATTGCAGAATTCTAACACGTCATTCACAGGACAAACAATACATTTTTGTACCACTTCAGAACAACTCTTTCTGTAAGTTAGCTTGCCCAGCAGTCTAGATAAAAAATCAGCCACCAAATTCTATGGGCAGGAATGAAGTGACTCTTCAATTTGGAAAAGATTCTAATCGACAGGCAGGATAAATAAATATATATATATATATATATATGTATATATATATATATATATATCGCCACTACAACGCTACCGGAAGCCCGAGGCACACCTCCATGGCGGTCCGAGCGTGGACCCGGAAATCCACATATGCAGCAGTTGCTTCACTGAATTCAAAGAAGAAGCTCGGACAGCGTTTGTACTTGCATACGTTATTTATAGGAAAAAGTCTCCTTACAGCGCGTTTCAGCCGTAGCCTTGATCACATATGGAAAGTTCTATTTGCATATTAAATATCCTTTCTAACACCATTATAAACAATGGACTAATCACCAATGTTCCTACATATAACACAAAAAAGAGGTGGCCATCTTAAAATGACAAATACCTGCTTATATATTTATACATTCCTTGCAAATATCATTGACTGTATGGACAATGTGTAGGTGATAGAATCTGATATATATTAATCAGCCTTCCTACAATCAGCATCTTATATTGCTGTAATTCTAATTGTTTTATACTAATTCGAATATGCCATGATGGGTAAATACATTTTTATTGCCCTAATCACATCTTCGGTTTTCTATTTACATTCTATGTATACTCTCCAATTATATCAAATCTCCAAGTAGGCCATATTGTACCCCAATTAAACACCATATGCTAAAACGATTCTAATGAATCAAAACCAACTCAGCCCTGAAAAATATCTAAAAACAAAATCATAAACACCCAATATGTGTTTAAAAAACACAATATTCTTATGGTCCTAAAAAAGAGAAGATTTGTCCAGCTCTACTTACTTTATTTTAGCCCAAGTGTACGTTCATCTATTCACTCGAGTTTAGGCCCGAAGGGGTCATGGTATTCAATTTAATAATTAATTTTGATTCCAAAATCCGCAACTTCCTCTCTCTATTTCCACCCCGTATACTTTGATTAATCTGATCGATAACTACAAAGCTAAGTAATCTTTCATTCCCATTGTGTAGTATGAAAATGCCTGGCCACAGGATAGTCATGATCTTAGTTGCGAATAGCTCTCATATGTTCTAAAACTCTCTTTTTAGCCTTGTGTATTGTACTCCCCACATACAAATTATTACAGGGGCACTATAAACAGTATACACAGAAGTCTGTGTTACAGTTATAGTGGGCTTTAATCAAATGTGTCCTATATCCATTGTCAATTGGCACCTCCGTGCAACTATTACTATTTTACAGGCCTTGCATCGAGTGCAACAGTAAAAACCCACTGGATTCCCTGTGGTGTTTTCGTGTTCCCAGTGTCTGTTACCACATTCTGGCTCAAACTATCTTTCAAAGATCTCCCCTTCCGGAAAGTGACCAATGGCATACCCATAAGCTGTGCATCTAAGACAGATTCCGTCTGTAAAATATGCCAACTCTTTGTAAGAATTTGTTTTAATGCAAATGCTTGAATCGAATATGTGGTGATGAATCTCAAACTCTTCCAATTTATATTCAACTCTCCTTGCATATAAAAGATCCTCTCGTCTGAGATTACCTACCTTATATTTAGCTTGTCTAATAGATTTATCACTATAGCCCCTTTCCTTGAATGTGGCATACATTGTCAAACATTCCTGTTGGTAATCCTCCCAAGTACTGCAAATATGTCTGGCTCTCAGTAATTCTTCATACGGAATGCTCTCTATCATTCTAGTGGATGTGCACTCTTAACATTGAGTAAACTGTGCCCAGCTGTAGTTTTCCTGAACAATAATCTCTACATCCAAAAATTGGATATGCTGGTTACTATGTTCTTCACTCAAGTGGAGATTATACTCATTTTCATTCAATATCTCCACAAAACCCATGACAGACCGATCATCACCATTCCAAATCACAAAAATGTCATCAATATACTGACACCACATCACTACTTTCTCCTCATAACTTGGTATATTGGTGGATATCTGTTCCTCCCAACACCCCATGAAAAGATTTGCATATCTAGGTGCAAAGCACATGCCCATTGCCGTTCCCTGCACCTGTTTGAACACCTGATCATTAAATAGAAAAACAATTGTTTTTGAGGTAGTAGTTAATCATATCACATACCATTTCCGTATGTGATAAATTTGATAGAGATCTGGCCCTCAAAAAATGTCTGGCAGCTAGTAGCCCTAGATCACATTGGATACACTTATACAAACGTGTTACATCCATTGTTAAAAGTAAATACCCTTCCTCCCATTGAAAACCATCAATCAATTAAAAAAAAATGAGTAGTATCTTTAACATATGATGGAAGGCTTTCCACAAATGATCTCAGAAAATAATCTATATATCTTGGAGTATTTTCCAACAGGGAGCCATAGCACATACAATGGGTCTTCCCAGAGGGGTTTTCATGTTTTTATGCGACTTCAGTAGAAGATATAATGCAGGGATTGTGGAGTGATCACACTTCAAAAAGCAATATTCATCCCAATTTAACAAATCCCTTTCTCTCCAATCCAATAATAACTCATAATAAAAAGACATTTGTTGATTTCACTTCTGACATTCCTGCTTTTTTTATAACATTTTATGTCATTCAGTAGTCTTATTCCTCCATTAAATATTGACCTTTATCTAGGACCACCACATTCCCTCCTTTGTTAGATTGACGAATCACTATGTTAGAATCTTTACTCAAACTATGTAAGACTACCTTTTGTAACTCAGAAAGATTATCTAACTTCCTATTCCTTGATTTGTATCTGATCTTTTTCAATTGTTTGATCACATCCCTCTCAAAGACCTCTATAGCCTCACATTGTATCGCTGGTACAAACATAGATTTTGATCTAAAGGGAGTTGGACATGCTATGTCTGTCTCAATGCCCATTCCATCCAAATTCAAAGTTGGATCCCTATGTGTTTGAATACCATTATCGAATTAGTATAAACAATTAGAATTACAGCAATATAAGATGCTGATTGTAGGAACGCTGATTAATATATATCAGATTCTATCACCTACACATTGTCCATACAGTCGATGATATTTGCAAAGAATGTGTATATATATATATTAGCAGGTATTTGACATTCTAAGATGGCCGCTGCTTTTTTGTAGGAACATTGGTGATTAGTCCGTTGTTTATGTTGGTGTTAGAAAGGATATTTAATGTGCAAATAGAACCAGCCCTCCCATATGTAATCAAGGCTACGGCTGAAACTCGTTGTAAGGAGACCTTTTACTATTAAATAACGTATACAAGTAGAAATGCTGTCCGAGCGTCTTCTTTGAATTCAGGGAAGCAACTGCTATATAAATATATATACAGTATATTTCAAACACAATCTCTCCGCATGTAGCCTAATCACCAACACCCTCGCTGAACATCCAAACCAACTTCTCCGACAAAAGAAGCACGCTGTTCACCTAAATTTGCAGCAATGTGAGGCACTTTATTCACCCAAAAAAAAAATAAAGAAAAAAAAAATATATATATATATATATATATTTTTTATATATAAATATATTAGCTAGTGTACCTAGTGGCAGTCGGCACTAGTTAGAAATAGTTAGGACCAAGTTTTTTGATTTGCCTATATCTTTGGCTCCGTTTGATTAATCTTCACAAAGTTTTTCAAAAATAGTGCCCCGGTGCCGCCCATGGCCTTCGGGGGTTGAAATAACATATAGCAGTTAAATTTACTTTATGTTAATAAACCATAGACATTCACTGAAAAAAACGAAGGTTTAAGGGACGTTATAGTTAGGTTCTGAATATACTCATACATAAGCATATAAATTCAGAAGCTACAGTTAGAGTTCTTTCAAGTATTCATAACTCCCGCTCTAAGGTAACTATAACTTGCTCTCTTGCCATGCACTGCTAATTACCCCACAAATTATGGCACTCATGAGATCTTAGATAACATCATTAATACTATCAATGTAATATTTGCAGTAACATGTTTGACAAAAAGATTGTGCATGGCGGGGGCAAGAGTTATAGTTTCTCTAACTATAACAGGAGAATTTCTATTATGTTGTACATTTAAAATGTGAGCCTAACTATAACGTCCCTGTGATCTTTGTTTTTTTAAGTAAAAAAATAAATATATATATATGAAAAAAAGAAATATATATATATATATATATATATATATATATATATATATATATATATATATATTAGACTTGGCATCCTTGCCGTGGTCTCCCCTAACTTTGTGCCTCTGTTTTCCAGGTTGTTGATGTGTGCTGGACTCTGTTTTTGCTGTTTTTGATACTCTGGGCACTTTACCACTTCTATCCCGTACTAAAGCGCACGTGCTCCTATGTAAAATGTATGTGTAATTGGCTTTCCATGATGGGCATATTTGATTTACTAGTAAGTCCCTAGTACAGTGCACTAGAAGTGCCCAGGGCCTGTAAATCAAATGCTACTAGTGGGCCTGCAGCACTGGTTGTGCCACCCACAATAGTAGCCCTGTAATCATGGCTCAGACCTGCCACTGCAGTGTCTGTGTGTGCATTTGTAAACTGCCAATTCGACTTGGCAAGCGTACCCACTTGCCAGACGTAAACCTTCCCTTTTCTTACATGTAAGGCACTCATAAGGTAGGCCCTAGGTAGCCCCATGGGCAGGATGCAGTGTATGTTTAAGGTAGGTCATATAATAATGTGTTTTATATGTTCTAACAGTGAAATACTGCCAAATTTGGTTTTCATTGTGCAAGGCCAGTCTCTCTCATAGGTTAACATGGGGGCTGCCTTTCAATATTATTATAGTTCAGATTCCCTTTGTGAGCAGATTGAAATATGGAGTTTAGGGTCTCTGAATTCACAACTTAAAAATAAAACTTTTGGTAAAGGTTGTTTTTAGACTGTGTTTTTGAAAATGCCTCTTTTAGAAAGTAGGCATTTTCTTGTTTAAACCATTCTGTGACTCTGCCTGTTTGTGGATTCCCTGTCTGGGTCAGTTTGACAGTCGGGCTGTTTGCATCTCTCTTCTAGACAGTGACACAAAGGGAGCTGGGGTGTAGCCTGCACATCCTGATGAGCCATTTGTGCTTGGAGAGAGGGAAGGAGTGTTCACTCACACCTAAAAGGGCTGTGCCTGCCCTCATACAATGCATTCTCCAACCCCCTGGTGTGTGTCTGGGGCCTGGCCTGGGCAAGGCAGGATCTAACAAACAAGGGAGACTTTCCTTTGAAGTTTGCCTACGTCAAAGTCAGAAAGGGGTATAAGTAGTGGATCCAAAACCCCTGAAAATTAGATCACTTCTGGAATGAAATGGAACCTCTGCCAAGGAGAAGAGGTGAAGAGCTGAGAAGTGCTGCCCCTGCCTGTGACTGTTCTTTGCTGGGCTATCCTTCAGTTGCTGCTTCTGCCTGTGAAAGGGGACAAATTCTGGACTTTGTTGTGCATTCCTACTTGAGAAGAATCTTCAAGGGCTTGAACTGAGCTTGCCCCCCATTGTTGATGTCTCAGGGCCATCAAAGACTTCCCCTGCCTGCACCTGGACTCTCAGCTGAGACTCCTGCCCTTCCAAGTGGTGCCCTATCCAGTCCCTGGGCCCTTGAGAGGTGAAGCTGGCCGACAAGAACTGAAAATCCATGCACAGAACGCTGTGCGAGGAAATTTACGATGCAGCTTCCACGATGCAGCTGATAAATGAAGCACTGCTGGCTTTGCGGCTAAAATCGATGCTCCACATGCATCTCAGCTGGGAGATCGACACATGGCAGCTGGAGAAACGATCTGCTACACCCCCTTACGGAGGCTGATAATGATGCAAACCCCACCCAGTGCAGTTTTCTAACACAGAGACTGGATTTTTCCATGCATCATCCCTGGGCGTCCAAGTCAACCCCACTCTGCACGGATCCAAGGTGCCCCATTTAGAAATTGATGGATCACTCTCTTGCAAGGGAGAAAAACGACACATCACCAACCCGACTGGAGAAAGAAACGATGCACAGCCTCACTTGAGAGTAAGGAATTGACACATCACTGACTTTTCTGATTCATGCTCCCCGTGAGACTTTATTTTTGACGCTAACCAGGTACTTTGTGTAACAACATCCTTCTCACTGTTTTCTAAGGATTAAGAATCTTATTCTTTCAAAAATTCATATCTTGACTTGTGTATGTTGGACTTTTGTCGTTTTGGTCTTGTTTTGTTTAGATAAATATTGCCTATTTTTCTAAACCTGTGTTGTGTCATTTTGTAGCAGTTCACTGTATTACTCTGTGTGTTGGTACAAATACTTTACACATTGCTTTTGAAGTTAAGCCTGCCTGCTCGTGCCAAGCTACCAAGGGGGTGAGTGGGGGTTAACCGAGTGTGATTCTACTTTAGCCTGACTAGAGTGAGGGTCCTTGTTTGGAGAGGGGTAACCTGACTGCTAACTAAAGACTCAATTTCTAACTATATATATATATATATATATATATATATATATATATATATATATATATATATATATATATACATTATGAAAGAGACCAAATTTGAACGTTTGGGAAAAGTTATGATCCAATCAGAAATGAACAGCAAAATATGAGTGGGCAAGCAGCGGGAATACTAAACCTGGAGAAGAACTTAGCTGGGTCTAGGATGGAAATAACGGTTCAATACTGAAAGTGATGCTTCGCTGCAATCAGAAGCAGCAGGGGCAAAAATCCAAATTTTAAAGGAATTTGACCTGATGGCCCAGAGGAGGCTTGCCAAACAACAAGGAAGAGTAGCAAATTACAGATGTCAAGGAGGAAGAGGCACCTACTGAAGAGGTGCAGGAAGAGACTATGCCAGAAGCCCAGTCGGAGTACCAACAAGGGGCCAAAAAGCATCAAAATTATGGATAAAATCTGTGGTAAACCTTTCAAATGTTTCTCTAAATGACTCAGAAATTGAAGTACTATCTCTGGGGTTATAATTTTTCAGTTCACCTGCACTCCTAGTAAATTGATCTTTTCCATTTTATCAGGAAACTGAAATTAAAGAAATGCTATGCCACTAAATCCACAGACTTAACAGTGAGGAACACAACCAGTTCTATTTTGAAAATTACTTCAATTGAGGTATTACACACGCTATGTGAATAAGATGAAAATGTGAATGCAGTTTCTGATCCTTATCTGAATTTAATTGATGCTTCTATAGATATAGGCTTGAACTGTCCTAATAACATTAGACCTAGATCAGTTTTTCTACCACCAACATTTACCAATGATGCTATTAACATATTTGACAACGGAGTGATTAAAGGTCTAAAAAAACTAATGTACAGAAATAATTTCCATTGGAACAACCTGGAACTAAGACATAGGGAGCATTAAGTTCCTTGAAGGCAAACAAGGAAATAGTAATAAAACAAATCTGACAAAGGAGGCAATGTGGTCATCTGGCCTTGGGAGATGTACCTACAAGAAGGGTATATACAGTTGTACAACAGCACTAACTATGAAAACTCGAATAGATAAGCCGTAACAAAAGCAAATCAGGTGTATTCTGAGTTATTGGACTGGAAAGATCAGGACCTTCTTGAGTAGAAGGAATATCAGTTCCTCAAATGTGATTTCCCCAAATTACCGGCACTCTATGTTTTGCTCAAATTGTGCAAAATCCCTGGCACTCCCTAGGGCAGACCTATTGTGTCATCTAGAGGCTGCTTATAAGTAAACAAATACTTCTAAATGTGTGGAGTTCCTTATACGTCCATTTGTTGAAACATTATCATTGTATACTCGGGATACCGGAAATTTTGTATGCCTCATTAATGATATAATTGGGAGTATGACTATCTGCTAATGTGTCTTGACGTAAACAGTTTACATACTTGCGTACCATATGACCTGGGTATAAAAGCTGTTAGACATTTCCTCAGAGCAAGATCTCTTTCATAGTTGTTACACACTGCAATGCTTCTAGAAATGATTAATACATGTCTAACCAATATTTGTTTTGTCTTCAATAAAGAAATCTATTGTCAGACCCAGGGGACTTGCTTCCCCTGCAGCTATGTGGGTTTGTACATGGGAGGTGCATCTTATGGACCAGCACGTAATCCTCTGGGCCCGTTATGTGATGACATATTCTGCATATGGTATGGTGACTCTGAGTCAGCAAAGGAGTCAGTTAGTATTCTGAATTACAATGATTTGAATTTAACATTTTCATGTCAGATTGGTATCAAAATGATTGAATTTCTGTATATACAAATTCAGGTTGAAAATGGAAAACTGGAAAGTTGATTGCACAGAAAGAAAACAGCTGGGAACAGTTTGCTTCATGCGAGTAGCTGTCGTCCAAGAAACTTGATTAACAGTATCCCATACTGGGAATTGATAAGGGCCAGAAGGAATTGTAGATGAGATATTGCCTTTGAGCGCTGGAAATTGAAGTTATGACTAAAAGATTTATAAAAAGAGGATACTCTAAAATAAGAATAAGCATTACAAAAGCACTGTAAAGAGATACATTGGTCAAAAGGGAAGATTTGTTAGTGCCCAGAACAAGAGCAGGTGAGAATACAGACTATATGAGATAGTACAACACACCACTGTCAAACTAAGGAAGTGAAATGGATTTTTCAAAAATGTTGGCACGTATTAAAAACTGATGAGATGTTTTCCAAAACTCTAGAGGATCATGCTAAGTTTATATTTAGAAAAAGCCTTTCTTTCATTAAAAGACTCTATACATTAAAGTTTAGTGCTACAGCCTGCAAAAAGTGCACTAATTCAGGGATGTTTTGTATGTGGGAAATGTAAGGCCTACAGACACAGTAATAATTGCAAAAAGGTTAATTTCCCCACAACACTTAAAACCTTTTACATAAAAAAAACACCTGACATGTAATTAGACTATAGCATACATGCACTAAGATGTCCATGCAATAAATATTATGTGGGTAGCACAATACAAGGAGCTAAAAAGAGAGTAATGGAACATAAGAGGGCAATTCTCTATGAAGACAAATCATATCCAGTGGCACAACATTTTAAAATCTATCATGAGAGAAATTTTGATCTGTTGCAGTTTGGGTGCTCAATAAAATACCCTTGAGGGAAAGAAGTGTTAACAGGACCCAGGAATTGCAGAAATTAGAGTCAAAACTAGTCTTGATTACAATACACTGCACCCAGGATGTTTGAATTTAGGCGATTAATTAGCAGTACATTTGGGAGAACCGCTACCCCGAAAGATTTACACAGAATTTACAATGACTGTAAATTATTGAGTTTGCCTTTTTTCGTTGATTGCAATTTATCTGAAATAATGAGACTTTAATAGAATGCAGCAGTGTTTCACCTGGGAATTGGTTTATTTTTTGTTTTTAGAATTCAACAGATAGTACGGATGCTTTGAGACACCAGCCAGCATGGTTATAAGATAACCCTTGAGGAAGGCTGCCAGTCAAGCAAAAGAGATATTGGTGGTCATTACAACATTGGCGGTAAAAGCAGAAGACCGCCAACACAACGCCGCAGCCGCGGAATTCCGCCACAGCTATTATGACCCACATTTCAGAATCCGCCAAAATTCAGACACCCACACAAGTCCCCCACACGAAAGGTCAGTGATAAACTGGCAAAAACAAAACCGACACAGTCACGCCAACAGAAATACGCCCACACTATCACAACACACAAATCCACGTGGCGGTCTTTCAACTGTGGTATTCCATTGGCGGTACACACCGCTGCGCTCAAAATACACACACATTTACAAAACACCACCACATTGGACAATTCCAAATACACACACCTGATACACATACACACACCACTCCCACACACCCATTACAATATAAAACACACACCCACATCACCCACAAACCCTCACAACCAGAATCACAGAGAGAAGGCCAGAGAGAGACACCACCATCAACAAACTAGACTAGCATTCACAGGCACACAACACCATCACCCACACAATTTCCACGCACCTCACACAACACACCACTACATATCAGCACACGTATCACCCCACACACCACCCCACACATCACTTACACCACCCTATGGCACTGCAAAGACACCCCAGGTTCTCGGAGGAGGAGATCAGGGTCATGGTGGAGGAAATCGTCCGGGTAGAGGCACAGCTATTCGGCTCACAGGTGCAGCACACCTCCATTGCAAGGAAGATGGAGCTATGGCGAAGAATAGTGGACAGGCTCAATGCAGTGGGACAGCACCCAAGAAATCAGGAGGACATCAGGAAGAGGTGGAACAACCTACGGGGGACGGTGCTTTCCGTGGTCTCAAGACAC
Organism: Pleurodeles waltl; assembly: GCF_031143425.1. NCBI lineage: Eukaryota > Metazoa > Chordata > Amphibia > Caudata > Salamandridae > Pleurodeles > Pleurodeles waltl. The sequence goes on along the minus strand of NC_090444.1, from coordinate 416,284,321 downwards.
CACCAGGCGTTTCAGCGGACTGGCGGCGGACCCCCACCTCCTCCCCCACAACTAAAAACATGGGAGGAGCAGGTCTTGGCGATTCTGCATCCTGAGGGCCTCACAGGAGTAGGTGGAGGAATGGACTCTGGTAAGTCAATTTTTAACTATTACAACCCCCACCCTACCTGCATGCCATCACATACCCCCACCCTCACCCCCAGCACCCCAACTCCTCACATATGTCCCAACATCACAAACCACCCATCCGAACACCAAGCCCTGCATGCAACATCAAAGCATGGACAACCATCACCAAAGCATGCCCACTGCACATACCCATACACCCCCCTAAACCATCATCACACAAGGTCCCACACAGGAATGCTAGCACTGGGGTACACGGTCACCCACCCATTTCACACCATTACACACACAGATGTAATAACCATCCTTTAATACCCCTGCAGGACCCCTACCCAACGTCACCGGAAAGGAGGGTCCACACATGTCCACACCACCAACAGAAGAGGCCCACAGTGATGACAGCACCTCTGTCCAACTGGATCTAGATGACCAGCCCGGCCCATCGGGGACCTCTGGAGAGTCGGTTCCCCTAACACAGGCACAGGCCACCACAGACCTTCAACCCTCTGGAAACACCAGCATAGCACCCACCCAGCGGGCCCATACCTCCGTCCCCAGGACACGTCAATCAGCTGTGTATCCACCACTACAGGGAACCAAGGATAACCCACCACCCCAACAACAACAGGGACCTGGGGGCAGTGGCAGTGGGCACAAGGTCCAGAGGACGGAGGCCCAGGAACACAGGGGAACTGGGAGTGCTGCTGTGCGACAGGGGGCGGACAGGCCAAGGGAACCCACTCTCCATGAGGCCCTCTCCTCCATCATGGGAGCCTACAACCACTCCCAGGAGACGATGGCAACGGTACTGGCCAAGTTGCAGGCGACCCAGCACCTGCAGGAGGAACAGTATATGGGCTTCAGGGAGGAACTCAGAACCATCAGCTCCACCCTGGGCACCATCGTAGGGGTGCTGAAGGAACTTGTGAACACCAGGAGGGACACTGTGGCACTACAAGGGGCCCCTGACACTAGCGTGGATTATGAACTGCCTACCACCTCCGCCAGCGCTAGTGGACAGGACGCCCCGCCACAAGACCACCACACCAGCACCCCACCCCCTTCAGAGGGAGAACCACCCCGCAAACAGTCCCTGAGATCCAGGACAAAGACAGAGCACGATGCCAAGACCCCCGCCAAGAAATGAGACCACCCTGATTGTCATCTTACTGTCCCATTTTGTCACCTTGTCCATACTTAAACTCTCCCAGCTCCACTTCCTATGCCCATATGGGCAATGCACCAGTGAGACTAATAGACTGGACTCTGCCATGGACATTCCTCCGCCATCACCCCTCACCATTTCACTACCCCCTCCAATATTGAGCACTTAAATAAACACACCTAAAGCACAAAACAATCTGGAGTCTGTCTGTGATTTCAAAATAGTGTATTAGCAATTACTGTGACAAAATGCTTTTTAAATAGTAATGTCAACATAACTATGTCACACAGTTCTAGTCCATGAGGAAGCTAAGCAGATGTCACACAGTGGGACCCACATCCGTAAAATCGTGAGGGAAAGTGACAACTCAGTGACCATACACTGGGTGAAGATGACAGACAGTAGAGAGGTAGTAGTGTTAAAGTACATGTAGTAGGCAGATTTGTATTCCTGTGTCTCACTGGAAATTTTGCAGGATCACTGAGTCCCTCTTGTGCGTGTTCTCTTCCTCTGCTTCCTCGTCTTCACTGTCCACAGGCTCCACAGCTGCCACAACACCGCCATCTGGACCATCCTCCTGCAGAAAAGGCACCTGTCGTCGCAAAGCCAAGTTGTGAAGCATACAGCAGGCCACGATGATCTGGCACACCTTCTTTGGTGAGTAGAATAGGGATCCACCTGTCATATGGAGGCACCTGAACCTGGCCTTCAGGAGCCCGAAGGTCCGCTCGATCACCCCCCTAGTTCGCCCATGGGCCTCATTGTAGCGTTCCTTTGCCCTTGTCCTGGGATTCCTCACTGGGGTCAGTAGCCATGGCAGGTTGGGGTAACCAGAGTCACCTGCAAATGGCGATGGACAACTGTCAGACACACACTAACCTGTAGGGATAACCCCAGACCCAGACAACCATTCCCAATGACTTGCTTCCAGGTGCTCACCTAATAGCCACTCACGGTGCCTCTGGAGTTGCCCCATCACATAAGGGATGCTGCTATTCTGCAGGATGTAGGCGTCATGCACTGAGCCAGGGAAAATGGCATTCACATGGGAGATGTACTGGTCGGCCAAACATACCATCTGTACATTCATGGAATGATAACTCTTCCGGTTTCTGTACACCTGTTCACTCCTGTGGGGGGGGGGGGGGGCAAAGCCAAATGTGTCCCACAAATGGCACCTATGATGTTAAGGATATGTCCCAGGGCATGGAACTCACCTTTCACTGTAGGAAAATCCTGAGGGAAAACGATGTAGCTCCGCATGTGTTTCAGAAGGGCAGACAACACTCTGGACAATACGTTGGAAAACATAGGCTGGGACATCCCTGATGCCATGGCCACAGTTGTTTGAAATGAGCCACTTGCAAGGAAATGGAGCACTGACAGCACCTACACTTGAGGGGGGATTCCTGTGGGATGGTGGATTGCTGACATCAGGTCTGGCTCCAACTGGGTACACAGTTCTTGGATTGTGGCACGGTCAAGCCTATATGTGATAATCTGGCTCCAACTGGGTACACAGTTCTTGGATTGTGGCACGGTCAAGCCTGTATGTGATAATCAAATGTCGCTCCTCCATTGTCGACAAGTCCACCAGCGGTCGGTACACTGGAGGATGCCGCCATCTCCTCACATGTCCCAGCGGACGGTGCCTATGAAGGACAACAGCGAGCACAGAGTCAAACAACTCAGAGGTACGTACCCACAGTTTACACAGAACACCATTCATACACAAAAGGTGGCCTGTATGTGTGTTGAGTCTAGGCCTAGGTCTGTGTGACGCAGTTGAAAATGAAGCGATGTGGGCCCCTGAAATGGCGGCTGCCTGACCTCCAAAGTGGGACATTGGGATGTGAGGTAACTGCGCTGGCATTGTACACCGTCGCGGTAGGCGGTCAAAGACCACGGCGCAATGCTGCATTGGTTAACATTGGACCCTATGAGTCCCAGGAGACAATGACGATGTACGCCGGCGGTGATGGTACACACCGCTGCGGACTTGACCGTCATATTCTATCTGTTCAATCACTCGATACCTGATCTTTGACAGGAGAGGACCTACACTGCAAGTGCTGCTGTGACCTCAGTCTGGAAGAGACAATGGCTCGAGTGTCTGGGGAAAGGGCCCCTGCCCTCACATCGGAGGAGTTGGCGAAACTCGTTGACGTGGTCCTCCCCCACTACAAGCTACTCTACGGTCCTCCAGACAAACAGGTAAGTACACAGGGAGCATGTTATATGGGCTATGCCTGTGTGGAGAGGGTTGACTGTAAGAAGGAAGGGGGCAGAGTGCTGCGTGCATGAAAGACGGTGAATGCATGTGCCACATGGCAAGGGTAGGGATGGGGGCCAATCAGTTTGACGGTGCAGTTGGTAATAACTTCTCTTTTTCCCCCGTACATTTCATGTAGGTCAGCGCCCACCAGAAGAAAGATATTTGGCATGCCATCGCCAAGGACATCCGGACCCTGGGGGTCTACCACAGACGGAGCACCCACTGCCGTAAAAGATGGGAGGATATTTGCCGCTGGAGCAAGAAGACGGCAGAGGCTCAGCTGGGCATGGCCTCCCAATGTGGGAGGGTTGCCCGTCCCACCATGACCCCCCTGATGTTCAGGATCCTGGCGGTGGCCTACCCGGAGTTGGATGGGCACTTGAGGGCATCACAGCAGACACAAGGGGGTGAGTACACTCTCATTCAGCTCACTTTGTGCGCATTACGACGTGTCTGGGTGGGGGATGTGGGCTGTGGCTTTCCCTAGGCCAGGGCGAGTTCCGTAGGCAAGGCACCTCCGTAAGGCAGGCCATGTGGCACCCCACCCCACCTCTGTAGAGATGCCAAGTACAGCTATTCATGCCCCTCTGTCATCTATGTGTGCAGATGTCGTCCATAACCTTGTAGGCCATTTCCCAGAAATTGAACAGTGGAGCCCAAGAGCGCAGTGTAGTGCAGGGGGCTTCTGTGTCTGTCATGTCCGCCAACGGTAGCGGTAATGCATGCACTCAACATGTCTTTCTTCTGTCCCCCCCTTTTTTTGGCCTCCCTGTTCTTGCGTGTATTAGCATCATCAGGCAGAGGAGCAGTGGCACCGGAGCACGAGGGAGCTGCATCCCACATGGCCATGGAGGGCGACACTACGGAGTCAGAGTTCACCAGTGGGACGGAGGGCGAGGAGAGCTCCACGGCGGGGACAGGAGCTGAGACCAGCGACACGGACTCGTCCTCTGATGGGAGCTCCCTTGTGGTGGCGGCAACATCTGTGCCCCCCGCATCTACAGGTACAGCCGCCACCCCCCCTACCAGCACCGCCCTCCCAACAGCCCCTCAGCCTTTGCCCCGTGCCCGCTCACCCAGGAGGGTGGGCATCACCTTCACCCAGGCACCTCAGGCCCTGCCCCAGTCACCCCTGCTGCCCTCAGTGAGGAGGCCATTGACCTATTCAGGTCCCTCACTGTTGGGCAGTCTACCATTTTGAATGCCATCCAGGGTGTAGAGAGGCAGTTGCAACAAACCAATGCATTCCTGGAGGGCATTCATTCTGGTCAGGCAGCCCTTCACCGAGCTTTTCAGACTCTGGCCTCAGCACTGATGGCAGCCATTGTCCCCATCTCTAGCCTCCCCCTCCAACTTCCTCCACCCGACCCAATCCCCTGCCTATCCCAAGCACACCTACAGACCAGCCTGCACACACGTCAACACACAAGGGAAGCTCAGGCAAACATAAGCACCACACATCCCACAGGCACTCACGCAAGCATCACACACATGCAGACACACCAACATCCACTGCCTCCACTGTGTCCCCCTCCTCCTCGTCTCCCTCCTCCCTCCCAGTCTCATCTACACTCACACCTGCATGCACTACATCTACAGCCACTACGTTCCTCTCCAGCACACCCACCACCACACCCCGCTCACGTGCTGTCACCACCCCGCTACTATTCACACGTCCCCTGTGTCCTCTCCCAGTGTGTCTGTGACGCCCCCTCCCAAGATACACAAATGCAGGCACACACCCACCCAACAGCCATCCACCTCACGACAGCCTCCAGCGCATGCATCTTTACCCAAAGTCACCAAACGTACACCTCCTACAGCCACCACCTCTTCCTCCACTCCCAAACCCCCTCCATCTACCCGTCCCAGTGTGTCCAAAACACCTTTCCTGTCCACCCTTGACCTCTTTCCCACACCTCCCCCACCCCGTCCATCTCATAGGTCCCGAAGTAGCACCTCAGCCACAACATCTCAGGGACCAGTGGTGCCTGTAGTCACCGGAATGTGGAGTGCACCGGTCACCAGGACAGCCAGTGTGGCACGGAGCCACAGCACAGACAGTCCCCCCACCTGTGAAGCATCAGAAGTTGGCCAGTGCCCGGCGGGAGAGGTGGAAGACTCCAGCCACCAAAACCGCTCCCAGGGGTCCAGTTGGGATTGTGGAGTCAGCTGTGACACCTTCCAAGGTGGGGAAGGGCCACAAGAAACCCAGCAAGTCTGGGAAGAGCAGCACGGCAAAGAAGACCGCCATCATCCCCGCTGCCCAGGAGGCCACCGCCAGCCCCAGCCCAGCTGCCCAGGAGGCCACCGCCAGCCCCAGCCCAGCTGCCCAGGAGGCCACCGCCAGCCCCAGCCCAGCTGCCCAGGAGGCCACCACCAGCCCCAGCCCAGCTGCCCAGGATGCCACAGCCAGCCCCAGCCCAGCTTCCCAGGAGGCCACCGCCAGCACCAGCCCAGCTGGGCCATGGAGGACCGCCAGCAAAAGGCCCGTTGGGCCATGAAGGACCGCCAGCAGCTGAGACCCTGCAATCTAGACCGCCATCTGAAGCACCGCTAAACAGGGCACCGCCATCTGAAGCACCGCTGAACAGGGCACCGCCATCTGTAGCACCGCTGAACAGGGCACCGCCATCTGAAGCACCGCTGAACAGGGCACCGCCATCTGAAGCACCGCTAGCCCATGAGCGGCAGGGGCACTGACGCAACTGGTCCGTCACGGGGTGAATGATGAACTCTGGGCACCAGTCCCCCTCCAGAACCAGTGGAGAGATCCATCCACTACCTCTGTCCTTAACAGGATGAAGCACTCTGGGCACCAGTACCCCTCCAGAACCAGTGGAGAGACCCATCCACTACCTCTGTCCTTAACAGGATGAAGCACTCTGGGCACCAGTCCCCCTCCAGAACCAGTGGAGACTGTCATCCACTTGTGAGACTGTGGCTTTGCACTCCCCAGGATTGAACAGTGGGCAACCCACCCACTGTAGAGACTTGTGAGACTGTGGCTTTTCACTCCCCAGGATTGAACAGTGGGCAATCCACCCACTGTAGAGACTTGTGAGACTGTGGCTTTTCACTCCCCAGGATTGAACAGTGGGCAACCCACCCACTGTAGAGACTTGAGAGACTGTGGCTTTTCACTCCCCAGGATTGAACAGTGGACAACCCACCCACTGTAGAGACTTGTGAGACTGTGGCTTTGCACTCGCCAGGATTGAACAGTGGGCAACCCACCCACTGTAGAGACTTTTGAGACTGTGGCTTTTCACTCCCCAGGATTGAACAGTGGGCAACCCACCCACTGTAGAGACTTGTGAGACTGTGGCTTTGCACTGTGGGCATGTGGCCACCTCGTGGATTTGGCGTCGGGCACTCAACCAGCCCCCCCTTTTCCTCCCCCTGCGGTGCCTGTTTTCTTGCTCTCTGATGCCCCTGCAGTGTTCTCTCCGTCAGGGTCGGGGATCTTGTGTGGGCCTCGCCCATACCGTGTGGTCCCAGTGTTCCACGGACTTTCTTTGTGCAGTACCTGGACTACTATGCCTGGTATTTATTTTGTACATTGTGTATATATATATTTCTGCCTACTTGTTTTTAATATATTCCGATGGTTACACTAATTTTCTTTGGTCTTTGCATTCTTTCGGGGGGTTTGGGGGGTGTAACTGTGATGTATTGATATGCATTAGTGTGTGTGTTGTGGTGGGTGAGGGTGGGGGTGTTGCGTGTGTATGTCCCTGTTTTTTCCCTCCCCCTCCCCTGTGTCGTAGGTGCTGTACTCACCGTGGTCTTCGCCGCCGGTGTTCGTGCTCCTGGTAGAGGAGCAGGAAGACTATCGCAGGGAGAATTTGGAGTTCCGGTTCCATGGTGTCCTTGTCCCTCGTGGAGTGTGTAGAGGTGAGAGTTTTCCCTTCGAAATTCCTGTTTCCGCCGTGTTTTTATCCGCTGTGAATCCGCCCGGGAAAAGGTCCCCCACCTGTCAAGCATCAAAAGTTGGCCAGTGCCCGGCGGGAAAGGGGGAAGACACCAGCCACCAAAGCCGCTCCCAGGGGTACAGTTGCAGTTTAGTTATAGCTATGTATATATAAATATATATATATATATAAATCCTTCACCACCAACCTGATGAAAGTAGCACCAGAGCACTCTGCAGCAGCAGCCCGTCCATACGGGCTGAGGGGCCACACCCTCCTACCTTTTTCCTGACCTCAAGAGTATCTGTCAGGCTAAACAAAAGTCAACCTGACAGATACTCTTTCTGGCTCAGGTCAGCAGCCAGGAATTGGACATGTGATAAATATGCAGACTCCTGGCTGCCTGAGCGGCACTTTGCTGGGCTGAAGAAGTCATGACCAGGGGGAATGTCACTAATTGCTTTGGACCTGGGCGCTTCAGTTTTAAGCCCTGAAGCACCCAGGGCGAGTGTCAATCAGTGACACCTCATCAGAGAGTGGGGTGGGTGTCAGCAGTCTCACTGACCCATCCCGCTCTGTGATGAGTTGGGACTTCTGCCTTCCTTCATTGGCTGACCTGAGGCCAGCCAGTGAGGGAAGACAGTAGTCCCAACCCTCCTAAGACATCTGAGGCTTTCCTGTCAGTGCTGCTGAGGTTTTTTAATGTTTAGTGCATGCGCGTGTGTACTGTATAAGTGTATGTGTATTTGTATTTGTTAGTGAGTGTTGGGAATGGGTATGTGAGTGCGTGTCTGAATGAATGGATGTCAGTGATATGTATGTGTGCGTGTGTAACCTACACCCTACCCCAACCCCCTTCCTCTTCAAATTACCGGCCTCCACTGGCACTCTGCTTCAAACAGAAGCTTTTATTGCAGGAAAAAAATGATGTGTCTCGATTACAAGGAACTTGTTGCAGGCCTATATTGAAGCAGTGAATAAAATAATGCAATGAAACTCACGGACAGCACAGATTGCAGTGCCCCCACTCCTTTTCCCCAAAAGGAAGCATGAAGGAGTTTCCTTGTATATATTAGTGGTCTGTTGTATTAACATTTTCCCCCAAAAAGATAGCTTTTAAATAAAATGTTTGCTTCACTATAAGTATGCAAATAATGGCTGATGCATTTCAGCCAACACCATGCCAAACAGTCAGTAAAAAAGGGCATATGTGAAACAAAACCTCTACCATTTCTAAAACTAAAACGTAACAGGTGTCCAAGCCATTTTCTTGCCTAATCATGTGCATAGTAACGTCTTATTACTACACATTGGAGCCATGGACGTTATTTCACCAAAATGCCAGGGAAGCGGAAGTGATATCACACGCCCTTTAACCTCCCCCTTCACTCACACACACACATGCACAAATGTACACTTACATATACTCTCTTGCATAAAGACACCCTCACCCGCAAGCATGAGCACAATGTACATTTACAAGCATTTTTTACTTTCCTCAGCTGTCATGGAAGGGCATATTCAGGCTAATTGTCCTCCATTGTATTACACTAATAGTGACTAATATGTTATTATTCACTATTGGTGTGATAAAAAATTGACAGAATCCACAGTGTGGAGCCCCTGCTGACATCCATAAGTGCTGGCACTGAATTTACCACCTCTGAGGGTCTTAAAGGCAGTGCTAAGAGCACCAAAGGGCAAGACGGGGATCACAGTTATGATCCCTAAATGATTGGACCATCGTGCATTTTAAACAATTTAAACAATGTTGTTCATAATCACTGGTTTCCACAAATCAGACTATCAATGAAATGTGCCAATTTTGTTTCAATTACCCTAAATATCTCAACATTCTCGAAGTGTTTGGACATATATAAACAATGTCTTTTCAAGTCAGAGTATTAAAACAGTTTTGGCCATCTATGTAACATACAATCAAGAACGACACATGTTTTAACATCTTAGATACATACAAACAATAGAAATGGGTAACAGAGAAAATTAAACAATGGGCAAACAACATGCGAGGTAAAGGTTTGAGAAACAAAGGTGAGACTAAACTGTGAATGCAATTGTAAGTAAACAGCAAATTGGGTAGAGTATTGACCAATGAAGCAAAACTTGTGTTCACGCTGAACTTTAACAATGATTATTCAAGTATTCTGAGTGTTGAATTTGCACAGAAAATGAATTAACTTAGAGAAAAATAATGCACGCATTTGAAGGTGCGACTACCTGAGTGGCTGCCAATGTTCACGAAGTGTTCTTATTAATGGCTTATTAAAATAAAATGTTGAGCTTATGATTGATTAATGTAGTAATATGTCATATTAAGGGTTATGCATTATGTATTAGCTTTATTAATCATAGGCCTTAACTTAGCGAGGTCTTGGCCTAGTTGCAAGGCCTCATGTCAAGCTGCATTTCTTAGGCGTATTATAAAATGGATGCTTAGAGAATTAAATTTAGATTTTCCACTTTGCTGACCAAGTGCTCGTAGATAAAAGTCTTTCTCATGAGAACTGCTTGCTTGAAGATGATGTACTTGCTAGTGAAACAATGTTTAATGTAACGTGTAGGACTGACCTTCCCAGGAGAAGACAATGAATGCACTGACTGGAGTATAAGATGCAACAATATTGATAACTGACAATCCAAACCATGGGACCAGGAGAGGAGGAGCCAATCACCGACATGTGAACCGTGTAGTAGTATTGAGAGTTGTAGATTCAGGTTTTATTTTCATTGGGCTAAATTCAACATGCAATTCTTTAACCAATTGGGACATGGGAAGTAGTTTTAGGAAATCTAACTTAGTTGGACTGTACTGAGAAGAGACCACCATATTTGTCAATTTTTTTCCAGTGAAGAGACGTGCTTAACTTTATTGCTTAAAGAAACTTTGCTTTTTCTGAACTTTGATGCTGAACCTGATGCCTTGCTGACCAGACTGATGTCCAGATCAATTGGTATATACGGTGCCAGGATATGGGGCTATAAGGGGGCAGTCTCCATACAAAGAAGTGAAAATAGATTTCTGAGAAGCCTACTGTCTCTCCCTCAAAGCGTCCCTGCTATAATCCCCCATGCAGAAGTGGGTCTGCCTTTTTTGGAGCTCCTTTAGCTTTATGGATGTCTGTTTGGACTAAGCCAGAAGCACATTTTACCCAGTCACGACTTTTGGACTGTATGAGACTGGATGGACTACAGAGATGTACATGGATTATGTATATTAAAGATTCTATGAGTAGCCTCAATAGACTAGACCTGTTTTCTAAACCAAGAGCAGTGGCCAAGTGGGTCATCTCATCAGTAAAAAGTGAATTTTGAGAGAAAAAGGTTGTTTATAGAGAGTCAATATGTGGAGAAAGGTTTGGTTGCATCTTACATTCCCCTTCATACCTTATTTAAAATTGAACCTTGTCTTTTAACTGTTCCACGGCATTACAGATTTTATTAGAAAAGGTTTTGTTTGGGGTTAGCCCAGCTTCTGTTGGCCTAGCCCCCTAAAGTGTATTGTAGTAGGGATTTAATACCATGCCCTTGCGATAAGCACTCAAAGCAATCACAAATACGTATGTTTTTATTCTGCAAGTTCTACAAATAACAGAGAAAAGTCTTGTTACTTCCAACTCTCAGGTCACTGAATATTACGATGTGTTTGGAAGCTATGCTGTATCTGCAATTATTACAGTGCGACTTATTATGTGAGGTTATTTATCATTTTATTGCTGCACTGATAAAAGAGAGGAAAAGACTTGGACCTTATGGTTACATCTGCAGAATTTGGGATGTTAACTTGCACACCTTATCATGATATACTGCAGATTTATCTGAACCAGGGAGTACTGTGTCTGTTTTACAACTTTTTAAACTGTTTTTAGTATCTGTATTTTTTGACTTTTCAATATTTGATTATGGGTAATGCATGTTTTAACTGCTACTTCGATGCATTGACTATTTAAACGTATTGTTTAGTTGTGATATTTGCCCTTTTATGGATATTCATACAAGAACCGAATAAAGATTTTTTTCACTGACTGACTGATGTTCCATTGATGAAAACTGTCACAGCTTGCTGAACCTTATTGGGGACAGGTATTAAGACTATAGTGGTCATTACAACCCTGGCGGTCGGTGTTAAAGCGGCAGTAACACCGCCAACAGGCCGGCGGTAAAAAAAAATGGAATTACGACCGTGGCGGAAACCGCCAACATAGACAGCCACTTTAACACTCCGACCGCCACAGCGGTACAAACAAACACAGCGGCGGTCACCGCCAACAGACAGGCGGAGGACAATATACCGCCCACAGAATTACAACCCACCAATCCGACAAAAGGAAATGAGTCGAATGATTGTGATATATTCAATTACATACATCCAAAATATTTACAAATATATACATTTATACTATATACAATTAAATACACCAAGAGCACAAGTCCAAGGGAGTCCACCATCATAGTCCGTGGATCACTGGGCCCAAAAGGCATGGGCGAGGCCCACACAAGATACACAAACAAGACGGAGAGAACACTGCAGGGGCACCAGATAGAAATAAAACAGACACCTCAGGGGGGAGGGAAAGGGTGGGCACCTCAGCCGGTTGAGTACACAATGCCAAATCCACTAGGGGGCCCCATGCCCACTGTACAATCCTGGGGAGTGCAAAACCACAGTCTCTCAAGTCTCTACAGTGGGTGGTTTGCCCACTGCCATATCCTGGGGAGTGCAAAGCCACAGTCTCTCAAGTCTCTCCAGTGGGTGGGTTGCCCACTGCTATATCCTGGGGAGTGCAAAGCCACAGTCTCTCAAGTCTCTACAGTGGGTGGTTTGCCCACTACTGTATCCTGGGGAGTACAAAGTTACAGTCTCTCAAGTCTCTAAAGTGGGTGGTTTGTCCACTGCTATATCCTGGGGAGTGCAAAGCCACAGTCTCTCAAGTGGATGTCAATCTCCACTGGTTCTAGAGGGGGCCTTGTGCACAGAGTGCTTCATCCTGCCAAAGACTGAGGTAGTGGATGTCAATCTCCACTGGTTCTGGAGGGGGCTTTGTGCCCAGAGTGCTTCATCCTGCTTGTGGTGGCCTCAGTAGCGTCAGAGCTTTTGGCGCTCATGGGCCTGCGGTGCTTGTGGCAGCGGTGTCCTTAGCAGCGGTGCTTATGACGGCGGTGTCTTCGGCGGTGTCTTTGGCAGCGGTGCTTGTGGCGGCGGTGTCCTTGGCAGCGGTGCTTGTGGCGGCGGTGTCCTTGGTAGCGGTTCAGCTGCTGGCGGTCCTGTCTGTGGCAGTGAGGCTGCTGGCGGTCGCCTCCTGGGCAACGGGGCTGCTGCTGGCGGTCCTGTCTGGGGCAGTGGGGCTGCTGGCGGTCGCCTCCTTGGCAGCAGGGCTGCTGCTGGCGGTCCTGTCTGGGGCAGTGGGGCTTCTGGAGGTCGCCTCCTGGGCAGCGGGCTGCTGCTGGCAGTCATGTCTGGAGCAGTGGGGCTGCTGGCGGTCGCTCCTGGGCAGCGGGGCTGATGGCGGTCTTCTCCGCCGTGCTGATCTTCCCAGACTTGCCAGTTTTCTTGTGCCCCTTCCCCACCTTGGAAGGTGTTGCAGCTGACTCCACAATCCCAACTGTACCCCTGGGAGCGGCTTTGGTGGCTGGTGTCTTCCCCCTTTCCCGCCGGGCACTGGCCAACTTTTGATGCTTGACAGGTGGGGGACTGTCCGTGCCGTGGCTCATTGCCACACTGCCTGCCCTGCTGCCTGGTGCACTCCATAATCCGGTGACTACTGGCACCACTGGTCCCGCCGATGTTTTGGCTGAGGTGCTAGGTTGGGACCTGGAGAGTCGGGCACTAGGAGACTGACAGGGTGGGGGAGGTGAGGGAAAGAGGTCAAGGGTGGCCAGAAAAAGTTTCTAAGGACCACTGGGACGGGTAGATGGAGGGGGTTTGGGAGTGGAGGAAGAGGTAGTGGTCGTAGGAGTTGTACGTTTGCTGACTTTGGGTGAAGGTGCATGGGCTGGAGGCTGTCGTGAGGTGGACGTCTGTTGGGTTGGTGTGTGGCTGCGTTTGTGTACCTTGGGAGGTGGCCTCACAGACACACTGGGAGAGGACACAGGGGATGCGTGAATGTGAGTGGGGGTGATGACTGCACGAGAGCGGGGTGTGGTGGTGGGTGTGCTGGTGATGGACGTAGTGGATGAAGATGTAGTGCATGCAGGTGTGAGTGGAGATGAGACAGGGAGGGATGAGGGAGATGAGGAGGAGGGGGACACAGTGGAGGCAGTGGATGTTGGTATGTATGAATGTGTCTGATGCTTGCGTGAGTACCTGTGGGATGTGTGGTGCTTATGTCTGCCTGAGCTTCCTTTGTGTGTTGAGGTGTGTGCATGCTGGTCTGATGGTGTGCTTGGGATAGGCTGAGGTACAGGGGGGTGGGTCTGGGTGGAGGAAGTTGGAGGGCGGAGGCTAGAGACAAGGACAATGGCTGCCATAAGTGCTGAGGCCAGAGTCTGAAAAGCTTGCTGAAGGGCTGCCTGACCAGAATGAATGCCCTCCAGGAATGCATTGGTTTGTTGCAACTGCCTCTCTACACCCGGGATGGCATTCCAAATGGTAGACTGCCCAACAGTGAGGGACCTGGGGAGGTCAATGGCCTCCTCACTGAGGGCAGCAGGGGTGACAGGGGCAGGGGCTGAGGTGCCTGGGGCGAAGGTGATGCCCACCCTCCTGGGTGAGCGGCCACGGGGCAAAGGCTGAGGGGCTGCTGGGAGGGCGGTGCTGGAGGGGGGGGAGGCTGTACCTGCAGATGCGGGGGGCACAGATGGGCCCGACACTGCAAGGGAGCTCCCATCAGAGGAGGAGTCTGTATCGCTGGTGTCAGCTCCTGTCCCCGCCGTGGAGCTCCCCTCGCCCTCCGTCCCACTGGTGAATTCAGAGTCCGTAGTCTCGCCCTCCAGGGCCATGTGGGATGCAGCTCCCTCCTGCTCCGGTGCCACTGCTCCTTCGCCTGATGATGCTAATGCACACAAGTACAGGGAGACCACAAAAAGGGGGGGAGACAGAAGAAAGACATGTTGAGTGCATGCAATACCGCTACCGTTGGAGGACACGACAAACACAGAAGCCCCCTGCACTACGCCACGCTTGGGGTCCACTATTCAATCCCTGGGACATGGCTTACAAGGCTATGGCCAATTTCTGCACACATGGATGTCACAGGAGTCTGACTAGGTGTAGTTGGCACTGTACCCAGGTGGGGTGGGGTGTCACAGGGTCTGCCTGAAAAAGGGGACTTAAGTAGCAAACTTGCCCTGGCCTAGGGGAACCCACAGCCCACCTCCCCCACCTAGACACCTACAATGCGCGCTGAATCAGCTGAATGAGAGTGTACTCACCCCCTTGTTGCTGTTGTGATGCCCTCAAGCGCCCATCCAACTCCGGGTACGCCACCGCCAGGATCCTGAACATCAGGGGGGGTCATGGTGCGACGGGCACCCCTCCCGCGTTGGGAGGCCATCCCCAGCTGGGACTCCGCCGTCTTCTTGCTCCAGCAGCGAATGTCCTCCCATTTTTTCCATCAGTGTTTGCTCCGTCTGTGGTAGCCCCCCAGGGTCCGGATGTCCTTGGCGATGGCACGCTAAATATCCTTCTTCTGGTGGGCACTGACCTACAGGAATTGTAATGGGGAAAAAGAGAAGTTATTACCAACTGCACCGTCACAGTCATTGGCCTGCATCCCTACCCTTGCCATGTGGCACATGCACTCACCGTCATTTCATGCACACCTCAATCTCCCCCCCTTATCTTTTATCCACCCCACTCCACACAGGCATAGCCCATGCAGCATGCTCCCAGTGTACTTACCTGTTTGTCTGGAGGACTGTAGAGTAGCGTGTACTGGGGGAGGACCCCATCCACAAGTTTCTCCAACTCCTCCGTGCTGAAGACAGGGGCCCTTTCAGACTGAGGTCACAGCAGCACTTGCAGTGTAGGTCCTCTCCTGTCGAAGATCAGGTATTGAGTGATTGAACAGATAGAAAATGGCGGTCATGTCTGCGGCGGTGCGTACCGGCACCGCCGGCGTACATCGTCATTGGCTCCTGGGACCCTTAGGGTCCAATGTTAACCAATGCAGGATTGCGCCGCGGTCTTCGACTGCCTACCGCGACGGTGTGCAACGCCAGCGCAGTTACCTCATATCCCATTGTCCCACTTTACAGGTCAGGCAGCCGCCATTTCAGGGGCCCACATGGCTTTATTTTCAACTGCGTCACACATACCTAGGCCTTGGCTCAACACTCATACAGGCAAATTTCGGTTTATGAATAGTTCTCTGAGTAAGCTGTGTTTACGTACCGCAGAGTTGGTTGACTCTGTGCTCGCTGTTCTCCTCCATAGGCACCGTCCGCTGGGGCAAGTGAGGAGATGGCGGCATCCTCCGGTGTACAGACTGCTGGTGGACCTGTCGACAATGGAGGAAAGACATGTGATCATCACCTACAGGCTTGATCGTGCCACAATCCTGGAACTGTGTGCCTAGTTGGAGCCAGACCTTATGTCAGCTATCCGCCATCCCACAGGAATCCCCCCTCAAGTGCAGGTGCTGTCAGTACTCCATTTCCTTGCAAGTGGGTAATTTCAAACAACAGTGGCCATAGCATCAGGGATGTCCCAGCCTATGTTTTCTAATGTGTTGTCCAGAGTGTTGTCTGCCCTGCTGAAACACATGCGGAGCTACATCGTTTTCCCTCAGGTGGAGGATTTGCCTACAGTGAAAGGTGACTTCCATGCCCTGGGACATATCCCCAACATCATAGGTGCCATTGATGGGACACATGTGGCCTTGGTCCCCCCTGCAGGAGTGAACAGGTGTACAGAAACTGGAAGAGTTACCATTCGATGAATGTGCAGATGGTGAGTTTGGCAGACCAGTACATCTCCCATGTTAATGAAAAATTCCCTGGCTCAGTGCATGACGCTTACATCCTGTGGAATAGCAGCATCCCTTATGTGATGGGGAAACTCCAGAGGCACTGTTTGTGGCTATTATGTGAGCACCTGGAACCAAATCAGTGGGAATAGTTGTCTGGGTCTGGGGATATCCCTAAGAGTTAGTGTGTGTCTAACAGTTGTCCCCCGCCATTTGCAGGTGACTCTGGTTACCCCAACCTGTCATGGCTACTGACCCCAGTGAGGAATCCCAGGACAAGGGCAGAGGAACGTTACAATGAGGCCCATGGGCGAACTAGGAGGTTATAGAGCGGACTTTCGGCCTCCTGAAGGCCAGGTTCTGGTGCCTACTTATGACAGGTGGTTCCCTATTCTACTCACCAAAGAAGGTGTGCCAGATCATCGTGGCCTGCTGCATGCTTCACAACTTGGCTTTGCGAAAACAGGTGCCTTTTCTGCAGGAGGATGGTCCAGATGGAGGTGTTGTGGCAGCTGTGGAGCCTGTGGACAGTGAAGGCGAGGAAGCAGAAGAAGAGGACATCGACAACAGGAACTCGGTGATCCTGCAATACTTCCAGTGAGACACAGGTAAGAAGACAAACCTGCCTGCTACATGTACTTTAACACTACTACCTCTCTACTGTCTGTCCTTTTCACCCAGTGTATGGTCACTGAGTTTTCACTTTCCCTTACGATTTCACAGATGTGGGTCCCACTGTGTGACATCTGCTTTGTTTCCTCATGGACTAGAGCTGTGTGACATAGGTATGTTGACATTACATTTGAAAGAGCATTTTGTCACTGTAATTGCTAATACACTAATTCGAAATCACAGACAGACTCCAGATTGTTTATTTAAGTGCTCAATATTGGAGGGGGTTGTAAAATGGTGAGTGGTGATGGTGGAGGAATGTCCATGCTATTAGTCTCACATGTGCATTGTCCAAAGGGGCATAGGAAGTGGAGCTGGGGCAGTTTGAGGATGGACAGGGTGACAAGGTGGGACAAAAGGATGACAATCAGGGTGGTCTCATTTCTTGGCGGGGGTCTTGGCATCGTTCTCTGTCTTTGTCCAGGATCTCAGGGACCGTTTGCGGGGTAGTTCTCCATCTGCTGGGGGTAGGGTGCTGGTGTGGTGGTCCTGTGGCGGTGCCTCCTGTCCACTAGTGCCGGCAGAGGTGGTGGGCAGTTCATCGTCCAGGCTAGTGTCAGGGGCCCCTTGTTGTGCCACAGTGTCCCTCCTGGTGTTGAGGACTTCCTTCAGCACCCCTACGATGGTGCCCAGGGTGGAATTGATGTATTTGAGTTCCTCCCTGAAGCCCAAATACTGTTCCTCCTGCAGCTGCTGGGTCTCCTGAAACTTGGCCAGTACCGTTGTCATCATCTCCTGGGAATGATGGTAGGCTTCCATGATGTTGGAGAGGGCCTCGTGGAGAGTGGGTTCCCTGGGCCTGTCCTCCCCCTGTCGCACAGCAGCCCTCACAGTTCCCCTGTTTCCCTGGGCCTCTGTCCGCTGAACCGTGTGCCCACTGCCACTGCCCCCAGGTCCCTGTTGTTGTTGAGGTGGTGCGTTAGCCTGGGTTTTCCTGTAGTGGTGGACACACTGCTGCTTGATGTGTCCTGGGGGCAGGGGTATGGGCCCGCTGGGTGGGTGCTGTGCTGGTGTTTCCAGAGGGGGGAAGCTCTGTGGTGGCCTGTGACTGTGTCAGGGGAACCAACTGTCCCGAGGTCCCAGATGGGCCGGGCTGGTCGTCTAGATCCAGTTGGACAGAGCAGCTGTCATCACTGTGGGCCTCTTCTGTTGGTGGTGTAGACATGTCTGGACCCTCCTGTCCGGAGACGTTGGGTAGGGGTCCTGCAGGGGTGTAAAAGCATGATTATTGCATTTGTGTGTGCCATGGTGTGCAATGGGTGGGTGACCGTGTACCCCAATGCTTGCATTCCGGTGTGGGACCTTGTGTGATGATGGTTTACGGTGTGTATGGGTATGTGCAGTGGCCATGCTTTGGTGATGGGCGTCCATGCTTTGTTGTTGCATGCAGGGCTTGGTGTTGGGATGGGTGGTTTGTGATATTGGGACATTTGTGAGGAGTTGGAGTGATGGGGGTGAGGGCGAGGGGGGGGTATGTGATGGCATGCAGGTAGGGTGGGGGATGAAGTAGTGAAAGATTTGACTTACCAGAGTCCATTGCTCCAGCTACTCCTGCAGGGCCCTCAGGATGCAGTATAGCCAAGACCTGCTTCTCCCATGTTGTTAGTTGTCAGGGAGGAGGTGGGGTTCCGGTGCCAGTCCTCCGAACCACGATGTGGTGACTTGAGACCACGGAACGCACCTTCCCCCGTAGGTCGTTCCACCTCTTCCTGATGTCATCCCTATTTCTTGGGTGCTGTCCCACTGCGTTGACCCTGGCCACTATTCTTCACCATAGTCCCATCTTCCTAGCTATGGAGGTGTGCTGCACCTGTGCTTCGAATAGCTGTGGCTCTACCCGGATGACTTCATCCACCATGACCCTGAGCTCCTCCTCAGAAAACCTGGGGTGTCTTTGCCATGCCATGGGGTGGTGTGGGTTGATGTGTATTGTGATGTGTGGGGTGATATTTAGTGGTGTGTTGTGTGAGGTGCGGGGATGTTATGTGGGTGATGGTGTTGAGTGCCTGTGTATGCTTGTTTTTAGATGGTGGTGTCTCTCTCTGGCCTTCTTTCGGCATTTTTGATAGTAGGGGTTTGTGGGTGATGTGGGTGTGTGTTTTATATTCTATTGGGTGTGTGGGAGTGGTATGTGCATGTGTATCAGGTGTGTGTATTTGGAATTGTCCAATGTGGTAGCGTTTTGTAAATGTGTGTGTATTTAGAGCGCGGCGGTGTGTACAGCCAATGGAATACCGCGGTTGAAAGACCGCCGCATGGATTCGTGGGAAGTGATAGTGTGGGCGTATTCCTGTTGGCGTGATGGTGGAGGTTTTGTTTTCGCCTTTTTTTCACTGACCTTTGGTGTGGCAGACTTGTGTGGGTGTCAAAATTTTGGCGGATTCCGAGCTGTGGGTCATAATGACTGTGGCGGAATTCCGCGGCCGCGGCGGTATGTTGGCGGTCTTCTGCACGGCGGTAAGCGGCTTTTACCACCAATGTTGTAATGGCCCCCTATGTTACTTATTGTGATGTATATTTGCTTTTGTTTCTAGGTACCAACCACTATTTTAATAGAGTAATAGTTAGATGTTTTTCCAAATGTGTGTGAATAAATTGTTTTGCATGAAGCCCAAACATGCTATTCTTATCTGATGTTAGTTAGGATTCTCACCGATGATGCTCGCTACATGTAATAACAGTTGATGTCTTTTCTTTGCTGAATCTAAATATATATTATTTTGTTTGCACAGTTATGCTTGCAATTAATTTGTACTGAAACCTCAGAATTTGTTTTAGCTCAAGCTTTGATTAGACTGCGATTCTTTCGCCACTTTGGTCAGCCAGTGTTGTTTCTGTATGTTTATCATTTGATTTTGAGACTAAGATACGTGACATTAACATTTTTAATAAAGGGAAATAAACATTCTAACTTCTACATAAAGGTGTGGTTATTCATGGCCGCAAGGTCATGGGGTGCGGAAATTACTGGCTCCTATTGATTATTGATGTCGTTGATTGTTATTGCTATTGATTTGTATTAGTAGGGGGTTATATGGTGGGAGCTACTCGAAGCGCAGTCAAAAGGTCCATCAGCCTATTTGCGTCTCCCTTGTAAGTTTACTTGTTAAGGTCTGACATGCTAACAGAGATGGTAGCAGAGATTGATAGTTTGTCTCCTTAAAAGCCCATCATAAATGCCCGGTACATGGTTTGTCTCCTTAACGTCCCCATCGTAGAGGCCCGATACATGGTTTGTCTCTTTAAGAGCCCATCACACAGTCCAAAGATAGGTGGTAGAGTATTTGGTCCCAGAGATTGTAAGCAAGAAATGACAGGTGATCTCAGAGATTTGGGATTTCTCAGATTCGATGATACAAGGTGAAGAGAAAATGTGTCCCATAGTACTTAAAGTGACTTTCCCAGAAACTTGGAGCTTGCCAATGGTGGTTTGAGGATGTTCTTGTTGTTCTAGTGACGGTGTGGATGAAGTAGGTTTTATGCTTGCACAGCTTATGCAAATTGCAGGTGAATTGTGGTGTATGCGAGGGTTTAGGGAGTTTGCGTACTCCAAATAAAGTTGTAGAAGGAGTCTGCATGCTCCACAGTGTGAGAGTAGGGAAGGTGTCAAACTTCACATGTGAGTGGAAAAGGAAGACTCCAAAGTATATTGAAAAGTTTATGAGACACTTGTTCACTTGTTTTTGTTGTAATTTGTCTGGTTTAATAGGTGGATGGGGCATGGTCAACAAGTCAGAGTGTGAGTCAAAGGGAGTGAAAGACGTTTTTGATATAGATCTGGCAAGTCTTATGTGTACCAGGGCAGACCCATTGATCTGTTGAGAGTGAAATTTGCAGGTCAAATTTTGCTTGCAAACCAGGGAAACTGAGAAAGAAGAAGTAGCTGTTAGAGTGAAACGCCATCAGGGAAAAATCCATAAAGTTTCTGAAGCAGCTGTGTTACCTTATGTGTAGTAAACAGACAAATTGGTTTGGGTTTTGTTTAGTGCTGGCAATAATTTTGCACTAGTTTCGTGTGAATCTGAGTTTGTGAGGACAAGCCGCAAGGCTTTGTCAGCCGCAGTACATGAGAGTGTGACGTCATTGGAGCCGCGTTGGGATAGGTTGGTTAGTGAGAAGGGTCGCACATGGATTGGTAGACAACAGTGAAGCACAATTGGTTGAGAACGTGTGTGAAGAGAATTCTGGGATTAAAAGTTACTTCCTGATTTGATTTAGAATAAAAATAAAGGTAGCAGAAAGGAGATTTTTCAAAGCTTCAAAGCTTTAAAGGGTGTTTTAAGGGGAGATATGTATATTACAATAAGTATGGGAGATATTGCACTGCTAGAAGGTACACCAGCTTACATTGTAATCGAAGAAAAGGTCTCTGTGGCATGTCTTTGGCTGAAGCAATGGTGCAAAGTGAAGAGATGAGAGTTTAGCGTTTCCTGCCCATGGAACGTTTGATTTGAGGAGTTCAGAGAATCTGAAGAGGGTTCTGTATGATCTGAAACCCCCTCCAAGACCAGCACAGTTTGAGGCATTAGCAATCTGGGAATTAGTAGCCAGACAGCAACAGCAACAGAAATTTGAAAGGAGGATTAGAAACACAGAAAAGATATTAGTGGGGGCTATATGGGACAGCGATCAGTGATTTTGGAGAACCAAGACTTTACCGGGGATTAGGTTGTTTCCAGCGACTACACAGGACAGAGAGAGAGAAGGAAGGAAGCCTATTAGAAAGACAAACAGAAGCCCATCCGAGAGTAGGGAGCGGAGATTAAAAGAGTCTAGTAGATCTTTGCCACTTGAGGAATAGTCAGACAAAGATGAGTTTATTTTGTAGTTATTGAGAAATCGTCCCCCACCCTATGAAGTGCAAGAGATTGGTTCGAGCACTAGTTTAAATCCTTCAGCTCCGACACTGGTTAATGTGAAAAGGAGTCCAGTGTAGGTTAATCCTAGCCTGACATAGAGCTCAATGCAGAGCAGTCGTAATGGGCCTACTACTCCAGAATTACAAACTCACGTTTCACAGTCAAATGTCCCAAGAATTTACCCAGATATAATCATTGTGGAAACCTCCACAAACCTTATAGTTCCAACAGGACAGGCTTTCCAGAAACCAATATTGGTTCAGACAGAACCAACTCCACTTTTACTAGCCTAAGTACAGTCACAAGCAATGCCAAAGTATACTCTGACAGTAGGGAAACAGTCAGATATGCCTGTACTGATGAACCAGAATACGGGAATTATGCATCCACAGAATTTGAGTGTCAGTCCTAGCCCAGATGCTGTATCTGTACCTGTCACCATTGGTCCAATTGTTCCTTTGTTTGCACAAGAGAATAATAGTGCAACTGGACAGGGAGTCTTGAGTCAGAATGCAATGAGAGGGCGACTGAATGAGAATACTCAAGCAGTCTCTCTTTTGGGACAGACCTTTGATGGGTCGAGATCATTGCTAGACCTTAGTCCATTCGGAGGTCCTCTGGATACTGTCATAGTGTCAAATGTTAGCCAGAGCCTGAAATTATTGACACTGCAGACTCCAACTACAGTTGTGCAACAGATGCCACATGCCCAGGCCAGAAATATTTTGTTGCAAGGTTTGACTGCCCAACAATTGAAAGAATGGTTAGACAAGCTAAATACCCCGCAGACTGCTCCTAAAGGAGAGGAGTACCTGAACTATACAAGACTAGGAATGGAAACTGGTGAGCTCATTGAAGGAACTATGGGTGTGAACATATTAGAGTCCACCACAGAAGCAGAGTGAGATATCTGTTCTCGAAAATTACAAGGGAAGTGAGCAGTATGCATTAAAAGCTATCAGACCTGGCAGAGAAGTACGCCATAGAAATAGAGAAAACAAAACGTTTGAAAATGAGCTACAGATTAGATTTTGACACAAAAGATTTTGAACACATGAGATCAGCTGGAATGAAGGCACACCTTAGGGAGTTACTTCAGAATGCCCAGACCTGGGGAGCATTAGATAGATGGGAAGGCAGATGGGTAAAGAAAAGAGATAAACGAAAGAGGGATTCAGCATAACTTGCTGCAAATGTGCAGCAAAGTAAGGGTCCGGTGAATATTTTACCAATGAGGGAAATGCCCAGAGGGAATTTTATTCATGTTCCTTGGAGTAGAGGTAACATTCTGGCCCTCATTACAAGCCTGGCGGTCTTTGTTAAAGCGGCAGTAACACCGCCAACAGGCCGGTGGGAAAAAAAATAGAATTACGACCGTAGCGGAAACCGCCACCATAGACAGCCACTTTAACACTCCGACCGCCACGGCGGTAGAAACAAACAACGCGGCGGTCATCGACAACAGACAGGCGGAAGACAATGTACCGCCCACACTATTATGAGAGGCCAATCCGCCACCTTTTCGGGGGCAGAACCAACGCGAACAAAAACAAGGCAGAAACAGGATTTGGAAGGGAAAACACTCACCACTCCACACCCCACGAGGAACCAGGACGCCATGGAGCCAGAACTCCAAATACTCCCTGCGATGGTATTCCTGCTCCTCTATCAGTAGCACCAAAGACGGCGGTGACGACCAAGGTGAGTACTGCACCTACAACACAGGGGAGGGGGTAGGGAAAAGAGAGTGACACACACACGCAACACACAAAACCCCCACCCCCACCCTCACCCACAACAACATACACACAAATACAAATAGCAACATTACATTTACACCCCCCCAACCCCACTGGAATAATGCAAGAACAAAAGGAAATGAGTTGAACGATTGTAATCATGAAAAAACCAGTAGTCAAAACTCGAAATACAGTATATACAATTATGTACACCAACTACACAAGTCTGGATAGTGCACCAATTATTGTCCGTGGACCACTGGGCCCAAAATGCATGGGCGAGGCCCACACTCGATACCAGACTTCAAATGGAGAGAACACTGCAAGGGCATCAGATAGAAATGAAACAGGCACCTCAGGGAGAAAGGAAGGGGGGCACCTCAGCCGGATGAGTGCACAACGCCACTGCTCCACAAGGGGGCTCCATGCCCACTGCTGTATCTGGGGAGTGCAAAGCCACAGTCTCTCAAGTCTTTCCAGTGGGTGGTTTGCCCACTGCTCTATCCTGGGGAGTGCCAAGCCACAGTCTCTCAAGTATTTCCAGTGGGTGGTTTGCACACTGCTTTATCCTGGGGAGTGCAAAGCCACAGTCTCTCAAGTCTTTCCAGTGGGTGGTTTGCCCACTGCTCTATCCTGGGGAGTGCAAAGCCACAGTCTCTCAAGTCGGTGGTTTGCCCACTGCTCTATCCTGGGGAGTGCAAAGCCACAGTCTCTCAAGTTTTTCCAGTGGGTGGTTTGCACACTGCTTTATCCTGGGGAGTGCAAAGCCACAGTCTCTCAAGTCTTTCCAGTGGGTGGTTTGCCCACTGCTTTATCCTGGGGAGTGCAAAACCACAGTCTCTCAGGTGGATGCCTTTCTCCACTGGTTCTGGAGGGGACTTTGTGCCCAGAGTGCTTCATTCTGCCAAGGACTGAGGTAGTGGATGTGATACTCCACTGGCTCTGGAGGGGGCTTTGTGTCCAGAGTGCTTCATCCTGCCAAGGACTGAGGTAGTGGATGTATTTCTCCACTGGTTCTGGAGGGGGCTTTGTGCCCAGAGTGCTTCATTCTGCCAAGGACTGAGGTAGTGGATGTGATACTCCACTGGTTCTGGAGGGGGCATTGTGCCCAGAGTGCTTCATCCTGCCACGGACAGAGGTAGTGAATGTGATACTCCACTGAAGGTGGTGCAACATGGATTCTGCTCAGGCTCCTGGAACTGACCACCAGGCTCGGTCGACTGACCACTGGGGATGGCAACCATATCTGCGGTGGTGCCACTGGCTCAGGATGTCTCGGGGCCGCTGGCGGTGCTTGCGAAGTGTCAGTAGAGGCGGTGCTTTCGGCGGGCTCTGTGGCATCGGTGCTGGTGGCGGACTCTGTGGCAGCGGTATTGGCAGCGGACTCTGTGGCAGTGGTGCTGGCAGCTGACTCTGTGGTATCGGTTTTGGCGGCAGACTCTGTGGCAGCAGTTCTTGTGGCGGACTCTGTGGCATCGGTGCTGGCAGCGTACTCTGTGGCGGCGGTGCTGGTGGTGGGCTCAGTGGCGGCGGTGCTGGTGGTGGGCTCAGTGGCGGCAGTGCTGGTGGCGGGATCAGTGACTGTGGTGCTGGTGGCGGGCTCAGTGACTGCGGTGCTGGTGGCGGGCTCAGTGACTGCGGTGCTGTGGCGGTGCATGTGGTGGTGCATGTGGCGGTGCAGGTGGCGGTCTTGTCCGCCGTACAGGTTGGCGTCGATGTGGACAGAAGGTGTGACACTGGTCCCATTGTTGGTGCCACCATGCCCTCTCCTGACCTGCCTTTGATTTTCTGGCCCTTCCCCGCCTTGGATGGTGGCGCAGCTGTCTTGCCACTATCCCCTTTTGTTTAGCCTGAGCCCCTGGTGGCAGGTGTTTTTGCCTTCTCCCTCTGGGATGTGGGCAACCTTTTTACTTTTGCAGGAGGCGGCATGTCCTTGCCATCGCTCTGTGGCACACTGGCAGCCCTGATGCTTGGCGCACTCCACAAGCCCGCAGTTGCTGGCACCACTGTGCCCGGTGATGTGGTGGCTGAGGTGCTGGGTTGGGACCTGGAAAGCCTGGCCCTAGGGGACAGACGGGGAGAAGGTGTAGGGAAGAGGTCAATATTAGCTAGGAACAGTTTTTTCGACACACTGGGATGGGTAGATGGAGGGGGTTTGGGAGTGGAGGAAGAGGTAGTGGTTGTAGGAGGTGTACGTTTGCTGAATTTGGGTGAAGGTGCATGGGCTGGAGGCTGTTGTGAGGTGGATGGCTGTTGGGTGGGTGTGTGGCTGCGTTTGTGTACTTTGGGAGGAGGGCTCACAGACATACTGGTAGAGGACACAGGGGATGTGTGAATGGTAGTGGGTGTGGTGAGTGCACGTGAGCGGTGTGTAGCGATGGGTGTGCTGGTGATGGAGGTAGTGGCTGAAGATGTAGTGCATGCAGGTGTGAGTGGAGACGAGACAGGGAGGGAGGAGGGAGACGTGGAGGAGGGGGAACGAGTGGAGGCAGTGGATGTTGGTATGTGTGCATGGGTATGATGCTTGTGTGAGTGCCTGTGGGATGTGTGGTGCTTATGTTTGCCAGAGCCACCCTTGTGTGTTGAGGTGTGTGCATGTTGGTCTGATGGAGTGCTTGGGATAGGCTGAGGTACAGGGGATTGGGTTTGGGAGGAGGAAGTTGGAGGGGGGAGGCTGGACACAGGGACAATGGCTGCCATCAGTGCTGAGGCCAGAGCCTGAAATTCTCTCTGTTGGGCTGCTTGCCCAGAATGAATGCCCTCCAGGTATGCATTTGTTTGTTACAAATGCCTCTTGACACCCTGGATGGCATTCACAATGGTAGATTGCCCAACAGTGAGGGATCTCAGGAGGTCAATAGCCTCCTCACTGAGGGTAGCAGGGCTGACTGGGGCAGGGCCTGAGGTGCCTGGGGCGAAGGAGGTGCCCACCCTCCAGGGTGAGCGGCCACGGGACACACGTTGAGGGGCTGCTGGGAGGGCGGTGCTGGTAGGGGAGTAGCAGCTGTACCTGTTGATGCGGGTGCACAGAGGGGCCCTCCACCGCAAGGGAGCTCCCATCAGAGGAGGAGTCGCTGTCACTGATGTCACCTCCTGTCCCCGCCGTGGAGCTCCCCTCGCCGTCCGTCCCACTGGTGGCTTCAGACTCCGTTGTCTCGCCCTCCAGGGCCAAGTGGGGTGCAGCTCCCTCCTGCTCCGGTGCCACTGCTCCTCTGTCTGATGATGCTATTGCACACAAGAACAGAGAGACCACAAAAAGGGGGGGGAGACAAAAGAAAGACATGTTCAATGCATGCAATACCACTACCGTTGGCGGACACTACAGACACAGCAGCCCTCTGCACTACGCCATGCACTTATAGTTCCTAGATTAATCACATGCCCATTGGGTACAAGGCCTATGCCCGATTACTGCACACATGGAAGTCACAGAAGCCTGACTAGGTGTAGATGGCTCTTACCACTGGTGGGGTTGGGATGCCACATAGCCTGCCTCACAAAGGGTCCTTGCCTACAAAGCTCGCCCTGGCCTAGGGTAACCCACTGCCCACCTCCCCCACCCAGACACCTCATAATGCACGCAGAGTCAGATGGATGCGATGGTACTCACCCTCTTGTGGCTGCTGTGATGCCCTCAAGAGCCCATCCAACTCCGGATATGCCACCGCCCGGATCCGGAACATCAGGGGGGTCATGGTGCGACGGGCACCCCTCCCACATTGGGAGGCCTCAACCGCCTTCTTTCTCCAGCGGCGAATGTCCTCCCATCTTTTCCGGCAGTGGGTGCTCCGTCTGTGGTGGACACCCAGGTTCCAGACGTCCTTGGCGATGGCACGCCAAATATGCTTCTTCTGGTGGGCGCTGACCTATAGGATTAGTACAGGGGAATAGGTAAAAATTTAACCGTCCGGACCGTCACAGTCATTGGCCCCCGTTCCCACCCTTGCCCTGACGCACATACACTCACCATCCACACATGCAGCCCTCAGCCCCCCCCATTTATCTTCCATCCACACCACTCCAAACAGGCATTGCCCATGCAGCATGCTCACAGTGTACTCACCTGTTAGTCTGGAGGACCGTAGAGTAGCGTGTACTGTGGGAGGACCCCATCCACTAACTTCTCTAACTCCTCCAAAGTGAAGGCAGGGGTCCTTTCCCCAGACACACGAGCCATCGTCGCTTCCAGACTGAGGTCACAGCAGCACTTGCAGTGTAGGTCCTCTCCTGTAGAAGGTCAGGTATCAAGTGAGTGAACGGACAGAAAATGGCGGTCATGTCCGCGGCGGTGCCTACCGTCACCGCCAGCATACATCACCATTGGCTCCTGGGACCCATAAGGTCCAATGTTAACCAATGCGGGATTGCGCCGCAGTCTTCGACCGCCTACCGCGATGGTGTAGAATACCAGCGCAGTTACCTCATATCCCCTTGTCCCACTTTACAAGTCAGGCAGCCGCTATTTCAGGGGGCCACATGGCATTAATAATAACTGCGTCACACCTATCTAGGCCTTGCATACACACAGTAACAGGCACATTGCGGAGTTACAAATGTTTGCTAATGACATTTTGCAATACCTAAGTGTTGGCTGAATCTCTGCTTGCTGTTCTTGTCCATAGGGCACGCCTGCTGGGGCAGGTGAGGAGATGGCGGCATCCTCCGGTGTACAGACCACTGGTGGACCTGTCGACAATGGAAGAGAGACACGTAATAGTCACTTACAGACTTGATCGTGCAACAATCCATGAACTGTGTGCCCAGTTGGAGCCAGACCTGATGTCAGCAATCTGCCATCCCACAGGAATCCCCCCTCTAGTGTAGGTCCTGTCAGTACTCCATTTCCTGGCAAGTGGGTCTTTTCAAACTACAGTGGCCACTGCATCAAGGATGTCCCAGACTATGTTCTCAAACGTGTTGTCCAGAGTGTTGTCTGCCCTGCTGAAACACCTGAGCAGCTACATCGTTTTCCTCAGGTGGAGGAACTGCCTACAGTGAAAGGTGACTTCTATGCCCAGGGACATATCCCCAACATCATAGGTGCCATTGATGGGACACATGTGGCCTTGGTACCCCCCGCAGGAGTGAACAGGTGTACAGAAACCGGAAGAGCTACCATTCAATGAATGTGCAGATGGCGTGTTTAGCCGACCACTACATCTCCCATGTAAATGCCAAGTTTCCTGGCTCAGTGCATGACGCTTGCATTTTGAGGAATAGCAGCATCCCTTATGTGATGGGGCAACTCCAGAGGCACCGTGTGTGGCTAACAGGTGAGGACAAGGACCCTATACCCTGTGAATAGTTGTCTGGGTCTGGGGTTGTACCTAACGGTTAGTGTGTGTCTAACAGTTGTCCCTCGACATTTGCAGGTGACTCCGGGTACCCCAACCTGTCATGGCTACTAACCTCAGTGAGAAATCCCAGGACAAGGGCAGAGGAACGCTACAATGAGGCACATGGGTGAACCAGGAGAGTGATTGAAAGGACCTTCGGCTTCCTGAAGGCCAGGTTCCTTTGCCTCCATATGACAGGTGGTTCTCTCTACTACTCACCAAAGTGGTGTACCAGATCATCGTAGCCTGCTGTATGCTGCACAACCTGGCTTTGCGACGACAAGTGCATTTTCTGCAGGAGGATGGTCCAGAAGGATGTCTTGTGGCAGCTGTGGAGCCTGTGGTCAGTGAAGAAGAGGAGGCAGAAGAAGAGGATATCGACAACAGAAACAACGTTATCCTGCAATACTTCCAGTGAGACACAGGTAAGAAGATGTCACTGCCTCACACATCTCATACAATTGTAAGACCTATCATATGTCTGTAACTTTCACCCAGTGTATGGACCCTGACTTGTCACTTTGCCCTTCCATTTCACAGATGTGGGTCCCACTGTGTGACCTCTGCTATATTACCTCATGGACTAGAGCTGTGTTACATTGGTATGTGGACAATACAATCGACATTGCTATTTTCCATAGTTATTGCAAATACACATTTGTGAAAGCACAGACTGACTCCAGATTGTTTTGTGATTCAAGGGTGTTTATTTCAGTGCAAATTAGTGGAGGGGGTTGTAAAATGGGCAGGGGTGATGGTGGAGGATTGTCCATGGCAGAGTCCAGTCTATTTGTTTCACAGGTGCATTGTTCAAAGGGGCATGGGAAGTGGAGCTAGGGCAGTTGATGGATGGACAGGGTGACGAAGTGGGACAGAAGGATGACAATCAGGGGGGTCTAATTTCCTAGCGGGGTCTTGGCATTGTTCTCTGTCTTTGTCCTGGATCTCAGGGACCGTTTGCGGGGTGGTTTTCCATCTGCAGGGGGTGGGGTGCTGGTGTCGTGGTCCTGTGGCGGTGCATCCTGTCCAGTAGTGCTGGCGGAGGTGGTGGGCTGTACATTATCCAGGCTAGTGTCAGGGGCCCCTTGTTGTACCACAGTGTCCCTCTGGGTGTTGACAAGGCCCTTCAGCACCCCTACAATGGTGGCCAGGGTGGTGTTGATGGACTTGTGTTCCTCCCTGATCCCCAGATACTGTTTCTCCTGCAGCCGCTGGGTCTCCTGAAACTTGGCCAGTACCCTTGCCATCATCTCCTGGGAATGATGGTACGCTCCCATGATGTTGGAGAGGGCCTCGTGGAGAGTGGGTTCCCTGGGCCTGTCCTCCCCCTGTCGCACCGCAGTCCTCCCAGTTCCCCTGTTTTCCTGTTCCTCTTTCCCCTGAACTGTGTGCCCACTGCCACTGCCCCGGGTCCCTGATTTTCTTGGGGTGGTGGGTTTGCCTGGGTTCCCTGTAGTGGTGGACACACTGCTGCTTGACGTGTCCTGGGGACAGAGAGATGGGCCCGGTGGGTGGGTGCTGTGCTGGTGTTTCCTGAGCGGGGAGGCTCTGTGGTGGCATGTGCCACTGTAAGGGGAACCTGCTGTACCAAGGTCCCCGATGGGCCGGGCTGGTCCTCTTGATCCAGTTGGACAGAGCTGCTGTCATCACTGTGGGCCTCTTCTGTGGGGGGAGAGGACATGTCTGGAACCTCCTGGCCGGTGACGTTGGGTAGGGGTCCTGCAGGGGTGTAAAGGCATGATTATTGCATCTGTGTGTGCCATTTTGCGCAATGGGTGCGTGACCCTGTACTCCAGTGCTTGCATTCTTGTCTAGGACCTTGTGTGATACTTGGTTTGGGGTCTGTGTGGGTATCTGTAGTGGACATGCTTTGGTGATGGGTATCCATGCTTTGGTGTTGCATGCAGGGCTTGGTGTTGGGATTGGTGGGTTGTGATAGTAGGACATTTGTGAGGTATTGGAGTGATGGGGTGAGGGTGGGGTATGTGATAGCATGCAGGTAGGGTGGGGGATGTAATAGTTAAGATTTGACTTACAAGAGTCCATTTCTCTTGCTACTGATGCGAGGCCCTCAGGATGCAGTATAGCCAAGACTTGCTCCTCCCATGTTGTTAGTTGTGGGGGAGGAGGTGAGGGTCCACCGCCAGTCCTCTGTACTGCAATCTGGTGTCTTGAGACCACGGAACGCACCTTCCCTCGTAGGTCGTTCCACCTCTTCCTGATGTCATCCCTAGTTCTTGGATGCTGTCCCACTGCGTTGACCCTGTCTACGATTCTGCACCATAGCTCCATCTTCCTAGCTATGGAGGTGTACTGCACCTGTGATCCGAATAGCTGTGGCTCTACCCGGACAATTTCGTCCACCATGACCCTGAGCTCCTCCTCAGATAACCTGGGGTGTCTTTGAGGTGCCATGATGTGGTGTGGGTGATGTGTGAGGTTGTGTCAGTTGTGATGTGTGAGGGGATGTGTTTGTGTGTGTTGACTGAGGTGCGTGGATGTTGTGTGAGTGATGGTGTTGTGTGCCTGTGGATGCTAGTGTTGTCTCTGGTGGTGTCTCTCTCTGGGCTTCTTTCTCAATTTTGGTTGTAAGGGTTTGTGGGTGTGTGTTTTTTATTGGATTGGGTGTGTGGGAGTGGTGTGTGTAGGTGTATCAGGTGTGTGTATTTTGAATTGTCCAATGAGGTTGTGTTTTGTAAATGTGTGTGTATTTTGAGCGCAGCGGTGTGTACTGCCAATAGTTTACTGCGGTTGAAAGACCGCCGCATGGATTCGTGGGTCGTGATAGTGTGGGCGTATTCCTATTGGCGTGACGGTGGAGGTTTGGTTTTCGCCAGTTTATCACTGACCTTTGGTGTGGCGGACTTGTGTGGGTGTCTGGATTTTGGCGGATTCCGGGCTGTGGGTCGTAATAGCTGTATCGGTATTCCGCGGTGTTTTGGCGGTCTTCTGCACAGAGGTAAGCGGGGTTTACCGCCAATGTTGTAATGAGGGCCTCTGTCTTTTGCAAATGACTACCCCAGATTGAGAGAGAAGCCAGTAGAATGGTACCAGCAGACAGACAGGTTCATGAAGCTTGCAAAATGCCTGTGGGAGAGACTTGAGCACTATTTTAGAGATAGTAGTTCCAGCTGATTTGTGGAATGAGTGCAAAAGGAGCATAGATTGGCCGAGAAAAGAATTAGAGAGAGATTAGGTTACAGGTGCGCTGTCTCCTGAGGTAATGAAATATTATTATAAAGTGATAGAATTTTTTAAGATGAGAATTTCGCCCAAAAACATTGACTGGCAGAGAATAGACAGGACAGCTCAGGAAGCAAGAGTCGATACATGAGTACTATGAGAGATTGTTGCAGGCATTTAAGCATTACCGTGGTACAGAGACAATTGAGCCAAAAGATATGATTCATTTTGTGGTCAGATTTGTGGAAGGATTGAGACCTGAAATTAGCCAGGTGATTAAGAATCATTTGATTTGCTGGCAAGGAAAGCCGAGATTAAATTGAAACAGAGAAAGCTGTATGAAAAAGCAATGGTTATGCAGATTAAAGCGGCACAAACAGGCATGCAGGAAAATTTTCCACAGCAGCAGCAGGGAAATGTGGTATTTCAAAATCAGATAAGAGGTAGAGGTCGTGGAGGAATTGGCAATGGAAATCGTAATCCCGATTTGGGTACTGTAGTGGTTCAGAATGATGTGCAGGGAATGAAGAGATTGTTGCCTTATCACGCTTGTGGATCGGTCGGACATTGGAAGCGGGATTGTCCGATGATGATACAGGAAGGTGCTGTTCAGCAAACAGGTGACATCAACTCGTTCCAAAACATGAGAGGACCGAGAATTAGCGGTCATAATCCAAATATTCATAATAATGTGAATCAAATGCAAAGTTTTCAACCCATGCAGCAGGTGCAAATGCCACATGTACAAATGACACAGTTGTAGCCGATGCAACAGCAGGTTCAAATGGTACCTAGACAGCAAATTCAAATACCTCAAGCTCCAATGGAACAGCAGCAGGTGATGCCTCCTCAACAGGTCACAAGTCAGCGGTCTAATCAGAGTAATAACACAGTACACCAATTCCCATATTACACAGTGAGAATGGAATAAACGATGATCGGATGGGTGAGAGTTCGAATGAAGAGGAACGTATGCTTGCAACTTCATTAGAAGTAGATCAGAAAGGCCCCTATGTGAAGGGAAAAGGCATCGGTCACAGAGTTTCATTCTTGGTTGACTCAGGAGCTGCACGCTGTAGAGTGCTGACTGCAGAAGTTACGAATTTGCCCCTTTGAGGGAAGACAGTCCAGATTGTAAGAGTAGCAAATCAGTATTTGACCAACCCGATTACAGAACCAGTCCAGGTTAGGATTTGCAACTGTCAAGGATTCCACAAATTCGTAGTCTGTGATTCAAGTCCAGTATCCCTACTGGGAAGAGACTTCCTGTGTAAAACCAGGTGCTTGATTACTTGTTCAAGTGACGGAATCGAGATACAGACAAATAGTGATGATGAGGATGACCCAGCTCGAGAGACAGAGTGTGAGACTATAAATGAGGAGTACCCTCTGATTAATTTCTTTCCAGTTTTCACAGTGAAGGAGCTTACTCCTGATATACAGGGAAGGGTTGAAGAAGAAGTGTAGGATCAGGCAGGGAAAGAGATTAGCCTGATAAATGGAGTTGAGCCAGTTAAAGTTCCTGTAAAGCTGAACACCATTTTTCCTCAGATTCCCCAATATCACATGCCACAGGATATCCTTATAAAGGTTGCTCATATAATTGCAGAATTTTTAAATCACAGGGTCTTGAAAGAAGTATTGAGCAGTCCATGTAATTCACTGATGATGGGATTGATAAAGCCCAGTGGGAAAGTTCAAATTGTCCATGACTTGAGAAAAATAAATGACATTGTGATCAAGTGTTGCCCCATGGTGCCAAATCCAGCTGTGATAATCTTTCAGATTCCATGTGATGCTGAATGGTTCACTGTCAGAGACTTGCCATAAGCCTTCTTTTCTGTGTGCCTTCATGAGAATAGACAATTTCTATTTTGTTTCAAATTTTTAGACCGAGTTTACTGTTGATGTCAAATCCCTCAGAGGCTTTCAAAGTCACCTTCCATACTTAATCAGATCTTTAAAAAGAATTTGGAGTCGTTGGAATTGCCTTGCAAATTGACATTGGTACAGTACATTGATGATTTATTGATTGCATCCAAAACGAAGGAGGAGTGCAAGTATGACACAATTGCCTTACTGAACCTGTTGGGAAATAATGATCATAAAGTGTCACCATTTAAATTACAATACTGTCAGAAAGGAGTGAAATACTTGGATCACCAGATTGACAAAAGATCCAGAAAAATATCCAGAGAAAGGGTCACTGCTGTATTGCAGAGGAATTCCCCAGCCACACAGAGAGATGTCAGGAGGTTTTTAGGGATGGTAGACTACGGATTCCCAATTTTTCCAAGGACTTGCAGAAGCTGACCCACAAGGAGGTCACCAATCCCCTAGTATTATAGCAGGCTTGCATGAAAGCTTTTTCTGATTTGCGAGAGAGTATGTGCAAAGCTCCGACTTTGGGTATGCCTGACTACACAAAGTCTTTCACATTGTTTTGTCATGAGCGTGATGCGTGTTCTTTGTTTGTCTTAACGCAGGTCCATGGAGGTGTAAACCGCCCAGTAGCATATTTTTCAGCCACTTTGGACCCAGTTGCAGAAGCTTTACCAGGCTGTCTGCATGCAGTTGCAGTCATCAGACAGAGCCTCACACAGCGTGAAGACATTGTTAACTATCATGGTCCCTCACTCCATTGAGATCCTACTTAGAGAAATGAAAACCCAGTACCTGACCGGTGCCAGATTGACCCAGTATCAGACGTTTATTTTAGGGTCACCAAATGTGTCATTGAAAAGATGTACAGTGATTAACCCAGCAACCTTGCTTATAAATGAAAATGTTGGAATTGAAAAAGTGGAAGACATTGAGCATGATTGTCTTGAAGTAACTGATTTGTGCACAAAACCATGACCTGACTATAGAGACACCCGATTGGAAGAAAGTGACCAAATTATCTTTGTTGATTGTTCCTGTCTAAGAGACAATACAGGAGTACTAAGAGCAAGATATGCTGTGTGCACAATTTCTAGTATCCTGGTAGCAGAACTGGTAGCCCTTACTAGAGCGTGCCATGTTTCTGCTCAGCTCAAAGTTACCATCTGTACGGATAGCCAGTATGGATTTGGAATAGTCCATGACTTTGGTTAATTGTGGTCACAGAGAGGTTTCATGACCTCTTCTGGTTCACCAGTGAGAAATGGTGAGAGAATTAAAGAATTGTTGCAAGCTATCCAAATGCCTGAAAAGATTGCCATGGTGAAATGCAGTGCACATTTGAAATCTCAAGATTTTGGCCCTTATTCCAACCCTGGCGGTCTCTGACCGCCAGGGCGGAGGGCAGCGGAAGCACCGCCAACAGGCTGGCGGTGCTTCCAGGGCTATTCTTACCGCCGCGGTCAGAAAAGGGGAACCGGCGGTTTCCCGCCGGTTTTCCCCTGGCCCAGGGAATCCTCCATGGCGGCGCTGCTTGCAGAGCCACCATGGGGATTCCGACCCCCTTCCCGCCAGCCTGTTTCTGGCGGTTTTCACCGCCAGAACCAGGATGGCGGGAACGGGTGTTGTGGGGCCCCTGGGGGCCCCTGCACTGCCCATGCCACTGGCATGGGCAGTGCAGGGGCCCCCTAACAGGGCCCCATACAGATTTTCACTGTCTGCTTTGCAGACAGTGAAAATCGCGACGGGTGCCACTGCACCCGTCGCACCCCTGCAACTCCGCCGGCTCCATTCGGAGCCGGCTTCCTCGTTGCAGGGGCTTTCCCGCTGGGCCGGCGGGCGATCTTCTGGCGATCGCCCGCCGGCCCAGCCGGAAAGTCAAAATGACCCCCGCGGTCTTATGACCGCGGTGCGGTCTTTCAGCGGTTTCCGACTGGCGGGTGGTGCCCGCCGCCCGCCGAAGTCGGAATGAGGGCCTTTGTGTCAATGGGATATGTATATGCGTATCAAGTCGCAAGGTTTTGCACATTGAACTGTATATCGTTCAAAGATAAGTAGGAACTGTTACCTTAAGAAGATAAAACATGTCCAAGTTTTGCATTACACATAATAGATACATTGGAATAATTGAAAACACTGCAGAATAATGTTGACAGGGAGGAAAAACGATCATGGAGCAAAAAGAAATGTGTACAGAGACAGGATGAATTGTGGGTTTCAGAAGAGGGTCAACTGTTTTTTCCAAACAGTCTGTTGTCTCAAATGGCTAGGTTTTATCATGGTCAGGCATATGTTGGGAGGGATGCCATGATTTGTCTTTTTAAGCATTATTGGTTGAACCCGTGGTTGACAAGTTGCTGAAGCAGTTTGCCTTTGTTGCATCATTTGTCAGCAAATAAACATGGGAAAAGGTACTATGGTTAATTTGAGCCACATTGGAAGAGCAGGAGGTCCATTCAGCAGAAAGCAAATGGATTTTATTGAGATGCCTGTGTATGGAGGATTGAGATTTGTGTTGGTGATTGTCTTTATCTTTAGTCATTGGATTTAAGCATACCCTATATGAAGAATTGACAGCCTCACAGTAGCGAAACTACTGCTTAGGGAACTGATAACACGTTTTGGGTTTCAGATCTCTTAAGAACCAGAGAGGGGAAGTCACTTCAACAATGAAGTAATTAAATTGCTATGTGCAGCATGAAACATTGAGCATAAGTTGCATTGTAGTTACTGCACAGAAGCATCAGGACTAATGGAACAGATGAATGGTACCTTGAAATCAAGAATGGGGAAAATGTGTGCATCCACAAACCTGAAATGGCCTGATGTGCTGCCTTTAGTTTTCATGACAATGAGAAACACACCCGACAGGAAAACGGGATTGTCACCACACAAAATCCTCATGGGCAGAGCAATGAGGTTGCTAGCAGTCCCTGCAAATGCTCTTGTGAACATAACAGATAATATGATGTTGTACTACTGCAAAGGTCTTGCTGATGTGGTTCTCTCTTTCTCTCAGCAGGTGGAAGCCACCACACTTTGACCAATCCAAGATCAAGGACACACCCTGAGAGCGGGTGACTGGGTGGTGGTCCGGAAACATGTAAGGAAGACCTGTTTGGAGCCTCTGTGGAAATGCTCTTTCCAGGTAGTTCTGACCACTACAACAGCTGTGAAGTGCACTGGAATTCCGAACTGGATCCATGCCAGCCACATGAAAAAAGTGGCGTGTCATTTGGACAATGAAGAGGAGTTGTTGAGAGTACCAACAAAGACCAGACAAGCCTCGGAACCAGAAGGAAAAGAAAGAAGAACTGAGACCAGATCTAAGCACGTTGAGGACGGTTCAGTCACTCCTGTGAGAGACAAAGTAGAAGAGCTCCGGGAGGTCGACAGTGAGCCAATCTCAATTGGGGCAGTAGAAGAGTCTAGTCAGAGTAGGGCTCTCCCAGAAGTAGAAGATTTTGAGAGACAAACAGATCAAATGCCAGACCCCGAGGGGGAAGGAGTTGAGGCGGATCAAAGCCAATGTGATCTGAATCCTCCTGAACCAGTTACAGGTCCGTCAAGAGGAAATCCTGCAGAGCACAAAGAAGTTTCAAGTTCAAAACTGAAAAGAGCATTGACCATGGGTCCACTGAAAGGAGATAAGTGGCCTGAGTCACAAGCAAAGAGAAAGGAAGCAGTTGTTGTGACAACTATAGAGGAGGAAGTAGATACAACAAGGTGAGAAGATATGAGTGAAGGAGAATTGAATGGAGATCGAAGGTTGAAAAGAAAGAGAATAGCAAGTTGAAGGTACA
This sequence comes from Pleurodeles waltl, assembly GCF_031143425.1. Classification (NCBI taxonomy): domain Eukaryota; kingdom Metazoa; phylum Chordata; class Amphibia; order Caudata; family Salamandridae; genus Pleurodeles; species Pleurodeles waltl. The sequence continues at coordinate 416,246,444 of NC_090444.1, read as the reverse complement.
CAGGTCCTGAATGGGTGTATTCAAATACAAGTGAGTGGCAAAGAGAATTTTTGTATTTTTTTTTTGATCAAGACATTCCAGGTCAATATTTTGGTACTTGAAGGGAATCAATGAACTGATCTATTGAAACAGTCTGAGAAAAAGTACAAAGAATAAGAGACTGTTGAAAGTACCTGGAAAAGACTTTTTGAAACCTGATTAGAAAAAGATTACATGATTTGACAAGCTGCTAAACCGATTTTTGACTAAAAGGATCCTGGATGTGAGACTGAAAGCTATAAATAAATGCTGAAAAAAGATTTTGTTTTTGATTTTGCTGCAATATTTCTAAATTGTTCTTCTTTACAGATCATGAGTAATGTTAGCCAGCAGGGTAGGAAGAACAGGTGCTGTAAATACATGAGTATTCGTTTGGCAATTGTGTGTGTGTTATTGTTAGTGATATTGATTGTGGGTATGACTGTTCTTGCCAAGAGTAAAGCCAACCATACTTTAGCTTTAGAGACAACCTCTGCATTATTAACAGATATAGAGAAGTTTAGGTTATATGAGAAGTATCTGCACATAGGTAATGCACAAGGGGAACTTTTTCTAATGTCTTCTAATGCTTATTGAGTGAGTGGGAAGGATACCTGGCCAGAAGCAACAATTCCAGTTGGTATCTGCCCCCATGAACTAGGGCATTATGAGGTAGCTGCATTACATTAGTGGGCCCTTTAATACATGCCATTTCCAAATCTGGGGAATTTTCCACCTGCTCTGAGCAGACTAATGTGATAAAACCAGGTGCATTTTCCCCTCGCATTGCCCACCTGTTAATCGTAGAGGAGGTATACTTGGCCATTCAGAATTGGCTAGACCTGTACCTATTCCAGCCAACTCATAACCAAGTTCTTAAAGGTGACGAAGAAGACATCTTCTGCTGGCTCCTGTTGGTTGAACCATTGATTAAATGAGATAACACATGGTCTTACATACAGTAAAAGCCGGAGGATAAATCAGAATCCTGTGGGATCCCTTTAAAAATGTAAATCTACTAGAAGTAAGAGAGAAAGTGACCTGATTGATGATGATTTTCCAGGTAACGGTCCACTGACTTTGAGGGCAGTAGGACTGTGGATGTCCAGAACATTAGAAAATCATTAACGAAATGTTCCTCAAACTTGGGGCAGCATACCATCTTATCCAGGAAAACATGGAGATCATAAACTGGGAAATAGAAACAGTAAATTCTCTGTCCCATATTTCTTAATCTCCAAGTATCACACAGACCTCCAATGGCCCTATCTATTCCTGGAAATCATTATTAGCCTAGCGGTCAGAGAATCAGTAAGTGTGGGCACCGACCCATTTAGTATAATGTCTACCACACAGTTATAATTGCCCCCTAGTATTAGCAGTTTTTAGGTGTCCAAAGACAGAAAGGGAGCTAGAGATGCAAGGAATTGCATCTGTCCTACAAATGGGGCCTGCATACCTTGTCTCAAACCATTATTCAACATGCTTCCATCCACAGACAGCTCATCCTACACTGACCAGAACCAAGCTGCTTCATCAGTTAGCACCCTGTAGTTAGACAACCCTTTGACAAGATTCTCAAATTCCTTAGACAAAACATCACCCTCTTCCACCGCTTTTCTCCATTCCTACTTTGCAATAGCATTCAAATATACCCACTATGTAGGAAATGTCTGTACCTCCTGTCTATCACCTACCACTAGCAACTGAGAAAGATAGTAATTGGTTCAAATCTGTGATCCAGCTAAATATTCAGGGCATATTTATACTCCATTTGCACCAAATTTGCATCATTTGTTTACGAATATTTGACGCAAAACTAACTCCATATTTATATTTTGACGCTAGAGACGTCTAACATCAAAATGTTGGAGTTTGCACCATTTATTAGTTGCATGAACCGACCTTGCGTCAATGAGATGCAAGGTAGGCATTCTCATCTAAAAAATGGTGCTAGCCCCATATTTATCCCCCGTGCTAAAATGACGCACGGGTGGGAGGAGGCTCTAAATAATGGTGCAAAGCTTTCTTTGCACATTATTTAAAGCCTGGGTCAGAACAGGTGTTTGGGGACCCGTGGACCCATTTCCATGGTCAAACACCATGCAATGGGTCCACAGGTGCCCTCCTCAAGCCCCAGGAACACCCCCACCCACACCAGAGGGACACCTGAGGATGAAGGACCCCATCCCAGGTAAGTAGGGTAAATATAGGTAAGTATATTTTTTTTTATTAAAGTGCCATCAGGGCCCAAATTGGGGCCCCCTGCATGGCACAGGGTGTAATGACCATGCCCCGGGGACCCTTGTCCCATGTGCTGGTCATTAGTATGGTGGGCATGACTCCTGTCTTTTCTAAGGCATGAGTCATGTGGTATAGATGGTTTAAGTCAGAAAATGATGCTAGGCTGGTTAGAGGCATTTTTTTGCCTCTAACCAGCCTAATGTCATTTTTTGGTGCAAAACCCCTTTCTCCCATACCGCCACCTCCATTCGGCTAACGTCATTTTTTTTACGCTAGCCCACCCTTTGAGCCGGATTGCGCCATTCTATAAATTTGGCACCCGGCTGGTGTCCTGGAATGGCGCAAGTCGGTGCTATACTTTTTGCCACAAAACTGCACAAACGCAGTTTTGAGTCAAAAAGTATAAATATGGGTCACAATTTGAAAATTGTTTGTGGGAAATAGTTTTCTGTGAGTCATGTATGGACAATGATGTTGTCGTCTGATTGTGCCAGTGTCAAGGCTTCACAGAACTTAGTATCTTTCTCCATCTTACATGTGAATTACTCCTGAAACTCTGGAAGTAATGCATGCATATTAATGGAAAAAGCTTTGAGTCAGGCCCTTAAATTGAGGTACAAGTAATGCTTAGGGCAATAGTAAAGCACAACAACTCACAGAACAATCTTGGTGAACCATGCTGAGTGACTTATCTGCTCCATAATAGTCCAGATTCGCAAAGCTGTTTTAGGAGAAGTAGTGTTTTACTTTTTGTCAGTAGCTGTGCCTCACTTATAAATTCGTTTCCAGGAGTAGGACACTCACTGAACAGAAGCTTTGGGCCCAATCCCCTAAAAGACAAACATATACAATTCTATGTTTTCTCCTATTTTAGAGAAAAATGTTGACATCCTTGGACATCTTAGGGGTACCTGGAACCTTATCAGTAGCTCTGGAAATATTTTGTAAGTTTGTCACAAGCGATTCCTGCATTTCTCTTGAAACCTCACTGCTTTGCTTCTTAGCATGTCCTCATGGGATCTATTGCCCCCTTCTCCCTTGGTTCACTGCAAAATGGCCAAAAGTCGCTGGACTAGTGGTCTCTTCAGGACTTCCCATACTTGCCATATTGGTGCTTGACTTCCAAACCGCTTCTGGGGCTGAAATATGCCCAAACCACATTTGCTCTCAATCATTATCACCAGTACCGAATGTTATCATATGTCAGCCAGTGGGCATCCTGAGACCAGTTTTGGGGTATCACCCCTCATCAGCCAGGCTAGCTTGGGTCTGGTGGCATTGGGAGGACCTGGCCTGGCAGTTCGGGTGGGACTGTTTCCATGGGGAACAGGGTCAAGACTGATTTGCATATGACTGGGTCCAAACTGGAGTGGCGTGGTGAACAAAAAACAATGGATTAAACCCAGATCAGTGATTAGGGTGAATGTTTGCATTATTCAGCATTCCATCCACCATCTGTTCTTTTTTCTCTCATGGAGAATTCAAGGCACACATTTTCTCTGTGTAGTGTTCATGTGTCATCAGTCTCAATGAATTCAAACACAATTGGCACTCAGCATTATTATTGTCAGTGTTCATCATCTATTTTTTTTTACCAGCCATGGGCTGCTGCTATGTTTGTTATGCAGGCTGATATTTGCTAATCCCATTCTTTCCTTTTCAAGGGGGGAGGCACAGTGATACACAGTTCTGTGCCATGTATGGTGTACTGTTAACTTAATTTCAATTGTTTATGTAAATGCATGTTTAGAACATTCTACGCTTTCGTAACTTAAGGCAAATTAATTTGAGTAGGGGGCACATAGCACCCCTGGAAGGCACTGTGAATCCCATTCCATGGGTTGTCATGGAAAAAGAGGTACGGAGCCAGCAACTTCACTCTCTGAGCCTTAATAGCGCCTGCCGACCCTTTCCCCCTGGGCCAAAGTGAACTTCAAAGGGATTAGGCCATGCCCCCTCCCTTTATGAGCCTGTAAAGGCCAGGTAGGGTAACAAATATCTGCTCACACCTGGAGGGAGCATTTGTAGAGCTTCCACTGAGTGGGAGTAGACATGACTTCTATGCCCACAGGAATGTAGGCAGGCAAAGCATATCTGCTCTTACTTGGCAGGAGCTTTAAGGATGGTTTCACTGGGTGGGAGGAGACTTTTGTTTCCCTGCTCACTCTCCATCATTTTTAAATCTCCTACTGGCTGGGAGCAAACTTACATGTTTCCTCCTATTTGGCTAGAGATTTAAAAGGCTCCCAACCAATAAGTAGCAAACACGTGCATGCCTGCCCACACTAGAAATTAGTCTGCCCCAGGGTGGGCTCCCTGAGACAGAGTACTTGAGACGACCCTGGAGGATGGGGTAGCAGGGGCATATAAAGGCTCAGGAAGTGGGGCTGCACTGTCTCCCTCCCTTTTAAATTACATAACGGCCCCAGCCAATGGGGTCCTCAGGACTTTTAGAGCCTTAGGGCTCCCCACCTTTTAATTTACTGACTGGCCATGGGGTCCCTGGGACCTTCAATGGCTTATGAGGGGAGTAAGGGGTCAAGTGGCCCTTTCCCTTTAAAAAATAAATAAATTAGCCCTGGCGGATTGGGACCTTGGGGCCTTTCAAGGCTTGGCGGGGCTGTATCCCCCCTCTCATTAATGAATATATCTGGCCATCCGGTATAGGGTCACCAAGGCCCAAAATGGACTCAGGTTAGAGGGCCATACTCACGCCCCCTCCTCATATAATTTTATTTTGACCCCAGGGTGGGTCCCTCTGTCCCCCCCACAGGGCCTAGGCAGGCAGGGTGTTGCTATCACACCTATATGGCCCTGGAGACTGTGACCCCATATGGCCGGCTCCTGCTACCTCCCGAGGTGCACACCATCGGAAGGTAGCTGTTTACTTTTGCTTGGCAGGGGCTGTCACAGCTCACGCCAAGCAAAAGCAGACACTCCACTTCCTACAAAAGGGAGCTGTGAGAATGCTCCCACTTGCTGGAAGGGGAGTTTTCATCCATTTCCCTGCCCTCTAATATGCAGGCAGGGAAAGAGATGAAACTATTGCTCCTGCACGCAGGAAGCTAAATTTTCAGTAGCACCCTGCATGTGGGAACAATGCTGGCTCCTTCAGGAGGAGGGGAGCTGGCTGGGACCACTGGGCCTTGAGGCTCCCCCGTGGTCCCCAACAAGGAAGAAAAGAGAACTTTTCAAGCTGCAACTGGAGAGAAAAAACACTTTGATGTTTTTTCTACAGTTGCACCTGAAAAAGGTATTACAAAAAATGATCAAGGAACACGCACATTGACAAAGTTACAGACACTCAAGGTCACTGGAGACATTTCAACGGCGTCCTCTAGTAGCTCTATATGGATGCACTATACATTTTCCCAATGAGGTAGCAATTACTAATTAGGCAGTAGAAAATATTCCAGTTGGGTTGACATTCTGCATAAAACTGTGTCCTCTTCTTGGTTAAATACGCAGGGCAGAATTAATTTTGGCATGATGCTCATTTCATTGAAATTTAACCTCAACAGGGAGCAATAACACATATTAACAAAGCAGGTGCCCAAGTTGAAGCTTTACTTCTGTGAAGTACTAATCATCCTAATTTTTTTGCACATGATCATGGCCAAACAAGCACGTTTTCTCTGCATTTCCCCCATGAAAAGGTATCTGTTATCCTTGATGAAAGGGTTTGCATCCTTTTTTTCCATGTGCAATATCTCATTTGGTGACAATAGGATTCTTTCTTGTCATCTGCTGCTGAAACAAGAGACCTTGTTCTAACTTTAAAAAAAACTTAAAGTATAAAACATGGCCTAGAAGCCCTACCCTTTTGGCCACATCCCATATATATTAGTGGTATGCAACATCTTCCTGCCATTTTCCCAGGATAATGGAAGCGTCTTTCACACTGGTTTTGGAAACTCATTCTTGATGCACAGGAATATTATCACATTTCCACCAAACAAAGAAGCACTTCCTGAGTGGCGTGGATTGAGTGGGTATAGGGAGTAGGCTGCAGACAATGGCACTGCAGACAATCCCCGCCATGCACAGTGAAAAGTCTTGTGTGGCGCACATTTGTGTGGCCAACGGTGGCCGCATGTTGCCTTAGGCAGTTGTTAAATTCACATAAAGTAATTAAAGTTACTTTGTGGTAAAAAAAAACTTGAAATTCACTGACAAAACAAAGTTTACAGGGACATCATAGTTAGGAAATCGAATTCACCTAAAAAATCAAAGGTTACAGAGACGTTATAGTTAGATTCTGAATTTACTCGCACAAAACCATAGAAATTCAGCAGTTATAGTTATGGTTATCTCAAGTAACTATAGGTCGCACCCTAAGGTAACTGTAACTTGCTCCCACGCTATGCAATGCCAATTACCCCATCTTTAAATCACTCATAACATCTTCTATGACATCATCACCTCACCTCTACCTTGGCAGCAGGCAGCAGGTACAGGACTGGGTACGGCCTCAAGGAGCACCAGCCACGCTGGGAGAGGGTGCGCCAGGCTGTGCGCCATAGCTCTGGGGTCGAGTGCACCCAGGAACAGCTGATGCACCGTTGGGCCAATATCCTGGACCATGAAACGGACCTGCTCTACCTACTAAGCATTGAAGTTGTGGGGCTCGGTGAATAATAATTAATTATTAGATGTGTTCTCTGCAAAATAGCAAGCATGCTGCTCACATGCAGGTAAGTTAATTTTATGTTGCCATTATAATATTATGTGATCTTCTTGTCATCTAGACAGGTGCTCGGCGCTACCTACCTGTTCTTGTTTTTGCTGCTTGCTTGGGCTGATTAAGAAGTAATGCAGAGACTCATGCTGTGCCCTTTCCTGTCTAAGATAGTCATAGTTAATATTAGTATTAGTGACCTAGCATGATCTCTCACTTCTCTGTGCTTTCATTTTTTGTAGCTCGGACAGTGCCAACTGTCAAGCAAATTCTAAGTGCTGTGTAGTAGTTTTGCATGCATGCATTCAATCTATGCATTGGGAGATTGAGAATGAGATGAGAATTGTAGAAATAGGTCATTTGAATTTATCAGTAATTCCAAAATGTAGTTTAGGAAATTTGGAATAGGGTTAGAAAATTTGGAAAAGGATAGAATTATTGGATAGGCGCATTGAACCTCTGATGTACAAATGTTTCTGCGTTTGCCTTTTCCTTTAAAAAATTAATATTCTTGGAGAGATTATTTATTAACAGTATCACTAATATTTTCTATTTTTTTTTCTTACATCATCCAGCATCCAGGGGCCGGAAGAGGGTTGGTGAGGTGGGTGAGGGAGGTGAAGGTACTCCTTCAACAAGTGCGAGGCATATGGTTCTGCTGGCCCAAGTAAGTCTGCCTGTTGTTATTAATATTTATATTTATTTCCCTACCTTTTACTGCTCCACATTTAGAATAGTTTTTTCTCTTTTTCCTGTGCCTGTCTCCTAATTTTTTTTCATCTCCACTTCAATCAATCTGTCTCGTAAATTATTCTTATCCCTGCATTATCCTATTTACTTATTTTATTTCTATATTTCAAGTTTCTTTACTTCAAACTGTCTGGCTGTCCTAGTATGTCTTATCTTCCTTTCTTCTGTTTTGTCAATCAGCTTTCCCTCTCCCCTTATATATCTTGTGGAGTGGTGGCAAGACTCAGAGAACCCATGTACTGAAGATTGCATGCCCATGTAAGGTATTCTACGCATGTTTCGTGAGAAGGCTTTCTTTTTCTTGCTCAATCATTAAAAAAAAGGAAAAAAGGTGTTTTTGAACATGGTCATGTAATTGTTTGTACCCTTCAAAGTTGTTTATGTATTATTGGTATACTAGCAGTTGAAGACCATGCACCATGGTTGGAAGTATGAGGAGAATGGCCCCATTGCATTAGTCAGCCAAGACCCTATGTCCTTCATTGACCAATTCTTGCACCCTTTTATTTCTCTTGAAAAACTCAGATTCATCAATAGCTAGTTCTGCTCCTCCATGACCAAAAGTTTTTTTTTTTTTTTTTTACTTGACTACCTGGCTTTTAAAAAATTGCAACCAACAAAATGCCCACCTGATATTTTGATAGAAGATAAGTCTGTAACCAAAATATAGTGATATATTGCAGTTGTATTTTGCTATTAAAAAAACAATAGGGGGAGGTGTATCTGACTGTAAATTGTGCAATTCTTGTTCTAGCAGTACCGACCACCAGTGCCGTGATCAGCAGCGACAGCGTCATCGCAGATGCGGATGTGGGAACGGATGAAGGGGGAGTTTCAGCAGCGGCAGTGGTGGGCAATGGTAAGTCCTATTGCTTGCTTATTGACAATCAGTAATATAGTAACTACAAGGATGTACTAGTATTGCTGACTCACTTGTCAACATCTGCTTTAGCAGACACAGTGGGAGTTGAGTATTAATGGCCTCTTCTCTCTGCAACTCAGCCGACTAAGGCCCATATTTATACTTTTTGACACAAATCAGCGATAGCGCAGATTTGCGTCAAAAAGTTTAATGCCGGCTAACGCCATTCTAAGGCGCCAGCTGGGCGCCTTATTTATGGAACGACGGTAGCCGGCGCTGCAGCCTGGTTAGTGCCAAAATAAATGACGGTAACCGGGCAGCGGAGGCAAAGGGAAGACTGTGGGTTGTGTGCCAAAGAATCGTGCAAATCAGGTTAGAGTCAAAAACATTGGCTCTAACCTGACTATCACCATTTTTTGACACACTAGCAAAGACAGGAGTCATGCCCCCCTGCACAATGGCCATGCCCAGGGGACTTCTGTCCCCTGGGCATGACCATTGGGCACAGTGGCATGTAGGGGGGCCCACGTTAGGCTCCCCTATGCCACTTAATTTTTTTTTTTTTAAATACTTATCTGCACTTACCTGCACTCTCCATAGATGGGCCCCCCCATCCACGGGTGTCCTCCAGGGGTGGGCGAGGGTGGCAGGGGGTGTCCCTGGGTGCAGGGAAGGCACCTGTGGACTGCTTCCATGGTCTCCCAACAGGGAAATGAGCCCACAGGTCCCCTAATGCCTGCCCTGACCCAGGCGTTAAAAAACGGAGCAAATCCTGCTTGGCGTCATGTTATAAGGCCCGCCTCCTCCTGTGCGTCATTTTGACACCGGAGGATAAATAAGGCGCACATGCCTTAGAATAATTTCTTGCACAGGAAAGGCTACCTTGCATGTCATTAGCGCAAGGTAGGTTTTCACGTACAAAAAATGGCGCACACTCCAAAACTTTGGCGCTAGACGGGTCTAGTGCCAAAGTATAAATAAGGAGTTAAGTTTGCGCCAAATTTGCGCCAAAATAAATGATGCAAACCTGGTGCAAACAGAGTATAAATATGGGCCAAAGGTTCATAAAATGAACTTGAACGATGATGTGTTTTGGAAAATTGAGAGACAGATTGAAGGAGAAAGGATAGGTGAAATATAATATGAATGAAAGGATGTATGGGTGAAAGGGTGCATAATAATCATATAGGTAGGTTATGAGAATGATAAGATGCATGTGTGGGTGAAGAATCCATGAAAGAGTATACGGGTGAAAGGATGCCTGCCCTGGTGGGTAAAAGGGTATGGGTGAAAGGATTCCATGCCTGGATAGATAAATGGACATCTCGGGTGGGTTGGATTTCTTGGATGGGTGAATGGGTGAAAGGATGCATGGGTGGGTATTGGGTAAATGGATGTTGGTGAAAGATTAGTTGAGAGCCATGTTTGGATGGTTTTAAATGGCGAAGGACTGATTGACAGAATCCAAAGCTTAAATGGTGTGTATCAATGCCAAGGGTGAAGATTAAGAGTACTATAATGACACATTTGCAATGATGAATAGTTAAAAGCTTGGAATAAAGAAACAAGGGAGGTCCTCTGGATAGGGGTGTCTTCTCACCTACTTTACTTGCTACGAATAGTTTTTATCAAAGGTTTGATTCAAAGGGTTGGATAGTGTAGTAAAGACCTCCTTTTTGCCCTGGTCACCCCCACACTTTTTGGACAGATACTTGCGGTTACTGACTCTTGGCTGTGCCCTGGGTACTGCTTACCAGTCCCAGGGCCAGTGCTCTGTGTAAAGTGGATATGAAAATTAGGCTAAATATAATTGGCTAAGTCAACTGACCTAAAAGTCCCTAGTATATGGTAGGGCATGTAGGTTTAGGGACCCCAGCATAGGTAGTGCACCCATAGGTGCACTGCTGAGGTGCCCAGTGTCATTTTAAAGGCAGGCCTGCCTTGCTGGCTGCTTTTAAAATAAAGTTATATGCAAATTCGACTTTGGAATTCAAAGTAGTTCCAAAGTCTTAAACTACCTTATTTTTACATATAAGTCACCCCTATGGTGTGCCCTATGTGCCCCGAGGGCTGGGTGTCATGTAACTATAAGCAGTAAATAGTTTTATAAGCCCTGGTGAGGTAAAAACAGCCAAATTCGTTTTTCCCTCATTGTAGTGAATGGCCTTCATAGGCTAGAATGGGGAGACTTTATTTAAATTTTAAAAGTCCCCTTAAGTGACAGATACAACAAGTTTGGTATCAAATTAATTGTTATAATTAATCCCACAACTTCCAGTTGTTGGATTTAATATAACTTGTTCAGGTAAAGAGTTTTAAACTTTACCTGAAACGTTGCCAACTTCAGCCCTGCATTGCTTTTGCTGCTGTGTTCTGATTGGCCAGCCTCTGGCAGCCTGGCCAGGGTGCCTTGATGAGGTGTGAAGTGGCCTGGCTTCAAACAAAGAGATGTGCCTGTGGGAGGGGATCTCCCCTCAACAGATGGTGAAGAAGGAATGGGAAGGGCTACCTAACTGGTCTTCAAAGGCAGAGAAGGACATTTGGAGCAACCCAGCAACACCCCCACATCTTGTAACCCCAGACAACTAGGTGCCCCATTGAGCCACACCAATAGGTGGGCTCAGCCAGATGTAACCTCCAAAAATCACTTTGAGCCATGATGGATTTTTGAGGAATGTTGCCTCCTGGGATTGATTTTTGCCACACTTCCCAGGAAGTGGTCATCACAGGGGGAAGGACCCTGCACCTGATTTGGGAACCAGGACCCCCTGTTTTTCACCCAGGAGCAAGGATAAAACTGGCAGACCTGCACCCACACCTCAGATCCCCATCAGATTCCAACAAGGAAGAACCACAGAAGAAGAAGGACTCCCCTGCTGGACCCCTGGCCTGCACCTGGACCCTGCACTCTGAAGGACTGCACCAGCTGCACACTTGGGCTTCATAACAAGAAGGACTTTGCCTGCCTTCAACTGGTTCAAGGAGGGACTCCCTGTTTGTTGCAGGTGAAAAATTGCTAACCAGAGTCCTCTGCACCAACTCCTGAAGAAATCAACCAGCTGACCACTGTCCAGTGGCCAAAAAGGAGTTTGCGCCAGGTGCATTCTGGGAGTTGTAGTCCAGACCCCCAAGGATCATCTCAGAGCTTCTAGAACCTTGGGGTGAGCTGTGGACCTCAGAAGAACCTCAAAGGAACATCTGGGAGAAGATGTAGAAGTTTGGAGGAGTTTAAAGAACTTTTGGAAAAAGATTCCATAGAGGGACCGACCCGCCGCGGCAACTCTAGCCGGCTTGCCTCAACCGTGACCCAGCCTGATTTGCAGGTTCGTCCCAGTGAACAAAATCTCCAAAAAAAGAGACTAAGGGGGTCATTACAACATTGGCGGTAAAAGCTACTTACCGCCGTGCAGAAGACCGCCAACACACCGCCGCGGACGCTGAATTCCACCAAGGTCATTATGACCCACAGCCCGGAATCTGCCAAAATCTAGACACCCACACAAGTCCGCCACACCAAAGGTCAGTGATAAACTGGCGATAACAAAACCTCCACCGTCACGCCAACAGGAATACGGCCACACTATCACAACCCTCGAATCCACGCGCCGTTCCTTCAACCGCGGTATTCCATTGGCAGTACACACCGCTGCGCTCAAAATACACACACACTTACAAAACACAGCCACATTGGACAAATCGAAATACACACACCTGATACACATACACACACCACTCCCACACACCCAATACAATATAAAACACACACCCACATCACCCACAAACCCTTACGACCACAATTGCGACTGAAGGCCAGAGAGAGACACCACCAGAAACAACACTAGCATTCACAGGCACTCAACACCATCACGCACACAACATCCAAGCACCTCACACAACACACCTCTAAATATCACCCAACACATCACAATACACCACCCCACACATCACCCACACCACCCCATGGCCCCGCAAAGACCCCCCAGGTTCTCTGAGGAGGAGCTCAGAGTCATGGTGGAGGAAATCATCCGGTTAGAGCCACAGCTATTCGGATCACAGGTGCAGCACACCACCATAGCTAGGAAGATGGAGCTATGGCACAGAATCGTGGACAGGGTCAACGCAGTGGGACAGCATCCAAGAACTAGGGATGACATCAGGAAGAGGTGGAACGACCTACGAGGGAAGGTGCGTTCTGTGGTCTTAAGACACCACATCGCGGTTCAGAGGACTGGCGGCGGACCCCCAACTCCTCCCCCACAACTAACAACATGGGAGGAGCAGGTTTTGGCTATATTGCATCCTGAGGGCCTCGCAGGAGTAGCTGGAGGAATGGACTCTGGTAAGTCAAATCTTTCACTATTTCATCCACCACCCTACCTGCATGCCATCACATACCCCCACCCTTGCCCTCACCCCCATCACTCCAACTCCTCACAGATGTCCCAATATCACAAACCACACATCCCAAACCCAAGCCCTGCATGTAACACCAAAGCATGGATACCCATCACCCATCACTGCACATACACATACACCCCCCTAAACCAGCATCACACAAGGTCCTACACAGGAATGCAAGCACTGGGGTACACGGTCACCCACCCATTGCACACCATGGCACACACAGATTAAATAATCATGCTTTTACACCCCTGCAGGACCCCTACCCAATGTCACTGGTCAGGAGGGTCCAGATATGTCCACTCCACCCACAGAAGAGGCCCACAGTGATGACAGCAGCTCTGTCCAACTGGATCTAGATGACCAGCCCGGCCTATCTGGGCTTGTGCCAGTGTGACAGTCGTTTCCCCTCACACTGGCACAAGCCACTACAGTGCTTCCCCCCTCTGGAAACACCAGCACAGCACCCACCCAGCTGGCCCATCCCTCTGTCCCCAGGACACGTCAAGCAGCAGTGTGTCCACCACTACAGGGAACCCAGGCTAACCCACCAACCCATCAACACCAGGGTCCTGGGTGCAGTGGTAGTGGGCACACGGTTCAGGGGACAGAGGCACAAGAACACAGGGGAACTGGGAGGACTGCTGTGCAACAGGGAGAGGACAGGCCCAGGGAACCACTCTCCACGAGGCCCTCTCCAACATCATAGGAGCGTAAAATAATTCCCAGGAGACGATGGCAACAGTACTGGCCAAGTTTCAGGAGATCCAGCGGCTGCAGGAGGAACAGTATTTGGGGTTCAGGGAGGAACTCAAATCTATCAATTCCACCCTGGGCACCATAGTAGGGGGTGCTGAAGGAACTCGTGAACAACAGGAGGGACACTGTGGCACAACAAGGGGCCCCTGACACTAGCCTGGATGATGAACTGCCCGCCACCTTTGCCGGCGCTAGTGGACAGGAGGCACCACCCCACCCCCTGCAGATGGAGAACCACCCCGCAAACGGTTCCTGAGATCCAGGACAAAGACAGAGAACAATGCCAAGACCCCCGCCAAGAAATGAGACCACCCTGATTGTAATCCTTTTGTCCCACTTTGTTACCCTGTCCATCCTTAAACTGCACTAGCTCCACTTCCTATGCCCCTTTGGACAATGCACCTGTGAGACTAATAGAGTGGACTCTGCCATGGACATTCCTCCACCATCACCCCTGCCCATTTGACAACCGCCTCCACCGTTTAGCACTTAAATAAACACCCTTAAATCACAAAACAATCAGGAGTCTGTCTGTGATTTCGAAATTGTGCATTAGCAATTACAGTGGCAAAATGCTACATCAAATGTAATGTCAACATTCCTTTGTCACACAGCTCTAGTCCATGAGGAAACAAAGCAGATGTCACACAGTGGGGCCCACATATGTGAAATCGTAAGGGTAAGTGACAACTCAGTGACCATGCACTGGGTGAAAATGACAGACAGATGAGAGGTAGTAGAATTAAATCAGATGTAGCAGGAAGTGTTGCCTTCTTACCTGTGTCTCACTGGAAGTATTGCAGGATCACCGTGTTCCTGTTGTCTATGTCCTCTTCTTCTGCTTCCTCATCTTCACTGTCCACAGGCTGCACAGCTGCCACAACACCTCCATCTGGTCCATCCTCCTGCAGAAAAGCACCTGTCATCGCAAAGCCAAGTTGTGAAGCATACAGCAGGCCACGATGATCTGGCATACCTTCTTTGGTGAGTAGAATAGGGAACCACCTGTCATATGGAGGCACCGGAACCTGGCCTTCAGGAGGCCGAAGGTCATCTCTATAATCCTCCTAGTTCACCTATGGGCCTCATTGTAGCATTCCTCTGCCTTTGTCCTGGGATTCCTCACTGGGGTCAGTAGCCATGACAGGTTGGGGTAACCAGAGTCACCTGCAAATGGCGAGGGACAACTGTTAGACACATACTAACTCATAGGGACATCCCGAGACCCAGACAACTATTCACACTGTATTGGGTCCATGTCCTCACCTAATAGCCACACACGGTGCCTCTGGAGTTGCCCCATCACATAAGGGATGCTGCTATTCCTCAGAATGTAAGCGTCATGCACTGAGCCAGGGAATTTGGCATTCACATTGGAGATGTACTGGTCGGCCAAACACAACATCTGCACATTCATCGAATGGTAACTCTTCTGGTTTCTGTACACCTGTTCACTCCTGCGGGGGGACCAAGGCCACATGTGTCATCAATGGCACCTATGATGTTGGGGATATGTCCCAGGGCATAGAAATCACCTTTCACTGTCGGCAATTCCTCCACCTGAGGGAAAATGATGTAGCTCGCATGTGTTTCAGCAGGGCAGACAACACTCTGCACAACACGTTGGAAAACATAGGCTGGGACATCCCTGATGCTATGGCCACTGTAGTTTGAAAAGACCCACTTGCTAGGAAATGGAGTACTGACAGCACCTGCACTTGAGGGGGGATTCCTGTGGTATGGTGGATAGCTGACATCAGGTCTGGCTCCAACTGGGCACACAGTTCCTGGACTGTGGCACGATCAAGTCTGTAGGTGATGATCACATGTCGCTCCACCATTGTCGACAGGTCCACCAGCGGTCTGTACACCGGAGGATGCCGCCATCTCCTCACATGCCCCAGCGGACGGTGCCTATGGAGGAGAACAGCGAGCAGAGAGTTAACCAACTCAGATGTACCTAAACACAGCTTACTCTGAAAATATTAGCAAATCGACATATGCCTGTATGAGTGTTTAGGCAAGGCCTAGATATGTGTGACGCAGTCCAAAATAATGCCATGTGGGCCCATGAAATGGCGGCTGCCTGACCTGTAATGTGGGACAAGGGGATATGAGGTAACTGCGATGGCGTTGTACACCGTCGCGGTAGGCGGTCGAAGACCGCGGCACAATCCTGCATTGGTTAACATTGGACCCTATGGGTCCCAGGAGCCAATGACGATGTATGCCGGCGATGACGGTACGCACCGCCACGGACGTGACCGCCATTTTCTCTCTGTTCAATCATTTCATACCTGATCTTCAAAAGGAGAGGACCTACACTGCAAGTGCTGCTGTGACCTCAGTCTGGAAGAGACAATGGCTTGTGTGTCTGGGGAAAGGGCCCCTGCCTTCAGCACGGAGGAGTTGGAGAAACTCGTGGATGGGGTCCTCCCCAGTACACGTTACTCTACAGTCCTCCAGAAAAACAGGTAAGTACACTCTGAGCATGCTGTATGGGCAATGCCTGTGTGGAGTGGTGTGGATGAAAGATAGGGGTGGGTGAGAATGAGGCGTGCATGAAACGACAGTGAGTGCATGTGCGTCAAGGCAAGGGTAGGGATGCGGCCCAATGATTGTGATGGTGCGGACGGTAATAACTCCTCTTTTTTCCCTGTACTATTCCTGTAGGTCAGCGCCCACCAGAAGAAGGACATTTGGCGTGCCATCGCCAAGGAAGTCCGGACCCTGGGGGTCTACCACAGATGAAGCACCCACTGCCGGAAAAGATGGGAGGACATTCGCCGCTGGAGCAAGAAGACGGCGGAGGCCAAGCTGGGGATGGCCTCCCAATATGGGAGGGATGCCCGTCGCACCATGACCCCCCTGATGTTCAGGGTCCTGGCGGTGGCGTACCCGGAGTTGGATGGGTGCTTGAGGGCATCACAGCAGCCACAAGGGGGTGAGTACACTCTCATTCTGCTGATTCAGCGTGCATTGTAGGTGTCTGGGTGCGGGAGGTGGGCTGTGGGTTCCCCTAGGCCAGGGCTAGTTTCGTAGGCAAGGACCCTATTTAAGGCAGGCCCTTGTGGCATCCCACCCCACCTGTGTACAGTGCCAACTACAACTAGTCAGGCTCCTGTGACATCCATGTGTGCAGAAATCGGGCATAGCCTTGTAACCCATGTCCCTGGGATTGAATAGGGAACTCCAAGTGCGTGGCGTAGTGCAGGGGGCTTCTGTGTCTGTAGTGTCCGCCAACGGTAGCGGTATTGCATGCACTCAACATGTCTTTCTTCTGTCTCCCCCCCTTTTTGTGGTCTCCCTGTTCTTGTGTGCATTAGCATCATCAGGCGGAGGAGCAGTGGCACCAGAGCAGGAAGGAGCTGCATCCCACATGGCCCTGGAGGGCGACACTACGGAGTCTGAATTCACCAGTGTGACGAAGGGCGAGAGGAGCTCCGTGGCGGGGAGAGGAGCAGACACCAGCGATACGGACTCCTCCTCTGATGGGGGCTCCCTTACGGTGGCGGGCCCATCTGTGGCCCCGCATCTACAGGTACAGCCGCCACCCCCTCTATCAGCACTGCCCTCCTAGCAGCCCCTCAGCGTGTGTCCCGTACCCGCTCACCCAGGAGGTTGGGCATCTCCTTCGCCCCAGGCACCTCAGCCCATGTCACCCCTGCTGCCCTCAGTGAGGAGGCCATTGACCTGCTCAGGTCCCTCACTGTTGGTCAGTCCACCATTTTGAATTCCATCCAGGGTATAGAGAGGCAGTTGCAACAAACCAATGCATACCTGGAGGGCATTCCCTCTGGTCAGGCAGCCCATCAGCGAGCTTTTCAGACTCTGGCCTCAGCACTGATGGCATCCATTGTCCCTGTCTCTAGCCGCCCCCTCCAACTTCCTCCACCCAGACCCAAACCCCTTTACCTCAGCCTATCCCAAACACACCATCAGACCAGCATGCACACACCTCAACACACAAGGGAAGCTCTGGCAAACATAAGCACCACACATCCCACAAGCACTCATGCAAGCATCAGACACATGCAGACACACCAACATCCACTGCCTCCACTGTGTCCCCCTCCTCCTCGTCTCCTTCTTCCCTCCCTGTCCCATCTCGACTCACACCTGCATGCACTACATTCTCAGCCACTATGTCCATCACCAGCACACCCACCACCACACCCCGCTCATGTGGAGTCACCACCCCCGCCACCATTCACATGTCCCCTGTTTCCTCTCCCAGTGTGTCTGTGAGGCCACCTCCCAAGGTACACAAACGCAGCCACACACCCACCCAACAGCCGTCCACCTCACAACAGCCTCCAGCCCATGCACCTTCACCCAAAGTCACCAAACGTACACCTCCTACAACCACTACCTATGCCTCCACTCCCAAACCCCCTCCAGCTACCCATCCCAGTGTTCATAAGAAACTTTTCCTGTCCAACCTTGACCTCTTTCCCTCACCTCCCCCAACCCTTCAGTCTCCTAGGGCCGACTCTCCAGGTCCCAACCCAGCACCTCAGCCACAACAGCGGCGGGACCAGTGGTGCCAGTAGTCACCGGCGTCTGGAGTGCGCCAGGCAGCAGGGCAGCCAGTGTGGCAAGGAGCCAGAGCACGGACAGTCCCCCAGCTGTGAAGCATAAAAAGTTGGCCAGTGCCCGGCGGGAGAGGGGAAAGAAATCAGCCACCAAAGCCGCTCCCAGAGGTAGAGCTGGGAGTGTGGAGACAGCTGCGCCACGATCCAAGGTAGGGAAGGGGCACAGTAAAACCGGCAAGTCTGGGAAGATCTGCACAGCGGACAAGACCGCCACCAGCCCCGCTGCCCAGGACACCGCCGCCACCAGCCCCGCTGCCCAGGACACCACCGCCACGAGCCCCGCTGGCCAGGACACCGCAGCCACCAGCCCCGCTGGCCAGGACACAGCCGCCAGCAGAACCGCTGCCCAGGACACCGCCGCCAGCAGAACCGCTGCCCAGGACACCGCCGCCAGCAGAACCGCTGCCCAGGACACCGCCGCCAGAAGCACCGCTGCCCAGGACACCACCGCCAGCAGCACCGCTGCCCAGGACACCGCCGCCAGCAGCACCGCAGGCCATTGAGCGCCAATGATTCCGACGCTACTGAGGCCGCCACAGGCAGGATGAAGCACTCTGGGCACAGAGCCCCCTCCAGAACCAGTGGAGAAAGACATCCACTACCTCTCTCCTTGTCAGGATGAAGCACTCTGGGCACAAAGCCCCCTCCAGAACCAGTGGAGAAAGACATCCACTACCTCTGTCCTTCGCAGGATGAAGCACTCTGGGCACAAAGTCCCCTCCAGAACCAGTGGAGAAAGACATCCACTACCTCAGTCCTTGGCAGTATGAAGCACTCTGGGCACAAAGCCCCCTCCAGAACCAGTGGAGAAAGACATCCACTACCTCTGTCCTTGTCAGGATGAAGCACACTGGGCACAAAGCCTCCTCCAGAACCAGTGGAGAAAGACATCCACTACCTCAGTCCTTGGCAGGATGAAGCACTCTGGGCACAAAGCCCCCTCCAGAACCAGTGGAGAAAGACATCCACTACCTCTGTCCTTCGCAGGATGAAGCACTCTGGGCACAAAGTCCCCTCCAGAACCAGTGGAGAAAGACATCCACTACCTCAGTCCTTGGCAGGATGAAGCACTCTGGGCACAAAGCCCCCTCCAGAACCAGTGGAGAAAGACATCCACTACCTCTGTCCTTGGCAGGATGAAGCACTCTGGGCACAAAGCCCCCTCCAGAAACCAGTGGAGACTGTTATCCACTTGAGAGACTGTGGCTTTGCACTCCCCAGGATTGAACAGTAGGCAAACCACCCACTGTAGAGACTTGAGAGACTGTGGCTTTGCACTCCCCAGGATTGAACAGTGGGCAAACCAACCACTGTAGAGACTTAAGAGACTGTGGGGGTCATTCTAACCTTTGCGGTAAAAGGCGCTTACCGCCATGCAGAAGACCGCCATAACACCGCCGCGGCCGCGGTAAGCCGCCACGGTCATTCTGACCCACAACAGGCAAACCGCCAAAATACAGACATCCACAAAAGTCCGCCACACCAAAGGCCAGCGAGAAACTGGCGATGACCAAACCTCCACCGTCACGCCAACAGAAATACGCCCATGCCATTACGACCCACGAATCCACGCGGCGGTCTTTCAACCGCGGTATTCCATTGGCGGTACACACCGCCGCGCTCAAAATACACACACACTTACAAAACACAACCACATTGGACAATTTGAAATACACACACCTGATACACATACAAACAACACTCCCACACACCCAATACAATATAAAACACACACCCATATCACCTACAAACCCCCACTACTAGAGATTTGTGAACACGCACAGAGAAAAGAGATCCGAGCACACAGACGCGCAATTCACTGTCATCCAGCAATATTACCACGCACTTCAAACTACACACCAATACACATCACCACACTTAGCACCACACAATCCACCCCACACATCACCCACACCATCCCATGGCACCGCAAAGACACCCCAGGTTTTCTAACGAAGAACTCAGGGTCATGGTGGAGGAAATTGTACGGGTAGAGCCACAGCTCTTTGGGACACAGGTGCAGCACACCACCATTGCCAGGAAGATGGAGCTATGGAGCAGAATAGTGGACAGGGTCAACGCTGTGGGACAGCACCCAAGAAATCGGGACGACATCAGGAAGCGGTGGAACGACCTACGGGGGAAGGTGCGTTCCATGGTATCCAGGTACAACATCGCGGTGCAGCGGACTGGCGGCCGACCCCCACCTCCTCCCCCAGAATTTACAACATGGGAGGAGCAGGTCTTGGCGAGCCTGCATCCTGAGGGCCTCGCAGGAGTATCTGGAGGAATGGACTCTGGTAAGTCCAATCTTAACTACTTCATCCCTCCCACCCCACCAGCATGACAACTCATACCCCCACCCTCACCCTCACCCCCATCACAGCCAATCCTTGCAAATGTCTCACCATCACAACCCACCCATCCCAACACCAAGCCCTGCATGCGACCACAAAGCATGGACACCCATCACCTAAGCTTGCCCACTGCACATACCCATCACCCCCCCCAAACCACTATCACAAAAGCCCCCACACAGGAATGCAAGCACAGGGGTACACGGGCACCCACCCATTGCACGCTATGGCACACACAGAAGCAATAACCACACTATTATAGCCCTGCAGGACCCGAACGCACGTCACCGCGCAGGAGGGTCCACAAATGTCCACTCCACCCCCAGAAGAGGCCCACAGTGATGACAGCAGCTCTGTCTCCCTGGATCTAGATGACCAGCCCGGCCCATCGGGGACCTCTGGACAGTCGGTTGCCCTCAGACAGCCACAGGCCACAGCAGACCTTCCCCCCTCTGGGAACACCAGCACAGCACCCACCCAGCGGGCCCATATCTCTGTCCCCAGGACACGTCAATCAGCGGTGTGTCCACCACTACAGGGCACCCAGGTTAACCCACCACCCCAACAACAACAGGGACCTGGGGGCAGTGGTAGTGGGCACACAATCCAGGTGACAGAGGCCCAGGGAAACAGGGGAACTGGGAGGGCTGCTATGCGACAGGGGGGGGGACAGGCCCAGGGAACCCACTCTCCACGAGGCCCTCTCCTCCATCATGGGAGCATACCACCACTCCCAGAAGACGATGGCCACGGTCCTGGCCAGGTTTCAGGAGATCCAGCTTCTGCAGGAGTAACAGTATATGGGGTTCAGGGAGGAACTAAGAAACATCAGTTCCGCCATGGGTACCATTGTAGTGGCTCTGAATCAGGTAGTCACCACATTACGGGACACCGAGGCACTACAAAGGGCCCCTGTCACTAGCATGGACCAAGAAATGCCTACCACCTCTGCCGACGCTAGTGGACAGGAGGCACTGCCACAAGACCAACAGGCCACCAGAACCCCACCCCCTGCAGAAGGAGAACCACCCAGCAAGCGGGCCCTGAGATCCAGGAAGAAGACAGAGTAAGATGCCAAGACCCCCGCCAGCAAAGGATACCTCCCTGATTGTCATCCCACTGTCCCACATTGTCACCCTGTCCACCCTTAAACTGCCCCTGCTCCACTTTCCACAGGCATTTGGACAATGCACCTGTGATACTGATAGTCTGGACTCTGCCATGGACAATCCTCCACCAT
This sequence comes from Pleurodeles waltl, assembly GCF_031143425.1. Lineage (NCBI taxonomy): Eukaryota > Metazoa > Chordata > Amphibia > Caudata > Salamandridae > Pleurodeles > Pleurodeles waltl. The sequence continues at coordinate 416,224,540 of NC_090444.1, read as the reverse complement.
CACCCCTCACCGATTTGCAACCACCCACCAATTTAGAACACTCTAATAAACACACTTATTGCACAAAACAATCTGGAGTCTGCTTGTGTTTTTATACAAATGTATTAGACATGACCGTGCCAAAATGTATATGTACATTGTGATGACAACATACCACTGTCACACAGCTGTAGTCCATGGGAAACAAAGCAGATGTCACGCAGTGGGGCCCACATCTCTGAAATCGGAAGGGAAAGTCACAACTCAGTTACCATACACTGGGGGAAAAGGTCAGACAGTAGAGAGGTAGTACTCTTTAAGTAAATGTAATATGTCGGTGTCGATCCTTACCTGTGTGTCATTGGAAATACTGCTGTATTACTGTGTTCCGGTTCTCTATGTCGTCCTCTTCGCCTTCCTCCTCTTCACTCTCCACAGGCTCCACAGCTGCTACAACCCCACCATCTGGACCATCCTCCTGCAGAAAAGGTACCTGGCATCGCAAAGCCAGGTTGTGAAGCATACAGCAGGCCAAGATGATCTGGCACACCTTCTTTGGTGAGTACATTAGGGATCCACCTGTCATATGGAGGCACCTAAACCTGGCCTTCAGGAGGCCGAAGGTCCGCTCGATCACCCTCCTAGTACGCCCATGTGCCTCATTGTAGCGTTCCTCTGCCCTTTTCCTGGGATTCCTCACTGGGGTCAGTAGCCATAACAGGTTGGAGTAACCAGAGTCACCAATTAGCCACACACGGTGCCTCTGGAGTTGACCCATCACGTAAGGGATGCTGCTATTCCGCATGATGTACGCGTCATGCACTGAGCCAGGGAACTTGGCATTAACATGGGAGATGTACTGGTCTGCAAACACACTATCTGTTCATTCATGGAATGATAACTCTTCCTGTTCCTGTACACCTGTTCACTCCTGCTGGGGGGGGACCAAAGCAACATGTGTCCCATCAATGGCACCAGTGATGTTGGGGATATGTCCAAGGGCATAGAAATCACCCTTCACTGTAGCCAATTCCCCCACCTCAGGGAAGACTATGTAACTCCGCATGTGTTTCAGCAGGGCAGACAACACTCTGGACAACACCTTGGAAAACATGGGCTGGGACATCCCTGATGATATGGCCACTGTTGTTTAAAATGACCCACTTGCTAGGAAATGGAGTACTGACAGAACCTGCACTAGAGGGGGGATCCCTGTGGGTTGGCGGATTGGTGACATTAGGTCTGGCTCTAGCTGGGCACACAGTTCCTGTATAGTGGCTCGGTCAAGCCTGTATGTCAGTATGACATGTCTTTCCTCCATTGTCGACAGGTCCACCAGCGGTCTGTACACGGGAAGATTCCTCCATCTCCTCGTATGTCCCAGCGGACGGTGCCTATGAAGGACAACAGTGAGCACAGAGTCAATCAACCCACAGGTACGTTCCCACAGCTTGCACAAAACACGATTCCCAATGCATTGTATGGCTTGTATGAGTGTCTATGCAAGGCCTAGGTATGTGTGACGCAGTAGAAATTAAGCCATGTGGGCCCTTGAAATGGCGGCTGCCTGACCTGTGAAGTGGTACAATGGGATGTGAGGTCAATGCGCTGGCGTGGCACACCGTGGCGGTAGGCGGTCGAAGACCGCAGCGCTAAGCAGCATTGGTTAACATTGAACCCTATGGGTCTCAGGAGCCAATGACGATGAGCGCCGGTGGTCACGGTACGCACCGCAGCGGTACGCACCGCCGCAGACGTGACCGCCATTTTCTATCTGCTTAATCACTCGATACCTGATCTTCGACAGGAGAGGACCTACACTGCAAGTGCTGCTGTGACCTCGGTCTGGAAGAGACAATGGCTCATGCGACTGGGGAAAGGGCCCCTGCCTTCACTGCTCAAAAATTGGAGAAACTCGTGGATGGGGTCCTCCCCCAGTATGCGCTACTCTACGGTCCTCCAGACCAACAGGTAAGTACACTGGGACCATGCTTTGTGGCCAATGCCTGTGTTGAGTCGGGTGGATGAAAGATGGTGGGGAGGGGAGCGAATGAGGCATGCATCAGACGACGGATGACAGGATGGGGGGCCACTCACATTGAGGGTGCAGAAGGTGATGACTATTTTTCTCCCCCTGTACATTTCACATAGGTCAGCGCCCACCAGAAGATAGACATTTGGCGTGCCATCGCCAAGGACGTCCGGACCCTGGGGGTCCACCACAGACGGGGCACCCACTGCCGGAAGAGATGAGAGGACATCCGACGCTGGAGCAGGAAGACGGCGGAGGCTCAGCTGGGGATGGCCTCCCAACGTGGGAGAGGTGCCAGTCGTACTTTGACCCCCCTGATGTCCCGGATCCTGGCGGTGGCCTACCCCGATTTGGATGGGCGCGTGAGGACATCACAGCAGACACAAGGGGGTGAGTACAAACTCATTCTGCTGACTTTGCGCGCAGTGGAGGTGTCTGGGTGGGGGAAGAGGGCTGTGGGTCTCCCAATGCCAGGGCGAATTCTGTAGGCTAGGCCCCTCCATAAGGCATGGCCCTGTGCCCCCGCCCCCCACCTCTGTAGGGTGCCAAGTACAGCTATTCATGGCCCTGTGTCATCTATGTGTGCAGCTGCCGTCCATAGGCTTGTAGGCCATGTCCCACGGATTGAGTAGTGAACCCCAAGTGCGCGGCGTACTGCAGGGGGCTTCTGTGTCTGTCCTCTCCGCCAACGGTGTCGCCAGTGCATGCACTCAACATGTCTTTATTTCTCCCCCCCCTTTTTTGTGGTCTTCCTGTTCATGTGTGCATTAGCATCATCAGGCGGAGGAGACGTGGCATCGGAGCACGAGGGAGCTGCATCCCACATGGCCCTGGAGGGCCATGCAATGGAGTCCGAATATACCAGTGGGACGGAGGGCGAGGGGAGCTCCACAGCGGGGACCCGTGCAGACATTAGTGACAGCGACTCGTCCTCTGAAGGGATCTCCCTTGTGGTGGCGGCAACATCCGTGCCCCCCGCAACAACAGGTACAGCCACCACCCAGCGCACCAGCACCGCCCCCCCAGCAGCCCGTCAGCGTTTGCCCCGTGCCCGCTCACCCAGGAAGGTGGGCATCTCCTTCGCCTCAGGCACCTCAGGCCCTGCCCCTGTCACCCCTGCTGCCCTGAGTGAGGAGGTCATTGACCTCCTGAGGACGCTCATTGTTGGGCAGTCTACCCTTTTGAATGCCATCCAGGGTGTAGAAAGGGAGGTGCACCAGAGTAATGCATACCTGGAAGGCATTCATTCTGGTCAGGCTGTCCATCAGCGATCGTTCAACACTCTGGCCTCAGCACTGATGGCAGCAATTGTCCCTGTCTCTAGCCTCCCCCCTCCAACTTCCTCCACCCATACCCTATCACCTGTACCTCTGCCTATCCCAGACACACCATCAGACCAGCCTGCACACACCTCAACACCCAAGGGATGCTCATCCAGACATAAGTACCACACATCACACAAGCATTCACACTAGCAACATCCACATACAGACATACCAACACCCACTGCCTCCACTGTGTCCCCCTCCTCCTCGTCTCCCTCCTCCCTCCCTGTCACATCTCCACTCACACCTGCATGCACAACATCTTCAGCCACTACGTCCATCACCAGCACACCAACCAGAACCCCCCGCACACGTGCAGTCACCACCCCCACTACCATTTACACGTCCCCTGTGTCCTCTCCCAGTGTGTCTGTGACCCCCTCTTCCAAGCTACACAAACGCAGGCAGCCACCCACCCAACAGCCATCCACCTCACGACAGCATCCAGCCCAAGCACCTGCACCCAAAGACACCAGACTGAAAACTCCTACAACCACAACCTCTTCCTCCACTCCCATACCCACTACACCTACCCGTCCCTCTCTTCCTAAATTGCTTTTCCTTTCCAAACTTGACCTCTTTCCAACAACTCCCCCACCCCGTCCATCTCATAGGACTCCAGTCAGCACCTCAGCCACCACAAAACCGAGCCCTGTAAAGACAGTTTGCCATGGACTGTGGAGTCCCCCACCCTCAAGGGCAGCCAGTTCAGGAAGGAGCCAAGGCACGGCCAGCCCACCCCCGGTAAAGCATCCGAAGATTGCCAGTGGCCGGCGCGAAAGGCCGAAGACACCAGGGACCAAAATTCCTACCATGGCTCCGGCAGGAAGTGTGGTACCACCTGGCACACCGCCAAAGATGGGAAAGGGCCACAGGTGAACAGGGAAGGGTGGGAAGGGCAGCACGCCCGACAAGTCCGCCAGCAGGCCAGCGGGCCAGGATGGCCACGCCAGCCCCATCCCAGGTGGGCAGGAGGACACCCACAGGCTCGGTACTGCAGCCCAGGAGGGCCCCGCAAGCCACACGACAGATGGGCAGGAAGGCACCATCAGCCACAGGTCAGGTGGCGAATGACCTCCATGCCATGGCCGGATCCGCTGAGCTGGACACTCATCCGAAGCACCGCTGAACAGGGTCCTTCATCTCAAGCACCGCTGAACTGGGCCCTTCATCTCAAGCACCGCTGAACTGGGCCCTTCATCTCAAGCACCGCTGAACTGGGCCCTTCATCTCAAGCACCGCTGCACTGGGCCCTTCATCTCAAGCACCGCTGAACAGGGCCCTTCATCTCAAGTACCGCTGCACTGGGTACCGCCGTCTCAAGCACCGCTGAACAGGGCACCGCCGTCTCAAGCACCGCTGAATTGGGCACCGCCGTCTCAAGCACCGCTGAACTGGGCACCGCCGTCTCAAGCACCGCTGAACAGGGCACCGCCGTCTCAAGCACCGCTGCACTGGGCACCGCCGTCTCAAGCACCGCTGAACTGGGCCCTTCATCTCAAGCACCGCTGAACTGGGCCCTTCATCTCAAGCACCGCTGAACAGGGCACCACCGTCTCAAGCACCGCTGAACAGGGCACCGCCGTCTCAAGCACCACTGAACAGGGCACCGCCGTCTCAAGCACCGCTGAACAGGGCACCGCCGTCTCAAGCACCGCTGAACAGGGCACCGCTGTCTCAAGCACCGCTGAACTGGGCCCTTCATCTCAAGCACCGCTGAACAGGGCCCTTCATCTCAAGCACCGCTGAACAGGGCACCGCCGTCTCAAGCACCGCTGAACAGGGCACCACAGGGCCCTTCATCTCAAGCACCGCTGAACAGGGCACCGCCGTCTCAAGCACCGCTGAACAGGGCACTGCCGTCTCAAGCACCGCTGAACTGGGCCCTTCATCTCAAGCACCGCTGAACAGGGCACCGCCGTCTCAAGCACCGCTGAACTGAGCCCTTCATCTCAAGCACAGCTGAACTGGGCCCTTCATCTCAAGCACCGCTGAACAGGGCACCGCCGTCTCAAGCACCGCTGAACTGGGCCCTTCATCTCAAGCACCGCTGAACTGGGCCCTTCATCTCAAGCCCCGCTGAACAGGGCACCGCCGTCTCAAGCACTGCTGAACAGGGCACCGCCGTCTCAAGCACCGCTGAACAGGGCACCGCCGTCTCAAGCACCGCTGAACAGGGCACCGCCGTCTAAAGCACCGCTGAACTGGGCCCTTCATCTCAAGCACCGCTGAACTGGGCCCTTCATCTCAAGCACCGCTGAACTGGGCCCTTCATCTCAAGCACCGCTGAACTGGGCCCTTCATCTCAAGCACCGCTGAACAGGGCACCGCCGTCTAAAGCACCGCTGAACTGGGCCCTTCATCTCAAGCACCGCTGAACTGGGCCCTTCATCTCAAGCACTGCTGAACTGGGCCCTTCATCTCAAGCACCGCTGAACTGGGCCCTTCATCTCAAGCACCGCTGAACAGGGCACCGTCGTCTCAAGCACCGCTGAACAGGGCACCGCCGTCTCAAGCACCGCTGAACAGGGCCCTTCATCTCAAGCACCGCTGCACTGGGCCTTTCATCTCAAGCACCGCTGAACAGGGCCCTTCATCTCAAGCACCGCTGCACTGGGCACCGCCGTCTCAAGCACCGCTGAACAGGGCACCGCCGTCTCAAGCACCACTGAACAGGGTCCCGCCGTCTCAAGCACCGCTGAACTGGGCACCGCCGTCTCAAGCACCGCTGAACAGGGCACCGCCGTCTCAAGCACCGCTGCACTGGGTCCTTCATCTCAAGCACCGCTGAACAGGGCACCGCCGTCTCAAGCACCGCTGAACTGAGCCCTTCATCTCAAGCACCGCTGAACTGGGCCCTTCATCTCAAGCACCACTGAACAGGGCACCGCCGTCTCAAGCACCGCTGAACTGGGCCCTTCATCTCAAGCACCGCTGAACTGCGCCCTTCATCTCAAGCCCCGCTGAACAGGGCACCGCCGTCTCAAGCACTGCTGAACAGGGCACCGCCGTCTCAAGCACCGCTGAACAGGGCACCGCCGTCTCAAGCACCGCTGAACAGGGCACCGCCGTCTAAAGCACCGCTGAACTGGGCCCTTCATCTCAAGCACCGCTGAACTGGGCCCTTCATCTCAAGCACCGCTGAACTGGGCCCTTCATCTCAAGCACCGATGAACAGGGCACCGCTGTCTCAAGCACCGCTGAACAGGGCACCGCCGTCTCAAGCACCGCTGAACAGGGCCCTTCATCTCAAGCACCGCTGCACTGGGCCTTTCATCTCAAGCACCGCTGAACGGGGCCCTTCATCTCAAGCACCGCTGAACAGGGCCCTTCATCTCAAGTACCGCTGCACTGGGTACCGCCGTCTCAAGCACCGCTGAACAGGGCACCGCCGTCTCAAGCACCGCTGAACTGGGCACCGCCGTCTCAAGCACCGCTGAACTGGGCACCGCCGTCTCAAGCACCGCTGAACAGGGCACCGCCGTCTCAAGCACCGCTGCACTGGGCACCGCCGTCTCAAGCACCGCTGAACTGGGCCCTTCATCTCAAGCACCGCTGAACTGGGCCCTTCATCTCAAGCACCGCTGAACAGGGCACCACCGTCTCAAGCACCGCTGAACAGGGCACCGCCGTCTCAAGCACCACTGAACAGGGCACCGCCGTCTCAAGCACCGCTGAACAGGGCACCGCCGTCTCAAGCACCGCTTAACAGGGCACCGCCGTCTCAAGCACCGCTGAACAGGGCACCGTCGTCTCAAGCACCGCTGAACTGGGCCCTTCATCTCAAGCACCGCTGAACAGGGCCCTTCATCTCAAGCACCGCTGAACAGGGCACCGCCGTCTCAAGCACCGCTGAACAGGGCACCACAGGGCCCTTCATCTCAAGCACCGCTGAACAGGGCACCGCCGTCTCAAGCACCGCTGAACAGGGCACCGCCGTCTCAAGCACCGCTGAACTGGGCCCTTCATCTCAAGCACCGCTGAACAGGGCACCGCCGTCTCAAGCACCGCTGAACTGAGCCCTTCATCTCAAGCACCGCTGAACTGGGCCCTTCATCTCAAGCACCGCTGAACAGGGCACCGCCGTCTCAAGCACCGCTGAACTGGGCCCTTCATCTCAAGCACCGCTGAACTGGGCCCTTCATCTAAAGCCCCGCTGAACAGGGCACCGCCGTCTCAAGCACTGCTGAACAGGGCACCGCCGTCTCAAGCACCGCTGAACAGGGCACCGCCGTCTCAAGCACCGCTGAACAGGGCACCGCCGTCTAAAGCACCGCTGAACTGGGCCCTTCATCTCAAGCACCGCTGAACTGGGCCCTTCATCTCAAGCACCGCTGAACTGGGCCCTTCATCTCAAGCACCGCTGAACTGGGCCCTTCATCTCAAGCACCGCTGAACAGGGCACCGCCGTCTCAAGCGCCGCTGAACAGGGCCCTTCATCTCAAGCACCGCTGCACTGGGCCTTTCATCTCAAGCACCGCTGAACAGGGCCCTTCATCTCAAGCACCGCTGCACTGGGCACCGCCGTCTCAAGCACCGCTGAACAGGGCACCGCCGTCTCAAGCACCACTGAACAGGGCACCGCCGTCTCAAGCACCGCTGAACTGGGCACCGCCGTCTCAAGCACCGCTGAACAGGGCACCGCCGTCTCAAGCACCGCTGCACTGGGCCCTTCATCTCAAGCACCGCTGAACAGGGCACCGCCGTCTCAAGCACCGCTGAACTGAGCCCTTCATCTCAAGCACCGCTGAACTGGGCCCTTCATCTCAAGCACCGCTGAACAGGGCACCGCCGTCTCAAGCACCGCTGAACTGGGCCCTTCATCCCAAGCACCGCTGAACTGCGCCCTTCATCTCAAGCCCCGCTGAACAGGGCACCGCCGTCTCAAGCACTGCTGAACAGGGCACCGCCGTCTCAAGCACCGCTGAACAGGGCACCGCCGTCTCAAGCACCGCTGAACAGGGCACCGCCGTCTAAAGCACCGCTGAACTGGGCCCTTCATCTCAAGCACCGCTGAACTGGGCCCTTCATCTCAAGCACCGCTGAACTGGGCCCTTCATCTCAAGCACCGCTGAACTGGGCCCTTCATCTCAAGCACTGCTGAACAGGGCACCGCCGTCTCAAGCACCGCTGAACACGGCACCGCCGTCTCAAGCACCGCTGAACACGGCACCGCCGTCTCAAGCACCGCTGAACAGGGCCCTTCATCTCAAGCACCGCTGCACTGGGCCTTTCATCTCAAGCACCGCTGAACAGGGCCCTTCATCTCAAGCACCGCTGCACTGGGTACCGCCGTCTCAAGCACCGCTGAACAGGGCACCGCCGTCTCAAGCACCACTGAACAGGGCACCGCCGTCTCAAGCACCGCTGAACTGGGCACCGCCGTCTCAAGCACCGCTGAACAGGGCACCGCCGTCTCAAGCACCGCTGCACTGGGCACCGCCGTCTCAAACACCGCTGAACTGGGCCCTTCATCTCAAGCACCGCTGAACTGGGCCCTTCATCTCAAGCACCGCTGAACAGGGCACCGCCGTCTCAAGCACCACTGAACAGGGCACCGCCGTCTCAAGCACCGCTGAACAGGGCACCGCCGTCTCAAGCACTGCTGAACTGGGCACCGCCGTCTCAAGCACCGCTGAACTGGGCCCTTCATCTCAAGCACCGCTGCACTGGGCCCTTCATCGCAAGCACCGCTGAACAGGGCCCTTCATCTCAAGCACCGCTGCACTGGGCACCGCCGTCTCAAGCACCGCTGAACAGGGCACCGCCGTCTCAAGCACCGCTGAACTGGGCCCTTCATCTCAAGCACCGCTGCATTGGGCCCTTCATCTCAAGCACCGCTGCACTGGGCCCTTCATCTCAAGCACCGCTGAACAGGGCCCTTCATCTCAAGCACCGCTAAACTGGGCCCTTCATCTCAAGCACCGCTGGCCCATTGGCAGAAGGGGCAGGCCCGCATCTGTGTCGGGCAGGGCTGCACGAAGCACTCTGGGCACCAGGCCCCCTCCAGAACCAGTGGAGACTGTTATCCACTTGAGAGACTGTGGCTTTGCACTCCCCAGGATTGCACAGTGGGCAACCCACCCACTGTAGAGACTTGAGAGACTGTGGCTTTGCACTCCCCAGGATTGCACAGTGGGCAACCCACCCACTGTAGAGACTTGAGAGACTGTGGCTTTGCACTCCCCAGGATGTATCAGTGGGCAACCCACCAACTGTAGAGACTTGAGAGACTGTGGCTTTGCACTCCCCAGGATGTATCAGTGGGCAACCCACCCACTGTGGAGACTTGAGAGACTGTGGCTTTGCACTCCCCAGGACGTATCAGTGGGCAACCCACCCACTGTGGAGACTTGAGAGACTGTGGCTTTGCACTCCCCAGGACGTATCAGTGGGCAACCCACCCACTGTGGAGACTTGAGAGACTGTGGCTTTGCACTCCCCTGGATGGAACAGTGGCCATGGAGGCCCCTCGTGGATCTGGCGTCGTGGACTCATCAGGCTGAGGTGCCCCCCCTTCCCTTCCCCCTGAGGTGCCTGTAGTTTTCCTATCTGATGCCCCTGCAGTGTTCTCTCCGTTGGAGTCAGGTATCCTGTGTGGGCTTTGCCCATGTGATTTGGGCCCAGTGGTCCACTAACAATGACTGCTACAAATATCGGACTTGAGAATTTATGTGTATAAAAGTTTTAGATGTGTGATATGTTTTTAAGCCAGTAATACAATATATTCGACTGTTTATAATCATTTCCTTTTGTCTTTGCATTCTTCCGAGGGGTTTGGGGGGGTAACTGTGATATGTTGCTATGCATTGATGTGTGTGTTGTAGTGGGTGAGGATGGGGGTGAGTGTGTGGCGTATGTGTGTCCCCGTAATTTTTTGCCTCCCCCCTCCCTTGTGTCGTAGGTGCAGTACTCACCGTAGTCTTCTGCGCCGGCGTTCGTGCTCCTGGTAGAGGAGCAGGAAGACAATCGCTGGGAGGATGTGGAGTTCGGGTTCCATGCTGTCCAGATTCCTCGTGGGGTGTATAGAGGTGAGCTTTTTCCTTTCGAATGGCTGTTTCCGCCGTGTTTTTATCGGCGGGGCTACCGCCCCGGAAAAGGTGGCGGATTAGTGGGTTGTGATAGGGTGGGCGGTACATTGACTCCCGCCTGTCTGTTGGCGGTGACCGCCGCGCTGTTTGTTTGTCCCGCCGTGGCGGGCGGTGTGTTGAAGTGGCGGTCTCTGTTGGCGGTTTCCGCCAGGGTCGGAATTCCATTTTTTTTACCGCCAGCCTGTTGGCGGATTTCCCGCAGCTTTACCTCTGACCGCCAGGGTTGGAATGACCCCCTGTGTCTTTGCACTCCCCAGGATTGAACAGTGGGCATGGAGCCGCCTCGTGGATCTGGCGTTGTGCACTCATCCGGCTGTGGTGCCCCCCCTTCCCTTCCCCCTGAGGTGTCTTCTATCTGATGCCCCAGCAGTGTTCTCTCCGTCTTGTTCGGGTATCTTGTGTGGGCCTCGCCCATGCCTTTTGGGCCCAGTGGTCCACGGACTATGATAGTGGAATACCTTGGACTTGTATTCCTGGTGTATATATTTGTTTATGGTGTGAATATCTTTATATATGAATATATTTTTGATTACTGTATTTGAATATATTACAATCATTCGACTCATTTCCTTTTGTCCTTGCATTCTTCCAGGGGGGTTTGGGGGGTGTAACTGTAATGTATCATTATGTGTTAGTGTGTGTGTTGTCATGGGTGAGTGTGGGGGTGTGGTTTTTGCATATTGCGGGTGTGTGTCACATTATTTTTCCCTCCCCCCTGTGTCGTAGGTGCAGTACTTAGCGTGGTCTTCGCCGCCGGCGTTCGTGCTCCTGGTAGAGGAACAGGAAGATAAAGGCTGGAAGAATCTGAAGTTCGGGTTCCATGGCATCCTGGTTCCTCGTGGGATCTGTAGAGGTGAGCGTTTCCCCTTCCAAGTCCTGTTTCCGCCGTGTTTTTGTTCGCGGTGAATCCGCCCCAGAAAAGGTGGCGGATTGGACTGTTTTAATTCTGTGGGTGGTACATTGTCCTCCGCCTGTCTGTTGGCGGTTACCACCGCAGTGTTTGTTTGTACCGCCTTGTCGGTCGGAGTGTTAAAGTGGCTGTCTATGTTGGCGGTTTCTGCCACGGTCGTAATTCAATTTTTTTTACGGCCGGCCTGTTGGCGGTTTTACTGCCGCTTTAACACCGACCGCCAGGGTTGTAATGACCACCTAAGTCCGAACTTAGAAAGTTGACCAGGACCTCCCAGCCAGCGTATCCGAGGAGGGCTCCAAGGACGTCGGATCAAGATCCAGGTTTACCCTGGTCGAAGGATTTTCACCTCGAAAAAACGACTAAGTCCGAAGGTAAAAATCTCCACCGAGGTCTCCCACGACGTGTATTCGGAGAAGAGTTCTAGGAGGTCGGATTGGACTGGCAGGTTCATCCCGCTGAAGAAAATCTTCAGAAAAACAACTAAGTGCGAAGGTAAACTTTTGACTGAGGCCTCCCGTGGGCTGTAGCCGAGCCGGGCACCATCGCGGTCGATCTAAACTTTGACTTTGCCCCAGTCGAGGTGCAACCAGAGGACCAGATTGGCGCTTTTTGTTTCTAGGCGCTAGAAAACAATAATTCTTTAAAAATTCATATCTCCGGTTCCCCTTATCCGATTTTATTTGTTTTTGTGTCATTTTAAAGATAAAAATATAATCTATGTTTATAAATTGGTTTTGGATTTTTATACTGTTTCCTGTATTTTATTTAATTACTGTTTTGTGATATTTGCATGCTTTACACTCTGTCTCCTAAGTTAAGCCTTGTCGCTCGTTGCCAAGCTGCCAAGGGTTGAGCTGGGTTTAATTTACTGAGACCTAACTGGACCTAAGTGGAGGTTAGTGGCCTATTGCTAAGTGTAGGTACATACCTGCCCTTACTAGTAACCCATTTTCCAACAGATGGTATTTCTGAATATTCCCTTGGCTCACAGTATTTTTCAAGCGAGGCAGGCAATCTATATATACTAGCATCCATCAACCGTCACCTCCCTCCTTTGCTATGAACTTTTACCAGTGCCACCCATGATGACCTAACAGCTGCATGGTTCAATTGGGCAGAAGTGGCATTGCAATGTTGGCTGTGCAATGTGCATCTGTCTGCTTTAGTTAAGTTAATGTGTCAATCACTTTTCAATGCATGGCAATGCAAAAAACAAGGTGAGTTTCCCTTCCCTTCCAGTGCCCACTGGGTCAGTCGCTTCCTAGTACTTCACTCCTTTAATCTTTCATAAGTTCTGTCCCAGCTTTCCAAATATTTTGAAAAATCCATTCTTTGCTTGTGCCACATTTTTCTAGCCAAGTGATATAAATATAATTTATTATGGCTTCCATAACGGATTTACTTCTCTTCAAATTCTTTCCTTTCAACATTTGCAAACTACAGTGAGTCACACTACTAGCCAAACCTTAGGCACATGAGGATGATGAGGAATTAATTAGTAAAGTGTGTACTCTACCTACCCAGCCTAATCCCCTCTACCTTACCCTGCAGTTGAGTAAGTTACGAAGATTCCTTTCCTTACTGCAAGACAAATGTATGTTTTTGGAAAAAAAAAATTATTACAGTGTGGTGGAGGAGGGTGATGAGGTCAGTGAGTAAAGTGGTACTAAGTAAGTGCCTTGATTTTTCTGAATGCGATAGTCTGTTAGGAGCATGCCAAATAGAATCTATATATTTATCTCATTCCTTTATACTATCCCTGTACTGCAGTACATCGCTTTTCTCCCTCGCTTCTTATGGCAGACAGGATGTCTGCATGATTGATTTAATTATACTATGTTGCGTGTTTCATTCTTAGTATAATCATCGGACTTGGTATCTGGGTACAATTGAAAGGCATTTATTTAGGATTTAGTAGAAGAACAGGGCCATTGGAATAAGATAATTTTCTAGTACAGCTGCCCCAGCTGCAGACAGTAACGAGTATGACTAGGGTGCCAGCTCAGCTACCAATGCCACCACTGATTTGCAACTAGAGGAGAGAGAAGAATACTTGTACTCCATAGTGCATAATGGCTGTGACTTTAATCACCTTAAAATTGAATTGCCTGAGGTGACTAGCAGATGTACTGCTACTGTGCCACTACACTACATGATTTTAAACAAGTGTTTTGCTCAGAGCAGTGTTTACAATTTCTCTTTTTTCTTTCTTGATATAGCTATTCCTGCTGGTCAACAATCATAGCAGTAAATAGCAACAAATCTGCGGTGGCAGAAGCTGGGGGCCATCAGGGCCGAGTATCAGCGGCTGGTGGTACTTGAGGAGGAGGAAAAGGAGGCAGCAGCAACAGTTGCTGCCAATACTCAGGGCCCCAGCCAGCCCTCAGCGCCTCCAGCTCATGCCCAACAACACCAGTGCCACAGTTTCAGGGCAGCTGCCCACTGCCATACCATCACTGCTGTGCCGCCATAGACACTGTTTTCCAATGCCGCGTCCTTCACAGGTTGGCACAAATAGAGGGCAGGCTTGCATGCATTGAGGGGCTCCTGAAACGAATCCTGGCCCACCTTTAGTGCCCTCTTCTGCCCCTTTTTTAACCTTTTATTTTTGTGGGTGGGACTTGTTGTTGATGGAGAAGGTGGGAATGGTGTTTTGGGCTCTGGAGTTTTCCACTTTGTTTTTCTTTTATGATGGAAAATTGGACATGTTTTTTGTGGGCATTGGTTGTGGAAAGGGAGATTTGATTGGGGATAGGGATGGGCCAGCTGTGGTTGGAAGGAGTGGGTTTCTATTCTTTTTGCTGGGGACTGGGGAGTAATAGACAACATCTGAGTATGTATGACACACATAACTTTACAATCCATCAGCCCCAGTGAGACCCAAGTTGTTATATCTCTAAAAATGTTCAGTCTCCTACGTTTGCAAAATAGTAAATATAATTAAGGTTGGAGTGAAGCTAATACACACAGTTCTAAAATAAGATTATTGAAAGAAGCATGATACTAGTCTGTATTGCCAAATTGGGTGGTGTATCTGCATTTTTCTTTGATTGCCCCATCAATCTTCTTTGGAGCCTGCCTGAAGTGGTCCGATAAGGTAAGCATGAGTGTTATGGTGCAGGAGAAGAGAAGGCATGCAAATTGTAAAACATAAATGATTATCATGCTACATATTGTAGAATCAAGAAGGATTGAGTGGAAGGAAAGCTTCATTTGGAGTAGTGTACCAAGAAAACTCAGAGGTGGCTGAGCAAGAGCAAAGCCCAAGGCATTTTATGACTGATGTGCGATCAATTAAGTGAGAGCAATTACAACAGCCAAGAATCACAGACAAGTGGCTGCATGTATTGGGATAATCAAACTCACATCTGTCATGATCATTATAACACTTAGCCTAGAGTAAGTGGATAATGTGACATAATCCATCACATGTCGTCTCCTCGAGTTACCTACAACAGGCCCCCCCCACCCAACCACATAGATTCAAGTTTGAGCCAACCAGCACACACACGCATCAGCATCGCATTTCCCAAATGAAATAATCAACGTGCCTCTCACTACCAGTCCACAGATTTGGGTAGGCCTCTTAGAATCATCATCATCCATGTTGATTTCCAGGAAGATTATTATTTCCTTCTTTTGGCAGTTAATTTGTCAACTCACTCTCTGAGTACTTCCATCATCCTCCAGACTCTGATTAAAGATTATGTTGAACTCCATACCAACTGCTCCAGAGAGTCAGAGTCTCCTAACCCAATTGAGATAGAGCGACCTGTAGCGCAAAGCTGTGTTTAACAACAAGAGAAACATTGAGTAGTTGCTTTTGTCTAGACTGGAGTTTTGTTTGTTAGCTCAATGGACAGGTGCGGGTTTTCTTTGACAAATGTGAACCAGGAAAAAAAGCACCAGAAAACAAAGCAGTGTGAAAACGCCGGTAAACAAATCTCACTAAGTTTCAAAGGGGAAGGGAAAAAAAATCACCTTCAGGAAAAAAGGTATATCCCATTATTTGGCCACCAACATTGTAAATCAATCATGACACAAACACAAGCAAGCGTAATAATATTGTTAAACAAGAAACACCCACTCTCACTATCTGCCACCACTAGACATGATTCACATGAACCATCTCAAAATTGAAACAAGAATCCCCTATTTCATTTGTTGGGGCATATAGCATTATTTATCTGTTCCAATAAAGCATAGTGTTATATTGCTGATCCTCTTCGATTCACAAAACAAAACACACATTGGCCAGTAAGTTGTAAATAAAAATGTCTGGGGCAGTCCTGCTAGGGGACAAAAAGGAAGGATAGGCACAGAATGGAGCCAGGCATTGTCTCTCAAACCTTCTTGAAGTGATTTGGGTGGGTCAATTCACACTGGTCCAACTCCACTCTGTGCCTAAAACAGTTGTGATTCATTAGTCATTTAGACATAAACAAACACCATAAAATAAAAATGTTCCCCCAGTTAACTATGTTCTTTTGTTTTCCTCAAAGCGGTTCATAAATAGAAGAGAGTAGAAAGTTCTATCCTGCCCCAGGTCTGGTCAGGGAAGTAGAGGTTGTCCTCAAACTCAGGTGGGTCACCCAGAAGTTGGTCAGCTAACACACTACCATGACCTGAGTCTGACCAATCACCCTCATCCACCCCCTGTTGTACTTCAGGTACGCTGTAATTCAAGGGTATAAAGTGCTGATTCATTTTGAACATGGTAAGTCTCTCAACATTTTTGGGGTGAGCGACTGGTCCTTCTCACTGTGACAACCACACCAGCTGCACTGAACACATGCTCAGCAGACACACTGGCTACAGGGCAAGCTAGATACTTGATTGCCAGCCTTATGAGCACTAGCATTTGGCTCCTATACCAATACATCAATGGGTTTTGATCCAGATAGACCTCCGTTGGGTTATCCAAGTAGGCCTGGACCATCCTCTCAATAGTCATTGCTGCTCCACCTTGCTTGACCTCTTTTGCCTTCACCTCTGCAATGGACTTAAGCATGCCTTCAGAAAATGCAAATTTTGGGGCTGCTGCTCCTGTTCATGTTGTTGTTGCTGGTGTTGATTTTGGCTGCTCTGAGCCAACAGCACTGGCCGCAGGTTCTATGGAAGTTGTAAGCTGCACCCCAGAACTTATGCATGAAAATGAGACTCTAATTTGCAGCTGTTCTTTTTCTAGGTCGAAGGTCCATTCCTTCATGATGTTGGCCATATCTGCCAGCACCCCTGCTATGGAGACCATGGTGGTGTTGAGGGCCTGCAAATCCTCCCTGATCTTCTGATCGTGTTCCTCCTGCAGCTGCTTGTTCTTCTGCATGTTGGTAAGGACCTGGCCCATCTTGTCCTGGGATTGCTTGATAAGCCCCCAGGACATTAGTGAGTGCCTCCTGGAGAGTTGGTTCCCTGGGCCTGTCGTCCCCTGGCACATAGTGGTCTTCCTAGCCATCCACTTGAGAGGCTGTGGCCTTGCACACATTGAGGACTGGGAAGGGTCCTTCCATTTGTATATATGTATATACTGTTTTGATTTTGAAGGACGTATTTCTAGTATTTTATATTATTACACTTACTTTAATCAATTCCTTTTGTCCTTGCCTTATTCCTGAGGGGTACAGTGGATTTGTAATGTTACTGCATCTGTTTGTGTGTATGGTGTTGGGGGTGGGAGTGTTGCATGTTGAGTGTGTGTGTGTCACTCTCTTTTTCCTACCCCCTCCTATGTGTTCTATGCGGCAGTACTCACCGTGGTCGTCTTCACCGGCGTTGGTATTCATGGTGAAGAAGGAGATAGACGAGCATGGGGAACACCTGCAACTCGGGCTCCATGGTGGCGTGGTTCTGCCTTAAGTATCCATGGGTGAGTCGTTTCCCTTCAGTGCACTGTTTCCGCCGTGCTTTTGATGTTGTTGGTACTGCCCCGGAAAAAGTTGCGGATAGGCCTGTTATAATAGTGTGTGCGGTACATTGTCTTCCACCTAGCTGTTGGCGGTTACCGCTATGGTGCTTGTTGCTACCGCCGTGGCAGTCAGTGTGTTAAGGTGGCTTTCTGTGTGAGCAGTTTCCGCCGTGGTCATAATTCCTTTTTTTTCACCGCCGGCCTGTTGGCGGTATTACCGCCGCTTTATCACCGACCGCCAGGGTTGTAATGAGGGCCTATCACTCAAGTTGTGTTCAAGGGTGTTTATTGTAGTGCAAATAATTGACAGAAAAGTGCAATAGAATGGAGTGATGGTTGAGGAATGTCCAGGGTATTGTTTCAGTCTGTTTGTATCACAGGTCCAGTGTCCAAGGGACCATAGGAAGGGGAGCAAAGGCAGTTCAAAGTGGACAAGATGACAGGATGGGACACAAGGGGGACATTCATGAGGGTCCAATTTCCTGACGGTGGTCTTGGCAAGTGTCTCTGGCTTCTGCCTAGGTTGCAGGGAACGTTTGAGGGGTGTTTCACCTTCTGCGGGGGGAAGGGTGCTAGTGGCCTGTGGGTCCTGTGGCAGGGCCTCCTGCCCACTAGCTGCAGCGGAAGTGGTGGGCTGGTCAGTAGACTGGCTAGTGGTAGGGGCCCGCTGGTGTTTGTGTGAGTGCCTGTGTGATGATGTGTGGTGCTTGTGTTTGCCTGAGCCACTCCTGTGTGTTGTCTTCAGCGCATGCTGGTCTGAATGTGTGCTTGGATAGGTTGGGGTTCAAGGGGAATGGGACTGGGTAGAGAAAGTTGGAGGGGGGAGGCTAGAGACAGGGACAATGGCTGCCATCAGGGAGGAGTCCAGAGCCTGGATTGATCTCTGTTGGGTCGCCATGCCAGAGTGAATGCCCTCCAGGAATGCATTTGTTTGTTGCCACTGGCCTGCCAGCCCCTGGATGGCATTCACAATGGTTGACTGCCCAACAGAGATGGATCGCAGGAGGTCAATAGCCTCCTCACTCAGGGCAGCAGGGCTAACTGGGGCAGGGCCTGAGGTGCCTGGGGCGAAGGAGATGCCCACACTCCTGGGTGAGCGGGCATGGTAAACTCGCTGAGGGGCTGCAGGTAGGGTGGTGCTGGTATGGGGGGTGGTGGCTGTACCTGTAGTTGGGGTGGGCACGGAGAGGTCCACCACCAGCAGGGAGCTGTTTATTTATGTGCTAATAAGTGGAGGGGGTATTGCAATGGCCTGGGGTGTGGTGGAGGAGAGTCCAGGGTAAAAATCCAGGCTATTTGTATCACAGGTGCACTTTCTTAGGGGGCATGGGAAGTGGAGCAATGGCAGTTCAAGGGGGACAGGGTGACAGCATGGGACACAAGGGTGACATTCAGGAGAGTCTTATTCCTTGGCGGGGGTCTTGGCAATATTCTCTGGCTTCTGCCTGGATCGCAGGGACCGTTTGCGGGGTGGTTCTCTTTCTGCAGGGGGATGGGTGCTGATGGCCTGTTGTTCCTGTGGCGGTCCTCCTGTCCACTATCATCAGCGGAGGTGTAAGGCTGTTCATCAGTTTGGCTAGTGTCAGGGGCCCATTGATGTGCCACTGTCTCCCCCATGATGTTGGCCATGTCTGCCAGCACCCCTGCAATGGTGACCAGGGTGGTGTGGATGTTCCTCAGGTCCTCCCTGATCCCCAGGTACAGTCCCTCCTGCAGCCTCTGGGTCTCCTGCAACTTGGCTAGTATCTGGCCCATCATCTCCTGGGAATGGTGGGATGATCCCAGGATGTTGGAGAGTGCCTTGTGGAGAGTCGTTTCCCTGGGCCTGTCCTCCCCCTGTCGCAAAGCAGTCCTCTCAGCTTCCCTGTTGTCCTGTGACTCCGTCCCCTGGACTGTGTGCCCACTACCACTAACCCCAGGTCCCTGATCATCCTGTGTTTGTGGGGTGGCCTGGGGTTCCTGTAGTGGTGGACACACTGCTGATTGACGTGTCCTGGGGGACTGTGGTATGGGCCCGTTGGGTGAGTGCTTTGCTGGTGTTTCCTGAGGGGGGAGGCTCTGTGGTTGTATGTGACTGTGCCTGGGAAACCGACTGTCTGGAGGTCCCTGATGGGCCAGGTTGGTCATCTTGATCCAGGCATGCAGAGCTGCTGTCATCACTGTGGGCCTCTTCTGGGGGGATACTGGATGTTGCTGGCACATCCTCTCCAGTGACGTTGTGTGGGGGATCTGTGGGGATGCAAATTCAGTGTTATTGTTTGCGTGAGCCACCTTGTGCATGGGTGTGTTGCCCTCTATGGTTGTTATTGCCCTGGCAGCTTAGGCTTGTGTCAGTGGTTATTTGGTGGGCTAGGTGATTGTCTCAAGTGTGCATGCTTTGGTGATGGGTGTCCTTGCAGGTCTGTGATGGGTGTCCATGCATTGGTGTTGCATGCAGGGCTTAGTGGTTGGAGGGGTGGGGTGTGATGGTAGGGTGTGTGGGAGGTGGTGGAGTGATGGGAGTGAGGGTGGGGGTATGTGATGACATGCAGGTGGGGGGCTGAAAGTAGTAAAGATTTGACTTATCAGAGTCCAGTCCTCCTACTGCTCCTGCCAGGCCCTAAGGATTCAGTATTGCTAAGACTTGCTCCTCCCATGTTGTTAGTTGTGGGGTAGGAAGTGGGGGGTCGTCCGCCAGTCCTCTGTACAACTATCTGGTGTCTTGCTACCATGGAACGTACCTTCCCCCATAGGTCATTCCACCTCTTCCTGATGTCATCCCTTGTTCTGGGGTGCTGTCCCACAGCATTGACCCTGTCCCGATTCTCCGCCAAAGCTCCATCTTACTGGCAATGAATGTCTTCTGCACCTGTGATCTGAATAGCTGTGGCTCTACCTGGATGATTTCCTCCACCATGACCATTGGCTCCTTCTCAGAGAAACTGGGGTATCTTTGTGGTGCCATGGGCGTAGTGTGTGTGGTGTGTGTGAGGGTGTGTGGGGTGATGTGTTGGGGTGTGTGCTGTAAGGTGCGTGGATGTTGTATGGGTGATGATATTTTGTGGCTCTGGTTCTATGGGTGCTCTTGGTGTCTCTCTCTCTCTCTCTCTGTTGTCAATTTCTTTAAGTCGGAAAGGGTAGTGTGGGTGTGTGTTTTATAGTGGTGTGGGTATGTGGCTGTGGTGTGTGTATGTGTGTCAGGTGTGTGTAGTTTGAATTGTCCAATGTAGTGTTGTTTTGTATGTGTTTGTGTATTTTGAGCACGGCGGTCTGTACCGCCAATGGTTTACCGTGGTTGAATGTCCGCCGCAGTGATTCGTGGGTCATTATGTTGTGGGCGCAGTTCTGTTGGAGTAACGGTGTGGGTTTTGGTACTGCCAGTTTATCACTGACCTTTGGGCTGGCGACTTGTGTGTGTGGCTGTAAAGTGATGGATTGCTATGTGTGGGTCATAATATGCGTAGCGGTAAACCGCCGAACCGGTATGTTGGCAGCAGTCGGCATGGCAGTAAGCGGAACTTACCACCAATGTCATAATGAGGGCCTCAGTGCCACCTTTACGCCAAAAGCGGCGCTAACCCAGTGTCATATTTAGATAGTGTCGCTAGAGCAGTCTAGCGACAAATTTCCAGACTCACCTTGCGTCGTTTAACAATAATTATAATCAAGGTAGGCTTTCCCTTAAAAAAAATTACACTAGCCCGCTAGCGCCAAATCTACAAGCCAACAGAAAAATTACGCATGCCTAGATCAGGCCCAAACAAATTTGCTAATTCCGATTAGCGTAAAAAATATAACGCCTGGTCAGACCAGGCGTTAAAATGAGGCCCAGGCACAACTACATAAGGAAAACACACAGAAGGAACCCTGGCAAGCAACTGGTCAACATGGACCTGTTACTGCTACAGCTTGGCACCAGGAGAAGATGACAGCAAAAATGCCACCAGCACCACCGCAGCAACCTCAACCACCACCACTGCAGCCACAAAAGCAGCGCAGGAAGGAGAGAATATTCCACATGTGCATTCTTCCTTGGCTTTAGGAACGAAGAGGTCATCAGACTGTACCATCTCAAGCAGGAGTCCATCATATGGCTGCTCCACCACATTGCTCCTGATATCACATAATTTCAGACCACTGCAGCACAAGTGGGTGGCATCTCACAACCATATCTTTCTGATTTCCTTCCTATGGTCCTGGATACCATCATCCACCTCACACCCACCACATCCGGTTCCTAAACACCCAGTAACTGCAACAGACCAAACAAGGATTCTAACAAATTGCTGAGTTCCCGCATGTGCTGGATGCAATGGACTGCACTCATGTCCAACTTGTCCCTCCTGCTGCAATGGAACACCTCTTCAGGAACAGGAAACACACACACTCAATTAATGTGCAGGCCATTGTGGACCATTGTGGAATATTTAACAACATCCTTGCTAAATATCCGGGCAGCATCAATGATGCCTACATCTTCAGACTCTCTACAAATAATCAACACTTCCAGGATGATCAATATGGCAATGACCTACTCGTAGACAAGCCAGCATACACTTCGTAACACAGACAGCACACTAAACATGTGGGACAAACAATACATACACCACATCAAACACACATGGACAGGGAAACACAGATGTTTGGACAACAACACATATGCTATACTACACTGCATCCAATGCTCATCACCCTCACATATGCCCATGTGTTCAAGTTCTTAGCACCACCTGACTGACACTGTACATGATGGACTGGTGGAGCAATGTCCCCTCTGCATTCAAAAGCTAGGGTCAAACCACTACATGTGTCCACATGTTTATCACGAAAATACAGATCCTTCACACATAACACTTAGCATGGAATATCTCAGCTATGTGTATTGCATTGGCCGTGCCACTGTAAAACAACTCACATATTGGCCCGTGTCAACATCAGGGCAGTGCGTGCTCTATGGGCGACTAGAATGCAAAAACCCAACAATTTTAAGCTAACATAATTTATGCATTGTGCTGATATGATGTTGTTTAACCTTTTGCATTGCAGAGTTTAATCTTAAAGACTTATGTTCAGCATGCATATAAATACTGTTCACATGCTATGTATTGCTGCAGGTTTTCAGATTGTGGCGGTAATTCTGACCGCGGCGGTCGGCGGTCGCCGCCCGCCAAGCAGTTCCCGCCGAAAGACCGCTCCGCGGTCAAAAGACCGCGGCGGCCATTCCGGCTTTCCCGCTGGGCCGGCGGGCGACCACTAGAAGACCGCCGGCCGGCCCAGCGGGACAGCCCCTACAACAATGAAGCCGGCTCGGAATGGAGCCGGCAGAGTTGAAGGGGTGCAACGGGTGCAGTGGCACCCGTCGCGATTTTCACTGTCTGCACAGCAGACAGTGAAAATCTTTGTGGGGCCCTGTTAGGGGGCCCCTGCACTGCCCATGCCAGTGGCATGGGCAGTGCAGGGGCCCCCAGGGGCCCCACGGCACCCGTTCCCGCCATCCTGGTTCTGGCGGTGGACACCGCCAGAAACAGGCTGGCGGGAAGGCGCTCGGAATCCCCATGGCGGTGCTGCAAGCAGCGTCGCCATGGCGGATTCCCTGGGCCAGCGGGAAACCGGCGGGAAACCGCCGGCTCCCGTTTTCCGACCGCGGCTTTACCGCCGCGGTCAGAATCGCCCAGGAAGCACCGCCAGCCTGTTGGCGGTGCTTCCGCCGCACTCCGCCATGGCGGTCATGGACAGCCAAGGTCAGAATGACCCCCTGTGTCAGGGTGTGGTCCCTTTCCAGGGCCTTCTAGAAGCTTTCCCTGCAGCATGCCTGGGTGTGGTTTGTGGGCTGGGCCAAGACTCTATATAAGGGAGCCAGCCCAGCTCCACGTGCTCACTATTCAGAGGTCCCTGTGCAGAGCAGCAGCAACTTCCTGAGCTCCTGTTCTGGTGGCCCACTTTGATCCTCCAGGCCTTGCCCTTTTCACTTTAATTGGTGATCCTAGATCAGGGCGGTAAGACGGAGGTCTGGCTGGGCCCCCAACCCCGTTATCGAAGACTCTCGAATCCTTGGGCCTAATCTTTGCATGATAAACAATTTTACTCTTGTGTGTGTGAATGTGCGCTTGGTCGTTTTCGTTGCATTTGCATGCTGATACTCGAATCGGCAAGACACGCGATTCTTTGCTTGTGTGTTAACTCTTGATATTCATTGTGCGCTACCATTTTATGGCATTTACAAGGTAGCATTCGAATCGGCAAGACACACGTTTCTTTTCTCGTGCTTAATTCATGTTATTCATTGTGTGCTACCATTCCTTGGCAGTTACATTGTGGCCTTCGAATCGGCAAGACGTGCGATTCGTTTTCTTGTGCTTTAACCCCTGATTTTCATTGTGCGCTACCATTCCTTTGCAGTTACATGGTGGCATTCGAATCGGCAAGATGCGCGATTCGTTTTCTTGTGCTTTAACCCTTGATATTCATTGTGCGCTACCATTCCTTGGCAGTTACATGGTGGCATTTGAATCGACGAGAGGCGCAATTCTTTTCTCGTGCTTAATTCAAGTTATTCACTGTGCGCTACCATTCCATGGCAGTTACATGGTGGCATTCAAATCGCCAAGACGCGCAATTCTTTTCTCGTGCTTAATTGATGTTATTCATTGTGTGCTACCATTCCTTGGCAGTCACATGGTGGCCTTCGAATCGGCAAGACGTGCCATTCGTTTTCTTGTGCTTTAACCCTTGATATTCATTGTGCGCTAGCATTCCTTGGCAGTTACATGGTGATACTCGAATCGGCAAGACGCGCAATTCATTTCCTGTGTGTAGTTCATGTTACTCATTGTATGCTACCATTTCCTGACTTTTATTTGGTGACATTCGAATCGGCAAGCCGTGCGATTTCTTTTCTGTGTTTAAAATCACGGTGTTCATTATGCGCTGTAATTTTAAGACATTAACTTGGTGGCTTTCGAGTTGGCAAGTCGCATTATTTATTTCTTGAGTCTAATCTGTGTTATTCATGGTGCACAATCATTCTATGGTATTTATTACCCATGTAAAAATCTGCAATGTGCGCAATTCATGTTCCGGCAATTTGAGAGAACAAAAAGCCAGAGTTCTAGATGTAATATTGTGTGTTCCTAATATGTTTCTCAAACACGATTCATATGATGGTTTAGAAATTATTCAGATTGTTTCCTGATCCTCATGCAAAGGATAATACTTGAATTTGAAAGTTGCATTTAACCTTTCTTGATTCCCTCCCAGGTATCCAGTCATCTTGAAGCCTAGTCATTTTAAGTCTATCCTTAGGTTGTCCATGTTTTCAGAATGACAATGCTTAGAGTCATAGCCTAGTATTGATTCATATGATGTAATCTTGATATTGTGTGTTTTACCCTTTTTGCTTCCTACAGATCTCCTTCCCAGCTGTTCCCTTGTTAGGGGTTGTGCACAGCAAAGAGCATGTCCCCTCTCACTGCACTAGTGGGTTCTGTAATAGCTCCCTTTTAAACTTACTATTGATAGCCTTTCTTGTTATCTCACCTTCCCCCCCCCTAGGCTTCTGTGTATGTTGTTTAATGTGCTGTTTTGTTTACACATTGGGCCTTGCTTTTACCAAGGCTTCTTTAAAACACTCCGCTCTAGGCCATGTGTTAATTTAACTCATTTGCATAATAACTGAAACTCTGCACACCTTTCAAGAACATGTGCAGCATGTGAGGACCACACCCAGCTCTTCAAACCACACCCAGCTCTGCACACCTTTCAAGAACATGTGCAGCATGTGAGGACCACACCCAGCCCTGTTTATAAAAGGCAGCCCCCGAGCCTCACCCAGTGCTTGTGCTCGTCTACCTCCCGCTTACCTGAGGACAGATCCCTCGGCGCTGGCACTCCTGCTCTCTACAGACTTTCATTGGCTTCAATGGGCGCAGCTGCTGGCTCTTCCTTCTTCCGGTTTCCGGTTCCTCCTTGCCTCAGCCTCTCTCCTACAAGCAACCTGCAAAAGAGAAAGAAGACAAGGTTAGACTGATCAGTATCTCTTGCCAGCAACAAGTAAGTGCAAAACTTTTATTACCTGAAAGAACTTTGACAACAATTTCTGGATTCGTGTATAGACAATTTGAAACAAGATACCTTCCACGAACATTGTGATTCAAACTCTTTGTTACAAGAATACTTTGCGGAACTTTGTGAGGCAAACAGTAAATCAAGGACTTGCACAAATTACATGCTGTATTTTGACGTAAAAGTACAGTATTTGTTTTATAAAAGATTCTGGAAATATGGGAAAAGTGAGTCTGCTATTGGGAATTTAGGCTTTAGTTATATTAAGATGAATGTTTGATATTGGTAATTCTGATAACGGTATTTGTTTAATGTTTTAGAAGCTTTAGAGTAATAGAAAGCACATCCCAGAGCAGTAACACATTCCAAACCTGGAAACTAGAGACCAGGATCCAAGAGGTACTTTTAGAAGAAACTTTTTAATAAATAAAGGGATAGTCAGGAACCCAGTTAGGAATAGGTTGTACTTATCTGTTCTTTGTTTATGTTTCATTAGGCACTAGTTTCTACAGAAGTCAGAGAGGGCCGCAGATTTGTGCAGCACTTCAACAGTGGAAACGCAAGAACGGTGTTGTCTCTTTATTTTATTTTATCCACTTCCCCCCTTCCCTTGAGCTTCTGTTCTTAGTGCACTGTTTTAAAAACTAGTGTGCTGGAACAAGCAGTTTCAGGGTGGGGTCGGATTGTCTTCAACCTCCATCAGAACTAAACAATGACTCAGGTGAGCTGGGCTTTGACAGAAGCACAAGCCTTAAAAAAAATAAAAAAAAATTCAGTTCTGGTGGACGATGAATATCGGGGAAGAAATAGAGGGCATTGACGTCACGGATATGGCGCAGGCCCTAAATGAGGATTTGGTTCATAATGAATCAGTGTCTGGCATCTTGCAACATATGCAAGAGGAAATAGAGAGATTAAAGATGGAGAATACCTCTTTAAAACAGGATTTAAGCAGGTATAAATTTAGGGTATCTCAGTGGAACACAGCTTTTATGCCTTTGTTTAAAACCTCCTCAGAGACAGGGGCGCCATCAAAACATACAACTTTGCCTCCCCCAGTTGAGGTCGCTGTTAATCTTCCTAATGCTGTGCCCTTAGCAGCACCTGAACGTTTTCATGGAGATAGTAACAAATTCCATGTTTTTATCAATCAATGTCAATTACACTTCGTTTGTAAGCCACAACAGTTCCCTACTGATGCTACGAAAGTGGCATTCGTCTTGTCTTATTTGGGTGGCACAGCAGCCAATTGGTCAATTCCTTTCGTGGAGAGAGATGATCCCATCCTCCATAATTGGAATCAATTTAAACGTACCATGACCAGCCTTTTTGCAAAACACACTTTCATGCAGGCAAGTGATAATGAGCTTTTAAATCTTAAACAAGGTAACAAGGATTTATTGACCTATCTCACTAGTTTTAATCGTTTACTCACCGAGACACAGTGGCCAGAAGAAAAGCGTGTCTCTCTTTTCTATAAAGGTTTGAGAGACGAGTTAAAAGACGCGCTGGCTCATATCGTCGATTTGCCAGAAGACTATTCAGACTTTGTAGATTTAGTTGTGAAATTAGAACATAGATTAGGAGAAAGAAAGGGAGATAAATACAAACTGGAATCACGGTTAACTTTTATTAGACACGAGAAGAAAGACCCAGATAATAAACTCCCTGAATCTGAGCCTATGCAAATAGAGACACTCAGAGGTCCACTCACATCAGAGGAAAAAGAAAGAAGGAGAAAACTTCAATTACGTTTATATTGTGGAAGGGCAGGTCACTTTGCCAGGGAATGTCCAGTAAATCCTAAAAATCCACAAAAGGGTGCTGTTTCCTCCACCTCCTTAACTGAATCGGGAAACGATTAAGCTCGACAAAGGGAGAGGTTACTTGTTCGAGAAAACATCTTAATCAAACCTCTAATGCTGCAGCCTTCATGGTACCGCACATACCTAGACATTTCATAATTCAGGTCGTTTTAATTGTTACTACCCAAGTGAGGCATTCTCTCCCTGTCCTCCTAGACTCAGGCGCGATAGGAAATTTTGTGGATAAAAAGTTAGCTGAAAACTTAGGACTTCCTATGTGCCTAAAGCCTTGTCCAGAAGCAGTATGTGCAGTGGATGGGTCAGAATTGACCTCTGGATTAATCACAAAACAAACAAGTCCACTTGTTATGGTCTGTCAGAACGGGCACACAGAGGTGATTAGCTTTGATCTGATAGATACTCCTAATTTTGGTTTGATTCTCGGGGTACCCTGGTTAACAACTCATAACCCAAAAATTGATTGGGTGAATAGAACTGTTACTTTGGATTCCTCTTTCTGTAGAACCAATTGCTATCAAGAAGCAGGTACAGAACAGAGCACAGTATTACACTGTGCTAGTGTTACACAAGATGAACCAAGTCTCCCTCCTGAATATTCTGACTTCAAAGACGTCTTTGATCCAGTAAAGGCTAGTGCGCTGCCCCCACATAGGTCTTATGACTGTCGTATAGATCTTATCCCAGGGGCCCCTTTACCTAATAACAGAGTATATGCTTTGACTGACGAAGAAACCAAATACTTAAGAACCTACCTAGATGACCTACTACAGTCTGGGTTCATCCGTCATTCCACATCTCCGGTGTCATCTCCACTCTTTTTTATCCCGAAGCCGGATAAATCCCTGCGCGTGTGTATCGATTATAGAGGATTAAATAAGGCTACAATAAAGAATAAATATCCTCTTCCTCTAATACCTGTGTTGTTGGATCAATTAAGACATTCTACTGTATACACTAAACTAGATCTGCGGGGAGCTTACCACCTGGTCCGAGTAAAAGAGGGGGATGAGTGGAAGACAGCTTTCAAGACAAAGTTTGGTTTATTTGAGTACACAGTAATGCCCTTTGGGTTATGTAATGCCCCTGCGGCCTTTCAGTTCTTTATAAATGAGGTCCTACACGAATTCATGGACGTTTGTGTCATAGTATACATAGACGACATCCTCATTTACTCTAAGAACTCAGAAGAACATACCCAACATGTTCGTGCAGTATTATCAAAGTTAAAAGAAAATCATCTTTTTGCTAAGTTAGAAAAGTGTACTTTTAATGTCAGCAAGGTGGACTTTTTAGGATACTGCCTGTCACCTCAAGGAATAACTATGGATGTAAAGAAAATCAGTGCTATTGCTGATTGGCCAGAACCATCCTCTGTAAAAGATATTCAGAAATTTCTGGGTTTCGCCAATTTTTATAGGAGGTTTATTGCACATTTTGCAGACATTGCGGCCCCAATAACTACCTTGTTGCGGAAAGGGCAACGATTTCTTTGGACTGATGAGGCGGCACACGCCTTTCAACTCCTAAAACAAAAGTTCACTTCAGCCCCAATTCTGAAACATCCTGATCCTGACTTGCCTTTTTTTGTTGAAGCGGATGCTTCACAAGTAGCTTTAGGAGGAGTTCTCTCTCAACGAGATGCAGTAGATGGCCAGTTACATCCTATAGCCTTCTATTCCAAAAAGTTATTACCAGCTGAACAAAATTACACTGTGGCTGAAAGGGAACTACTAGCTATCAAAGTAGCCTTTTCAGAATGGAGGCACCATTTAATGGGAGCCAAGTACCCAGTTACAATATTTTCTGACCATAGGAGCCTACAGTTTTTTGGATCACTTAAAGCACTAACACCACGTCAAATGCGCTGGTTAAATTTTTTTAGCACATTTGACTTTGTAATAACCTATAGACCAGGTGCACAACAAATTCAATCTGATGTGTTATCTAGATACGGACATACCTCAGACATGAAACAAGATAAAATAGGAGAACCCATTATTCCTCCCCAAAAGTTTTTGGCACCAGTACAACAGAAGGATTTCATCACAGATCTATATAATGCACACATGCAAATAGCACCTCAGAATTGGTTAAAGGATTCCCATAACACAATACAACGAGGTTTATTGTATCACGACAACATGTTGTTAGTGCCCACCTCTGAATTACAAACACAGGTGATAATTTGGCATCACGCCTCACCGTTGGCAGGTCATCCTGGTTGGGTAAAAACCCTGGAAAATGTGCAAAAACACTTTTGGTGGGACACTATAAGAAAGGACATTAAGCAATTTGTCACTACCTGTCCAATTTGTGCAAGACATAAATCTTCTCATAAGGCCCCTGACGGCTTGTTAATACCAATGCCAAAACCCAAACAACCTTGGCACACTGTGAGCGTAGACTTTATTGTAGGTTTACCACCTGTAAAATCTTTCACAACAGTGTTGGTTATAGTGGATTTTTTATCTAAAATGGCACATTTTGTACCATTACGGAAATTACCCACGGCGGCAGAATTTGCCGATATTTTTATAAGGGAAATTGTGCGTTTACATGGTTTGCCAAGCAAAGTGGTGTCAGACCGAGGGAGCCAGTTCAACTCTAAATTTTGGAAAAAATTATGTAAAAAACTGAAAATAGATGTGGCATTATCCACTGCTTTCCACCCAGAGACAGATGGACAGACTGAACGACTGAACCAAACCTTACTTCAAACGCTACGTTGTTTATTGGCTGATTATTCTAGTGAATGGTTGGAAGCTCTCCCTGTAGCGGAGTTTGTTTATAATAATACTGAGCATTCAGCTCTACTTTGCTCACCATTCTATTTCTTGCAGGGGTATCATCCAAGAGCTATACCCATTTTGTTAGAAGATTCTCTGTTACCTACAGTAACGGATAGACTAACAAGGTTAGGTGACATACAAGACAAAGCCAGGAAACATTTATTAAAGTACAAGGAAAGCATGAAAAGACAAGCAGACAAACACAGATCTGAGGCCCCAATGTATAAAATCGGTGACAAGGTATGGCTCTCCACAAAGAACCTAAACATAGAGGGATCCCGAAAGCTGCAACCACGTTTCATTGGACCCTTTAGTATAACTGCCATAGTAAACCCGGTAACAGTAAAATTAGATTTACCAAAAGAATATCCAGTACATACTACATTCCATGTGTCCTTGCTTAAGCCGTACAATCCAAAAACCCGACCTGAACCACCACCTCCACCCATACCAATTAAGGGAAATCTAGAATATGAAGTGAAAAGCATAAAAGACTCAAAAAGAATTAGTGGACGTCTGTTTTATTTAGTAGAATGGAAAGGATATGATGAATCTGAGAATTCATGGGAACCAGCATCATATGTACATGCCCCACAGCTGATTAGACGGTTTTATTTAAAAAATCCAGGAAAACCCCGTCCTGTAGGAGGGCCTTTGAGGGGGGCAACTGTTAGGGTTTGTGCACAGCAAAGAGCATGTCCCCTCTCACTGCACTAGTGGGTTCTGTAATAGCTCCCTTTTAAACTTACTATTGAAAGCCTTTCTTGTTATCTCACCTTTCCCCCCCCCCTAGGCTTCTGTGTATGTTGTTTAATGTGCTGTTTTGTTTACACATTGGGCCTTGCTTTAACCAAGGCTTCTTTAAAACACTCCGCTCTAGGCCATGTGTTAATTTAACTCATTTGCATAATAACTGAAAATCTGCACACCTTTCAAGAACATGTGCAGCATGTGAGGACCACACCCAGCTCTTCAAACCACACCCAGCTCTGCACACCTTTCAAGAACATGTGCAGCATGTGAGGACCACACCCAGCCCTGTCTATAAAAGGCAGCCCCCGAGCCTCACCCAGTGCTTGTGCTCGTCTACCTCCCGCTTACCTGAGGACAGATCCCTCGGTGCTGGCACTCCTGTTCTCTACAGACTTTCATTGGCTTCAATGGGCGCAGCTGCTGGCTCTTCCTTCTTCCGGTTTCCGGTTCCTCCTTGCCTCAGCCTCTCTCTTACAAGCAACCTGCAAAAGAGAAAGAAGACAAGGTTAGACTGATCAGTATCTCTTGCCAGCAACAAGTAAGTGCAAAACTTTTATTACCTGAAAGAACTTTGACAACAATTTCTGGATTAGTGTATAGACAATTTGAAACAAGATACCTTCCACAAACATTGTGATTCAAACTCTTTGTTACAAGAATACTTTGCGGAACTTTGTGAGGCAAACAGTAAATCAAGGACTTGCACAAATTACATGCTGTATTTTGACGTAAAAGTACAGTATTTATTTTATAAAAGATTCTGGAAATATGGGAAATGTGAGTCTGCTATTGGGAATTTATGCTTTAGTTATATTAAGATGAATGTTTGATATTGGTAATTCTGATAACGGTATTTGTTTAATGTTTTAGAAGCTTTAGAGTAATAGAAAGCACATCCCAGAGCAGTAACACATTCCAAACCTGGAAACTAGAGACCAGGATCCAAGAGGTACTTTTAGAAGAAATGTTTTAATAAATAAAGGGATAGTCAGGAACCCAGTTAGGAATAGGTTGTACTTATCTGTTCTTTGTTTATGTTTCATTAGGCACTAGTTTCTACAGAAGTCAGAGAGGGCCGCAGATTTGTGCAGCACTTCAACAGTGGAAACGCAAGAACGGTGTTGTCTCTTTATTTTATTTTATCCACTTCCCCCCTTCCCTTGAGCTTCTGTTCTTAGTGCACTGTTTTAAAAACTAGTGTGCTGGAACAAGCAGTTTCAGGGTGGGGTCGGATTGTCTTCAACCTCCATCAGAACTGAACAAGGACTCAGGTGAGCTGGGCTTTGACATCCCTTCCTAATCCCCTTTTCCCCACTTGGACTCTCTTAGACTCTGTGACAATTCAAATCAGAGTATTGGAGCTGTCTTGTGGTGGAAGTGTTGGGAAAGTGCACAGACCCCGAGGATCTGGTGACTCTGACACACCGCCCCACATTTACCATGCTGTACGAACCTGAGGCAGCACCGAGAATTAATGCCTCCATAGTGGAGGCATTACATTTACATAACATCAAAATATACCTGATTTACTCATTGTGTTCACCTTTCCCTTGTGTGGTGCATAGTGCAAGACACATTGAAATAGAACATCGTCAACACTGATAGATCATGTGTAGGAATGGACACATTACAGCATACCAACAATCACACATGTAAATCCCACATCTACCTACCATGATACAAGGGTGCCAAGAGTGGACTGTGACAGGTAAACTACTGCCAGATGCAGGAACAAGCCAACTGGCTCTAGAGTGGGCAACATGCCCATTGCTTTGTCCTGGGGAGTGCAAGGCCACAGTTCCTGAAGTGTTCTGGAGGGGGCAACATGCCCATTGCTTTGTCCTGGGAAGTGCAAAGCCACAGTCTCTGTAGTGGGTGTCTTGCCTACTAGTTCTGGAGGGGGCACATGCCCATTGCTTTGTCCTGGGGAGTGCGAGGCCACAGTCTCTCAAGAGGGTGACTTTCCCACTCGTTCTAGAGGGGGCAACATGCCCATTGCATTGTCCTGGGGAGTGCAAGGCCATAGTTCTTGGAGTGGGTGTCTTGCCCACTGGTTCTGGAGGGGGAAACATGCCCATTGCTTTGTCCTGGGGAGTGCAAGGCCACAGTTCCTGGAGTGGGTGTCTTGCCCACTGGTTCTGGAGGGGGCAACATGCCCATTGCTTTGTCCTGGGGAGTGCAAGGCCACAGTCTCTCAAGTGGGTGTCTTGCTGACTGCTTCTCGAGGGGGCAGCCAGCACAGTATCCCCTGGAGGGTGGACTACATGGAGTCTGCCGGCATTGATGGCTGCATGGTGGTGGTGGTTGGGGGAGGATCCTGGGCAGCCCCTGCACTCCCTGATGGTTGCACATCCACAGATGGCGGTAGGGGCCCCGTGACAGCGGGTGCTGGTGGCAGTGTTAGCCTACCAGCTTCCGCTGGCATAGAGTGCCTCGTCTCCTCCTGTTCATGGGTCAGGGATCCCTTACCCTTCCTGACAGGGGTGGATGAGCCCTTCCCCTCACTACCTCGTGGTGCAGGCTCCTTTCCCTTCCTCACAGCTGGTGCAGGCCCCTTCCCCTTCCTCAGAGCTAGTGCAGGACTTTTCCCTTTCATCCCTAGTGGTGCTGACTCCTTCCCCTTCAGTGTTGTAGGTCTTGTATCCTTACCACCATGAGTAGGTGGGGCTACCACTGTCCCCATGGACTGTTTGGCTGAGGTGCTGGGCTGTGTCCTTGGTACCATGCCCATACATGCAGGACGGGGGAGAGAAGAGGGTAAGGTGGGCAAGGAAAAGCCCTTTAGGGACGTTGGGGCGGGAGGAAGGAAGAGTAATGGCAGAGGAGGATGAGGGAGTGGTTGTTAGAGGTGTACATCTGCTGGATTTGGGTGAAGGTGTATGCTGTTGTGAGGTGGATTGCTGTTGGGTGTCTGAGTGCTTGTGTTTCTTTCCTTTATAAGGGGGAGACAGACACAGTGGGAGAAGACACAGGTGACGCGTGCATGGATGTTGTGGAGGTGTCTGACAGTGAGGTGTGTGTTCTGCTTGGTGTGGTGATGCTGGTAGTGGATGTTGATGTAGTGCATGCAGGTGTGAGTGTGGACATAAATGAGAGATAGGTGGAGGACCAGGAGGAGGAAGAGCAGTGGAGGCTGTGGATGTTGTCGTGTCTGCAACGGTATGGTGTTTGTGTGAGTACCTGTGGGATGAAGGGTGGTGCTTGTGTTTGCCTGTGCCACTCTTGGGTGTTGCCTTGTGTGCATGCTCGTCTGTTTGTGTGCTTGGGATGGGTTGGGGTTGAGGAGAATGAGACTGGGAAGTAGAATTTGGAGGGGGGATGGTAGATACAGGGACAATGGATGCCATCAGAGAGGAGGCCAGGGCCTGAATCAATCTCTTTGGGGCGGCCAATCCACTGTGAATGCCCTCCAGGAATGCTTCCTCACTCAGGACAGCAGGGCTCACTGGGGCAGGGCCTGAGGTGCCTGGGGTAAAGGAGATGCCCACCTTCCTGGGTGAGCGGGCACGGGCAACTCACTGAGGGGCAGCTGAGGTGGTCACAGGTGTCCACCACCACCAGGGAGCTCACTTCGAAGGAGGTATCAGAGTCTCTGTTGTCCCCTCCAGTCTCTGCCGTTGTGCTCCCCTCACCCTCCGTCCCAACTGCTTCCCTCGGCGTCGGTGGACTCTGCCTCCTGGGTCCTGTGAGATGCAGCTCCCTCTGTCGCCGGTGCCTCCACTCCTCTGCCAGATGATGCTAATGCACACAAGGACAGGATGACAAAACAAGAAAGGGGGGGAGACAAAGGATACACTGGGTCAATGACTGCACCAATACCACCCTTGGTGTACACAGCACCCTCACACACAAGGAACAGGCCCACACACTATGCATTGCACTACCAGTGATATGGCTAGTCACCAGGGCATGAGGATGAGCAAACACCGCCAACTGCAGCACACCTGGGACCCACGCAGCCCTGCCTGGAAGTGAATACTGACAAGCTAGGTTACCTGCATTTGCCATGCAACACTTACCCTTCAGAGAACCTAAGCTGCTATGTCTGTTCTGGCCTTAGGGGCACCCACTAACACACAACCACCACCCCACCAGCCATAAGTTGTAACTATACCCACTGTACTCACCCCCTTGTGGCTGCTGTGATGCCCTCAAGCACCCATCCAGCTCTGGGTAGGTCACCACCAGTATGCAGGCCATCAGGGGGGTCAGGGCCCAAAGGGCACCCCTTCCGAGTTGGGAGGCCATCTCCAGCTGGGCCTCCACGGTCTTCCGTGCCCAGCGTCCTAGGTCCTCCCACCGTTTGCGACAGTGGGTGCTCCGCCTGCCATAGACCCCCAGGGTCCATACCTCCTTGGCAATGGCACACCATAATTCCTTCTTTTGATGGGTGCTGACCTGCAGAGATAATACATACTGAAGAACTCCATTAAAGGAACAGTCCAGCCTGTCATACAAATGGCCCACCATACCGGATCCCATCAACATTGCAAAACACATAGGCTCACAACATGTACACAACCAAGAGTAAATCACCCCACCCCCCACCCACCTTTACAGGATGCCATCACACACATCTCCATGCATTCAGGCCACATGCATCGTGCCCACAGTGTACTCACCTATTGGTCTGGAGGCCCATACAGCAGTCTGTACTGGGGTAGGACCCCATTCACCAGTCGCTCTAACTCCTCTGAAGTGAAGGCTGGAGCCCTTTCCCTGGTCACATGGGCCATGGTAGGTTCCATACACAGGTCACAGCAGCACATGCAGTGTAGGTCTTCTCCTGTGGAAGGTCAGAAATCAAGTGAAGATTGAGAAATAAAATGACGGTCATGTCTGCGGTGGTGTATACCGTCACCGCCGGCGTACATCCCCATTGGCCACTGTACCCCACTGGGCCCAATATTATCCAATGAAGAATTGCACAGCGGTTTAGACCGCCTACCGCCACGGCACACAACATCGGCGAAATTACCTCACTTCCACCTATCCGTCCACACAGGACAGGTGGTTGCCATTTCAGGGGTGGGGGGCAGGCTTATTGTAAATTGCTGCCTCACAGGATAAACAGCACATACTTATAAATTCCACTGTCCCAAAACATGATTGCACGATGTGGACTGCTTTTGTGGTACAGTTGTTCCAATTGTGACAGCCTACTCACTCTTATGTCCCTTAGATACCTACCGCTGTGGAAGAATAGGAGATGGAGACATACCCCCGTGTACAGACCCCTGGTGGACTTAGCTACACTGGAGGACAGGCACATAATAGTCACCTATATAATGGACAGGGCCACAATCACAGAGCTGTGTGCCAAGTTGGAGTCTGACCTGATCTCAGCTCTCCGTCATCCCACTGGGACCCCCCCCCCTCTTGTGCAAGTGCTATCAGTGCTCCATTTCTTGGCAATTTATTCTTTACAAGTGACAGTGGGCTTGGCAGCAGGAATGTCACAGCCAATGTTCTCAATAGTGCTGGCAAGAGTCTTGTCCGCCCGGATAAAACACATGTGCATCTACATTTCTTTCCCCCATGTGGACGATTTGGCCACTGAGAAGGCCGTTTTATATCCAATGGGACATACCCCCAATATAATTGGTGTGATTGACGGTACATATATTGCATTTGTCCACCCCCCCGGCAAAATTAACAGGTGTACAGGAAGTGTAAGAGTTTTCACTCCATGAATGTGTAGATGGTGTGCCTGGTGGACCAGTACATCTCACATGACATTGCTAAGTATCCTGGGGCGGTGCATAATGCCTTTGTCCTGAGGAATAGCAGTATCTCAAATGTGATGGCCCTACTACAGAAGCACAGGGTGTGGCTTATAGGTGAGCCTTGGTTCCCACCCACTGTATGTTGGTGTATGCCTATGCTGTTGGCCAAATAGTAGAGTGTTTGGCTAAATTTTGTCCCTCAATTTTGCAGGTGACTCTGGTTACCCAAACCTATTGGGGCTGCTGACCACTGAGAGAAATGCCAGGACAAGGGC
This sequence comes from Pleurodeles waltl, assembly GCF_031143425.1. Taxonomy (NCBI): domain Eukaryota; kingdom Metazoa; phylum Chordata; class Amphibia; order Caudata; family Salamandridae; genus Pleurodeles; species Pleurodeles waltl. The sequence goes on along the minus strand of NC_090444.1, from coordinate 416,187,886 downwards.
AGAAGAACATTATAATGAGGCACATGAGTGACCCAGAAGGATAATTGAGAGAACCTTCTGCCTCCTGAAGGCCAGGTTCAGGTGCTTCCATCTGACAGGTGGGTCCCTGTGCCACTCACCCGAGAAGGTCTGCAAGATAGGAGTGCCATGTTGCATGTTGCGCAACCTGGCCCTCAGACGCCATTGACCTTTTCTGCATTGCAACTTCACATTTTTATTACTATTGTTGTATTTCTGTGTGGCATTGGCATGCTGGCATTACACACTTGTTAGCTCTACTTACTGTTACCTATGAATTGTCATTTTACAGATTTTGGTGATATGACAACAATGTCCTGATGTGATCACAACAGCCAGCAACAGGTAATTCATTCTATGCTCTCACTATGTACAGTTCATTTGCAATGGATGTAGCTGTTTCAATTAATACAAATTTGCAATACATGAAATACTAGTAGTCAAGTTTTATCCAAGGGTGTTTATTGTGATGCTAGTAAATGGAGGGGAAAGTGCAATGGAATGGAGTGATGATGGAGGATAGTCCAGGGTATTGGTCCAGTCTGTTTGTAGCACAGGTGCAGTGTCCCAAAGGGACAGAAGAAGGGGAGCTATGGCAGTTCAAGGTGGACAAGGTGACAGAGTGGGACACAAGGGGGACAATCAGGAGAGTTTGATTTCCTGGCAGTGGTCTTGGCAAGTGTCTCTGGCTTCTGTATGGGTCGCAGGGAACGTTTGCAGGGGGAGGGGTGGTGGTGGCCTCTGGGTCCTGTGGAGGCCACCAGCGGAAGTGGAAGTGGAGGGCTGGTCGATGGACTGGCTAGTGGTAGGGGTCCGCTGGTGTGCTGTTGCCTCCCTCATGATGATGGCCAAGTCTGCCAGCACCCCTGCATTGGAGATCAGTGTGTTGTTAAAGGCCTGCAAGTCTGCCGTGATCCCCTGATACTGTCCCTCCTTCCGCCGGCTGTTCTCCTGCGCATTGTCAAGGATCTGGCCCATTGTGTCCTGGGAATGTTGGTATGCTCCCAGGATCTCAGGGAGTGCCTCCTGGAGTGTCGGTTCCCTGGTTCTGTCCTACCCCTGGTGCACAGCAGTCCTCCTAGTGTCCCTGATGGCCTGTGCCGCTGTCCCCTGAATGATGTGCCCGCTGCCACTGACCCCAGGTTCCTGATTGTCTTGTGGGTGAGGTGTGGCCTGGGGTCCCCTGTACAGGTGGGCACACTGCTGATTGACGTGTCCTGGGGACAGAGGTGTTAGTACACTGGGTGGGTGCTGTGGTGCTGTGGTTTTGGTTCCTGATGGGGGAGGCTCTGTGGTGGTCTGTGAGTGGGCTTGGGTGACTGACTGTTGATTGGTCTCTGATGGGCCAGGTATGTCCTCCTGATCCAGAAGTCCAGAGTTACTGTCATCACTGAGGGCCTCTTCTGTTGGGGGACTGGATAGTGGTGGCACCTCCTCTCCACTGACATTGGCTGGGTTACCTGTGGTGATATAATTGATGTAGTATGCTTCATGTGTATGATAGTTGTACTTCCCTAACTTCCCCTCTATGGTTGGTGTTACCCTGCCTGCTTTTGGTTGTGTTTTGTGATGTATTGTGGGATTGTTAGTTTCCCTATGTCCATGCAGGGCTGGGAGGGGTGTCCATGCATTGGTATGGCATGCAGGGCTTGGCATTGGGATTAGTGATATGTGAGGGTGCAGTGTGTGAGATGGAGTGGAGTGATGGGAGTGAGGGTGTGGGTGTGAGATGGCATGCAGGAATGGGGGGTGATAAGTGGTAAATGTTGACTTACAAGTGTCCAGTCCTCCAGCTACTCCAGCGAGTCCCTCATGATGCAGTATTGCCAGTACCTGCTCCTCCCATGCTGTGATCTGTGGGGAAGGAGGTGGGAGTCCATCGCCATTCCTCTGTTTGGCGAGCTGGTGTCTTGCTGCTATGAAATGTACCTTCCCCCATAGGTAGTTCCACCTCTTCCTGATGTCGTCCCATGTTCTTGGGTGCTGCCCCACAGCGTTCACCCGGTCCACAATTCTCCACCATAGCTCCATCTTCCTTGCAATGGAAATCTGCTGTACCTGTGCTCCAAACCGCTGTGGCTCTACCCTCACAATTTCCTCCACCATGACCCTTAACTCCTCCTCAGTGAAACGGGGATGCCTTTGAGGTGCCATGGGTGTTGTGTGATGTGTGTTGGTGAGGGTGTGTGGGGTAATGTTGTGGGGTGTGTGATGTGGAGTGCGTGAGGGGTGTATGGGTGTAAGTGGTGTGTGTGTCTAGTTGTCTCTGTGCTCTTATTCTCAGTCTCCTGACAGTAATTGTTGTATGCTAATGGGTTGTGGGTAATGTGGGTGTGTGTTTTATTGTGGTGTGGGTGTGGTGGGTGTATCTGTGTCAGGTGTGTATTTTTCATATTGGCTAATTTGGTGTTGTTTTTTTTGTGGGTGTCCATTCTGAACACAGCGGTATGTACCACCAATGGTTTACCACCATTGAATGTCCGCCGTGGTGATTCGTGATTCATAATGTGGTTGGTGTTGTTTTGTTTGCGTAACGGTATGTGTTTTGGGACTGCCACTTTATCACTGATCTTTGGTCTGGCGGATTTGTGTATGTGGCAGTATTCTGGCGGATTGGTGTGTGTGTGTCATAAGATGGTGAACGGATATCCGCCACCACAGCGGTAAGTTGGTGGCGGTAGGCGTGGTGGTAAGTGGGATTTACGGTCAATGTCATAATGAGGGCCATGGTCTGCATCGGTGGACTGTACGACCAGAAATTAATCAAGAATCACCAGGTTCCTGAGGCACAACCCATGACTGGAAAATGCACAACGACACACCAATACAACCATGCATTCAAACAGGAACATGCACAACACTTGAAGCAAGTCTGAATCACCACTCTACTGAAAACAAATATGTGCCATGGAACATAGCAATTAACGAATATGCATGTCTGACACATGTTCTCACACCCCATTGCTTTGGACCAAGGTTGTGGCATCCAGCCATGGATCATTACCCCATATGGAAAACCACCAACTGATGCTGAGTGGGCTTACAAGGAAGCACACAAAAGGACCAGGAATGTGGTGGAGAGGACATTTGGTATGCTGGAATCATGGTTCAGGTGCCCAGTTCTAACAGAAGGAAGCCTGCTCTATGCACCTCCCCTTGTGTACAAAATAATACCTGTTTGTGTAATTTTGCTCAACATCTGTGTAAGCACCAATGTCCCCTCGGACGAACAGGCAGATGTCTCCAGTGAAGAGGATGAGGCCAATGATGCACAACAAGAGGATGGGGAACAACCAAACTCTGCTGCTCAAGCACGCAGAAGAGACCAAATTGTGCACAACCTTTTCACTTAGAGACTGTACTCCAAGCATCATTATATACAAATTTGTAAATAAATCACTTTAACTCTGATTCCTCATGGTGTACTTCTTTTCACCATCACATACCTATTTAACTCACCCTCATCTCAGAAAGAATGATGACACCACAAAAGATGTAAATAACTTAGGGACATAGTCAGGAACTAAAAACAAATAAAAAGAATGCACTAACACATGAATGTGTGGGTGAAATGTTGGCATAGTCTTTAGCACCAACAACTTATATTGTCACACACATATCACACAAGTGTGTTTGGGTGGCATATGCCTGCAGCAATCCAGTAAATGCACATGAAGACTGCTGAACAGATGTCTGGCCTAGGTAGGAAAAGAGTAGCAATCACCTTCAGGTGCAGGTTTGTGTCTGCTACGTAACCAAGCAATGTCTGAATGTCCCTATTTGTATTTGTATTTTAGTATTTAAAAAGCACATTCCTGCCATGGCATCGAAGAGCTGAGTATGAGAAGAGTAAGTGTCAGAAAAAATAAAAAAGAACTAAGAGGGAAAAAGGCGGCTACTGGGGAAAGAGCCAAGTTTTCACAAACCCCCTGAAGGTCATAAAGTTTTGTTCCTTCCTTATAATCAGGGGGGGCGAATTCCAATACTTGTCCGCCACTACAGTGAAAGCTTTATCCCCCCAACTAGCTCTGTGAGTTCGAAGAACATGGATCATGTGGGCTCCTGTTGATCTGAGTTGCCGGCTCGGCCTCTACCAACGTAGCCTTGAGGACAAGTATTCAGACCCACATCCATGCAAGGCTTATAATTTAGACATAAAGTTTTAAACGTAATATGCTTTGCGGCCGGTAGCCAATGCAATTGTTTCAGGCTAATGCTAGCTGATGCCAAGCAGGGAACATTTAATATAAAGTGGGCAGCAGTATTTTGAATCAGCTTGAGCTTCCTAAAAGAAGAATTGTGCAGATTGAGCAACAAGGCATTACAGTAATCTAATCTAGAAATTACTAATTCCACGATAACTGTGATTCTCAGCTCCTTTTGCAAGTAGGGAAAGATTTTTTTCAGCATTTTCAAAATCCAGAAGCTAGATTTGTTAATGGAATTCACTTGGGGTTTAAAAGAAAGACAATTGTCAAAAATAACTCCCACATTTCTGGTGGCAGTGATGGCGGCAGGAAGCTCACAATATTCTGAAGGCCACCAGCGTGAGTTCCACAATTCCTTGCTGTAGCCGAAGAATAAAATCTCAGTTTTGTCGCCATTCAGCTTTAGCCAATTCAAGTCCATTCAACTGTTGACCTTTCACATACAGTTGTGAAAAAAATCTTCCTCTTGCTCCCAATTTCTAAGGACTGGAATGATCAATTGAGTATCATCAGCATAGGAGGTGAGCATGAAGCCAAACAAATGAATTAGTCTCGCTAAAGGAGCGACATACAGATTAAATAAGGTGGGTCTGAGTGAGGAGCCCTGTGGGACACCACATGGCAGATAATAAGCTGGTGCCCTGAGTCTCCCCAACTCACTGTAAAAGGTCTTTCTCCCCAAAAGGATTCCAAAGTCTTCAATGCCGTATCTCTAATCTCTGCTTGATAGAGACGAGATGCCATAATCTGAGGTGAGATATTATCAAAAGCAGCAGATAAATCTAATAGGACTAATATGGCTCCTTGCCACTCATCCACCAATCTACGAATAGTGTCTGAAGTGGTAATAAGAGCAGATTCAGTGCTATGGACTTTCCTAAAACCATGTTGAGAGGAATCTAAGCCTCCCGAGTTATGAAGAAAATTGGCTAGTTCCATATTAATGTGTTTCTCAAAGATCTTAACCTGAACTGGGATTAAAGCAATAGGCCGCAGATTTCTTAAATCATGTGCTGCTTCATCAGGTTTCTTTTTCAGAGGAACCACTGTTGCTTCCCTCCAAGATGGAGGAAAAACTGCTGTGGTTAAGACCTCCTGGAAAACAGGAGCCAGTCTGTGGAAACTAGTTCAGGAACCTGCTGTAAGATGTGTGGGGGGGGGCATGGATCACTAGGGGGGCCTGACAATTCCCAACATGATCTCTTTAATTCTTTCAGGAGGTAATGGCTAACAATTAGTTAGCAGAGGACAGTCTTTGACTGAGGTGCTATTAGAAAAATCAAGAGGGCAGGATGTCCCTTCAGAGTGACTAAAGCTCAAATGAATTTGGAGGACTTTATTTTCACAGAAAGTCATCACCTTATTTAAAAATTCTTGTGAGTTCTCCAGCTCAGAGGAGTTAAGGGGAGTCGTCAGAAAAAGTTCTCTAGGGGCATTTCATGCCTCCTTAATCTTTCGTGAAAAGTAATTGGATTTAGATTTATTATTAGCATCTTTGTAAGCCCTAAGGACAACTCTAAGCTCATCTCTCAACCAAATTTGAATCTAACTTCCATCTCCATTCTTGTTGGCGAATCTTTTCTTTGTAATTGCTTGAGGTCCTTAGTAAACCAGGGGCATCTGGCTTTTTTACTTTCTAAAGAGCAGGGGTCTTAAGTGGCGCAAGTTGATTTATTGCAATATTAATTCCATAATTAAAACTGTCCGTTGCCAACAGAGGGATGCTTTTAACGGCTTCCCAACCTGCGACCAGAGCCGGGCCTAGCTGTTGCTTTTTAATACGGTTCCAGTGTCTGACTGGTTTCAAATTATAGCTAATATGTTGAGAGGAATGGACCTTCATGAACCTGAAGGTTAAAAGATGATGATCAGTCCAATCAAGTGGCCTATTTGTCAACATCACCCGATCCTCGGGATGGGCAAATATCCTGTCTAACAAATGGCCTGCTGTGTGAGTAGCTGTTGAAACTTTTAATTCCCAGTCGAAAACCACCATAAGACTTAAATATTCATTAATATGTGGGTTCTGGCTGTTATCAAAATCAAAATTGAAGTCCCCTAATATAATACATTTAGTGGACATAGTTAGAGCTTCAAGTAAATTTGGCCAATGTTTCAAGAAGTTGGAGTAAGGGCCTGGCGGCCGATAGACCAAGAGTCCTTCAAATAGTACAGAATTTTAAAACACATTCCTTCAAAAATCTCTGATGTGGGATTTACCGCATCCCACTGGAAAGAGAGATAGGACTTGCAGATAATAGCTAAGCCTCCTCCTCTGTCAGTGGTTGTGTCCAATCTATAGAATGTATATCCTGGAGGCATAACGACTATAAAATCCAGGTTGGAATCAGCTTTGCCCAAGTTTCGATAATAATAAGGCAGTCTAAATTTTGATGACTAATTAAATCTTCTATTTCCGTCTTATGTTTAATTAAAGAGCGTGCATTAATAAAAGCACAAATCAGAGGGTCAGTAATTGAAGCCGCTTCCTTTTTGGACCTCATGCATCCCTCCTGTGAAGAAATGCCAGGAGCAGTAGTGTCACATGGAATCCAGAGTCACCAACTGCAGTGTTTGCAACTCTACCCTTTCAATTTGTCTGGGGCAATCTTGGGCAAGTGCTTGCATAACTGGCCTTCCGCTAAAGAGTGGAGGGCTTGAGAAGAATAAGAGGTATGAACTGGAATTGCCTGGGACGGAGCATAATCACTGGCCCCCTGTCCCAGTCGTGCGCAGAAGGACGCAGACAGGCTTGCCTTAGGCACGCCTTTGGTGTGCCTAAGGCACGCCTGCTGTGTGTGGCTGCTATCGGGTATGAAATAAGAGCTCCGGCTCTCAGATCCATGAGCTCATGCAGTCAGCCGCAGCTAGACCGCTGACCTGAATTCTAGCATATAGTAAAAGCGGAAATGAAGAGGGGGCTCTATCAGGCCCCCTCACCTTCCTAAGTTAAAACCGGCCTCTGAGGCCAAAAAGCCTGTAAATAAAATAGCCTGTGATTTCAAAATAAGCTATCCCCAATCTACCTCCTATCAAAATTAGCACAAGTAAACACTTACACTACTGAGTAGCTGCGTGGCCGCATCAGGTCTGAAATAAGAGCTCCGGCTCTCAGACTCATAGGCTCATGGAGCCGGCCCCAGCTAGACTGCTGACCTGAATTCTAGCAGATAGTAAAAGCGGAAATGAAGGGGAGGACTCTAACAAACCCCTTCACCTTCCAAAGTTAAAACCGGCCTCTGAGCTCAAAAAGCCTGTAAATAAAATAGCCTGTGATTTAAAAATAAGATATCTGCCCGCGATCAAAATTTGCATGAGTAAACACTTACACTACTGATCACAGTTGATAACTAAAAACATACTCCTCAGTGGCACTCACCTGTTTGACCAAGAGAGGGTGACATACAGGGACCAAAACACCTAAATGTTTAGGTCTGTCACACTCAATCCAGTTGGAATGTGAATGTAAGTCAAGCAATGTCTTAACAAGTCACAAACTCTTGCCAAAATGTACATGTGATGAAGGACACAGAGAGGTTGGATGTAGCATCTTCTCTTTTCACAGCTGTCATGACTAAATACACACTCTAAATACACTCATAGTGAATGTGACAAAGGTTGTAGAATGCAAATGTGCATGAGTGCCCATCTCAAATAAAATATGTGGAAGTCACTCAGACACTACACAAGTGCTGTGGCTGATGTTCTAAATGTGTGGAGGTCAGTCATATGATAAGGCAAAGCCTGGAAATGCGAGGGCAAATATTGCTTAGCCTGTAGAAGAAGATATGTCCATCTACAAAGTTCACAAGTCTGACTTATTCTGCTGTCAATGAATGAAGGGACAATGATAATGACGAAGATGGGCACTAGGTTAATCTGCACAAATTATACCTGCAATGTTTAACCAAAAGCATTCCTGCCAAAATATGCCATCAATGTATGTGAAGGAACACACATAGACTAATACTCACTGTCAAACACAACATTGTTTCCATGTGAAGCCCGACACATGTTCACATAGATTGTGTAGGTCTGTACATATTCCAGTCAAATTGGCAACAACTACAACTATGTGCTTGGCCAGCACAAACAAGTGTGAAAGAAGAAAGTGAAAAAATATAGTATCTGTACCCTGGATCTGCAGATACGACCCAGTTCCACAATCAATAAATGACCTAATCAAGCATTATAGGAATTATATCATCTATGTATGCAAAGCCATGTTCAACCATAGGAAATGATGAGAAATGTCCAACACAAAGAAGCTCGAAGTCCCTAGTAAATAAAAGTGCAAGCCTGACATAATCAACATCAAAGTCAACAAAACATAGTTGGCCATGGGACCACAAATGTGCAGGTCCATGTCTATAGGTGACTGTGCATTGCAGTGCTGATGATTTATCTTGAGGATGGCAAGCCCCCCCCTCCCTAGTCCCCAGAGGAGGCTCAACTGTTGACACAGTCGGGGGCCTGCTGCCTGTGCACAGGGAACTGTGCTGAGGTAACCACAGTCATCCTGTGTCAATACTTGCAACAATGTGCCTTTGTGGGCATGCAAAGTGCCACCCAAACACTGATGAATAGGCTGTCATCACTGCCTGAGAGCAGCCCTGCCATACGGATTGTATGCTAGAAGGGAAATCTGGCTATAAAAACAAGGGTGAGTCATAGTACATTCAGTGTGTATGTGCTAATCATATAATCCATAATGCTTGCACACATGTCCCAACTAGGTAGACCAGGCGTGGTGCTGTCTATTTGTGTATGGAAAAAAGTGAACCATTTACATATGAAAATGTATATGTGTCAAATATTTACTTACAAACTATTGTACAAGGACATACGTTTCTACATATGGAAACATAGACAACACAGGTATGAGTACACAACTGTGATACAATGCTATATATATATCCATACTGGAATAGAGTATTGGTAGTCATCAAATCCCTAAACACACTGCTGTAGTATGCATCACTTATCTACATTAAACATATCTTTTCACACACAAACATATCACATACGTAACAACCATGACACATGTCAGCACACCATCTTCAAGAATTTGCATGCATGGGCTACTATAGGTTACATGTGCTGCATTGCATCATGAAGCCTGGCCCTCAGAACACACCACAGAGTGACACACACTTGCACTTACATTGTCATGGGTTACTGGATCATAACCCAGCCTTAGTCAACAGTATCCTTAGCTAAACATTTGTCAAGACTATCATATGCATGAACATGTTTTACACATGGCCCACCTATCTGGTGTGGTGATGTGTTGTGAAACAAACAGTTGGAATTCTGACATAACAAGATGTTAGACCAAAGATATGACTGCCATCAGGCATGCATACTCACAGTACACACATTGTATACATGTAAAAATAAGTATGTGGAAAAAGTATTCATACACATGCACATTTGCAGTCCTCCCATGCATCACACACTCCTACAAAAATATGGAAACACATTACAATGCTACCGGTACAATACTCATGCATACATGTGTTGCCCTGGCATGCAAACAATAAAGAACCATAGCCCATGTGACTAGAAATGTGAATCTGGGTTCCCTGTCAGCCTTCCCTCTAAAATCCACGCATACCTGTCATGAGTCAAAAAAATTGATGCATGCTGTAGTACTTCATACAACGCAAATACCAAAAATGACACCTCGCACCTACGTGTCTAAACTAAATCGTCATACCTTGTCAGCCTTCATACAGAAATTCACGCATGGCCATCATCCGTAAAAAAAAAACTACGAATACGGTAGTTCTTCAAACATCACAAATACTGAAATTGATGCCTAGCACCTGCGCATCTAAACTAAATTGTTATGCCTTGTCAGCCTTCATGCAAAAATTCACGCATAGCTGCCCTGTGCAAAAAACAAAACAACGTATATCAGAAAACAAGACACATACGTCCACGAAGTCATGTGATAAGAATTGCTTGCTGCCCACACAGAAAAGTGAATTACTTTCACTTTTACTTTGCAGTCTTGTAGTCTTTGCTTGGGAGAAGTTGTCATTTGTGCTGTGTACTGTCTGTGTCCTGTTCATCTAATAATCTGTGTCATTGTATTTGTACATTTTTTTCCTGTTATTTTGTCAGTATGGTCGGGTGTTTGTATTAGGGGTAGGTAAGTTTGTTGGGATTGTTCGGGTTAGTTGGGGAACATTATTTTTATTATTTTGTCTGGGTATTTATGTTGCAGTGGAGGGATACTACAAAATGTCAGGGAAGAGAAGGGTGCAGAGAATTACTGGGGATGAACTGGGAGGCTTCATCTGGTTGGTCTGCCACTACCTTCATAACATGGTGGTCATGGGTGGCAGTGTGATAATGGGGTACTGTCCGGAGGCACTGAAGATGCTGTGGGGCAAGGTGCTGTACCAGCTCACATGCATCTTCTCAGTCCAGTGCACTAACCACCAGTTGAAGCACAGGTGGGCAGAAATCATCTACTATGAGAGGGATCTCCTGGATGACCTGGTTATTTAAGTCGGCAGAACTGTTGATAAGTCCCCCTTACAAATAGCAACATCCTTATTTGCATTTGCATGACAGTAGGACATAAGTATTACTTCAGCATGTCATGACAAAGGTGAGGACAGAAAGTTCTGTGTCTCTGCCAAACTGTATTCATGAGAGTTCAGCAATGCACTGGTTGCTGGCAATTTGTACATTCTTCTCTTTGTACCTTGTGTATCACACATATATATGTTGAAGTGCAGTAAATAAAAGACACATGTGTAATGGTGCAAGGGTTCATGTTTTTCCAGGCACAACTGTCCATGATCATCATGGGCTTGACAACTGTGGAAATTTGCATAGTAATGTTTAAGTGATGGCAAACATGACACTGGAGTATAAGTAACCATGGATGTGTGTGTTCCTTGAGTCACGTATGTGCAGAGTGACACAACAAGAACCAAAATGTAAGAAAGGCTTAGTGCTTCATACTACAACATAAGTGTCATATATTTTTAAGGTACTGTGACTGATGGAGGCAAGTATTGCCACACCATATGTTAAAAGTTGCACAGTGCAAGCATTGTGGCACTTTTAAACCATGGAGCCACATAAGGCCTGTGCCAGGCATGATGAATACAAGGGGTGTGTTCGGCAATAGTAAGAACAAAAAAATTGGCATTCAAATCAACTAGATTCCACTGCACCAATTTTGGAGCTTACATGAATGCGTGCCTGTTAGAAATGGGGTCTCTGGTTGGCAGTCAGTTTGCACTCTGTCCAAGCAGGGACCCTCACTCTAGTCAGGGTAATGGAGAAACACACTTACATAAACCCTGCTCACCCCCTTGGTAGCTTGGCACAAGCAGTCAGGCTTATCTCATAAGCAATGTATAAAGTATTTTTACCAATATACACAGTAATACAGTGAAACACTACAAAATGGACACCACACCAGTTTAGAAAAATAGGAAATATTCATCTAAATCCCAGACCAAAATGACAAAAATCCAACATATACAAGTCAATATATGAATTTTCAAAAGAATCAGAGTATCACTCCATAGAAAACAATGTAAACGTTGATTTTACAGACAGTACCTGGATTGCATCAAAAATAAAGCCGCACGGGCAAGCGTGCGCCAAAAAAGTCAGCAATGCATCGATTCCTTATTCGCAAGTGAGGACATGCTTCATTTTTTCTCTGGTCAGGTAAGCAATGCATAGTTTTTCTCCCTCGCAAGAGAACAATGCTTTGATTTACAGACCGGGCACTTTGGATCCACGCATGTTGATGATGACTTTGACGCCCAGGGAGGATGTGGGAGAAATTCAGTCACACAGTGTTCAGAAACCGCACTGCGTGGGGTTTGCACTGTTATCAGCAGCCGCAAGCGGTGTTGCATCGTTTCTCCAGCTGCGATGCATCGATCTTCCAGCCACGATGCAGGTGGAGCGACGATTCCTGGCACAAAGCTGGGGGTGCGTCATTCATCAGCCGCGATGCAGATGGTGCGTCACAAATTTGCCCGCACTGTGTTCTGTGCATGGATTTCAGCTTTTTTTTCCCCAACTTCACCTTCCAAGGGCTCAGGGACTGGATAGGGCACCACTTTGCAGGGCAGGAGTCTCAGCAGAGAGTCCAGGTTCTGGCAGAGGACGTCTTTGATGGCCCTGAGCCTTCAAAACAGGAGGCAAGCTCAGGTCAATCCCTTGGAAATTCTTCTTCAAGCAGGAATGCACTACAAAGTCTAGTCTTTGTCCCCTTTCATAAGCAGAAGCAGCAAATGCAGGATAGACCAACAAAGCACAGTCAAAAGGAGGGGCAACCCTTCTGCTCAGCTCTTCTCCTTGCCAGAGGTTCCTCTTGTTCCAGAAGTGATCTAAAGTCTGGAGTTTTGGGTCCACTACTTATACCCCTTTCTGCCTTTGAAGCAGGCAAACTTCAAAAGAAAGTGTCTGTTGTTCACAAGACCCTGCCTTGCCCAGGCCAGGCTCCTAACACACACCTGGGGGTTGTAGACTGCATTGTGTGAGGGCAGGCACAGCCCATTTGGGTATACGTGACCACTCCTCCATCCACTCTAGTTCAGATGGCTTATCAGGATATGCAGGTTACACCCCAGCTCCCTTTGTGTCACTGTCTAGAGGAGATTCACAAACAGCCCAACTGTCAGTCTGACCCAGCCAGGAAATCCACAAACAGGCAGTCAGAATGATTAGAGCAAGAAAATGCCTACTTTCTAAATGTGGCATTTTCAAACTAACAATCTAAAAACCAACTTCACTAAAAGATATATTTTTAAATTGTGAGTTCAGAGACCCGGAACTCCATACTTCTATCTGCTCTCTAAGAGGAACTGCACTTTAAGAATACTTGAAGGCAGCCCCCATGTTAACTGTCGAGATGGGGCCACTCACCTGAAAAGCAGGATGTCTGCAGGGGCGATGGTATGCCCCCTGACCTCCTGGAACACCTCTCGGCACTTCCTGGTGGACACAGAAACCCCAGCAGGTGTTCCAAAAAGAAAGGGGGAGTGGAAGAGAAAGATACAAAACACTGCCACATCTTGCCGGTCCAGCCAGGCACCCTGTATCTTCGGGTGGCAGGTCGTTGTTGACAGAGTGATAGTAGATAATTGACACAATTACTAACACTGCATTACCAAAAACCCAAACTGAGTACCATAACGATAAGTACTGCAACACTGGCTTCACAGAGACTCACTGTTGCACACTACAATTAGAACTGTGGTTGCACTTATTATGCACAAGAAACACAAACAAAGGCATTCATTATATCATGTATAACTTTCCAGCATGCATAGGGTTAAACTAAAAGGCACAAAAACAATCCAAGAAATACAAACGTCCATTCTGGGTTTAAACAGTTAGGGTGACACAGTTTGGTTTTGTTTCACTGTGTGTGTGAAAAACCCTTCAAAAGCAAATTCCTTAAACCTGAAACACAGGCATGAATGACACAATTTAAATCAGAGAATTATACTATTAGAGATAGAAAAGTCACTAAAATTATCTTTTAACATTGCACTGTCACTTTTTGTAGCACTTGAGCTCAAGCAGATTTCCTGAAGCACATTTAGGAAAGTAACTACAATAATAATGTAGAATGTTCAGAAATGCATTTGTCTCTTCAAGAAAAGCGCTGTGCCAAAATACGAGGTCTGAAATACTCCAGCTGTTCAAGGAAAGCGCGGCGCTCAAAGAACAAACTCCCTGGAGAATACTAGTCACTTAGCTGCAGTCTTTTCTGGAGTGCTGGAGGAATGCCTGGTGTCAGCTGGAACAGGAACGAAGAAAAGAATTGCCTCAAATGCCCTGAATACGAGGATGACAGTAGGGGCCAGACTGCCAAATCAGATGCTGAGATCAGGAAGCAAAACAAAGCCAAGCAGAGAGGCATGCTTCACTCAGCTATTTATAGCCAATCAGGAAAGCAGTTGAGTTTCCACAGGTGGATGAGTCACAACACCCAATGAGAAGCACATGTCTACACCACGCCCAATTAGAAGCACATGTGTACACCTGCTCACATTAGCAAACAAGCATTGGTAAAACAGGCATTGATAAAACCAGTTGTATAACACAGCACATTAAAGTCACTTTACCAGGGACTTACTAGTAAATCAAATATGCCAATCATAGATAAGCCAATTACACAGACACTTTACACAGGAGCACTTGCACTTTAGCACTGGTCAGCAGTTGTAAAGTGCCCAGAGTACCAAAAACAGCAAAAACAGAGTCCAGCACACAGTCAAAACATGGGAAGCAGAGGCAAAAAAGAAAAGACAAGGGAGACCATGCCAAGGATGTTAGGTCCAACAGTGCCTAAGGCAGGTTGGTAAGATGGCACTCCCATTGTTTTCAATGTGCCTAATTTGACTTAGAAAGTTTAGCACCTTTACGTGTGGTGCAAAGCATGCAAAGTGCTAACATAATGTCATAGTTCACAATGCCAGTGCCCTTACATGTACCATGGTGGGCCATGTGTCACACACATCATGGAGTTAGGTGGTGATAGGGGGTGTTAGACTTTCCATCCGTGGGGTGGTCTCCCTTAACTTTTTGCCTCTGTTTCCAAGGTTGTTGATGTGTGCTGTACTCTGATTTTGCTGTTTTTGTTACTCTGGGCACTTTACCACTGCTAACCAGTACTAAAGTGCAAGTGCTCCTTTACAAAAAGTGCATGTAATTGGCTTATCCATGATTGGCATATTTGATTCATTAGTAAGTCCCTAGTACAGTGCACTAGAGGTGCCCAGGGCTTGTAAATCAAATGCTCCTAGTGGGTCTGCAGCACTGGTTGTGCCACCCACATAAGTAGCTCTGTAATCATGTCTCATACCTGCCACTGCACTGTCTGTGTGTGCAGTTTTAACTGTAAATTCGACTTGCAAAGTGTACCTACTTGCCAGGCCTAAACTTTCCCTTTTCTTACATGTAAGACACCTCTAAGATAGGCCCAAGGTAGCCCCAAGGGCAGGGTGGAGTGTATGGTTAAGGTAGGACATATAGGGCCTGATTACAACTTTGGAGGAGGTGTTAATCCGTCCCAAAAGTGACGGTAAAGTGACGGATATACCACCAGCCGTATTACGAGTTCCATAGGATATAATGGACTCGTAATACGGCTGGTGGTATATCCGTCACTTTACCGTCACTTTTCAGACGGATTAACACCTCCTCCAAAGTTGTAATCAGGCCCATAGTAATGTGTTTTATATGTCCTAACAGTGAAATATTACTGGCCTGTCCCTCTCATAGGTTAACATTGGGGGTACCTTTAAATATGATTAAAGTGTAGATTCCCTTTGGGGTGGATGGACATGTGGAGTTTGTGGTCTCTGAGCTCACAATTTATAAATACATCTTTTAGTAAAGTTGATTTTGAGATTGTGTGTTTGAAAATGCCACTTTTAGAAAGTGAGCATTTTCTTGCTTATACCATTTCTGTGACTCTGCCTGTTTGTGGATGCCCTGTCTGGGTCAGTTTGACAGTTGGGCTGGTTGCACCTCACACTAGACAGTGACACAAAGGGAGATGGGGTGTAGTCTGCATTTCCTGATGAGCTGTCAGTGCTAGGAGGGAGGAGAGGAGTGGTCACTTACACCGGATAGGGCTGTGCCTGTCCTCAGACAATGCAGTCCCCAACCCCTTGGTGAGTGTCTGGGGCCTGGCCTGGGCAAGGCAGGATTTCACATTCAAGACAGACTTTGCTTTGAAGTAGGCCTACGTCAAAGGAGAAATTGGGTATAAGCAGGGCATCCAAAACCACAGACTTTAGAACACTTCTGGAAACAAAGAGGAACCTCTGCCTGGAGAAGAGCTCAGGAAGAAGAGCTGCCCTGCCTGTGACTTTGCGTTGTGGAGCTATCCTGCAGTTGCTGCTTATGCCAGATTAAGAGGGCAAAGAATGGACTTTGTGTGCCTTCCATCTTGTGAAGATCTCCAAGGGCTTGATTTAGAGCTTGCCTCCTGTTGTCTGAAGTCTCAGGGACAGCAAAGACTTCTCTCTGCCAGCACCTGGAGTCTCTGGAGAGACTCCTACTCTGCCCTGTGGTGCCCATCTAGTTTCTGGGACCCTGAAAGGAGAAGCTGGCAACCTAAGAGGAAGAAATCCACGCACAGAACGCTGTGCCGGGAAAAGATTGACGCAACTCTAATCTGCGGCTGAAAAATCAACGCACCTCTGGCTTTGTGGATGAAAATCAATGCTCGCATGCAACACGACCGAAGAATCGATGCACGGAGCTGGAGAAATGACGTGCAGCTTTGCTGACAGAGGCTGGTTAGATCGCAACCCGAGCTGCGTGGCTTTTGGATCATCGTGCGGCTGGATTTCCGGCACATGTATTGATCGGAGTATAAAAACAACGCAAGGCCTGCCCGGAACCGAGAGTGCTGACCGGATCGATGCATCGCTCTCCTGCGGAGAGAAGAAACGACGCGCCCGACCCAATAAAAAAAGAAATGACGCAAGGTCCCGCTCGTGAGTGGAATCGACGCATCGCAAGCCCTTTTTGATGCACACTAGCCCATGCAGCGTTATTTTTAATGCACCCAAGGTACATTTTCACGTTAACAGTGTAAGTGTGTGTTTGAAACTACACGAAGACTCTATTTGCTTTTTAATCTATAACTTGACCTACGTATTGTGGATTGTTGTCATTTTGGTCTTGTTTTGTTTAGATAAATATTCTATATTTTTCTAAACCTGTGTTGTATCATTTTGTAGTGTTTTCATTAAGTTACTGTGGGGGGTCATTCCTACCCTGGCGGTCCGAGACCGCCAGGGTAGGGGACGGAGGAAGCACCGCCAACAGGCTGGCGGTGCTTCAGGGGCTATTCTGACCGCGGCGGTAAAGCCGCGGTCAGAAAAGGGAAGCCGGCGGTTTCCCGCCGGCTTCCCGCTGCCCCAAGGAATCCTCCACGGCGGTGCTGCAAGCAGCGCCACCATGGGGATTCCGACCCCATTCCCGCCAGCCTGGTTCTGGCGGTTTTCACCGCCAGAACCTGGCTGGCGGGAACGGGTGTCGTGGGGCCCCTGGGGTCCCCTGCAGTGCCCATGCCACTGGCATGGGCACTGCAGGGGCCCCCTAACAGGGCCCCACATTGATTTTCAGTGTCTGCTTGGCAGACACTGAAAATCGCGATGGGTGCAACTGCACCCGTCGCACACCAGCAACTCCGCCGGCTCCATTCGGAGCCGGCATCCTCGTTGCTGGTGCTTTACCGCTGGGCAGGCGACCTTTTGGCGGTCGCCCGCCCGCCCAGCGGGAAAGTCAGAATTACTACGGCGGTCATTTGACCGCGCTGTGGTATTTTGGCGGAGGCCGCCCGCCGAAGTTAGAATGACCCCCTGTGTGTTTTGGTACAAATACTTTACACC
The DNA here is from genome assembly GCF_031143425.1 of Pleurodeles waltl. Taxonomy (NCBI): domain Eukaryota; kingdom Metazoa; phylum Chordata; class Amphibia; order Caudata; family Salamandridae; genus Pleurodeles; species Pleurodeles waltl. Next base: position 416,170,257 of record NC_090444.1, on the reverse strand, counting down.
TAGCACTCTGAAGTTAAGCCTACTGCTCATGCCAAGCTACCAAGGGGGTAAGCAGGGGTTAGCTGACAGTGATTCTCTTTTACCCTGACTAGAGTGAGGGTCCTTGCTTGGACAGGGAGTAACTTGACTGCCAACCAAAGAACCCATTTCTAACATTGGTGATCAGCGGTTCGGATTGGACTTGTATTTGTACGTGACATACAGTAATTAAATGTACACTACTGTTTGAATGCAGACCACTACGTGACAACATACTGCTTGTCTTGTGATCTTTGATTTTTTTCTCTTTTGCTTGGATTCATCCCTACATCCATTTTTGTGGTAATCTTTGATTGACTTCTAAACTTCATTTGGGAACTTGTTTTCTGCTTTTTGGAACTTTGCACTTTTGTTGACTTTTCATCAAGTCCCAATCTGGAGATGCATCAGTTGGAGCTGCTTTTGACCTGGAGAAATTGGAAAGCTATTCCAAGGCTCAGTTAAAACAGTTCTGTAAAAGTTCTGACTGTCCCATTAAGAGCTCATCCGAGAAGTAAGAGCTGCAAAAGGCGCTAAGGGCCTGGGTGACAGCCAAGAAAACTGAAGGGAACACAGAAGATGAAGAGGATGAGGAGGAAGGGCAGTCCATACACAGTGGTGTTGTGGGTGGGCCTGTTATGTCCAGGGAGAGGGTCTCCAGGGCAGGTAGCAATGTCTCATCTAAGGGTCTGACTCCTGAAGAATTGCAGGACAGACAAGCGGAGAGGGAGCACCAGAGAGAGTTGGAGAAAATGAGGGTGGCCATTGAAGAGAACAAGTTGTTGTTTGGCTTATGAGCTCTGCTTGAGGGAACTGAAACAGAGGAGCCAGTCTAGTAGGGATGGTGGCAACCACATCACAGTGCAGCCTGAAAGGAGGGTGCACATTCCTAAAGATCTTCTGAAGGATTATAAAAGGAAAGACGACATATACTTGTGGTTTAAGGGGTATGAGTCTGCTCTCCATATGAAGCTGGTCCCTGAAGCTCAGTGGGGGGCAGGTCTGTGGAAGCACTTTGAAGTAGAGGGGAGGGATACACTGACAGCCTTAGAGGATGCTCAGAATCTCACCTACTCTAGCATGAAGGATGCCTTGCTCACAAGGTATGGTCTCACCCCTGAGCAGTATAAGGATACGTTTAGGTCCGACAAGAAGAAGGAATCCCACACATGGTTGGAATGTGTTGATTCTTACTCTAGGTCACTGAATTGCTGGGGGAAGGGCAGTAAGGTAACTACCTATGAGGGGCTTTACAATCTGATTGCGTGGGAGCACTTGTACAGTTTATGTTTTCCAGAGCTGCGTCAGCACCTAATTGACAGCAAGCTGACTGACCCCAGGAAGCATGTGCAGGAAGCAGACCTCTGGGAGAGCACCAGGGTCCCAAAGAGGTATGGGGGAGACCACGCCAAGGGTGGGCAGGGTCCCTCTCAGAAGAAAAGGGGGCTAAGGGTAAACAAGGGGAGTTCTCTAAAGGGCCCCAAACTGATTCCCAGGGTAAGGATTCCCAACCCCCCAGTAAGAAGAAGCCATGGTTCTCCAAAGGGAAGCCAGTGGCAGGTGGTCCCCCACGTAAATATTATGCATGTGACCAGGTGGGTCATGTGAGGGGGGACACTAAATGCCCCAAAAGTACATCGGCACCCGCTGGTGCACCCTCCCAGGGTTTGGCCAGTGTAGCGATTGGGGAAGAGTTGGTTCCAGGTAGGCGGGAGCCAGCTGAGATGACCCCTGTGTCACTCGGGGACAGTGAGATGGTCCAGAGAACCCTTGTGCCTGAGAACACTAAGAAGTAAACGCAGTGGGTGACCATCAATGGACAGAGGGTTGAGGCTCTGAGAGACATAGGAGCCAGCGTGACTACAGTGAGGAGTCAGCTGGTGTCTGAAGAGCAGATAGATCCCTGGGTACTTCACCAAGTAGTTGCAGTGGACAACTCATAGCGCCTGTGCAGAGTAGCGCAGGTTCCCTTTGAATGGGGGGTCTCAGGTTCCTTGACGGTAGTTGTGAGTCCAACCATGCCTGTTGATTGTTTTCTATGCAATGACCTGGAGGATTCCCCTTGGAAGGAGGTGGAACACAGGTCTCACTTGGAGATGTTGGGTCTGCCTGGGTGGGTTTGTGTATCCACCCGGTCAATGGCAGCTCGTCAGGGTAGTCAAGAGCCCCTGGAGCATAAAACAGTGGCTCAGGGGACCGCCAAGAAGAAGAAGGGCAGGGGGTGTGGGAAATCGGCCCCAGAAGTTCCCACGGTCCGGGAGGAGGTGGCACCTGAGGGTGACGCCCCGGAGCCTACAGCGGGACAGGTGGCTGAACTGGGGGAGGTCCCCAAGCTTTTGCAGTGGCAGCAGGAAGGGGGGCCTACCAGGGAAGCATTCTGTGCAGCACAGAAGACATGCCCTTCTCTGGAGGCTTTGCGGCAGCAGGCTGCAGACCAGGTGACTGGCAAGGAGCCAGGATCACACCCGATTTATTGGGAGGATGATCTCCTGTATAGCGAGCCTAAGGTTCCTGAGCCTGGGTCAGCCCGTGTGCTGGTGGTACCCTAGTGCTTCAGGGCCTTCCTACTGGGGTTGGCTCATGATGTGCCTTTAGCTGGACATTTGGGGCAGGACAAGACCTTTGAGAGGCTTGTCACCCACTTTTACTGGCCCCTAATGCGTAGGCACTCAGATGCACATTGCAGCTCTTGTCAGACTTGCCAGGCAAGTGGCAAGAGTGGGGGGAAATGTAAGGCTCCCCTCCAACCTTTACCTGCGGTTAGTACTCCCTTTGAGAGGGTAGGTATTGACATAGTGGGGCCTCTGGACCCCAAGACAGCCTTGGGCAACAGATTCATCCTGGTCTTGGTTGACCATGCCACCCGGTACCCAGAAGCCATTCCTCTGTGGACAGTCACTTCCCCTTTGGTGGGTCGTGCACTGATGGGGGTTTCTACTCGCATGGGGTTCCCCAAGGAAGTGGTATCTGATAGGGGTACCAGCTTCATAGCCACGTATTTGAAGTCTTTGTGGAAAGTGTGTGGGGTGACCTACAAGTTCACCACACCTTACCACCCCAAAGTAATGGTCTGGTTGAGAGATTCAACTGCACCTTGAAAGGCATGATTCAGGGCCTGTCAGAGCCCTTGAGGCGGAAGTGGGACATCCTCTTGCCATGCCTTCTGTTCGCTTACAGGGAGGTTCCTCAAAAGGGACTTGGGTTTAGTCCCTTTGAGCTCATGTATGGCCACCCTGTGAGGGGACCCTTGAGTCTGGTTAAGGAGGCTTTGGAGAAAGCTCTTAGTACCCCCCCAGGATGTATTTAGCTACATGCTGGCTTTAAGAAACCAGACTGCACGCTTCAGGAGTCTCGCACAGGAGAACCTGGAAGCAAGCCAGGAGGATATGAAATGGTGGTACGACCGGAAAGCCACTCTGGTTGAGTTTCAACCTGGTCAGAAAGTGTGGGTGATGGCGCCAGTGGAGCCTAGGGAGCTCCAAGATAGGTGGACTCCGCCAGTTGACGTAGTGGAGCGCAAGAGTGAAGTCAGCTACCTGGTGGACTTGCAGTCTCCAAGGAACCCTTTAAGGGTCCTACATGTCAACCGCCTCAAACATCACTTTGAGCGGATTGAACTGTCCATGCTCCTTGTGACAGATGATGGGGTAGAGGAGGAGAGTGAGTCTCTTCCTGAGCTCCTGTCTGCAGGAGAAAAAGATGGGTCAGTGGAGGGAGTGATCCTCTCCCCCTCCCTACTGAGGAGAAGCAAGGTGACTGTCGCCATGTGTTGGGACAGTTTGCCTCACTGTTTTCCCTGATCCCAGGGGTCACACACTTGTGCACACATGATGTGGACACTGGGGACAGTACACCTATTAAACAAAAAGTTTACAGGGTGACTGACAGGGTGAGGGCATGCATTAAGGATGAAGGATCCAAAATGCTTGCCCTAGGGGTCATTGAGCACTCCAGGAGTCCTTGGGCCAGCCGAGTGGTATTGGTACCAAAGGCTGCTGCACCTGATGCCACTCCGGAACTCAGGTTCTGTGTGGACCACCTGGGACTCAATGCAGTCAGCAATATTGATGTACACCCCATCCCCTGAGTTGATGAGCTCATTGACCGGTTAGGAGCTGCCAAGTACCTCAGTACGTTTTACTTAACATCTGGGTACTGGCAGATTGCCTTAACTGAGGGGGGCAAGGCGAGCTCAGCAATCTCTACCCCAAATGAACACTTGCCATTTGGGATGAAGACTGCCCCTGCCACATTTCAGAGGTTGGTCAATCAGGTGTTGGCTGGGCTGGATGAGTTCTGTGCCACCTACCTTGATGACTTTGCTGTTTTCAGTTCCACATGGAAGGAACACGGGCAACACCTCTGGAGAGTGTTAGAGGCCCTGCAGAAGGCAGGCCTCACTATTAAGGCGAGCAAGTGCCAAATAGGGCAGGGTTCTGTGGTGTACTTAGGACACCAAGTGAGGAGTGGCCAGGTGGCACCCCTACAGCCTAAGGTTAACACAAGACCCAGACTGAAGTGAAACCTTCTTAGGTCTCACAGGATACTACAGGAGGTTTGTCAGGTGTTATGGTACCATTGTTACCCCCTTGACTGAGTTGACTTCGAAGAAGCAACACAGGAAAGTGATCTGGACAGAGGGTTGCCAGAATGCTTTTGATGCACTGAAGGCTGCTATGTGCACAGCACCTGTGCTGAAGGCACCTGACTACTCCAAAGAGTTTGTTGTTCAAACAGATGCCTCAGAGCGTGGTATTGGAGCAGTACTCTCACAGCTTAATAAAGTGGGCCTAGATCAACCCGTAGCCTTTATTAGCAGTAGGTTACTTACCAGGAAATGTAGGTGGAGTGCCATAGAACTTGAAGCGTTTGCTGTGGTCTGGGCACTGAAGAAGCTAAGACCTACTTGTTTGGGACTCTCTTCCATGTTCTGACCGACCACAGGCCCCTCAGATGGTTGATGCAGATGAGGGGTGAGAATCCAAAACTGTTGAGGTGGTCCATTTCCCTACAGGGGATGGACTTTACGGTGGAACACCGTCCTGGTATGGAGCATGCCAATGCTGATGGTCCGTCCAGGTTCTTCCACCTTAGGAATGAGAACTCCCATGAGGTTAGGTAGTTGCTCCCCACTTTCAGCTGGGGGGACACATGTTAGACTTTTCATCCTTGGTTTAGTTTCCCTTAACTTTTTGCCTCTGTTTCCCAGGTTGTTGATGTGTGCTGGACTTTGATTTTACTGTTTTTGTTACTCTGGGCACTTTACCACTGCTAACCACTGCTAAAGTGCAAGTGCTCCTTTAAAAAATGTGTATGTAATTGGCTTATCCATGATTGGAATATTTGATTTATTAGTAAGTCCCTAGTACAGTGCACTAGAGGTGCCCAGGGCCTGTAAATCAAATGCTACTAGTGGGCCTGCAGCACTGGTTGTGCCACCCACATAAGAATCTCTGTAATCATGTCTCAGACCTGCCACTGCAGTGTCTGTGTGTGCAGTTTTAACTGTAAATTTGGCTTGCCAGGCCTAAACCTTCCCTTTTCCTACATGTAAGACACCCCTAAGGTAGGCCCTACGTAGCCCCAAGGTCAGGGTGCAGTGAATGTTTAAGGTAGGACAAATAGTAATGTGTTTTATATGTCCTAACAGTGAAGTATTACTAAATTTGTTTTTCACAGTTGCAAGGCTTGGCCCTCTCATAGGTTAACATCGGAGCTGCCTTTAAATATGATTAAAGTGTAGATTCCCCTTGGGAGCGGATGGACATGTGGAGTTTGGGGTCTCTGAGCTCACAATTTAAAAATACATCTTTTAGTAAAGTTGATTTTGAGATTGTGGGGGTCATTCTGACCTTGGCGGTCCATGACCGCCATGGCGGTGTGCGGCGGAAGCACCGCCAACAGGCTGGCGGTGCTTCCGGGGCGATTATGACCGCGGCGGTAAAGCCGCGGTCGGAAAAGGGGAGCCGGCGGTTTCCCGCTGGCCCAGGGAACCCGCCATGGCGGCGCTGCTTGCAGCGCCGCCATGGGGATTCCGACCCCCTTCCCGCCAGCCTGTTTCTGGCGGTGTCCACCGCCAGAACCAGGATGGCGGGAACGGGTGCCGTGGGGCCCCCTAACAGGGCCCCACAAAGATTTTCACTGTCTGCTCTGCAGACAGTGAAAATCGCGACGGGTGCCACTGCACCCGTCGCACCCCGTCAACTCCGTCGGCTCCATTCCGAGCTGGCTTCATTGTTGAAGGGGCTGTTCCGCTGGGCCGGCCGGCGGTCTTCTGGCGGTCGCCAGCCGGCCCAGCGGGAAAGCCGGAATGGCCGCCGCAGTCTTTTGACCGCGGAGCGGTCTTTCGGCGGGAACCGCTTGGCGGGCGGCGACCGCCGACCGCCGCGGTCAGAATGACCGCCTGTGTGTTTAAAAATGCCACTTTTAGAAAGTGAGCATTTTCTTGCCTATACTATTTCTGCGACTCTGCCTGTTTGTGGATTCCCTGTCTGGGTCAGTTTGACAGTTGACTTCTCTCTGCCAGCACCTGTAGTCTCTGGAGAGACTCCTACTCTGCCCTGTGGTGCCCATCCTGTTCCTGGGACCCTGAAAGGAGAAGCTGGCAACCTAAGAGGAAGAAATCCATGCACAGATCGCCGTGCGGGGAAAAGATTGACGCAACTCTAATCTGCTGCTGAAAAATTGACGCACCACTGGCTTTGTGGCTGAAAATCAACGCTTGCCTGCAACACGACTGAAGTATCGAAGGGCATGTTAAAACAACGCAAGGCCTGCCTGGACCCAAGAGTGATGACCAGATCGATGCATCGCTATTCTGCAGAGAGAAGAAACGATGAGTCTGACCCGATAAAAGAAGAAATTACGCAAAGTCCCGCTCGTGAGTGGAATTGACACATCGCAAGCACTTTTTGACGCACACTTGCCCGTGCAGGTTTATTTTTAACGCACCCAAGGTACATGTTCACGTTAACAGGGTTAGTGTGTGTTTAAAACTACATGAAGACTCTTTTTGCATTTTAATTGATAACTTGACTTATGTTTTGTGGATTTTTGTAGTTTTGGTCTTGTTTTGTTTAGATAAATAGTCTCTACTTTTCTAAACCTGTGTTGTGTCATTTTGTTGTGTTTTCATTAAGTTACTGTGTGTTTGGTACAAATACTTTACACCTAGCACTCTGAAGTTAAGCCTACTGCTTATCAAGGTCAATCAGCTAAACAAGTGGAATGTGTAACAGTTGTCCATGCTTTTCTTTGTTCTACAATCACAAAGCTATGATTTCCTGTCATGTCTTGCAGGTGGACCTACACCCTGCACCTTTGGCGAGGTTTCACGATTTGAAGACCATGATGCAGCCAGTAAGTGTCACCTTGTATGTCAAATGTGGAGATCAAGGGTTGTGTGTGAGGTAGTATGATGTGTGAAATGTCATGTTAAAATGGCACGTGTGTCAATTAAGACAACACAATCTATCCTTGGAAACTGACAGTATGTCTGATGTCATGCTGAGGATGTGTAATACAACAAAATAAGGCATAGTTTCCAACGTGTGCTCCAACGGATCTGTGAGTCTTTTGAATAGGTAAATATGCGCAGAACAACAGTGATGTCAGTCAAGATATGTGTCAGACGTGCTGGGTTTTAGAAATGTATGTATGTTGGCATCATATTTGTCCTAGCACATATTACTGTGTTGTGTGCCACACATAGCACAAAGTTACTCCGGACATGGTACAATTTGAGTTCATGTGTAGAGTTCTCTAAGGGGGTTGTCAATGCGACACTCTCACCATCGGTGCATGACTACTCTTCAGAAATGAAGTGATGCACTAGCTATGCAAGGAGTTTTTTGAGAAGCCCAAAAGTTAGTTGAGTACACATTGAGATTTAGGTGGTCATTACAACATTGGCGGTAAAAGCCACTTACCGCCGTGCAGAAGACCGCCAACACACCGCTGTGGCCGTGGAATTCCGCCACGGCCATTATGACCCAAAGGCGGAATCCGCCAAAATCTAGACACCCAAACAAGTCCGCCACACCAAAGGTCAGTGATAAACTGGAGATAAGAAATCCTCCACCGTCACGCCAACAGGAATACGCCCACACTATCACGACCCATGAATCCACGCAGCAGTCTTTCAACCGTGGTATTCCATTGGTGTTACACACCGCCGTGCTCAAAATACACACACTTTTACAAAACACATCCACATTTGACAATTCAAAATACACACACCTGATACACATACGCACACCATTCCCACACACCCAATACAATATAAAACACACACCTACATCACCCACAAACCCCTACGACAACAATTGCGACTGAAGGCCAGAGAGAGACACCACCATCTACAAACGAGCATCCACAGGCACTCAACACCATCACCCACATAACATCCACGCACCTCACACAACACACCACTAAATATCACCCCACACATCACAACACACACCACCTCACACATCACCCACACCACCCCATGGCACCTCCAAAACACCCTAGGTTCTCTGAGGAGGAGCTCAGGGTCATGGTGGAGGAAATCATCCGGGTAGAGCTACAGCTATTTGGAAAACAGGTGCAGCACACGTCCATAGCTAGGAAGATAGAGCTATAGCGAAGAATCGTGGACAGGGTCAACGCAGTGGGACAGCACCCAAGAAATAGGGATGACATCAGGAAGAGGTGGAATGACATACAGAGGAAGGTGCGTTCCGTGGTCACAAGACACCACATCGCGGTACAGAGGACTGGCGACGGACCCCCACCTCCTCCCCCACAACTAACAACATGGGAGGAGCAGGTCTTGGCTATTCTGCATCCTGAGGGCCTCGCAGGAGTAGCTGGAGAAATGGACTCTGGTAAGTCAAATCTTTACTACTATATCCTCCACCCTACCTGCATGCCATCACATACCCCCACCCTCGCCTTCACCCCATCACTCCTACTCCTCACACATGTCCCAATATCACAAACCACCCATCACAAACCCAAGCCATGCATGCAACACCAAAGCATGGACACCCATCACCAAAGCATGGCCACTGCACATACCCATACACCCCCCTAAACCATCATCACACAAGGTCCTACACAGGAATGCAAACACTGGGGTACACGGTCACCCACCCATAACACACACCATGGCACACACAGATGCAATAATCATGCTTTTACACCCCTGCAGGACTCATACCCAACGTCACCGGACAGGAGGGTCCAGACATCACTCCACCCACAGAAGAGGCCCACAGTGATGACAGCAGCTCTGTCCAAATGGATCTAGATGACCAGCCCGGCCCATCTGGGACCTCGGGACAGTCGGTTCCCTTACACTGGCACAAGCCACTACAGGGCTTCCCCCTCTGGAAACACCAGCACAGCACCCACCCAGCGGGCCCATACCTCTGTCCCCAGGACACGTCAAGCAGCAGTGTGTCCACCACTACAGGGAACCCAGGCTAACCCACCACCCCAACAACAACAAGGACCTGGGGGCAGTGGCAGTGGGCACACGGTTCAGGGGACAGAAGCCCAGGAACACACGGGAACTGGGAGGTCTGCTGTGCGACAGGGGGAGGAAAGGCCCAGGGAACCCACTCTCCACGAGGCCCTCTCCAGCATCATGTGACCCTACCACCATTCACAGAAGATAATGGCAACCGTACTGGCCAAGTTTCAGGAGACCCAGCGGTTGCAGGAGGAACAGTATTTGGGCTTCAGGGAGGAACTCAAATCCATCAATTCCACCCTGGGCACCATTGTATGGGTGCTGAAAGAACTCATCAACACCAGGAGGGACACTGTGGCACAACAAGGGGCCCCTGACACTAGCCTGGACGGTGAACTGCCCACCCCCTCCGCCGGCGCCAGTGGACAGGAGGCACCGCCACAGGACCACCACACCAGCACCTCACCCCCTGCAGAGGGAGAACCACCCCGCAAATGGTCCCTGAGATCCAGGACAAACACAGAGAACGATGCCAAGACCCCCACCAAGAAATGAGACCACCCTGATTGTCATCCATTTGTCGCACCTTGTCACCCTGTCCACCCTTAAACTGCCCAAGCTCCACTTCCTATGCCCCTTTGGACAATGCACCTCTGAGACTCAGAGACTGGACTCTGCCATGGACATTCCTCCACCATCACCCCTCACCATTTTACAACCCCCTCCAATATTGAGCACTCAAATAAACACCCTTACAACACAAAACAATCTGGAGTCTGTCTGTGATTTCAAAATAGTGTATTAGCAATTACAGTGCCAAAATGCTCTTTCAAATGTAATGTCAACATACCTATGTCACACAGCTCAAGTCTATGAGGAAACAAAGCAGATGTCACACAGTGGGACCCACATCTGTGAAATCGTAAGGAAAAGTGGCAACTCAGTGACCATACACTGGGTGAAAATGACAGACAGTAGAGAGGTATAAGATCTAAGTTAGATGTAGCAGGCAGGTTTGTCTTCTTACCTGTGTCTCACTGGAAGTATTGCAGGATCACCGTGTTCCTGTTGTCGATGTCCTCTTCTTCGGCTTCCTCGTCTTCACTGTCCACAGGCTCCACAGCTGCCACAACACCTCCATCTGGACCATCCTCCTGCAGAAAAGGGACCTGTTGTCGCAAAGTCAAGTTGTGAAGCATACAGCAAGCCACGATGATCTGGCATACCTTCTTTGGTGAGTAGAATAGGGAACCACCTGTCATATGGAGGCACCGGAACCTGGCCTTCGGGAGGCCGAAAGTCCGTTCTATAATTCTCCTAGTTCGCCCATGGGCCTCATTGTAGTGTTCCTCTGCCCTTGTCCTGGGATTCCTCACTGGGGTCAGTAGTCATGATAGGTTGGGGTAACCAGAGTCACCTGCAAATGGCGAGGGACAACTGTTATACACACACTAACTCATAGGGACATCCACAGACCCAGATAGCTATTCCCACTGATTTGGGTACATGTGCTCACCTAATAGCCACACCCGGTGCCTCTGGAGTGGCCCCATCACATAAAGGATGCTGCTATTCTGCAGGATGTAAGCGTCATGCAGTGAGCCAGGAAATTTTGCATTAACATGGGAGATGTACTGGTCTGCCAAACACACCATCTGAACATTCATGGAATGGTAACTCTTCCGGTTTCTGTACACCTGTTCACTCCTGCGTGGGGGGACCAAGGCCACATGTGTCCCATCAATGGCACCTATGATGCTGGGGATATGTCCCAGGGCATAGAAATCACCTTTTACTGGAGGCAAATCCTCCAACTGAGGGCAAACGATGTGCTCCGCATGTGTTGCAGCAGGGCAGACAACACTCTGGACAACACGTTGGAAAACATAGACTGGGACATCCCTGATGCCATGGCCACTGTTGTTCGAAAAGACCCACTTGCAAGGAAATGGAGTACTGACAGCACCTGCACTTGAGGGGGGATTCCTGTGGGATGGCAGGTAGCTGACATCAGGTCTGGCCCCAACTGGGAACACAGTTCCTGGATTGTGGCACGATCAAGCCTGTAGGTGATGATCACATGTCTTTCCTCCATTGTCGACGGGTCCACCAGCGGTCTGTACACCGGAGGATGCCGCCATCTCCTCACATGCCCCAGCTGACAGTGCCTATAGAGGAGAACAGCGAGCAGAGAGTCAACCAACTCTGAGGTACATAAACACATCTTACTCAGAAAATATTCATAAATCGAATTTTGACTGTAATAGTGTTTGGGCAAGGCCTAGGTATGTGTGACACAGTCAAAAATAAAGCCATAAGGGCCCCTGAAATTGCGGCTGCCTGACCTGTAAGGTGGGACAAGGGGATATGAGGTAACTGCACTGGCGTTGTACACCATCACGGTAGGCGGTCGAAGACCACGGCGCAACTCTGCATTGGCTAACATTGGACCCTATGGGTCCCAGGAGCCAATGACGATATACGCCGGCGGTGACAGTACGCACTGCCGCGGACGTGACCACCATTTTCTCTCTGTTCAATCACTTGATACCTGATCTTCGACAGGAGAGGACCTACACTGCAAGTGCTGCTGTGACCTCAGTCTGGAAGAGACAATGGCTCGTGTGTCTGGGGAAAGGGCCCCTGCCTTAAGCACGGAGGAGTTGGAGAAACTCGTGGATGGGGTCCTCCGCAGTACACGCTACTCTACGGTCCCCCAGACAAACAGGTAAGTACACTGTGAGCATGCTGTATGGGCAATGCCTGTGTGGAGTGGGGTGAATGAAAGATAGAGGGGGGGTGCGAATGAGGCGTGCATGAAACGACGGTGAGTGCATGTGCGTCATGGCAAGGGTAGGGGTGCGGGCCAATGACTGTGACGGTGCAGTTGGTAATTACTACTCTTTTTCCCCTGTACAATTCCTGTAGGTCAGCGCCCACCAGAAGAAGGACATCTGGCGTGCCATCGCCAAGGAAGTCCGGACCCTGGGGGTCTACCACAGACGGAGCACCCACTGCCGGAAAAGATGGGAGGACATTCACCGCTGGAGCAAGAAGACGGCGGAGGCCCAGCTGGTGATGGCCTCCCAATGTGGGAGGGGTGCCCGTCGCACCATGACCCCCCTGATGTTCACGATCCTGGCGGTGGCGTACTGGAGTTGGATGGGCACTTGAGGGCATCACAGCAGTAACAAGGGGGTGAGTACACTCTCATTCTGCTGATTCAGCGCACATTGTAGGTGTCTGGGTGGGGGAGGTGGTCTGTGGGTTCCCTTAGGCCAGGGCGAGTTTGGTAGTTAAGTTCCCTTCTTCAGGCAGTCCCTGTGGCACCCCACCCCACCTGTGTACAGTGCCAACTACACAAAGTCAGGCTATTGTGACATCCATGTGTGCAGAAATCGGCCACAGCCTTGTAAGCCATGTCCCAGGGATTGAATAGTGCACCCCAGGTGCGAGGCGTAGTGCAGGGGGCTTCTGTGTGTGTCGTGTCCGCCAACTGTAGCGGTATTGCATGCACTCAACATGTCTTTCTTCTGTCTCCCCCCCCCTTTTTGTGGTCTCCCTGTTCTTGTGTGCATTAGCATCATCAGGTGGAGGAGCAGTGGCACCGGAGCAGGAGGGAGCTGCATCCCACATGGCCCTGGAGGGCGAGACTACGGACTCCGAATTCACCAGTGGGACGGAGGGCGAGGGGAGCTCCACAGCAGGGACAGGAGCTGACACCAGCGAGACGGACTCCTCCTCTGATGGGAGCTCCCTTGCGGTGGCGGCCCCATCTGTGCTGCCGCATCTATAGGTACGGCCGCCACCCCCCTAACAGAACCGCCCTCCCAGCAGCCCCTCAGATTTTGCCCAGTGCCCGCTCACCCAGGAGGGTGGGCATCACCTTTGCCTCAGGCACCCCAGGCCCTGCCCCAGTCACCCCTACTGCCCTCAGTGAGGAGCCCATTGACCTCCGCAGGTCCCTCACTGTTGGTCAGTCTACCATTGTGAATGCCATCCAGGGTGTAGCGAGGCAGTTGCAACAAACCAATGCATACCTGGAGGGCATTCACTCTGGTCAGGCAGCCCTTCCGCGAGCTTTTCAGACTCTGGCCTCAGCACTGATGGCAGCCATTGTCCCTGTCTCTAGCCTCCCCCCCCAACTTCCTCCATCCAGACCCACACCACTGTACCCAAGCACACCATCAGACCAGCATGCACACACCTCAACACACAAGGGAAGCTCTGGCAAACATAAGCACCACACATCCCACAGGCACTCATGCAAGCATCACACACATGCAAACAAACCAACATCCACTGCCCCCACTGTGTCCCCCTCCTCCTCAACTCCCTCCTCCCTCCCTGTCTCATCTCCACTCACACCTGCATGCACTACGTCCTCAGCCACTACGTCCATCACCAGCACACACACCACCACACCCCGTTCACGTGCAGTCACCACCCCCACTACCATTCACACATCCCCTGTGTCCTCTCCCAGTGTGTCTGTGAGGCCACCTCCCAAGGTACACAAACGCAGCCACACACCCACCCAACAGCCATCCACCTCACGACAGCCTCCAGCCCATGCACCTTCACCCAAAGTCAGCAAACGTACACCTCCTACAACCACTACCTCTTCCTCCACTCCCAAACCCCCCTCCAGGTACCCATCCCAGTGTTCCTAAGAAACTTTTCCTGGCCAGCCTTGACCTCTTTCCCTCACCTCCCCACCCCTTCAGTCTCCTAGGGCCCGACTCTCCAGGTCCCAACCTAGCACCTCAGCCACAACATCGGCTGGACCAGTGGTGCCAGTAGTCACCGGATTATGGAGTTCACCAGGCAGCAGGGCAGCCAGTGTGGCAAGGAGCCACAGCACGGACAGTCCCCCACCTGTCAAGCATCAAAAGTTGGCCAGTGCCCGGCGGCAGAGGGGAAAGAAATCAGCCACCAAAGCCGCTCCCAGGGGTCCAGCTGGGAGTGTGGAGACAGCTGCGACACCATCCAAGGTGGGGAAGGGGCACAGTAAAACCGGCAAGTCTGGGAAGATCAGCACAGTGGACAAGACCGCCAGCAGCCCCACTGCCCAGGGGAAGACTGCCAGCAGCAGCCCCGCTGCCCAGGAGACGATCACCAGCAGCCCCGCTGCCCAGGAGACGACCGCCAAGAGCCCTGCTGCCAAAGACAGGACCGTCAGCAGCAGCCCCACTGCCCAGGAGACGACCGCCAGCAGCCCGCTGCCAAAGACAGGACCGCCAGCAGCAGCCCCGCTGCTAAAGACAGGACTGCCAGCAGCAGCCCCGCTGCCCAGGAGACGACCGCCAGCAGCCCCGCTGCCAGGAGGTGACCGCTAGCAGCCCTGCTGCCAAAGACAGGACCGCCAGCAGCAGCCCCGCTGTCAAAGACAGGACCGTCAGCAGCCCCACTGCCAAAGACAGGACCGCCAGCAGCTGAACCGCTGCCCAGGACACTGCCAGCAGCTGAACCGCTGCCCAGGACACCACCGCCAGCAGCACCGCAGGCCAGGACAAGACCGCCACCAGCTAAACCGCTGCCCAGGACACCGCCGCCAGCAGCACCGCAGGCCACGACAAGACTGCCACCAGCTGAACCGCTGCCCAGGACACCGCCGCAAGCAGCACCGCAGGCCAGTGAGCGCCAATGATTCCGACGCTATTGAGTCCGCCATGGGCAGGATGAAGCACTCTGGGCACAAGGCCCCCTCCAGAACCAGTGGAGAGATATATCCACTACCTCAGTCCTTGGCAGGATGAAGCACTCTGGGCACAAGGCCCCCTCCAGAACCAGTGGAGAGATACATCCACTACCTCAGTCCTTGGCAGGATGAAGCACTCTGGGCACAAGGCCCCCTCCAAAAACCAGTGGAGAATGTTATCCACTTGAGAGACTGTGGCTTGGCACTCCCCAGGATGCAGCAGTGGGCAAACCACCCACTGTAGAGACTTGAGAAGCTGTGGCTTGGCACTCCCCAGGATGCAGCAGTGGGCAAACCACCCAGTGTAGAGACTTGAGAGACTGTGGCTTTGCACTCCCCAGGATTGAACAGTGGGCAACCCACCCACTGTAGAGACTTGAGAGACTGTGGCTTTGCACTACCCAGGATTGAACAGCGGGCAACCCACCCACTGTAGAGATTGGTGGGTTGTAATAGTGTGGGCAGTACATTGTGTTCCCCCTGTCTGTTGGCAGTTACCACTGCGGTGTTTGTTTGTACCGCCGTGGCGGTCGGAGTGTTAAAGTGGCTGTCTATGTTGGCGGTTCCCGGCACGGTCGTGATTACATTTTGTTTACCGCCGGCCTGTTGGCGGTTTTACCGCCACTTTAACACCGACCGCCAGGGTTGTAATGACCCCCTTAGTTCTTATTCTGATGATTGTGGTGCCTGTCGATGAACAGAAGTAAAAAAGATGTGTGCAGGTGAACCTACACAATGAGTGTGAGCGAACATGGTCACATCACGTCTGTATGAGAAGTGCATGCTGAGTGTTTATCTGGTACTTAGAAGATGTTACAAGCTTGTGCACAGATAGCGTTATCCCTGTGACATGAACAATATATCGTAGATACTTGGGAAGCAGACTGGTATAGACTTTGGGCTTGACGCTATTTTATGAGGTCTAGTGGACAACATGTGTCATCTGAAGATGCTGGTTCCATAGCATGTGTTTGCTTCCTCTGCCCAACCCAGTTTTTGATGACATGTTCCTCTCATGTTTTAGTGGCCTCAATTACTCTAGCACAGAAGCATGCCTTTATGAAAAGGACAGAGAGGTTCCGGCACATCAGTGAGGTTCAGAGAGGGTACCGCAGGATGGCCAGGTGATACAGACATGAAAAAAACATCGAGGTTGTGGCAGGCTTTTCCTCATGAAGGACCAGGGAAACAGCCTGCTGCTAGCACACATACTACATGAACCTCAACACAGAAAGTCAGGGGTGGGTTTGAAGGATCCGTCCCTTCAACACAACGGCATCCCTGCCACAGCCATTACCAGCTTCCACTGTCTCTAAATTTGAGGATGAAATGTGGAAGGACAAGGCAGAGATCAAGTTGAGGTTGACCAAATTATAGGAAGCAAAGAAGAGGAATTATAAATTATTAAATTACATCAAAAAGAAGAGGAAGAGGCACTGACTTTGGACCCCTTCCTCTTCCCAGTACCTTCCCTTCCCCTAGTTTTGATTGTAAATAGTTTTATTGGGTTTTAGATGGGTAGGCATAGTTAAGCTGGCATACAGTAGGTTAGTTTTAGGACATAGTTGGTATAGTTAGGGGGTGGAATGTAGGGATTTTTTTGTTTCTTTGGGTTTTTTTTGTGTTGGAAAGGTATGTATAGGGTTATATGTTCATAACAAATATTTAAAAAAAATAAAAAAATACATATATATATTAGTTTAGGCAATAGGTTTAGTTAGTCTATGTTTAGCTTTAGTTCATGTTGTCCTTCTCGTCTATTGTCTCTTAAGTGGGATGAGGGGGGCAATGTTTATTGTGTCGCGTTACATGTATAAGATAAGTTTAGATAAGGATATTTAGCTGTAGGGATAGGTTAAGATTAGTTAGTATAGGTTAGGCCAGTAAAAGTTAGTGTGTAGTTTAGGTTTTTGATAGGTAGAAGTTTTTAGTATTGATAAATCATGTTAGTTTCCCACAATATGGTGTCCATGATGATTGACTGTCTGGGTATTATCATGTCTGCACTGGTCATGTTAGACAAATGCCTTTGGGTGTGCATTCAGTATTGATTAACATGTGACTACGTGTATCCCCTCTGACTGAGTACATGTCTGATTTGCAGCGGTATAACATCAGCTACTCAATGCACTATTTAGAGAAGTTCCTGACACTCTGATTATGCATGGATACAAATTCTGAGACACGTAATCAGAAACTATCTGTTTTTGGTAGGTAGTGTCACATTAATTGTTCAAACATTTAGAACATTGCACTCCACCTCATTTAGGGAATGGATACTGGCTTCCTAACAGCTGCCCCTCACAGTCTTACATATGCCTATTTTGTTTGTCACATCAATGTTGTACTGGTACAATCATCAGAGATATTTCTAGACACTTGTGTTCTGAACCAAACATGCCATATGTAAACTTGCATGGTACCTGTTTAATACATGTTTGGAAAACTCAGAAGATGTGTGGGAGTCTACAATGCAAACAGTCACCTTAATCATGTTTGCGCCTATGTATGTAGCTTTGTGTCCCACAGAAACCCACACGTGTCCTTTTGCTCAGTACTGATTGTCGTAGCTTCACACAATGCCTACATTTAAAACAGTTGATTGATCACCGAAAAAAGCAAAACATATGTGGATATGGTAATTTATTACATGTGTAAGTTTTGTTTCAGATTATGTACAATGTACAGTTGATTGACCCCATGAGAGATCCCAAGCAATTAACTATCCAGTCAGAGTCCAAGGGTGAGAGACATGTTATGAGACATGTGTAAGAGTGGTGTGCATCAGTGATGAGGTGTCCAAATTGACAATTGGTAGGAATTGAGAATATGACAGTCCATGCATGATAAGTCAACAGTGGTAGTGTGATAAGGGCATGCTTCAAGTTGTCACTACACTGGCATGATCTTAAGTACAGAACTAAAGAGATATTGTCCATATGGCACAGACAGTAGCTACCTGGTGTTTTTTCTGGTGACTGTCGTTCCTTCCACATCTTCAACCTCTGATGTGTGTGGTTCCTACTGTGCCACGGGTGGTGCTATTGTTGAAGTTAAGAGGGGTATGCACACCTCATGGTATAGAGATGTGGAATCAAAGGTCCTGGCAGCTGCCATTTGTGGGAAAACAAAAGGCATCACTGCAGCAAGGAGGAACTGCTGGTTTCACAACACAGCAGCTACATCACAGTAGTAGGCAGCCATGTTTTCAAGGAGGGAGGCCAGGACATTTTGGATAGCCCCCAGCCTGTTGTAAATCATGCTGCTGGCACTTTGGGAGGGCAATTGTTCCAGCCTCTGCCTCATGACAGCAGCTATGTCAGCCAGAGACTGCTAGAGTCCATGTAGTGGAGAGTGGGTGCCTCTGACGACAGAAGAGTTGTCCTTATTCTGGCACCTCTGCACTTCCTCTAGGCTGCCCGCCATGGTCTCCACCCCCACCTGCGCCGAGTGAGCCAGCTCCCACTGGACTCCTACCGCTGTCTTCTGAAAGGTATTGTCTGGGTCCTCAGAGTCCAGGGCTGTGGCTGTACTGGTTGGTACTGTGTGTTGGTTGTTGGGTGATTCATGTGGAGACCCTGCAATGCTGTGTGTCTTTCCTTTGACTTGATATGGTGCCTGGAAGGAACTCAGGACATCCTGGAGAGTGTCAGCATTGATGGTCAGTAGCTGGCCATCCAGATCATCAGAGAAGTCCAGGACAGGCAGCTCTACAGGAGGTAAAACTTCATACCCTGCAATGGGATAGTGAAATGTCAATCTTGGACTGTAGCGGCTGTTGACATGAGTCATCATTTACTTGCTACTTGTGGCTTATTGACATGGTACAGACCCACACATCAAGGCACACAGGTATGGACTTCTCTGGAATCACCATTGGCACAGTCTGCCAGTCCACATTTCCCAGTGTGTTCCACCCTGCTTAAATGACTTGTCATGGTCTTCTGCATGGGTGACCCTTTCACCGATTTGACTGTGTTACATGTGCGTGCCATGGGTGTTGTAAGAGATTTGTGTACACACCACAAATGGAGATGTGCAGAATAATTTGCATTTGGATTTGCAGATATTTGAGTAAGTAACAGACTCCTCTGCCACCCTACGTGTGTTGTTAGAGTGATGGAAGGGATGAGCTGTCCACATGCATCCTCCTAGTCACTTTGAGTCATGTGTCCAGCATCCCCAACCACCCATTGTTAGATTCCACCACCTAATGTGTATGTGTGCAAACAGGAATTTCTCCAGTCCTGCAGAACAACACTCATTTGTGCATCACAGGCTTCCTGGTTGCATAGCTGCATGGATGCCTGCATTTCTGAACTGTGTTGTTTTGCTGGAAGTTAGACCTTCCTGTTTGCACACATACACACGAGGTGGTTCATCGTTACGATGTGTGGTGCAGGATGCTGAACACATGACTCAAAGTGGCTAGGAGGATGCATGTGGAAAGCCCACCCACTTCCATCACTCTGACAGCGCATGTTGGGTGGCATGAGGACCTGATGTCAAGGATCATGCCAAAACTAGTCAGTAATTGTGTGCAATAAGTAAACATGTAAAACATTCACATCAAATTGTGGTTGGAAATTAGGACATCAGTACACTTTAGGAAAAATATGTGGTGATTACATATTTGCATTTGGTTACACTACTTGCCTCTGTGTATGCATTAGGATATATGTGCATTTTTTTACCAAAAGGGAAGTCAAGGCAGTGTACAAACTTTCATTGCAGTAGCACGTGACAATAAACAACGTGCTTGATGATTCATCTCCAAAGACAGCCACCTCATGAGCCACGTGTATAACTCATCACACTGCAGCAAGAGACCAACTATAAAAACCCACCCCATTCAACAAACATTTATTCGTGTTCCTTCTTCAAGGGTTTTCTCTCCTCACGGAAGCATTTGGATTTAATCATAAATCATCGGAGCTGAAATCTTTACTTACCGGGTGAAGCCTTCCAGACTTCAGCTGACTTTGACCCAGGGAATGAAACATGCCTGAAAGGAAAGAAGAAAAGCTTACAATGTATTACAAAAAATACAGGCTGCACAGCATTGCTTTACTAGGACAAGACATTTAACTAGCAAAGGCACAAGAACTAAAAGAGATCGATTGCTGATTACAGACCTTAAGTAAGATTAACCCTCAAGGAGGATTTCAAACAGTTCCTTAACCACTTGTGCAAAAAAGAAGAATTTATAGAACTTCTGCCTTTTATGGATATCCTGTTAAATTGTTTCATGTTGCTGTACTTTTTCTATCCAAGTTAAGTTTTGCATAACTTGAAAGAAAACCAAGAAACAAGTTTACGGGAGCGAATTCAACTTCTTGCAGTTATAAAAAGGCACCCAGGAAGCTGTATGTATGAGCACGTAATATGATTTAATGTACCAAAAAAGTAGGAAGACATGTGAAGTCATGTATGATTTGTGAGTTGGCAATAGAAATATTTTATTTAATATTGTTTTAGATGACATCCATGATCTCAACCTCCAGCACACCTCTTTCCGGTGAGAATTAACACAGGTACATACATCTTTATAAGGTTTTAGGGAGAGTATAGAGTGATAAGGGTTGGGAGCGGTACTAGGGTGAATAATTCTTAAACTAGACCTACAGTTAAATCCCCTTTTTGTAATTTCCTCTAAAAGGTCGTCGATCGGAATTGAGCTGAGAGGACATCTTCCTAGAAGGCCCTCCTCCCTGAATCTTACCTATCAATCAGGAGCTCACATATAAGTCTGAGGACTAGGTAGGGAATTAGGAGGTGGGCCCTATCGTCTCCGCAACGTCTTTGGTGCTGCTCTTCTCTCCAGGTAAGAGCGTACCATAATCACTGACTGAACACGAAGCCCACAATTACAAAAGTTGCCTGGCCGATATGGACCCCCAGGTTACTTTACAAGGTATGGCAAACATGTTGTCCACTATACAAGTGGAAAATTCAGCCATGAAATTAGAAATGGCCTCTATTCAGTCACAATTGACGCCGAGGCCTCACGTGACTCCTTCTGGAGGAAATGTGACACCGCAAGGAGCCACAGCCCCTCCATCTACTACTCATCTCCAAGTTATCACTCCAGTTCCGGTTCCACTAGCCCCTCCTGAAAGGTTTTATGGTGACAGTAAGAAATTTAGTATTTTCATAAATCAATGTCATTTACCTTTCATGGCTAAGCCAACCGCCTTCCCAGAGATGCCTCCAAGGTGGCTTTCGTTCTCTCCTACCCAGGCGGTGATGCTGCCTTGTTGTCCATACCACTTGTAGAACAAGACGATCCAATGTTGTATAATTATTGGCGCTTTAAGGAGGCAGTGCGAAAGCTGTATGCTCGCCATGTCTTTTTACAGGCTGCAGAGAATGAATTATTTGGTCTAAAACAGGGATTCTCAGATTTACTGCATTATATTACCACCTTTAATTGGTTGGTCATAGAGGCAAATTGGCCTGAGGACAAACGTGTGTCTCTTTTCTATCAAGGACTTAGGGAAGAATTAAAAGACCTGCTTTCACAACTTCTAGAACTTCCAGACGATTGCACTGAATGTATTGATTTAGTGGTTAAACTAAACCATAGATTGCAGGAAAGGAAGTCAGAAAGAGGGAAGGATTTAGACCACAAGGTAATTCTATTTCAGAATAAAAACAAAGGAGAGGCTCATGTAAAACAAGCCACTGATATGGGGGAACCCCTG
Source organism: Pleurodeles waltl (assembly GCF_031143425.1). NCBI lineage: Eukaryota > Metazoa > Chordata > Amphibia > Caudata > Salamandridae > Pleurodeles > Pleurodeles waltl. The sequence goes on along the minus strand of NC_090444.1, from coordinate 416,148,377 downwards.
CAGGCGGGGTCAGTAAGAGGACCCCTATCAAAAGAAGAGAAAGATAAACGCAGGAGATTGAATCAATGTTTATATTGTGGTAAGACCGGACACTTTGTAAAAGCGTGCCTGGCTCGCCCACTACAACCTAAGACTTCTACAGGACTTACTTCAGTGGTTGTCACTCAGAGTTTAGAACCGATGGAAAATGAGGAAACTCGATAGGTGAAAGGGTCCACTTGTCGAGGATAGCAGTTAATAAGACCATTTCCTCTCACCCATGTTCAGCCTATCACCACTCAACTAGAACTGTTGTGTTATATTCCCTCTCTGGTCAAATTTGGAACACTAAAGCACTTATTGACTGTGGTGCGACTGGGAATTTTATTGACACCTAGTTCACAGAAAACCTAGGAATACGAGTGGTAACAAAAACCCAACCCGAAATTGTTCGAGCCATTGATGGCAAGGAACTCACCTCAGGGCCAGTACAATTCATGACAGAAATACTCACAATGAAATGTGATAAGTACAAAGAGCAAATATACTTTGACATAACTGATACACCTCAGTTTCGACTTATCCTAGGCTTACCATGGCTAGTAAAGCATAATCCGTATATAGATTGGAACATCCGAGTTCTTACCCTAGGATCTTCCTTTTGTGCACTACATTGCTATGATGCCATGGGACCATGGTCTTGAACAATTCAAGCCTTGCAGACGGTTCAGAAGGAATTAAGTACTTCCCCAATAGACAGCCTGCCAGCAGTATATGCTGAATTGGCTGAGATCTTTGATAAAAAAGAAAGCAAATGCCCTACCCCCTCATCGGGAGTTTGACTGTAGAATAGACCTTGTACCTGGAGCTAAATTACCATGTAGTCGAATATATGCTCTTACTGAGTGGGAAAATGAACACCTTCGACAATATCTAGATGAATATTTGGCCAATGGCTTTATTCGCCATTCCAAATCGCCAGTCTCTTCTGCTCTTTGCTTCGTCCCAAAAAAAGGGGGAGAGTTGCGCACGTGCATCGACTATCACACACCTAACGATAATACCATTAAGAACAGATATCCTCTTCCCCTATGTGGTAGGCTGGACGGTATAAACAAGACTGAGACCGAGCAGTAAGGTAAGTAAGGATTTTTATTTTTAATCTTCTTTGGTTCTGAGTGATTACAGTCTACTATAGGGGTCTTTGGCTGTTTTTTTTTTAGTTCTCTTTTAACTCCGTCTTCTTCTTCTTCTCCTTGCTTCCTAGGTCGGTGGATTCTGGGGAACTCGGGCGGCTCCAGTGGATTACCGGCAAGAGAAACAGAAGAACGCCAAGGTAAGTAACTGGGTATTTCTGGGGTTTTCTTTACTGTAGAGGAGGGGAAGGGGTTGTAGAGAGACAGGGATAGAGTGACGATACACCACTGCAGGGGACAGCAGATAGTGGTGAAGGGTATCTAGTTTAACACATCGTGCTCCGGGGTTGGGCAAGATAACCAGTCTTCCCTCGATTACTGGGACTGTGCCCCTCCCCTTTTCTCCTCTCCCAACTCCCCTGTTCCCTTCCCCAGTGCCCCTTTTGTTCTAGGTTCCCGTGTCCCCAAGAAGGACCGTACCTTTGCAAGCCACGACCCTCCTGGGTCGTGGCTGGCTCCTCGGCGTTCCTGCTCCGGTTCTTCTCCGTGGGTGGTCTCCTTCTCCTCGTCTCCTGCTACAGCTGTTTCCTCGTCCGTCCTGTCGCGCTGCTCTTCTTCGGTTCGTCCTGCTCCACAATTGTTTGTTCCTCCGACTCCTTGCCCCCTCGTTACGCTCTCCTTCCCCTTTTCACCCTCTATGTCCCGGAAGTCTTCGAGCGTTTGCCTGGAAACAGGGAAACGCGTCACCGACGCCTGGAGCGTTCCCATGTTGCCATGGGAACGCGGAACGGACGTGTCGGGTTTGCCCGACAAGGAGTTAGGTGACGCTGGCGTGGACGTGGTCGGGGCGGTTCGTTCACACACCCCATCCCAAGAACGGTCCTGGTCGAGGACCGAAGAGGAGCATGGGAACCGGGACAAGTAATCCGCAGGGCCCTGTTGCGACCCAGGGACATGGCAGACCTGGAAGGTAAAAGGTTGTAGCTCAAGGAACCACCGTAACACCCTAGAGTTGGAATCTTTGTGAGAGGCAAGCCAGGTAAGAGAAGCGTGATTAGTATACAGTATAAAAGGCCTGCCCAGAAGATAATATTGCAAGTTTTCCACCGCCCATTTAATGGCCAAACACTCCTTCTCAATGATAGGGTAGTGACATTCGCGGGAAAGAAGTTTCCTGCTGATAAATACAACCGGGTGGTCCCGACCCTCCTTATCAGGCTGAGCGAGCACCGCCCCGAGATCCACGTTAGAAGCATCAGTGTACAGATGAAAAGGTCTAGAGAAATCAGGACATTGTAAGACAGGATCCGATGTAAGGGAGGACTTTAAACACTCAAAACTAGCCTTTTGACATTCTGTAAAGGGTTCTAACTTGTTAGGGTGATGTTTGGCCAATAGATCAGTAAGTGGAGCTGCAATAGTGGAATATCCTGGGATAAATCTACGGTAATAGCCCACTAAACCTAAGACAGAACGCAAGTCTTTTTTCGTTTTTGGGGTTTGGGCTTGGTTAATGGCATCAATTTTAGTTGTTTGCGGTTGTAGGGTACCATTGCATATCTTATAGCCTAGATACGATATGTTGGTATTCCCTAAGATGCACTTCTTGTGGTTAGCCGTCAAACCGGCTTCTGCCAGGGTGGTAAAGATTTGGTTGAGATGGTGCAGATGGTTCGCCCAAGTATCGCTAAAAATGACAACATCATCTAGATAGGCTGCAGAGAATGTGTGAAAGGGTTTTAGTAGCCTATCCATTAATCTCTGAAAGGTAGTGAAGCTCCGTGAAGACCAAAGGGTAGAACTGTGAATTGATAAAGACCGGATTGTGTAGAGAAGGCTGATTTCTCTTTGTTTTCAGGGGAAAGGGGAATCTGCCAATAACCTTTAGTGAGGTCCAACGTAGACAAATATTTGGCTCTCCCTAACTTCTCGAGGACATCATCCACTCAGGGAATAGGATATGTGTCGAACAGGGATATTGCATTGAGTTTGCGGAAGTCGATACAAAATCGGACCGATCCGTCAGGCTTTGGAACCAAAACTACTGGAGAGCTCCAAGGGCTACTAGAGGGCTCAATTACTCCTAAGGTTATCATTTTCTCTATTTCCTCTTCTATGACATGTTTCCTAGCCTCGGGAATGCGATAAGGTCGTAGTCGGATAGTTTGTCCTGGTGGTGTTTTTATTTTGTGACAGATCAGGGAAGTTCTTCCGGGTATCTCCGAAAAGAAATGTGGGTATTGTTTTAACAGGGAGAATAGCTGCCCCCTCTCTGACATTGTCAGAGAGGTGTTGATACAGGGAATATTTTCCCTTTGTCGGTTTTCCAAGGGAAACAGTTCTATGTCCAACTCCTTACTGGGAGAGACAAAACGCCCCATCTCCACATGGCCGCCAAACTCTTCTACGGCTTCCCATTTCTTGAGGAGATTTACATGGTAGATTTGGTTTTTTTGGGGGTTGACACTCAGTTCTATGAGATAGGTGACGGGGGAGACTGCTCTAATAACCCTATAGGGTCCCTGCCATCTAGCCAATAATTTCTGTTCAGACGTGGGTCGCATTATCAAGACTTGATCATTCGGAAGAAATGTACGTAATTTACTTCCCTTGTCATAATAGTGTTTTTGTGTCTCTTGGGCCCTCTCAAGATGTTGCCTTACATCCTCCCATAATTCTCGTAAGTGTGATTTAAGTTTTTGGACATACTCTAACAATGGCCTTCCTTCCTCTTCCTCTTCTTCCTCCCAAGTTTTTACGGCCATATCCAAAAGACAACGTGGTTGCCTTCCGAAAACCAGTTCGAACGGACTATTTCCCGTTGAGGCCTGTTCGTGGGTTCTAATGGCATAAAGAACTAAGGGTAATTTCTGGTCCCAATCCCTCCCAGAGTCGTCTACTACCTTCCTCAATAATGTTTTAATGGTCCGGTTATAGCGTTCCACTAAACCGTCCGTCTGTGGATGATAAACTGAGGTTTTTATTTGGGTAATTCCTAATAACCTACATATCTGTTTCATGAGGTTCGACATGAATGGTGTACCTTGGTCAGTGAGGATCTCTTGGGGAAACCCTGTCCGAGTGAAGACCGTTATCATGGCTTGTGCTACTGTTTTAGTCGTCATGCTTGCTAAGGGGAGGGCTTCTGGGTACCTCGTAGCATAGTCTACGATAACCAATATATATGTGTGTCCTCTAGATGAGGGAAGTAGGGGTCCAATTAAATCCATACCCACCCTGCTAAACGGAATGTCAATGATGGGAAGAGGTAGTAGGGGTGCTTTCCTGGGCATACCTGGTTCTGTGAGCTGACACCTAGGACATTGTAAGCAATATTTCCTACTGTGGGTGAAGTCCCCTGGCCAATAGAACTTCCGGAGGAGATTTTCCTCTGTCTTTTCTCTACTGAAATGGCCCCCTCCCGGTTGATTGTGTGCGAGGAAGAGTACTTGGTTTCTGTAGGTTTCTGGAACTACTAATTGGTGTTTGCGTTCCCCTGTTTTGGTCGTGGTAACCCTGTAAAGAAGGTTTCTTTGTACGAGGAAATAGGGACCCACCTCATCTGTTTCTTCGGTTTTCGCTGTTCTCCAAGCATGAGTGAGGGTAGGGTCTTCTCTCTGATGGTGGCGGAAGCTTATAGGTGCGCTACAATTCTCTGCTACAACTCTTATAGGGTGGTTGCTCTCTTTGGTCTCCTGAAATTTCAATTTCTCGTATCTTTTTTCCCTTCTGGAGAGTTTCCTGTGGTGTGGGGGACACTCAATGGGGCTACTAGAAAAGGGAGCCTCAGTCCACCATTCGGGGTTCTCCTTCTGGGTTTGGGTGTGATCTAAGAGATGTTGAAACCGCATATAGTCTGTGCTGATAATACAATCTTCAATCAGTTGGTCCATAACTCCCATGGGAAGGAAGTCTCTATATTCACCCCACTCGAGCTCAACTACCGTTAGGGGATATTGCTCCTTATCGCCATGTATACAGCAGATAGTGACCCATTGACTAGAGGTCGTACCAACAGGGCCTACTAAATTTTGTCGTATGACGGATTGACTACAACCCAAATCTATGAGGGCAGAGAGGAAGCCTCCATTTATTTTTACGATTTGTTTAAATTTGGCGTTCCCGCCTCCAGTACATAGGACTCTGCGTCTGGTTACCCCTATCTCCATAGGTTCAACTCCTTCTATTTTCCTGGGGCATACTCGTGCTATGTGACCCCATTCACCACAGTTAAATGTGGTCCCTGCATCGGGTGACCCTCCCCTTGCTTACGGGGGCTCGGGTCTTCCAAAGGATATCTCGGGACGGGTTTTGGTGGTGGTGCGAGGGGTTTTATGTTGAGTCTGGGTTGTAGTGGTCTCACATCGGTGGACCTGTGGTAGGCACAGGCCAAATCTATGGCAAGCTCTGTATCCACCTTTGGATGTTGCCTTATCCAATTTTTAGTACTGGTGGGTAGGGAGTCCAAGTACTGTTCAAGGATGATTGTCTTTATAACATCTTCTCTGCTGGTTCCTATAGGGCCCAACCATTTAAGTGCTAAATCTTTAACCCGGAAGTAAAAGGTATGGGGGTCCTCATTCTGTCCCCATTTCACTTTCCGGAATTTTACTCTATAGTACTCAGCATCATGGCCAACCCTTTCCAAAATGCTCCTCTTTATGTCCTTATATGACGTGGTACCCCCCGGATTAGCCGCTTGATAAGCCGCCTGCAAAAGTCCTGTGAGCAAAGGGGCGATATATTGTCCCCACCTTTCCTCCGGCCATTGGGCGGAGGAAGCCACCCGTTCGAAGTTGGTAAAGAAAGAGTCCGGGTCTTCCCCCTCCTGGAATTTTTGTAGAACCGAACTGGGGACATTAGGGTGAACTTTACTGGCGGCTATTGTATCTGTTAACTTCTGCAGCGCCGTCTCATGCACAAGTTGATTGTTCGCCAAGATAGTAGCTTGGCTTTTTAGGGCGGACTGCAAGGCCTCCCTATCTTCCTTGGCCTCTCGTTGGTGGGCTTCCCATACCAACTGTAAATGGCGCTGGCCTTCCGCCAGCTGTTTAATCATGTCCTCCAGAGTGGGGCTCTCGCTCATTGTCTATACCGTTCCTCAGCCTTAGGATGGGTTTTGATCCCACTCCTGACACCACTGTGGTAGGCTGGACGGTATAAACAAGACTGAGACCGAGCAGTAAGGTAAGTAAGGATTTTTATTTTTAATCTTCTTTTGTTCTGAGTGATTGCAGTCTACTATAGGGGTCTTTGGCTGTTTTTTTTTTAGTTCTCTTTTAACTCCGTCTTCTTCTTCTTCTCCTTGCTTCCTAGGTCGGTGGATTCTGGGGAAATCGGGCGGCTCCAGTGGATTACCGGCAAGAGAAACAGAAGAACGCCAAGGTAAGTGTCTGGGTATTTCTGGGGTTTTCTTTACTGTAGAGGAGGGGAAGGGGTTGTAGAGAGACAGGGATAGAGTGACGATACACCAGTGGAGGGGACATCAGATAGTGGTGAAGGGTATCTAGTTTAACACATCGTGCTCCCGGGTTGGGCAAGATAACCAGTCTTCCCTCGATTACTGGGACTGTGCCCCTCCCCTTTTCTCCTCTCCCAACTCCCCTGTTCCCTTCCCCAGTGCCCCTTTTGTTCTAGGTTCCCGTGTCCCCAAGAGGGACCGTACCTTTGCAAGCCACGACCCTCCTGGGTCGTGGCTGGCTCCTCGGCATTCCTGCTCCGGTTCTTCTCCGTGGGTGGTCTCCTCCTCCTCGTCTCCTGCTAGAGCTGTTTCCTCGTCCGTCCCATCGCGCTGCTCTTCTTCGGTTCGTCCTGCTCCACAATTGTTTGTTCCTCCGACTCCTTGCCCCCTCGTTACGCTCTCCTTCCCCTTTTCACCCTCTATGTCCCGGAAGTCTTCGAGCGTTTCCCTGGAAACAGGGAAACGCGTCACCGATGCCTGGAGTGTTCCCATGTTGCCATGGGAACGCGGAACGGACGTGTCGGGTTTGCCCGACAAGGAGTTAGGTGACGCTGGCGTGGACGTGGTCGGGGCGGCCCGTTCACACCCTAGTTCCAGAATTATTAGATAAAGTAAGGGATGCGGTAATTTACACTAAATTAGACCTTAGGGGAGCATACCATCTAGTAAGAGTCAGAAAAGGAGACGAATGGAAGACGGACTTCCGCACCAAGTTTGGTTTATTTGAATACACAGGTGATGCCCTTTGGGCTTTGTAATGCCCAGGCCGCTTTTCAGTTCTTCATTGATTAAGTCTTACGTGAATTTTTTTATATTTGCTGTATTGTTCATATTGATGACATCTTAATCTATTCTAAAAAAGAAATTGAGCATGTGAAACAAGCACGAGCCATTCTTCAACAACTGCAGAAGTATCAATTGTTCGTCAAGATAGAAAAAAGTGAATTTCATAAATCTGAAGTGGACTTTTTAGGCTATGTTCTAAGACCTAATGGGGTACAAATGGATACCAAAAAGGTAGAGGCGGTGATAAATTGGCCCTCCCCTACAAGCACAAGGCAAATCCAAACTTTCTTGGGCTTTGCAAATTTTTCTCGACGTTTCATAAAAAAAAGTTCTAAGATCGTCCATCCCATCACACATCTGTTGCATAAGAATGTACCCTTCAATTGCAACGAAGATGCTGAAAAAGCATTCCAGTTGTTAACCCTGTCGCTGCCAGGCCTTTTCCCCTTCTGTGCCGTGCCTTTTTTTGGCTATTTGGGGCAGTTTGCGCTTAGGCCCTCATACCTTTTTGTTCACATAAGCTACCCAAGCCAAATTTGCGTCCTTTTTTTCCAAGATCCGGGGGATTCTAGAGGTACCCAGACTTTGTGGGTTCCCCTGAAGGACACCAAGAAATTAGCAGCAATACAGCAAAAATGTCATTTAATATAAAAAAAAAGGGAAAAAAGGCCTGAAGAAGAAGGCTTGTGGTTTTTTCCCTGAAAATGGCATCAACAAAGGGTTAGCAGTGGCAAAATCACCATCTTCCCAGCTTTCAGGAACAGGCAGACTTGAATTAGAAAACCCAATTTTTCAACACAATTTTGACATTTTACTGGGACATACCCCATTTTTACTGTTTTTTGTGCTTTTGGCCTCCTTCCAGTCAGTGACCGAAATGGGTGAGAAACTAATGCTGGATCCCAGAAAGCTAAACATTTCTGAAAAGTAGAAAAAATTCTGAATTCAGCAAGGGGGCATTTGTGTATATCCTACAAGTGTTTCCTACAGAAAATAACAGCTGAAATAAATGAACATTGAAATTGAGGTAAAAAAACAGCCATTTTTCTCCACGTTTTACTCTGTAACTTTTTACTGCGATTTTAGATTTTTTAAAGCAATGTACCGTTACGTCAGCTGGACTCTTCTGATTGCTGGGATATATAGGGCTTGTAGGTTCATCAAGAACCCTAGGTACCCAGAGCCAATAAATGAGCTGCACCTTGCAATGGGTTTTCATTCTATACCGAGTATGCAGTAATTCATTTGCTGAAATATAAAAAGTTAAAAATAGGTTTCAAGAAAACCTTTGTATTTTCAAAATGGTCACATGATAAGGTGTTGAGAAGCAGTGGTTATTTGAACATCTCTGAATTCCGGGACCCCATTGTAGCTTGTGAATCACAGGGCATTTCTCAAATAGATGTCTTTTTTACACACTGTCTTACATTTGGAAGGAAAAAATGTAGAGAACGACAAGGGGCAATAACAGTTGTTTTGCTATTCTGTGTTCCCCAATGTCTACCGATAAAAATGGTACCTCACTTGCGTGGGTAGGCTTAGCACCCGCAACAGGAACTGCCCAAAACACAACATGGACACATCACATTTTCACAAAGAAAACAGAGCTGCTTTTTGCAAAGCGCCTAGCTGTGGATTTTGGCCTCTAGCTCAGCCGGCACCTAGGGAAATCTAGCAAACCTGTGCAGTTTTCAAAACTAGACACCTAGGGGAATCCAAGATAGGGTGACTTGTGGGGCTCTGACCAGGTTCTGTTACCCAGAATCCTTTGCAAACCTCAGAATTTGGCCAAAAAAGCACTTTTACCTCTCATTTCGGTGACGGAAAGTTCTGGAATCAGAGAGGAGCCACAAATTTACTTCCACCCAGCTTTCCTCCAAGTCTCCAGATAAAAATGGTACCTCACTTGTGGGGGCAGGCCTATTGCCTGCGACAGCAAAAGCCCCAAAACACAACGTGGACCCATCACATTTTCAGAAAGAAAACAGAGCTGTTTTTTGCAAAGTGCCTAGCTGTGGATTTTGGTCTCTAGCTCAGCCGGCACCTAGGGATACCTAGCAAACCTGCACAGTTTTGAAAACTAGACACCTAGGGAAATCCAAGATAGGGTGACTTGTGGGGCTCTGACCAGGTTCTGTTACCCAGAATCCTTTGCTAACCTCAAAATTTGGCCCAAAAAACACTTTTTCCTCTCATTTCGGTGACAGAAAGTTCTGGAATCAGAGAGGAGCCACAAATTTCCTTCCACCCAGCGTTCCCCCAAGTCTCCCAATAAAAATGGTACCTCACTTGTGGGGGCAGGCCTTGCGCCCGCAAAAGAAAAAGCCCCAAAACACAACGTGGACACATCACATTTTCACAAAGAAAGCAAAGCTGTTTTCTGCAAAGCACATTTGGATTTTGGCCCTCTAGCTCAGCCGGCACCTAGGGAAACCTAGCAAACCTGCGCAGCTTTAAAAACTAGACACCTAGTGGAATCCAAGATGGGGTGACTTGTGGGGCTCTGACCGGGGTTCTGTTACCCAGAAGTCCTTTGCAAACCTCAAAATATGGCCAAAAGACACTTTTTTCTCTCATTTCGGTGACAGAAAGCTCTGGAATCAAAGAGGAGCTACAAATTTCCTTCCACCCATCGTTCCCCCAAGACTCCTGATAAAAATGGTACCTCACTTGTGGGGGTAGGCCTAGCCCCCGCGACAGGAAATGCCCTAAAATACAAATTGTACACATCACATTTTCACAAACAAAACAGAGCTGTTTTTTCAAAGTGCCTACCTGTGGATTTTGGCTTCTAGCTCAGCCGGCACCTAGGGAAACTAGCAAACCTGTGCAGTTTTGAAAACTAGACACGTAGGGGAATCCAAGGTGGGGTGACTTGTGGGGCTCTGACCAGGTTCTGTTACCCAGAATCCTTTGCAAACCTGACAATTTGGTCAAAAAACACTTTTTTCTCTCATTTCGGTGACAGAAAGTTCTGGAATCAGAGAGAAGCCACACATTTCCTTCCACTCAGCGTTCCCCCAAGTCTCCCGATAAAAATGGTGCCTCACTTTTGTGAGTGGGCCAAATGCCTGCGAAAGGAAATGCCCCAAAACACTATCTGGACACATCAAAATTATCAAATACAAAACTACCTGTTTTTGTCAGGGGGGCACCGGCGTTTTTGGTCCTGGGCTCAGCAGCCTTCTAGGGAAACCTACCAAACCCAGACATTTCTGAAAACTAGACACCCGAGGGGGTCCAGTGAGATGTGACTTGCATAGATCCCTCAATGTTTTCTTACCCAGAATCCTCAGCAAAACTCAAATTTTGCTAAAGAAATCATATTTTTACCACATTTCTGTGTGGGTCACCGCACTGGGACAAATTTCATACCACCCAATGTTCCCCTCAGTCTCCTGGTAAAAATGATACCTCATTTGTGTGGGCCAAGTGCTTGTGAAAGGGAAGAGCCAAAAACATGTTGATATTGAGGGGGAACCAAAGGGGGCCCAAAAGGGCAGTTTACAAAAAAAAGATTTTAGGCTAACAAGAGCAGCAGAATTTTTATCCGTATAGATGAGACAATGCTGGGTGGTAGGAATTTTTTTTGGATTCCTGCAGATTCCGGAATGTTCCATCACAAAAATGTGGGTAAATGTGTGATTTCCAGCAAAGTTGGAGGTTTGCAGGGCATTGTGGATACAAAAATGGTACGGGGTGCATGTGAAACACACTACCCTGAAATCACCCAGGTTTTTTGTTTTCATATGTGTCTAGGTCTTGTGGATTTTTCGACGTGGCAGTGTCCCAAAGTCCATAAAGTGCAGCCCTCACCATTCCAAGTGGGACGATTTTGAGAGTTAGCCAAGCTCTCATGGCCCAAATGTAAAACCAAAACCCAAAATTATCAAATGACTTCTTGCTTGCTGTGGGAAAAGATGTTTTAGAGTGTGGGGGAGAGCTGAAAGACTGTTACCCCCTTCAGTTGGGGTGGGGGCATAACCAGGCCCATACTGGTTGGTAGCCACCACCCCAATATATATATATATTTTTTAAAGTTCCCTGGCATCTAGTAGAATTTCTGCCCCCCCGGAGTGTCGATCAGGGGTGATGGCCCCATCTGCCCACTGGTGGGCAGAACAACTTTGGCCCCATTTATTTGGGGTGGGGGTATGGCCATACCCCCACCCTCTTATTTTTTTAAGAAAAATCTTCCCTGGCCTCTGGTGGGCTTTCTGCCCCCCCCCCCCTTGGGGGCAGATGGACCTTCCAAAAATAGGCCCATCTGCCCCCAATGGGGGCAGATATGCCCAACAGTAATGCGCCCCCATGGGGAGCGACCCTTAACCAAGAAACTGCCCCCTAAGGAAAACACACGCATACACACACACCAATCCCTTGTGCCTAAGTTGTTTCTGCCCCCTTGTGGGCAGATTGGCCTAACAAAAATCAGCCGATCTGCCACCAAGGGCGGCAGAAATGGTCTAAATACAATTTGCCCCGCAGTGGAGCGACCCTTGCCTAAGGGGTCGCTCCCCACCTCTAAAAAACAAAAAACAAAAACAAAAAAAACCTAAACAAATGTATCCCTGGCACCTAGAGGTTTCTGCCCCCATTCCTGCCCCCCAGGGACAGATCGGCCGAATAACAATAGGGCAGAAATGGCCTAAAATAAATCCCCCCCCTCCCGGGGAGTGACCATTGCCTAAGGGGTCGCTCCCCTTGCGTGAAATTGGCGCCAAAAAAAAGATCCCCGGTGCCTAGTGGTTTCTGCCTCCCTTGGGGGCTGATTGACCTAACAAAAATCAGCCGATCTGCCCCCAATGGGGACAGAAATGGTCTAAATACAATTTGCCCACCAGGGAAGCGACCCTTGCCTAAGGGGTCGCTCCCCATCTCTAAAAAACCAAACAAAAAAAATGTATCCCTGGCACCTAGAGGTTTCTGCTTCCCGGGGGGGCAGAAATGGCCTAAAACAAATTCCGCCCCCCCCCCCCCCCCGGGGAGTGACCCTTGCCTAAGGGGTCGCTCCCCTTCCATGAATTTGCTGTAAAAAAAACTCCCTGGTGTCTAGTGGTTTCTGCCCCCCTTGGGGGCAGACTGGCCTCATAAAAATAGGCCGATCTGCCCCCAAGGGGGGCAGAAGTGGCCGAAATATAATTTGCCACCTAGGGAGCGACCCTTGCCTAAGGGGTCACTCCCCAACTAAAAAAATTTTTTTTATCCCTGGCACCTAGTGGATTCTGCCCCCATCGGCCTAACAACAATAGGCCGATCTGCCCCCAGGGGGGCAGAAAAGGTTTTGCAAAATATTGCACCCCTGGGGAGTGACCCTTGCCCAAGGAGTTGCTCCCCTTGTGCCAGTTTCATTGTTTTTTAAATATCCCTGTTGTCTAGTAGGCATTTCAAAAGCCGGATCGCTTTACGATCTGACTTTTGAAATGCTCTGAGAGACTTCAAAGGGAAGGAAATTCCTCTCCTTCCCTTTGAAGCATCTCAGGGCCCCCATCACATGATCGGAAGAGAAATGTAAACATTTCTCTTCCGATCGCGCTGGAAGCTGAGCTTCCAGCACAATGGGGAAGTGGCCTCTGATGTCAGCGCGCAAATGCGCCCTGACGTCATCAGACGTCACTGGTGGGGTCAGTTGGGGTTGGGGGTGGAAGGGGAAAGGCTTCCCCTTCCACTCATCTGAGCTCAGTGCCGAGGACGTAATGGTTATGTCCTTGGCACATGAGCACTCTGCCAGTGGACGTAACCATTACGTCCTCGGCACAGAAGGGGTTAAAACAAAGATTCACAGAGGCTCCAATTATAATACACCCAGATACTAGACAGCTGTTCATTGTAGAAGCAGATGCTTCACATAATGGTATAGGAGGAATTCTGACCCAACGGGATTTAGTTGCAGGCCAAATGCAACCAGTAGCATATTTTTCCAGAAAGTTAGTACCAGCGGAGCGAAATTACCCTATTGCAGACCGTGAACTCTTAGCAATAAAAGCTGCTTTTGAAGAATGACAACATACTTGTTGGGAGCTCGACATTCGACAACTATATATACAGACGATCGAAATCCACAGTTTTTACGTTCCGCTCGAGCACTCACGGCTAGACAATTAGGATGGACATTATTTTTTAATGATTATGACTTTGTAATAACTTATAGACCGGGCAAAGAAAATGCCAAAGCAGATGCTTTGTCATGACTTGAAGAGAAATATTCACGACCAGAACAGGAAGAGATGAAACCTATAATCTCTGCAGAACTTTTTCAAGGGACAATAGTCTCTTCTAGCTTCATTGATAATCTCATGCAAGAAGTAGAGCCAAGGTCAGAACAAGAATGGTTGCTAGTAAACTCAAAACTGGTGTTAAGAGATAAATTGTTGTTCTATGGTGACAAAATGTTTATACCAAGTAAGAAACTGCAAGAACAGGCTCTTGGTGCCCAGAAAACCTTGCAGATCATAAAGAGACATTTTTGGTAGCCATCTTTGCCCAACGACGTGCACCATTACATAGAAACATGCTAAATCTGTACTCAGGGAAAAAAGACTCCTGGTTCCCCGAGTGGGTTATTACATCCAATCCCGGTACCCCCCAAACCATGGCATGCAATATCTATGGATTTTGGGGTAGAACTTCCCAAATCCTCTACTGGGCATACTACAATTCTGACGATTGTAGATCACCTCTCTAAGGCTGCGCATTTTGTATCTTTAATAAAACTCCCAACAGCACAAGAGTTTGTTACCATTTTATTTACAAAGTGTAGTACGCCTACATGGTTTACCATGAGTTATCATTACCAATCGAGGTTCTCAATTCTTAGCAAACTTTTGGTCAACTATGTGTACCTCGTTGGGCATAGATGCACGCCTATCTTCTAGTTACCACCCACAAACGGATGGTCAAGACAAGCGCTTGAATCAAACGATGAAGCAATATATCCTATGTTTGTTGCTCACTGGCGATGAAGATTGGTCAGACTTATTGTGGGCAATGGAATTTGCGGACAATAACTCAGACCATAGTTCTACTGGCATTTCACCATTTTATTGTCTTACAGGGGAACATCCACACATGACACCCTGGGAAGAAACAACAAATACTAATGTACCAGCAGTGGCTGAGAATCACACATGCATCCAACTTCTTATACAAAAGGCACAGAAACAACTGGTAAAGGCCAAATAAACCTACAAGCACATGGCAGACAAACATTGTAATCCAGCCCCCATGTATAAACCAGGATATAAAGGTGGTCATTACGACCTCGGCGGTCTTTTCCGAAGACCGCCGAGGGACCGCTGTACGGAAGACCGCCAGTGCTGGTGCTCTTCCGCACGGGCCATTATGACCGTTGGCAGCGCTCTGTCCTTTTACAGACGGAGAGCCGCCAACAGCCATACTGGCGGCAGGCGGGGAAGTGGAGGTAGCTCCACCTCCACCTCCACGTCAACAGAACACCGCCCAGCGAATCACGTCCTGTGATTCACTGCAGCGGTGTTCTGTTGGCGTGGTGGTGTCGGCGGAGCTGCCCCTATGGGTCCCGTTCCCTCCCGGAGGATCACCGGAACAGGTAAGGTGATCGTCCGTTAGGGAAGGGGGGTGGGGAGTGTAGTGTGCTGTGTGCATGCATGGGGTTGTGCGTGTGTGTATGTTGAGGGGGCGTATGAGTGCGTGCATGAATGCGGGGGTGTTGTGTGTATGTGAATGAGTGCGTGCATGAATGCGGGGGTGTTGTGTGTATGTGAATGAGTGCGTGCATGAATGCGGGGTGTTGTGTGTATGTGAATGAGTGCGTGCATGAATGGGGGGTGTTGTGTGTATGTGAATGAGTGAGTGCATGAATGCGGGGGTGTTGTGTGTATGTGAATGAGTGCGTGCATTAATGCATGCGTGTATGTGTGTAGAAATGTTGGGGATCGGGGTGGGGAGGGGGGTCCTGCCACATTTGGGGGGTGGCAGGGGTGGTGGGGGGGTAGGGGAGGGAGTTGGGGTGGGGGTGGAGGGCAGGGGTGACCCCTATCAGTGCCAGGGAAGGGATTCCCTGGCACTGATAGAGCTTACCGCCATGGATTTCATGGCGGTCCCAAACCGCATGAAATCCATGGCGGTAAGCCGGGTCAGGCGGGTTGTGATACCGCCGGCGGTATAGTGACGACCGCCGGGCTGGAAGCCCAGGTCTCCAGCCCGGAGGTCGTCTCCGCCCTAGCGGGCGGAACGGTGAAGCTGCGGTTGGCCATGGCGGTAACCGCCATGGTCAAAATCTCATTTTTTAGACCGTCAGCCTGTTGCCGGTCTTACCGCCGCTTCACCGCCGTCCTCCAGGGTCGAAATGACCCCCAAAGTCTGGATGTCTACCAAAATTCTACCCCTGATTGGAACAAAGAAATTGTTGCCCAAGTATATTGATCCTTTCCCCATTAACCAAGTCATAAATCCAGTAGCAATGAAGTTAGTCCTTTCCCCAAATCTGAAGGTACATCCAGTATTTCATACATCTCTACTAAAATCCTGGCACCCTAACACTAGAGCAATCATATCTCCGCCACCACTTCTCATAGAGGGCCATCCTGAGTACGAAGTACGAAAGATTAGGGACTCTAAACATATCTGTGGGAAATTGCAATATTTAGTTGATTGGAAAGGTTTTGGCCCAGAAAAAAGATCATGGGAACCAGTGTCTAACATGACCCATGCTTCTCGTATAGTTCGTGCCTTCCATCACACCCGATAAACCAAAACCAATTCTACCAGTTTTGGGAACACTTCTAAAAGGGAGGTACTGTCAAGGATCATGCTAAAACTAGTCAGTAATTGTGTGCAAATAAGTAAACATGTAAAACATTCACATCAAATTTTGGTTGGAAATTATGACATCAGTACACTTTAGGAAAAATATAGGTGATTACATATTTGCATTCGGTTACACTACTTGCCTCCGTGTATGCATTAGGATATTTGTGCATTTTTTGACCAAAAGAGAATTCAAGGCAGTGTACAGACTTTCATTGCAGTAGAACGTGACACAATAAACAATGTGCTTGATGATTCATCTCCAAAGACAGCTGCCTCATGAGCCAAGAGACCAACTATAAAAACCCACCCCATTCAACAAACATTGTTTTGTGTTCCTTATTCAAGGATTTCCTCTCCTCACGGAACCGGTTTAATCATAAATCATGGAGCTGAAATCTTTACTTACCAGCTGAAGCCTTTCAGACTTCAGCTGACCTTGACCAAGGGGATGAAACATGCCTGAAAGGAAAGAAGAAAAGCTTAAAAGGTAATACAAAAAAGACAGCACTGGGCAGCATTGCTTTACTAGGACAAGACATTTAATTAGCAAAGGCCCAAGAACTAAAATAGATTGAATACTGATAACAGACTTTAAGTAAGATTAACCCTCAAGGAGGAGTTCGAACAGTTCCTTAACCACTTGTGCAAAAAAGAAGAATTTATAGAACTTCTGCCTTTTATGAATATCCTGTTAAATTGTTTCATGTTGCTGTACTTTTTCTATCCAAGTTAAGTTTTGCATAACTTCAGAGAAAACAAAGAAACAAATTTACGGAAGTGAATTCAACTTCTTGCAGTAATAAAAAGAGACTCAGGAAGCTGTATGTATGAGAAGGTAACATGATTTAATACACCAAAAAAGTAGTAAAACATGTGAAGTCACGTATGATTTGTGAATTGGCAATTGAAATATTTTATTTCATATTGTTTTAGATGTCATCCATGATCTCAACCTCCAACACACCTCTTTCTGGTGAGAATTAACTGTGAAGGTATCCGCACTGCGGCCTTCCAATCGTACGCAGGTACATACCTCTTTGTAGGATTTTAGGGAGAGTTTAGAGTGATAAGGGTTGGGAGTGGTACTAGGGTGAATAATTCTTAAACTATACCTACAGCTAAATCCCCTTTTTGTAATTTCCTCTAAAAGGTTGTCAATCGGAATTGAGCTGAGAGGACATCTTCCTGGAAGGCCCTCCTCCCTGAATCTTACCTATCACTCGGGAGCTTACATATAAGTCTGAGGACTATGTAGGGAATTAGGAGGTGGGTACCTATCGTCTCCGCAACGTCTTTGGTGCTGCTCTTCTCTCCAGGTAAGAGCGTACATAATCAATAATCACTGACACCTGACACATTTTGAGGGTTGTTGATGTTTGAATGCATCATGTTGGGAAACAACATCAGGGTTGGCATTGTAGTCATGGTACTGAGGACTGACATTGTTGTAGTTGCATTGTGCACTACATTCAATGTGTGTTGCAATCATCATCAATCACTGAAAGTGGCAGACAGTATTCCTGTTAGTTGACCTTGCAGGATGTGTACCTTCCTGCACATGTGCATTTGGAACGACAAATAGGGCCGATTGTGTGGCAAAGTTGGTATTGTTGGTCATTTCTTATGCCATAACCAAGGTTAATAGAGGGATGCACTAACTATCTGTGACAACCACACATCCCTGTACATTTGAAATGATGCTGCACAGCAAGCAGAGCTGTTGCACTGCGTCTTTCTTCATAAATGGGTAAATATGTGCCACAATTCCCAGACACAGACATCATAGTGCTCTACCAATGCAGATTTTCTTTTATCTTACACTCCAGTTGTGGATAGTAGTAGCTCATAATTACCATGCCAAGGTAAGGAATCTTGTATACCTTATCCTGGCCTAATTCTCATATGCCCCTCTCACACCTGACACTGCTTATAGGTGGGATTCCATGTGTATAGTATATATGCAAAGCATGTGATCCACCCAGCTTCTGATGCCTTTACAAATATGCACATCTGGATTTGGTTCACTGTAGTCCAAGAATGCAAGGGTGGTGTGGGAGTTACAAGTGGGTGGGTGACAATTTTGTATTTCCAAAGAATGTAGTTGTTCATTGTGTGTTGAATTGTGCATCACGCATTGGGAAAACTTTCTATGTATTTGGTGCATTGAGCCCAAACCACCATTTTCCTTGCAGCTCTCTTCCCTCAGCCAATGACACCATGGAAGCACCTTGTTTACATTACTGGTCACCATGGTGGGTGGACATTTCCACAGTAGCTTCATGAGTTTTGGCACTACAGTGATGCTTTACTGCATTGGCACCATAAATGATGGCACTAGTGCAGCAAAGCAAAGTGACTATTGCTTACAATGCTTGTGTCACTGTCACATCTGCCTTTGGCAGGCCTCATAAATAAGGTTAACAGACAGCACAGTGCAATCTTTATGGATTGTCTGCCCCATTTAAACTTCTCTCTCTGCATACGAAATGTGTCTCTGTATACATCATATCTGGCACTGGCATGTTGTGGTGCAGGGATGTACAAAGTGGATCTATGCATGTATTGTGTTATTTTGTTAATTTAGCACAAGGGGAATGGGTGGCTTGACTCCACATTGGCATCAATCGATATGATGATAATGTTGCAGTAAGGGCTTGTAAATATGGGCCCCTAGTGAGACAGTGAGACCACTTGTGGCTGATGTTATGCATGAAGGTGTCCCTTTGTGCATAACATCAACCATTCCCACTACAAAGGAAACCTTGCTACATGGTGACATGGAAGCTGGTTGTACAGCAGCACAGATTGTAATCACAGACATGCCCCATATGTTGTGTGTGATCACTTTTGTGCCCATTCCCAATGGTGCAGGGAGGCGTCTCACAGTTCTTGTTGGCCCACCCTGTACAACAAGCATACATGTTGCCCAATGGGTATTAAACATGGGCAGGTGGTTCAGTTACAATAGTCAAAGGATTGTTGTGAGGGTAGAGAAATGGTCTTTGCATATAGGGGGGAAGGTGTGAGTGCATTAGAAGAGTTTGTCCATTATTGTGTCCCTAAACAACCCTTTTGCAGGCATTCAGTGTGTCCTATGTGCCTCCCCCTTCTGCCATTTGTTAGTTTCAATATTGGCCCCCACTGCAACTTACCCTGTATTTGTGGTAGGTCTTTCAAGTCTACACTGTCCTGTTCTGAGACTCCAGTGACCAGCTCCTCCGGGATGTTTGCTGCCACCATCTCCTCCAGCTCATCAGGGTCCTCCTTGGGTGCGGGACTTCCACCTCCAGTCTCCAGTACTGCCTTTCAGGTTCCTGGCCAATTTCTATTCCGTTCTGTGCTTGCAATTGTGCCAGCGCTTCTTACAATCTGTGACAGTCCTCTTCACCTTTGCCACAATGCTGACTTTGTTGACAATTGATTGCCAAATAGCCTCCTTTCTACCCATTTGCAATTTAGAGGGGACAAAGAGCTGGTGTTGGTGCTCTGTCACCTCTCTGACCAAGATGGTATTCTCCATCTCACTGAAGCAACACTTCCTCTTCCTTTTCCCCTTCTCCCGTGATTTTGTTTGTCCATGGTTTGAACTGGGCTGATTGGGTCTCTCTGGGGTCTCTCCTGTTCTGCATTCTCCATCTTGGGTCCTTGTGTCTTTTTATTGCGGTCTTTTTTTTACGCTTTTAAAGCAAAAATGGAGCTAGCATGATTAGCGTCAAAAACGTGCTGCTAATCATGCTAACACGACTTTTGAAGCATTAGCATAACTTTTCTTTATGACGTGTCGCAGTAGTTAGCATAATTTTGTTTATGCTAACCTTTCCTTAGCACCATGGTGTGCAGTTTTATAAATACAGTGCACGGACGGCGCTAAAGAATGTCGTTATGCTGTGCTAATTTTTTTGACACACAACTTCGCTAGCACAGTTGCACGTAATTTTCTTACATTTGGGCCTTAGTGTTAATGCAGTTTTCTTTCCAACATTGTTCTGTTGGCACACAACACATTAGTGTCACAGTGCTTCAGCCATCAATCTGAACTTGGGATTAAACCATGTTTGGCTAAACAATCGTACCATGGCATCTCAACCAAAATGAGGTGGACCATGTAAATGTCTAGCTATTGGGGGCAACAAAATATTTGGTAACACAGATCTTCCATTCACTGAAACCCAAATGTCATCATCCTATCTCTTGACACAACCTGCTATGACCCAACTCTTCTGTTCTTCCTCTGACACATCGTCCTGAAGCCTCTTTATTTCTTCCCATGTAGCTGCATTTGTTAACAAAAGGTCGTAATTGGCCTCATACATTCCCTCATTTGCATACTCTCTGTTAAAGGTGCAGACATTATGCGCACAGTACTTTGTGACCTCATCAGCATACCTGTTGCCCAAGGGTACATGATCATCTCCACTATAGTGTGCAGGGCACTTGATCACTGCAACCTGTTCAGGCAACTGTAATGCCTCAAGAAGATTCCTCACTTGTTCACCATTCAATAAATCAGTTTTTGTAAAGCATAATAATTCACCTGAGAGGGTCTCAAGGCACTGGTAGTGGGTTTGGAACTCATTCGATGAGCCATGTTTTGAGTTTCTTCCTGAAGATGGTGAGAGATAGGCTTTGCCTGAAGTGCATGGGCAGGTTGTTCCAACTCTTGGCTGCGAGAAATGTGAAAGACCTTCCTCTGGTGGTGGTTTTTGGAATACGTGGGATGGTTGCTAGGGGCTGCATTGCGGAGCAGACGGGTCTGGTGGGATTATGAGAGGAGATACAGTGTTTCAAGTATGCCGGTCCGATGTTGTGCAGGGCCTTGTAGGTGTGGGGGAGTAGTTTTAAATTGATTTGCTTCTCTACTGGGAACCAATGGAGGGTTCTGAGGTTTTGGGAGACGTGTTCTTTGCGGGGGAGGTTCAGGACGAGTCTTCTGGTAGTGTTTTGGATGAGTTGTAGTTTCCTGATGTTCTTTGTTGTGGTGCCAGCGTAGAGTGTGATGCCGTAGTCGAGCTTGCTAGTGACTCGGGCATGGGTGATTGTTTTGGGGCAGTCAATAGGGACCCTTTTGAAGATTTTGTAGAGTTGGTGGCGGGTGTGCCATCAGGAAGAAGTCACTGCATTTACCTGTCAGGTCACTGATAGGGAGAAGTTGAGGATGATTCCAATGTTGCAGGTGTTGTCAGTCAGAGTAGGTGGTGAGCTGAGCGATGTTGGCCACCAGGAGTCGTCCCAGGCTGAGGTGGAATTTCTGAAGATGATGAGCTCAGTCTTGTACAAGTTGAGCTTGAGGCAGCTCTCCCTCATCCAGATGGTGACGGCTTTTATCCTAGTGTGGAAGTTCCTCTTCGCTTTGTCCGGGTCTTCAGTGAGGGATATGATGAGTTGTGTGTCATTAGCATATGACATGATGTTCATTTCGGTGTCTCTGACAATGGCTGCCAGCGGGGCCCTGTATATGTTGAAGAGCGTTGGGTTCAGTCAGGATCCCTGAGAGAGTCCGCAGCTGACTTCTGTTGGTTTGGATATGAAGGGTGGGAGCCTTACTCTCTGTATTCTTCCAGTGAGGAAGGAAAGGATCCATTGCAAGGTTTTTCTGGGGATTCCTGCCTAGTGGAGTCTAGTGCAGAAGGCGCTGTGGGAGACCGTGTCGAAGGCTGCTGAGAGGTTGAGTGCTGCGGTATGGCCCTCATTACAACATTGGCGGTAAATCCCGCTTACTGCCATGCAGAAGACCGCCAACACACCGCTGCGCTCGCGGAAATCCGCTACAGCTATTACGACCCACAGGCCGGAATCTGCCAAAATCTAGACACCCACACAAGTCCACCACACCAAAGGTCAGTGATAAACTGGCAATAAAAAAAAAACTCCACCGTCACGCCAACAGTAATACGCCCACACTATCACGACCCACGAATCCACGCGGCGGTCTTTCAACAGCGGTATTCCATTGGCGGTACACACCACTGCGCTCAAAATACGCACACATTTACAAAGCACAACCACATTGGACAATTCGAAATACACACACCTGATACACATACACACACCACTCCCACACACCCTACCAATATATAACACACACCCACATCACCCACAAACCCCTATGACAAAAATTGAGAACGAAGCACAGAGAGAGATTCCATCAACAAACTAGCATCCACAGGCACACAACACCATCACTCACACAACATCCACGTACCTCACAAAACACACACAAACATATCCCCTCACACATAACAACACACACCACCTCACATATCACCCACACCACACCATGGCACCGCAAAGACACCCCAGGTTCTCTGAGGAGGAGCTCAGGGTCATGGTGGAGGAAATCGATCGGGTAGAGCCACAGCTATTCGGATCAGAGGTGCAGCACACCTCCATTGCTAGGAAGATGGAGCTATGGCGCAGAATCGTAGACAGGGTCAATGCAGTGAGACAGCACCCAAGAACACGAGATGACATCAGGAAGAGGTGGAACGACCTACGGGGGAAGGTGCGTTCCGTGGTCTCAAGACACCAGATTGCAGTTCAGAGGACTGGTGGCGGACCTCCACCTCCTCCCCCACAACTAACAACATGGGAGGAGCAGGTCTTGGCTATACTGCATCCTGAGGGCCTCACAGGAGTAGCAGGAGGAATGGACTCTGGTAAGTCAAATCTTAACTATTACATCCCCCACTCTACCTGCATGCTATCACATACACCCAACCTCACCCCCATCACTCCAACACTTCACATATGTCCCACTATCACAAACCACCCATCCCAATACCAATCCCTGCATGCAACACCAAAGCATGGACACCCATCACCAAAGCATGTCGACTACAGATACCCACACAGATCCCCAAACCGAATATCACACAAGGTACTAGACAAGATTGTAAGTACTGGGGTACAGGGTCACCCACCCATGCACACGATGGCACACACAGATGCAATAGTCATGCCTTTACACCCCTGCAGGACCCCTACCCAACGTCACCGGACAGGAGGTTCCAGACATGTCCACTCCCCCCACAGAAGAGGCCCACAGTGATGACAGCAACTCTGTTCAACTGGATCTAGATGACCAGCCCGACCCATCTGGGACCTCGGGACAGTCGGTTCCCCACACGCTGCACATGCCACTGCAGAGCCTCCCCCCTCAGAACACACCAGCACAGGACCCACCCAGCGGGCCCATCCCTCTGTCCCCAGGACACGTCAAGCAGCAGTGTGTCCACCACTGCAGGGAACCTAGGCAAACCAACAAACCCAAGAACATCAGGGACCTTGGGGCAGTGGCAGTGTGCACACGGTTCAGGGGACAAAGGAACAGGAAAACCGGGGAGCGGGGAGGATTGCTGTGGGACAGGGGGAGGACAGGCCCAGGGAACCCACTCTCCACGAGGCCCTCTCCAACATCATGGGAGCGTACCATCATTCCCAGGAGACTATGGCAACGGTACTGGCCAAGTTTCAGGAGACCCGGCGGCTGCAGGAGGAACAGTATTTGGGCATCAGGGAGGAACTCAGGTCCATCAACACAACACTGGTCACCATTGTAGGGGTGCTGAAGGACCTTGTGAACACCAGGAGGGACACTGTGGCACAACAAGGGACCCTTGACACTTGCCTGGATGATGAAGAGCCCACCACCTCCGCCGGCGCTAGTGGACAGGTGGCACCGCCACAGGACCACGACACCAGCACCCTACCCCCTGCAGATGGAGAACCACCCTGCAAACGGTCGCTGAGATCCAGGACAAAGACAGAGAACAATGCCAAGACCCCCGCCAAGAATTGAGACCACCCTGAATGTCATCCTTCTGTCCCACTTCGTCACCCTGACCATCCTTAAACTGCCCTAGCTCCACTTCCTATGCCCCTTTGGACAATACACCTGTGAGACAAATAACTGGACTCTGCCATGGACATTCCTCCACCATCACCCCTGACCATTTTCCAACCCCCTCCACTATTTTGCACTTAAATAAACACCCTTGAATCACAAAACAATCTGGAGTCAGTCTGTGCTTTCACAAATGTATATTTGCTATAACTAAGGAAAATAGCAATTTCCATTGTATTGTCAACATACCTATGTCACACAGCTCTAGTCCATGAGGTAATATAGCAGAGGTCACACAGTGGGACCCACATCTGTGAAATGGAAAGGCAAAGGGACAAGTCAGGGTCCATACACTGGGTGAAAGTGACAGACATATGATAGGTCTAACAATTGTATGAGATGTAGGAGGCAGTGATGTCTTCTTACCTGTGTCTCACTGGAAGTATTGCTGGATAACGTTGTTTCTGTTGTCGATATCCTCTTCTTCTGCCTCCTCTTCTTCACTGTCCACAGGCTCCACTGGTGCCACAAGACCTCCTTCTGGACCATCCTCCTGCAGAAAAGGCACCTGACGTTGCAAAGCCAGGTTGTGCAGCATACAGCAGGCCACGATGGTCTGGCACACCTTCTTTGGTGAGTAGTAGAGAGAAGCACCTGTCATATGGAGGCACCGAAACCTGGCCTTCAGGAGGCCGAAGGTCCCTTCGATCACTCTCCTAGTTCACCCATGTGCCTAATTGTAGCGGTCCTCTGCCCTTCTCCTGGGATTTCTCACTGGGGCCAGTAGCCATGACAGGTTGGTGTACCCAGAGTCACCTGCAAATGTCGAGGGACAACTGTTAGACACACACTAACCCTTAGGGACAACCCCAGACAATCATTCACACGGTGTAGGGTCCTTGTCCTCACCTATTAGCCACACACGGTGCCTCTGGAGTTGCCCCATCACATAAGGGATGCTGCTATTCCTCAAAATGTAAGCATCATGCACTGAGCCTGGAAACTTAGTGTTCACGTGGGAGATGTACTGGTCGGCCAAACACACCATCTGCACATTCATCGAATGGTAGCTCTTCCTGTTTCTGTACACCTGTTCACTCCTGCGGGGGAGGGTACCAAGGCCACATGTGTCCCATCAATGGCATCTATGATGTTGGGAATATGTCCCAGGGCATAGAAGTAACCTTTCACTGTGGGCAAATCCTCCACCTGAGGGAAAACGATGTAGCTCCGCATGTGTTTCAGAAGGGCAGACAACACTCTGGACAACACGTTTGAGAGCATAGGCTGAGACATCCCTGATGCAACGGCCACTGTTGTTTGGAAAGACCCACTTGCCAGGAAATGGAGTACTGACAGGACCTGCACTAGACGGGGATTCCTGTGGGATGGCGGATAGCTGAAATCAGGTCTGGCTCCAACTGTGCACACAGTTCCTGGATTGTGGCACGATCAAGTCTGTAAGTGATAATGATGTTTCTGTCTTCCATTGTCGACAGGTCCACCAGCGGTCTGTACACCGGAGGATGCCGCCATCTCCTCACCTGCCCCAGCGGAAGTGCCCTGTGGACTAGAACAGCGAGCACAGAGTCAGCCAACACTGAGGTATTAAAAAAAGAAATTATTGCACACATTTGTCAATCCGCAATGTGCCTATCACTGTGTGTATGCAAGGCCTAGATAGGTGTGACTCATTTAAAATTATTGCCATGTGGCCCCTGAAATGGCGGCTGCCAGACCTGTAATGTGGGACAAGGGGATATGAGGTAACTGCGCTGGCATTGTACACCGTCGAGGTAGGCGGTCGAAGACCGCAGCGCTAACCTGCATTGTTTAACATTGGGCCCTATGGTTCCCAGGAGCCAATGACGATGTACACCGGCTGTGACGGTACGCACCGCCGTGGACGTGACCGCTATTTTCTTTCTGTTCACTCACTTGATACCTGACCTTCGACAGGAGAGGACCTACACTGCAAGTGCTGCTGTGACCTCATTCTGGAAGCGACGATGGCTCATGTGTCTGGGGAAAGGGCCCCTGCCTTCACTTCGGAGGAGTTGGAGAAGTTAGTGGATGGGGTCCTCCCCCAGTACACGCTACTCTACAGTCCTCCAGACAAACAGGTGAGCACACTGTGAGCATGCTGTATGGGCAATGCCTGTTTGGAGTGGTGTGGATGGAACATACGGGGAGGACTGAGGCCTGCATGAGCGGACGGTGAGTGCATGTGCGTCAGGGCAATGGTGGGAACGTGGGCCAATGACCAGTAGAAGGATATTTGGCGTGCCATCGCCAAGGACGTCCGGACCCTGGGGGTCCACCACAGACTGAGCACCCACTGCCGGAATAGATGGGAGAACATTCGTCACTGGAGCAAGAAGACGGCGGAGGCCCAGCTGGGGATGGCCTCCCAACATGGGAGGGGTGCCCGTCTCACCATGACCCCCCTGATGTTCCAAATCCTGGCGGTGGCATATCCGGAGTTGGATGGACATCACAGCAGTCACAAGGGGGTGAGTACATTCACATCCATCTGACTCTGCGCGCATTACGAGGTGTCTGGGCGGGGAGGTGGGCTGTGGGTTCCACTAGGCCAGGGCGAGTTTTGTAGGCAAGGTCCCTTTGTGAGGCAGGCTATGTGGCACCCCAACCCCACCAGTGGTAAGAGTCATCTACACCTAGTCAGGCTCCTGTGACGTCCATGTGTGCAGCAATCGGGCATAGGCCTTGTACCCCATATCCCTGTGATTAATTAGGGAACTCTAAGGGCATGGCGTAGTGCAGAGGGCTGCTGTGTCTGTAGTGTCCGCCAACAGTAGCGGTATTGCATACACTAAACATGTCTTTCTTCTTTCTCCCCCCCACCTTTTTGTGGTCTCCCTGTTCTTGTGTGCAATAGCATCATCAGAGAGAGGAGCAGTGCCACCGGAGCAGGAGGGAGCTGCATCCCACATGGCCCTGGAGTGCGGGACAACGAAGTCTGAAGTCACCAGTGGGATGGAGGGCAAGGGGAGCTCCACGGCGGGTACAGGAGCAGAGACCAGCAACACCGACTCCTCCTCTGATGGGAGCTCCCTTGCGGTGACGGGCCCCTCTGTGCCCCCCTCATCTACAGGTACAGCCGCTACCCCCCTACCAGCACCGCCCTCCCAGCAGCCCCTCAGCGTGAGTCCCGTTGCCGCTCACCCAGGAGGGTGGGCATCTCCTTCGCCCCAGGCAACTCAGGCCCTGCCCTAGTCAGCCCTGCTGCCCTCAGTGAGGAGGCTTTTGACCTCCTGAGATCCCTCACTGTTGGGCAGTCTACCATTCTGAATGCCATCCAGGGTGTAGAGAGGCAGTTGCAACAAACAAACTTATACCTGGAGGGCATTCTTTCTGGCCAGGCAGCCCAACATCGAGCATTTCAGGCTTTGGTCTCTGCACTGATGGCAGCCATTGTCCCTGTGTCCAGCCTCCCCCTCCAACCTCCTCCACCCAGACCCAATCCCCTGTACCTCAGCCTATCCCAAGAACACCATCAGATCAGCATGCACACACCTCAACACACAAGGGTGGCTCAGGCAAACATAAGCACCACACATCCCACAGGTACTCACACAAGCATCATACCCATGCAGACATACCAACATCCACTGCCTCCTCTGTGTCCCCCTCCTCCACGTCTCCCTCCTTCCTCCCTGTCTCACCTCCACTCACACCTGCATGCACTACATCTTCAGCCACTACCTCCATCACCGGCGCGCCCATCACCACACACCGCTCACGTGCACTCATCACCCCCACTACCATTCACACATTCCCAGTGTCCTCTCCCAGTGTGTCTGTGAGCCCTCGTCCCAAAGTACACAAACGCAGTCACACACCCACCCAACAGGCATCCACCTCACAACAGCCTCCAGCCCATGCACCTTCACCCAAAGTCAGCAAACGTACACCTCCTACATCCACTACCTCTTCTCCACTCCCAAACCCCCTCCATCTACCCGTCCCAGTGTGCCTAAAAAGCTTTTCCTATCAAATGTTGACCTCTTCCCTACACCTCCACCCCCCGTCCATCCCCTAGGGCCCGCCTTTCCAGGTCCCAACCCAGCACCTCAGCCACCACATCACTGGGCACAGTGGTGCCAGCAATAGTGGGATTTTGGAGTGCACCAAGAAACAGGGCTGCCAGTGTCCCACGGAGCAAGGGCAAGGACATTCCGCCACCTCCAAAAGTGAAAAAGTTGCCCACATCCCGGAGGGAGAAGGGGAAAACACCTGCCACCAAGGGCTCAGGCAAAACAAAAGTGGAAAGTGGCAAGACAGCTGCGCCACCATCCAAGGTGGGGAAGGGCCAGAAAATCAAGGGCAGGTCCATGTTGATGCCAACCTGCATGGTGTACAAGACAGCCACCAGCACCGCCACCTGCACCGCTGCCACAGACACCACTGCCAGCACCGCAGACACTGAGCCCGCCACCAGCACAGCAGACACTGAGCCCGCCACCAGTACCGCAGTCAGTGAGCCCGCCACCAGCACCGCAGTCACTGAGCCCGCCACCAGCACCGCAGTCACTGAGCCCGCCACCAGCACCGCCGCCACAAAGACCGCCACCAGCACCACCGCCACAAAGACCGCCACCAGCACCGCCGTCACAAAGACCGCCGCCAGCACTGTTTCCACAGAGCCCACCTCCAGCACCGATGCCACAGAGCCCACCGCCAGCACCGTTTCCACAGAGCCCACCACCAGCACCGATGCCACAGAGCCCGCTGCCAGCAACGATGCCACAGAGTCTGCCGCAAGCACCGATGCCACAGAGTCTGCCACAAGCACCGCCGTGACTGACACCGCCGCCAGCACCGCCAGCGGCCCCGCGACATCCTGAGCCAGTGGCACCACCTCAGACATGGCTGCCATCCCCCGTGGTCAGTCGTACGAGGCTGGTGGTCAGTTCCATGAGCCTGGCTAGCTTGCATGTTGAACCACCGTCAGTGGAGTGTCACATCCACTACCTGAGTCCTTGGCAGGATGAAGCACCCTGAGCACAAAGCCCCCTCCCGAAGCAGTGGAGTATCACATCCACTACCTGAGTCCTTGGCAGGATGAAGCACTCTGGGCACAAAGCCCCCTCCAGAACCAGTGGAATATCACATCCACTACCTCAGTCCTTGGCAGGATGAAGCACTCTGGGCACAAAGCCCCCTCCAGAACCAGTGGAGAAAGGCATCCACTTCCTCTGTCCTTGGCAGGATGAAGCACTCTGGGCACAATGCTCCCTCCAGAACGAGTGGAGAAAGGCATCCACTACCTCAGTCCTTGTCGGGACGAAGCACTCAGGGCACAAGGCCCCCTCCAGAACCAGTAGCGTATCACATCCACTACCTCAGTCCTTGGCAGGATGAAGCACTCTGGGCACAAAGTCCCCTGCAGAACCAGTGGAGTATCACATCCACTACCTCAGTCCTTGGCAGGATGAAGCACTCTGGGCACCAAGCCCCCTCCAGAACCAGTGGAGAAAAGCATCTACTTGAGAGACTGTGGCTTTGCACTCCCCAGGATAAAGCAGTGGGCAAAACACCCACTGGAGAGACTTGAGACGCTGTGGCTTTGCACTCCCCAGGATAAAGCAGTGGGCAAACTACCCACTGAAAAGACTTGAGAGACTGTGGCTTTGCACTCCCCAGGATAAAGCAGCAGGCAACCCACCCAAGGGAAAGACTTGAGAGAATGTTTCTTTGCACTCCCCAGGCTAAAGCAGTGGGCAACCCACCCACTGAAAAGACTTGAGAGACTGTGGCTTTGCACTCCCCAGGATAAAGCAGTGGGCAAACCACCCACTGGAGAGACTTGAGAGGCTGTGGCTTTGCACTCCCCAGGATAAAGCAGTGGGCAAACCACCCACTGGAGAGACTTGAGAGACTGTGGCTTTGCACTCTCCAGGGTACATCAATGGGCATGGAGCCCCCTCGTGGAGCTGTAGTTGTGCACTCATCCCGCTGAGGTTTCCCCCCTTCCCTTCCCTCTGAGGTGCCTGTTTCATTTCGATCTGAAGCCCCAGCAGTGTCCTCTCCGTTTGGAGTCTGGTATCGAGTGTGGGCCTCGCCCATGCATTTTGGGCCCAGTGGTGCACGGACTATGAATTGTGCACTATCCAGACTTGTATAGTTGGTGTACATAATTGTTTATACTGTATTTAAAGTTTTTACTAATGGATTTTTATTGATTACAATCATTACAATCATTTCCTTTTGTCATTGCGTTTTTCCAGGGGGGATTGGGGGTGTAAATCTAATGTTGCAGCATGTATTAGTGTGTTCTGTTGTTGTGGGTGAGGGTGGGGGTGTTGCGTGTTGCGTGTTGCGTGTGTGTGTCACTTTCTTTTCCCTCCCCCTCCTTTGTGTTGTAGGTGCAGTACTCACTGTGGTCGTCGCCGCCATCGTTCGTACTCCTGGTAGAGGAGCAGGAATACTATTGCAGGGAGGATTTGGAGTTCTGGCTCCATGGTGTTCTGGTTCCTCGTGGGTTGTGTAAAGGTGAGTGGTTCCCCTTCCAAGTCCGGTTTCTGCTGTGTTTTTGTTCACGTAGGTTCCACCCCGGAAAAGGTGGTGGATTGGCCTTACATAATAGTGTGGGCAGTAAATTGTCTTCCGCTTGTCTGTTGGCGTTGACTGCCATGCTGTTTGTTTGTACCGCCGTGGCGGTCGGAGTGTTAAAGTGGCTGTCTATGTTGGCGGTTTCCGCCCTGGTCGTGATTCCATTTTTTTACCGCCGGCCTGTTGGTGGTCTTACCGCCGCTTTAACACCAACCGCCAGGGTTGTAATGAGGGCCTATGTCCGCATTTGAGGAGTGTGCAGATGTCATCGGTGGCTGCAAGAAGAACTCTTCTCCTTGCTGTGTTTGCTGTGGAATCCAGACTGAGAGGTATACAGAGAGTTGTTGTCCTCGAGGAACTGTCGCAGTTGCGAGTTTATGGCTTTTTCCAGTATTTTGGCTGGGTATGGTATCAGCGAGAGGGGTCGGAAGTTGTTAAGCTATGATGGGTCCCTGTGGGTTTCTTTAGGAGGGGGCAGACTTGGTGTGTTTCCAATCTTCAGGAAAGGTGTCTGTTTTAATGGAGCAGTTCAGCGTCTATGGAGTTCGGGGTCGATGTATGCACTGGCTCTGTTGTAGATGTGGTGAGGACAGGTGTCTATTGAAGCTCCGGAGTGAATGCTGTTCATGGTGATTTCAGTCTCTTCTGTGGTGAGCGTGGACCAGCTGCGGATGTTTTGGGTGGGTTCTGGGTGGCTGGGTCAGTCACACGTTCTGACGCTGGGTGGGTTCTGTGGGAGGAAGTTGCCATATATGTCCTTAATCTTGCAGTGGAGGAAGGTGGCCAGTTTGTCGCAGAGGTCTTGTGATGGAGTGATGTTGGTGGCTTCGGAAGGAGGATTGGTGAATTTGTTGATTACCGTGAAGGGTTTTCTCGTGGTGTGTGGGGAGATGTTGATGCGTTCACGGAATACAGCTTTTTTTGCGTTCTTGATGAGTTGGTGATGGGTGGCAATGGCGGCTCTGAAAGAGGCGAGGTCTTCGCTGGTTTAGCTTTTTCTCCATTTCTTCTCTGGGTACCTGCAGGTGCGTTTGGATTCTTGGAGTTCAACAGGGAACAAGCTGGCTTTTTTTGGGACACGCTTGAGGAGTTGAGGTTGCATGCTGCAGTGTTGCCGTGGTCGGTGGGTGACAGGGGTGCGCTGCTCATCAGTGATTCTATTCCATTTCCTGTAGGGGGCCTGGGGATGTGCAGGCGGCTGTTGGGTGTGGTGATGGAGAAGTGTATGCAGTGATGGTCGGTCCAGTCTGGAGTGAAGGTATTGTTGATGGTGATCCGGTTGCTTGAGATAAAAATGGGGTCTTGTGTGTGTATTGGGGTGTTCATGGGCAAGGTGATCAGTTGCTTGAGGCCGTGAGTGGCGAGATTGTCGAGTAGGAAAGTGGTGTTTCGGTCATTGCAGTCCTCAAGGTGGAAATTCAAGTCACCCAGGAGAGGGTTTGCAGTGGATGCCAGGGCATGGGGATTGGTGATGTCTACAATGGCATTGATGAAGACTGGGTGGGGGCCAGGTGGTTTGTAGACTAGGGTGCCATGAAGGGAGGGATTGTGAGTGGCGTAGACCATGAAGTGTCGGTGTTCCATTGTGGTGCAGTGTTCCTCCCTGTTGACTGTGATGCGGAGTGAGGACTTATATACGATGGCCAGTCCTCTGCTAGGACTGGAGGGTCAGTCCTTCCTTAAGAAGTTGTAGCCACCAGAGATTGCGATGGCGATGTCCGGTCTGGAGGCAGGGTTGGTCTAGGTCTCGGTCAGGAAGGCAATGTCTGGATGGGTGGAGTCTATCAGGTCCCAGAGTTTGGTGGTGTGCTTGTGGAGGGAGCATATATTTAGAAGGAGGCAGTTGATGAGGTTGTGGTGGGCATCAGTGGTTTGAGGTTTGGGGTGTTCCAGTTGTCTGTTGTGGCTGAAACTGAGGTTGCAATTCAGGCAGGAAAAAGGTCAGCGGGTGACCTTAGGAGGTGCGGTGCAGCAGACGCTGAGGTGTCCTGTGTTAAGGTGGTGGAGGGTCTTGGTGTCATAATGGAGAGTGGCCAGGGAATGGCTCGTCGGAGATCCAGGGTTTCTGGTGCTGGGTGCGGTCAAGGAGCAGACGTGTGCAGAGGGGCTTGCCTTTGGCGCACCTTCAGTGTGCTAGCAGCGCACCTGCTGTGGATGGCCACCATTAAGAAGGGGAGGGAGGTGGGGGTCCAGTCAGCTGGGAGGTGGGAGGGCTGAAAAAGCGCTTTGCAAAAGGGGTACAGGGTCAGGCTACAGGGGCAGCGGTGGCTCAGGAGGGAGAGGGAAACAAGAAGGAAGAAAATAGGAGAAGAGACAGAATGAAGAAGAAAGAACCAAAATTAAGTAAAACACAGGTAAAATGCAGAGGTAAAAAGCAGGAGTAAGGAGAGACAGAGAGAGATGGAGAGACTTACTTGTAGATGGCCACTAGGACACCAGGGATGAGGCGCAGGCAGGAGCCTGTGGGTGGAGGAGGGCCTCGAATTGAGAGTCAGGCAGACTCTCAGTACATTCCCTGAGGCAGAGGGAGCAGCAGTAGGAGAAGAGGAGGGCAACAGATGCTGGCCAGGAGGTCAGTGGAGTTGCCCTCTCACAGCACTGCAGCTGCCATTAAGAAGGGGAGGGAGGTGTGGGGTCCAGTCAGCTGGGAGGCGGGAGGGCAGGGAAAGCACTTCGATGGGAGGGCACAGGGGCAGCAGCTGCATGGGAGGGAGTAGGGAACAGAAAGGCAGAAAATAGGAGAAGGGACAGAAAGAAGAAGAAAGAACCAGAACAAAGTCAAACAGAGGTCAAATACAGCAGTAAAAAGCAGGAGTAAGGAGAGACAGCGAGAGACGGAGATACTTACTTGTAGATGGCCACTAGGCCACCAGGGCTGAGGAGCAGGCAGGAGGCTACGGCTGGAGGAGGGCCTCGAACTAAGAGTCAGGCAGACTCTAAGTTTGTTTCCTGAAGCAGCAGCAGCAGGAGGAGCTGTGGAGGGCAACAGGCGCCTGCCAGGAGGTGGGATACGGGAGATAGGGGATACGGAAGTTGTCATAAACCCCTTCTGGGACCATAACTGTCTGAAGTCATGCATGACACCTGAGCCGTACTATTGGTGAAAATCATTACTTTCAGGTGGTTTGAGACACTGCAGGCTCTAGCAAGAGCAATCAATTCAGCCACTTGTGCAGAAAAAAATCCTTAAAGCCAGGAAGATCAACAACTCCTGAAATTGTGCAGACTGCATAGGCAACTCTCAAACTTCGTCCATTGTCTTGTAAACATGAGACATCCACATATAGCACAAAATCAGACTCAGATAGTGGCTCATCTTGTATATCTGGTCTCAGCTTAGTGCATAGTTCAGTGACATTGAGACAGTGATGATCCACATCGCAAACATCATTTTTTATTGTCTGGGTTGGGCAACAGTGTAACAGGATTTAGAAGAGCACAGTGCATAACAATCACATTTTTGGCTGCAAGTATGGTTTGTTCATC
The DNA here is from genome assembly GCF_031143425.1 of Pleurodeles waltl. NCBI lineage: Eukaryota > Metazoa > Chordata > Amphibia > Caudata > Salamandridae > Pleurodeles > Pleurodeles waltl. The sequence continues at coordinate 416,114,320 of NC_090444.1, read as the reverse complement.
CTTAATGTAGGAAGCTGGCTCGCTATATAGTTAATTAAAATGAAGTACATTGTGCAGAGAGTCCAGTGAATCCCCAACTGGTTTTGCAGAGGCAAAAGCAGATAGGACTAATGCTCTATTTTGCTATTTCATGGTAGTTTGGGTGAGCAGTGAGGCTTATCAGAGGGTAGTGCTAAGCATTTATTGTTCTCACAGAGTCAAGAAATAAGACACACACTCAAAGAATAAATCTGAGACCAATTTAGAAAAAAATAACAATTATTTTTATATATTTCAAACCCAAAAACTTTGTATTCAGGTAAGTAAGCTTATAAGCATGAATATTTTGCAGTTTCAGAAATCAACACTCATCAATTTTCAGGGTTCTCTACATGTTATCTGAATGGAGGAAAACAGTGAGCAGAAAACACAGGGTTAACAATGGCTTACCAGGTTGAGCTTGGGAAGCATAGGTAAGTACTGGGCACTGATCAAAAACATCCCAACAGGTTTTCACCAGGCAGCACTGCAAAGGAGCAGTAAGGCATCTGGTGCCAAATGGTTCTCTATGGGAGTTGGACCTCATGACAAAGAAGCTGCAGACTGTGGCTAGGAGGCCAGTCAGGGACAACAAGCAGTTAGGTAGTAGACTTGGGGTGTTTGGGACATAAGTGTACCTTTGGCCCTCTTCTCCTGTTCCCGGGGGTGACAGATGCAGGAGTGTCTTTAGGCATCAGGTTTTTACGTCCGGAAGCATTCTAAGTCAGGGGGTCCTGTGTTTTGAGGTTGCAGGCGTCCTCAGGGAGTCTGCAGGGGTGGACCCAGGGTGGACTTGATCTCAGGAGAGCTGGGGGAGGTTGTTGGCACCAGTGACTCACCTCAGATGTGGTCAGGGGTGATGGGTCTAGTGGTTGCTGGAGGTGTCGGATTTTCTCTCACCAACAGAATGTGGGAGAGGGGACCTGTGTGCAGAAGTTGAAGGCATCTCGGGTGAGTCTGAGTTGGGTGAAACCACACTGGACTCGGTGTCTGGACAACTGAGGAACTGCGTTGGCACTGTTGGTTGGCTTCACCCCAGGTTTTGGATGTTGGGTGCAGTGGTCACTTCAGGTATTGGGTTTCAGTGGTTCCAGCACCTGCAGAGTCTTTTCTTTGGAGCTTCTTCTCACAGGGCAGGTACGCTGCCTATTGGAGACTTGAGTCTTTATTGACAGCTGGACTAGTTGGCTTCTTGTGCAGGGTACTTTCAGGTCAGCAGGCAGTCCAGCTGCTTCATCTTTTCCTCATCTGCTGGTGCAACCCTTCTTTGTCCAGGTCTTCTTAGGTTGTTGAAATCTGAGTTCTATGTTTCAGGTGTGCAACCTAAATACTCAATTTAGGGGCATTACAAGGAGTGCCAGGAGGTATCCAATGGGCTGACCATCTTTAGGGTGACTACACCCTTTTTATGGCCACTTCCGCTGGGAAGTGGTCACAACCCTAACCCTAGTGGCCTAATTTCTTCCAAGCAAGATGGAGGAATTTAAAAAGTAGTGTCCACTTCAGCTCGTCCTCCTTAGGGGTGGGACTGGCATGAAGTGGGTGGTCCTCCTAATTTAAACTAATTTTCCTGACTGTGCTGCTGACAAAAGTGGGGTCAGGACAGGGGGGTTAGTGAGCTCCACCATTTGGACAGAGTTGCATTACAAAGGTGACAAGGTCTTTGAAACTTCCTGCCCTGGAATGTCCATCCTGCCTAGGAGAGGAGATCACACCTCCGTCTAGTGCAGGCTTTTGTGTTAGGCCCTTGAGAGCACTGGCTCTCACCTTGGGGGCCAGAAACACATCTGTGGTGGCTAAACTAGCCAGGATCAGTCAGTCAACACACTAGTAGTTGGTAGGTTTTCAGAGGGTTCCTCTAAGGTGCCCTCTGTGTGCATTTATTAATAAATCCATCACTGGGGTCAGTGAGGGTTTATTATTCTGAGATGTGTGATACCAAACATCCCAGGATTCAGAGAAGTCATCTTGTAAGTTGGGAACTCGTAATGACCAGTATCCAGCACATGCATATAAAATGGTTTCCCTGAGCACTTACTAGAATCAGAATCAACAGAGATATAGCAGGGGCATATCTGCTCATGCATCTATGCCTCCACATGTGCCTGGAGGCACCATGCCTTAGGGCTGGCTTATACCTGGCACATGCAGTGATAGGGGACCCAGCAGACAGGGGTGTGTGACAGGTCGTGTTTTAATTTTAGCCTGCACAAACACATATAGTCTGCAATGGCAGCACTATGTGGGTTTGGCGAGGGATCCCTGAGGAGGGCACAACTGGTGCTGCAACCCTCAGAGACATTCCTTAGTACACCAGGCCCTAGGTACCATGGGTACCATTTACTAGGGACTTACAGTGGTAGCTAAAGAGCTTGCCAACTGTGCAACACAACTGCTCAGTTTTGAGGAAAGAGATTTGGCACTGGGGACCTAGTTAGCAGGGACCCATTGCACTAACGGTCAAAGCCACATAAAAATCCAGGCAAAATATGTGGGGGCTAACAAGGTCAAAAAGGGTGCTTTCCTACACTTAGTAAGGCAGCTTACTAGTCAAAAGCTCAGTTCTGGTAATTGTCAACAGTAACTCAGCAGAATGAGGCACACAAACGGTTAGTTGACTATGATTACACACCACTCTATGCAGATGCTGACCTACGCCACTGCTTTAAGGCAATCTGGTAGCGCAGAAGCTATGGGATCAAGAATGGCATAGAAATAGGCCACGGGCCATTTGGTGTTTCCCTGTAGGTGTTTAAGCACTGAGAGAGTGCAGCCCTCCTCCTCACTACAAAAAAGTGCAAATTACTCATTATAATTAGGCATTCCTAGTGCTGGGGCATGCCATATTTTGGACCAGGACTGAGTTGCAAGGCAGAACCAAGGACTTCAGATTCTTCTTGAGAATCTGTTAAAGATGGAGGGACTCTCGGTGTACCCTTGTGGGACTCTGCACCATGCCAAAACGCGATTGTCGAAACAAAATGCAAAGATACACTGACTGTCCTCATGAAAGTGTATAGAAAAGAAAGTCTGTCACATATTGATAACTGTGAACCACTGCTCCTCACATGGAATCTCAAACAAATTCATAGCTGGATTCGGTACCATGGGACAAAAGGGAACAACAACGATGTTCACTTTTCTCCAACCTTGAAGATGCAATATTTCCTACTTGGCTTCTGTAAGCCCATAATGGGTGAATTGCATGGACCCCCCCGTAATCTCACTCAGAATATCTTGTTGAATCATATATTCAATTACTGGAGTAATCCCATAAATAGTTTCAGGAGTCAAATTATCTTGGGGTGTTCTTGGATATTCAGCATTTGGCTTCACTGTGATTCGAACGGGTTCAACACCCTTCATCAACCCGATGTCCTTTTCTGAAAAAGCCCAAATCTCAGACCTGACTGCATCCTTACGGTTTGGCGGCAAGTCATCAATTGTCATCATGATAAACAATGCTTTGTAAGAACAGTCATTCACCAGTTTGAAGGCGACATCCTCATCATCAGTTTGCATTTCTCCACAATTCAGCAAAGGAGTTTTCTCCCCAAGAGACTCTCTGCGCTAGATTCATACACCATGGTGAACCTCCTCAAAAGACCATATTTTCAATGGTACTTCTGTTATTTCTGGGTTTGTCATGTGTTTATTCTCAACTCCTATAACCCCTTTGCTGCCAGGCCTTTTCTCCCTCCTGTGTCGAGCCTTTTTTTTAGCTATTTGGGGCAGTTCGTGCTTAGGCCCTCATAACTTTTTGTTCACATAACCTACCCACACCAAATTTGCGTCCTTTTTTTCCAACAAACTAGGGATTCTAGGGGTTCCCAGACTTTGTGGGTTCCCCTGAAGGAGAACAAGAAATTAGCCAAAATACAGTGAAAATTTTGTTTTTTTCAAAGAAATGGGAAAAAAGGGCTGCAGAAGGCAGCTTGTTGTTTTTTCCCTGAAAATGGCATCAACAAAGGGTTTGTGGTGGCAAGATCACCATCTTCCCAGCTTTCAGGAACAGGCAGACTTGAATTGGAAAACCCAATTTTTCAGTACAATTTTGACATTTTACTGGGGCATACCCCATTTTTACTATTTTTTGTGCTTTCAGCCTCCTTCCAGTTAATGACCAAAATGGGTAAGAAACCAATACAGAAAGCTAAACATTTATGAAAAGTAGACAAAATTCTGAATTTAGCAAGGGGTCATTTGTGTACATCCTACAAGTGTTTCCTACAGAAAATAACAGCTGAAATAAAAAAATATTGAAATTGAGGTGAAACAACCAACCATTTTTCGCCACGTTTTACTCTGTAACTTTTTCCTGCGATGTCAGATTTTTTAAAGCAATATATCGTTACGTCAACTGGACTCTTCTGGTTGCGGGATATATATAGGGCTTGTAGGTTCATCAAGAACTCTAGGTACGCAGAGCCAATAAATGAGCTGCACCTTGCAATGGGTTTTTATTCTATACCGGGTATACAGCAATTCATTTGCTGAAATATAAAAAGTTAAAAATAGGTATCAAGAAAACCTTTGTATTTCCAAAATGGCCACAAGATAAGGTGTTGAGAAGCAGTGGTTATTTGCACATCTCTGAATTCCGGGGTGCCCATACTAGCATGTGAATTACAGGGCATTTCTCAAATAAACGTCTTTTTTACAAACTGCCTTACATTTGGAAGGAAAAAATGTAGAGAAAGACAAGGTGCAATAACACTTGTTTTGCTATTCTGTGTTCCCCCAAGTCTCCCGATTAGAATGGTACCTCACTTGTGTGGGTAGGCCTGGCGCCCACGAAAGGAAAAGGCTCAAAACACAACGTGGACACATCACATTTTTTCACAGAAAACAGAGGTGTTTTTTGCAAAGTGCCTACCTGTGGATTTTGGCCTCTAGCTCAGTCGGCACCTGGGGAAACCTAGCAAACCAGCACATTTCTGAAAATTAGACACCTAGGGAAATCTAAGATGGGGTGACTTGTGGGGCTCTGGCCAGGTTCTGTTACCTAGAATCCTTTGCAAACCTAAAAATTTGACCAAAAAAACACTTTTTCCTCTCATTTCGGTGACAGAAAGTTCTGGAATCTGAGAGGAGCCACAAATTTCCTTCCACCCAGCGTTCCCCCAAGTCTCCTGATAAAAATGGTACCTCACTGGTGTGGGTAGGCCTAGCGTCCACGAAAGGAAATGGCCCAAAACACAACTTGGACACATCACCTTTTTTCACAGAAAACAGAGGTGTTTTTTGCAAAGTGCCTACCTGTGGATTTTGGCCTCTAGCTCAGCCGGCCCGGGGGGGGCAGAAATGGCCTAAAATAAATTTGTCCCCCCAACCCCCCTGGGGAGCGACCCTTGCTTACGGGGTCGCTCCCCTTGCGTGACAGTGGCTCAAAAAAAAGATCCCCGGTGCCTAGTTGTTTCTGCCCCCTTGGGGGCAGATTGACCTAAAATTGGCCGATTTGCCCCCAAGGGGGGCAGAAATGGTCTAAATACAATTTGCCCCCCAGGGGAGCGCCCCTTGCCTAATGGGTCACTCCCCATCTCTAAAAAAACAAACAAAAAACACACAAAAAAATTAGCCCTGGCACCTAGAGGTTTCTGCCCCCCCTGGGGGCACATCGGCCTAATAACAATAGGCCGATCTACCCCCAGGGGGGGGCAGAAATGGCCTAAAATAAATCCCCCCCCCCCCAGGGAGCGACCCTTGCCTACGGCGCAAAAAAAAATCCCTGGTGCCTAGTGGTTTCTGCCACCCTTGGGGGCAGATTGACATAAAATGCCCCCTTTGGGGGCAGAAATGGCCTAAATACAATTTGCCCCTCCAGGGGAGCGACCCTTGCCTACGGGGTCCATCCCCATCTGTAAAACAACAACAAAACAAAAAAAAGCCCCGGTGCCTAGTGGTTTCTGACCCCTCCCCACCCCCCCTTGGGAGCAGACCGGCCTAAAATAAATTTACCCCCCCAGGGAGCGACCCTTGCCTACGGCGCAAAAAAAAAGATCCCTGGTGCCTAGTGGTTTCTGACCTAAAATCGTCCGATCTGCCCCCAAAGGGGCAGAAATGGCCTAAATACAATTTGCCCCTCCAGGGGAGCGACCCTTGCCTAAGGGGTCGCTCCCCATCTGTAAAACAACAACAAAACAAAAAAAAGCCCCGGTGCCTAGTGCTTTCTGCCCCACCTTGGGGGCTGATCGGCCTAATTAAAATAGGCTGATCTGCCCCCCAGGGGGCAGAAATGGCCTAAAATAAATTTGCCCCCCAGGGGAATGACCCGTGAAATTCACGAAAAAATAAATAAAATACCTCCCTGGTGTCTAGTGGTTTCTGTCCCCCTTGGGGGCAGATTGGCCTCATAAAAATAGGCCAATCTGCTCCCAAGGGAGACAGAAATGGCCCAAATATAATTTGCCCCCTAGGGGAGCGACCCTTGCCTAATGGGTCGCTCCCCACCTCTAAAAAACTAAAAAAACAACAACAAAAAAATTATCCCTGGTGCCTAGAGGTTTCTGCGGCCTAATAATAGGACGATCTGCCTCCAGGGGGGGCAGAAAAGGCCTTAAAAAAATGCCTCCCCCTGGGAGCAACCCTTGCCCAAGGGGTCGCTCCCTCATGCCAATTTCCAAATAAAAATAAAATCCCTGGTGTCTAGTGGGCTTTTCAAAAGCCGGATTGCTTTACAAAGGAATTTCCTTCCCTTTAAAGCCTCTCCGGCCTCCTCCACATGATCGGAAGAGAAATGCTTTGCATTTCTCTTCCGATCGATGGGAGGAGGCCTCTGTGATTGTCAGTGCGCAATCACGCACTGACGGCACGGGGGGGTAGGGGGTGGAAGGGGAAGGGCTTCCCTTTCCATCCCTGCCTTGGCGGGATGGGGGAGAACCCCACAGAGGGAGCGCTAGCGCTCCCTCTGGGCTCTGTGCCCAGGACGTAATGGTTACGTCCTGGGCACACGAGCACTGTGCCTCAGGACGTAACCATTACGTCCTGGGCAGCACAGAAGGGGTTAACTTGGATCATTTTTCCTGAGAGGTGTAGGTTTGGGACATCTACTTTTCTTAGAGTAGAATGGGTAGCACCAGTGCCAACCCAAAAGCACAACGGTAGTCATTCACTTCACCATCTATGAATAGACCACTCTGGTCTACCTCCAAGACTGTGACAAGTTTGCAATCTTTCTCAGCCTCAGGCACCATCATGCTGACTGATCAGAGCTATAGCTTTCCGATATCTCAAACATGGGGTACTGTTGGAAGGGATTATTATCTTGAAATGCATTTGAATTCATGTTTGTAACTTTATTAGAAACTAATCTAGGGCCATTCGCATATTGCTGTGGCATTGGTGTTACGCCACAGATGGGTTTTCAGCCCCCAGAAATACATTCTCTGCCTGCAATGAGGCCCGCTATCCGTTACTCGGCCCGTCGTGCCTCCTGAATGCCGCATGTCTGCCCGCAGTGTCTTTCCTGTTCCCGGCAGTGAGGATGGGTGGCCTGGGGTTGGGCCACAGATCTCGCCGTGAGTACCTCTCATCCTACTCTTGTGTAGCCAGTATGCCCTGCGACGCTCACATAATGCTTACCTTCTCTTGGGTTCTTGGGCTATTTTTTCTTCCAGACATGCTTTCTCTTTGCCAGGGTGATATTCCCTTCCCAGCTTGCACTGTTTCCCTTTTTAATTATTCCCTTTCCAAGGTGGCTTCTGTCTAGCTTTCTCTGTGGTACTTTCCCAATCTAATATGGTGTTGTTTCCTTTTCCCGCTTTTTCACTTCCTGTCCATTGGTACATAAGGAGCTTGGGTTCTTATTTTTATTGCGTTACAACACTCCCTGTTGGTGGTGGTCCTCGCTCCTGCTTGTTGTTCCTGTGGATTTGTTCTTGCTTGTTTTTTCCCTTCAGCTTCCTGTCCTTGGAGTTCTGATTTTTGCTGCTCCTTCTACTGTTCTTTGTAGTTCCAGCCTAGGGGTTTTTTCCCTTGTGCTTTTTCCTCTGGGACTCCTTTTGGAGGGCACAGGCTGCCTTGGCATCTGCCTTGTAAGCAGCACCGTGGCTACTGGAAGGGGTCGGCCCCTATCTTGGCCAGACCAGAATGTGCAAGATCCGAAGTCATACCCTGCTTTCATCTGACAAGGGTGGTAAGAGAGAGGTGGAAGGTGACAATCGGGGGTTGTGGAACCTGCATCACTGGAGCTTGTGGTACAACAAAATTCTGCACTCTTTGTCTTTGCACATTTTGCATTTGTACGGGGTTGTTACTCTGGGGCTGTACAAACCCTGAATTCTGGAGTTGATTAGCTGGATTCAAAAAGACATTCCCCCTCCAATGCCCCAACTTGCTGCAAAAATGACAAGGGTTTATCTACTCCAGACTACCCACATCCATGTGTGAACTGGTATCAATTGGAGCACCTCGACCTTTACTCTGCATCACAGAAGTTCCCTGCTGATATACTCCTTGCTTAGCAACAACATTCCCCACAAAAGGCTGGGTCTGGCTACTTCTCTGAGCAGTCTTCTTCTGAGCAACCATTAACTTCTCCTTTAATTTCTTATGTTTCACCTCTATCTTATCACTGCTGTACTTCTCATATCTTAAAGTTTCATCAACTGATTTTTTCTGCCAGCAAATCAACATTTGGTGAATCATCATGCTAATTTCAGGTTTCAATCCTGTCAGAACTCGACAAAATGTCCCATATCGTTTATCTCAAACAACTCCATTCCACATTACTGCTTCAACCCCTCCAGCAATCTCTCATAATAAGTGTGAATGGACTCTTTAGGTTCTTGAGTATTCTGTATATTTTGCGCAAATCAGAACCTTTTGGTGACACCTTTGACTTTAAAAATTTCACCACCTGCTGAAACTTTTTCATCACTTTTGGAACTTAAAGGTGCCTCCCACAGGTGTACTAGAGGTTGGAAGTCTATGATATGTAGAAATGGAACTGCACTCCATAAGATTCATAGTTGAATCAGCATTCACCACACACAGAGAATTTGAATTTGTTGGGATTGGAGGAACAAATCGTCTCATATCAGGACTTATGCAAACACTACCTGAAACACTTGCTGTGCCGGGGACAATCAAATCATAAATTGTATTTCCTGGGAAATCAGATTTATACATGAGGACCACAGGACCAACAATAACTGCGACAATAAGAGCATCTGCAGTGTTTGGGACAGTAGGATTTGCAGGAACCCAAATTCCTGAACCTTCTCTTAACGGTTTATGGTGCATATTCACCGGAGTAACCCCCACTGAGCCAGGATACACAGTAGCTAATCCAAGACTCCCACCACCATTAGTACTATCTCCTCCCTCCACTGGGGTCTCATTATACAAAGGTGGACATTCTGACAATAATACATCTAAAAGGCTATCACCAGAATCACTGTCAGTGATCTCACTCATATCGTCTGCCTTCTTTTGTTTCTTGTCATTTTGCTATTCCTTCTCTCTCAAATGTTTCGCTCATTAGAGCTGAGTACAATCTAACTCCCTCTATAATGTCAGTTCTCCACTTCATTTGTTCAGCATCTCATCTGGCATAAGTATGCATTGCTTTTCAAGCTCTTCCCTGATACTTCTCTTTCTCTCTAGCATAAGCAACATGGTTCGAAGCATTTAACGCCTCATACAGTGCAGGTCTGGGAGGTGATTTTATCCCATATATTATCCTCCTCAAGTTTTCAGTAATTCTCCGATTAAATGTGCCATAACGTGGAAACCTCGATGCACCTTCCTTTTCTGTGACCTTGTGCCACTGACCATGCCAAATACATGTGTGAAGCCCTTCATTTATTGCCATACAATGACCTGGGGTATCTTAAGGAAGTGCCTCTTCTCCTTCTCTGCTAGGTACAGGCATATCTCCTCTAAAGTAATCTGGTACAACCTTGAAACCATTTATTTTTTGATCAAATAATCTCATATAAATTTGTTGTTTTGGACCAGGAAATGACTCGTTGTACACAGTTCTCGTTCAACAGCAATACCCAATTGCACCACAATCCCTTGTGATAAACAACCAATAGCACCACAGCACTACATCAACTGATCAATGCCAACACAGCACAATGCAGCGATTCATGATTTTTTGTAATCTGCACATGCCCACTCTTCTCAGCATCAAACATGCTTAACAAAATACAATACAAATCACTTTGGTCTGCTCCACTAAAGAATTGACAGACAATGGTCAAAGTAATCAAGCACTTTAAACGAAACCTTGACCTGCAGGGTGACATTCAGATTGTTACAGATTCACCCAGGGCATCACGATTCACTATACGAACCACATCTCACATTCACACAAAGAAAAATTTCCCTTTCTCAATAGTGCCATCAACGAGGTCTCACAACAAGCACCACCAAACTTAACAGACAATTACAATATAGTGTCTTATATACTTTTTTATTCTATCCTGGGATTTTAGGTCATAATGGTCCTGATAGCAACTTCAACTTCTTTTACTAAACACCACACTCACACGACATGCAAAACATCTCAGTAAAAGCAAACTTCACAAAGCACCGCAAGTTAAACATGAACCAATGCAACTCATGACCATATTGATACTCATTCCTCCATTGACACAACACTCTCTCAAATCTCTGGAATCTGCCAATCTTCCAAATTCTGGACATAGGCACTAGGGGCAGGACTCTAGGAATATAGTTTTAGCTCTCCTTACTTCAAAACCCAAGCCTACCTCACTCTGCTACCATCTAATGATGCTCAGTGCTTATATTTCAATTTTTCTTCTTCTGATGGACATTTTTTGGGGTACTTGAGTGGGAAAGAGAGTCAAAACCCACCCATAAAATCAATTAACAGTGTAACCTATTTGGTCACACATTAAATCCAGGAGGCAGTAGCTTAAATGTAAACGTTTATTACAAAGTAAGAGCCAGACAGATGTAAATGAATCCCAAAAAATGCTACATGAGTACAAAATCAGCAAAGGTGAAGTAAAACGTCAACTGAGGCTAAATCGTATAAGTATAAAGCATACAAGAATTTCAGTTGAAGCAACACAAAAGGTGAAAAACAGAATCTGATGATCAGTAAATAAGTTGTTATCTTCTTGCCTAATCTTTGGAGGAACTAAATTAATCTAAATACCCTAAACTAAGTTAAAGGGAAATCCTTATTAACTTTTAGAAATTGTAAGTGTCAGCATAGCGGAAACCTCAGAAGTTCTGATAGAGAAGTGGTGTATGGCATAAAGCCACACAAAAGAATAAAGAGTACAAAGGTCTGCACCCTTCCAAGTTTCAAGGGAATCTGTTCTACTCTAACTAAATGAACACCATTTAAACCTACAGAAACTTTAAAAAGTCCATGCCATCAACACCAGTAGTTTTCCATTGTCAGTGCATGGTTGAAATTGTCAACTCTCCTCAGGTCTCTAATTCCACGAATCAAACATCAGGACAGCTTTGAAAGTCTCCTGGTGTCTGGTACACAAACAGGAGTCTTTTCTTCTCAGTTTGTTAGCATTCCTTTGACCTTGCCAAAGTATCCACCTTTACCCTGCTATCTTCTACACACAATATACCTTTCATTAACTATAGACTCGCATGAATTCAGCTGCAAAGAAAGAATATTGCAACATGAGCAAAATGCCACGTTGAAGGTTAAAAACAAGAAATCAAGGGGCATATTTATACTCTGTTTGTGACGAATTTGTGTCATTTTTTTACACAAATTTAGCGCAACCCTAACTCCATATTTATATTTTGATGTAAGACACGTCTAACATCAAAATATAGGAGTTTGCAATATTTTGTGGATGTGTGCACCTACCTTGCGTCAATGAGATGCAAGGTAGGCATTCCCGTTTATAAAATGGTGCTATCCCCATAGGCCCATACTTATCCCCCCATGCTAAAATGATGCACCGGTCGGAGAAAGGATTATTTAATGCCTGGGTCAGACAGGTGTTAAGTGGCCTGTGGACCCATTTCCATGATTAAACTCCATAAAATGGCTCCACAGATGCCTTCCCAAGCCCCAGGAACACCCTCACCCACACCAAATCAAATCAAATCATAAACATTTTTAAAACGCGCTACTCACCCGTGAGGGTCTCAAGGCGCTAGGGGGAAGGGGTTACTGCTGCTCGAAGAGCCAGGTCTTGAGTTGCCTCCGGAATGCGAGGTGGTCCTGGGTGGTCCTGAGGTTGGTGGGGAGGGAATTCCATGTCTTGGCCGCCAGGTAGGAGAAGGATTTCCCACCTGATGGTGCGGCGGATGCGAGGGACGGTGGCGAGAGCGAGGTTGGCGGAGCGAAGTTGACGGGTGGGTGTGTAGAAACTGAGGCGGCAGTTGAGGTATTCGGGTCCCTTGTTGTGGAGGGCTTTGTGGGCGTGGGTGAGGAGTCGGAAGGTGATCCTTTTGTTGATGGGAAGCCAATGCAGGTGTCTCAGGTGGGCGGAGATGTGGCTGTTGCGGGGTATGTTGAGGATGAGACGGGCGGAGGCGTTTTGAATTCGTTGCAGATGTTTCTGGAGTTTAGCGGTGGTTCCTGCGTATAGGGTGTTGCCGTAGTCCAGGCGGCTCGTGATGAGGGCGTGGGTCACGGTCTTTCAGTTGTCGGCGGGGATCCAACAGAAGATCTTTCGGAGCATGCGGAGGGTGAGGAAGCAGGAGGATGATACGGCGTTGACTTGTTTGGTCATGGTGAGAATTGGGTCCAGGATGAATCCGAGGTTGCGTGCGTGGTCTGAGGGGGTTGGTGCGGTGCCAAGGGCCGTGGGCCACCAGGAGTCGTCCCAGGCGGACGGGGTGTTTCCGAGGATGAGGACTTCCGTTTTGTCTGAGTTCAGTTTCAGACGGCTGAGTTTCATCCATTCTGCGACGTCTTTCATTCCATCTTGCAGGTTGGTCTTGGTGCTGGTGGGGTCCTTGGTGAGGGAAAGTATCAGCTGAGTGTCGTCGGCATAGGAGGTGATGTTGATGTTGTGTTTGCGTACGATGTCGGCGAGGGTGCTCATGTAGACATTGAAGAGAGTCAGGCTGAGCGAGGAGCCTTGTGGGACGCCGCAGATGATCTCGGTGGGGTCTGAGAGGAAAGGTGGGAGGTAGACTCTTTGGGAGCGGTTGGAGAGGAAGGAGGTGATCCAGTCCAGGGCCTGTCCTTGGATCCCGGTGGAGCGGAGGCGGGATATTAGGGTTCGGTGGCAGACGGTGTTGAAGGCAGCGGAGAGGTCGAGGAGGATGAGGGCGACTGTTTCTCCGTTGTCCATCAGAGTTCTGATGTCGTTTGTGACTGAGATGAGGGCGGTTTCTGTGCTGTGGTTGGCTCAGAATCCGGACTGAGAGGGGTCGAATAGGTTGTTGTCTTCAAGGAAGTTGGTAAGTTGCTTGTTGACGGTCTTCTCTATGACTTTGGCAGGGAAGGGGAGGAGCGAGATGGGGTGGAAGTTCTTCAGGTCGCTGGGGTCCGCCGTAGGTTTCTTCAGTAGGGCGTTGACTTCTGCATGTTTCCAGCTCTCGGGGAAGGTGGCAGAAGCAAACGAGCTGTTGATGATGGTCTGGAGATGTGGGGCGATGATGTCGTCGGCTTTGTTGAAGATGAAGTGTGGGCAGGGGTCCGAGGGGGCACCGGAGTGGATGGAGTTCATGGTGGCTTTGGTCCCTTCCGTGTTGATGTGAGTCCAGGCGTTGAGGGTGATGGCTGGGGTTGTAGGTTCTGTGGTGGTTCGCTGGGTCTGGTGTCCCAAGCTGTCGTGTAGGTCGGTGATCTTACGATGGAAGAAGGTGGCGAGGGAGTTGCAGAGGTCTTGTGGGGGCGTGATGGCGTTGGCGTTAGGGTTGGAGAGCTCTTTGACAATGTTGAAGAGTTCTTTGCTGTTGTGAGTGTTCTTGTCCAGTCTGTCTGTGAAGGAATTTCTTTTGGTGGCACGGATCAGTTGGTGGTGTTCGCGGGTAGCGTTCTTGAGGGCAGCCATGTTATCTGCGGTGTGGTCCTTGCGCCAGGCTTTCTCGAGGGTGCGGCAGGTTTTTTTAGATTCCTTGAGGGTGTCTGTGAATCAGAGAGGTTTTTTGGTGTTGGTATGTCTTGGGAGGCGTCTGAGGGGAGCGAGGTTGTCTGCGCAGTTGGTGATCCAGTGCCTGAGGCTTAGGGCTGCGTCGTTGGGGTCTGTGGAGAAGGTGGGTTGGTTGTTGCTGAGAGTGGAGAGAAGCTGTTCCGTGGGGATTTTGTTCCAATGTCGGCGTGGGATGGGTTGTGTGCGGAGGTGGCGAGTCTCGCGTCGGAAGGTGAAGTGGACACATCTGTGGTCGGTCCAGTGTATTGCGGAGGAGTGGCTGAAGGATACGTGGTTGCTGCCGGAGAAGATGGGGTCAAGCGTGTGTCCGGCGGTGTGGATGGGGGTGTTCACCAGTTGCTTGAGACCGATGTTGGCGAGGTTGTCAAGCAGGTCGGTGGTGTTGGGTCGTTGTTCTGTTCCAGGTGGAAGTTGAGGTCACTGAGGAGCATGTAGTCCGGCGAGGCAAGGGCGTGAGGGGAGATGAAGTCAGTGATAGAGTCGCTGAAGAGGGCGCGTGGTCCAGGGGGTCTGTAGATGAGAGTTCCTGGGAGGGTGGTCCTGGGGTCGATGTGGATCTGGAAGTGCAGGTGTTCGGCAGCGAGGGGGGTGTCTTCGGTGGAGTTGGTGACGTTGATGGAGTCCTTGAAGTCGCTGGCGATTCCTCCTCCAACTTGGTTGGTGCGGTCTCTCCTGGAGATCTTGTAGCCGTCGGCGATGGCTATGGCGATGTCGGGGCCGTAGATGCGTTCATCCAGGTCTCAGTGATGAAGGCGACGTCCAGTGCGGTGGAGTCCAGGAGGTCCCATAGTTCAACGGCGTGCTTGTGGACGGAGCGTGCGTTGATCAGGATGCATTTGAGGTGGTTGTTGGCGCGTGGGCTGGCGGGCGTGGTGGTTTCGCGGTGGAAGGTGAGTTTGCAGGTGTGACATGTGAAGGGTCCGTGGGTACATTTCGGGTTGGCTTGGAAGCAGGTGCTGGAGCGCCCCGGGTTGAGGGTGTGGAGGGTGATGGGGTCGTAGCGGTGCTGCAGGGTTTGGGAGTGCTGGGGGCCAGGGGTCGTGGCGCTGGGCGCAGTCCAGGCGCGGACGGGCGCAGACGGGCTTGCCTTTGGCGCGCCAGCGGCGCGGCCACGCAGCGGCCACCATAAGAGGGAGGAGGGGGGGAGGAGGGATCAGCTGGGGGTGGGAAGCGGGAGGGGGCGACGAATGGGAGCAGGGGGGGCGGGGCCGAGCAGGAGGTGGCGGCGGGAAAGCGGAGGGTGGGGGGTCAGGTAGAGGGGAGGGGAGAAAAGAAAGGGGAGGGGGTTAAAGGTGGAGGGGAGTAAGGAAGAAAGATAGGGGAGGGGGGGTTACAGAGGTGGAGGGGAGTAAGGAAGAACAGAGAGAAGAGTCAGGAACAGAAGAACAGAGGAGAGAAGAGTCAAGAACAGAAGAACAGAAGAGAGAAGAGTCAAGAACAGAACAGAAGAGCCAAGAAGAAGGGTAAAGAAGAAGAGGAGAGAGGAGTCAAGAACAGGAGAACAGAAGAGAGAAGAGCCAAGAAGAAGGGTATAGAAGAAGAGGAGAGAGGAGTCAAGAACAGAAGAACAGAAGAGAGAAGAGCCAAGAAGAAGGGTAAAGAAGAGGAGGAGAGAAGAGTCAAGGAAGAGGAGTCAGGCAGAAGAGGAGAGACCTGAGAAGCAGAGGATAAGAAGAACACAGATGAAGAAAACAGAAGAAGGACAAGGAAGAAGAGAGAACACGCAGGACGGGGTGCAGGGAAGAAAGAAGAACACAGATGAAGAACACAGATGAAGAAAGAACACGCAGGTCGGGGTGCAGGGAAGAAAGAAGAACACAGATGAAGAACACAGAAGAAGAAAGAAGAAAGAACACGCAGGTCGGGGTGCAGAGGAGAAAGAAGAACACAGATGAAGAACACAGAAGAAGAACACGCAGGATGGGGTGCAGGGAAGAAAGAAGAACACAGATGAAGAACACAGAAGAAGGACAAAGATGAAGAAAGGAGCAGGAAGAGAACGCGGTGAGGAAGAGGAGCGGGGCCGAGGAAGAGCAGAAACACGCAGCAAGAGGGCTGCAGAAGAGGAGCAGAGAGCGAAGGGAAGAAGGACAGCAGAGGTGCGGAGAGAGGTAGGAGAGGAGAGCGGAAGGCAGAAGACAGAGGTACAGGAGAAGAGGTGAGTAGCGCGGGGCTGGGCGAGGGGCTGGGCGGGGGAGTACTTACTGTTTTTAGCAGGTCTTGCTGGGAGGTGTCAGGAGCCTGGGCTGGTGGAGCTGCAGCGGCAGGGGGAGCGACCTACCCTCGGGACCCCATCCCAGGTAAGTCAGGTAAGTATTGGTAAGTATTTTTTATGGTTTTTTTTAAATGCCATCAAGGGCCCTAACTTTGGGCCCCCTGCATCGCACAGGGTGCAATGGTCAGGCCCAGGGGACACTAGTCAGTCAAAAGAACTTTATTTGGCAATTGCCATAAAAGTGCATACAAAGACACATATTATGAATCTGTAAATAATATAAAACACAAATAAAAACTATAAAAACTATTTCTAAAAACACCATGTAAACATCTGATCTAAAAAACCCTTGACATGTAACAAAAGAGTATACTAAAACATAATTAAGAATAGCAAAAACACAAAATTTACAGATATTATCTCAGAATAGAAATCTCTCACAAAACATAGAAATTAAAATGGAGTAGACCTTTTCCTAATACTTAAAGAAGCTGTAACAAAATTTAGTACGTGATGACAAGTTTGGATATCTGGCAGTCTCTGAAAATATAATAGAGCTTCCTTATAATGGATAGGTCTAAGATAACATAAAATGGGTAAAATAAAAGCCTTTCTAGGAACAGCATATAGAGAACAAAAGAGAAACAAATGTGAGGTACTCTGCTTTGATTTGGAATCGCAGGGAGGTAAGTCCTTTTTCCAAAAACATGGTTTGGGAAAGGCTACCTTAAAATGAATCAAATTAAATCTAAAAAATGTTAAAAGAGAGGTTATTTTAGAACTTGAAAACCAGATCAAATAAGGTTCAAGACATGGGGCAGTTACAATCCGGATATAGGGATCGAAAGATTTCAGTTTTAGGGAGTCATAAAATCTCGACTCTGATATGTGCTCAAAATAAGTTGACTTGAAGACAGACCTAGAGTATGTGGTTAACAATTGGGGTTCTTAAAACATATATCTGAGCCCTTGCTTCTCAAAGGAGTTTTGCAGGAACACAAGCCAGGGAATCCTATTTGAGTTGTCCAATTGTAAGCAATCAGAAATACAGTCTTGAACAAGTTTTGCCGCAGGGTTCAGCCAGCATCTAATCCAGAGCAGTAAAGGAGCGATAGAGACCCTGTCCTCCAAAAAACGTTGACCAATTTCCTCATTACTGATGATGTTTGCTATACATTTTGGAACCGTCAGTAGTCTGCGCAGGAATTTATTTTCAGCACTTTGGAGAGAGGGTATTTTGTTACAGCCCCAAACTCCTGCCCCGTATAGGACTGCTGCAACACACTTGGAGTTATAAAGTGTTTTAATCTGTGCAAGGGGTCTGTGACCCAATTTACTAGTAAAGCGGAAAATCACTTCATTATTCCTTGTCAACTGTTGGAACTTGAAATTAATGTGAGTCTTCCAGCACAAAGAAGAACTCATATACATCCCTAAGTAACACTTTTTTTTAAACTTTTTTAAAATATGTCCTCCCATAATAAATTGTTTAGACTTTGTCTTACGTGGGCCACAGGTCATGACAAAAGTCTTAGGGTAGTTTACTTTCAAATCAAGGTCCAACATAAAATTGTAAAATAGGTCCAAAAGTCCCTGTAAACCATTTGCGGTCAGAGCGATTAAAACTGCATCATCAGTATATAATAAAACTGGAAGCGATCTCTGGCCCATCTTTGGTACATCCTTTCCATGTTTTACCAGCGAATCATAAAGCCCATTTATATATATCAAGAAAAGAAAAGGCGCTAGGATACATCCCTGTCTTACGCCCCTTGTTGACGGAATAGGAGAAGTTCTCTGACCACATAAACCAGTCTGAACTGAAAACGTTAAATCTGTATGTAGGCGTTTAATAAGCTCCAAAAGGGACGTATCACAACCTAAAGCTCCCAGAATTTGCCATAACTTCAACCTATTAACCATATCAAAAGCACTGGTTAAATCAATAAATGCCATATGAATAGACTCTTTTTTAGCTGTCACGTATTTACTAAGTATCAGATGCAGATTTAAAACTTGCTCAACTGTGCCTTCACCGGGTCTAAAACCAAATTGAATTGGGTATAAAATCTGGGCCTCAGTCACCCAGTCTTCTAAATGAGATAAGATCACACTTCCTAGAATCTTTGCCGTTGAATCAATAGGAGAAATTGGTATGTAACAGGAAGGATCTTGTCTGTTTCCTTTTTTGAAGATGGGAACAATGATAGCCGATTTCCATGAAATAGGTACGTTACTATTTACCACGCTATTCAACACATTTGTAACTAAAGGGCCCCAAAGGTCAATTTCAGATTTTAAAAGATCAGTGGGGACCCCGTCAGGGTCAGGAGCCTTTCCTTGCCTTAGCCGATTAATGGCGCTTAGGACCTCATAGAGATCAAAGGTAATATCTAAGTCCTTGATGTTAGAGTCTGATATAGAATATGCAGTAAGGTTATCTTCTATAAACGGGTTCTCATTATCATCGTTTCCTGGGCAAAATACTTTCCTAAAATGGTTCACCCATACGTCCTCTGCAATGAGACAATCATCGGCCTTAGTGTTGTTATCTGAAAAGTAAGGATGATTTATCACCTTCCAGAATTTAGAAGTGTCCTTCAGCTCAGAGGCAGACAGAAGATCATCCCAAGCCTTAGACCTAATTTCTGATTTCCTTTTTTCAAGCGCAGCCTTGTAATCGGCTCTAGCTAGTTTAACTAGTTGGTGGGAGGGGTGAACTGCTTTAGGAGCATCTTTAAGTTTTTTATGAGCAGAAGAGCACACAGAATCAAACCATCTATGGACCACTGGCCCTTCAAGGGCCTATCCACCACCAAGGCTTGCGAGATATCAGTACTTAAAGATTCAAATTCATGAACTATACATTCAGGATCTAACTGATGAGACAGACACATGTTAATAGAGTCAGACCTAGTTCTTACAATTTCCTGATTAAATAATTTAGGATTTATTTTGTCCCATTTTAAGCGTAAACCGCAATTTGGATTGTAGACAATACTAGCTCTCAAACTTTTATTACTTGGAACCTGGTTAATATTTAAATCCAAATTAATGCTGAGGGGATTATGGTCACTGGCGCAGTGAGGCGTGATCTTAAATTCTTGAATTAGATGATAATCAGAGGAGCCAATAAGTATATAAACAATGGTGCTCCCCTTCGGTTTCCCTGTGAAGGTTGGCATATTACAGGCGTCAGCAGGCAGTTTCTCCGTAACGTGTACCAAATCAAACTTACATATAAAATAGTTTAGGGCATCTCCTTCAGCAGTGTGAGTGAAATGGATTGATGACTCTCTGCCCTCACCAGGGAAGGCACACAGTTCCATGAGTTCCTTGCTACACAAAGGAGTGTTGAAATTCCCCACCCATAGTATTATTAGATCGCTATCCTGTAAAACATTTGATGAATCAATGAAGTCTGCTGCCTCCTCCAGGCATCCCATAAGGAGACCCCGGGGGATATTATTATAAAAAATTTTAATCAGAATATCTTTTTGTCCACTTATAGATACTAAAACGACCATAAAATGAGGGGAAGACCAGATTAAGGACACATTTAATAAAGGGAGATGTAAGGATACAAGAGCTAAAAGGCCGCCACGTGCTCTCCCCATTGGGGAGGATATAGCCGGCTGACACAGAGAAGTAAAACCATTCAGAAGGAGCATATCCTTAGACCAAGTGTCCTGTAGACAAATTATGTCATAAGAAGAAATAAGGCTCCTCCAATTCGAGTTGTCAGCTTTAGACCGCAACCCCGCTATATTCCACCTAAGCAGAGTTAGTGGTCTAAACCCAGGACATGGTGTTATAACTCCGGTATTTATAGGAGTTTGCAAATCCACTACAAACTTTCCTGCATCCCAAGTACATTCATTGTGAACATTCCCAGCTATTGATCTCGCCATATTAATAGGGCAGGGGTAAACCGTAGCCGTCAGTCAATCGTTCTCATCAAGATAATTGAGAGCCGAAAACCGATTGCTAGTGGGTACATTTACCTGCAGTTGGGACCTTACTGGGTCAGGTGTGTGGGTTCTTAGGTTAGTAGCGGAGCAATGTGGTAGGAGCGCGGGGTCATAAAATTGACATAGGGGATGTATTTGGATCCTATTACATGACCTATTGCATTGTTCAGAGTTGGTCAAAAAATAGTCCACTGAACAAGAATTTGAAAAATTGAAGACAACATAATCTCCCTCCTCCATTTTCTTTGAATATCCAACCCTCCTCACTCTGCGGGCCATAAGAATCTTATCATTATGATGAAAATTAGGTTTAATATTAGATTTCAACCAGTGACCAGCTTTCCTGATTAGGGATTGGGTATCTTCTAATTTAGAACTCACTAAAGGGGGAGCATTTGATAGAACCAATACATATGGATTGCAATCTGGAGGTAGATGTAAAGAATCTGCATGTTTTGTAGGTTTATTATGACCCATAACCTGCAACCTGGAGGAACAAACTTCCCTGGTCAACCCCTGTGCAGAATCGTCAGGTAAGTTTCCTTGGCCAGAAACGGCCTGTAGATTGGGCGAGGGATTACTTGCTCCTTGGTGTAACGAAGTAGATAGGGGGTTGGTTTGGTGAACCGGGTCTTGGCTGGGAGATTTTCCCGTACTTACTAATCCTGGCTTAAGTAAATGAGATAAAGTACTAGTCACATCACTACAAATGCAATCAAGCTTCCTAGTAATCATTGTGATAAGTTTCGCCTCTAAGGTTGCACAAAAAGATTTGAGTATAGAAACTATACTACTTGTAAAATCTTCAGGGGCATCCTTTCTCAGAAAACATTCAGGAGTGGAAACCAGGGAAGCTGGATCTTTAGCACTTAAAACCAAAAGGGTGGATGTTCTCTTTTTAGGGCCCAAAGCCTTTTTTGTATTTTTAGACTTTTTCCCAGCTCTCCTCTTCTTCAGAGGAGGAGAATCAACCTGAGAACAAGAGCTTTCCAGAGGTGGATTAACAAATGGGGTAGGAGAATTGTTTAAATCTGTGGGAGGAAGTATATCACGGCTCAACTGTATAATACTAGAAGGCAGGGCCGTTAGTAAGGGCCCGGTTCTTGAATTAGTGTTTATATGAACAATAGGTTCCAAAGGGGGCTGCTGAACAGTACTTTGGACAGCCCCAATCCTTTCTTCTACTTGCTCTAGTTCAGATTCAATGGCCCCCATCACAGAGGATAAATAGCTAGTAATGGAGGACTGGAGAGAGCTGGGCCCACCTTCCCCCTTTTGCAAGTTAATCTTTCTCTTCCCCATTATAGATGACGGTTTCCCACAGCACCTTTAACAACTTCCAAAAGAATTTACCGCAAAACGGGAGGAAGAAATGTTAGAGGGGGGGCCCAGCCCAGCCTCTTCCGGTCGATAACGGGCAAAGGACGGGCCCGCCCTTGCCAAAGCGCGGGAGCGCTACGATGAATTTAAAGGGCTCATGCCCTTTTGGATTGCTGCCGCCTCCTCCCAAAGCGCGTCCCGCGAGGCGGGAGCACTACGTTGAATTTAAAGCTCTCCTGCCCTTTTGGATTGCTGCCGCCTCCTCCCAAAGCGCGGGAGCGCTACGTTGAATTTAAAGGGCTCCTGCACTTTTGGATTGCTGCCGCCTCCTCCTAGTCATTGGGGTAGTGAGCATGACTCCTGTCTTTCCTAAGACAGAAGTCATGTTTTTGGTGGTTGTGCGCCAGGAAATGCTGCTAATCTAGTTAGAGGCATTTTTTTTGCCTCTAACCAGGCTAGCGTAATTTTCTGATGCACAACCCCCTCCTTCCCTACCGCCGCCCCCACCCGGCTAGCATCTTCTTCTAAGACGCTAGCCAAAGTTGAGCACCGGCTTGCGCCATTCAATAAATACAGCACCAGGCAGGCATTGTTAAATGACGCAAGGCGACGCTAAACATTTTGCTTCAAAACTGCATTAGAACAGTTTTGCAGCAAAAAGCATGAATATGGGTCCAAATGTTTCAGGCCTTTAGTTATGCTAACTTAATATGGCACTGAATGCACATTTGAAATACATGATTATAAGTGCATCTTGCAATTATATATGGAAACAAGAAAATAAACGAAACGTGATTATATGGAGTTTCACCATAATACCATGATCAGAGTACTTAAGTATAAATGTGCACGAGTACTACATTTCAGCATGATAAAGTCACACATTAGATCACACACATATATGTGAATTTCTAATCTTCTACTGTGAATGCACCTCCAGTAGTACGATTTAGGTGCTACACTTTACATTAGTAACGTTAAGACACACAATCTATGCATTGTTGGTTACATTGTTATGCCACTCCGGTAACAGATGATAGAGCAACAAAATTAGACATTATCACTGCTTTGCCATGTACTGCTCGTGTGGCTATTTCCTGGCAGTACAGGGAGTTTCTTTTCAGTGACTGCATATGGGTTTTGTTCAGTTGAAGGGATCCTGTTACCAGTCCAATCTACCTCACCAGTGCTTTTGGATTTTACCACCTCTCACCAATCTCACCCCACCATTGGGTGTTTTCATTCATTAGTTTGCTCAGGCTCTGGGACTTCTAGGGGTAAGTTGGGGTATGGAGGATTTTGAGCTAGCCTCTGTTCTTCATGCAGAAGGTTCTCTTCTCTCTACTCAGTGGTCTGCTGGCCTGTGGTTTTGCCTTCTGATGCTTGGGTCAGGCACCTAGCTCCATGTGTCATGGGTCTTGACCTAGGTCTGGGGTTGTCATGTGACAAACTCGTACCCTGAAAGTTGTAATTTTGGGGCACTTTCAAAGAGAGCAAAACACCTACTTACATTGATTTACGTATTTAAAGGCTCAAAGCAGTGTCCGGTGTGGCATGACCAAACTTGGCCTGCCTGCTGTGGCATTGAACTGCATGTGTGCTGTGCACCAATCTATTTTCCTTCATCTACGGGTCATGTCCTGAATAAGAATGGTACATGTTTGTATTATAGTCGGGACCATTTTCTCTCTGGCATTGAGGCAGTACATTTCAGTGTCAGTGATGATTCATTGTTACACTGAAACTTCCTCCCAGGTTTTCTCAGCCTGAATGATTGTGACATTTCTCTTAACTATAAAACTGACCGGGGTCATCTATATTGTTCAGAGAAGCTGCTTATTTGTTACTTTCATGAGTTTTCACTGACAAATTCAGAGACTACAAGTATACATGAGGGTGAAAGAAATACATCAGGTTTATTCCTAAAACCTGTTGTTTGCAGGTATGTGTTTATGTGGGTAGCTAAATTGCCAGATCAACCCGTTCAGGCCACTTGCATCGCTTCCCTTTAGTTTCAACTTGCATACCCTAAAACATACATGCCAGTAGACCGAAATCAGACGGGAGACTCCCGATTTTGGAGCAAAAATATTTGTTTTTCAACTTCCCTGTTTAAAAATATTGGCATATATGCTAAAGCAACTAAAGCTCACATCCCTACCATGCAAAGTGTTGTCATCAATTATGTTCTTTCAAAGGTTGCAACAATCAGCAAGTAATCAGCAGCTCATAGTAATGGTGTTGGTTAAAGTTGCTTAGGACAACTGTAGGTGATGAATTTCAGTGTGTTCGTGTTAACTGATATTGTCACCTAACAATAACATCCCTTTAAAATTAGATTTTCTTCAGTGAATTTCTAAGGTTTATTTTAGATAAAGTAAGATAGTATTCCAATTCCTAATTATAAAGTCACTTTAACATTTGAATTTAGTTTTTTTTAACATAAAGTAAGGTGTGAATGACTGTGCAACCCCTGCAGGTGTCCAACCCCCTTCTGCACATGGTCTTTGACTTTGTGTGGCATGACTTTGGGCTCAAGACCTGAACACAGCCCTGTGCCCAACCCCCATGGGGTCCCTAACCCCTGCTGCACTGTGGTCGAGCCCCACACCTGAGCCCCAATGGCACAACCCCATTTTTAAAATATAATAATATAACAGACAGGACCAGTGGCTTTCTCAGGGGATGAGTACAAAAAAATGTATAAAGCAGACCTCTTGACTTTACCAAAAAGTCAACAATAATTTTAATCAAATGTATATTTTATAATTACATACATTGCAATGTTTAATAATATGTTTTGTCAAAAAATATTTTAAATAGAGCATTTTTAAAACAACTATAAACATGTGTGTGGAGTTTTTTAAAAATATTTTCCAGTCTACAAAATGTAGCCACAGAACTAACCACAAGCTTACAGCTCCAGCTCTGAGTGCTTTAAAAATAAAGTTAAGTTCTGCTGGGATCATGGATTAAATGACCCAGGCGACTTAATGTGATCTTTTTTAAAAATTTGCTAAGGGATGCTGAGCTCCCTGCAGCCCTCCACAATGTTAAACAAAATGCTGCATGGTGCCCCTAGCACCACTTAATTAAATAGCCCTGGTATGGCCACTACAGTTTTTTTATTTTTCATTTGTGTGGGTGTCCAAGTCCCACTCAGCTCACCCATACATTATGTACACTTTGGGGCCACAAGAGCAGTCCTTAGGCCCTGTGGCCCCTACTGGCTCCCCAGACAGCTCCTATTCTGGGTGCTGATGAGAGCTGCCCATTTGGTAATTACCATTGGTGCCCAGGTGCCACCAAAGAGAACTATACCTTTGCTAACAGTTAGGGGCCATGGAGGGCACCAAGCTCATCCAGTGTGCCAGCAGGAGCTGGCTCTATTACTTTGGTCCCGCGAGGGTGGGAGAAATTTTATTTCTGACCCCGCCTGGCAAGAACACACCTATTTTCCCTGCCCAGGAGAGTGCGCACAGGGAATAATATTTATACTCCCTGTGAGTGCATGTGCTTAACTACAAATTTTAGATGGTCAAGTTTCTAAATCGAACTTTCAAATATAGTCCCTATGTGCAGTCTTAGAAATTGGGTCTCTAATTGGCAGCGGTAGAAGGCATTGTGTAAAGTATCTATGGAACACTTAAACTACAGTAACACCGTGAAAGATACCACAAACAGACTCAACACCAGGTTAGGAAAATGGATTATGATTTTATAAATATAGCAAGACCAAACCAACAACAATCCAATAAATAGATCCTGAGATATGCAATTTTAAAGATTTAGGTGAAAATAGCATATAGAAGTTTTCTGGTCCGGCTAAACTCGGACAAAGTCACAAGTTCAGGCTGACCGCCATAGAGCACGCGCTGGCTACAGGGGCCCACTTGTGCCAGCTGAACTTTAAATTCTAGTGCACGGTCTGCACTGTGTTGCTTTGCAAGACTTTGCACTGCAACATGACAGTTCTGATGAAAAAACACAGAAGGCAGAGCACCCTTTGCCCATTTCCAGGGTCCAGATCTGGGGAGGCAGTACTTGGCAGGGTAGACTCACAGATGGCAGAGTCCAGGTGCTATCACAGCTGAGTTTCAGCAGTCTTTGATGTCCCTGAGACTGCAGATGAACAGAGGGCAAACCAACAAGCCCTCGGAGATTCTTGGTTGAAAGGATGTAAAGAACAAGTCCAGTACTTCTCACTACAGGACAGAAGTAGTAGGCAGCAGGCCAACACAACAGAGGAAACAGTAAAAATGGCAGTCACTCATAAAGCCGCAGCAGTAGAAGAACACAGCAATGCAGTTGCAGAGAAGCAGTCCCTCCTGCAGCACAGCAGTCTGTCCTCCTGGCAGAGTTTCCTTTGTTCCAGTGGAGATCTGATTTGGTGGGGTTTGGGGTCCAGTATTTATACTTTGGTGCTCTGGCTCTGGGAGGTGGGAGAAACTTCCATGGTTTCCTTTGAAATATACAGGTGCACTGGCTCTCTTGTTCTGGCTCCAATCTGACTGGAGTAACAATACAGGTTTGGTAAGCCCTATTTTGGGTAGACAGAACAAGTCTTTTCAGGTGTACGTGAGGCAGTGCTAAGCTCCACCCCATCAAGCCAGTTTTAAGGCCCATCAAGTCACATCTAAACTCCCATTGCGTGTGGCTGACTAGAGGGAATACACAAAGCCCAGCTGTCATCTACCCCAGACGTGTATTCGGAGAGAGGCAGAGTCACAAAATGGCTAGTGTAATAAAATGCCAACTTTCTAAAAGTGCGAATTTTAGACTTACAATTTAAAATCCGACTTTACGATAAGTTGTGATTTTAAATTGTGAGTTCAGAGACAGTAAACTCTACATTTCTATCTTTTCCCAATTGGGAAATACACTTAAAAGATATTTTAAGGTAATCCTAATGTTACCGTATTGGAGAGATAGGCCTTGCAACAGTGAAAAATGGTTCTAACAGTTGTGCACTACCAGGACATGCTAAACTTAAAAGTACATGTCCTACTTTTTAAATTCACAGCACCCTGCCTTTAGGGATAACTAGGGCCTAGCTTAGGAGTGACTTGTATGTAATAAAAAAGGAAGGTTTGGGCCTGGCAAGTAGTTGCACTTCAGGTCGTATTGGTAGTTTAAAACTGCACACACAGGCTCTGTAGTGACATCTGAGACATGTTTAAAGTGCTACTCCAGTGGGAAACATAATCAGAGCTGCAGGCCCACTAACAGTATCATTTAATTTACAGTCCCTGGGCACCTACGATGCACCTTACTAGGGACTTACAAGTAAATGAAATATGCCAATTGTGGATAAGCCATTATTACCATGTTTTAAGCAGAGTGCACATGCACTTATAACATGGTTGTTATGCCTTGAAAGGGTAACTACAGAACGATTCACTGTCTAGTAAATAATGGTTGAAACAATAATCAGAATTCAGACATGGGGGGTCATTACAACATTGGCGGTAAAAGCCGCATACCGCCGTGCAGAAGACCGCCAACACACCGCCGCAACCGCGGAATTCCGCCACGGTCATTATGACCCAAAGGCCGAAATCCGCCAAAATCTAGACACCCACGCAAGTCCGCCACACCAAAGGTCAGTGATAAACTGGCGATAACAAAACCTCCACTGTCACGCCAACAGGAATACACCCACACTATCACGACCCACGAATCCACGCGGCAGTCTTTCAACCGTGGTATTCCATTGGCGGTACACACTGCCGCGCTCAAAATACACACACATATAAAAAACACTACCACATTGGACAATTCAAAATACACACACCTGATACACATACACACACCACTCCCACACACCCAATACAATATAAAACACACACCCACATCACCCACAAACACTTACGACATCAATTGCGACTGAAGACCACAGAGAGACACCACCATCTACAAACCAGCATCCACAGGCACTCAACACCATCACTCACACAACATCCACGCACCTCACACAACACACTACTAAATATCACCCCACATATCACAACACACACCACCCCACACATCACCCACACCACCCCATGGCACGGCAAAGGCACCCCAGGTTCTCTGAGGAGGAGCTCATGGTCATGGTGGAGGAAATCATCCAGGTAGAGCCACAGCTATTTGGATAACAGGTGCAGCACACTTCATAGCTAGGAAGATGGAGCTACGGCGAAGAATCGTGGACAGGGTCAACGCAGTGGGACAGCACCAAGAAAGAGGGATGACATCAGGAAGAGGTGGAACGACCTACGGAGGAAAGGTGCGTTCCGTGGTCTCAAGACACCACATCGCGGTACAGAGGAATGGCGGCGGACACCCACCTCCTCCCCAACAACTAACAACATGGGAGGAGCAGGTCTTGGCTATTCTGCATCCTGAGGGCCTTGCAGAAGTACCTGGAGGAATGGACTCTGGTAAGGCAAATCTTTACTATTACATCCCCCACCCAACCTGCATGCCATCACATACCCCACCCTTGCCCTCACCCCATCACTCCTACTCCTCACACATGTCCCAATATCACAAACCACCCATCCCAAAATCAAGCCCTGCATGTAACACCAAAGCATGGACACCCATCACCAAAGCATGGCCACTGCACATACCCATACACCCCACTAAACCAACATCACACAAGGTCCTACACAGGAATGCAAGCACTGAGGTACACGGTCGCCCAACCATTGCACACCATGGCACACACAGATGCAATAATCATGCTTTTATGCCCCTGCAGGACCCCTACCCAACGTCACCGGACAGGAGGGTCCAGACATGTCCACTCCACCCACAGAAGAGGCCCACAGTGATGACAGAAGCTCTATCCAACTGGTTCTAGATGACCAGACCGGCCCATCTGGGACCTCGGGACAGTCGGTTCCCCTCACGCAGCCACAGGCCACTACAGAGCTTCCCCCCTCTGGAAATACCAGCACAGCACCCACCCAGCGGGTCCATTCCTCTGTCCCCAGGACACGTCAAGCAACAGTTTGTCCACCACTACAGGGAACCCAGGCTAACCCACCACCCCAACAACACCAGGGACCTGGGGGCAGTGGTAGTGGGCACACGGTTCAGGGGACAGGCCCAGGGAACCCACTCTCCACGAGGCCCTCTCCAACATCATGGGAGCCTACCACCATTCCCAGGAGAAGATGGAAACTGTACTTGCCAAATTTCAGGAGACCCAGCGGCTGCAGGAGGAACAGTATTTGGGCTTCAGGGAGGAACTCAAATCCTTCAATTGCATCCTGGGCACCATTGTAGGGGTGCTGAAGGAACTCCTCAACACCAGGAGGGACACTGTGGCACTACAAGGGCCCCCTGACACTAGCCTGGACGATGAACTGCCCACCACCTCCACCGGCGCTAGTGGACAGGAGGCACTGCCACAGGACCTCCACACCAGCACCCCACCCCCTGCAGAGGGAGAACCACCCCGCAAGCGGTCTCTGAGATCCAGGACAAAGATAGAGAACGGTGCCAAGAACCCTGCCAAGAAATGAGACCACCCTGATTGTCATCCTTCTGTCCCACCTTGTCACCCTGTCCATACTTAAACTGCCCCAGCTCCACTTCCTATGCCCCTTTGGACAATGCACCTGTGAGACTAATAGACTGGACTCTGCCATGGACACTCCTCCACCATCACCACTCACCATTTTACAACCCCCTCCAATATTGAGCACTTAAATAAACACCTTACAGCACAAAACAATCTGGAGTCTGTCTGTGATTTCAAAATATTGTATTAGCAATTACAGTGCCAAAATGCTCTTTCAAATGTAATGTCAACATACCTATGTCACACAGCTCTAGTCCATGAGGAAACAAAGCAGATGTCACACAGTGGGACCCACATCTGTGAAATCGTAAGGGAAAGGGTCAACTCAGTGACCATACACTGGGTGAAAATGACAGACAGTAGAGAGGTAGTAGATTTAAATTAGATGTAGCAGGTAGGTTTGTCTTCTTACCTGTGTCTCACTGGAAGTATTGCAGGATCACTGTGTTCCTGTTGTTGATGTCCTGTTCTTCTGCTTCCTCGTCTTCACTGTCCACAGGCTCCACAGCTGCCACAACACCTCCATCTGGACCATCCTCCTGCAGAAAAGACACCTGTTGTCTCAAAGCCAAGTTGTGAAGCATACAGCAGGCCACGATGATCTGGCACACCTTCTTTGGTGAGAAGAATAGGGAACCTCCTGTCATATGGAGGCACCTGAACATGGCCTTCAGGAGACTGAAGGTCCACTCTATAATCCTCCTAGTTCGCCCATGGGCCTCATTGTAGCGTTCCTCTGCCCTTGTCCTGGGATTCCTCACTGGGGTCAGTAGCCATGACAGGTTAGGGTAACCTGAGTCACCTGCAAATGGCGAGGGACAACTGTTAGATACACACTAACTCATAGGGACATCCACACACCCAGACAACTATTCCCACTGATTTGGGTCCAGGTGCTCACCTAACAGCCACACACAGTGCCTCTGTAGTTGCCCCATCACATAAGGGATGCTGCTATTCCGCAGGATTTAAGCGTCATGTACTGAGCCAGGGAATTTGGCACTCACATGGGAGAAGTACTGGTTTGCCAAACACACCATCTGCACATTCATCGAATGGTAACTCTTCCGGTTTCTGTACACCTGTTCACTCCTGCGGGAGGGTACCAAGGCCACATGTGTCCCATCAATTGCACCTATGATGTTGGGGATATGTCCCAGGGCATAAAAGTAACCTTTCAATGTACGCAATTCCTCCACCTGAGGGAAAACGATGTAGCTCTGCATGTGTTTCAGCAGGGCAGACAACACTCTGGACAACACGTTTGAGAACATAGGCTGGGACATCCCTGATGCTGTGGCCACTGTTGTTTGAAAAGACCCACTTGCTAGGAAATGGAGTACTGACAGCACCTGCACTAGAGGGGGGATTCCTGTGGGATGGCGGATTGCTGACACCAGGTCTGGCTCAAACTTGGCACACAGTTCCTGGATTGTGGTACGATCAAGCCTGTAGGTGATGATCACATGTCTTTCCTCCATTGTCAATAGGTCCACCAGCGGTCTGTACACCAGAGGATGCCACCCTCTCCTCACATGCCCCAGCGGATGGTGCCTACGGAGGAGAGCAGCGAGCACAGAGTCAATCAAATCAGAGGTACGGAAACACAGCTTACTCTGAACATATTCATAAATTGAAATTTGCCTGTATGAGTGGTAAGGCAAGGCCTAGGTATGTGTGACACAGTAAAAAATAAAGCCATGTGGGCCCCTGAAATGGCGGCTGCCTGACCTGTAAGGTGGGACAAGGGGATATGAGGTAACTGCGCTGGCGTTGTACACCGTCGCGGTAGGCGGTCGAAGACCGCGGCGCAATGCTGCATTGGTTAACATTGGACTTGGACCCTGTGGGTCCCAGGAGCCAATGACGATGCACGCCGGCGGTGACGGTACACACCGCTGCGGACGTGACTGCCATTTTCTCTCTGTTCAATCACTCGATAACTGATCTTCGACAGGAGAGGATCTACACTGCAAGTGCTGCTGTGATCTCAGTCTGGAAGAGACAATGGCTCGTGTGTCTGGGGAAAGGGCCCCTGCTTTCAGCACGGAGGAGTTGGAAAAACTAGTGGATGGGGTCCTCCCCCAGTACACGCTACTCTACGGTCCTCCAGATAAACAGGTAAGTACACTGTGAGCATGCTGTATGGGCAATGCCTGTGTGGAGTGGTGTGGATGAAAGATAGGGGGGGTGAGAATGAGGCGTGCATGAAACGACGGTGAGTGCATGTGCGTCATGGCAAGGGTAGGCATGCGGGCCAATGACTGTGACGGTGCAGTTGGTAATTACTATTCTTTTTCCCTGTACAATTCCTGTAGGTCAGCACCCACCAGAAGAAGGACATCTGGCGTGCCATCGCCAAGGAAGTCCGGACACTGGGGGTCTACCACAGACGGAGAACCCACTGCCGGAAAAGATGGGAGGACATTCGCCGCTGGAGCAAGAAGACGGCGGAGGCCCAGCTGGGGATGGCCTCCCAACGTGGGAGGGGTGCCCGTCGCACCATGACCCCCCTGATGTTCACGATCCTGGCGGTGGCATACCCGGAGTTGGATGGGCGCTTGAGGGCATCACAGCAGCCACAAGAGGGTGAGTACACTCTCATTCTGCTGATTCAGCGCGCATTGGAGGTGTCTGGGTGGGAGAGGTGGGCTGTGGGTTCCCTTAGGCCAGGGCGAGTTTGGTAGTTAAGTTCCCTTCTTCATCCAGGCCCTGTGGCACCCCACCCCACCTGTGTACAGTGCCAACTACACCTAGTCAGGCTCCTGTGACATCCATGTGTGCATAAATCAGCTATAGCCCTGTAACCTATGTCCCAGGGATTGAATAGTGGCCCCCAAGTGCGTGGCGTAGTGCAGGGGACTTCTGTGTCTGTTGTATCCGCCAACTGTAGCGGTATTGCATGCACTGAACATGTCTTTCTTCTGTCTTCCCCCCCCATTTTTGTGGTCTCCCTGTTCTTGTGTGCATTAGCACCATCAGGCGGAGGAGCAGTGGCACTGGAGCAGGAGGGAGCTGCATCCCACATGGCCCTGGAGGGCGAGACTACGGACTCCGAATTCACCAGTGGGACGGAGGGCGAGGGGAGCTCCACGGCGGGGACAGGAGCTGACACCAGCGAAACAGACTCCTCCTCTGATGGGGGCTCCCTTGCGGTGGCGGCCCCATCTGTGCCCCCGCATAGACAGGTACAGCCGCCCTACCAGCACTGCCCTCCCAGCAGCCCCTCAGCTTTTACCCCGTGCCCGCTCCCCCAGGAGGGTGGGCATCACCTTCGCCCCAGGCACTTCAGGCCCTGCCCCAGTCACCCCTGCTGCCCTCAGTGAGGAGGCCATTGACCTCCTCAGGTCCCTCACTGTTGGGCAGTCTACCATTTTGAATGCCATCCAGGGTGTAGAGAGGCAGTTGCTACAAACCAATGCATTCCTGGAGGGCATTCACTCTGGTCAGGCAGCCCTTCAGCGAGCTTTTCAGACTCTGGCCTCAGCACTGATGGCAGCCATTGTCCCTGTCACTAACCTCCCCCCTCCAACTTCCTCCACCCAGATCCACACCCCCGTACCTCAGCCTATCCCAAGCACACCATCAGACCAGCATGCACACACCTCAACACACAAGGGAAGCTCTGGCATCCCACAGGCACTCACGCAAGCATCACACACATGCAGACACACCAACATCCACTGCCTCCACTGTCTCCCCCTCCTCCTCGTCTCCCTCCTCCCTCCCTGTCTCGTCTCCACTCACACCTGCATGTACTACATTCTCAGCCACTATGTCCATCATCAGCACACTCACCACCACACCCGCTCACGTGCAGTCACCACCCCCACTACCATTCACACATCCCCTGTGTCCTCTCCAAGTGTGTCTGTGAGGCCACCTCCCAAGGTACACAAACGCAGCCACACACCCACCCAACAGCCATCCACGCACCTTCACCCAAAGTCACCAAACAGACACCTCCTACAACCACTACCTCTTCCTCCACTCCTAAACCCCCTCCAGCTACCCGTCCCAGTGTGTCCCAAAAACTTTTCCTGTCCAACCTTGACCTCTTTTCCTCACCTCCCCCACCCCTTTAGTCTCCTAGGGCCCGACTCTCCGGGTCCCAACCTAGCACCTCAGCCACAACATCGGCGGGACCAGGGGTGCCGGTAGTCACCAGATTATGGAATGCACCAGGCAGCAGGGCAGCCAGTGTGGCAAGGAGCCAGAGCACGGACAGTCCCCCACCTGTCAAGCATCAAAAGTTGGCCAGTGCCCGGCGGGAGAGGGTTTTCAAGTGTTTCCAGTGGGTGGTTTGCCCACTGTTCAATCCTGGGGAGTGCAAAGCCACAGTCTCTCAAGTCTCACAAGTGGGTGGTTTCCCCACTGTTCAATCCTGGGGAGTGCAAAGCAACAGTCTCTCAAGTCCTTCCAGTGGGTGGTTTGCCCACTGTTCAATCCTGGGGAGCGCAAAGCCACAGTCTTTCAAGTCTCACAAGTGGGTGGTTTGCCCACTGTTCAATCCTGGGGAGTGCAAAGCCAGTCTCTCAAGTCTCTACAGTGGGTGGTTTGCCCACTGTTCAATCCTGGGGATTACAAAGCCACAGTCTCTCAAGTCAATAACATTCTCCACTGGTTCTGGAGGGGGCTTTGTGCCCAGAGTGCTTCATCCTGCCAAGGACAGAGGTAGTGGATGTAAATCTCCACTGGTTCTGGAGTGGGCTTTGTGCCCAGAGTGCTTCATCCTGCCAAGGAGAGAGGTGGTGGATGTAAATCTCCACTGGTTATGGAGGGGGCTTTGTGCCCAGAGTGCTTCATCCTGCTTGTGGCGGTCTCAGTAGCATCAGAGCTTTTGGTGCTCATTGTCCTGCGGTGCTGATGGTGGCGGTGTCCTGTTCAGCGGTGCTTGTGGCGGTCTTGTCCTGTTAAGCGGTGCTGGTGGCGGCGGTGTCCTTGGCAGCGGTGCTTGTGGTGGCGGTGTTCTTGGCAGCGGTTCAGCTGGTGGCGGTCTTGTCCTGTTCAGCGGTGCTGGTGGCGGCGGTGTCCTGTTCAGCGTTGCTAGTGGCGGCGGTGTCCTTGGCAGCGGTTCAGCTGGTGGTGATCTTGTCCTGGCCGGCGGGGATGATAGCGGTCGCCTCCTGGCCAGCGGGGCTGCTGCTGGCAGTCCTGTCTGTGGCAGCGGGGCTGCTGGCGGTCTTCTTCTGGGCACTGTGACTGATGCTGGCGGTCGCATCCTGGGCAGCGGGGCTGCTGCTGGTGGTCCTGTCTGTGGCAGCGGGGCTCCTGGCGGTCTTCTCCTAGGCAGTGTGGCTGATGCTGGTGGTCGCCTCCTGGGCAGCGGGGCTGCTGCTGGTGGTCCTGTCTGTGGCAGCGGGGCTGCTGTCGGTCTGCTCCTGGGCAGCGGGGCTGCTGCTGGCAGTCCTGTCTGTGGCAGCGGGGCTGCTGGTGGTCTTCTCCTGGGTAGCAGGGCTTCTGCTGGCAGTCCTGTCTGTGGCATCGGGGCTGCTGGCGATCTGCTCCTGGGCAGTGTGGGTGATGCTGGTGGTCTGCTCCTGGGCAGCGGGGCACCTGCTGGCGGTCCTGTCTGTGGCAGCGGGGCTGCTGGCGTTCTTCTCCTGGGCATCAGGGCTGCTGGCGGTCTTCTCCGCCGTGCTGATCTTCCCAGACTTGCCGGTTTTACTGTGTCCCTTCCCCACCTTGGATGTCACCACACTCCCAACTGGACCCCTGGGAGCGGCTTTGGTGGCTGATTTCTTTCCCCTCTCCCGCCGGGCACTGGCCAACTTTTGACGCTTGACAGGTGGGGGACTGTCCGTGCTCTGGCTCCTTGCTACACTGGCTGCCCTGCTGTCTGGTGCACTACATAATCTGGTGACTACTGGCACAACTGGTCCCACCGATGTTGTGGCTGAGGTGCTAGGTTGGGACTTGGAGAGTCGGGCCCTAGGAGAGTGAAGGGGTGGGGGAGGTGAGGGAAAGAGGTCATGGTTGGACAGGAAAAGTTTTTGGGACACACTGGGACGGGTAGCTGGAGGGGGTTTGGGAGTGGAGGAAGAGGTAGTGGTTGTAGGAGGTGTTTGTTTGGTGACTTTGGGTGAAGGTGCATGGGCTGGAGGCTGTTGTGAGGTGGATGGCTGTTGGGTGGGTGTGTGGCTGCGGTTGTGTACCTTGGGAGGTGGCCTCACAGACACACTGGGAGAGGACACAGGGGATGTGTGAATGGTAGTGGGGGTGGTGACTGCACGTGAGCGGGGTATGGTGGTGTGTGTGCTGGTGATGGACGTAGTGGCTAAGGATGTAGTGCAGGCAGATGTGAGTGGAGACGAGACAGGGAGGGAGGAGGGAGACGAGGAGGAGGGGGAGACAGTGGAGGCAGTGGATGTTGGTGTGTCTGCATGTGTGTGATGCTTGCGTGAGTGCCTGTGGGAAGTGTGGTGCTTATGTTTGCCTGAGCTTCCCTTGTGTGTTGAGGTGTGTTCATGCTGGTCTGATGGTGTGCTTGGGATAGGCTGAGGTACAGGGGTGTGGGTCTGGGTGGAGGAAGTTAGAGGGGGGAGGCTAGAGACAGGGACAATGGCTGCCATCAGTGCTGAGGCCAGAGTATGCATGCATGTATGTATGTATGTATATGGAGATTTATATAGCGCGTTCCGGCCTTAGCATCGAATCGCTCGAGGACATAAATGAGGAAGGAACGACCAAGACCAGCATCCTTACTGTGAAAACAACCATGTTTTCACTCACTTCCTGAATATCAGGAAGTTATGTTCTTTCCTGATATCCAATGGTAGAGCATTCCAATATCTGGCAGCCGCCACTGTAAAAGCTTTATCTCCCCACCTGGCTCTACGAGTTCGACAAACCTGTATCAGGTAGGAATTGTCCGATCTTAGGACGTGCCCTGAACAATACCACCTGAGTCTATCTGCCAGGTGTTCAGCTCCGTCCCCATAGAGCGCTTTAAAAATTAGGCAAAGGGCTTTAAAAGTTATCCTCCTGCCACCCGGAAGCCAATGAAGATACTTTAAGCTATGAGAAGCCGAGGCAAAACGTGGGAGGTCCAGAATCATACAAGCTGCATTGTTCTGAATTAGCTGCAATTTCCTCAAGGAACCCCCATCCGTATCCAACAGCAAGGAGTTACAATAATCCAATCTGGACAGAATCAATGCCAAAATAACAGTAACTCTTTTCTCCTGCTTCAAAAATGGAAAAGAAAATTTCAAGAGTTTCAGTGTCCAGTAGCTAGATTTGACTATAGCACTAACCTGTGGCTTAAAGCTTATTGAGTCATCGAAAATCACTCCCAAATTTCTGGTCGCCACGCACAGGGCCGGTGGCTTTCCGCATTCCTCAGGCCACCATCGTGAACTCCACAGCTCCTTACTAAACCCATACAAAACAATCTTCGTTTTATTTGTGTTAAGCTTTAGCCAGTTCTGTCTCATCCACTTATCAATATCCTGCATACACTTATTAAACCGATCAGCCAATTCCTCCCAGTTGTTCCTAGACACCGGGATGAAAAGTTGTGTGTCATCAGCATAAGAGGATGGGATAAAACCATATGATCGGATAAGTCTTGCTAAGGGTGCCACATAGATGTTAAAAAGCGTTGGACTCAATGCCGAGCCCTGAGGCACCTCGCATGGCCCTCCCAGCTTACGGTAATAGATCTATTACTTAAAAAAGATTCCAGGATTTTAAGAGCGGAATGTCTCATTCCAGCATTATGGAGGCGAGAAACCAGGATCATAGACGAGATGGTGTCAAATGCAGCGGAAAGATCCAAAAGTACAAGAATTGCGACTTGACCCTCATCCAGTGGACTCCGGATGGAGTCAGATGTCGTTAGTAGCGCTGATTCCTTACTATGAGCCCTTTTAAACCCATGTTGTGACTGGTCGCAGCCTCCTACCTGATTAAGGAACGTGTAGAGTTCGTAATTAATGTGTTTTTCAAAGATCTTAGCTAATGTAGGTAGCAAAGAAATAGGTCACAAATTGCTTAAATCAAATGCAGTTTGATCGGGCTTCTTTTTTAAAGGAATAACAGTGGCCTGCTTCCATGTAAAAGGGAAAATCCATGAAGATAGGAATTCCTGAAAAATAGTAGCTAATTTCGGAACAACCGGTTCCGAAATCATCTGTAAGATGCCGGATGGACACGGATCCATAGGTGAACCTGACTTAATCCCCATTAGAAATCCTTTAATCCTATCCAGCAGCAACGGAGGGAAACATGTAAGCAGAGGGGTATCCTGACTTGAAGAATCCAATGGGGCTATCCAGGGGTCTATCAAAGGGAAACCTGCATGCATTTGACGGATTTTAGTTTTTTTTAAAAACGCAATTTGATTACACGTTGCCTGAGAATTAGGTGAGCTGGTAGGGGGAAGAGGAGGCGTGATTAAAGAGCGAACTACCTTGAAGAGTCTGAAAAGCTCGCTGAAGGGCTGCCTGACCAGAGTGAATGCCCTCCAGGATTGCATTGGTTTGTTGCAACTGCCTCTCTACACCCTGGATGGCATTCAAAATGGTAGACTGCCCAACAGTGAGGGACCTGAGGAGGTCAATGGCCTCCTCACAGAGGGCAGCAGGGGTGACTGGGGCAGGGCCTGTGGTGCATGGGGCGAAGGTGATGCCCACCCTCCTGGGTGAGCGGGCACGGGGCAAAAGCTGAGGGGCTGCTGGGAGGGCAGTGCTGGTGGGGGAGGGTGGCGGCTGTACCTGTGGATGCGGGGGGCACAGATGGGGCCGCCACCGCAAGGGAGCTCCCTTCAGAGGAGGAGTCCGTTTCGCTGGTGTAAGCTCCTGTCCCCGCTGTGGAGCTCCCCTCACCCTCCGTCCCACTGGTGAATTCGGAATGCGTGCTGAATCAGCAGAATGAGAGTGTACTCACCCCCTTGTGGCTGCTGTGATGCCCTCAAGCGCCAGTCAACTTCAAGGTACGCCACCGCCAGGATCCTGAACATCAGGGGGGGTCATGGTGCGACAGGCACCCCTCCCACATTGGTAGCCCATCCCCAGCTGGGCCTCTGCCGTCTTCTTGCTCCAGCGGCGAATGTCCTCCAATCTTTTCCAGCAGTGGGTGCTCCATCTGTGGTAGACCTCCAGGGTCCGGACTTCCTTGGCGATGGCACGCCAGATGTCCTTCTTCTGGTGGGCGCTGACCTACAGGAATTGTACAGGTGAAAAAGAGTAGTAATAACCAACTGCACCTTCACAGTCATTGACCCGCATCCCTACCCTTGCCATGACACACATGCACTCACTGTCTTTTCATGCACGCCTCATTCTCACCCCCCCATCTACCATCCACACCACTCCGCACAGGCATTGCCCATACAGCATGCTCACAGTGTACTTACCTGTTTGTCTGGAGGACCGTAGAGTATGGTGTACTGGGGAGGACCCCACCCACTAGTTTCTTCAACTCCTCCGTGCTGAAAGCAGGGGCCCTGTCCCCAGAAACACAAGCCATTGTCTCTTCCAGACTGAGGTCACAGCAGCAATTGCAGTGTAGGTCCTTTCTTGTCGAAGATCAGGTATCGAGTGATTGAACAGAGAGAAAATGGCAGTCACATCCGCGGCGGTGTGTACCGTCACCACCGGCGTACATCGTCTTTGGCTCCTAGGACCCTTTGGGGCCAATGTTAACCAATGCAGGATTGTGCCGCGGTCTTCGACCGCCTACCGCGACGGTGTACAACGTCAGCGCAGTTACCTCATATCCCCTTGTCCCACCTTACAGTTCAGGCAGCCGCCATTTCAGGGGCCCACATGGCTCTATTTTTGACTGCGTCACACATACCTAGGCCTTGCCTTACCACTCATACAGGCAAATTTCAATTTATGAATATGTTCGGAGTAAGTTGTGTTTCCGTACCTCTGATTTGGTTGACTCTGTGCTCGCTGTTCTCCTCCATAGGCACCATCCGATGGGGCATGTGAAGAGATGGTGGCATCCTCCGGTGTACAGACCGCTGGTGGACCTATCGACAATGGAAAAAAGATATGTGATCATCACCTACAGGCTTGATCGTGCCACAATCCAGGAACTGTGTGCCCAGTTGGAGCCAGACCTGATGTCAGCTATCCGCCATCCCACAGGAATCCCCGCTCTAGTGCAGGTGCGGTCAGTACTCCATTTCCTAGCAAGTGGGTCTTTTCAAACAACAGTGGCCATAGCAACAGGGATGTCCCAGCCTATGTTCTCAAACGTGTTTTCCAGAGTGTTGTCTGCCCTGCTGAAACACATGCAGAGCTGCATCGTTTTCCCTCAGTTGGAGGAATTGCCTACAGTGAAAGACTTTTATGCCCTGGGACATTTCCCCGACATCATAGGTGCAATTGATGGGACACATGTGGCCTTGGTACCCCCCCGCAGGAGTGAACCGCTGTACAAAAACCGGAAGAGTTACCATTCGAAGAATGTGCAGATGGTGTGTTTGACAGACCAGTACATCTCCCATGTGGATGTCAAATTCCCTGACTCAGTACATGACGCTTACATCCTGCGGAATAGCAGCATCCCTTATGTGATGGGGCAACTACAGAGGCACTGTGTGTGGCTATTTGGTGAGCCCCTGGACCCAAATCAGTGGGAATAGTTGTCTGGGTGTGTGGATGTCCCTATGAGTTAGTGTGTGTCTAACAGTTGTCCCTCGCCATTTGCAGGTGACTCTGGTTACCCCAACCTGTCATGGCTACTGACCCCAGTGAGGAATCCCAGGACAAGGGCAGAGGAACGCTACAATGAGGCCCATGGGTGAACTAGGAGGATTATAGAGCGGACCTTCGGCCTCCTGAAGGCCAGGTTCAGGTGCCTCCATATGACAGGTGGTTCCCTATTCTACTCACCAAAGAAGGTGTGCCAGATCATCGTGGCCTGCTGTATGCTTCACAACTTGGCTTTGCGACGACAGGTGCCTTTTCTGCAGGAGGATGGTCCAGATGGAGGTGTTGTGGCAGCTGTGGAGCCTGTGGACAGTGAAGACGAGGAAGCAGAAGAAGAGGATATCGACAATTGGAACACGGTGATCCTGCAATACTTCCAGTGAGACACAGGTAAGAAGACAAACCTACCTCCTACATCTAATTTAAATCTACTAACTCTCTACTGTCTGTCATTTTCGCCCAGTGTATGGTCACTGAGTTGACACTTTCCCTTACGATTTCACAGATGTGGGTCCCACTGTGTGACATTTGCTTTGTCTCCTCATGGACTAGAGCTGTGTGACATAGGTATGTTGACATTACATTTGAAAGAGCATTTTGGCACTGTAATTGCTAATACAATATTTTGAAATCACAAACAGACTCCAGGTTTTTTGTGCTGTAAGGGTATTTATTTAAGTGCTCAATATTGGAGGGGGTTGTAAAATGGTGAGGGGTGATAGTGGAGGAATGTCCATGGCAGAGTCCAGTCTATTAGTCTCACAGGTGCATTGTCCAAAGGGGCATAGGAAGTGGAGCTGGGGCAGTTTAAGTATGGACAGGGTGGCAAGGTGGGACAGAAGGATGACAATCAGGGTGGTCTAATTTCTAGGTGGGAGCTTTGGCTTCGTTCTCTGTCTTTGTCCTGGATCTCAGGGACTGCTTGCAGGGTGGTTCTCCCTCTGCAGGGGGTGGGGTGC
The DNA here is from genome assembly GCF_031143425.1 of Pleurodeles waltl. Lineage (NCBI taxonomy): Eukaryota > Metazoa > Chordata > Amphibia > Caudata > Salamandridae > Pleurodeles > Pleurodeles waltl. Next base: position 416,073,537 of record NC_090444.1, on the reverse strand, counting down.
TGGTGTGGTGGTCCTGTGGCAGTGCCTCCTGTCCACTAGCACCAGCGGAGGTGGTGGGCAGTTCATCGTCCAGGCTATTGTCAGGGGCCCCTTGTAGTGCCACAGTGCCCCTCCTGGTGTTGAGGAGTTCCTTCAGCACCCCTACAATAGTGCCCAGGGTGGAATTGATGGATTTGAGTTCCTCCCTGAAGCCCAAATACTGTTCCTCCTGCAGCCGCTGGGTCTCCTGAAACTTGGCCAGTACCGTTGCCATCGTCTCCTGGGAATGGTGGTAGGCTCCCATGATGTTGGAGAGGGCCTCGTGGAGAGTGGGTTCCCTGGGCCTGTCCTCCCTCTGTCGCACAGCAGCCCTCCCAGTTCCTGTGTGTTCCTGGGCCTCTGTCCCCTGAACCGTGTGCCCACTACCACTGCCCCCAGGTCCATGGTGTTGTTGGGGTGGTGGGTTAGCCTGGGTTCCCTGTAGTGTTGGACACATTGCTGCTTGACGTGTCCTGGAAACAGAGGAATGGGGTGGGTGCTGCGCTGGTGTTTCCAGAGGGGGGAAGCTCTGTAGTGGTCTGTGGCTGTGTGAGGTGAACCGACTGTCCCGAGGTCCAGATGGGCCGGGCTGGTCATCTAGATCCAGTTGGACAGAGCTGCTGTCATCACTGTGGGCCTCTTCTGTGGGTGGAGTGGACATGTCTGGACCCTCCTGTCTGGTGATGTTGGGTAGGGGTCCTGCAGGGGTGTAAAAGCATGATTATTGCATCTGTGTGTGCCATGGTGTGCAATGGGTGGGTGACCGTGTACCCCAGTGCTTGCATTCCTGTGTAGGACCTTGTGTGATGATGGTTTAGTGGGGTGAATGGGTATGTGCAGTGGCCATGCTTTGGTGATGGGTGTCCATGCTTTGGTGGGTGTTTTTTTGGGATGGGTGGTTTGTGATATTGGGACATGTGTGAGGAGTAGGAGTAATGAGGGTGAGGGTGAGGGTGAGGGTATGTGATGGCATGCAGGTAGGGTGGGGGATGTAATAGTAATGATTTGCCTCACCAGAATCCATTCCTCCAGGTACTCCTGCGAGGCCCTCAGGATGCAGAATAGCCAAGACCTGCTCCTCCCATGTTGTTATTTGTGGGGTAGGAGGTGGGGGTCCGCCGGCAGTCCTCTGTACCGCGATGTGGTGTCTTGAGACCACGGAACGCACCTTCCCCCTTAGGTCGTTCCACCTCTTCCTGATGGTTTCCGTATTTCTTGGGTGCTGTCCCACTACGTTGACCCTGCCCACAAGTTTTTCTTCGCCATAGCTCCATCTTCCTAGCTATGGAGGTGTGCTGCACCTGTGATCCAAATAGCTGTGGCTCTACCCGGATGATTTCCTCCACCATGACCCTGAGCTCCTCCTCAGAGAACCTGGGGTGGCTTTGCCATGCCATGGGGTGGTGTGGGTGATGTGTGGGGTGGTGTGTGTTGTGATGTGTGGGGTGATATTTATTGGTGTTTTCTGTGAGGTGCGTGGATGTTGTGTGAGTGATGGTGTTGAGTGCCTGTGGATGCTGGTTTGTAGATGGTGGTGTCTCTCTGTGGCCTTCAGTCACATGCAGGTATGCGGCTTTTACCGCCAATGTTGTAATGACCCCCTGTGTGATTTAGCATCAAACAACTTCTGCATTTGGTCATAGAAAACAGGAAAATTCTATTACAATAGATTATTAATTATGCTAATGAAGTACTTCAATTGACAACATTCACACTCAAGAAAGGTATGAGAATGACTATATCGGTTTAAACATCCATACAAGCCACAGGATTTCATAGAAAATGCAACTGCCACTGGTTTAAGATGAATACATTTTTTGTGGTGTCTACTAAATCTCTTAAGCAGCAGGAAAGTTATGGTTGCTGGAAATTGAGAGTATGACTGCAAGTTAGACTTACAGCCTTTTGCAGAAAGTGACAGAGCCAATGGATTAGTAGTGTGAGGTTCTGTAAGTAAAAATACTCGAATAGAGTTTTTTGTGAGATTTTAGTAAATAAACGTTTTTTAAATATTCACACAGCTCCCTGTAGCGTTGTTACAAAGGAATTAGTCTTTGATAGGAGGTGTAGCCCACTGTGGGAGACTATAAGGTTGAACCATGAGATTTTCCTAATTGAAAAAACAGGCTCCTCGGAGCTGCAAGGAGTTTGCAGCCTTGGCTACATTTTGGAAGATCAAATCCGCAAGGACAGTGCTGCACTGGGGATTAAGACCCCCTTCTCCGCCAGTGATTTCATGATGGTAGCACCGCCATGAAAACGCTGGTGGAGACGGGGTGCAGGTCCCCTCCTAGCCAGCACTGTCGCAATGTTCACTGTCTGGTTTGCAGGCAGTTAACATTGCAATGAGTGTTGGTGCACCCTAAGCAGTACAGCATTGCCGTCAGCTCTATCACGAGCCAGAGGCACTGCTGTAGGCCATTTCCCACTGGAAACCGAGGTTCCACATGCTGACCCAGTGGGAAACTCGTAATGGGCCCGGTGGGGAGGCTGCCACACTGGCGGCAATCTACCAGTCGGGATTTCAGCAGACAGACTTTTCCATCCACCAATATAATAATCAGGCCCATAGTGATATGATTTTGCAGGTTGACCACCAAATATCGCCCAGTTTTAGACATCTAAAGCCCTCTGGAAAATGCAGGCTGAAACCAACGTGCTACCTTGAGCTAAAAAGTCAAGCAGACTTTAAGCCACGTACCTTCCATGACATACTTGAGGATGGTGCAAATAGTGCAACAATCAGCAATGTTGGGCTACAGGATTACTTTATTTGTTATTAGTGAGTACCAGAGCTCCTTTTCCACATGGATGAATACACACAAGAAACCCACACTACATATCTAAAGAAACTTTATTAATAATGGATGTCATAATGCAGTGCAGATTTTATGGACTGTGTGCTCACAAATCCTGGTGATAACACAGAATCACGCAAAGTAGTAACACCAAGCAAGGGTTGAGAAGTAAGTGCACAGCAATATTAGACAAGGATCAAGAATGGAGTAGTACTTAATAGGATAGGAAGGAAGACAGACATCACTGACTGAAAGCATGCAAGTGTATCATACTAGGTAACTTAAAACTAAAGAAGAAGGCATAAGAAGGCAAATGCTGCGAACTACGGAAGTATGGAAAGGAAGACAATAGCACTAGGAACTAAGAAAACAGGGAAAAGACGATGATGACTATAAAGAAGTGAACCGCAGAAGAACGGAAAGTTCAAGGAATGAGGAAGCACCGAGCCGTGCTATATCAAGAATCACTGTAGAACAGTGGACACACTAAAAACAGTGACGCATGGATACACTATAAAATTCTGCAAATTCAGGACATAAGTCTACATTGCACAGCTGTGCAGGCACAGGCAACACGGCTACACTGCTAACAGTGCAGGTTCGGAAAACAAAGCTACATTGCTAGACAAGCAGGCACGGGAAGCAAGGCTACATTGCTAACAGGGTAGGTTCAGGAAACAAGGCTACACTGTTTTACAGTGTGGGCACAGAAAACAAAGATTGCTATAGCTCAGGAATTAAGAATCTCTAGAAAAAAGTCAGGAAAACTGCTACACTGACTAGCCCTGGACAGCATCAAGCAGGTGATTAAAATAGCTCACTGATGCATGTCGAGACATGCATGTTTATCAGGAAGCTGAAGATCGGTCTTAGGATATGCCACAAGGTCAAGGCTACAAGAAAAGGTAGTCTAAAGGCAACAGCATGCTTGCTACCATGAAGCCTGACATGGCCGCAAAATGAATGTTCAAATTATTTTCCAAGAGGCTTGAAATCAGTATTTGACTGTAGCACAGAATCAGAGAGCTGAGTCAAACAGTGGAAAGTTCACAGCCATGCCCTCTGGTAGGGGGTGCGAGAGGACAATGAGCAAATCATAACATGGGCATACACATCCTACCTTGGGAGATTGGTTTAGCACAAAAAGTGATGGATATTTTGCTTTTAGTTCACAATGGGATGGGTGATTAAAGAGTCTGTAAGCTCACAGCCAACAAAACATTCTGACCCATATTTATACTTCTGTTGCGCTGAATTTGTGTCATTTTTTATAATGCAAATTCGACGCAAACCTAACTCCATAATTATATTTTGACAGTAAACACTTCTAACGTCAAGGGTTTTGCACCATTTTTTGGATGCGTGCACCTACCATGCATCAATGAGATGTAAGGCAGGCGTTCCCATCTAAAAAATGGTGCTATACCCATAGCCCCATATTTATCCCTCTGAGCTAAAATGACGCACGGATGGGAGGAGGGGTTAAATAATGGTGCTAAGCGTGCTGTGCACCATTATTTAATGCCTGGGTCAGACCAGGTGTTAGGGGACCTGTGGACCCATTCCCATGGTTAAACACCATTAAAAAGGGTCCACAGGTGCCCTCCCCAACCCCCAGGAACACCCCCTCAAAAGGGACACCAGAGGATGTGGGACCCTATCCCAGGTAAGTCGAGGTAAGTATTTTTTCTTTCTTTTTTTTCTTTGCCATCGTGGGCCCTAACTTGGGTCCCCTGGCCAGGCATAGGGTGCAATGGCCATGCCCAGGGGACTCTTGTCCCCTGTGCTGGCCATTGGGGTGGTGGTGTTGACTCCTGTCTTTCCTTAGACAGGAGTCATGCTTTTGGTGGTTGTGTGCCAGGAAGTAGCCCTAGTCTAGTTAGAGGCATTTTTTTGCCTCTAACCAGGCTAGTGTCATTTTCTGACACACAATACCCTCCTTCCCTACCGCCATCCCCACCTGGTTAGTGTCTTCTTCTAAGACGCATGCACAAGTTTAGTGCTGGCTTGCATTATTCAATAAATATGGTGCCCGGCTGGCTTTGTTTAATGAAGCAAGCCCATGCTAAACCTTTTGCTGCAAAACTGCATTGGCATAGTTTTGCGGCAAAAAGGATAAACATGGGCCCCTGTGTTATTTTACGGTTGCGTCTCTAAGCAGTTCTATAATATCATTCTGGAGTGATTCCAAATGATTAGCTTGAGGAGAGTAGTGACTAGTGTTCGGTGAGTCAAACAATTGAAAATTACACCACAGATGATTCTCTTGAAACTGATTTTGGGAAAAAGGAAAATAAACAATCCACAAGTACTCAAGTGCTAATATTAAGCTCTCTTTGGAAGTGGCAGGTGTAGATGCTTAAACTTTGTACTTGTTACACAATTTGATTACATGTCTCAAAATCTCAGATTGACAACCGTCTTTCTTTATATTTCAGATAATAAAGTATTCTAACCGTTACATTTTGTTTGTGTTTTCTCTCATCATTTTTATAACGATTTAATTCAGATTTGATAGATATTTTTCCCACTTTCTAGAAACATTAAACGTACTAGCTAATATGGTATTTGGTTTCTGTTCCTGGTTGAGAATGACCGAAGTGATTAAAAAAAGTTAGTAAACAGAGATATCTGCAATATATTTAAACCACTGGCATTGCTGGAACATAAACATCTGTTCTCTGTTTTACCCACAGGGTGTAATTGAAAGAGTGGCCAACAAAACAAACCTCTCTGAATGTTTAAATGTAAATATTTATGTTTGTGTGGGAATTTACGACACACCTCCTGAATTTTTGTCTTAGAAGTGATATGGACACTCAAATGGCATCCAAGATGGCAGAGTAATACCATAAGCACCTGACCCATTTTTAGTAGGCAGTAAAACTAAAATGGGCCTCATGAACTAAATGGTTGTTAGGTCTCGTACAACGTTTGCAGATGCACAATACAATGGTTCACGGCCTTAGGCTTCTTAGTAGAAAGAGATATGAACTTAATGCAAATTCTCCAGAGTCATTCTTGATAAATGTTATCATTTGGTGTTCTCTTTTACAGAAAATCCCTTTCCTTTTGTGTTTTCCCCCTGTGTAGCAGCTGCACCTCACTATCATGCTGATCCTCTCGCAGGATATCAGAACTGACAGGACTTTGTGCACTGTACCACTGCTACCCAGTGCTAAAGTGCTTCTTCTATAAACATGGTAAAATTGGTTTACTCCCATTTGGCAAATTATTTTACTTATAAGTCCTTAGTAAAGTGGTACTACATGCATCCAGGGCATGTCAAGTAAATGCTATTGGTGGGTCTGCACTGTAAAGCACATAATGTTCATGGAGGAATCATTTACATACAAATATTTCAGCGACATTAAATACTATTAATGTTGTAATTAACCATAGATCAAACTACATAAATTATTAAATCGTCAAACAGCGTGTAATTTGTTTCTAGAAAAATGAAGGATTTTTATATATTCACTAATAATATATTCATCAATATAGCAAAGCAACAAAGAGAATTTTTTTATACAAATGCACTGGTGACCCCTCTAGTCAACAATCCCTTCACATCCGATGGACAGAAGGAGAGCACCAACCCTCCTGATTCTCCAAGCACAAACGTTTGAGTCCTACATGCAGTCTTTCAAACAATCAGAAATCGTTCCTAATGGATTCCAGCAGCTCATGCGAGGAATTGCATCCTGGAGAGTATATGGTTGACGTTTAATCTCCCAAGGCTCAAACCGTCCATGAGACCATCCTCAGAACAATGTGTCAAAGTGAATTAAATCACAATAATTGTTGCTTTCAAAATCAACTCCCTAGGACAACACTGCTTAATCCTTTTCTCCGGCACATCCAACGTTAGTCAGTTACTCCAGTATAAAGAAAGGACAATGTAATTTCACCACAAATATTGAAAGTCCCACCGGACTTGAATCAATCAATCACCGGGTTTGTAGTACATATTGCGCTGCCCACCTAAGTAGCCTTTTTAAATATGTCAACCTGACAAAATAAAACTTTTACCAGGCCTAAACATTCCTTTTTAATATAAATAAAATTCACCCCTAGGGTAGGCCCTGAATAGCCCTTAGGGCAGGGTGCATTGTATTTAAAAGATTGGACATGTACGTTTCAGCTTTACATGTCCTTGTAATGAAAAACCCTCAAATTCATTTTTCACTATTGCAAAGCCTACCTCTCCCCTAGGATAACAATGGGTTACCTTATTATTACATTTAATAAGTAATAACTTGCGTTTACAAACAAATAGTAATATCATGTTTTGTGTCTGAAGAATTGTAATGTGAAATCCTCTTTAATGAAAAAGTAGGATTCTAAATAACAATTCTGAAAATGCAATTTTTGGAAGTTCACATTTTCTTGTCCTAACCATTTGGTGGCTGCAGCTTGTTCCTGGGTCACACCAGTAGGTGTAGTTGGCAGTTGGCCTTTGTGTATTCCTCTGAGACAGAATCACAAAAGCTAACTGGGTATTGGCAGGAGGGGCCATCTCTGTCAGGATGAGGGTACAGATCAGTCACCTACCACACTTATACTTCAATGGGGCTGCCTCAGCACACACACACAAAGGACTTCACATGAGTCTATTGCACCCCCAGACAGAATGAGACTAGGGAAAGGAGGTAGAAGATTCCCAACACTTCTGTAAGAAGAACATTCTGGGGGCTTCTTCTACATAAAGAGGACCCTCCCTCAGACCCACTCTTCAGTACACTCCTGGACCTGTGGATACTACAGAAAAAGGACACCCTGCTGCTCTGCTTCATAAGGCCTGCCCTGCTTGCTGAAAAGGAAGACTGGACCTGCACCCTTCATCCCAGGTTGAAGTGACTTTAATGGCCAGCTGACTGACCTCCTGCTCTGAGCTACAGGGATATAGCATTCTCCAGAGACCCTCTGCCACTGACTTGCTATAACTGGACCTGCCAGGATCTGCAACTAGTCCTGCCTGAGCCCTGCTTGCTTCTGCTAGAGTGAGTTCCTGATGCCCAAGAGGTGCCTCACAGGTCCTGGACCCAAGTTGTGGCATCAGTTGAACTCCTTGAAAAAAAGGAGAAATCCTGATGTTCTTGACTCTTTGTGACCATGAACACGTCTGTTCATTCCAAGATCCTGCTGCCCGTGCTGACACCCAATACAAAGCTCCTGTGAACCTGACTCTTCGTGCTGCAGTGACCTCCAGGGTCAACCTGCAATGCAAGATCTGCACTTCACACTACACCTTCATCAGCTCACTATGATCATAAATGTGAAGCTCCAGCAAGACCATCCACAACGTCCAACAGAATCTTTTAGCTACAGAAATGACCATCTGTGATGCCCCTTCTGCTCTTCACGCTACACTGACAACCATCCTTAGTGCTCTCCATGCTCCTTGTGGCCCCCTCTACCAAGAAAGGAACTCTTCACGTTGGACTTTAGAAGGTAACTTTTCAAGTGGGACTAACTAAGTCCCTGTATCCAACTCACACTCCTTCATGGCCTACCTAAACCATGAGTCGCGCTTTGTGCTTTTATGTGCCATACTTACCTGAAATCTTTGAAATTGCTTATCTCCAGTTCTATTGATTGGTTTTTTATTGTTTTGGTGTTAAATAATCTAATACATTTTACTCTACTTCTCTTAATTGGTGTGGGATTTTTCTAGTGTTTTCACTTTATCACTGTTCAAGTGCTGCATTAATACTTTACACATTGCCTCTAAGTTAAGCCACCAGAGGGTTAAACACAGGTTAATTTAGTGACTGCTTTTGTTCACCCAGAACAGGATTGAAGATATTGTTTGAGAAGGGCTCACATCCACCTCAACCAACAACCAAATTTCTCACACCCTCGCAAAAGCAGATCTTAAGTTTCAAAGCTATCAGGTCCCAATTTATGATTGGGACCTGTGGGTAGGAGGATGGCGGGCAGCAATTACAGATGCTGTGCTCCCATTTTTGGCACAGTCAAACTTAATGCATTGCAAATCATAGCTGCTCTCTCACACATCAGTTCCTATGAGCCGCATGGTTACAGCAGCCTACAAAAGTCAGGAGTCTCACTTTCGCATTGCCACATCATTCATGAGAGCAGCACTGACATGTATGACTTTTAAAGGGAAGCGCTAAACTCTGCTAAAAGGGACTACATATCCCAGCTGCTTTGTGGCCCCAGGAGGCAGCCATTTTCAACATCACCTGTTCCCACTTGCCGTTTCCCATGAGCGCTACAAAGCGTGAAGTGGCACACTGCTGCTCCGGAAGCGCTAAACTCTGCTAAAAGGGACTACATATCCCAGACAGCTTTGTGGCCCCAGGAGGTGGCCATTTTTTACATCAACTGCTCCCACTTGCCATTTCCAATGAGTGCTATAAAGCGCGAGGGAGCACATTGTTGTGCGGGAAGCGCTAAACTCTGATAAAAGGGACTAAATCTCGCAGCCATTTTCAACATCATAAGTGAGATGAGCCCGTCTCTGTAATATGCTGGAGAGAGTGGCAAGCTGTGACTTACTCAAAATCACTTTTGTAGGGAGGGGAAAAGGGACTATATTTGATTACATTTCTATTTCTAATAGTTTTGCTGAGTGTTTTACCAAGGGGCTGATCCACAACCAACTATTCAGTGACCATAAAGCCATTGAAGCTAGAATGGTTACTCCCACTACTGGGACTGTGAACTTGACTCCAAGTGTGTTTGGGCTGATTTCAAAAGGCCAAGGTAGGAGGCTCATCTGGCAGAAAGATTCAATCCCCATCCTATTGGTGGAGGTTGTTAAGAGATGCAGGAATGTGTTTTCTATCTCCCTATTACTATTTGAGGCCCCATCAAGTGCTGTTCTGGCTGATTTTTAGACTCTGAAAAGCAACCTCAGATCCATTATGTTGGATCTTCAAGGACCATTAAAAGACCATAAAGACGGATGGTTTGATAAGAATTGCCATATTGCCAGTAAACGCCTCCACAAAGTCCTTAGGGGCCACCCAAGGAATCCCCACTCTATCAATGAAGCTAGGGCTGCTTACAAGGAGGCAATAAAACTCAGGAAGCAATGCCTCAAAGAAGAGTTGTGGGAGCAGGTTGTGAGTGCTTGCAAGCATGGGGATGTGAGGTCCTTCTGGTGTATAGTGAATGGGAAGCCTGCTTATCAAGCTTCCCCAGACATTGTAGGGACCACCATACCCACCCAAAAATGGGTTGCCCACTTCGAGTGGGTTTACTCATCGGATAGTGTAGAACAATTGGTGAAGCTGGACGTGGCTGTTCCCTCTCCATTGTATTTCAACTTTAAATTGGAGGAAGTTCAGGTTGCCATCATGGGGAGCCCTTCCAATAAAGGCCCCGGCCTGGATGGCATCCCTATACACTTATAGAGGGATGGGCTCCCCTACTGACGAATGTTCTTAACGCTGCATCGCAAACAGGTATCCTAGCTCATGGAAGTCATCAGTAATAGTGGCAGTTTTTAAAAAAGGGTGTAGACAAGACCCAGCATGTTACCATCCCATCTCCTTGCTGGACTCCACGGTTAAGATACTGTGATGTATTGTCCTCCTCCGTATTGAAGAATGGATCCGAGCAAATAATATTATCTGCCCAGCCCAATGTGGTTTTAGAGAGGGCAGAGGGACAATGGAACAGTGCCTTAATCTTAATGCCTTGGTGGGTAAATGTGTGGTGGCCAAGAAGGGTGCTGTCTACCTGCCCTTTATGGGTCTGATCTGTGCCTTTGAGAGGGTTGTTCGATCAAAGCTATGGTCAATCTTGGAAGGTCTTGGGCTGCCCCAACCTTTGGTAAATTTCCTTTGTGCACTCCACCAAGATGTTAACGCCTCAGTTATATTTTAAAAGGCAGGGGAATGCTCTGATGTCTTAAAATAATCCTGTCCCTTCTTTATTATATGCAGATGACATAGTCATCCTTTCTCGCACACTGAATAGTCTGAAAGTTCTGGTGGATCTGTTTGTTGATTTTATGGGTGACCTTATAGCTGGATGTTACCACCTCTAAGACACATTTTATGGTTTGTGGGAATCATAACACAAAATTTAGACCGATCTTAATTAAGGATCAGGTGATAACAAAGGGTAACCTCCTTCTCATATCTGGGTGTCATCTTTGATGAGTACTGTACATGGACCAAATGTCTTGCAAACCGCTGTCTGCGCTTTGACCAGTCTTGTGGGGCGCTCTTTAGATTCGCTTGTTTAATTGGGAGCATGTCTGTTTTACCATTGCTGCAGATCCACAAGATTACATTTTTACCTGTACTATTAAATGGTGCTGGAATCTGGGGGTACTGTCGTAGTTTTGACTCTTGCTCCAGGCAAGACTGCTGGTTAAAGGATGACAGTACTTTTGTTTGTAGGAGACTATGCCTGTCCTACAATAAGTTGCAAAGGTTGTCCCAACCTTACCCGCTCACTAGCAGCACCTCACCAGAAACACAATAGTAAAAGGTAATTTGTGGCAGCCTTTACGCATGGACTCAAGAATAAGACATCTCAGGTAGTGCCGTGGTTAAACGGAAACTACCCCTTTCTCACAGATATATCATGTCTCATACAAACACAGGCAATGACAAAGATGCAGTAAAGTTTCAATAGTTTTTATTTAACATAACTGCAATTTGCGGTAAGTTGCATGGGCTGCAATGATTAGGATAATGAATAATGCAAGGAACAGAATTGTAAAGAAGAGAATCATTACTACAAAGACCCCCACCATCTTGCAATGCACAAGAAAGACATACGAGATGTAATATGCCCTAATACCCTAATGTGATAGGCCTAACCTCCTACCTAAAGGAGAGCTGGGTTTGCTAAACCTAATCTGCCAATGCCATGTCCATGAGTGGAGTCCCCAACCCTTGTTAACTTGGAAGGAGGTCTCTATCTCAAACTCCGCAGGGACACAAAGACTGGGTCAGCGTCAAGACGACGTGCAGCATCGATGTCTGATTATCTGTCTAAAGTGCAATGTATTTATACAGATCTACAAGGACCCCTGACGCAGGTGTGTTCCCAAACAATAGATAACAGACATGCTTGGGACGGCAATTAATATAAACAATCCCTCGAAAGTATAGAGAGGGAAAATCCCTAAGTGTGAACACCTACTGTTTGTTTGTCTTTGTTGCTTGATCTTGACGCCTTAGCGCGGTGACACTGATAATGCAAAGCATAAGTGGCCTAACTATAAACAAGGCAGCCATCTTAGAATAATTAAATAATTAAATGAGCTAAGACAGAGCAAACTAAGTAGGTTAAAAGACACTAGGTGACGGGGGCACAAGTCTGCAAGCCAGAGCCTAAGCTAATTCCTGTTATCCCATTAAAACAAACTAGGATTCACTACACCCTCCCCATTGCCGTAACAGGTATGACGAAGGTACAGGAACCCAAATGCTAAAATTGCTCTGAACTAAAAAGCCAAAAGCATAAAAACCAGCTAAAAAAATCTTGAAAATGTGTTAAAAGATAATAAAAGCAGTTCCGCTAAAAATGCATACAGAGATGTTAATGTCAACCATGACAAGCACAGCGTGCCAAAGCAAGTTAATTGAAATGCATAATTTTGAATCGGGAATGGCAAGTCAAATCATCAATTTGTTTGCTGTACGCATGATCTTGAAGAGTGTCATCGAAGTCACCAACCAATGACCTAAAAAATGAGTCAACATCATCTGATGTTAAATCGAGTGCTGGGCGGACAAACGGATCCACAGAGCAGTAGTGAGCAGTACTTTCTGGTGTAACGTCATTCGTTGCAGTGCCCTCGTCTATGGTAGATCTCAAAATGGAAGGCTCATAGGTGGCCTCGTGGAGTAACCTCAGTCTCAAGGGGCATGACCATGTATGAACCCTCAGCGGGGACATCAGCAGTTTGTGGTCCACAGGAGATGTCGGTGCAACAGCAACACAGACCATAGGCAGATGTTCAAAGAGGCACCATATGCAGCGGAAGACTGGTTGTTCGCACCAGAGAAGGGGCCGAAATGACAATGAACAGTCATGCTCCAATTCCACCAGCAAAGGTGCACCGAAGGTCCGAACCATGCGTTCACGGCACACTGGAGTTGGTGGGAGCGGCTCCATTTCTCTGGGTAGCTGGAAAGAAACAACCGCTGCGAATCAGAAGAAATAGCAGTAGTAGTCTGCCAATCAAAGCCAAAATAATTGGAAAGCCACCAAACACGCTTGAAAAGAGCGAGTCGATGGCTGACGGGATGACTCCGAAGACAGTGGAAGATGGACACGAAACCAGACCAGACAGCCTTAAAGAAATGAACAATCCCAGAGGTGCTTGAAGCATTGAATATTCTACATACCAGTTCTCCAAAGTGCTTGGGGAAGTTGGTATTTAATAGGGATTGTATCTCTGCTGATGATCTCGAAATCTGGAGAGCATACGTCTCTTTTGCGGATGTCAATGTGACCTGTTTTTGAAACAATAGAGCCTGCTCAGCTTGTCATAGTTCACATTAATAGTATCTATGTGGGCCCATATGTCAGATACTTTTATCTCTCGTGTGGGGGGGGGGGGACAAAACATGTCCACAACACGTAACAACCTTCGAGACCGAGATTGCGTAAGCAATTCCTGGTCGCATGCCGCAACAACTTTGATCGGTCAGTACCACATAACTTCCATCGGAAAGTACATGAAATACAGGGGGAATCAAAGGGACAGGAGTACCCCTCAGCAAACAGGCCAAATTTGCGACCCCCGCATTGCAAAGACCGTGAAGGGACACCTGCTTGCATATCATGGCAGTCTCACATTCGCTTCCGCTAAGAAAGACCTCTGTTTCGCCATTCAGACATTTGTAATCAAAGGGCAACTCCCACTCTTCCTTAATATAGCTATCTCCTAGTTGCTCGTACCTTCCCACTGCAAGATGTTTCAGGCAGCTTGAGAAATGAAAGGTCAAAATGGGTAAATTAATTATGCCACGTAGGAGCCAGATAGTTGAAGGATTCTCTGCTACAGTGAAGGGCAACTAATCAAACTTTTCTACGTGAAGCATGGTGAAACTAGCCTCCCTTTTAGCCATTGTCTGTTGTTCTCTGGAAAAATTAAAAGCAGTGAAGAACTCACTCCTGTTAATATACTTCCATGAAATACGTAAATGTTTCAGTGTCTGTAAAGTCCAACCCAGCTGCATAATGGAGCACAGCTGCGTTTGCCCATGATAAAACCGGGACAAGTCTGTCTGAGTGATATCAATAGCAGATGACACTATGGGCCTCATTCTGAGGCTGGCGGGCTGCAGTAGCCGCCCGCCTGGCGGGAACCGCCAAATGGCCGCTCCGCGGTCGAAAGACCGCGGAGGCCATTCTGGTTTTCCCGCTGGGCTGGTGGGCGACCGCCAGAAGGCTGCCCGCCAGCCCAGCGGGAAACCCCTTCCCACGAGGAAGCCGGCTCCGAATGGAGCCGGCGGAGTGGGAAGGTGCGACGGGTGCAGTTGCACCCGTCGCAAATTTCAGTGTCTGCACAGCAGACACTGAAATTCTTTGTGGGGCCCTCTTACGGGGCCCCTGCAGTACCCATGCCATTGGCATGGGCACTGCAGGGGCCCCCAGGGGCCCCAAGACACCCCATACCGCCATCCTGTTCCTGGCGGGCGAACCGCCAGGAACAGGATGGTGGTATGGGGTGTCGGAATCCCCATGGCGGCGCAGCAAGCTGCGCCGCCATGGAGGATTCCGTAGGGCAGCGGAAAACCAGCAGGAGACTGCCGGTTTTCCTCTTCTGACCGCGGCCAAACCGCCGCGGTCAGAATGCCCTGCGGGGCACCGCCAGCCTGTTGGCGGTGCTCCCGCCGACTCCGGACCGCCGGGGTTCGGAATGACCCCCTATATTTGATAGTGAATACATTTTGTTGGACAGAGTATTCATGCCGTTGTCGACAACCGCTAAAGCCTTTTCTAAATTTTCCTTATCCAATTGCCTTAAACTTGCAGCAGCCTCAATCTGTGAAAGTTTCCAAATTTCATTGTACATGGCATATAGAAACCTTTTCAAGCAGGGTTTCTAGGACCCAGCAGAAAATCCTGCAAGTCTACATCTTCAGAAAGAGTGTTCAGGTGTTCCTTAACTGCGGCTAACGTGTTGGTCTGTACCCACTGCTCGCACAGTTTACCCACACTGTATGTTGTAACTATACCTGTATGTTGACCCGATACAAAGCGAGGGTCTGGCCTGTTCATTGAAAAAAACCCTGAAGAGTTAAAAAAACACGCTTGACACTCATTAGTGTCAGTGGGCCATATTAACCACCCGCCGGGACTGGAAAGTGAAGAATTATGGGTACCAGCCTTAACCATTGCATCTAGCCTGTCCTCTGTGATATTAAGGAAGTATTGCCAATCTTCAAACCTTGCTGGAGTGGGGATATTGGGCAAGTTCAAGTCTTTAATTTTTGCTAACCCCAGACAGGATGTCTGCTGAATAGTGTCATTCAAGAAATCATTTGCACAGGAATCAGGCATGCTCGAAATAGAGCCTTCCTACCCTGTATCTGTCAATCTTGTGTTCCCCAAACACTTTTCAAGTCGATAGTGCTCTTCCAGTATTCGTAACCTTCAGCTGCGAGCCGGGAAACAAAGGGATCTGAATAAATAATTTTTGTGTCAGTTAGCAATATTTTCCTAATTTTTGCTGGAGGTATTTTAAAATAATACGACTCTGCTTTTTTTTGTGTCATGCCCAGAAAAATATGTACATTTATCAGTGTAGTATTTTGGGCTCCCCAACGGTGGTGTAGAACAGTGTTCCCACTGTGTATAGTTTAATACTGGCCTGTATCTAGTGGCACGGTGTAGGTAGTAATGTCCCAAATTGTTATAGCAGAACATTTCCCCATAATTCATTGTATGTTCATATACATCATCACTTTCAAAAGCGGAATAGTCCTTCATTTCAGTTAGCATGGAATCAACTGTTTGGACATCCCAATCATCAGATACAACATCAGGTGTAATTACATCTGTCATAGAAATTTTGAACACGTATGGTATTTGAATAATTTCTGTAGGCCCGTATATATCAAATGGAACTTTGTCCCACACAATCCCATCAGAAATCGGTATTGCTGTAACATTTACAGGGGACAAGTCTCTTCGGACCTCATGTGAGGAATGATATGGAGTTAAAACGTCATCAACAGGCTCCACAGAGGAGCGATCAGGAATATAGTGACCATTTATGAGCAAAAAGATAACAGTCACAAAACCAATCCATAAAAATAATGCAAAAAATTGTCAAACAGAACCATAAATAGTTCCATGGGAATATCAAATAGTTATTTTTAAGCCAATGATACAGCTCACTTCTTTTTGAAACATTGTCAATCACAGTGGTGGATGAGTCTGAAGTAAAATCATCAATGTCAATGAAATAGCCAGAGGCAGTCTCTGCAAACACGGGAGCTGGTGCACTATCCGTACTTTGGTCCACTTCACGTGGAGGCTCTTGGTAGACAGTGTCATTAGTCTGTGATGTGTTTGTGTAAAAAACAGCCAAATCTTTGACAGGAGTTGTTACTGAAGTGGTGACAGGAACTAACAAGAGCTCTCTGGACCCCATATAGGTGATGTAACCAGCTGCGGCCTGGACCTAATACTCGAGCTGTTAAGGACTGCTTTAGATCACGATTCCACCTCTCCACGACCGAATTTCCCTCGGGATGGTATGGTGAAGAGTAATGGAGTTCAACTTCCATTGTCCCCATGGTGTCCCTGAATGCCTTAGAGGCAAATGCGGGGCCCTTGTCCGAATGGAATGCTGCAACCGCATATGTATCAATAAAGATCAGCAAGTCTTTTATAACAGTCCGGGTGTCAGCCGACCGCTGTGGCTATACCCACAGGAATCTAGAACAAGAATCTACAGCGACTAGAATGTATTTGTATGCATCATCAGGCTGTAAGGGGCCACAATGGTCCAGGTACACACACTGTAGTGGCCTGTTCGACACTAAAAGGGATGTCTGCAGTGGGCGATTGATATTAGAGCCCTTTATCTGCTGGCAATTGTCACAGCAAAGGACATACTGTTTTGTTCATCTGCATAGACTAGGCCACCAGAAGCGTTTCTGTAGAAGTGTTATCGTGGCCGATATACCAGCATGTGCAGAAGTGACACCCTCATGCGCTGCTTTAATTAGATCTAATCTCTGGTCTTCGTTGGGATCACTCGATCTCCAACCCCAGGAATTGTTGTGTAAGCAACATTCTACGCACTGATATGGTAAGTATAGTTTGTAGGGTATCCTTTCGGAAGGGGCTTGTCTGCAGCCGAAGCTTTCACGGCAATCAAAATTTCATTATCCAATCTCGTTTGTGAACGAGTCACTGCAGCCACAGAAGCCATAGCTACTGCTGCCTTGGCCGCTTCATCAGCCAATGTATTACCGGTAACGTGTAGTTGGGACGGCAATTAATATCAACAATCCCTCGAAAGTTTAGAGAGGGAAAATCCCTAAGTGTGAACACCTACTGTTTGTTTGTCTTTGTTGCTTGATCTTGACGCCTTAGCGCAGTGACACTGATAATGCAAAGCATAACAAGTGGCCTAACTATAAACAAGGCAGCCATCTTAGAAGAATTAAATAATGAAATGAGCTAAGACAGAGCTAGCTAAGTAGGTTAAAAGTCACTATGTGATGAGGGCACAAGTCTGCAAGCCAGAGGCTAAGCTAACTCCTGTTATCCCATTAAAACGAACTAGGATTCACTACAGTACTCTAACTGTATATCTATTCAGTGCAAAGAAAATGTTTTCACTGAAAGCTATTAGGGGTGGGACTGGCTAGTCCAAGCCAGTTTATGCATGAGTAGTTGGTTCTGGTCTTTGCGGAAGATCATGCAAAATTGTGCCTATGTTGTGGATATCTGTCTGGAATGGCGAAATGGCAACTTTTAACAGGGAAGTCATTGAGGACTGGTTCAGTTATGATTTAGGTCTTAGAATTCCCATGGCTTAACTATATTAGATCTTTAGCTTTATCAGCAGGGCGCCTAGAATTATTTTTTAATCTTGAGAGTGTTGAAACGGGCTGAAAAAAAGACTGTAATGCAGCTAAGTGAAAGTAGAGAAAACACGGCCTTGGGCAGTAAGTCAGCTGGGGCCCTGATGGTTTTAAATACTACTCTCAGGCCAGAACCCTATTGTTCCTTTGTCAGAAACCCATGGGATAGAGTCCTTCTCTCAAGGTTCAGACTAGGTTTTATCCATTGCAACTTATGCTTCCTGTCTGGTCAATATGAGCCCTCTGCGATAAAAAGTTGCCCCTGTGACTACTCCTTGCTCCAGACCTTAGAACACTTGGTCTTGTTCTGTAATTTTTATGATTCACTTAGAAGAAGATCTCTTCTGCCCATTATTAAAACCAAAGGATGTTATCAATATTGTCCTGATTTTTTATATATTTACAACTGCTGAATGATTCCATGGTTGCAGTGGCAGTTTCTAAATTTTTAAAAAATGCCTTGCGTCGGAACAAGATTATGAACTTTGGGCATTAGATTTTTATGGCTTTTGGAGACAGAATATATGATTTTTCGTTTAAGAACCCAGGGTCATGACATGGCCATATTTATTTTTAACGTTTTATGTTTTTTTAACATGTCTGATTGTTCCTCATATGAATTATGTATATTGTAATGCTTTGTACTTTTCTGATCATTTTTTATAATCCAAATAAAGGAAATTCAATCAATCAATAAATCAATCAATCAAAGGGCTCAAATATGTAAAATGCTCATATGCCTCTCTCTAAATTAGGGGGTTAAGATAAATCTGTGCTACCCATCTCATAAAGTACAGAGCCTACAATCAGAAAGATGATATTTCTGTCCCTGGCTGCATTGCACCTCTCCTTGACAGCCCTGCACCAGGACAAACCCACCCTCAGTGAGTGATGTATGGATTTGAGCACACCTCTCTTTGAAAGGGAAATACACTTGAATCCGTGCATCAGTAACATCCTGGCATTCCCCAACACAATATCTGCCCAAATGACAAGATGCATGAGTGAAAGCCAGTTTTTGGGCCCACTGTGTTTGGAGGTAGATAGTTTGTATTGTATTTGCATGTTTGTCTGTTTACAGTATTGAGTTGGTTATAGGTTATTGTGCTGTGACCAGGGTCAGATTGGCAAAGCTGGCAGTCGGGCAATGCCCGAAGCCCACTGACAGAGTTCAGCGATGGGTCGGTTTCCCAAGATTGTAACAATTGAGTGCAGACTTATGTGAGTCTGCTTGCGGTGTTTCTGCAGAAACCTATAGACTACAGGGGACCAGACTGTATGCTTTTCCGGCCAGCCCATTGTCATGCACAGATTGAAAATGAGCCAGCCTGGGCAGAACCAGCATGTAGTGCACCTCCTTCCATTATGACCTAGGTGTATAAGACCGACGTCTAATCGCATGAGCTGTTGTTAGGAGCAGCAGTTTGTACTCGCCTTGCAAGAAGGCCACATTCGATGTGGTGTGGCCGACTATGAAACTACATGTAAAAGGCCATTTACATGACCTTGATTTAACAGAACAAATATGGATCAATTTCTCAAGAATGAATGTTTACATTTCATACATTTATTTCAGCTTGCATTCTCTTAGGGTATTTGTTTTTTTCTAAATCTACTTTTGCAAATTTTTTCCCTGCAACTCTTGCACAGTGATAATGTGAACTGAGTCGCCACTAGGTGTCCTGTGTGAGTTCCAATTGTGGGTGTTCTTGAATGAGAGCTCTGGGACGGAGGCAAAAGGGGAGAATGGCAGTGATGGAGACACTCTGAAGCAGTAGTGTCCCGTCCTTGAGGGCAGAGGGGTTCCACACGTCCAACTTTTGGCAGACATAAATGGTGTCTGTCAGGTTGACCAAAGGTCTGCCTGACATACACTCTTTATGTTCAGGTCAGGCAGCCTGGTGCTTTGCATGTGTTAAATGTGCATGTGCCTGGCTGCCTGAGCTGAACCTTGCCAGGCTGAGGATTTCACAGCCCTGTGGGCATAGCCTTCTCCACCTGGCAAGGGCTTAGAGGTCCCACCCATCATGATGAGGGGAAGCATCACTGACAGCCTCGGACCTGGGTGCTTCCATTTTAAGGCCTGAAGTGCCCGGGCTGAGTTTCAATCAGTTACACCTTTCCACTAGGTGAGGTAGGGTCAACAGTCTCACTGACCCATTCTAGCCTATGATATGTAAGGGACTGCCGACGCCTCTCATTGGCTGACCTGAGATTTGCCAGTAAGAGGAGGCGGCAGTCTCAGTTCTCCAGGAACATCAGAGGCTTTCCACCAGAGATCAGCGCCTCAGCTGGTAAGTTTTTTTAAATGTTTGGTGTCTGCGTGTGCGTGCATGTCTTAGAAATGGGGTTTCTGGTTGGCTAGGGTATGCACCTAAGCCAGGCAGAACCCTCCTACTCTAGTCAGGGCAAGGGAGTTGCACAACCAAGATAACCCCTGCTCATCCCCTTTGTAGCTTGGCACGAGCAATCAGGCTTAACCCGGAGGCAATGTGTAAAGCGCTTACACAACACACACAACCCACGTGACGCACTATCCTCACCACAAAGGAAACACAACACCAAGTTATATGAAATTATACTGTATTGTACACAACACAATTATTGGACCAAACATCACATATCAGTAATACCCTGCTACCTTAGCAGTTGTCAGAACGTTACACATTAGTTACTCTGCAAACTAGCAGTAGTCACCTATAACACACAGGTTGCTCAGTATTCTGCAACATAAGCAGTAGTCAGGAAACACGTTATTACATTAAAGCACTTGTCATAAGAATATCATAAACGCCCATATTAGGAACATAAAACGTATGGCAAGTCAGAAAAACATATTAGCATGTTATGCCCATAAAATGATCATTTGTATACACATATGAAACATCCTAAAACAGGTAGGCAACATATAAGGCAATAAAGTCTCTAACAAGAACTTATGTTATATATATTGTCATTTGGTAATACCTGGTTTGATGTAGGCACCTCTAGTGCCTGCAGAATGAAGAAGGGGCCCGACGCTCCTATGTGCAAAACGGGGGCCCCCTGAGGATTCTGGGGTAGAGGGAGGCCGCACACACCCCCTCTGTATTACTGACGGGCCCCTCCTGGGACCTGCAATCGCTGGGGGGCCCCCCGGGCCTCCACCGACCCTCACGAGGGAGGGGGCCAAGGTCAGCAATTACTTTTTGGGAAGGAGGGGGGTTCCATGCACTCCCTCTGTTTTAAGGACGGGCCACTCCTGGGGCCCACTATCACTGGGGGCGTTCACCGGCCCTCACGAGGGGGGGCAAAGTAAGACAGGAGTTTTAAGGAGGAGGGGGCACCACGCACCACTCTGTTTCAAGGACAGGCCCCTCCTGGAGCCCACGATCTCTGAGGGGCCACAGCAGGCCCTCACTGGCCCTCCAACGAGGGGGGGCCAACATTCCTGCACTGGCCCACAAGGGGCCACACAAAAGGGACTGCCGGTGCGAGGTGCCTCCGATGAGGCTTCTGCCCCACCCGAGGTCCTGCTGCAAAACGGCCACGGCTCCGGCGGGGAAGGGTGATACTTCCTTCTCCCCTGCCCTTTCTGGACACGAGAAGAAAGGGGCCTCCGTCCCCTCCCAACCTCTGGAGCAACACTCGGAGGCCCATCCGGCCGGCCGAGAGGGCAGGCACCAAAGTAGGTGCCTGCTTGTGCCCCAGTGGTGCTCCACGCAACGCGCTTCACCCAGGGGGCACGATAGGAGCACGCTCGCTCCAATCTTCTTATTCCTTTATTTTCTTGTGCCCCGGGGGCACAAACGGCAGCGCGACTCCGGCGTTGCATGAAACACAGCCCGGGTCGTGGCGGTGATGTTTTTTTCATAGCAGAAAAAGCGCTTTTCAAGCACTAATAATGTAAAAGAAGCAGCGCTTTCCCTCAAGCGCCAATGCAAAAAAAATGGAAGTGTTTTCCAAAGCGCCAGTTATTGCCATATATGAAAGCACTCCTCATGCTTTGGATTGTTACAGGGATCAGGGACCACAGCACCCTGCCCCTGAGGGACAAGAGTCTGAGGAAAAGGCCCACAGGTGGAAGGGCCCAGCAACAGGCCAGCATACAGGTGATGCAAGCAGGTGTCAAGTTCTTTCAGTGACCGAGCAGGTCACAGGTCAGCAGAGCAGCAACAGTCCATGGTGGTTCCTGGTGAGTCCTTCCAGCCTTTTGTGTCAGTTCCAAGATGATTCCAAGAGTCTCCAAATTATGGGGAAAATTCCCCTGTTCTTATACTCAGTCCTTACAGTGTTTTACAATAGTGGGGTAAAGGAGGTTTCAACCAGTTACAACTGGTTCTGGGAATGCCCCTCTCTCCTCAAGCACAGGCTCCAAACGTCAGTTCGGGGTAAACTGCCCTATTGTGTGAGGCCAGGGCACAGCCTTTAGAAATGTAGGTGTGCCCCACCTCTCCCTTCTCTCAGCCCAGGAAGACTATTCAGCATGCAGATGCATCTCTGTGACACCTCCACCCTCCCTGTGTACAGGCTGTCTGAAAAGTATGCACAAAGTCCCAACTGTCACTCTGCCCAAACATGTATTAAAGTCAAGCTGCAAAACACCAGAGTCTTAAGCACAGAGAAATGCACACTTTCTAGAAGTGGCATTTCTGTAATAATAATAAAAAATACACCTACACTAGTAAGCAGCATTTATTATAACCATCACAACCATATCAAACATGCCTACGCTACCCCTCATAAATCAGACAATACCCCTTACACATAAGGCAGGGCATTTCTAATGTAGTCCTATGAGAAGGCAGCACTCACAGCAGTGAGACACCAAGTTAGGCTGTTTGTCACTACCAGAGCAGGCCACGCAACCTGGCACATGTCCTGCCTTCTACATACATGGTACCCTGCCCATAGGGTTAGCTAGGGCCTACCTTAGGGGTGACTTACATGTAATAAAAGGAGAGTTCTGGGCATGGCAAGTAAATTTAGATGATAGGTCCCTGTGGAAGAAAACTGCGCACACAGGCCTTGCGCTTGCAGACCTGCGACATGTTTGAAAGTCTACTTCAGTGGGTGGCGCAAGCAGCGCTGCAGGCCCAATAGTAGTATTTAACTTACAGGCCCTGGGTCTAGAGATACCACTGTACAAGGGACTTACAGGTAAATTAAATATGCCAAATAGATATAAGCCAATCATACCAACTTTAGATGGGAGAGCACCTGCACTTTAGCACTGATCAGCAGTGATAAAGTGCTCAGAGTCCTAGCGCCAACAGCAACAGGTCAGAAAAATTAGGAGGCAGGAGGCAAAAAGACTGGGGATGACCCTGCATAAGGAAAAAAGTCCAACAGCATGTATCAATGTATGTGTATTTGTGAGTGTGTACTGTGAATGGGTGTTTATCTGCATGAGTGCTTGTGAAGGGTGGATGTATTTGTGCACGCTTGTGAATACATGGGGGTGTAAGTGAGTGTGCATGTATATGGGTGAGTGTATGTGTGTGCATGTGTGACCCACATGCCCCCTCTTGGTCTAATTACCGGTCACAACTGCTCTGACGACCGCTACCCCTTCCACAGACCGTAGTAATGTTTCATGCACAGTCATTTTTTTCAGAACTGAGACATTTCTTGTCACAAAACCATTTGTACTCATTTATATTATTGCAGCTAACAAGAATCTTCTGTGTTTTAGTAATATGTCTACATGTAATAAAAAAAAACTCACAGCGAGGCACCCAAATACTAACCAGGTGGCGCACAGTGTAACAGGATTTCAAGTTGCATTTTTCAAACTCTTAATTACATACACACCACACCTCTTTGTAAGGATGTAGAGCTATGCTTCTTTGATCGTGTCCCTTTTGGAGACCGGCTGCACTTAAAATGCTGGATTTGAATGAAGTATACATTTTCTAGTGTATTCAATATTGTCCTTACCCAACTATTGAAGCCCTCTCTGTTCCGTCCGCTGAGTCTACTACTTCTAGCAGGAGAGAAATGTTTACCACAGAAAACTGTGACTCTATAAGAACAGAGACAGCCAATTGTCTCATGGTGTGAAAGTCAGAGGCTGTTGATGAAGACGAGCTGACAGAGCACATCACCTGTTGCCCATAACTTTCAGTGTGCAGATACTGCTGACCTATGGCAGACACTTCTGTATTAACCAGAGCCGCTGTCTAATCAAGCCTAGACAAGTTATTGGCATAATATACATCGCCAGTCAGAAGAGAAGTATATAAGTTCAATGGGGATTGGTGACACAGCGCCCTACCCAATGTCAAAGAGCTTAACTTCCACCTGTCCAAAGGAACACACACTTCCTTCTCTTCCTACTTTTAATTACATAAAACAAGTGAGAAACCAGAAGATTCCCATTTTATCCTTTCATTTCTGCTTGAAAGCAAATATTCAGCGCCCTGTAGAGCACTCCTATTTCTTACAGTGTTGGTGCACACCACAAACTGAAATGTCTCTTGGTGTCTAAATAGTAGGTATTGTGATTACCAACAAAATGGCACATGTAGAAATATCCATCAATGGATGAAATACTAAATAGGCCAGGGCAGAGTCCAAACGTTTGTCTTACTGTTTCCTTTCCATCCTCTTCCACAGACACTTAAATAACTGAGTGAGTTTGCTGACTAGTGCAATTCATGTAACCACCTGTCCCACGTTACCTGCTGTTTCACTGAAGGGTTAGTCTTGCACTTAAAGACATGGGCCCATATTTATACTTATGTTGCGCTGAATTTGCGTCATTTTTTTAAATGCAAATTTGACTCAAACCTAACTACATATTTATATTTTGACGTTAGACACATCTAACATTAAAATATAGGAGTTTGCACCATTTTTTCAATGCATGCACCTACCTTGAGTCAATGAGATGAAAGGTAGGCGTTCCCAACTAAAAAATTGTGCTATCCTGATAGCACCATATTTATCCCCAGTGCTAAAATGATGTACAGGAGGGAGGAGGGGGTAAATAATGGTGCTAAGCTTGATTTGCACCCTTTTTTAACGCGTAGGTCAGGCCAGGCATGAGGGGACCTGTGGACCCATTTCCATGGTTAAACACCATGGAATGGGTCTACAGGGGCCCTCCCCAAGCCCCAGGGACACTCCCACCCCCACCAGAGGGACACCGGAAGATGGTAAGTCCAGATGAGTATTTTTTCATGTTTTTTTGCCATCAGGGGCCCTAACCTGGTGCCCCCTGCATGGCACAGGAAGCAATAGCTATGCCCCGGGGACACCTTTCCCATGTGCTGGCAATTGGGGTGGTGTGCATAACTCCTGTCTTTCCCAAAAAAGGAGTCATATTTTTGGTGGTTGTGTGCCAGGAAATGGCACTAGTCGGGTTAGAGGCATTTTTTGTCTCTAACCAGACTAGTGTCATTTTTTGATGCACATCCCCCTCCTTCCCTACCACCATCCCCACCCGGCTAGTGTCTTCTTCTAAGACGCTAGCCCAGGTTTAGCGCTGGCTTGCGACATTCAATAAATACAGCACCCAGCTGGTGTTGTGAAATGACGCAAGCCTGCGGTCAACTTTTTTCTGCAAAACTGCGTTATTGCAGCTTTGCGGCAAAAAGTATAAATATGGGCCTAAGAGTGCCTGCTTGGATGGAGTGTTTTATAGCGCTGGCTGGACCTTGACCCTTGCTTCAGATCAGGTAGTGGCACTAAAGAAGATCCAGAAAGGAACATTGCCAGTTCCACTCTTGGCCACTATTAGTTGCCTGAATTGTCTGTAGCCTCGGTCTTGGGGAGCATCCTACTGTAGACAGACAAGTAGAAGGGCCAGAAGACAGCAGCTGCTTAATATCATAACCTCTTGAGGGAGGACAGAGAGGGTGAAGTTCTCCAGCACTGTTGCATTTGTGGATGAACAAGATGTATTACCATCCCATTAAGTGAAAGTTTCAGTCAAGGCCAAAAATAGCTAAAATAGTACTGAGTGAAGCAAGCCAAACCTGGATACCATCTATGGTCCTCTAGTAAACTGTAGTGTGGAAGTGGTCCTTGTCACAACCATGTATTTGCGTCTGTTTTCTCTATATGTAAACATGTGTCTGGTCCCACCTAAGATCAGAAATGTATATTTTAAAGCTGCAGCAAGTCTTGATTTGTCAAAGTCAGACATTTTAATTGTGTTCTTCACTTGCCTTCTCTTTGAGCACACCTACTTCATTTCACCAAAAACATGAAAGAGGTAAAGCCTTTCCTTGTGAGCTATAAAGGTACTGCAGCATCTTCCAACATGTTGTTTCTTACTGCATAAACCATTGTTGGCTTGACCAACTCCCAGTGTCGCCTCCTGGTACTAACCAGTAGTGCCTCACGAAAGGCTGTGAGCCTCAAATGGTTGCGATCCATATATCTAGGTCACTTTCTTTGTCACGTGCCCAGGCCTATTTCTGGTCCCAATAAGACCCTGGCTAGGGCTGCAGTGTTTCAGTTCTCTTCACTCTATCATGGATATTTTGTCTGCTATTCACTTATTTGTTATATTTTTGCAATCATCATTTTGATCCTTATTTTTCACTTACACGCATCGTCGTCTAACTGTTGCACTTAGTAATAATCATAACCTGGGTGTTTGTTTTCAGGTTATTTGGCAGAAAAATGTGCTTTTGGTAAACTGAATGTTCTTGCAGTTAGTTAGTTTTATCGAAACATAAATGTTAGTGCTGAGAGTGGACTGAATTAATTTGTCTCTTTGCAGTACATACCTAAAGCGAAGCCCTGACCTGAAAATGTAGCTGACTATTTCTATTATTTGGGGTGCTGATTGCTATTCTATATCCCACGTCCATGCATTTTTGACGAAATTCTATTCTCGGACTTTTTGATCTAGGTCCCACATGGAGATGTTTTTTTTTTCAAAATTACAATTTACCTTACAGATACCTTGCTTGTATAGAAGGGTACAAAAGCCTATGTTATTTTCTTTCAAAATGTAAGTTCAAATAACGTCTTACATAGGCATTCTATACCTTCATACCTTTTGCAAGATATGTATTCTAATTGTCTACATGGAATATAAATCATATCAGCACAAACAGAATTACAAAAACTCTGAAACGCCATCGACAATCAATATATACTGTGTTTATTTCTAGAAACCCTTTAACTCGTGCTAACAGGTGATCGCTAATGAGGAGTTAAGGATTAAGAAATACCTAAAAAGAACCTAACTCTGCTTTGGAATGGTAATGATTTTTAAATGAATCCCAATTACCCAAAGGATATTATTGTTGGTGTCTGCTGTCCTGTATAAATTAATTCTCTTAGGAATTACTTGTTGCAAAAATGAGGCAAACTGTAGCTGTACAATTGCCAGACAAATTTGGATTCCGCTTTTTTGTGCTAACTACAATTACATATTTTTCAGCTGAGTTCCTAATGTGGGCTATAACAATGTACTGAACGAAATAAAGCATATCTCTGTCAGCCAAAACAGGTATTTAAAGGAAAACAGTTATATCATATGTAAGAATATGTCAAAACTTAATTAGTCTCTGCATTCGGCTTCCACAATCCACACTTTATTAAGGTGCACTGAATAAAAATATCACAAATGTTTTTACCAAAATGATCTTTTTAACATATACAGTGAATCAGCACGTACTTAAGGGGATATTTACAAGCCCCTTGCACCTGCTGGAGCCGCCCTAGTGTCATTTTTATGCTAAGGAGGTCCCCACTGTGCACCGTATTTACCAAGTGGCACAATGCGCCACTTTGTAACCCCTTAGGCCACATTATAACTGCGCCAGGGTGCGTAAGGTGGGTGTTCCCAGGTAGGGAGGCCCAAAACAATGGCACAGTGAAAGTTACAAGATTCCACTGCGCCATGTTTTCTGTTATTTTTAACGCCTGCTCCTAGTAAACTGTGGCCTTCCTGTGCTTTTTTGGACAAGTGCCATCATTTATGGCGCTAATCCATCAAAGCGCCACAATATCGTCCTAAATGATGACGCTATTGTGTTAATGTGTGCCATCGTGAGCTGTATAGTAAATACAGCACTACCATGGTGATGTTTGGGGGGCGCAGGGCAAAATAAGAAAAGTGGCGCATCAGAGTGATGCTCCACTTTCTTGTAAATATGCCCCTTAGTGTGGAAAAGGAATGTATGTTGGAACAACGCATGCTGGAACAACGCATGCCTGAACAACGAGGTCGGAACAACAACCGCGTTGTTACCACTAATGCCTTTACCACGAATGCCTTAACAACGATTTTTCGTTGTAAAGGCATTCCTGGTAAAGGAATTAGTGATAGGCATGCATGGTTCCAGCATGCATCTCCCTGGCCCCACACCTCCACCCCTAAAAATGACCGTGACCCCCACCCCCTCTCCTAAAACCACGCCAACCCCCCACCCTTGCCCCTAAAATTACCCCAACCTCCACCTCATCCATAAAATTGCTGCGACCCCACCCTGCCACTAAAGCAACCCCAACACCCACCCCTAAAACCACCCCACACCTAAAACTATCCCAAGCCCCCCACCCTGCCCCTAAAACCTAAACCCTCCCAAGCCCCCCACCCTGCACCTAAAATTACCTGACCCCCAACCCACCCCTAAAACCACCACAACCCCCACCCCTAAAACAACCCCAACCCCCACCCATCCCTAAAACCTAAACAACCCCAACCCCCACCCCTAAAACCACCCCCACCCCTAAAACTACCCCGAGCCCCCTCCTCGCCACTAAAGCCTAAACCCCCCAACCCCCACCCCTCCCCTAAATTTACCCGATCCCCTCAACCCACCCCTAAAACCTAAAACTACCCCAACCCCAACCCCTAAAACCTAAACCACCCCAATCCACCAGCCCAACCCTAAAAACCTAAACCACCGACCCCCAGCTGGGAAACCTACCAAACCTGTACTTTTTTGAAAACTAGAGACCTTGGGGAATCCCAGATAGGGTGACTTGTGGGGCTCTGACCAGGTTCTGTTACCCAGAATCCTTTGCAAACCTCAAAATTTGGCTAAAAAAACACATTTTCCTCACATTTCGGTGACAGAAAGTCCTGGAATCTGAGAGGAGCCACAAATTTCCTTCCACCCAGCATTTCCCCAAGTGTCCCGATAAAAATGATACCTCACTTGTGTGGGTAGGCCTAACGCCCGCGACAGGAAATGCCCCAAAACACAACGTGGACACATCCCATTTTTTGACAGAAAACCAAGGTGTTTTTTGCAAAGTGCCTACCTGTAGATTTTTGCCTCTAGCTCAGCCGGCAACTCGGGAAACCTACCAAACCTGTGCATTTCTTAAAACTAGAGACCTAGGGGAATCCAAGATGGGGTGACTTGTGGGGCTCTGACCAGGTTCTGTTACCCAGAATCCTATGTGAACCTCAAACTTTGGCTAAAAAAAACACATTTTGCTCACATTTGGCTGGCAGAAAGTCCTGGAATCTGAGAGGAGCAACAAATTTCCTTCTACCCAGCGTTTCCCTAAATCTCCCGATAAAAATGATACCTTACTTGTATGGGTAGGCCTGGCACCCGCAACAGGAAATGCCCCAAAACACAACATGGGCACATCCCATTTTTTGACAGAAAACAGAGGTGTTTTTTGCAAAGTGTCTACCTGTAGATTTTGGCCTCTAGCTCAGCCGGCACCTAGAGAAACCTACCTAACCTGTGCATTTCTGAAAACTAGAGACGTAGGGGAATCCATGATGGGGTGACTTGTGGGGCTCTGACCAGGTTCTGTTACCCAGAATCCTTTGCAAACCTCAAAATTTGCCTAAGAAAACACATTTTCCTCACATTTCGCTGACAGAAAGTCCTGGAATCTCAGGGGAGCCACAAATTTCCTTCTACCCAGCGTTTCCCTAAGTCTCCCGATAAAAATGATACTTCACTTGTGTGGGTAGGCCTAGAGACCGCAACAGGAAATGCCCCAAAACACAACAGGGACACATCCCATTTTTTGACATAAAGCAGAGGTCTTTTTTGCAAAGTGCCTACCTGAAGATTGTGGCCTCTAGCTCAGCCGGCACCTAGGGAAACCTATCAAACCTGTGCATTTCTGAAAACTAGAGACCTAGAGAAATCCAAGATATGGTGACTTGTGGGGCTCTGAGCAGGTTGTGTTACCCAGAATCCTTTGCAAACCTCAAAATTGTCTAAAAAAAAAACATTTTCCTCAAATTTCTGTGACAGAAAGTTCTGGATTCTGAGACAAGCTACAAATTTCCTTCCACCCAGTGCTCCCCCAAGTCTCCCGATAAAAATGATACCTCACTTGTGTGGGTGGCCTGGCACCCGCGACAGGAAATGCCCCAAAACAAAAAGTGGACACATCCCATTTTTTGACAGAAAACAGAGGTGTTTTTTGCAAAGTCTACCTGTAGATTTTGGCCTCTAGCTCAGCCGGCACCTAGGAAAACGTACATAACCTTTGCTTTTTTGAAAACTAGAGACCTAGGGGAATCCAAGATGGGGTGACTTGAGAAGCTCTGACCAGGTTCTGTTACCCCGAATCCTTTGGAAACCTCAAAATTTGCCTAAAAAAACACATTTTCATCACATTTCGGTGACAGAAAGTTCTGGAATCTGAGAGAAGCCACAAATTTCCTTCCACCCAGCGTTCCCCCAAGTCTCCCAATAAAAATGATTCCTCACTTCTGTGGGTAGGCCTAGAGCCCGCAGCAGGAAATGCCCCAAAACACAACGGGGCACACATCCCATTTTTTGACAGAAAACAAAGGTGTTTTTTGCAAAGTGCCTACCTGTAGATTTTTACCTCTAGCTCAGCCGGCCCCTAGGGAAACCTACCAAACCTGTGCATTTTTGAAAACTAGAGACCTAGGGGGATCCAAGATGGGGTGACTTGTGGGGCTCTGACCAGGTTCTGTTACCCAGAATCCTTTGCAAACCTCAAAATTTTCCTAAGAAAACACATTTTCCTCACTTTTCGCTGACAGAAAGTCCGGGAATCTCAGAGGAGCCACAAATTTCCTTCTACCCAGCGTTTCCATAAGTCTCCCGATAAAAATGATACTTCACTTGTGTGGGTAGGCCTAGCGCCCGCAACAGGAAATGCCCCAAAACACAACAGGGACACATCCCATTTTTTTTACATAAAGCAGTGGTCTTTTTTGCAAAGTGCCTACCTGAAGATTGTGGCCTCTAGCTCAGCCGGCACCTAGGGAAACCTACCAAACCTGTGCATTTTTGAAAACTAGAGACCTAGAGGAATCCAAGATGGTGTGACTTGTGGGGCTCTGATCAGGTTGTGTTACCCAGAATCCTTTGCAAACCTCAAAATTTACCTAAAAAAAACATTTTCCTCAAATTTCGGTGACAGAAAGTCCCGGAATCTGAGAGGAGCCACAAATTTGCTTCTACCCAGCATTTCCCCAAGACTCCCGATAAAAATGATACCTCACTTGTGTGGGTAGGCCTACCGCCTGCGACAGGAAATGCCCCAAAACACAACGTGGACAAATCCCATTTTTTGACAGAAAACAGAGGTGTTTTTTGCAAAGTGCCTACCTGTAGATTTTGGCCTCTAGCTCAGCCGGCACATAGGTATGCCTTCCAAACCTGTGCATTTTTGAAAACTAGAGACCTAGGGGAATCCAAGATGGGGTGACTTGTGGGGCTCTAACCAGGTTCTGTTACCCAGAATCCTTTGCAAACCTCAAACTTTGGCTAAACAAAACACATTTTCATCACATTTCTGTGACAGAAAGTTCTGGAATCTGAGAGAAGCTACAAATGTCCTTCCACCCAGCATTCCCCCAAGTCTCCTGATGAAAATGATACCTTACTTGTGTGGGTAGGCCTGGCACCCGCAACAGCAAATGCCCGAAAACACAACATGGACACATCCCATTTTTTGACAGAAAACAGAGGTGTTTTTTGCAAAGTGCCTACCTGTAGATTTTGGCCTCTAGCTCAGCCGGCACCTAGGGAAACCTACCAAACCTGTGCATTTTTATAAACTAGAGACCTAGGGGATTCCAAGATGGGGTGACTTGTGGGGCTCTGACCAGGTTCTGTTTCCCATAATCCTTTGCAAACCTCACAATTTGGCTAAAAAACACATTTTCCTCACATTTCGGTGACAGAAACTCCTGGAATCTGAGAGAAGCCACAAATTTCCTTCCACCCAGCGTTCCCCCAAGTCTCCCAATAAAAATGATACCTCACTTGTGTGGGTGGCCTGGCACCCGCCACAGGAAATGCCCCAAAACACAACGTGGACACATCCCAGTTTTTGACAGAAAACAGAGGTGTTCTTTGCAAAGTGCCTACCTGTAGATTTTGGTATCTAGCTCCGCCGGCACCTAGGGAAACCTACCAAACCTGTGCATTTTTTAAAACTAGAGACCAAGGAGAATCCAAGATGGTATGACTTGTGGGGCTCTGACCAGGTTCTGTTACCCAGAATCCTTTGCAAACCTCAAAATTTGGCTAAAAAGAACACATTTTCCTCATATTTCGGTGACAGAATGTCCTGGAATCTGAGAGGAGCCACAAATTTCCTTCTACCCAGCGTTTCCCTAAGTCTCCCGATAACAATGACACCTCACTTTTGTGGGTAGGCGTAGCGCCAACAACAGGAAATGCCCCAAAAAACAATGTGGACACATCCCATTTTTTGACAGAAAACAGAGGTGTTCTTTGCAAAGTGCCTACCTGTAGATTTTGGAATCTAGCTCAGCCGGCACCTGGGGAAACCTACCAAACCTGTGCATTTTTTAAAACTAGAGACCAAGGGGAATCCAAGATGGGGTGACTTGTGGGGCTCTGACCTGGTTCTGTTACCCAGAATCCTTTGCAAAACTCAAAATTTGCTAAAAAAACACTTTTTCTTCACATTTCGGTGAAAGAAAGTTCTGGAATCTGAGAAAAGCCACAAATTTCCTTCTACCCAACGTTCCCCCAAGTCTCCCGATAAAAATGATACCTCACTTGTGTGGGTAGGCACAGTGCCCGTGACAGGAAATGCCCCAAAACACAATGTGGACACATCCCATTTTTTGACAGAAAACAGAGGTGTTTTTTGCAAAGTGTCTACTTGTAGATTTTGGTCTCTAGCTCAGCCGGCACATAGGGAAACCTACCAAACCTGTGCATTTTTGAAAACTAGAGACCTAGGGGAATCCATGATGGGCTGACTTGTGGGGCTCTGACCAGGTTCTGTTACCCAGAATCCTTTGCAAACCTCAAAATTTGCCTAAAAAAACACATTTTCCTCACATTTCGCTGACAGAAAGTCCTGGAATCTGAGAAGAACCACAAAATTCCTTCTACCCAGCGTTTCCCTAAGTCTCCTAATAAAAATGATACCTCACTTGTGTGGGTAGGCCTAGCGACCGCGACAGGAAGTGCCCCAAAACACAACGGGGGACACATCCCATTTTTTGACAGAAAACAGAGGTGTTTTTTGCAAAGTGCCTACATGTAGATTTTGACCTCTAGCTCAGCCAGCACCTAGGGAAAAATACCAAAACTGTGCATTTTTGAAAACTAGAGACCTAGGGGAATCCAAGATGGGGTGACTTGTGGGGCTCTGATCAGGTTCTGTTACCCAGAATCCTTTGCAAACCTCAAAATGTGTCTAAAAAACACATTTTCCTCACATTTCGGTGACAGAAAGTCCCGGAATCTGAGAGGAACCACAAATTTCCTTCTACCCAGCATTTCCCCAAGACTCCCGATAACAATGATACCTCACTTGTGTGGGTAGGCCTAACGCCCGCGACAGGAAATGCCCCAAAACACAACGTGGACACATCCCATTTTTTGACAGAAAACCAAGGTGTTTTTTGCAAAGTGCCTACCTGTAGATTTTTGCCTCTAGCTCAGCCGGCAACTCGGGAAACCTACCAAACCTGTGCATTTCTTAAAACTAGAGACCTAGGGGAATCCAAGATGGGGTGACTTGTGGGGCTCTGACCAGGTTCTGTTACCCAGAATCCTATGTGAACCTCAAACTTTGGCTAAAAAAACACATTTTGCTCACATTTGGCTGGCAGAAAGTCCTGGAATCTGAGAGGAGCAACAAATTTCCTTCTACCCAGCGTTTCCCTAAATCTCCCGATAAAAATGATACCTTACTTGTATGGGTAGGCCTGGCACCCGCAACAGGAAATGCCCCAAAACACAACATGGGCACATCCCATTTTTTGACAGAAAACAGAGGTGTTTTTTGCAAAGTGTCTACCTGTAGATTTTGGCCTCTAGCTCAGCCGGCACCTAGAGAAACCTACCTAACCTGTGCATTTCTGAAAACTAGAGACGTAGGGGAATCCATGATGGGGTGACTTGTGGGGCTCTGACCAGGTTCTGTTACCCAGAATCCTTTGCAAACCTCAAAATTTGCCTAAGAAAACACATTTTCCTCACATTTCGCTGACAGAAAGTCCTGGAATCTCAGAGGAGCCACAAATTTCCTTCTACCCAGCGTTTCCCTAAGTCTCCCGATAAAAATGATACTTCACTTGTGTGGGTAGGCCTAGAGACCACAACAGGAAATGCCCCAAAACACAACAGGGACACATCCCATTTTTTGACATAAAGCAGAGGTCTTTTTTGCAAAGTGCCTACCTGAAGATTGTGGCCTCTAGCTCAGCCGGCACCTAGGGAAACCTATCAAACCTGTGCATTTCTGAAAACTAGAGACCTAGAGAAATCCAAGATGGGGTGACTTGTGGGGCTCTGAGCAGGTTGTGTTACCCAGAATCCTTTGCAAACCTCAAAATTTGTCTAAAAAAAAACATTTTCCTCAAATTTCTGTGACAGAAAGTTCTGGATTCTGAGACAAGCTACAAATTTCCTTCCACCCAGTGCTCCCCCAAGTCTCCCGATAAAAATGATACCTCACTTGTGTGGGTGGCCTGGCACCCGCGACAGGAAATGCCCCAAAACAAAAAGTGGACACATCCCATTTTTTGACAGAAAACAGAGGTGTTTTTTGCAAAGTCTACCTGTAGATTTTGGCCTCTAGCTCAGCCGGCACCTAGGAAAACGTACATAACCTTTGCTTTTTTGAAAACTAGAGACCTAGGGGAATCCAAGATGGGGTGACTTGTGAAGCTCTGACCAGGTTCTGTTACCCCGAATCCTTTGGAAACCTCAAAATTTGCCTAAAAAAACACATTTTCATCACATTTCGGTGACAGAAAGTTCTGGAATCTGAGAGAAGCCACAAATTTCCTTCCACCCAGCGTTCCCCCAAGTCTCCCAATAAAAATGATTCCTCACTTCTGTGGGTAGGCCTAGAGCCCGCAACAGGAAATGCCCCAAAACACAACGGGGCACACATCCCATTTTTTGACAGAAAACAAAGGTGTTTTTTGCAAAGTGCCTACCTGTAGATTTTGACCTCTAGCTCAGCCGGCCCCTAGGGAAACCTACCAAACCTGTGCATTTTTGAAAACTAGAGACCTAGGGGGATCCAAGATGGGGTGACTTGTGGGGCTCTGACCAGGTTCTGTTACCCAGAATCCTTTGCAAACCTCAAAATTTGCCTAAGAAAACACATTTTCCTCACTTTTCGCTGACAGAAAGTCCGGGAATCTCAGAGGAGCCACAAATTTCCTTCTACCCAGCGTTTCCATAAGTCTCCCGATAAAAATGATACTTCACTTGTGTGGGTAGGCCTAGCGCCCGCAACAGGAAATGCCCCCAAAACACAACAGGGACACATCCCATTTTTTGACATAAAGCAGTGGTCTTTTTTGCAAAGTGCCTACCTGAAGATTGTGGCCTCTAGCTCAGCCGGCACCTAGGGAAACCTACCAAACCTGTGCATTTTTGAAAACTAGAGACCTAGAGGAATCCAAGATGGTGTGACTTGTGGGGCTCTGATCAGGTTGTGTTACCCAGAATTCTTTGCAAACCTCAAAATTTACCTAAAAAAAACATTTTCCTCAAATTTCGGTGACAGAAAGTCCCGGAATCTGAGAGGAGCCACAAATTTGCTTCTACCCAGCATTTCCCCAAGACTCCCGATAAAAATGATACCTCACTTGTGTGGGTAGGCCTACCGCCTGCGACAGGAAATGCCCCAAAACACAACGTGGACAAATCCCATTTTTTGACAGAAAACAGAGGTGTTTTTTGCAAAGTGCCTACCTGTAGATTTTGGCCTCTAGCTCAGCCGGCACATAGGTATGCCTACCAAACCTGTGCATTTTTGAAAACTAGAGACCTAGGGGAATCCAAGATGGGGTGACTTGTGGGGCTCTAACCAGGTTCTGTTACCCAGAATCCTTTGCAAACCTCAAACTTTGGCTAAACAAAACACATTTTCATCACATTTCTGTGACAGAAAGTTCTGGAATCTGAGAGAAGCTACAAATGTCCTTCCACCCAGCATTCCCCCAAGTCTCCTGATGAAAATGATACCTCACTTGTGTGGGTAGGCCTGGCACCCGCGACAGCAAATGCCCGAAAACACAACATGGACACATCCCATTTTTTGACAGAAAACAGAGGTGTTTTTTGCAAAGTGCCTACCTGTAGATTTTGGCCTCTAGCTCAGCCGGCACCTAGGGAAACCTACCAAACCTGTGCATTTTTATAAACTAGAGACCTAGGGGATTCCAAGATGGGGTGACTTGTGGGGCTCTGACCAGGTTCTGTTTCCCATAATCCTTTGCAAACCTCACAATTTGGCTAAAAAACACATTTTCCTCACATTTCAGTGACAGAAACTCCTGGAATCTGAGAGAAGCCACAAATTTCCTTCCACCCAGCGTTCCCCCAAGTCTCCCAATAAAAATGATACCTCACTTGTGTGGGTGGCCTGGCACCCGCCACAGGAAATGCCCCAAAACACAACGTGGACACATCCCAGTTTTTGACAGAAAACAGAGGTGTTCTTTGCAAAGTGCCTACCTGTAGATTTTGGTATCTAGCTCCGCCAGCACCTAGGGAAACCTACCAAACCTGTGCATTTTTTAAAACTAGAGACCAAGGAGAATCCAAGATGGTATGACTTGTGGGGCTCTGACCAGGTTCTGTTACCCAGAATCCTTTGCAAACCTCAAAATTTGGCTAAAAAAACACATTTTCCTCATATTTCGGTGACAGAATGTCCTGGAATCTGAGAGGAGCCACAAATTTCCTTCTACCCAGCGTTTCCCTAAGTCTCCCGATAACAATGACACCTCACTTTTGTGGGTAGGCGTAGCGCCCGCAACAGGAAATGCCCCAAAACACAATGTGGACACATCCCATTTTTTGACAGAAAACAGAGGTGTTCTTTGCAAAGTGCCTACCTGTAGATTTTGGAATCTAGCTCAGCCGGCACCTGGGGAAACCTACCAAACCTGTGCATTTTTTAAAACTAGAGACCAAGGGGAATCCAAGATGGGGTGACTTGTGGGGCTCTGACCTGGTTCTGTTACCCAGAATCCTTTGCAAACCTCAACATTTGCTAAAAAAACACTTTTTCTTCACATTTCGGTGAAAGAAAGTTCTGGAATCTGAGAGAAGCCACAAATTTCCTTCTACCCAACGTTCCCCCAAGTCTCCCGATAAAAATGATACCTCACTTGTGTGGGTAGGCACAGTGCCCGTGACAGGAAATGCCCCAAAACACAATGTGGACACATCCCATTTTTTGACAGAAAACAGAGGTGTTTTTTGCAAAGTGTCTACCTGTAGATTTTGGTCTCTAGCTCAGCCGGCAACTAGGGAAACCTACCAAACCTGTGCATTTTTGAAAACTAGAGACCTAGGGGAATCCATGATGGGCTGACTTGTGGGGCTCTGACCAGGTTCTGTTACCCAGAATCCTTTGCAAACCTCAAAATTTGCCTAAAAAAACACATTTTCCTCACATTTCGCTGACAGAAAGTCCTGGAATCTGAGAAGAACCACAAAATTCCTTCTACCCAGCGTTTCCCTAAGTCTCCTAATAAAAATGATACCTCACTTGTGTGGGTAGGCCTAGCGACCGCGACAGGAAGTGCCCCAAAACACAACGGGGGACACATCCCATTTTTTGACAGAAAACAGAGGTGTTTTTTGCAAAGTGCCTACATGTAGATTTTGACCTCTAGCTCAGCCAGCACCTAGGGAAAAATACCAAAACTGTGCATTTTTGAAAACTAGAGACCTAGGGGAATCCAAGATGGGGTGACTTGTGGGGCTCTGATCAGGTTCTGTTACCCAGAATCCTTTGCAAACCTCAAAATGTGTCTAAAAAACACATTTTCCTCACATTTCGGTGACAGAAAGTCCCGGAATCTGAGAGGAACCACAAATTTCCTTCTACCCAGCATTTCCCCAAGACTCCCGATAAAAATGATACCTCACTTGTGTGGGTAGGCCTAGCGCCTACGACAGGAAATGCCCCAAAACACAACGTGGACACATCCCATTTTTTGACAGAAAACAGAGGTGTTTTTTGCAAAGTGCCTACCTGTAGATTTTGGCCTCTTGCTCAGCCGGCACCTAGGTAAGCCTACCAAACCTGTGCATTTTTGAAAACTAGAGACCTAGGGGAATCCAAGATGGGGTGACTTGTGCGGCTCTGACCAGGTTCTGTTACCCAGAATCCTTTGCAAACCTCAAACTTTGGCTAAACAAAACACATTTTCATCACATTTCTGTGACAGAAAGTTCTGGAATCTGAGAGAAGCCACAAATGTCCTTCCACCCAGCATTCCCCCAAGTCTCCTGATGAAAATGATACCTCACTTGTGTGGGTAGGCCTGGCACCCGCGACAGGAAATGCCCGAAAACACAACATGGACACATCCCATTTTTTGACAGAAAACAGAGGTGTTTTTTGCAAAGTGCCTACCTGTAGATTTTGGCCTCTAGCACAGCCGGCACCTAGGGAAACCTACCATACCAGTGCATTTTTAAAAACTAGAGACCTAGGGGATTCCAAGATGGGGTGACTTGTGGGGCTCTGACCAGGTTCTGTTACCCATAATCCTTTGCAAACCTCAAAATTTGGCTAAAAAACACATTTTCCTCATATTTCGGTGACAGAAACTCCTGGAATCTGAGAGGAGCGACAAATTTCCTTCCACCCAGCATTCCCCCAAGTCTCCTGATAAAAATTATACCTCACTTGTGTGGGTGGCCTGGCACCCGCGACAGGAAATGCCCCAAAACACAACGTGGACACATCCCATTTTTTGACAGAAAACAGAGGTGTTCTTTGCAAAGTGCCTACCTGTAGATTTTGGTATCTAGCTCAGCCGGCACCTAGGGAAACCTACCAAACCTGTGCATTTTTTAAAACTAGAGACCAAGGAGAATCCAAGATGGTGTGACTTGTGAGGCTCTGACCAGATTCTGTTACCCAGAATCCTTTACAAACCTCAAAGTGTGTCTAAAAAAACACATTTTCCTCACATTTCGGTGACACAAACTCCTGGAATCTGAGAGGAGCCACAAATTTCCTCCACCCAGCGTTCCCCCAAGTCTCCCAATAAACATTATACCTCACTTGTGTGGGTAGGCCTAGCGCCCGCGACAGTAAATGCCCCAAAACACAACGGGGGACACATCCCATTTTTTGACAGAAAACAGATGTGTTTTTTGCAAAGTGCC
This sequence comes from Pleurodeles waltl, assembly GCF_031143425.1. Classification (NCBI taxonomy): domain Eukaryota; kingdom Metazoa; phylum Chordata; class Amphibia; order Caudata; family Salamandridae; genus Pleurodeles; species Pleurodeles waltl. Next base: position 416,034,129 of record NC_090444.1, on the reverse strand, counting down.
TACCTGTAAATTTTGACCTCTAGCTCAGCTGGCACCTAGGGAAACCTACCAAACCTGTGCATTTTTTAAAACTAGAGACCTAGGGGAACCCATGATGGGGTGACTTGTGGGGCTCTGATCAGGTTCTGTTACCCAGAATCCTTTGCAAACCTCAAAATATGTCTAAAAAAACAAATTTTCCTCACATTTTGGTGACAGAAACTCCTGGAATCTGAGAGGAGCAAAAAATGTCCTTCCACCCAGCGTTCCCCCACGTCTACCGATAAAAATGATAACTCACTTGTGTGGGTAGGCCTAACACCCGCGATAGGAAATGCCCCAAAATACAACGTGGACACATCCCATTTTTTGACATAAAGCAGAGGTCTTTTTTGCAAAGTGCCTACCTGTAGATTTGGGCCTCTAGCTCAGCCGGCACCTAGGGAAACCTATCAAACCTGTGCATTTTTGAAAACTAGAGACCTAGGGTAATCCAAGATGGGGTGATTTGTGGGGTTCTGACCAGGTTCTATTACCCAGAATCGTTTGCAAACCTCAAAATGTAGCTAAAAAACAAATTTTCCTCACATTTCGGTGACAGAAAGTTCTAGAATCTGAGAGAAGCCACAAATGTCATTCCACCCAGCATTCCCCCAAGTCTCCTGATGAAAATGATACCTCACTTGTGTGGGTAGGCCTGGCACCCGCGATAGGAAATGCCCCAAAATACAACGTGGACACATCCCATTTTTTGACAGAAAACAGAGGTGTTCTTTGCAAAGTGCCTACCTGTAGATTTTGGCCTCTAGCTCAGCCGGCACCTAGGGAAACCTACCAAACCTGTGCATTTTAAAAACTAGAGACCCAGGGGAAGCCAAGATGGGTGACTTGTGGGGCTCTGACCAGGTTCTGTTACCCAGAATCCTTTGCAAACCTCAAAATTTGGCTAAAAAACAAATTTTCCTCACATTTCGGTGACTGAAACTCCTGGAATCTGAGAGGAGCCACAAATTTCATTCCACCCAGTGTTCCCCAAGTCTCCCGATAAAAATGATACCTCACTTGTGCGGGTGGCCTGGCACCCGCGACAGGAAATGCCCCAAAACACAACGTGGACACATCCCAGTTTTTGACAGAAAACAGAGGTGTTCTTTGCAAAGTGCCTACCTGTAGATTTGGGCCTCTAGCTCAGCCGGCACCTAGGGAAACCTATCAAACCTGTGCATTTTTGAAAACTAGAGACCTAGGGTAATCCAAGATGGGGTGATTTGTGGGGTTCTGACCAGGTTCTATTACCCAGAATCGTTTGCAAACCTCAAAATGTAGCTAAAAAACAAATTTTCCTCACATTTCGGTGACAGAAAGTTCTAGAATCTGAGAGAAGCCACAAATGTCATTCCACCCAGCATTCCCCCAAGTCTCCTGATGAAAATGATACCTCACTTGTGTGGGTAGGCCTGGCACCCGCGATAGGAAATGCCCCAAAATACAACGTGGACACATCCCATTTTTTGACAGAAAACAGAGGTGTTCTTTGCAAAGTGCCTACCTGTAGATTTTGGCCTCTAGCTCAGCTGGCACCTAGGGAAACCTACCAAACCTGTGCATTTTTTAAAACTAGAGACCTAGGGGAACCCATGATGGGGTGACTTGTGGGGCTCTGGTCAGGTTCTGTTACCCAGAATCCTTTGCAAACCTCAAAATATGTCTAAAAAAACAAATTTTCCTCACATTTTGGTGACAGAAACTCCTGGAATCTGAGAGGAGCAAAAAATGTCCTTCCACCCAGCGTTCCCCCACGTCTACCGATAAAAATGATAACTCACTTGTGTGGGTAGGCCTAACACCCGCGATAGGAAATGCCCCAAAATACAACGTGGACACATCCCATTTTTTGACATAAAGCAGAGGTCTTTTTTGCAAAGTGCCTACCTGTAGATTTGGGCCTCTAGCTCAGCCGGCACCTAGGGAAACCTATCAAACCTGTGCATTTTTGAAAACTAGAGACCTAGGGTAATCCAAGATGGGGTGATTTGTGGGGCTCTGGTCAGGTTCTGTTACCCAGAATCCTTTGCAAACCTCAAAATATGTCTAAAAAAACAAATTTTCCTCACATTTTGGTGACAGAAACTCCTGGAATCTGAGAGGAGCAAAAAATGTCCTTCCACCCAGCGTTCCCCCACGTCTACCGATAAAAATGATAACTCACTTGTGTGGGTAGGCCTAACACCCGCGATAGGAAATGCCCCAAAATACAACGTGGACACATCCCATTTTTTGACATAAAGCAGAGGTCTTTTTTGCAAAGTGCCTACCTGTAGATTTGGGCCTCTAGCTCAGCCGGCACCTAGGGAAACCTATCAAACCTGTGCATTTTTGAAAACTAGAGACCTAGGGTAATCCAAGATGGGGTGATTTGTGGGGTTCTGACCAGGTTCTATTACCCAGAATCGTTTGCAAACCTCAAAATGTAGCTAAAAAACAAATTTTCCTCACATTTCGGTGACAGAAAGTTCTAGAATCTGAGAGAAGCCACAAATGTCATTCCACCCAGCATTCCCCCAAGTCTCCTGATGAAAATGATACCTCACTTGTGTGGGTAGGCCTGGCACCCGCGATAGGAAATGCCCCAAAATACAACGTGGACACATCCCATTTTTTGACAGAAAACAGAGGTGTTCTTTGCAAAGTGCCTACCTGTAGATTTTGGCCTCTAGCTCAGCCGGCACCTAGGGAAACCTACCAAACCTGTGCATTTTTAAAAACTAGAGACCCAGGGGAAGCCAAGATGGGGTGACTTGTGGGGCTCTGACCAGGTTCTGTTACCCAGAATCCTTTGCAAACCTCAAAATTTGGCTAAAAAACAAATTTTCCTCACATTTCGGTGACTGAAACTCCTGGAATCTGAGAGGAGCCACAAATTTCATTCCACCCAGTGTTCCCCCAAGTCTCCCGATAAAAATGATACCTCACTTGTGCGGGTGGCCTGGCACCCGCGACAGGAAATGCCCCAAAACACAACGTGGACACATCCCAGTTTTTGACAGAAAACAGAGGTGTTCTTTGCAAAGTGCCTACCTGTAGATTTTGGCCTCTAGCTCAGCCGGCACCTAGGGAAAGCTACCAAACCTGTGCATTTTTTAAAACTATAGACCTGGGGAATCCAAGATGGGGTGACTTGTGAGGCTCTGACCAGGTTCTGTTACCCAGAATCCTTTGCAAACCTCAAGATTTGCCTAAAAAAACACATTTTCCTCACATTTCGCTGACAGAAAGTCCTGGAATCTGAGAAGAACCACAAAATTCCTTCTACCCAGCGTTTCCCTAAGTCTCCTAATAAAAATGATACCTCACTTGTGTGGGTAGGCCTAGCGACCGCGACAGGAAGTGCCCCAAAGCACAACGGGGGACACATCCCATTTTTTGACAGAAAACAGAGGTGTTTTTTGCAAAGTGCCTACATGTAGATTTTGACCTCTAGCTCAGCCAGCACCTAGGGAAAAATACCAAAACTGTGCATTTTTGAAAACTAGAGACCTAGGGGAATCCAAGATGGGGTGACTTGTGGGGCTCTGATCAGGTTCTGTTACCCAGAATCCTTTGCAAACCTCAAAATGTGTCTAAAAAACACATTTTCCTCACATTTCGGTGACAGAAAGTCCCGGAATCTGAGAGGAACCACAAATTTCCTTCTACCCAGCATTTCCCCAAGACTCCCGATAAAAATGATACCTCACTTGTGTGGGTAGGCCTAACGCCCGCGACAGGAAATGCCCCAAAACACAACGTGGACACATCCCATTTTTTGACAGAAAACCAAGGTGTTTTTTGCAAAGTGCCTACCTGTAGATTTTTGCCTCTAGCTCAGCCGGCAACTCGGGAAACCTACCAAACCTGTGCATTTCTTAAAACTAGAGACCTAGGGGAATCCAAGATGGGGTGACTTGTGGGGCTCTGACCAGGTTCTGTTACCCAGAATCCTATGTGAACCTCAAACTTTGGCTAAAAAAACACATTTTGCTCACATTTGGCTGGCAGAAAGTCCTGGAATCTGAGAGGAGCAACAAATTTCCTTCTACCCAGCGTTTCCCTAAATCTCCCGATAAAAATGATACCTTACTTGTATGGGTAGGCCTGGCACCCGCAACAGGAAATGCCCCAAAACACAACATGGGCACATCCCATTTTTTGACAGAAAACAGAGGTGTTTTTTGCAAAGTGTCTACCTGTAGATTTTGGCCTCTAGCTCAGCCGGCACCTAGAGAAACCTACCTAACCTGTGCATTTCTGAAAACTAGAGACGTAGGGGAATCCATGATGGGGTGACTTGTGGGGCTCTGACCAGGTTCTGTTACCCAGAATCCTTTGCAAACCTCAAAATTTGCCTAAGAAAACACATTTTCCTCACATTTCGCTGACAGAAAGTCCTGGAATCTCAGAGGAGCCACAAATTTCCTTCTACCCAGCGTTTCCCTAAGTCTCCCGATAAAAATGATACTTCACTTGTGTGGGTAGGCCTAGAGACCGCAACAGGAAATGCCCCAAAACACAACAGGGACACATCCCATTTTTTGACATAAAGCAGAGGTCTTTTTTGCAAAGTGCCTACCTGAAGATTGTGGCCTCTAGCTCAGCCGGCACCTAGGGAAACCTATCAAACCTGTGCATTTCTGAAAACTAGAGACCTAGAGAAATCCAAGATGGGGTGACTTGTGGGGCTCTGAGCAGGTTGTGTTACCCAGAATCCTTTGCAAACCTCAAAATTTGTCTAAAAAAAACATTTTCCTCAAATTTCTGTGACAGAAAGTTCTGGATTCTGAGACAAGCTACAAATTTCCTTCCACCCAGTGCTCCCCCAAGTCTCCCGATAAAAATGATACCTCACTTGTGTGGGTGGCCTGGCACCCGTGACAGGAAATGCCCCAAAACAAAAAGTGGACACATCCCATTTTTTGACAGAAAACAGAGGTGTTTTTTGCAAAGTCTACCTGTAGATTTTGGCCTCTAGCTCAGCCGGCACCTAGGAAAACGTACATAACCTTTGCTTTTTTGAAAACTAGAGACCTAGGGGAATCCAAGATGGGGTGACTTGTGAAGCTCTGACCAGGTTCTGTTACCCCGAATCCTTTGGAAACCTCAAAATTTGCCTAAAAAAACACATTTTCATCACATTTCGGTGACAGAAAGTTCTGGAATCTGAGAGAAGCCACAAATTTCCTTCCACCCAGCGTTCCCCCAAGTCTCCCAATAAAAATGATTCCTCACTTCTGTGGGTAGGCCTAGAGCCCGCAACAGGAAATGCCCCAAAACACAACGGGGCACACATCCCATTTTTTGACAGAAAACAAAGGTGTTTTTTGCAAAGTGCCTACCTGTAGATTTTGACCTCTAGCTCAGCCGGCCCCTAGGGAAACCTACCAAACCTGTGCATTTTTGAAAACTAGAGACCTAGGGGGATCCAAGATGGGGTGACTTGTGGGGCTCTGACCAGGTTCTGTTACCCAGAATCCTTTGCAAACCTCAAAATTTGCCTAAGAAAACACATTTTCCTCACTTTTCGCTGACAGAAAGTCCGGGAATCTCAGAGGAGCCACAAATTTCCTTCTACCCAGCGTTTCCATAAGTCTCCCGATAAAAATGATACTTCACTTGTGTGGGTAGGCCTAGCGCCCGCAACAGGAAATGCCCCAAAACACAACAGGGACACATCCCATTTTTTGACATAAAGCAGTGGTCTTTTTTGCAAAGTGCCTACCTGAAGATTGTGGCCTCTAGCTCAGCCGGGCACCTAGGGAAACCTACCAAACCTGTGCATTTTTGAAAACTAGAGACCTAGAGGAATCCAAGATGGTGTGACTTGTGGGGCTCTGATCAGGTTGTGTTACCCAGAATTCTTTGCAAACCTCAAAATTTACCTAAAAAAAACATTTTCCTCAAATTTCGGTGACAGAAAGTCCCGGAATCTGAGAGGAGCCACAAATTTGCTTCTACCCAGCATTTCCCCAAGACTCCCGATAAAAATGATACCTCACTTGTGTGGGTAGGCCTACCGCCTGCGACAGGAAATGCCCCAAAACACAACGTGGACAAATCCCATTTTTTGACAGAAAACAGAGGTGTTTTTTGCAAAGTGCCTACCTGTAGATTTTGGCCTCTAGCTCAGCCGGCACATAGGTATGCCTACCAAACCTGTGCATTTTTGAAAACTAGAGACCTAGGGGAATCCAAGATGGGGTGACTTGTGGGGCTCTAACCAGGTTCTGTTACCCAGAATCCTTTGCAAACCTCAAACTTTGGCTAAACAAAACACATTTTCATCACATTTCTGTGACAGAAAGTTCTGGAATCTGAGAGAAGCTACAAATGTCCTTCCACCCAGCATTCCCCCAAGTCTCCTGATGAAAATGATACCTCACTTGTGTGGGTAGGCCTGGCACCCGCGACAGCAAATGCCCGAAAACACAACATGGACACATCCCATTTTTTGACAGAAAACAGAGGTGTTTTTTGCAAAGTGCCTACCTGTAGATTTTGGCCTCTAGCTCAGCCGGCACCTAGGGAAACCTACCAAACCTGTGCATTTTTATAAACTAGAGACCTAGGGGATTCCAAGATGGGGTGACTTGTGGGGCTCTGACCAGGTTCTGTTTCCCATAATCCTTTGCAAACCTCACAATTTGGCTAAAAAACACATTTTCCTCACATTTCAGTGACAGAAACTCCTGGAATCTGAGAGAAGCCACAAATTTCCTTCCACCCAGCGTTCCCCCAAGTCTCCCAATAAAAATGATACCTCACTTGTGTGGGTGGCCTGGCACCCGCCACAGGAAATGCCCCAAAACACAACGTGGACACATCCCAGTTTTTGACAGAAAACAGAGGTGTTCTTTGCAAAGTGCCTACCTGTAGATTTTGGTATCTAGCTCCGCCGGCACCTAGGGAAACCTACCAAACCTGTGCATTTTTTAAAACTAGAGACCAAGGAGAATCCAAGATGGTATGACTTGTGGGGCTCTGACCAGGTTCTGTTACCCAGAATCCTTTGCAAACCTCAAAATTTGGCTAAAAAAAACACATTTTCCTCATATTTCGGTGACAGAATGTCCTGGAATCTGAGAGGAGCCACAAATTTCCTTCTACCCAGCGTTTCCCTAAGTCTCCCGATAACAATGACACCTCACTTTTGTGGGTAGGCGTAGCGCCCGCAACAGGAAATGCCCCAAAACACAATGTGGACACATCCCATTTTTTGACAGAAAACAGAGGTGTTCTTTGCAAAGTGCCTACCTGTAGATTTTGGAATCTAGCTCAGCCGGCACCTGGGGAAACCTACCAAACCTGTGCATTTTTTAAAACTAGAGACCAAGGGGAATCCAAGATGGGGTGACTTGTGGGGCTCTGACCTGGTTCTGTTACCCAGAATCCTTTGCAAACCTCAAAATTTGCTAAAAAAACACTTTTTCTTCACATTTCGGTGAAAGAAAGTTCTGGAATCTGAGAGAAGCCACAAATTTCCTTCTACCCAACGTTCCCCCAAGTCTCCCGATAAAAATGATACCTCACTTGTGTGGGTAGGCACAGTGCCCGTGACAGGAAATGCCCCAAAACACAATGTGGACACATCCCATTTTTTGACAGAAAACAGAGGTGTTTTTTGCAAAGTGTCTACCTGTAGATTTTGGTCTCTAGCTCAGCCGGCACCTAGGGAAACCTACCAAACCTGTGCATTTTTGAAAACTAGAGACCTAGGGGAATCCATGATGGGCTGACTTGTGGGGCTCTGACCAGGTTCTGTTACCCAGAATCCTTTGCAAACCTCAAAATTTGCCTAAAAAAACACATTTTCCTCACATTTCGCTGACAGAAAGTCCTGGAATCTGAGAAGAACCACAAAATTCCTTCTACCCAGCGTTTCCCTAAGTCTCCTAATAAAAATGATACCTCACTTGTGTGGGTAGGCCTAGCGACCGCGACAGGAAGTGCCCCAAAACACAACGGGGGACACATCCCATTTTTTGACAGAAAACAGAGGTGTTTTTTGCAAAGTGCCTACATGTAGATTTTGACCTCTAGCTCAGCCAGCACCTAGGGAAAAATACCAAAACTGTGCATTTTTTAAAACTAGAGACCTAGGGGAATCCAAGATGGGGTGACTTGTGGGGCTCTGATCAGGTTCTTTTACCCAGAATCCTTTGCAAACCTCAAAATGTGTCTAAAAAACACATTTTCCTCACATTTCGGTGACAGAAAGTCCCGGAATCTGAGAGGAACCACAAATTTCCTTCTACCCAGCATTTCCCCAAGACTCCCGATAAAAATGATACCTCACTTGTGTGGGTAGGCCTAGCGCCTACGACAGGAAATGCCCCAAAACACAACGTGGACACATCCCATTTTTTGACAGAAAACAGAGGTGTTTTTTGCAAAGTGCCTACCTGTAGATTTTGGCCTCTTGCTCAGCCGGCACCTAGGTAAGCCTACCAAACCTGTGCATTTTTGAAAACTAGAGACCTAGGGGAATCCAAGATGGGGTGACTTGTGCGGCTCTGACCAGGTTCTGTTACCCAGAATCCTTTGCAAACCTCAAACTTTGGCTAAACAAAACACATTTTCATCACATTTCTGTGACAGAAAGTTCTGGAATCTGAGAGAAGCCACAAATGTCCTTCCACCCAGCATTCCCCCAAGTCTCCTGATGAAAATGATACCTCACTTGTGTGGGTAGGCCTGGCACCCGCGACAGGAAATGCCCGAAAACACAACATGGACACATCCCATTTTTTGACAGAAAACAGAGGTGTTTTTTGCAAAGTGCCTACCTGTAGATTTTGGCCTCTAGCACAGCCGGCACCTAGGGAAACCTACCATACCAGTGCATTTTTAAAAACTAGAGACCTAGGGGATTCCAAGATGGGGTGACTTGTGGGGCTCTGACCAGGTTCTGTTACCCATAATCCTTTGCAAACCTCAAAATTTGGATAAAAAACACATTTTCCTCATATTTCGGTGACAGAAACTCCTGGAATCTGAGAGGAGCGACAAATTTCCTTCCACCCAGCATTCCCCCAAGTCTCCTGATAAAAATTATACCTCACTTGTGTGGGTGGCCTGGCACCCGCGACAGGAAATGCCCCAAAACACAACGTGGACACATCCCATTTTTTGACAGAAAACAGAGGTGTTCTTTGCAAAGTGCCTACCTGTAGATTTTGGTATCTAGCTCAGCCGGCACCTAGGGAAACCTACCAAACCTGTGCATTTTTTAAAACTAGAGACCAAGGAGAATCCAAGATGGTGTGACTTGTGGGGCTCTGACCAGATTCTGTTACCCAGAATCCTTTACAAACCTCAAAATGTGTCTAAAAAAACACATTTTCCTCACATTTCGGTGACACAAACTCCTGGAATCTGAGAGGAGCCACAAATTTCCTCCACCCAGCGTTCCCCCAAGTCTCCCAATAAACATTATACCTCACTTGTGTGGGTAGGCCTAGCGCCCGCGACAGTAAATGCCCCAAAACACAACGGGGGACACATCCCATTTTTTGACAGAAAACAGATGTGTTTTTTGCAAAGTGCCTACCTGTAAATTTTGACCTCTAGCTCAGCTGGCACCTAGGGAAACCTACCAAACCTGTGCATTTTTTAAAACTAGAGACCTAGGGGAACCCATGATGGGGTGACTTGTGGGGCTCTGGTCAGGTTCGGTTACCCAGAATCCTTTGCAAACCTCAAAATATGTCTAAAAAAACAAATTTTCCTCACATTTTGGTGACAGAAACTCCTGGAATCTGAAAGGAGCAAAAAATGTCCTTCCACCCAGCGTTCCCCCACGTCTACCGATAAAAATGATAACTCACTTGTGTGGGTAGGCCTAACACCCGCGATAGGAAATGCCCCAAAATACAACGTGGACACATCCCATTTTTTGACATAAAGCAGAGGTCTTTTTTGCAAAGTGCCTACCTGTAGATTTGGGCCTCTAGCTCAGCCGGCACCTAGGGAAACCTATCAAACCTGTGCATTTTTGAAAACTAGAGACCTAGGGTAATCCAAGATGGGGTGATTTGTGGGGTTCTGACCAGGTTCTATTACCCAGAATCGTTTGCAAACCTCAAAATGTAGCTAAAAAACAAATTTTCCTCACATTTCGGTGACAGAAAGTTCTAGAATCTGAGAGAAGCCACAAATGTCATTCCACCCAGCATTCCCCCAAGTCTCCTGATGAAAATGATACCTCACTTGTGTGGGTAGGCCTGGCACCCGCGATAGGAAATGCCCCAAAATACAACGTGGACACATCCCATTTTTTGACAGAAAACAGAGGTGTTCTTTGCAAAGTGCCTACCTGTAGATTTTGGCCTCTAGCTCAGCCGGCACCTAGGGAAACCTACCAAACCTGTGCATTTTTAAAAACTAGAGACCCAGGGGAAGCCAAGATGGGGTGACTTGTGGGGCTCTGACCAGGTTCTGTTACCCAGAATCCTTTGCAAACCTCAAAATTTGGCTAAAAAACAAATTTTCCTCACATTTCGGTGACTGAAACTCCTGGAATCTGAGAGGAGCCACAAATTTCATTCCACCCAGTGTTCCCCCAAGTCTCCCGATAAAAATGATACCTCACTTGTGCGGGTGGCCTGGCACCCACGACAGGAAATGCCCCAAAACACAACGTGGACACATCCCAGTTTTTGACAGAAAACAGAGGTGTTCTTTGCAAAGTGCCTACCTGTAGATTTTGGCCTCTAGCTCAGCCGGCACCTAGGGAAAGCTACCAAACCTGTGCATTTTTTAAAACTATAGACCTGGGGAATCCAAGATGGGGTGACTTGTGAGGCTCTGACCAGGTTCTGTTACCCAGAATCCTTTGCAAACCTCAAGATTTGCCTAAAAAAACACATTTTCCTCACATTTCGCTGACAGAAAGTCCTGGAATCTGAGAAGAACCACAAAATTCCTTCTACCCAGCGTTTCCCTAAGTCTCCTAATAAAAATGATACCTCACTTGTGTGGGTAGGCCTAGCGACCGCGACAGGAAGTGCCCCAAAACACAACGGGGGACACATCCCATTTTTTGACAGAAAACAGAGGTGTTTTTTGCAAAGTGCCTACATGTAGATTTTGACCTCTAGCTCAGCCAGCACCTAGGGAAAAATACCAAAACTGTGCATTTTTGAAAACTAGAGACCTAGGGGAATCCAAGATGGGGTGACTTGTGGGGCTCTGATCAGGTTCTGTTACCCAGAATCCTTTGCAAACCTCAAAATGTGTCTAAAAAACACATTTTCCTCACATTTCGGTGACAGAAAGTCCCGGAATCTGAGAGGAACCACAAATTTCCTTCTACCCAGCATTTCCCCAAGACTCCCGATAAAAATGATACCTCACTTGTGTGGGTAGGCCTAACGCCCGCGACAGGAAATGCCCCAAAACACAACGTGGACACATCCCATTTTTTGACAGAAAACCAAGGTGTTTTTTGCAAAGTGCCTACCTGTAGATTTTTGCCTCTAGCTCAGCCGGCAACTCGGGAAACCTACCAAACCTGTGCATTTCTTAAAACTAGAGACCTAGGGGAATCCAAGATGGGGTGACTTGTGGGGCTCTGACCAGGTTCTGTTACCCAGAATCCTATGTGAACCTCAAACTTTGGCTAAAAAAACACATTTTGCTCACATTTGGCTGGCAGAAAGTCCTGGAATCTGAGAGGAGCAACAAATTTCCTTCTACCCAGCGTTTCCCTAAATCTCCCGATAAAAATGATACCTTACTTGTATGGGTAGGCCTGGCACCCGCAACAGGAAATGCCCCAAAACACAACATGGGCACATCCCATTTTTTGACAGAAAACAGAGGTGTTTTTTGCAAAGTGTCTACCTGTAGATTTTGGCCTCTAGCTCAGCCGGCACCTAGAGAAACCTACCTAACCTGTGCATTTCTGAAAACTAGAGACGTAGGGGAATCCATGATGGGGTGACTTGTGGGGCTCTGACCAGGTTCTGTTACCCAGAATCCTTTGCAAACCTCAAAATTTGCCTAAGAAAACACATTTTCCTCACATTTCGCTGACAGAAAGTCCTGGAATCTCAGAGGAGCCACAAATTTCCTTCTACCCAGCGTTTCCCTAAGTCTCCCGATAAAAATGATACTTCACTTGTGTGGGTAGGCCTAGAGACCGCAACAGGAAATGCCCCAAAACACAACAGGGACACATCCCATTTTTTGACATAAAGCAGAGGTCTTTTTTGCAAAGTGCCTACCTGAAGATTGTGGCCTCTAGCTCAGCCGGCACCTAGGGAAACCTATCAAACCTGTGCATTTCTGAAAACTAGAGACCTAGAGAAATCCAAGATGGGGTGACTTGTGGGGCTCTGAGCAGGTTGTGTTACCCAGAATCCTTTGCAAACCTCAAAATTTGTCTAAAAAAAAACATTTTCCTCAAATTTCTGTGACAGAAAGTTCTGGATTCTGAGACAAGCTACAAATTTCCTTCCACCCAGTGCTCCCCCAAGTCTCCCGATAAAAATGATACCTCACTTGTGTGGGTGGCCTGGCACCCGCGACAGGAAATGCCCCAAAACAAAAAGTGGACACATCCCATTTTTTGACAGAAAACAGAGGTGTTTTTTGCAAAGTCTACCTGTAGATTTTGGCCTCTAGCTCAGCCGGCACCTAGGAAAACGTACATAACCTTTGCTTTTTTGAAAACTAGAGACCTAGGGGAATCCAAGATGGGGTGACTTGTGAAGCTCTGACCAGGTTCTGTTTCCCCGAATCCTTTGGAAACCTCAAAATTTGCCTAAAAAAACACATTTTCATCATATTTCGGTGACAGAAAGTTCTGGAATCTGAGAGAAGCCACAAATTTCCTTCCACCCAGCGTTCCCCCAAGTCTCCCAATAAAAATGATTCCTCACTTCTGTGGGTAGGCCTAGAGCCCGCAACAGGAAATGCCCCAAAACACAACGGGGCACACATCCCATTTTTTGACAGAAAACAAAGGTGTTTTTTGCAAAGTGCCTACCTGTAGATTTTGACCTCTAGCTCAGCCGGCCCCTAGGGAAACCTACCAAACCTGTGCATTTTTGAAAACTAGAGACCTAGGGGGATCCAAGATGGGGTGACTTGTGGGGCTCTGACCAGGTTCTGTTACCCAGAATCCTTTGCAAACCTCAAAATTTGCCTAAGAAAACACATTTTCCTCACTTTTCGCTGACAGAAAGTCCGGGAATCTCAGAGGAGCCACAAATTTCCTTCTACCCAGCGTTTCCATAAGTCTCCCGATAAAAATGATACTTCACTTGTGTGGGTAGGCCTAGCGCCCGCAACAGGAAATGCCCCAAAACACAACAGGGACACATCCCATTTTTTGACATAAAGCAGTGGTCTTTTTTGCAAAGTGCCTACCTGAAGATTGTGGCCTCTAGCTCAGCCGGCACCTAGGGAAACCTACCAAACCTGTGCATTTTTGAAAACTAGAGACCTAGAGGAATCCAAGATGGTGTGACTTGTGGGGCTCTGATCAGGTTGTGTTACCCAGAATTCTTTGCAAACCTCAAAATTTACCTAAAAAAAACATTTTCCTCAAATTTCGGTGACAGAAAGTCCCGGAATCTGAGAGGAGCCACAAATTTGCTTCTACCCAGCATTTCCCCAAGACTCCCGATAAAAATGATACCTCACTTGTGTGGGTAGGCCTACCGCCTGCGACAGGAAATGCCCCAAAACACAACGTGGACAAATCCCATTTTTTGACAGAAAACAGAGGTGTTTTTTGCAAAGTGCCTACCTGTAGATTTTGGCCTCTAGCTCAGCCGGCACATAGATATGCCTACCAAACCTGTGCATTTTTGAAAACTAGAGACCTAGGGGAATCCAAGATGGGGTGACTTGTGGGGCTCTAACCAGGTTCTGTTACCCAGAATCCTTTGCAAACCTCAAACTTTGGCTAAACAAAACACATTTTCATCACATTTCTGTGACAGAAAGTTCTGGAATCTGAGAGAAGCTACAAATGTCCTTCCACCCAGCATTCCCCCAAGTCTCCTGATGAAAAGGATACCTCACTTGTGTGGGTAGGCCTGGCACCCGCGACAGCAAATGCCCGAAAACACAACATGGACACATCCCATTTTTTGACAGAAAACAGAGGTGTTTTTTGCAAAGTGCCTACCTGTAGATTTTGGCCTCTAGCTCAGCCGGCACCTAGGGAAACCTACCAAACCTGTGCATTTTTATAAACTAGAGACCTAGGGGATTCCAAGATGGGGTGACTTGTGGGGCTCTGACCAGGTTCTGTTTCCCATAATCCTTTGCAAACCTCACAATTTGGCTAAAAAACACATTTTCCTCACATTTCAGTGACAGAAACTCCTGGAATCTGAGAGAAGCCACAAATTTCCTTCCACCCAGCGTTCCCCCAAGTCTCCCAATAAAAATGATACCTCACTTGTGTGGGTGGCCTGGCACCCGCCACAGGAAATGCCCCAAAACACAACGTGGACACATCCCAGTTTTTGACAGAAAACAGAGGTGTTCTTTGCAAAGTGCCTACCTGTAGATTTTGGTATCTAGCTCCGCCGGCACCTAGGGAAACCTACCAAACCTGTGCATTTTTTAAAACTAGAGACCAAGGAGAATCCAAGATGGTATGACTTGTGGGGCTCTGACCAGGTTCTGTTACCCAGAATCCTTTGCAAACCTCAAAATTTGGCTAAAAAAACACATTTTCCTCATATTTCGGTGACAGAATGTCCTGGAATCTGAGAGGAGCCACAAATTTCCTTCTACCCAGCGTTTCCCTAAGTCTCCCGATAACAATGACACCTCACTTTTGTGGGTAGGCGTAGCGCCCGCAACAGGAAATGCCCCAAAACACAATGTGGACACATCCCATTTTTTGACAGAAAACAGAGGTGTTCTTTGCAAAGTGCCTACCTGTAGATTTTGGAATCTAGCTCAGCCGGCACCTGGGGAAACCTACCAAACCTGTGCATTTTTTAAAACTAGAGACCAAGGGGAATCCAAGATGGGGTGACTTGTGGGGCTCTGACCTGGTTCTGTTACCCAGAATCCTTTGCAAACCTCAAAATTTGCTAAAAAAACACTTTTTCTTCACATTTCGGTGAAAGAAAGTTCTGGAATCTGAGAGAAGCCACAAATTTCCTTCTACCCAACGTTCCCCCAAGTCTCCCGATAAAAATGATACCTCACTTGTGTGGGTAGGCACAGTGCCCGTGACAGGAAATGCCCCAAAACACAATGTGGACACATCCCATTTTTTGACAGAAAACAGAGGTGTTTTTTGCAAAGTGTCTACCTGTAGATTTTGGTCTCTAGCTCAGCCGGCACCTAGGGAAACCTACCAAACCTGTGCATTTTTGAAAACTAGAGACCTAGGGGAATCCATGATGGGCTGACTTGTGGGGCTCTGACCAGGTTCTGTTACCCAGAATCCTTTGCAAACCTCAAAATTTGCCTAAAAAAACACATTTTCCTCACATTTCGCTGACAGAAAGTCCTGGAATCTGAGAAGAACCACAAAATTCCTTCTACCCAGCGTTTCCCTAAGTCTCCTAATAAAAATGATACCTCACTTGTGTGGGTAGGCCTAGCGACCGCGACAGGAAGTGCCCCAAAACACAACGGGGGACACATCCCATTTTTTGACAGAAAACAGAGGTGTTTTTTGCAAAGTGCCTACATGTAGATTTTGACCTCTAGCTCAGCCAGCACCTAGGGAAAAATACCAAAACTGTGCATTTTTGAAAACTAGAGACCTAGGGGAATCCAAGATGGGGTGACTTGTGGGGCTCTGATCAGGTTCTGTTACCCAGAATCCTTTGCAAACCTCAAAATGTGTCTAAAAAACACATTTTCCTCACATTTCGGTGACAGAAAGTCCCGGAATCTGAGAGGAACCACAAATTTCCTTCTACCCAGCATTTCCCCAAGACTCCCGATAAAAATGATACCTCACTTGTGTGGGTAGGCCTAGCGCCTACGACAGTAAATGCCCCAAAACACAACGTGGACACATCCCATTTTTTGACAGAAAACAGAGGCGTTTTTTGCAAAGTGCCTACCTGTAGATTTTGGTCTCTTGCTCAGCCGGCACCTAGGTAAGCCTACCAAACCTGTGCATTTTTGAAAACTAGAGACCTAGGGGAATCCAAGATGGGGTGACTTGTGGGGCTCTGACCAGGTTCTGTTACCCAAAATCCTTTGCAAACCTCAAACTTTGGCTAAACAAAACACATTTTCATCACATTTCTGTGACAGAAAGTTCTGGAATCTGAGAGAAGCCACAAATGTCCTTCCACCCAGCATTCCCCCAAGTCTCCTGATGAAAATGATACCTCACTTGTGTGGGTAGGCACAGTGCCCGTGACAGGAAATGCCCCAAAACACAATGTGGACACATCCCATTTTTTGACAGAAAACAGAGGTGTTTTTTGCAAAGTGTCTACCTGTAGATTTTGGTCTCTAGCTCAGCCGGCACCTAGGGAAACCTACCAAACCTGTGCATTTTTGAAAACTAGAGACCTAGGGGAATCCATGATGGGCTGACTTGTGGGGCTCTGACCAGGTTCTGTTACCCAGAATCCTTTGCAAACCTCAAAATTTGCCTAAAAAAACACATTTTCCTCACATTTCGCTGACAGAAAGTCCTGGAATCTGAGAAGAACCACAAAATTCCTTCTACCCAGCGTTTCCCTAAGTCTCCTAATAAAAATGATACCTCACTTGTGTGGGTAGGCCTAGCGACCGCGACAGGAAGTGCCCCAAAACACAACGGGGGACACATCCCATTTTTTGACAGAAAACAGAGGTGTTTTTTGCAAAGTGCCTACATGTAGATTTTGACCTCTAGCTCAGCCAGCACCTAGGGAAACCTACCAAACCTGTGCATTTTTTAAAACTAGAGACCTAGGGGAATCCAAGATGGGGTCACTTGTGGGGCTCTGATCAGGTTCTGTTACCCAGAATCCTTTGCAAACCTCAAAATGTGTCTAAAAAACACATTTTCCTCACATTTCGGTGACAGAAAGTCCCGGAATCTGAGAGGAACCACAAATTTCCTTCTACCCAGCATTTCCCCAAGACTCCCGATAAAAATGATACCTCACTTGTGTGGGTAGGCCTAGCGCCTACGACAGGAAATGCCCCAAAACACAACGTGGACACATCCCATTTTTTGACAGAAAACAGAGGCGTTTTTTGCAAAGTGCCTACCTGTAGATTTTGGTCTCTTGCTCAGCCGGCACCTAGGTAAGCCTACCAAACCTGTGCATTTTTGAAAACTAGAGACCTAGGGGAATCCAAGATGGGGTGACTTGTGGGGCTCTGACCAGGTTCTGTTACCCAAAATCCTTTGCAAACCTCAAACTTTGGCTAAACAAAACACATTTTCATCACATTTCTGTGACAGAAAGTTCTGGAATCTGAGAGAAGCCACAAATGTCCTTCCACCCAGCATTCCCCCAAGTCTCCTGATGAAAATGATACCTCACTTGTGTGGGTAGGCCTGGCACCCGCGACAGGAAATGCCCGAAAACACAACATGGACATATTCCATTTTTTGACAGAAAACAGAGGTGTTTTTTGCAAAGTGCCTACCTGTAGATTTTGGCCTCTAGCTCAGCCGGCACCTAGGGAAACCTACCATACCAGTGCATTTTTAAAAACTAGAGACCTAGGGGATTCCAAGATGGGGTGACTTGTGGGGCTCTGACCAGGTTCTGTTACCCATAATCCTTTGCAAACCTCAAAATTTGGCTAAAAAACACATTTTCCTCATATTTCGGTGACAGAAACTCCTGGAATCTGAGAGGAGCGACAAATTTCCTTCCACCCAGCATTCCCCCAAGTCTCCTGATAAAAATTATACCTCACTTGTGTGGGTGGCCTGGCACCCGCGACAGGAAATGCCCCAAAACACAACGTGGACACATCCCATTTTTTGACAGAAAACAGAGGTGTTCTTTGCAAAGTGCCTACCTGTAGATTTTGGTATCTAGCTCAGCCGGCACCTAGGGAAACCTACCAAACCTGTGCATTTTTTAAAACTAGAGACCAAGGAGAATCCAAGATGGTGTGACTTGTGGGGCTCTGACCAGGTTCTGTTACCCAGAATCCTTTACAAACCTCAAAATGTGTCTAAAAAAACACATTTTCCTCACATTTCGGTGACACAAACTCCTGGAATCTGAGAGGAGCCACAAATTTCCTCCACCCAGCGTTCCCCCAAGTCTCCCAATAAACATTATACCTCACTTGTGTGGGTAGGCCTAGCGCCCGCGACAGTAAATGCCCCAAAACACAACGGGGGGACACATCCCATTTTTTGACAGAAAACAGATGTGTTTTTTGCAAAGTGCCTACCTGTAAATTTTGACCTCTAGCTCAGCTGGCACCTAGGGAAACCTACCAAACCTGTGCATTTTTTAAAACTAGAGACCTAGGGGAACCCATGATGGGGTGACTTGTGGGGCTCTGATCAGGTTCTGTTACCCAGAATCCTTTGCAAACCTCAAAATATGTCTAAAAAAACAAATTTTCCTCACATTTTGGTGACAGAAACTCCTGGAATCTGAGAGGAGCAAAAAATGTCCTTCCACCCAGCGTTCCCCCACGTCTTCCGATAAAAATGATAACTCACTTGTGTGGGTAGGCCTAACACCCGCGATAGGAAATGCCCCAAAATACAACGTGGACACATCCCATTTTTTGACATAAAGCAGAGGTCTTTTTTGCAAAGTGCCTACCTGTAGATTTGGGCCTCTAGCTCAGCCGGCACCTAGGGAAACCTATCAAACCTGTGCATTTTTGAAAACTAGAGACCTAGGGTAATCCAAGATGGGGTGACTTGTGGGGTTCTGACCAGGTTCTATTACCCAGAATCGTTTGCAAACCTCAAAATGTAGCTAAAAAACAAATTTTCCTCACATTTCGGTGACAGAAAGTTCTAGAATCTGAGAGAAGCCACAAATGTCCTTCCACCCAGCATTCCCCCAAGTCTCCTGATGAAAATGATACCTCACTTGTGTGGGTAGGCCTGGCACCCGCGATAGGAAATGCCCCAAAATACAACGTGGACACATCCCATTTTTTGACAGAAAACAGAGGTGTTCTTTGCAAAGTGCCTACCTGTAGATTTTGGCCTCTAGCTCAGCCGGCACCTAGGGAAACCTACCAAACCTGTGCATTTTTAAAAACTAGAGACCCAGGGGAATCCAAGATGGGGTGACTTGTGGGGCTCTGACCAGGTTCTGTTACCCAGAATCCTTTGCAAACCTCAAAATTTGGCTAAAAAACACATTTTCCTCACATTTCGGTGACTGAAACTCCTGGAATCTGAGAGGAGCCACAAATTTCATTCCACCCAGTGTTCCCCCAAGTCTCCCGATAAAAATGATACCTCACTTGTGCGGGTGGCCTGGCACCCGCGACAGGAAATGCCCCAAAACACAACGTGGACACATCCCAGTTTTTGACAGAAAACAGAGGTGTTCTTTGCAAAGTGCCTACCTGTAGATTTTGGCCTCTAGGTCAGCCGGCACCTAGGGAAACCTACCAAACCTGTGCATTTTTGAAAACTAGAGACCTAGGGGAATCCAAGATGGGGTGACTTGTGGGGCTCTGACCAGGGTCTGTTACCCAGAATCCTTTGCAAACCTCAAAATGTGGCTAAAAAACAAATTTTCAATACATTTCGGTGACAGAAAGTCCTGGAATCTTAGAGGAGCCACACATTTCCTTATACCCAGCATTTCCCCAAGAATCCCGATAAAAATGATACCTCACTTGTGTGGGTAGGCCTAGCGCCCGCAACAGGAAATGCCCCAAAACACAACGTGGACACATCCCATTTTTTGACAGAAAACAGAGGTGTTTTTTGCAAAGTCTACCTGTAGATTTTGGCCTCTAGCTCAGCCGGCACCTAGGGAAAGCTACCAAACCTGTGCATTTTTTAAAACTATAGACCTGGGGAATCCAAGATGGGGTGACTTGTGAGGCTCTGACCAGGTTCTGTTACCCAGAATCCTTTGCAAACCTCAAGATTTGCCTAAAAAAACACATTTTCCTCACATTTCGCTGACAGAAAGTCCTGGAATCTGAGAAGAACCACAAAATTCCTTCTACCCAGCGTTTCCCTAAGTCTCCTAATAAAAATGATACCTCACTTGTGTGGGTAGGCCTAGCGACCGCGACAGGAAGTGCCCCAAAACACAACGGGGGACACATCCCATTTTTTGACAGAAAACAGAGGTGTTTTTTGCAAAGTGCCTACATGTAGATTTTGACCTCTAGCTCAGCCAGCACCTAGGGAAACCTACCAAACCTGTGCATTTTTGAAAACTAGAGACCTAGGGGAATCCAAGATGGGGTGACTTGTGGGGCTCTGATCAGGTTCTGTTTCCCAGAATCCTTTGCAAACCTCAAAATGTGTCTAAAAAACACATTTTCCTCACATTTCGGTGACAGAAAGTCCCGGAATCTGAGAGGAACCACAAATTTCCTTCTACCCAGCATTTCCCCAAGACTCCCGATAAAAATGATACTTCACTTGTGTGGGTAGGCCTAGCGCCTACGACAGGAAATGCCCCAAAACACAACGTGGACACATCCCATTTTTTGACAGAAAACAGAGGTGTTTTTTGCAAAGTCTACCTGTAGATTTTGGCCTCTAGCTCAGCCGGCACCTAGGGAAAGCTACCAAACCTGTGCATTTTTTAAAACTATAGACCTGGGGAATCCAAGATGGGGTGACTTGTGAGGCTCTGACCAGGTTCTGTTACCCAGAATCCTTTGCAAACCTCAAGATTTGCCTAAAAAAACACATTTTCCTCACATTTCGCTGACAGAAAGTCCTGGAATCTGAGAAGAACCACAAAATTCCTTGTACCCAGCGTTTCCCTAAGTCTCCTAATAAAAATGATACCTCACTTGTGTGGGTAGGCCTAGCGACCGCGACAGGAAGTGCCCCAAAACACAACGGGGGACACATCCCATTTTTTGACAGAAAACAGAGGTGTTTTTTGCAAAGTGCCTACATGTAGATTTTGACCTCTAGCTCAGCCAGCACCTAGGGAAACCTACCAAACCTGTGCATTTTTTAAAACTAGAGACCTAGGGGAATGCAAGATGGGGTGACTTGTGGGGCACTGATCAGATTCTGTTACCCAGAATCCTTTGCAAACCTCAAAATGTGTCTAAAAAACACATTTTCCTCACATTTCGGTGACAGAATGTCCCGGAATCTGAGAGGAACCACAAATTTCCTTCTACCCAGCATTTCCCCAAGACTCCCGATAAAAATGATACCTCACTTGTGTGGGTAGGCCTAGCGCCTACGACAGGAAATGCCCCAAAACACAACGTGGACACATCCCATTTTTTGACAGAAAACAGAGGTGTTTTTTGCAAAGTGCCTACCTGTAGATTTTGGTCTCTTGCTCAGCCGGCACCTAGGTAAGCCTACCAAACCTGTGCATTTTTGAAAACTAGAGACCTAGGGGAATTTAAGATGGGGTGACTTGTGGGGCTCTGACCAGGTTCTGTTACCCAGAATCCTTTGCAAACCTCAAACTTTGGCTAAACAAAACACATTTTCATCACTATTCTGTGACAGAAAGTTCTGGAATCTGAGAGAAGCCACAAATGTCCTTCCACCCAGCATTCCTCCAAGTCTCCTGATGAAAATGATACCTCACTTGTGTGGGTAGGCCTGGCACCCGCGACAGGAAATGCCCGAAAACACAACATGGACATATCCCATTTTTTGACAGAAAACAGAGGTGTTTTTTGCAAAGTGCCTACCTGTAGATTTTGGCCTCTAGCTCAGCCGGCACCTAGGGAAACCTACCATACCAGTGCATTTTTAAAAACTAGAGACCTAGGGGATTCCAAGATGGGGTGACTTGTGGGGCTCTGACCAGGTTCTGTTACCCATAATCCTTTGCAAACCTCAAAATTTGGCTAAAAAACACATTTACCTCATATTTCGGTGACAGAAACTCCTGGAATCTGAGAGGAGCGACAAATTTCCTTCCACCCAGCATTCCCCCAAGTCTCCTGATAAAAATTATACCTCACTTGTGTGGGTGGCCTGGCCCCCGCGACAGGAAATGCCCCAAAACACAACGTGGACACATCCCATTTTTTGACAGAAAACAGAGGTGTTCTTTGCAAAGTGCCTACCTTTAGATTTTGGTATCTAGCTCAGCCGGCACCTAGGGAAACCTACCAAACCTGTGCATTTTTTAAAACTAGAGACCAAGGAGAATCCAAGATGGTGTGACTTGGGGGGCTCTGACCAGGTTCTGTTACCCAGAATCCTTTACAAACCTCAAAATGTGTCTAAAAAAACACATTTTCCTCACATTTCGGTGACACAAACTCCTGGAATCTGAGAGGAGCCACAAATTTCCTCCACCCAGCGTTCCCCCAAGTCTCCCAATAAACATTATACCTCACTTGTGTGGGTAGGCCTAGCGCCCGCGACAGTAAATGCCCCAAAACACAACGGGGGACACATCAAATTTTTTGACAGAAAACAGATGTGTTTTTTGCAAAGTGCCTACCTGTAAATTTTGACCTCTAGCTCAGCTGGCACCTAGGGAAACCTACCAAACCTGTGCATTTTTTGAAACTAGAGACCTAGGGGAACCCATGATGGGGTGACTTGTGGGGCTCTGATCAGGTTCTGTTACCCAGAATCCTTTGCAAACCTCAAAATATGTCTAAAAAAACAAATTTTCCTCACATTTTGGTGACAGAAACTCCTGGAATCTGAGAGGAGCAAAAAATGTCCTTCCACCCAGCGTTCCCCCACGTCTACCGATAAAAATTATAACTCACTTGTGTGGGTAGGCCTAACACCCGCGATAGGAAATGCCCCAAAATACAACGTGGACACATCCCATTTTTTGACATAAAGCAGAGGTCTTTTTTGCAAAGTGCCTACCTGTAGATTTGGGCCTCTAGCTCAGCCGGCACCTAGGGAAACCTATCAAACCTGTGCATTTTTGAAAACTAGAGACCTAGGGTAATCCAAGATGGGGTGACTTGTGGGGTTCTGACCAGGTTCTATTACCCAGAATCGTTTGCAAACCTCAAAATGTAGCTAAAAAACAAATTTTCCTCACATTTCGGTGACAGAAAGTTCTAGAATCTGAGAGAAGCCACAAATGTCCTTCCACCCAGCATTCCCCCAAGTCTCCTGATGAAAATGATACCTCACTTGTGTGGGTAGGCCTGGCACCCGCGATAGGAAATGCCCCAAAATACAACGTGGACACATCCCATTTTTTGACAGAAAACAGAGGTGTTCTTTGCAAAGTGCCTACCTGTAGATTTTGGCCTCTAGCTCAGCCGGCACCTAGGGAAACCTACCAAACCTGTGCATTTTTAAAAACTAGAGACCCAGGGGAATCCAAGATGGGGTGACTTGTGGGGCTCTGACCAGGTTCTGTTACCCAGAATCCTTTGCAAACCTCAAAATTTGGCTAAAAAACACATTTTCCTCACATTTCGGTGACTGAAACTCCTGGAATCTGAGAGGAGCCACAAATTTCATTCCACCCAGTGTTCCCCCAAGTCTCCCGATAAAAATGATACCTCACTTGTGCGGGTGGCCTGGCACCCGCGACAGGAAATGCCCCAAAACACAACGTGGACACATCCCAGTTTTTGACAGAAAACAGAGGTGTTCTTTGCAAAGTGCCTACCTGTAGATTTTGGCCTCTAGCTCAGCCGGCACCTAGGGAAACCTACCAAACCTGTGCATTTTTTAAAACTAGAGACCTAGGGGAATCCAAGATGGGGTGACTTGTGGGGCTCTGACCAGGGTCTGTTACCCAGAATCGTTTGCAAACCTCAAAATGTAGCTAAAAAACAAATAACTTTTCCTCACATTTCGGTGACAGAAAGTTCTAGAATCTGAGAGAAGCCACAAATGTCCTTCTACCCAGCATTCCCCCAAGTCTCCTGATGAAAATGATACCTCACTTGTGTGGGTAGGCCTGGCACCCGCGATAGGAAATGCCCCAAAACACAACGTGGACACATCCCATTTTTTGACAGAAAACAGAGGTGTTTTTTGCAAAGTCTACCTGTAGATTTTGGACTCTAGCTCAGCCGGCACCTAGGGAAAGCTACCAAACCTGTGCATTTTTTAAAACTATAGACCTGGGGAATCCAAGATGGGGTGACTTGTGAGGCTCTGACCAGGTTCTGTTACCCAGAATCCTTTGCAAACCTCAAGATTTGCCTAAAAAAACACATTTTCCTCACATTTCGCTGACAGAAAGTCCTGGAATCTGAGAAGAGCCACACATTTCCTTCTACCCAGCATTTCCCCAAGACTCGCGATAAAAATGATACCTTACTTGTGTGGGTAGGCCTAGCGCCTGCAACAGGAAACGCCCCAAAACACAACGTGGACACATCCCATTTTTTGACAGAAAACAGAGGTGTTTTTTGCAAAGTGCCTACCTGTAGATTATGCCTCTAGCTCAGTCGGCACCTAGGTAAGCCTACCAAACCTGTGCATTTTTTAAAACTAGAGACCTAGGGGAATCCAAGATGGGGTGACTTCTGGGGCTCTGACCAGGTTCTGTTACCCAGAATCCTTTGCAAACCTC
The DNA here is from genome assembly GCF_031143425.1 of Pleurodeles waltl. NCBI lineage: Eukaryota > Metazoa > Chordata > Amphibia > Caudata > Salamandridae > Pleurodeles > Pleurodeles waltl. Next base: position 416,009,503 of record NC_090444.1, on the reverse strand, counting down.
AAATTTTGGCTAAACAAAACACATTTTCATCACATTTCTGTGACAGAAAGTTCTGGAATCTGAGAGAAGCCACGAAATGTCCTTCCACCCAGCATTCCCCTAAGTCTTCTTATGAAAATGATACCTCACTTGTGTGGGTAGGCCTGGCACCCGCGACAGGAAATGCCTGAAAACACAACATGGACACATTCCATTTTTTGACAGAAAACAGAGGTGTTTTTTGCAAAGTGCCTACCTGTAGATTTTAGCCTCTAGCTCAGACGGCACCTAGGGAAACCTACCAAACCTGTGCATTTTTGAAAACTAGAGACATAGGGGAATCCAAGATGGGGTGACTTGTGAGGCTCTGACCAGGTTCTGTTACCCAGAATCCTTTGCAAACCTCAAACTTTGGCTAAACAAAACACATTTTCATCACATTTCTGTGACAGAAAGTTCTGGAATCTGAGAGAAGCCACAAATGTCCTTCCACCCAGCATTCCCCCAAGTCTCCTGATGAAAATGATACCTCACTTGTGTGGGTAGGCCTGGCACCCGCGACAGGAAATGCCCGAAAACACAACATGGACACATCCCATTTTTTGACAGAAAACAGAGGTGTTTTTTGCAAAGTGCCTACCTGTAGATTTTGGCCTCTAGCTCAGCCGACACCTAGGGAAACCTACCATACCAGTGCATTTTTAAAAACTAGAGACCTAGGGGATTCCAAGATGGGGTGACTTGTGGGGCTCTGACCAGGTTCTGTTACCCATAATCATTTGCAAACCTCAAAATTTGGCTAAAAAACACATTTTCCTCATATTTCGGTGACAGAAACTCCTGGAATCTGAGAGGAGCGACAAATTTCCTTCCACCGAGCATTCCCCCAAGTCTCCTGATAAAAATGATACCTCACTTGTGTGGGTGGCCTAGCACCCGCGACAGGAAATACCCCAAAACACAACGTGGACACATCCCAGTTTTTGACAGAAAACAGAGGTGTTTTTTGCAAAGTGCCTACCTGTAAATTTTGACCTCTAGCTCAGCTGGCACCTAGGGAAACCTACCAAACCTGTGCATTTTTGAAAACTAGAGACCTAAGGGAATCCATGATGGGGTGATTTGTGGGGCTCTGATCAAGTTCTGTTACCCAGAATCCTTTGCAAACCTCAAAATATGTCTAAAAAAACAAATTTTCCTCACATTTTGGTGACAGAAACTCCTGGAATCTGAGAGGAGCAAAAAATTTCCTTCCACCCAGCGTTCCCCCACGTCTACCGATAAAAATTATAACTCATTTGTGTGGGTAGGCCTAGCACCCGCGATAGGAAATGCCCCAAAATACAACGTGGACACATCCCATTTTTTTACATAAAGCAGAGGTCTTTTTTGCAAAGTGCCAACCTGTAGATTTGGGCCTCTAGCTCAGCCGGCACCTAGGGAAACCTACCAAACCTGTGCATTTTTTAAAACTGGAGACCTAGGGGAATCCAAGATGGGGTGACTTGTGGGGCTCTGACCAGGGTCTGTTACCCAGAATCCTTTGCAAACCTCAAAATGTGGCTAAAAAACAAATTTTCATCACATTTCGGTGACAGAAAGTCCTGGAATCTTAGAGGAGCCACACATTTCCTTCTACCCAGCATTTCCCCAAGACTCCCGATAAAAATGATACCTCACTTGTGTGGGTAGGCCTAGCGCCCGCAACAGGAAATGCCACAAAACAAAACGTGGACCCATCCCATTTTTTGAAAGAAAACAGAGGAGTTTTTTGCAAAGTCTACCTGTAGATTTTGGCCTCTAGCTCAGCCGGCACCTAGGGAAAGCTACCAAACCTGTGCATTTTTGAAAACTATAGACCTGGGGAATCCAAGATGGGGTGACTTGTGAGGCTCTGACCAGGTTCTGTTACCCAGAATCCTTTGCAAACCTCAAGATTTGCCTAAAAAAACACATTTTCCTCACATTTCGCTGACAGAAAGTCCTGGAATCTGAGAAGAGCCACACATTTCCTTCTACCCAGCATTTCCCCAAGACTCCGGATAAAAATGTTACCTCACTTGTGTGGGTAGGCCTAGCGCCCGCAACAGGAAATGCCCCAAAACACAACGTGGACACATCCCATTTTTTGACAGAAAACAGAGGTGTTTTTTGCCAGGTGCCTACCTGTAGATTTTGGCCTCTAGCTCAGCCGGCACCTAGGTAAGCCTACCAAACCTGTGCATTTTTTAAAACTAGAGACCTAGGGGAATCCAAGATGGGGTGACTTCTGGGGCTCTGACCAGGTTCTGTTACCCAGAATCCTTTGCAAACCTCAAACTTTGGCTAAACAAAACACATTTTCATCACATTTCTGTGACAGAAAGTTCTGGAATCTGAGAGAAGCCACAAATGTCCTTCCACCCAGCATTCCCCTAAGTCTTCTTATGAAAATGATACCTCACTTGTGTGGGTAGGCCTGGCACCCGCGACAGGAAATGCCTGAAAACACAACATGGACACATTCCATTTTTTGACAGAAAACAGAGGTGTTTTTTGCAAAGTGCCTACCTGTAGATTTTACCCTCTAGCTCAGACGGCACCTAGGGAAACCTACCAAACCTGTGCATTTTTGAAAACTAGAGACCTAGGGGAATCCAAGATGGGGTGACTTGTGGGTCTCTGACCAGGTTCTGTTACCCAGAATCCTTTGCAAACCTCAAACTTTGGCTAAACAAAACACATTTTCATCACATTTCTGTGACAGAAAGTTCTGGAATCTGAGAGAAGCCACAAATGTCCTTCCACCCAGCATTCCTCCAAGTCTCCTGATGAAAATGATACCTCACTTGTGTGCGTAGGCCTGGCACCCGCGACAGGAAATGCCCGAAAACACAACATGGACACATCCCATTTTTTGACAGAAAATAGAGGTGTTTTTTGCAAAGTGCCTACCTGTAGATTTTGGCCTCTAGCTCAGCCGGCACCTAGGGAAACCTACCATACCAGTGCATTTTTAAAAACTAGAGACCTAGGGGATTCCAAGATGAGGTGACTTGTGGGGCTCTGATCAGGTTCTGTTACCCAGAATACTTTGCAAACATCAAAATATGTCTAAAAAAAAAATTTTCCTCACATTTTGGTGACAGAAACTCCTGGAATCTGAGAGGAGCAAAAAATTTCCTTCCACCCAGCGTTCCCCCACGTCTACCGATAAAAATTATAACTCACTTGTGTGGGTAGGCCTAGCACCCGCGATAGGAAATGCCCCAAAATAGAACGTGGACACATCCCATTTTTTTACTTAAAACAGAGGTCTTTTTTGCAAAGTGCCTACCTGTAGATTTGGGCCTCTAGCTCAGCCGGCACCTAGGGAAACCTACCAAACCTGTGCATTTTTTAAAACTAGAGACCAAGGAGAATCCAAGATGGTGTGACTTGTGTGGCTCTGACCAGGTTCTGTTACCCAGAATCCTTTACAAACCTCAAAATGTGTCTAAAAAAACACATTTTCCTCACATTTCGGTGACACAAACTCCTGGAATCTGAGAGGAGCCACAAATTTCCTCCACCCAGCGTTCCCCCAAGTCTCCCAATAAACATTATACCTCACTTGTGTGGGTAGGCCTAGCACCCGCGATAGGAAATGCCCCAAAATACAATGTGGACAGATCCCATTTTTTGACAGAAAACAGAGGTGTTTTTTTGTAAAGTGCCTACCTGTAGATTTTGGCCTCTAGCTCAACCGGCACGTAGGGAAACCTACCAAACCTGTGCATTTTTTAAAACTAGAGACCTAGGGGAATCCAAGATGGGGTGACTTGTGGGGCTCTGACCAGGTTCTGTTACCCAGAATCCTTTGCAAACCTCAAAATTTGGCTAAAAAACACATTTTCCTCACATTTCGGTGACTGAAACTCCTGGAATCTGAGAGGAGCAAAAAATTTCCTTCCACCCAGCGTTCCCCCACGTCTACCGATAAAAATATAACTCACTTGTGTGGGTAGGCCTAGCACCCGCGATAGGAAATGCCCCAAAATACAACGTGGACACATCCCATTTTTTTACATAAAGAAGAGGTCTTTTTTGCAAAGTGCCTACCTGTAGATTTGGGCCTCTAGCTCAGCCGGCACCTAGGGAAACCTATCAAACCTGTGCATTTTTGAAAACTAGAGACCTAGGGTAATCCAAGATGGGGTGACTTGTGGGGTTCTGACCAGGTTCTATTACCCAGAATCGTTTGCAAACCTCAAAATGTAGCTAAAAAACAAATTTTCCTCACATTTCGGTGACAGAAAGTTCTAGAATCTGAGAGAAGCCACAAATGTCCTTCCACCCAGCATTCCCCCAAGTCTGCTGATGAAAATGATACCTCACTTGTGTGGGTAGGCCTGGCACCCGCGATAGGAAATGCCCCAAAACACAACGTGGACACATCCCATTTTTTGACAGAAAACAGAGGTGTTCTTTGCAAAGTGCCTACCTGTAGATTTTGGCCTCTAGCTCAGCCGGCACCTAGGGAAACCTACCAAACCTGTGCATTTTTGAAAACTAGAGACCTAGGGGAATCCAAGATGGGGTGACTTGTGGGGCTCTGACCAGGGTCTGTTACCCAGAATCCTTTGCAAACCTCAAAATGTGGCTAAAAAACAAATTTTCATCACATTTCGGTGACAGAAAGTCCTGGAATCTTAGAGGAGCCACACATTTCCTTCTACCCAGCATTTCCCCAAGACTCCCAATAAAAATGATACCTCACTTGTGTGGGTAGGCCTAGCGCCCGCAACAGGAAATGCCCCAAAACACAACGTGGACACATCCCATTTTTTGACAGAAAACAGAGGTGTTTTTTGCAAAGTCTACCTGTAGATTTTGGCCTCTAGCTCAGCCGGCACCTAGGGAAAGCTACCAAACCTGTGCATTTTTGAAAACTATAGACCTGGGGAATCCAAGATGGGGTGACTTGTGAGGCTCTGACCAGGTTCTGTTACCCAGAATCCTTTGCAAACCTCAAGATTTGCCTAAAAAACACATTTTCCTCACATTTCGCTGACAGAAAGTCCTGGAATCTGAGAAGAGCCACACATTTCCTTCTTCCCAGCATTTCCCCAAGACTCCCGATAAAAATGATACCTCACTTGTGTGGGTAGGCCTAGCGCCCGCAACAGGAAATGCCCCAAAACACAACGTGGACACATCCCATTTTTTGACAGAAAACAGAGGTGTTTTTTGCAAAGTGCCTACCTGTAGATTTTGGCCTCTAGCTCAGCCGGCACCTAGGTAAGCCTACCAAACCTGTGCATTTTTTAAAACTAGAGACCTAGGGCAATCCAAGATGGGGTGACTTCTGGGGCTCTGACCAGGTTCTGTTACCCAGAATCCTTTGCAAACCTCAAACTTTGGCTAAACAAAACACATTTTCATCACATTTCTGTGACAGAAAGTTCTGGAATCTGAGAGAAGCCACAAATGTCCTTCCACCCAGCATTCCCCTAAGTCTTCTTATGAAAATGATACCTCACTTGTGTGGGGAGGCCTGGCACCCGCGACAGGAAATGCCTGAAAACACAACATGGACACATTCCATTTTTTGACAGAAAACAGAGGTGTTTTTTGCAAAGTGCCTACCTGTAGATTTTAGCCTCTAGCTCAGACGGCACCTAGGGAAACCTACCAAACCTGTGCATTTTTGAAAACTAGAGACCTAGGGGAATCCAAGATGGGGTGACTTGTGGGGCTCTGACCAGGTTCTGTTACCCAGAATCCTTTGCAAACCTCAAACTTTGGCTAAACAAAACACATTTTCATCACATTTCTGTGACAGAAAGTTCTGGAATCTGAGAGAAGCCACAAATGTCCTTCCACCCAGCATTCCCCCAAGTCTCCTGATGAAGATGATACCTCACTTGTGTGGGTAGGCCTGGCACCCGCGACAGGAAATGCCCGAAAACACAACATGGACACATCCCATTTTTTGACAGAAAACAGCGGTGTTTTTTGCAAAGTGCCTACCTGTAGATTTTGGCCTCTAGCTCAGCCGGCACCTAGGGAAACCTACCATACCAGTGCATTTTTAAAAACCAGACACCTAGGGGATTCCAAGATGGGGTGCCTTGTGGGGCTCTGACCAGGTTCTGTTACCCATAATCCTTTGCAAACCTCAAAATTTGGCTAAAAAACACATTTTCCTCACATTTCGGTGACAGAAACTCCTGGAATCTGAGAGGAGCGACAAATGTCCTTCCACCCAGCATTCCCCCAAGTCTCCTGATAAAAATGATACCTCACTTGTGTGGGTGGCCTGGCACCCGCGACAGCAAATGCCCCAAAACACAACGTGGACACATCACAGTTTTTGACAGAAAACAGAGGTGTTCTTTGCAAAGTGCCTACCTGTAGATTTTGGTATCTAGCTCAGCCGGCACCTAGGGAAACCTACCAAACCTGTGCATTTTTGAAAACTAGAGACCAAGGAGAATCCAAGATGGTGTGACTTGTGGGGCTCTGACCAGGTACTGTTACCCAGAATCCTTTACAAACCTCAAAATGTGTCTAAAAAAACACATTTTCCTCACATTTCGGTGACACAAACTCCTGGAATCTGAGAGGAGCCACAAATTTCCTCCACCCAGCGTTCCCCCAAGTCTCCCAATAAACATTATACCTCACTTGTGTGGGTAGGCCTAGCGCCCGCAACAGGAAATGCCCCAAAACACAACGTGGACACATCCCATTTTTTGACAGAAAACAGAGGTGTTTTTTGCAAAGTGCCTACCTGTAGATTTTGCCCTCTAGCTCAGCCGGCACCTAGGTAAGCCTACCAAACCTGTGCATTTTTGAAAACTAGAGACCTAGGGGAATCCAAGATGGGGTGACTTCTGGGGCTCTGACCAGGTTCTGTTACCCAGAATCCTTTCAAACCTCAAACTTTGGCTAAACAAAACACATTTTCATCACATTTCTGTGACAGAAAGTTCTGGAATCTGAGAGAAGCCACAAATGTCCTTCCACCCAGCATTCCCCTAAGTCTCCTTATGAAAATGATACCTCACTTGTGTGGGTAGGCCTGGCACCCGCAACAGGAAATGCCTGAAAACACAACATGGACACATTCCATTTTTTGACAGAAAACAGAGGTGTTTTTTGCAAAGTGGCTACCTGTAGATTTTAGCCTCTAGCTCAGACAGCACCTAGGGAAACCTACCAAACCTGTGCATTTTTTAAAACTAGAGACCAAGGAGAATCCAAGATGGGGTGACTTGTGGGGCTCTGACCAGGTTCTGTTACCCATAATCCTTTGCAAACCTCAAAATTTGGCTAAAAAACACATTTTCCTCACATTTCGGTGACAGAAACTCCTGGAATCTTAGAGGAGCCACAAATTTCCTTCCACACAGCGTTCCCCCAAGTCTCCCGATAAAAATGATACCTCACTTTTGTGGGTAGGCCTAGCGCCCGCAACAGGAAATGCATAAAACACAAAGTGGACACATCCCATTTTTTGACAGAAAACAGAGGTGTTTTTTGCAAAGTGCCTACCTGTAGATTTTGGCCTCTAGCTCAGGCGGCACCTAGAGAAACCTACCAAACCTGTGCAATTTTTAAAACTAGAGACCTAGGGGAATCCAAGATGGGGTGACTTGTGGGGCTCTGACCAGGTTCTGTTACCCAGAATCCTTTGCAAACCTGAAAAATTTGGCTAAAAAACACATTTTCCTCACATTTCGGTGACAGAAACTCCTGGAATCTGAGAGGAACTACAAATTTCCTTCCACCCAGCGTTCCCCCAAGTCTCCCGATAAAAATGATACCTCACTTTTGTGGGTAGGCCTAGCGCCCGCAACAGGAAATGCCCCAAAAACACAACGTGGACACATCCCATGTTTTGACAGAAAACAGAGGTGCTCTTTGCAAAGTGCCTACCTGTAGATTTTGGAATCTAGTGTTAGGGTTTGTACACAGCAAAGAGCATGTCCCCTCACACTGCACTAGTGGGTTCTGTAAGAGCTCCCTTTTAAACTTACTATTGAAAGCCTTTCTTGTTATCTCACCTTCCCCCCCCCTAGGCTTCTGTGTATGTTGTTTAATGTGCTGTTTTGTTTACACATTGGGCCTTGCTTTTACCAAGGCTTCTTTAAAACACTCCTCCCTAGGCCATGTGTTAATCCAACTCATTTGCATGATAACTGAAACTCTGCACACCTTTCAAGAACATGTGCAGCATGTGAGGACCACACCCAGCTCTTCAAACCACACCCAGCTCTGCACACCTTCCAAAAACATGTGCAGCATGTGAGGACCACACCCAGCCCTTCAAACCACACCCAGCTCTTCGAACCACACCCAGCCCTGTCTATAAAAGGCATCCCACGAGCCTCACCCAGTGCTTGTGCTCGTCTACCTCCCGCTTACCTGAGAACAGATCCCTCGGCGCTGGCACTCCTGCTCTTTACAGACTTTCTTTGACTTCAATGGGCGCAGCTGCTGGCTCTTCCTTCTTCCGGTTTCCGGTTCCTCCTTGCCTCAGCCTCTCTCCTACGAGTAACCTGCAAAAGAGAAAGAAGACAAGGTTAGACTGATCAGTATCTCTTGCCAGCAACAAGTAAGTGCAAAACTTTTTATCACCTGAGGGAGCTTTGACGGCAATTTCTGGATTCCTCTATAGACAGTTTGAGGCGAAGTGCCTTCCACGAGCATTGTGATTCAGGCTCTTTGTTGCAGGAGTATTTTGCGGAACTTTGTGAAGCGGACATTGTTTTTTTTTCGTGGAACTTTTGGGAATCGAACAGTGGAAACCATTGACAGCAAGGCAAACAGTAAATCAAGGACTTGCACAAATTACATGCTGTATTTTGATGTAAAAGTACAGTATTTGTTTTATAAAAGATTCTGGAAATATGGGAAAAAAGCTTTACAGTAATAGAAAACACATCCCAGAGCAGTAACACATTCCAAACCTGGAAACTAGAGACCAGGATCCAAGAGGTACTTTTAGAAGAGAATTTCTAATAAATAAAGGGATAGTCAGGAACCCATTTAGGAATAGGTTGCACTTATCTGTTCTTTGTTTATGTTTCATTAGGCACCAGTTTCTACAGAAGTCAGAAAGGGCCGCAGATTTGTGCAGCACTTCAACAGTGGAAACGCAAGAACGGTGTTGTCTCTCTTTTTCATTTTATCCACTTCCCCCCTTCCCTTGAGCTTCTGTTCTTAGTGCACTGTTTTAAAAACTAGTGTGCTGGAACAAGCAGTTTCAGGGTGGGGTCGGATTGTCTTCAACCTCCATCAGAACTGAACAAGAACTCAGGTGAGCTGGGCTTTGACAGAAGCACAAGCCTTAAAAAATTTCAGTTCTGGTGGACGATGAATACCGGGGAAGAAATAGAGGGCATTGACGTCACGGATATGGCGCAGGACCTAAATGAGGACTTGGCTCATAATGAATCAGTGTCTGGCATCTTGCAACATATGCAAGAGGAAATAGAGAGATTAAGGCTCGTATTTATACTTTTTTTAGCGCCGCATTTGCGCCGCTTTTTGACGCAAAATGGCGCAAACCTACAAAATACAATGGCATTTTGCAAGTTTGAGCCGTTTTTGCGGTAAAAAAACGACGCAAATGCGGCGCAAAAAAAGTATAAATACGGGCCTAAAGATGGAGAATACCTCTTTAAAACAGGATTTAAGCAGGTATAAATTTAGGGGATCTCAGTGGAACACAGCTTCTACGCCTTTGTTTAAAACCTCCTCAGAGACAGGGGCGCCATCAAAACATACAACTTTGCCTTCCCTAGTTGAGGTTACTGTTAATGTTCCTAATGTTGTGCCATTAGCAGCACCTGAACGTTTTCATGGAGATAGTAACAAATTCCATGTTTTTATCAATCAATGTCAATTACACTTCATTTGTAAGCCACAACAGTTCCCTACTGATGATACGAAAGTGGCATTCGTCTTGTCTTATTTGGGTGGCACAGCAGCCAATTGGTCAATTCCTTTCGTGGATAGAGATGATCCCATCCTCCATAATTGGAATCAATTTAAACGTACCATGACCAGCCTTTTTGCAAAACACACTTTCATGCAGGCAAGTGATAATGAGCTTTTAAATCTTAAACAAGGTAACAAGGATTTATTGACCTATCTCACTAGTTTTAATCGTTTACTCACCGAGATACAGTGGCCAGAAGAAAAGCGTGTCTCCCTTTTTTATAAAGGTTTGAGAGACGAGTTAAAAGACGCGCTGGCTCATATCGTTGATTTGCCAAAAGACTATTCGGACTTTGTAGATTTAGTTGTGAAATTAGAACATAGACTAGGAGAAAGAAAGGGAGATAAATATAAACTGGAATCACGGTTAACTTTTATTAGACACGAGAAGAAAGACACAGATAATAAACTCCCTGAACCAGAGCCTATGCAAATAGGGACACTCAGAGGTCCACTCACATCAGAGGAAAAAGAAAGAAGGAGAAAATTTCAATTATGTTTATATTGTGGCAGGGCAGGTCACTTTGCCAGAGAATGTCCAGTAAAGCCTGAAACTGCACGAAAGGGTGCTGTTTCCTCCACCTCCTCAACTGAATTGGGAAACGATTAAGCTCGACAAGGGGAGAGGTTACTTGTTCGAGAAAACATCTTAATCAAACCTCTAATGCTGCAGCCTTCAGGGTACCGCACATACCTAGACATTTCATAATTCAGGTCGTTTTATTTGTTACTACCCAAGTGAGGCATTCTCTCCCTGTCCTACTGGACTCAGGCACAACAGGAAATTTTGTGGATAATAAGTTAGCTGAAATCTTAGGACTTCCTATGTGCCTAAAGCCTTGTCAAGAAGCAGTATGTGCAGTGGATGGGTCAGAATTGACCTCTGGATTAATCACAAAACAAACAAGTCCACTTGTTATGGTCTGTCAGAACGGGCACACAGAGGTGATTAGCTTTGATCTGATAGATACTCCTAATTTTGGTTTGATTCTCGGGGTACCCTGGTTAACAACTCATAACCCAAAAATTGATTGGGTGAATAGAACTGTTACTTTGGATTCCTCTTTCTGTAGAACCAATTGCTATCAAGAAGCAGGTACAGAACAGAGCACAGTATTACACTGTGCTAGTGTTACACAAGATGAACCAAGTCTCCCTCCTGAATATTCTGACTTTAAAGACGTCTTTGATCCAGTAAAGGCTAGTGTGCTGCCCCCATATCGGTCTTTGACTGCCGTATAGATCTTATCCCAGGGGCCCCTTTACCTAATAACAGAGTATATGCTTTGACTGACGAAGAAACCAAATACTTAAGAACCTACCTAGATGACCTACTACAGTCTGGGTTCATCCGTCATTCCACATCTCCGGTGTCATCTCCACTCTTTTTTATCCCGAAGCCGGATAAATCCCTGCGCGCGTGTATCGATTATAGAGGACTAAATAAGGCTACAATAAAGAATAAATATCCTCTTCCTCTAATACCTGTGTTGTTGGATCAATTAAGACATTCTACTGTATACACTAAACTAGATCTGCGGGGAGCTTACCACCTGGTCCGAGTAAAAGAGGGGGATGAGTGGAAGACAGCTTTCAAGATAAAGTTTGGTTTATTTGAGTACACAGTAATGCCCATTGGGTTATGTAATGCCCCTGCGGCCTTTCAGTTCTTTATAAATGAGGTCCTACACGAATTCCTGGATGTTTGTGTCATAGTATACATAGACGACATCCTCATTTACTCTAAGAACTCAGAAGAACATACCCAACATGTTCGTGCAGTATTATCAAAGTTAAAAGAAAATCATCTTTTTGCTAAGTTGGAAAAGTGTACTTTTAATGTCAACAAGGTGGACTTTTTAGGATACTGCCTGTCACCTCAAGGAATAACTATGGATGTAAAGAAAATCAGTGCTATTGCTGATTGGCCAGAACCATCCTCTGTAAAAGATATTCAGAAATTTCTGGGTTTCGCCAATTTTTATAGGAGGTTTATTGCACATTTTGCAGACATTGCGGCCCCAATAACTACCTTGTTGCGGAAAGGGCAACGATTTCTTTGGACTGATGAGGCGGCACACGCCTTTCAACTCCTAAAACAAAAGTTCACTTCAGCCCCAATTCTGAAACATCCTGATCCTGACTTGCCCTTTTTTGTTGAAGCGGAAGCTTCACAAGTAGCTTTAGGAGGAGTTCTCTCTCAACGAGATGCAGTAGATGGCCAGTTACATCCTATAGCCTTCTATTCCAAAAAGTTATTGCCAGCTGAACAAAATTACACTGTGGCTGAAAGGGAACTACTAGCTATCAAAGTAGCCTTTTCAGAATGGAGGCACCATTTAATGGGAGCCAAGTACCCAGTTACAATCTTTTCTGACCATAAGAACCTACAGTTTTTTGGATCACTTAAAGCACTAACACCACGTCAGATGCGCTGGTTATTTTTTTTTAGCACATTTGACTTTGTTATAACCTATAGACCAGGTGCACAACAAATTCAATCTGATGTGTTATCTAGATACGGACATACCTCAGACATGAAACAAGATAAAATAGGAGAACCCATTATTCCTCCCCAAAAGTTGTTGGCACCAGTACAACAGAAGTATTTCATCACAGATCTATATAATGCACACATGCAAATAGCACCTCAGGATTGGTTAAAGGATTCCCATAACACAATACAACGAGGTTTATTGTATCACGACAACATGCTGTTAGTGCCCACCTCTGAATTACAAACACAGGTGATAATTTGGCATCACGCCTCACCGTTGGCAGGTCATCCTGGTTGGGTAAAAACCCTGGAAAATGTGCAAAAACACTTTTGGTGGGACACTATAAGAAAGGACATTAAGCAATTTGTCACTACCTGTCCAATTTGTGCAAGACATAAATCTTCTCATAAGGCTCCTGACGGCTTGTTAATACCAATGCCAACACCCAAACAACCTTGGCACACTGTGAGCGTAGACTTTATTGTAGGTTTACCACCTGTAAAATCCTTCACAACAGTGTTGGTTATAGTGGATTTTTTATCTAAAATGGCACATTTTGTACCATTACGGAAATTACCCACGGCCGCAGAATTTGCCGATATTTTTATAAGGGAAATTGTGCGTTTACATGGTTTGCCAAGCAAAGTGGTGTCAGACCGAGGGAGCCAGTTCAACTCCAGATTTTGGAAAAAATTATGTGAAAAACTGAAAATAGATGTGGCCTTATCCACTGCTTTCCACCCAGAGACAGATGGACAGACTGAACGACTGAACCAAACCTTACTTCAAACGCTACGTTGTTTATTGGCTGATTATTCTAGTGAATGGTTGGAAGCTCTTCCTGTAGCAGAGTTTGTTTATAATAATACTGAGCATTCAGCTCTACTTTGCTCACCATTCTATTTCTTGCAGGGGTATCATCCAAGAGCTATACCCATTTTGTTAGAAGATTCCCTGTTGCCTACAGTAACGGATAGACTAACGAGGTTAGGTGACATACAAGATAAAGCCAGGAAACATTTATTAAAGTACAAGGAAAGCATGAAAAGACAAGCAGACAAACACAGGTCTGAGGCCCCAATGTATAAAATTGGTGACAAGGTATGGCTCTCCACAAAGAACCTAAACATAGAGGGATCCCGAAAGCTGCAACCACGTTTCATTGGACCCTTTAGTATAACTGCCATAGTAAACCCGGTAACAGTAAAATTAGATTTACCAAAAGAATATCCAGTACATACTACATTCCATGTGTCCTTGCTTAAGCCGTACAACTCAAAAACCCGACCTGAACCACAACCTCCACCCATACCAATTAAGGGAAATCTGGAATATGAAGTGAAAAGCATAAAAGACTCAAAAAGAATTAGTGGACGTCTGTTTTATTTAGTAGAATGGAAAGGATATGATGAATCTGAGAATTCTGGGGAACCAGCATCATATGTACTTGCCCCACAGCTGATTAGACGGTTTTATTTAAAAAATCCAGGAAAACCCAGTCCTGTAGGAGGGCCTTTGAGGGGGGCAACTGTTAGGGTTTGTACACAGCAAAGAGCATGTCCCCTCTCACTGCACTAGTGGGTTCTGTAATAGCTCCCTTTTAAACTTACTATTGAAAGCCTTTCTTGTTATCTCACCTCCCCCCCCCTAGGCTTCTGTGTATGTTGTTTAATGTGCTGTTTTGTTTACACATTGGGCCTTGCTTTTACCAAGGCTTCTTTAAAACACTCCTCCCTAGGCCATGTGTTAATCCAACTCATTTGCATGATAACTGAAACTCTGCACACCTTTCAAGAACATGTGCAGCATGTGAGGACCACACCCAGCTCTTCAAACCACACCCAGCTCTGCACACCTTCCAAAAACATGTGCAGCATGTGAGGACCACACCCAGCCCTTCAAACCACACCCAGCTCTTCGAACCACACCCAGCCCTGTCTATAAAAGGCCTCCCCCGAGCCTCACCCAGTGCTTGTGCTCGTCTACCTCCCGCTTACCTGAGAACAGATCCCTCGGCGCTGGCACTCCTGCTCTTTACAGACTTTCTTTGACTTCAATGGGCGCAGCTGCTGGCTCTTCCTTCTTCCGGTTTCCAGTTCCTCCTTGCCTCAGCCTCTCTCCTACGAGTAACCTGCAAAAGAGAAAGAAGACAAGGTTAGACTGATCAGTATCTCTTGCCAGCAACAAGTAAGTGCAAAACTTTTTATTACCTGAGGGAGCTTTGACGGCAATTTCTGGATTCCTCTATAGACAGTTTGAGGCGAAGTGACTTCCACGAGCATTGTGATTCAGGCTCTTTGTTGCAGGAGTATTTTGCTGAACTTTGTGAAGCGGACATTGTTTTTTATTCATGGAACTTTTGGGAATCGAACAGTGGAAACCATTGACAGCAAGGCAAACAGTAAATCAAGGACTTGCACAAATTACATGCTGTATTTTGATGTAAAAGTACAGTATTTGTTTTATAAAAGATTCTGGAAATATGGGAAAAAAGCTTTACAGTAATAGAAAACACATCCCAGAGCAGTAACACATTCCAAACCTGGAAACTAGAGACCAGGATCCAAGAGGTACTTTTAGAAGAGAATTTCTAATAAATAAAGGGATAGTCAGGAACCCATTTAGGAATAGGTTGCACTTATCTGTTCTTTGTTTATGTTTCATTAGGCACCAGTTTCTACAGAAGTCAGAAAGGGCCGCAGATTTGTGCAGCACTTCAACAGTGGAAACGCAAGAACGGTGTTGTCTCTCTTTTTTATTTTATCCACTTCCCCCCTTCCCTTGAGCTTCTGTTCTTAGTGCACTGTTTTAAAAACTAGTGTGCTGGAACAAGCAGTTTCAGGGTGGGGTCGGATTGTCTTCAACCTCCATCAGAACTGAACAAGAATTCAGGTGAGCTGGGCTTTGACATCTAGCTCAGCCGGCACCTCGGGAAACCTACCAAACCTGTGCATTTTTTAAAACTAGAGACCAAGCGAAATCCAAGATGGGGTGACTTGTGGGGCTCTGACCAGGTTCTGTTACCCAGAATCCTTTACAAACCTCAAAATGTGTTTAAAAAAACGCATTTTCCTCACATTTCGGTGACAGAAAGTCCTGGAATCTGAAAGGAGCCACAAATTTCCTTCCACCCAGCGTTCCCCCAAGTCTCCCGATAAAAATGATACCTCACTTGTGTGGGTAGGCCTAGCGCCCGCAACAGGAAATGCCCCAAAACACAACGTGGACACATCCCATTTTTTGATAGAAAACAGAGGTGTTTTTTGCGAAGTGCCTACCTGTAGATTTTGGCCTCTAGCTCAGCCGGCACCTAGAGAAACCTACCAAACCTGTGCATTTTTTAATAGTAGAGACCTAGGGGAATCCAAGATGGGGTGACTTGTGGGGCTCTGACCAGGTTCTGTTACCCAGAATCCTTTGCAAACCTCAAAATTTGGCTAACAAAACACATTTTCCTGATATTTCGGTGACAGAACGTCCTGGAATCTGAGAGGAGCCACAAATTTCCTTCTACCCAGCGTTTCCCTAAGTCACCCGATAAAAATGATACCTCACTTTTGTGGGTAGGCCTAGCGCCCGCAACAGGAAATGCCCCAAAACACAACGTGGACACATCCCATTTTTTGACAGAAAACAGAGGTGTTTTTTGGAAAGTCTACCTGTAGATTTTGGCCTCTAGCTCAGCCGGCACCTAAGGAAACCTACCAAACCTGTGCATTTTTAAAAACTAGAGACCTGGGGGAATCCAAGATGGGGTGATTTGTGAGGCTCTGACCAAGTTCTGTTACCCAGAATCCTTTGCAAACCTCAAAATTTGCCAAAAAAATCATTTTGCTCATATTTTGCTGACTGAAAGTCCTGGAATGTGAGAGGAGCCACAAATCCTTCTACCCAGCGTTTCCCTAAGTCTCCCGATAAAAATGATACCTCACTTCTGTGGGTAGGCCTAGCGCCCGCAACGGGAAATGCCCCAAAACACAACAGGGCACACATCCCATTTTTTGACAGATAACAAAGGTGTTTTTAGCAAAGTGCCGACCTGTAGATTTTGACCTCTAGCACAGCCGGCCTCTAGGGAAACCTACCAAACCTGTGCATTTTTGAAAACTAGAGACCTAGGGGGATCCAAGATGGGGTGACTTGTGGGGCTATGATCAGGTTCTGTTACCCAGAATCCTTTGCAAACCTCAAAATGTGTCTAAAAAAACACATTTACCTCACATTTCGGTGACACAAACTCCTGGAATCTGAGAGGAGCCACAAATTTCCTCCACCCAGCGTTCCCCCAAGTCTCCCAATAAATATTATACCTCACTTCTGTGGGTAGGCCTAGCACCTGCGATAGGAAATGCCCCAAAATACAACGTGGACACATCCCATTTTTTGACAGAAAACAGAGGTGTTTTTTGCAAAGTGCCTACCTGTAGATTTGGGCCTCTAGCTCAGCCGGCACCTAAGGAAACCTATCACACCTGTGCATTTTTTAAAACTAGAGACCTAGGGGAATCCAAGATGTGGTGACTTGTGGGGCTCTGTCCAGGTTCTGTTACCCAGAATCCTTTGCAAATCTCAAAATGTGGCTAAAAAACAAACTTTCATCACAGTTTTGGTGACAGAAAGTCCTGGAATCTGAGAGGAGCCACAAATTTTCTTCTACCCAGCATTTCCCCAAAACTCCCGATGAAAATGATACCTCGCTTGTGTGGGTAGGCCTGGCACCCGCGACAGGAAATGCCCGAAAACACAACATGGACACATCCCATTTTTTGACAGAAAACAGAGGTGTTTTTTGCAAAGTGCCTACCTGTAGATTTTAGCCTCTAGCTCAGCCGGCACCTAGGGAAACCTACCAAACCTGTGCATTTTTGAAAACTAGAGACCTAGGGGAATCCAAGATGGGGTGACTTGTGGGGCTCTGACCAGGTTCTGTTACCCATAATCCTTTGCAAACCTCAAAATTTGGCTAAAAAACACATTTTCCTCACATTTCGGTGACAGAAACTCCTGGAATCTGAGAGGAGCCACAAATTTCCTTCCACCCAGAGTTCCCCCAAGTCTCCCGATAAAAATGATACCTCACTTTTGTGGGTAGGCCTAGCGCCCGCAACAGGAAATGCCTAAAACCCAAAGTGGACACATCCCATTTTTTGGCAGAAAACAGAGGTGTTGTTTTGCAAAGTGCCTTCCTGTAGATTTTGGAATCTAGCTCAGCCGGCACCTAGGGAAACCTACCAAACCTGTGGATTTTTTTAAACTAGAGACCAAAGGGAATCCAAGATGATGTGACTTGTGGGGCTCTGACCAGGTTCCGTTACCCAGAATCCTTTACAAACCTCAAAATGTATCTAAAAAAACACATTTTCCTCACAGTTCGGTGACAGAGCCTCCTGGAATGTGAGAGGAGCCACAAATTTCCTTCCACCCATCGTTCCCCCAAGTCTCCCGATAAAAATGATACATCACTTGTGTGGGTAGGCCTAGCGCACGCAACGGGAAATGCCCCGAAACACAACGGGGCACACATCCCATTTTTTGACAGAAAACAAAGGTGTTTTTAGCAAACTGCCGACCAGTAGATTTTGACCTCTAGCTCAGCCGGCCCCTAGGGAAACCTACCAAACCTGTGCATTTTTAAAAACTAGAGACCTAGGGGGATCCAAGATGGGGTGACTTGTGGTGCTCTAATCAGGTTCTGTTACCCAGAATCCTTTGCAAACCTCAAAATGTGTCTAAAAAAACACATTTTCCTCACATTTCGGTGACACAAACTCCTGGAATCTGAGAGGAGCCACAAATTTCCTCCACCCAGCGTTCCCCCAAGTCTCCCAATAAACATTATACCTCACTTGTGTGGGTAGGCCTAGCACCTGCGATAGGAAATGCCCCAAAACACAACGTGGACACATCCCAGTTTTTGACAGAAAACAGAGGTGTTCTTTGCAAAGTGCCTACCTGTAGATTTTGGCCTCTAGCTCAGCCGGCACCTAGGGAAACCTACCAAACCTGTGCATTTTTGAAAACTAGAGACCTAGGGGAATCCAAGATGAGGTGACTTGTGGGGCTCTGACCAGGGTCTGTTACCCAGAATCCTTTGCAAACCTCAAAATGTGGCTAAAAAACAAATTTTCATCATGTTTCGGTGACAGAAAGTCCTGGAATCTTAGAGGAGCCACACATTTCCTTCTACCCAGCATTTCCCCAAGACTCCCGATAAAAATGATACCTCACTTGTGTGGGTAGGCCTAGCGCCCGCAACAGGAAATGCCCCAAAACACAACGTGGACACATCCCTTTTTTTGACAGAAAACAGAGGTGTTTTTTGCAAAGTCTACCTGTAGATTTTGGCCTCTAGCTCAGCCGGCACCTAGGGAAAGCTACCAAACCTGTGCATTTTTGAAAACTATAGACCTGGGGAATCCAAGATGGGGTGACTTGTGAGGCTCTGACCTGGTTCTGTTACCCAGAATCCTTTGCAAACCTCAAGATTTGCCTAAAAAACACATTTTCCTCACATTTCGCTGACAGAAAGTCCTGGAATCTGAGAAGAGCCACACATTTCCTTCTTCCCAGCATTTCCTCAAGACTCCCGATAAAAATTATACCTCACTTGTGTGGGTAGGCCTAGCGCCCGCAACAGGAAATGCCCCAAAACACAACGTGGACACATCCCATTTTTTGACAGAAAACAGAGGTGTTTTTTGCAAAGTGCCTACCTGTAGATTTTGGCCTCTAGCTCAGCCGGCACCTAGGTAAGCCTACCAAACCTGTGCATTTTTTAAAACTAGAGACCTAGGGGAATCCAAGATGGGGTGACTTCTGGGGCTCTGACCAGGTTCTGTTACCCAGAATCCTTTGCAAACCTCAAACTTTGGCTAAACAAAACACATTTTCATCACATTTCGGTGACAGAAAGTTCTGGAATCTGAGAGAAGCCACAAATGTCCTTCCACCCAGCATTCCCCTAAGTCTTCTTATGAAAATGATACCTCACTTGTGTGGGGAGGCCTGGCACCCGCGACAGGAAATGCCTGAAAACACAACATGGACACATTCCATTTTTTGACAGAAAACAGAGGTGTTTTTTGCAAAGTGCCTACCTGTAGATTTTAGCCTCTAGCTCAGAAGGCACCTAGGGAAACCTACCAAACCTGTGCATTTTTGAAAACTAGAGACCTAGGGGAATCCAAGATGGGGTGACTTGTGGGGCTCTGACCAGGTTCTGTTTCCCAGAATCCTTTGCAAACCTCAAACTTTGGCTAAACAAAACACATTTTCATCACATTTCTGTGACAGAAAGTTCTGGAATCTGAGAGAAGCCACAAATGTCCTTCCACCCAGCATTCCCCCAAGTCTCCTGATGAAAATGATACCTCACTTGTGTGGGTAGGCCTGGCACCCGCGACAGGAAATGCCCGAAAACACAACATGGACACATCCCATTTTTTGACAGAAAACAGAGGTGTTTTTTGCAAAGTGCCTACCTGTAGATTTTGGCCTCTAGCTCAGCCGGCACCTAGGGAAACCTACCATACCAGTGCATTTTTAAAAACTAGAGACCTAGGGGATTCCAAGATGGGGTGACTTGTGGGGCTCTGACCAGGTTCTGTTACCCATAATCCTTTGCAAACCGCAAAATTTGGCTAAAAAACACATTTTCCTCACATTTCGGTGACAGAAACTCCTGGAATCTGAGAGGAGCGACAAATGTCCTTCCACCCAGCATTCCCCCAAGTCTCCTGATAAAAATGATACCTCACTTGTGTGGATGGCCTGGCACACGCAACAGGAAATGCCCCAAAACACAACGTGGACACATCACAGTTTTTTAATAGAAACCAGAGGTGTTCTTTGCAAAGTGCCTACCTGTAGATTTTGGTATCTAGCTCAGCCGGCACCTAGGGAAACCTACCAAACCTGTGCATTTTTTAAAACTAGAGACCAAGGAGAATCCAAGATGGTGTGACTTGTGGGGCTCTGACCAGGTTCTGTTACCCAGAATCCTTTACAAACCTCAAAATGTGTCTAAAAAACACATTTTCCTCACATTTTGGTGACACAAACTCCTGGAATCTGAGAGGAGCCACAAATTTCCTCCACCCAGCGTTCCCCCAAGTCTCCCAATAAACATTATACCTCACTTGTGTGGGTAGGCCTAGCGCCCGCAACAGGAAATGCCCCAAAACACAACGTGGACACATCCCATTTTTTGACAGAAAACAGAGGTGTTTTTTGCAAAGTGCCTACCTGTAGATTTTGGCCTCTAGCTCAGCCGGCACCTAGGTAAGCCTACCAAACCTGTGCATTTTTGAAAACTAGAGACCTAGGGGAATCCAAGATGGGGTGACTTCTGGGGCTCTGACCAGGTTCTGTTACCCAGAATCCTTTGCAAACCTCAAACTTTGGCTAAACAAAACACATTTTCATCACATTTCTGTGACAGAAAGTTCTGGAATCTGAGAGAAGCCACAAATGTCCTTCCACCCAGCATTCCCCTAAGTCTCCTTATGAAAATGATACCTCACTTGTGTGGGTAGGCCTGGCACCCGCGACAGGAAATGCCTGAAAACACAACATGGACACATTCCATTTTTTGACAGAAAACAGAGGTGTTTTTTGCAAAGTGGCTACCTGTAGATTTTAGCCTCTAGCTCAGACGGCACCTAGGGAAACCTACCAAACCTGTGCATTTTTTTAAACTAGAGACCAAGGAGAATCCAAGATGGGGTGACTTGTGGGGCTCTGACCAGGTTCTGTTACCCATAATCCTTTGCAAACCTCAAAATTTGGCTAAAAAACACATTTTCCTCACATTTCGGTGACAGAAACTCCTGGAATCTGAGAGGAGCCACAAATTTCCTTCCACACAGCGTTCCCCCAAGTCTCCCGATAAAAATGATACCTCACTTTTGTGGGTAGGCCTAGCGCCCGCAACAGGAAATGCATAAAACACAAAGTGGACACATCCCATTTTTTGACAGAAAACAGAGGTGTTTTTTGCAAAGTGCCTACCTGTAGATTTTGGACTCTAGCTCAGGCGGCACCTAGAGAAACCTACCAAACCTGTGCAATTTTTAAAACTAGAGACCTAGGGGAATCCAAGATGGGGTGACTTGTGGGGCTCTGACCAGGTTCTGTTACCCAGAATCCTTTGCAAACCTGAAAAATGTGGCTAAAAAACACATTTTCCTCACATTTCGGTGACAGAAACTCCTGGAATCTGAGAGGAACTACAAATTTCCTTCCACCCAGCGTTCCCCCAAGTCTCCCGATAAAAATGATACCTCACTTTTGTGGGTAGGCCTAGCGCCCGCAACAGGAAATGCCCCAAAAACACAACGTGGACACATCCAAGTTTTTGACACAAAACAGAGGTGTTCTTTGCAAAGTGCCTACCTGTAGATTTTGGAATCTAGCTCAGCCGGCACCTAGGGAAACCTACCAAACCTGTGCATTTTTTACAACTAGAGACCAAGGTGAATCCAAGATGGTGTGACTTGTGGGGCTCTGACCAGGTTCTGTTACCCAGAATCCTTTACAAACCTCAAAATGTGTCTAAAAAAACATTTTCCTCACATTTCGGTGACAGTAAGTCCTGGAATCTGAGAGGAGCCACAAATTTCCTTCCACCCAGCGTTCCCCCAAGTCTCCCGATAAAATTGATACCTCACTTTTGTGGGTAGGCCTAGCGCCCGCAACAGGAAATGCCCCAAAACACAACGTGGACATATCCCATTTTTTGACAGAAAACAGAGGTGTTCTTTGCAAAGTGCCTACCTGTAGATTTTGGAATCTAGCTCAGCCGGCACCTAGGGAAACCTACCAAACCTGTGCATTTTTCAAAACTAGAGACCAAGGAGAATCCAAGATGGAGTGACTTATGGGGCTCTGACCAGGTTCTGTTACCCAGAATCCTTTGCAAATCTCAAAATTTGGCTAAAAAACACATTTTCCTCACATTTCGGTGACAGAAACTCCTGGAATCTGAGAGGAGCCACAAATTTCCTTCCACCTAGCGTTCCCCTAAGTCTCCCGATAAAAATGATACCTCACTTGTGTGGGTGGCCTGGCACCCGCGACAGGAAATGCCCCAAAACACAACGTGGACACATCCCAGTTTTTGACACAAAACAGAGGTGTTCTTTGCAAAGTGCCTACCTGTAGATTTTGGAATCTAGCTCAGCCGGCACCTAGGGAAACCTACCAAACCTGTGCATTTTTTACAACTAGAGACCAAGGTGAATCCAAGATGGTGTGACTTGTGGGGCTCTGACCAGGTTCTGTTACCCAGAATCCTTTACAAACCTCAAAATGTGTCTAAAAAAACATTTTCCTCACATTTCGGTGACAGTAAGTCCTGGAATCTGAGAGGAGCCACAAGTTTCCTTCCACCCAGCGTTCCCCCAAGTCTCCCGATAAAATTGATACCTCACTTTTGTGGGTAGGCCTAGCGCCCGCAACAGGAAATGCCCCAAAACACAACGTGGACATATCCCATTTTTTGACAGAAAACAGAGGTGTTCTTTGCAAAGTGCCTACCTGTAGATTTTGGAATCTAGCTCAGCCGGCACCTAGGGAAACCTACCAAACCTGTGCATTTTTCAAAACTAGAGACCAAGGAGAATCCAAGATGGAGTGACTTATGGGGCTCTGACCAGGTTCTGTTACCCAGAATCCTTTGCAAATCTCAAAATTTGGCTAAAAAACACATTTTCCTCACATTTCGGTGACAGAAACTACTGGAATCTGAGAGGAGCCACAAATTTCCTTCCACCTAGCGTTCCCCTAAGTCTCCCGATAAAAATGATACCTCACTTGTGTGGGTGGCCTGGCACCCGTGACAGGAAATGCCCCAAAACACAACGTGGACACATCCCAGTTTTTGACACAAAACAGAGGTGTTCTTTGCAAAGTGCCTACCTGTAGATTTTGGAATCTAGCTCAGCCGGCACCTAGGGAAACCTACCAAACCTGTGCATTTTTTAAAACTAGAGACCAAGGTGAATCCAAGATTGTGTGACTTGTGGGGCTCTGACCAGGTTCTGTTACCCAGAATCCTTTACAAACCTCAAAATGTGTCTAAAAAAACACATTTTCCTCACATTTCGGTGACAGAAAGTCCTGGAATCTGAGAGGAGCCACAAATTTCCTTCCACCCAGCGTTCCCCCAAGTCTCCCGATAAAAATGATACCTCACTTTTGTGGGTAGGCCTAGCGCCCGAAACAAGAAATGCCACAAAACACAACGTGGACATATCCCATTTTTTTACAGAAAACAGAGGTGTTCTTTGCAAAGTGCCTACCTGTAGATTTTGGAATCTAGCTCAGTCGGCACCTAGGGAAACCTACCAAACCTTTGCATTTTTCAAAACTAGAGACCAAGGAGAATCCAAGATGGGGTGACTTGTGGGGCTCTGACCAGGTTCTGTTACCCAGAATCCTTTACAAACCTCAAAATGTGTCTAAACAAACAAATTTTCCTCACATTTCGGTGACAGAAAGTCCTGGAATCTGAGAGGAGCCACAAATTATCTTCCACGCAGCGTTTCCCTAAGTCTCCCGATAAAAATGATACCTCACTTTTGTGGGTAGGCCTAGCACCCGCAACAGGAAATGCCCCAAAGCACAACGTGGACACATCCCATTTTTTGACAGAAAACAGAGGTGTTTTTTGCAAAGTCTACCTGTAGATTTTGGCCTCTAGCTCACCCGGCACCTAAGGAAACCTACCAAACCTGTGCATTTTTTAAAACTAGAGACCTAGGGGAATCCAAGATGGGGTGATTTGTGAGGCTCTGACCAAGTTCTGTTACCCAGAATCCGTTGCAAACCTCAAAATTTGACTAAAAAAACACATTTTCCTCACATTTCGCTGACAGAAAGTCCTGGAATGTGAGAGGAGCCACAAATTTCCTTCTACCCAGCGTTTCCCTAAGTCTCCCGATAAAAATGATACCTCACTTCTGTAGGTAGGCCTAGCGCCCGCAACTGGAAATGCCCCAAAACACAACGGGCACACATCCCATTTTTTGACAGAAAACAGAGGTGATTTTTGCAAAGTGCCTACCTGTAGATTTTGACCTCTAGCTCAGCCGGCCCCTAGGGAAACCTATCAAACCTGTGCATTTTTGAAAACTAGAGACCTAGGGGGATCGAAGATGGGGTGACTTGTGGGGCTCTGATCAGGCTCTGTTACCCAGAATCCTTTGCAAACCTCAAAATGTGTCTAAAAAAACAAATTTTACTCACATTTCGGTGACAGAAACTCCTGGAATCTGAGAGGAGCCACAAATTTCCTCCACCCAGTGTTCCCCCAAGTCTCCCGATAAACATTATACCTCAATTGTGTGGGTAGGCCTAGCACCCGCGACAGCAAATGCCCCAAAACACAACATGGTCACATCCTGTTTTTTTACAGAAAACAGAGGTTTTTTTTGTAAAGTGCCTACCTGTAGATTTTGGACTCTAGCTCAGCTGGAACCTAGGGACACCTACCAAACCTGTGCATTTTTTAAAACTAGAGACCTAGGGGAATCCAAGATGGGGAGACTTGTGGGGCTCTGACCAGGTTCTGTTACACAGAATCCTTTGCAAACCTCAAAATTTGGCTAAAAAACACATTTTCCTCACATTTCGGTGACAGAAACTCCTGGAATCTGAGAGGAGCCACAAATTTCCTTCCACCCAGCGTTCCCCCAAGTCTCCGATAAAAATGATACCTCACTTGTGTGGGTGGCCTGGCACCCGCAACAGGAAATGCCCCAAAACACAACGTGGACACATCCCAGTTTTTGACACAAAACAGAGGTGTTCTTTGCAAAGTGCCTACCTGTAGATTTTGGAATCTAGCTCAGCCGGCACCTAGGGAAACCTACCAAACCTGTGCATTTTTTACAACTAGAGACCAAGGTGAATCCAAGATGGTGTGACTTGTGGGGCTCTGACCAGGTTCTGTTACCCAGAATCCTTTACAAACCTCAAAATGTGTCTAAAAAAACATTTTCCTCACATTTCGGTGACAGTAAGTCCTGGAATCTGAGAGGAGCCACAAATTTCCTTCCACCCAGCGTTCCCCCAAGTCTCCCGATAAAATTGATACCTCACTTTTGTGGGTAGGCCTAGCGCCCGCAACAGGAAATGCCCCAAAACACAACGTGGACATATCCCATTTTTTGACAGAAAACAGAGGTGTTCTTTGCAAAGTGCCTACCTGTAGATTTTGGAATCTAGCTCAGCCGGCACCTAGAGAAACCTACCAAACCTGTGCATTTTTCAAAACTTGAGTACAAGGAGAATCCAAGATGGAGTGACTTATGGGGCTCTGACCAGGTTCTGTTACCCAGAATCCTTTGCAAATCTCAAAATTTGGCTAAAAAACACATTTTCCTCACATTTCGGTGACAGAAACTACTGGAATCTGAGAGGAGCCACAAATTTCCTTCCACCTAGCGTTCCCCTAAGTCTCCCGATAAAAATGATACCTCACTTGTGTGGGTAGCCTGGCACCCGCGACAGGAAATGCCCCAAAACACAACGTGGACACATCCCAGTTTTTGACACAAAACAGAGGTGTTCTTTGCAAAGTGCCTACCTGTAGATTTTGGAATCTAGCTCAGCCGGCACCTAGGGAAACCTACCAAACCTGTGCATTTTTTAAAACTAGAGACCAAGGTGAATCCAAGATTGTGTGACTTGTGGGGCTCTGACCAGGTTCTGTTACCCAGAATCCTTTACAAACCTCAAAATGTGTCTAAAAAAACACATTTTCCTCACATTTCGGTGACAGAAAGTCCTGGAATCTGAGAGGAGCCACAAATTTCCTTCCACCCAGCGTTCCCCCAAGTCTCCCGATAAAAATGATACCTCACTTTTGTGGGTAGGCCTAGCGCCCGAAACAAGAAATGCCACAAAACACAACGTGGACATATCCCATTTTTTTACAGAAAACAGAGGTGTTCTTTGCAAAGTGCCTACCTGTAGATTTTGGAATCTAGCTCAGTCGGCACCTAGGGAAACCTACCAAACCTTTGCATTTTTCAAAACTAGAGACCAAGGAGAATCCAAGATGGGGTGACTTGTGGGGCTCTGACCAGGTTCTGTTACCCAGAATCCTTTACAAACCTCAAAATGTGTCTAAACAAACACATTTTCCTCACATTTCGGTGACAGAAAGTCCTGGAATCTGAGAGGAGCCACAAATTATCTTCCACGCAGCGTTTCCCTAAGTCTCCCGATAAAAATGATACCTCACTTTTGTGGGTAGGCCTAGCACCCGCAACAGGAAATGCCCCAAAGCACAACGTGGACACATCCCATTTTTTGACAGAAAACAGAGGTGTTTTTTGCAAAGTCTACCTGTAGATTTTGGCCTCTAGCTCACCCGGCACCTAAGGAAACCTACCAAACCTGTGCATTTTTTAAAACTAGAGACCTAGGGGAATCCAAGATGGGGTGATTTGTGAGGCTCTGACCAAGTTCTGTTACCCAGAATCCGTTGCAAACCTCAAAATTTGACTAAAAAAACACATTTTCCTCACATTTCGCTGACAGAAAGTCCTGGAATGTGAGAGGAGCCACAAATTTCCTTCTACCCAGCGTTTCCCTAAGTCTCCCGATAAAAATGATACCTCACTTCTGTAGGTAGGCCTAGCGCCCGCAACTGGAAATGCCCCAAAACACAACGGGCACACATCCCATTTTTTGACAGAAAACAGAGGTGATTTTTGCAAAGTGCCTACCTGTAGATTTTGACCTCTAGCTCAGCCGGCCCCTAGGGAAACCTATCAAACCTGTGCATTTTTGAAAACTAGAGACCTAGGGGGATCGAAGATGGGGTGACTTGTGGGGCTCTGATCAGGCTCTGTTACCCAGAATCCTTTGCAAACCACAAAATGTGTCTAAAAAAACAAATTTTACTCACATTTCGGTGACAGAAACTCCTGGAATCTGAGAGGAGCCACAAATTTCCTCCACCCAGTGTTCCCCCAAGTCTCCCGATAAACATTATACCTCAATTGTGTGGGTAGGCCTAGCACCCGCGACAGCAAATGCCCCAAAACACAACATGGACACATCCTGTTTTTTTACAGAAAACAGAGGTTTTTTTTGTAAAGTGCCTACCTGTAGATTTTGGACTCTAGCTCAGCTGGAACCTAGGGACACCTACCAAACCTGTGCATTTTTTAAAACTAGAGACCTAGGGGAATCCAAGATGGGGAGACTTGTGGGGCTCTGACCAGGTTCTGTTACACAGAATCCTTTGCAAACCTCAAAATTTGGCTAAAAAACACATTTTCCTCACATTTCGGTGACAGAAACTCCTGGAATCTGAGAGGAGCCACAAATTTCCTTCCACCCAGCGTTCCCCCAAGTCTCCGATAAAAATGATACCTCACTTGTGTGGGTGGCCTGGCACCCGCAACAGGAAATGCCCCAAAACACAACGTGGACACATCCCAGTTTTTGACACAAAACAGAGGTGTTCTTTGCAAAGTGCCTACCTGTAGATTTTAGAATCTAGCTCAGCCGGCACCTAGGGAAACCTACCAAACCTGTGCATTTTTTAAAACTAGAGACCAAGGGGAATCCAAGATGGTGTGACTTGTGGGGCTCTGACCAGGTTCTGTTACCCAGAATCCTTTACAAACCTCAAAATGTGTCTAAAAAAACACATTTTCCTCACATTTCGGTGACAGAAAGTCCTGGAATCTGAGAGGAGCCACAAATTTCCTTCCACCCAGCGTTTCCCCAAGTCTCCCGATAAAAATGATACCTCACTTTTGTGGGTAGGCCTAGCGCCCGCAACAGGAAATGCCCCAAAACACAACGTGGACATATCCCATTTTTTTACAGAAAACAGAGGTGTTATTTGCAAAGTGCCTACCTGTAGATTTTGGAATCTAGCTCAGCCGGCACTTAGGGAAACCTACCAAACCTGTGCAATTTTCAAAACTAGAGACCAAGGAGAATCCAAGATGGGGTGACTTGTGGGGCTCTGACCAGGTTCTGTTACCCAGAATCCTTTACAAACCTCAAAATGTGTCTAAACAAACACACTTTACTCACATTTCGGTGACAGAAAGTCCTGTAATCTGAGAGGAGCCACAAATTTCCTTCTACCCAGCGTTTCCCTAAGTCTCCCGATAAAAATGATACCTCACTTTTGTGGGTAGGCCTAGCGCCTGCAACAGGAAATTCCCCAAAGCACAACGTGGACACATCCCATTTTTTGACAGAAAACAGAGGTGTTTTTTGCAAAGTCTACCTGTAGATTTTGGCCTCTAGCTCAGCCGGCACCTAAGGAAACCTACCAAACCTGTGCATTTGGAAAACTAGAGACCTAGGGGAATCCAAGATGGGGTGATTTGTGAGGCTCTGACCAAGTTCTGTTACCCAGAATCCTTTGCAAACCTCAAAATTTGACAAAAGAAACACATTTTCCTCACATTTCGCTGACAGAAAGTCCTGGAATGTGAGAGGAGCCACAAATTTCCTTCTACCCAGCGTTTCCCTAAGTCTCCCGATAAAAATTATACCTCACTTCTGTGGGTAGGCCTAGCGCCCGCAACTGGAAACGCCCCAAAACACAACGGGCACACATCCCATTTTTTGACAGAAAACAGAGGTGTTTTTTGCAAAGTGCCAACCTGTAGATTTTAGCCTCTAGCTCAGCCGGCACCTAGGGAAACCTACTAAACCTGTGCATTTTTTAAAACTAGAGACCTAGGGGAATCTAAGATGGGGTGACTTGTGGGGCTCTGACCAGGTTCTGTTACCCAGAATCCTTTGCAAACCTCAAAATTTGGCTAAAAAACACATTTTTCTCACATTTCGGTGACAGAAACTCCTGGAATCTGAGAGGAGCCACAAATTTCCTTCCACCCAGCGTTCCCCCAAGTCTCCCGATAAAAATGATACCTCACTTGTGTGGGTGGCCTTGTATCCGCGACAGGAAATGCCCCAAAACACAATGTGGACACATCCCAGGTGTTCTTTGCAAAGTGCCTACCTGTAGATTTTGGAATCTAGCTCAGCCGGCACCTAGGGAAACCTACCAAACCTGTGCATTTTTTAAAACTAGAGACCAAGGGAAATCCAAGATGGTGTGACTTGTGGGGCTCTGACCAGGTTCTGTTACCCAGAATCCTTTACAAACCTCAAAATGTGTCTAAAAAAACACATTTTCCTCACAGTTCGGTGATAGAAAGTCCTGGAATCTGAGAGGAGCCACAAATTTCCTTCCACCCAGCGTTCCCCCAAGTCTCCCGATAAAAATGATACCTCACTTTTGTGGGTAGGCCTAGCGCCCGCAACAGGAAATGCCCCAAAACACAACGTGGACATATTCCATTTTTTGACAGAAAACAGAGGTGTTCTTTGCAAAGTGCCTACCTGTAGATTTTGGAATCAAGCTCAGCCGGCACCTAGGGAAACCTACCAAACCTGTGCATTTTTTAAAACTAGAGACCAAGGGGAATCCAAGATGGGGTGACTTGTGGGGCTCTGACCAGGTTCTGTTACCCAGAATCCTTTACAAACCTCAAAATGTGTCTAACAAAACACATTTTCCTCACATTTCGGTGACAGAAAGTCCTGGAATCTGAGAGGAGCCACAAATTTCCTTCTACCAACCGTTTCCCTAAGTCTCCTGATAAAAATGATACCTCATTTTTGTGGGTAGGCCTAGCGCCCGCAACAGGAAATGCCCCAAAGCACAACGTGGACACATCCCATTTTTTGACAGAAAACAGAGGTGTTTTTTGCAAAGTCTACCTGTAGATTTTGGCCTCTAGCTCAGCCGGCACATAAGGAAACCTACCAAACCTGTGCATTTTTGAAAACTAGAGACCTAGGGGAATCCAAGATGAGGTGATTTGTGAGGCTCTGACCAAGTTCTGTTACTCAGAATCCTTTGCAAATCTCATAATTTGCCTAAAAAACTCATTTTGCTCATATTTCGCTTACAGAAAGTCCTGGAATCTGAGAAGAGCCACAAATTTCCTCCACCCAGCGCTCCCCCAAATCTCCCGATAAACATTATACCTCACTTGTGTGGGTAGGCCTAGCACCCGCAATAGGAAATGCCCCAAAATACAACGTGGACACATCCCATTTTTTGACAGAAAACAGAGGTGTTTTTTTGCAAAGTGCCTACCTGTAGATTTGGGCCTCTAGCTCAGCCGGCACCCAGGGAAACCTATCACACCTATGCATTTTTGAAAACTAAAGACCTAGGGGAATCCAAGATGTGGTGACTTGTGGGGCTCTGTCCAGGTTCTATTACCCAAAATCCTTTGCAAACCTCAAAATTTGCCTAAAAAACACATTTTGCTCATATTTCGCTGACAGAAAGTCCTGGAATGTGAGAGGAGCCACAAATTTCCTTCTACCAAGCGTTTCCCTAAGTCTCCTGATAAAAATGATACCTCACTTCTGTGGGTAGGCCTAGCGCCCGCAACAAGAAATGCCCCAAAACACAACGGGGCACACATCCCATTTTTTGACAGAAAAACAAAGGTGTTTTTTGTAAAGTGCCTACCTGTGGATTTTGACCTCTAGCTCAGCCGGCCCCTAGGGAAACCTACCAAACCTGTGCATTTTTGAAAACTAGAGACCTAGGGGGATCCAAGATGGGGTGATTTGTAGGGCTCTTATCAGGTTCTGTTACCCAGAATCCTTAGCAAACCTCAAAATATGTCTAAAAAAAACACATTTTCCTCACATTTCAGTGACACAAACTCCTGGAATCTGAGAGGAGCCACAAATTTCCTCCACCCAGCGTTCCCCCAAGTCTCCCGATAAACATTATACCTCACTTGTGTGGGTAGGCCTAGCACCTGTGATAGGAAATGCCCCAAAATGCAACGTGGACACATCCCATTTTTTGACAGAAAACAGAGGTGTTTTTTGCAAAGTGCCTACCTGTAGATTCTGGCCTCTAGCTCAGCCGGCACTTAGGGAAACCTATCACACCTGTGCATTTTTGAAAACTAGAGACCTAGGGGAATCCAATGTGGTGACTTGTGGGGCTCTGCCCAGGTTCTGTTACCCAGAATCCTTTGCAAACATCAAAATGTGGCTAAAAAACAAATTTTCCTCACAGTTTCGGTGACAGAAAGTCCTGGAATCTGAGAGGAGCCACAAATTTCCTCCACCCAGCGCTCCCCCAAATCTCCCGATAAACATTATACCTCACTTGTGTGGGTAGGCCTAGCACCCGCAATAGGAAATGCCCCAAAATACAACGTGGACACATCCCATTTTTTGACAGAAAACAGAGGTGTTTTTTTGCAAAGTGCCTACCTGTAGATTTGGGCCTCTAGCTCAGCCGGCACCCAGGGAAACCTATCACACCTATGCATTTTTGAAAACTAAAGACCTAGGGGAATCCAAGATGTGGTGACTTGTGGGGCTCTGTCCAGGTTCTATTACCCAAAATCCTTTGCAAACCTCAAAATTTGCCTAAAAAACACATTTTGCTCATATTTCGCTGACAGAAAGTCCTGGAATGTGAGAGGAGCCACAAATTTCCTTCTACCAAGCGTTTCCCTAAGTCTCCTGATAAAAATGATACCTCACTTCTGTGGGTAGGCCTAGCGCCCGCAACAAGAAATGCCCCAAAACACAACGGGGCACACATCCCATTTTTTGACAGAAAACAAAGGTGTTTTTTGTAAAGTGCCTACCTGTGGATTTTGACCTCTAGCTCAGCCGGCCCCTAGGGAAACCTACCAAACCTGTGCATTTTTGAAAACTAGAGACCTAGGGGGATCCAAGATGGGGTGATTTGTAGGGCTCTTATCAGGTTCTGTTACCCAGAATCCTTAGCAAACCTCAAAATATGTCTAAAAAAAACACATTTTCCTCACATTTCAGTGACACAAACTCCTGGAATCTGAGAGGAGCCACAAATTTCCTCCACCCAGCGTTCCCCCAAGTCTCCCGATAAACATTATACCTCACTTGTGTGGGTAGGCCTAGCACCTGTGATAGGAAATGCCCCAAAATGCAACGTGGACACATCCCATTTTTTGACAGAAAACAGAGGTGTTTTTTGCAAAGTGCCTACCTGTAGATTCTGGCCTCTAGCTCAGCCGGCACTTAGGGAAACCTATCACACCTGTGCATTTTTGAAAACTAGAGACCTAGGGGAATCCAATGTGGTGACTTGTGGGGCTCTGCCCAGGTTCTGTTACCCAGAATCCTTTGCAAACATCAAAATGTGGCTAAAAAACAAATTTTCCTCACAGTTTCGGTGACAGAAAGTCCTGGAATCTGAGAGGAGCCACAAATTTCCTTCTACCCAGCATTTCCCCAAAACTCCAGATGAAAATGATACCTCACTTGTGTGGGTAGGCCTGGCACCCGCGACAGGAAATGCCCGAAAACAAAATATGGACACATCCCATTTTTTGACAGAAAACAGAGGTGTTTTTTGCAAAGTGCCTACCTGTAGATATTGGCCTCTAGCTCAGCCGGCACCTAGGGAAACCTACCAAACCTGTGCATTTTTAAAAACTAGAGACCAGGGGAATCCAAGATGGGGTGACTTGTGGGGCTCTGACCAGGTTCTGTTACCCAGAATCCTTTACAAACCTCAAAATGTGTCTAAAAAAACACATTTTCCTCACATTTCGGTGACAGAAACTACTGGAATGTGAGAGGAGCCACAAATTTCCTTCCACACAGCGTTCCCCCAAGTCTCCCGACAAAAATGATACCTCACTTGTGTGGGTGGCTGTAGTGCTACATGCACTACGTGCAAGATAAACAATGGTGCAGGGTATGGACCATTGGCCTCTGCTTCCATTGGCCTTCGCTTCCATTTTGGTTCTCGACTCCATTTTGTCGAGTCTGGTTCAGTGCGTAAGGCACTGTTCTGTGTTTTTCCACAAGCTTCGGCAAGCTGAAGGGTGGGGTGTTTTTCTGCTCAACTTCGCTCCATCTGCCTGATACGAAGGGCGCTATTTACATTCCACGAGCTATGAGTTGGAACAACAGGGGGATGCGCCTGCACACAAGGAGGAATGCAAGCTGCCTGTACACAAGGAGGAATGCAAGCTTCACCTTGGAGCCCTCTCCTGGGAACTTGGCCCGTTCTGAGGAGACGTCTCGAAGGGTGAACAAGGTACCGCCGATTGCACAATTTGTAAAGGAGGGGGTCTTTTTCTAGAAAAGACTCCTGGGCGTTAGTAAATACTATAAAGGTTGGGGGCCTGGATGGACTGGTTTAGGAACTCTCTTCTGGGTTGGACGCAACGCCAGGAGGACTGATTGTCCCGAAAGAGGCTCCCTGTGCCAGCCGATTTGGGTTCCCCGGCTTTGTGTACGGCGGAGGGATGCAGACGCTCTTTTTGGTGAAGCTTTTCAATTTATTAAGTATATTGTGTGTGCGTGCATAATATGCACTTATTCTTGCAGTCATTTTCATGCTATTGAGCATTGAAGTATATTGTGTGTGCGCGCGTAATATGCATTTATTCTTGCAGTCATTTTCATGCTATTAAGCATTGAAGTATATTGTGTGTGCGTGTATTATATGTACTTACTCTTGCAGTGATTCACAGAGTGCTTATATTCTCACCATTATTCTCATGTTATTCTCTTGATATATATATATGTATATATTGGGGTGGTTAGCTTTGCCATATGAGAACTTGCCCCTTAAATAAACTTGATTATTTTACTCACTATGGTGTCTGAGAGTGATTGCTTTACATTGTGCCTTAAAATATCCTGAAGTGCATAGTTTTGATATTCTGAAGAGTAAAGCAACACAAATTGGCGTAGTCGTTTGCAGGATTAGAAAAAAAAAAAGGGAAAATGCTTAATAAGATCAAAGCGAACTCAAAAGCAAGTTCTCATGTAGCAAATCCAGACATAGAAATACCGGGTTGGGAAATGGCCCCATATAAACTTTTAGCTCAGGAATGGTCACGTTGTGCTGGTTTGTGTGAAAATTGGAATGCGTGTATGTTAAATGCAGAACCTGAAGATGTTCTTACATGTTTACAAAAAGTTTCAATTGACAACGGAAGGGAGATTTGTGTGTTGGGGAGGCGAGGCTGGATCTTGCTTTCTGAGTACCGAAAGTTGTATGAAAAATGTTTACAGTTACAAAAAGACCACGGGCAGCTGGAGAAGGAGTTAGTAGAAGCCCGAAATTCCTCTACCATGCTAGCTTGTCAAAATAAATTATTAAGTGATAAGCTGGAAATGTACCAACTGGTTGCAGAGAGAACGGCCGTTAGCGTCGCTAAATATAAACACAAGAAACGAAGAGGGAGGGTTAATAAAAAGAAGGTGCATTTAGCTATCTCTCAGGCAGGATTAGCCTTTGACCCTGAATTTTGGGATGGAAACATCTGGGATACATCTGATTTTTCAGATGAGTCTGGGGGTGATAACTGTCAAGATGTTAGTCAGGGAAAGACAGAGCGCAGGATGTTGTCCGTGCGCAGCCCATATATCGGCGAAAGTTACAGCATAGTCCAGCTAATCCTGGAGGGGTGATGTTGGATGCCCTGGAGGATTATACACAGCAAGAACTAAGTGATGTGATAGACAGATTTCGACAGAGGTCTGGGGAAACATTGCTTACGTGGATGGTGCGTGTGTATGATATGGGAGGCCAGGGTGTCCAATTGGATCACGGCGACGCCCCGAGGCTTTGTATGTTAAGTACAGACCCGGTTATCCAAAATGAGTTTAGAACTTATCCAGGGAATGGTCCCATGACCAATTTGTTGGAGTTAGCTGCGCAAGGGTGTGCTCAGAAGTATCCGACAGAGTCAGACTGGCCGCCTAATGATAAACCTTGGTATACTTCGAGAGATGCAGTACAGAGATTGAAGGAAGAAGGGATGAAAACAGCTATCTTTATGGGTAATGCCCATGATTTGATGAATGAAATTGTAAGTGTGTCTGTGCGAAACCGGTTGATTAGGGCCGCTCCTCCTGCATATAAGCATGTCATCATGACTTTGTTAATTAATCAGACGGGTAACCCATTGTCTCAGGTGGTAGAAGCGGTGCGTGAGTTAAGTGACTTAGGAGAATGGGCTAAGCCAGAGAGGAATTCATGTTCTGAGAATCATACTGATAACAACAGGGTGACAAGGCGAGACATGTTTAAGGCCTTGCTGCGAGATGGGGTGACCAGGGATGAAATTGATGGGATAAGCATCAAGGACATGTGGGAAATGTACCGCAAACGCGGTTTGGATAAAAAGGAGGGGAGCAGGAAAGGGAACAAGAAGGATAACAAAGTGGTGAACCAGAGAAAGGCAGGAGGGGAGGAGCGTGAGGGTGAAAAGGGAGAGAGAGGGAGAGAGCCCCACGGTAGAGAGAGATCCCCAGATGATGGAGATTGGGAGGAAGAGCACCGAAGCTCAGAGGGAACCCGGAGCAGGGAGAGAGACCGAGAACTGACAGGTTCTGGGAAAACTCGAGGAAGAGAGTGGGAGAGGGAGCTGGTAAGCTCAGAGAGGTTGCGAAGCAGAGACAGGGAGGAGGAGTTCCCTGAGAATTACCACAAACTGTATCCAGATCTGACTTGGGCAGACTCTGATGTGCGCAGAGTGAAAATAGATTAGGAAACAGGTCAAACACCGGTGCAGGGATGGGCTCGCAAAGATAACAGACCTCATGTCAAAGTAGAAATTTATTGGAAACGTGGAAATGTTCAAAAAGTTCGAGCCCTCGTTGACACCGGAGCGGAGGCCACTTTGATTCATGGCAACCCAAGAAAATTCAGGGGACAGTACTTCACCATTACGGGATTGGGCAGAAAAGAAACCCCCGCAGTGCAGATAGTGGTTCCCATGAAAATAGGGGCACTTCCAAAGAGAGAATACACTGTCTTGATTGTGCCCATTCCCGAGTACATTATTGGAATTGACATTTTGAAAGGGATGACCCTACATTTGGAAGATGGATGTTATCAATTTGGTTCCAAAAGATTTATATCAATAGCCGCCGCAAGGGTGGGGCTGTTGAAGATTCCTCCGGTAACACTTCCCCAAGCTACTAAGGTGATTCAAATGAAACAGTACAGAATACCGGGAGGACATGAGGAGATTAGCCAGACTATACATGACTTACTGGAGGCCGGGGTAATAGTTCCCATCATCACTGCGTGGAATAATGCCCTCTGGCCTGTTCGTAAAAGTGATAACAGTTGGAGGATTTGCATTGATTATCGCCAATTGATTAAACATACACCTCCTCTGACTGCAGCGGTCCCAGACACCATTACCATGATTGAGAACATACAGAAACACAGTGGGACTTGGTATGCCACCGTTGACATTGCCAATGCGTTCTTTACGATACCAATAGCTACTGAGAGCCAGCCTCAGCCGGCATTCCAGTGGGCGGGGCGTCAGTACACCTTCTGTAGATTGCCCATGGGGTATTTACATAGCCCCACTATCTGCCACCGGCTGGTGGCAGAGCATTTGGATGAAGTACCAGTGGTTCCTGGAGTGCAAATTTCTCACTATATAGATGACGTGATGATGCAGGGAGAGACACAAGAACAGGTGCAAATTCAGCTAGACAGGGTGGTGGAACATTTGCAGAATAAAGGGTGGGAGATTAACCCCGAAAAAGTGCAGGGACCGTCTCAGAGCGTGAAATTTTTGGGCATTCAGTGGAATCAGGGACACAGAGAAGTGTTGCCAAAAGTGAAACAAAAGATTAAGGTATTTGCAGTGCCGCGAAATCGGAAGGAAGCCCAGAGTTTTATTGGACTATTCGGGTATTGGAGACAGCATATACCCCATTTGTCTCAGATTTTGGCCCCATTGTACAGAGTTACACGAAAGAAGAATGCGTTTGAATGGGGAGAGCAGGAGCAGCACGCGTTTGAATTGGCGAAAGACGCCATTCAGCATGCTTTGGATTTGTGGCCGATTCGAGAGGGAGACATTGAGTTGAATGTGACTGTCCAGGGGCAGTATGCTAATTGGAGTTTATGGCAAAAACAAGGAAGAAAGAGGGTGCCCCTGGGATTTTGGACAAAGAAGTTACCTGAGGCAGGAGAGCGGTATACTCCCTTTGAAAAGCAGCTGCTGGCCTGCTATTGGTCCCTGGTTGATACTGAGCAAATTACACTGGGACACAATGTGATTTTAAGGCCTGAAATTCTCATCATGCAGTGCGTAATGAGTTCCCCTAAAACTCATAGAATTGGACATGCGCAGGAAGCCAGCATTATAAAATGGAAATGGTATGTCCAGGACAGGGCACGAGCGGGTCCAAAAGGAACCGCCGTTTTGCATGAGCAGGTAGCGCAGGCTCCAGTGGAGAATTCCGAAATGTTGCATGATGTACCTTTAGTGTGTGAATCCCCAGTAGGGTGGGGCCAGCCGTTTGCAGACTTGTCTGCAGATGACAAAAAACATGTGTGGTTCACGGATGGCTCAGCAAAATATGTTGGAGCGAAAAGGCACTGGAAGGCAGTGTCCTATAATCCTGTTACAAAGAAGCTTTTGACAACTACAGGACAGGGAAAAAGTAGCCAGTTTGCAGAGCTTTATGCCGTGTATCAGGCTTTAAAACAAGAGCTACCTGGAAAATGTCACATTTATACAGATTCCTGGTCTACCGCCAATGGGTTAGCTACTTGGCTTCCCACGTGGCATGCACATCAGTACAAAATCCATAACAAAGAGGTATGGGGGAAGGAGTTATGGCAGGAGATCTGGGAAATGTTACCTCAAAGCACCGTGACTGTCTATCATGTGGACGCTCACTGTCCAACTGATTCATTAGACCGATGGTTCAATTGTCTTGCAGACGATCGAGCCAAGATTCAAGAGGCTGAAGTGGAGGCGCAGAATTCTGATTTGGTGGGAATGGCTAAATGGGCACACCAGAAATGCGGACATCTTGGAGAAAAGGCTACTCACAGGTGGCCGAGATTAGAGGGATGCATCTTCCCCTAGATTTGATTAAAACAGCGACCATTGAATGTCCCATTTGTCAGCATGCACAGCACAGACCGGTCCCACAGGTGGTGAGAGGCAAGCTAGGCAGAGGTAAATTGCCAGGACAGATTTGGCAGATTGATTACATTGGACCAATGCCAGTGAGCAGGGGGTGTCAGTATGCCTGCACCGTGGTAGATACTTACTCTGGTTATCTCATAGCCTTTCCCTGCAAGCGCGCAACTCAGCAGAGCACCCTGAAAACATTAGATCTGTTGATTCTGTACTATGGAGTGCCGCTCCAAATTCAAAGTGATAACGCCAGCCACTTCAAGGGCAGACTAGTGCAGGACTATTGTGCACAACACAATGTTGAGTGGATTTTTCACATACCTTACTACCCACAAGCAGCGGGACTGATTGAGAGAATGAATGGGTTGCTGAAAGAACAATTGCGTAAACTGTCTGATGGGACACTGAAGGGGTGGAGGGATAATTTGTACGATGCTTTGCAAATTTTGAACAACCGACCCCTTACAAATGCCGAGACACCTCTTATGAGAATGCTCACACCTGCTTTACAGATTAATCCGTTTACAACGAGCAATACCATTGTGTATTGGGAAACAGCTCCAGGAGCTTTGGCCCCATATCGAGCTACACCAGAATCTGCAGGACTTGACTTACATGCTTTACACATGCATCGATTAAAGCCTAGAGACATCACTCTGATTGAAACTGGGGTGGGAATTCAGATTCCCCCTGAGCATTACGGTCTGATCGCCCCTCGATCTGGGCTTGCCCTGAGAGGCATCCAAGTTTTAGGAGGCGTGATAGATGCAGACTACCAAGGCGAGTTAAAAGTCATTCTCTTGAACAGTGGTGACGCAGACCTAGTGGTGCAACCTGGTGATCGCGTTGCCCAAATTGTCATCATGCCGGTTTATGGAGGTGTTGTTAAGAAGGGGAGCGCCCCAGCTCTTCTCACTGTAAGAGGCAAAGGAGGGTTCGGATCTACTGACAAGAACCCAGGGGCCAAAGTGTGGATTGAATCCCCAAATAACCCTCCTCAACCCGCTGATGTCATCGCCACTGGACCAGATAATGTCCTGGTAGTTATGCGACCTGGTCAAGACAAATGGGAACATGTTCCCGCTGACAAATGCTATTTGCGAGAATGATAATACGTGTTTTGTCCTTTGTTCTTTTCAGATCATCCTGTGGAGTGCCTGTGCCATGAGTGTCGTGTATGGAGCCCGTTCGGGAGACTCCACCGGGGAGCGGGAGGGGCTCATAGCCCAAAAATTCAACCGTCAGCCGCAGATGCCGACGCTGCTGCATCAACCGAACAATGTTTGGATTCATCTAGCGCAGGAAGTGCTGAATATATCTTACTTCTGAATGAGTAACATGCAAAGCGTTCAAGATCTGATTACCACTTGTCTAGTGGCAGTGCCCACTCCTGCTGCTGTATTATTGCACATCTTTAACAATACAAACCAGGATGGAATGGTGGATGTGAGTGACGTTCGCTCCCATCTGTCACTCTATGAGTACTGCCGTCATTGCCCGGAGGTGGGCAGGCGGTTGTGGAGGAACATGACATCTATACTCACGTTTAACATCTCAAATGGGGATGTGTGCTATTCATTGACCTGTGATCCTATGAAAATAGGTAAATGTGCTCAGCTCAAATTGGAGAAAAGAGACAAAAACTTAACTGCTGCACAATGGACGTTGTGCCACTCACGGAATGACCTGACCTGTTTGAATGTAAATAATTCGATGTTTTGCCAGCATGTGGTGCCTGCTGCCAGCCACATTCAAAATGTTAATTTGCCTAAAGGTTGGCTCTTTTCTTGTGGTAACCTTTCTTTTACTTATATTCCAGCCAATCTAACCGGAGGGCCTTGTGCCTGGTCACGCTTAGGCTTTCTCATGTTTCCTATGGATACTGCTCTACACCCTCGCTATACCAGAGACACTATTCAATTACCTACGGAGTGTGATTCTGAAATTTCATTGCATTCCAAAACAGAATATGTTAGTTTAGCTGGTTCTATTGTAGGGGTGCCAGGACTTGCAGTATATAATACCAGAGTTATTAATAAACTTGCATGTTTAGTAGTCAAGAATATTAACTATACATCAGCTGCCTTAGCTGAGCTATTATTAGATGTACAGGGAATTAGAAGAGCTGCTTTGCAGAATCGCGCTGCTATTGATTATTTACTGCTTAAACACAACCATGGCTGCAGTGATTTTGAAGGGTTGTGTTGCTTCAATTTATCCGACCACTCCATATCAATCAACTCCCATATAGAGGCCCTGCATAAATTAGTGAAGGGGGTGCAGCAGGATGTTGACAAGGGGTGGTGGGATTGGGCTTTTGGATGGCTACCTAATTTAGGCCAACTGCGTTATATCTTTGGTGTAATCATTATCATAACAGTTATTTTAATTTCGTTATGTTGTTGTATTCAGTGTGTGCCTAACCTTCTATCTCAGTGTCGCCCAAGAACATTGCCATTTCAGCTTATAGGATATACTTAGTTGTAAGTTGGCCAAATGGTCCAAGGGTGGAAATGTAGTGCTACATGCACTACGTGCAAGATAAACAATGGTGCAGGGTGTGGACCATTGGCCTCTGCTTCCATTGG
The DNA here is from genome assembly GCF_031143425.1 of Pleurodeles waltl. Classification (NCBI taxonomy): domain Eukaryota; kingdom Metazoa; phylum Chordata; class Amphibia; order Caudata; family Salamandridae; genus Pleurodeles; species Pleurodeles waltl. Next base: position 415,968,469 of record NC_090444.1, on the reverse strand, counting down.
CCTTCGCTTCCATTTTGGTTCACGACTCCATTTTGTCGAGTCTGGTTCAGTGCGTAAGGCACTGTTCTGTGTTTTTCCACAAGCTTCGGCAAGCTGAAGGGTGGGGTGTTTTTCTGCTCAACTTCGCTCCATCTGCCTGATACGAAGGGCGCTATTTACATTCCACGAGCTATCAGTTGGAACAACAGGGGGATGCGCCTGTACACAAGGAGGAATGCAAGCTGCCTGTACACAAGGAGGAATGCAAGCTTCACCTTGGAGCCCTCTCCTGGGAACTTGGCCCGTTCTGAGGAGACGTCTCAAAGGGTGAACAAGATACCGCCGATTGCACAATTTGTAAAGGAGGGGGTCTTTTTCTAGAAAAGACTCCTGGGCGTTAGTAAATACTATAAAGGTTGGGGGCCTGGATGGACTGGTTTAGGAACTCTCTTCTGGGTTGGAAGCAACGCCAGGAGGACTGATTGTCCCAAAAGAGGCTCCCTGTGCCAGCCGATTTGGGTTCCCCGGCTTTGTGTACGGCGGAGGGATGCAGACGCTCTTTTCGGTGAAGCTTTTCAATTTATTAAGTATATTGTGTGTGCGTGCGTAATATGCACTTATTCTTGCAGTCATTTTCATGCTATTGAGCATTGAAGTATATTGTGTGTGCGTGCGTAATATGCACTTATTCTTGCAGTCATTTTCATGCTATTAAGCATTGAAGAATATTGTGTGTGCGTGTATTATATGCACTTACTCTTGCAGTGATTCACAGAGTGCTTATATTCTCACCATTATTCTCATGTTATTCTCTTGATATATATATATATGTATATATTGGGGTGGTTAGCTTTGCCATATGAGAACCTGCCCCTTAAATAAACTTGATTATTTTACTCACTAAGGTGTCTGAGAGTGATTGCTTTACATTGTGCCTTAAAATATCCTGAAGTGCATAGTTTTGATATTCTGAAGAGTAAAGCAACACAGTGGCCTGGCACCCGCGACAGGAAATGCCCCAAAACACAACGTGGACACATACCAGTTTTTGACAGAAAACAGAGGTGTTCTTTGCAAAGTGCCTACCTGTAGATTTTGGAATCTAGCTCAGCCGGCACCTATGGAAACCTACCAAACCTGTGCTTTTTTTAAAACTAGAGACCAAGGGGAATCCAAGATGGGGTGACTTGTGGGGCTCTGACCAGGTTCTGTTACCCAGAATCCTTTACAAACCTCAAAATGTGTCTAAAAAAACACATTTTCCTCACATTTCGGTGACAGAAAGTCCTGGAATCTGAGAGGAGCCACAAATTTCCTTCTACCAAGCGTTTCCCTAAGTCTCCCGATAAAAATGATACCTCACTTTTGTGGGTAGGCCTAGCGCCCGTAACAGGAAATGCCCCAAAGCACAACGTGGACACATCCCATTTTTTGACAGAAAACAGAGGTGTTTTTTGCAAAGTGCCTACCTGTAGATTTTGGCCTCCAGCTCAGCCGGCACCTAGAGAAACCTACCAAACCTGTGCATTTTCTTAAACTAGAGACCTAGGGGAATCCAAGATGGGGTGACTTGTAGGGCTCTGATCAGGTTCTGTTACCCAGAATCCTTTGCAAACCTCAATATTTGGCAAAAAAATAACACATTTTCCTCATATTTCGGTGACAGAACGTCCTGGAATCTGAAAGGAGCCACAAAGTTCCTCCACCCAGCGTTCCCCCAAGTCTCCCGATAAACATTATACCTCACTTTTGTGGGTAGGCCTGGCACCCGCGATAGGAAATGCCCCAAAATACAACGTGGACACATCCCATTTTTTGACAGAAAACAGAGGTGTTTTTTGCAAAGTGCCTACTTGTAGATTTGGGCCTCTAGCTCAGCCGGCACCTAGGGAAACCTATCAAACCTGTGCATTTTTGAAAACTAGAGACCTAGGGGAATCAGAGATGGGGTGACTTGTGGGGATCTGTCCAGGTTCTGTTACCCAGAATCCTTTGCAAACCTCAAAATGTGACTAAAAAACAAATTTTCCTCACAGATCCGGTGACAGAAAGTCCTGGAATCTGAGAGGAGCCACAAATGTCCTTCTACCTAGCATTTCCCCAAGACTCCCTATAAAAATGATACCTCACTTGTGTGGTTAGGCCTAGCGCCCGCGACAGGAAATGACCCCAAAACACAACGTGGACACATCCAATTTTTTGACAGAAAACAGAGGTGTTTTTTGTAAAGTGCCTACCTGTAGATTTTGGCCTCTAGCTCAGCCGACACCGAGGGAAACCTACCAAACCTGTGCATTTTTTAAAACTAGAGACCTAGGGGAATCCAAGATGGGGTGACTTGTGGGGCTCTGACCAGGTTCTGTTACCCAGAATCCTTTGCAAACCTTAAACTTTGGCTAAAAAAAACACATTTTCCTCACATTCTGGTGACAGAAAGTTCTTGAATCTGAGAGAAGCCACAAATGTCCTTCCACCCAGCATTCCCCCAAATCTCCCGATGAAAATGATACCTCACTTGTGTGGGTAGGCCTGGCACCCGCGACAGGAAATGCCCCAAAACACAACATGGACACATCCCATTTTTTGACAGAAAACAGAGGTGTTTTTTGCAAAGTGCCTACCTGTAGATTTTGGCCTCTAGCTCAGCCGGCACCTAGGGAAACCTATCAAACCTGTGCATTTTTTAAAACTAGAGACCTAGGGGAATCCAAGATAGGGTGACTTGTGGGGCTCTGACCAGGTTCTGTTACCCAGAATCCTTTGCAAACCTCAAAATGTGGCTAAATGACAAATTTTCCTCACATTTCGGTGACAGAAAGTCCTGGAATCTGAGAGGAGCCACAAATTTCCTTCTACCCAGCATTTCCCCAAGACTCCCGATAAAAATGATACCTCATTTGTGTGGGAAGGCCTAGCGCCCGCAACAGGAAATGCCCCAGAACACAATGTGGACACATCCCATTTTTTGACAGAAAACAGAGGTGTTTTTTGTAAAGTGCCTACCTGTAGATTTTGGCCTCTAGCTCAGTCGCCACCTAGGGAAACCTACCAAACCTGTGCATTTTTGAAAACTAGAGACCAAGGGGAATCCAAGGTGGGGTGACTTGTGGGGCTCTGACCAGGTTCTGTTACCCAGAATCCTTTGCAAACCTCAAAATGTGGCTAAATGACAAATTTTCCTCACATTTCGGTGACAGAAAGTCCTGGAATCTGAGAGGAGCCACAAATTTCCTTCTACCCAGCATTTCCCCAAGACTCCCGATAAAAATGATACCTCATTTGTGTGGGAAGGCCTAGCGCCCGCAACAGGAAATGCCCCAGAACACAATGTGGACACATCCCATTTTTTGACAGAAAACAGAGGTGTTTTTTGTAAAGTGCCTACCTGTAGATTTTGGCCTCTAGCTCAGCCGACACCGAGGGAAACCTACCAAACCTGTGCATTTTTTAAAACTAGAGACCTAGGGGAATCCAAGATGGGGTGACTTGTGGGGCTCTGACCAGGTTCTGTTACCCAGAATCCTTTGCAAACCTTAAACTTTGGCTAAAAAAAACACATTTTCCTCACATTCTGGTGACAGAAAGTTCTTGAATCTGAGAGAAGCCACAAATGTCCTTCCACCCAGCATTCCCCCAAATCTCCCGATGAAAATGATACCTCACTTGTGTGGGTAGGCCTGGCACCCGCGACAGGAAATGCCCCAAAACACAACATGGACACATCCCATTTTTTGACAGAAAACAGAGGTGTTTTTTGCAAAGTGCCTACCTGTAGATTTTGGCCTCTAGCTCAGCCGGCACCTAGGGAAACCTATCAAACCTGTGCATTTTTGAAAACTAGAGACCTAGGGGAATCCAAGATAGGGTGACTTGTGGGGCTCTGACCAGGTTCTGTTACCCAGAATCCTTTGCAAACCTCAAAATGTGGCTAAATGACAAATTTTCCTCACATTTCGGTGACAGAAAGTCCTGGAATCTGAGAGGAGCCACAAATTTCCTTCTACCCAGCATTTCCCCAAGACTCCCGATAAAAATGATACCTCATTTGTGTGGGAAGGCCTAGCGCCCGCAACAGGAAATGCCCCAGAACACAATGTGGACACATCCCATTTTTTGACAGAAAACAGAGGTGTTTTTTGTAAAGTGCCTACCTGTAGATTTTGGCCTCTAGCTCAGTCGCCACCTAGGGAAACCTACCAAACCTGTGCATTTTTGAAAACTAGAGACCAAGGGGAATCCAAGGTGGGGTGACTTGTGGGGCTCTGACCAGGTTCTGTTACCCTGAATCCTTTGCAAACCTCAAAATGTGTCTAAAAAAACACATTTTCCTCACATTTTGGTGACAGAAACTCCTGGAATCTGAGAGGAGCCACAAATTTACTTCTACCCAGCGTTTCCCTAAGTCTCCCGATAAAAATGATACCTCATTTGTGTGGGTAGGCGTAGCGCCCGCAACAGGAAATGCCCCAAAACACAACGTGGACACATACCAGTTTTTGGCACAAAACAGAGGTGTTCTTTGCAAAGTGCCTACCTGTAGATTTTGGAATCTAGCTCCGCCGCCACCTAGGGAAACCTACCAAACCTCTGCATTTTTTAAAACTAAAGACCTAGGGGAATCCAAGATGGTGTGACTTGTGGGGCTCTGACCAGGTTCTGTTACCCTGAATCCTTTGCAAACCTCAAAATGTGTCTAAAAAAACACATTTTCCTCACATTTTGGTGACAGAAACTCCTGGAATCTGAGAGGAGCCACAAAGTTCCTCCACCCAGCGTTCCCCCAAGTCTCCCGATAAACATTATACCTCACTTTTGTGGGTAGGCCTAGCATCCGCGATAGGAAATGCCCCAAAATACAACGTGGACACATCCCATTTTTTGACAGAAAACAGAGGTGTTTTTTGCAAAGTGCCTACCTGTAGATTTTGGCGTCTAGCTCAGCCGGCACGTAAGGAAACCTACCGAACCTGTGCATTTTTGAAAACTAGAGACCTAGGGGAATCCAAGATGGGGTGACTCGTAGGGCTCTGACCAGGTTCTGTTACCCAGAATCCTTTGCAAACCTCAAAATTTGGCTAAAAAACACATTTTCCTCACATTTCGGTGACAGAAACTCCTGGAATCTGAGAAGAGCCACAAATTTCCTTCCAACCAGCGTTCCCCCAAGTCTCCCGATAAAAATTATACCTCACTTTTGTGGGTAGGCCTAGCACCCGGGACAGGAAATGCCCCAAAACACAACGTGGACACATTCCATTTTTTGACGGAAAACAGAGGTTTTTTTTGGAAAGTATACCTGTAGATTTTGGAATCTAGCTCAGCCGGGACCTAGGGAAACCTACCACACCTGTGCATTTTTTAAAACTAGAGACCAAGGGGAATCCAAGATGGGGTGACTTGTGGGTCTCTGACCAGGTTCTGTTACCCAGAATCCTTTACAAACCTCAAAATGTGTCTAAAAAAACACATTTTCATCACATTTGGGTGACAGAAAGTCCTGGAATCTGAGAGGAGCCACAAATTTCCTTAAACCCAGCGCTCCCCCAAGTCTCCTGATAAAAATTATACCTCACTTGTGTGGGTAGGCCTAGCACCCGCGACAGGAAATGCCCCAAAACACAACGTGGACACATCCCATTTTTTGACAGAAAACAGAGGTGTTTTTTGCAAAGTGCCTACCTGTAGATTTTGTCCTCTAGCTCAGCCGGCACCTAGAGAAACCTACCAAACCTGTGCATTTTTTAAAAATAGAGACCTAGGGGAATCCAAGATGGGGTGACTTGTGGGGCTCTGACCAGGTTCTGTTACCCAGAATCCTTTGCAAACCTTAAAATTTGGCTAAAAAACACATTTTCCTCACATTTCGGAGACAGAAACTCCTGGAATCTGAGAGGAGCCACAAATTGCCTTCTACACAGCATTTCCCCAAGACACCCAATAAAAATGATGCCTCACTTGTGTAGGTAGGCCTAGCGCCTGCGACAGGAAATGCCCCAGAACACAACGGGGCACACATCCCATTTTTTTGACAGAAAACAGAGGTGTTTTTTGCAAAGTGCCTACCTGTAGCTTTTGACCTCTAGCTCAGCCGGCCCCTAGGGAAACCTACCAAACCTGTGCATTTTTTAAAACTAGACACCTAGGGGGATCCAAGATGGGGTGACTTGTGGGGCTCTCATCAGGTTCTGTTACCCAGAATCCTTTGCAAACCTCAAAATGTGTCTAAAAAAACACATTTTCCTCACATTTCGGTGACAGAAACTCCTGGAATCTGAGAGGAGCCACAAATTTCTTCCACCCAGCATTTCCCCAAGACTCCCGATAAAAATGATACCTCACTTGTGTGGGTAGGCCTAGCGCCCGCGAGAGGAAATGCCCCAAAACACAACATGGACACATCCTATTTTTTGACTGAAAACAGAGGTTTTTTTTGTAAAGTGCCTACCTGTAGATTTTGGCCTCTAGCTCAACCGCACCTTGGGAAACCTACCAAACCTGTGCATTTTTGAAAACAAGAGACCTAGGGGAATCCAAGATAGGGTGACTTGTGGGGCTCTGACCAGGTTCTGTTAACCAGAATCCTTTGCAAACCTCAAACTTTGGCTAAAAAACCCTCATTTTCCTCACATTCTGGTGACAGAAAGTTCTTGAATCTGAGAGAAGCCACAAATGTCCTTCCACCCAACATTCCCCCAAATCTCCGTATGAAAATGATACCTCACTTGTGTGGGTAGGCCTGGCACCCGCGACAGGAAATGCCCCAAAACACAACATGGATACATCCCATTTTTTGACATTAAACAGAGGTGTTTTTTTGTAAAGTGCCTACCTGTAGATTTTGGCCTCTAGCTCAGCCGGCACCTAGGGAAACCTACCAAACCTGTGTATTTTTGAAAACTAGAGACCTAGGGGAATCCAAGATGGGGTGACTTATGGGGCTCTGACCAGGTTCTGTTACCCAGAATCCTTTGCAAACCTCAAACTTTGGCTAAACAAAACACATTTTCTTCACATTTCGGTGACAGAAACTCCTGGAATCTGAGAGGAGCCACAAATTTCCTTCCACCCAGCGTTCCCCCAAGTCTCCCAATAAAAATGATACCTCACTTGTGTGGGTGGCCTGGCACCCGCGACAGGAAATGCCCCAAAACACAACGTGGACACATCCCAGTTTTTGACACAAAACAGAGGTGTTCTTTGCAAAGTGCCTACCTGTAGATTTTGGAATCTAGCTCAGCCGGCACCTAGGGAAACCTACCAACCCTGTGCATTTTTTAAAACTAGAGACCAAGGGGAATCCAAGATGGTGTGACTTGTGGGGCTCTGACCAGGTTCTGTTACCCAGAATCCTTTACAAACCTCAAAATGTGTCTAAAAAACACATTTTCCTCACATTTGGGTGACAGAAAGTCCTGGAATCTGAGAGGAGACACAAATTTCCTTCCACCCAGCGTTCCCCGAAGTCTCCTGATAAAAATTATACCTCACTTGTGTGGGTAGGCCTAGCGCCCGCGACAGGAAATGCCCCAAAACACAACGTGGACACATACCATTTTTTGACACAAAACAGCTGTGTTTTTTGCAAAGTGCCTACCTGTAGATTTTGGCCTCTAGCTCAGACAGCACCTAGGGAAACCTACCAAACCTGTGCATTTTTTAAAACTAGAGACCAAGGGGGATCCAAGATAGGGTGACTTGTGGGGCTCTGATCAGGTTCTGTTACCCAGAATCCTTTGCAAACCTCAAAATGTGTCCAAAAAAACACATTTTCCTCACATTTCGGTGAAGAAACTCCAGGAATCTGAGAGGAGCCACAAATTTCCTCCACCCAGCGTTCCCCAGAGTCCCCCGATAAACATTATACCTCACTTGTTTGGGTAGGCCTAGCACCCGCGATAAGATATGCCCCTAAGTACAACGTGGACACATCCCATTTTTTGACAGAAAACAGAGGTGATTTTTGCAATGTGCCTACATGTAAATTTGGGCCTATAGCTCAGCCGACACCTAGGGAAACCTATCAAACCTGTGCATTTTTTAAAACTAGAGTCCTAGGGGAATCCAAGATGGGATGACTTGTGGGGCTCTGTCCAGGTTCTGTTCCCCAGAATCCTTTGCAAACCTCAAAATGTGGCTAAAAAACAAATTTTCCTCACAGTTTCGGTGACAGAAAGTCCTGGAATCTGAGGGGAGCCACAATTTTCCTTCTACCCAGCATTTCCCCAAGACTCCCGATAAAAATGATACCTCACTTGTGTGGGTAGGCCTAGCGCCCTCTCCAGGAAATGCCCCAAAACACAACGTGGACACATCCCATTTTTTGACAGAAAACAGAGGTGTTTTTTTTGTAAAGTGCCTACCTGTAGATTTTGGCCTCTAGCTCAGCCGGCACCTAGGGAAACCTACCAAACCTGTGCATTTTTTAAAACTAGAGACCTAGGGGAATCCAAGATGGGGTGACTTGTGGGGCTCTGACCAGGTTCTGTTACCCAGAATCCTTTGCAAACCTCAAACTTTGCCTAAAAAAAACACATTTTCCTCACATTCTGGTGACAGAAAGTTCTGGAATCTGAGAGAAACCACAAATGTCCTTCCACCCAGCATTCCCCCAAATCTCCCTATGAAAATGATACCTCACTTGTATGGGTAGGCCTGGCACCGGCGACAGGAAATGCCCCAAAACACAACATGGACACATCCCATTTTTTGACAGAAAACAGAGGTGTTTTTTGCAAAGTGCCTACCTGTAGATTTGGGCCTCTAGCTCAGCCGGCACCTAGGGAAACCTATCAAACCTGTGCATTTTTGAAAACTAGAGACCTAGGGGAATCCAAGATGGGGTGACTTGTGGGGCTCTGACCAGGTTCTGTTACCCAGAATCCTTTGCAAACCTCAAAATTTGGCTAAAAAACACATTTTTCTCACACTTCGGTAACAGAAAGTCCTGGAATCTGAGAGGAGCCACAAAGTTCCTCCAACCAGCGTTCCCCCAAGTCTCCTGATAAAAATTATACCTCACTTTTGTGGGTAGGCCTAGTGCCTGCGACAGGAAATGCCCCAAAACACAACGTGGACACATCCCATTTTTTGACAGAAAACAGTGGTGCATTTTGCAAAGTGCCTACCTGTAGATTTTGGCCTCTAGCTCAGCCGGCACCTAGGGAAACCTACCAAACCTGTGCATTTTTGAAAACTAGAGACCTAGGGGAATCCAAGATGGGGTGACTTATGGGGCTCTGGCCAGGTTCTGTTACCCAGAATACTTTGCAAACCTCAAAATTTGCCAAAAAAAGACATTTGGCTCATATTTCTCTGACAGAAAGTCCTGGAATGTGAGAGGAGCCACAAATTTCCTTCTACCCAGCGTTTCCCTAAGACTCCCGATAAAAATGATACCTCACTTGTGTGGGTAGGCCTAGCGCCCATGACAGGAAATGCCCCAAAACACAACGGGGCACACATCCCATTTTTTTTACAGAAAACAGAGGTATTTTTTGTAAAGTGCCTACCTGTAGATTTTGACCTCTAGCTCAGCCGGCACCTAGGGAAACCTACCAAACCTGTGCATTTTTGAAAACTAGAGACCCAGGGGGATCCAAGGTGGGGTGACTTGTGGGGCTCTGATCAGGTTCTGTTACCCAGAATCCTTTGCAAACCTCAAAATGTGTCTAAAAAAACACATTTTCCTCACATTTCGGTGACAGAAACTCCTGGAATCTGAGAGGAGCCACAAAGTTCCCCCACCCAGCGTTCCCCCAAGTCTCCCGATAAACATTATACCTCACTTGTGTGGGTAGGCCTAGCACCCACGATAGGAAATGCCCCAAAATACAACTTGGACAGATACCATTTTTTGACAGAAAACAGAGGTGTTTTTTTGTAAAGTGCCTACCTGTAGATTTTGGCCTCTAGCTCAGCTGGCACCTAGGGAAACCTACCAAACCTGTGCATTTTTTAAAACTAGAGACCTAGGGGAATCCAAGATGGGGTGACTTGTGGGGCTCTGACTAGGTTCTGTTACCCAGAATCCTTTGCAAACCTCAAACTTTGGCTAAAAAAAATACATTTTCCTCACATTCTGGTGACAGAAAGTTCTGGAATCTGAGAGAAGCCACAAATGTCCTTCCACCCAGCATTCCCCCAAATCTCCCTATGAAAATGATACCTCACTTGTGTGGGTAGGCCTGGCACCCGCGACAGGAAATGCCCCAAAACACAACATGGACACATCCCATTTTTTGACAGAAAACAGAGGTGTTTTTTGCAAAGTGCCTACCTGTAGATTTTGGCCTCTAGCTCAGCCGGCACCTAGGGAAACCTACCAAACCTGTGTATTTTTGAAAACTAGAGACCTAGGGGAATCCAAGATGGGGTGACTTGCGGGGCTCTGACCAGGTTCTGTTAGCCAGAATCCTTTGCAAACCTCAACATTTAGCTAAAAAAAACATTTTCCTCACATTTCGGTGACAGAAACTCCTGGAATCTGAGAGGAGCCACAAAGTTCCTCCAACCACCGTTCCCCCAAATCTCCCATTAAAAATTATACCTCACTTTTGTGGGTAGGCCTAGCACCCGGGACAGGAAATGCCCCAAAACACAACGTGGACACATCCCATTTTTTGACGGAAAACAGAGGTGTTTTTTGCAAAGTGCTTACCGGTAGATTTTGGCCTCTAGCTCAGCCGGAACCTAGGGAAACCTACCAAACCTGTGCATTTTTTTAAACTAGAGACCTAGGGGAATCCAAGATGGGGTGACTTGTGGGGCTCTGACCAGGTTCTGTTACTCAGAATCCTTTGCAAACCTCAAAATCTGGCAAAAAAAACACATTTTCCTCACATTTCGGTGACAGAAAGTCCTGGAATCTGAGAGGAGCCACGAATTTCCTTCTACCCAGCTTTTCCCTAAGTCTCCCGATAAAAATGATACCTCACTTTTGTGGGTAGGCCTAGCGCCTGCGACAGGAAATGCCCCAGAACACAACTTGGACACATCCCATTTTTTGACAGAAAACAGAGGTTTTTTTTGCAAAGTGCCTACCTGTAGATTTTGGCCTCTAGCTCAGCCGGCCCCTAGGGAAACCTACCAAACCTGTGCATTTTTGAAAACTAGAGACCTAGGGGAATCCAAGATGGGGTGACTTGTGGGGCTCTGACCAGGTTCTGTTACCCAGAATCCTTTGCAAACCTCAACATTTAGCTAAAAAAAACATTTTCCTCACATTTCGGTGACAGAAAGTCCTGGAATCTGAGAGGAGCCACGAATTTCCTTCTACCCAGCTTTTCCCTAAGTCTCCCGATAAAAATGATACCTCACTTTTGTGGGTAGGCCTAGCGCCTGCGACAGGAAATGCCCCAAAACACAACTTGGACACATCCCATTTTCTGACAGAAAACAGAAGTGATTTTTGCAAAGTGCCTACCTGTAGATTTGGGCCTCTAGCCCAGCCGGCACCTAGGGAAACCTACCAAACCTGTGCATTTTTGAAAACTAGAGACCTATGGGAATCCAAGATGGGGTGATTTGTGGGGCTCTGACCAGGGTCTGTTACCCAGAATCCTTTGCAAATCTCAAAATGTGGCTACAAAAAACATTTTCCTCACATTTCGGTGACAGAAAGTCCTGGAATCTGAGGGGAGCCACAAATTGCATTCTACCAAGCATTTCCCCACGACTCCCGATAAAAATGATACCTCACTTGTGTGGGTTGGCCTAGCGCCCGCGACAGGAAATGCCCCAGAACACAACGGGGCACACATCCCATTTTTTGACAGAAAACAGTGGTGCATTTTGCAAAGTGCCTACCTGTAGATTTTGGCCTCTAGCTCAGCCGGCACCTATGGAAACCTACCAAACCTGTGCATTTTTTAAAACTAGAGACCTAGGGGAATCCAAGATGGAGTGACTTATGGGGCTCTGGCCAGGTTCTGTTACCCAGAATCCTTTGCAAACCTCAAAATTTGCCTAAAAAAGACATTTTGCTCATATTTCGCTGACAGAAAGTCCTGGAATGTGAGAGGAGCCACAAATGTCCTTCTACCCAGCGTTTCCCTAAGACTCCCGATAAAAATGATACCTCACTTGTGTGGGTAGGCCTAGCGCCCATGACAGGAAAGGCCCCAAAACACAACGGGGCACACATCCCATTTTTTTTTACAGAAAACAGAGGTATTTTTTGCAAAGTGCCTACCTGTAGATTTTGACCTCTAGCTCAGCCGGCACCTAGGGAAACCTACCATACCTGGGCATTTTTTTAAACTAGAGACCCAGGGGGATCCAAGGTGGGGTGACTTGTGGGGCTCTGATCAGGTTCTGTTACCCAGAATCCTTTGAAAACCTCAAAATGTGTCTAAAAAAGCACATTTTCCTTACATTTCGGTGACAGAAACTCCTGGAATCTGAGAGGACCAACAAAGTTCCCCGACCCAGCGTTCCCCCAAGTCTCCCGATAAACATTATACCTCACTTGTGTGGGTAGGCCTAGCACCCGCGATAGGAAATGCCCCAAAATACAATGTGGACAGATCCCATTTTTTGACAGAAAACAGAGGTGTTTTTTTGTAAAGTGCCTACCTGTAGATTTTGGCCTCTAGCTCAACCGGCACGTAGGGAAACCTACCAAACCTGTGCATTTTTTAAAACTAGAGACCTAGGGGAATCCAAGATGGGGTGACTTGTGGGGCTCTGACCAGGTTCTGTTACCCAGAATATTTTGCAAACCTCAAACTTTGGCTAAAAAAAACTCATTTTCCTCACATTCTGGTGACAGAAAGTATAGGAATCTGAGAGAAGCCACAAATGTCTTTCCACCCAACATTCCCCCAAATCTCCCTATGAAAATGATACCTCACTTGTGTGGGCAGGCCTGGCACCCGCGACAGGAAGTGCCCCAAAACACAATATGGACACATCCCATTTTTTGACAGAAAACAGAGGTGTTTTTTGCAAAGTGCCTACCTGTAGATTTTGGCCTCTAGCTCAGCCGGCAGGTAGGGAAACCTACCAAACCTGTGTATTTTTGAAAACTAGAGACCTAGGGGAATCTAAGATGGGGTGACTTGTGGGGCTCTGACCAGGTTCTGTTACCCAGAATCCTTTGCAAACCTCAACATTTAGCTAAAAAAAACATTTTCCTCACATTTCGGTGACAGAAACTCCTGGAATCTGAGAGGAGCCACAAAGTTCCTCCAACCAGAGTTCCCCCAAATCTCCCATTAAAAATTATACCTCACTTTTGTGGGTAGGCCTAGCACCCGGGACAGGAAATGCCCCAAAACACAACGTGGACACATCACATTTTTTGACGGAAAACAGAGGTGTTTTTTGCAAAGTGCTTACCTGTAGATTTTGGCCTCTAGCTCAGCCGGAACCTAGGGAAACCTGCCAAACCTGTGCATTTTTTTAAACTAGAGACCTAGGGGAATCCAAGATGGGGTGACTTGTGGGGCTCTGACCAGGTTCTGTTACTCAGAATCCTTTGCAAACCTCAAAATCTGGCAAAAAAAACACATTTTCCTCACATTTCGGTGACAGAAAGTCCTGGAATCTGAGAGGAGCCACGAATTTCCTTCTACCCAGCTTTTCCCTAAGTCTCCCGATAAAAATGATACCTCACTTTTGTGGGTAGGCCTAGCGCCTGCGACAGGAAATGCCACAAAACACAACTTGGACACATCCCATTTTTTGACAGAAAACAGAGGTTTTTTTTGCAAAGTGCCTACCTGTAGATTTTGGCCTCTAGCTCAGCCGGCCCCTAGGGAAACCTACCAAACCTGTGCATTTTTGAAAACTAGAGACCTAGGGGAATTCAAGATGGGGTGACTTGTGGGGCTCTGACCAGGTTCTGTTACCCAGAATCCTTTGCAAACCTCAACATTTAGCTAAAAAAAACATTTTCCTCACATTTCGGTGACAGAAAGTCCTGGAATCTGAGAGGAGCCACGAATTTCCTTCTACCCAGCTTTTCCCTAAGTCTCCCGATAAAAATGATACCTCACTTTTGTGGGTAGGCCTAGCGCCTGCGACAGGAAATGCCCCAAAACACAACTTGGACACATCCCATTTTCTGACAGAAAACAGAAGTGATTTTTGCAAAGTGCCTACCTGTAGATTTGGGCCTCTAGCCCACCCGGCACCTAGGGAAACCTACCAAACCTGTGCATTTTTGAAAACTAGAGACCTATGGGAATCCAAGATGGGGTGATTTGTGGGGCTCTGACCAGGGTCTGTTACCCAGAATCCTTTGCAAATCTCAAAATGTGGCTACAAAAAACATTTTCCTCACATTTCGGTGACAGAAAGTCCTGGAATCTGAGGGGAGCCACAAATTGCATTCTACCAAGCATTTCCCCACGACTCCCGATAAAAATGATACCTCACTTGTGTGGGTTGGCCTAGCGCCCGCGACAGGAAATGCCCCAGAACACAACGGGGCACACATCCCATTTTTTGACAGAAAACAGTGGTGCATTTTGCAAAGTGCCTACCTGTAGATTTTGGCCTCTAGCTCAGCCGGCACCTATGGAAACCTACCAAACCTGTGCATTTTTTAAAACTAGAGACCTAGGGGAATCCAAGATGGAGTGACTTATGGGGCTCTGGCCAGGTTCTGTTACCCAGAATCCTTTGCAAACCTCAAAATTTGCCTAAAAAAGACATTTTGCTCATATTTCGCTGACAGAAAGTCCTGGAATGTGAGAGGAGCCACAAATGTCCTTCTACCCAGCGTTTCCCTAAGACTCCCGATTAAAATGATACCTCACTTGTGTGGGTAGGCCTAGCGCCCATGACAGGAAATGCCCCAAAACACAACGGGGCACACATCCCATTTTTTTTTACAGAAAACAGAGGTATTTTTTGCAAAGTGCCTACCTGTAGATTTTGACCTCTAGCTCAGCCGGCACCTAGGGAAACCTACCATACCTGGGCATTTTTTTAAACTAGAGACCCAGGGGGATCCAAGGTGGGGTGACTTGTGGGGCTCTGATCAGGTTCTGTTACCCAGAATCCTTTGAAAACCTCAAAATGTGTCTAAAAAAGCACATTTTCCTTACATTTCGGTGACAGAAACTCCTGGAATCTGAGAGGACCAACTAAGTTCCCCGACCCAGCGTTCCCCCAAGTCTCCCGATAAACATTATACCTCACTTGTGTGGGTAGGCCTAGCACCCGCGATAGGAAATGCCCCAAAATACAATGTGGACAGATCCCATTTTTTGACAGAAAACAGAGGTGTTTTTTTGTAAAGTGCCTACCTGTAGATTTTGGCCTCTAGCTCAACCGGCACGTAGGGAAACCTACCAAACCTGTGCATTTTTTAAAACTAGAGACCTAGGGGAATCCAAGATGGGGTGACTTGTGGGGCTCTGACCAGGTTCTGTTACCCAGAATATTTAGCAAACCTCAAACTTTGGCTAAAAAAAACTCATTTTCCTCACATTCTGGTGACAGAAAGTATAGGAATCTGAGAGAAGCCACAAATGTCCTTCCACCCAACATTCCCCCAAATCTCCCTATGAAAATGATACCTCACTTGTGTGGGCAGGCCTGGCACCCGCGACAGGAAGTGCCCCAAAACACAACATGGACACATCCCATTTTTTGACAGAAAACAGAGGTGTTTTTTGCAAAGTACCTACCTGTAGATTTTGGCCTCTAGCTCAGCCGGCAGGTAGGGAAACTTACCAAACCTGTGTATTTTTGAAAACTAGAGACCTAGGGGAATCCAAGATGGGGTGACTTGTGGGGCTCTGACCAGGTTCTGTTACCCAGAATCCTTTGCAAACCTCAACATTTAGCTAAAAAAAACATTTTCCTCACATTTCGGTGACAGAAACTCCTGGAATCTGAGAGGAGCCACAAAGTTCCTCCAACCAGAGTTCCCCCAAATCTCCCATTAAAAATTATACCTCACTTTTGTGGGTAGGCCTAGCACCCGGGACAGGAAATGCCCCAAAACACAACGTGGACACATCCCATTTTTTGACAGAAAACAGAGGTGTATTTTGCAAAGTGCCTACCTGTAGATTTTGGCCTCTAGCTCAGCCGGCACCAAGGGAAACCTACCAAACCTGTGCATTTTTGAAAACTAGAGACCTAGGGCAATCCAAGATGGAGTGACTTATGGGGCTCTTGCCAGGTTCTGTTACCCAGAAACCTTTGCAAACCTCAAAATTTGCCTAAAAAAGACATTTTGCTCATATTTCGCTGACAGAAAGTCCTGGAATGTGAGAGGAGCCACAAATTTCTTCTACCCAGCGTTTCCCTAAGTCTCCCGATAAAAATGATACCTCACTTGTGTGGGTAGGCCTAGCGCCTGTGACAGGAAATGCCCCAAAACACAATGGGGCACACATCCCATTTTTTGACAGAAAACAGAGGTGTTTTTTGCAAAGTGCCTACCTGTAGATTTTAACCTCTAGCTCAGCCGGCACCTAGGGAAACCTACCAAACCTGTGCATTTTTGAAAACTAGAGACCCAGGGGGATCCAAGGTGGGGTGACTTGTGGGGCTCTGATAAGGTTCTGTTACCCAGAATCCTTTGCAAACCTCAAAATGTGTCTAAAAAAACAAATTTTCCTCAGATTTCAGTGACAGAAACTCCTGGAATCTGAGAGGAGCCACAAATTTCTTTCCACCCAGCGTTCCCCCAAGTCTCCCGATAAAAATGATACCTCACTTGTGTGGGTAGGCCTAGCACCCGCGATAGGAAATGCCCCAAAACACAACGTGGACACATCCCATTTTTTGACAGAAAACAGAGGTGTTTTTTGCAAAGTGCCTACCTGTAGATTTGGGCCTCTAGCTCAGCCGGCACCTAGGGAAACCTATCAAACCTGTGCATTTTTGAAAACTAGAGACCTAGGGGAATCCAAGAAGGGGTGACTTGTGGGGCTCTGACCAGGTTCTGTTACCCAGAATCCTTTGCAAACCTCAAAATGTGGTTAAAAAACTAATTTTCCTCACATTTCGGTGACAGAAAGTCCTGGAATCTGAGAGGAGCTACAAATTTCCTTCTACCCAGCATTTCCCCAAGACTCCCGATAAAAATGATACCTCATTTGTGTGGGTAGGCCTAGCGCCCGCGACAGGAAATGCCCCAAAACACAATGTGGACACATCCCATTTTTTGACAGAAAACAGAGGTGTTTTTTGCAAAGTGCCTACCTGTAGATTTGGGTCTCTAGCTCAGCCGGCACCTAGGGAAACCTATCAAACCTGTGCATTTTTGAAAACTAGAGACCTAGGGGAATCCATGATGGGGTGACTTGTGGGGCTCTGACCAGGTTCTGTTACCCAGAATCCTTTGCAAACTTCAAAATGTGGCTAAAAAACAAATTTTCCTCACAGTTTCGGTGACAGAAAGTCCTGGAATCTGAGAGAAGCCACAAATTTCCTTCCACCCAGCGTTCTCCCAAGTCTCCCGATAAAAATGATACCTCACTTGTGTGGGTAGGCCTAGCGCCCGAGACAGGAAATGTCCCAAAACACAACGTGGTCACATCCCATTTTTTGACAGAAAACAGAGGTGTTTTTTGCAAAGTGCCTACCTGTAGATTTTGGCCTCTAGCTCAGCCGGCACCTGGAGAAATCTACCAAACCTGTGCATTTTTGAAAACTAGAGACCCAGGGGAATCCAAGATGGGGTGACTTGTGGGGCTCTGACCAGGTTCTGTTACCCAGAATCCTTTGTAGACCTCAAACTTTGGCTAAAAAACCACATTTTCCTCATATTTCGGTGACAGAACGTCCTGGAATCTGAGAGGAGCCACAAATTTCCTTCTACCCAGCGTTCCCCTAAGTCTCCCGATAAAAATGATACCTCACTTTTGTGGGTAGGCCTAGCGCCCGCAACAGGAAATGCCCCAATACACAACGTGGACACATCCCATTTTTTGATAGAAAACAGAGGTGTTTCTTGCAAAGTGCCTACCTGTAGATTTTGGCCTCTAGCTCAGACGGCACCTAGGGAAACCTACCAAACCTGTGCATTTTTTAAAACTAAAGACCTATGGGAATCTAAGATGGGGTGACTTGTGGGGCTCTGATCAGGTTCTGTTACCCAGAATCCTTTGCAAACCTCAAAATTTGGCTAAAAAAACACCTTTTTCTCATATTTCGGTGACAGAACGTCTTGAAATTTGAGAGGAGCCACAAATTTCCTTCTACCCAGCATTTCCCCAAGACTCCCGATAAAAATGATACCTCACTTGTGTGGGTAGGCATAGGGCCCGCAACAGGAAATGCCCCAAAACACAACGTGGACACATCCCATTTTTTGACAGAAAACAGAGGTGTTTTTTGCAAAGTGCCTACTTGTAGATTTTGGCCTCTAGATCAGGCGGCACCTAGGGAAAACTACCAAGCCTGTGCATTTTTGAAAACTAAAGACCTAGGGGGATCCAAGATGGGGTGACTTGTGGGGCTCTGACCAGGTTCTGTTACCCAGAATCCTTTGCAAACCTTAAACTTTGGCTAAAAAAACACATTTTCCTCACATTCTGGTGACAGAAAGTTCTTGAATCTGAGAGAAGCCACAAATGTCCTTCCACCCAGCATTCCCCCAAATCTCCCGATGAAAATGATACCTCACTTGTGTGGGTAGGCCTGGCACCCGCGACAGGAAATGCCCCAAAACACAACATGGACACATCCCATTTTTTGACAGAAAACAGAGGTGTTTTTTGCAAAGTGCCTACCTGTAGATTTTGGCCTCTAGCTGAGCCGGCACCTAGGGAAACCTACCGAACCTGTGCATTTTTGAAAACTAGAGACCTAGGGGAATCCAAAATGGGGTGACTCGTAGGGCTCGGACCAGGTTCTGTTACCCAGAATCCTTTGCAAACCTCAAAATTAGGCTAAAAAACACATTTTCCTCACATTTCGGTGACAGAAACTCCTGGAATCTGAGAAGAGCCACAAATTTCCTTCCAACCAGCGTTCCCCCAAGTCTCCCGATAAAAATTATACCTCACTTTTGTGGGTAGGCCTAGCACCCGGGACAGGAAATGCCCAAAAACACAACGTGGACACATTCCATTTTTTGACGGAAAACAGAGGTTTTTTTGGGAAAGTATACCTGTAGATTTTGGAATCTAGCTCAGCCGGGACCTATGGAAACCTACCAAACCTGTGCATTTTTTAAAACTAGAGACCAAGGGGAATCCAAGATGGGGTGACTTGTGGGGCTCTGACCAGGTTCTGTTGCCCAGAATCCTTTACAAACCTCAAAATGTGTCTAAAAAAACACATTTTCATCACATTTGGGTGACAGAAAGTCCTGGAATCTGAGAGGAGCCACAAATTTCCTTCCACATAGCGCTCCCCCAAGTCTCCTGATAAAAATTATACCTCACTTGTGTGGGTAGGCCTAGCACCCGCGACAGGAAATGCCCCAAAACACAACGTGGACACATCCCATTTTTTGACAGAAAACAGAGGTGTTTTTTGCAAAGTGCCTACCTGTAGATTTTGTCCTCTAGCTCAGCCGGCACCTAGAGAAACCTACCAAACCTGTGCATTTTTGAAAACTAGAGACCTAGGGGAATCCAAGATGGGGTGACTTGTGGGGCTCTGACCAGGTTCTGTTACCCAGAATCCTTTGCAAACCTCAAAATTTGACTAAAAAAACACATTTTCCTCACATTTCGCTGACAGAAAGTCCTGGAATGTGAGAGGAGCCAGAAATTTCCTTCTCCCCAGCGTTTCCCAAAGTCTCCCGATACAAATGATACCTCACTTCTGTAGGTAGGCCTAGCGCCCGTGAGAGGAAATGCCCCAAAACACAACGTGGACACATCCCATTTTTTGACAGAAAACAGAGGTGTTTTTTGCAAATTGGCTACCTGTAGATATTGACCTCTAGCTCAGCCGGCTCCTAGGGAAACCTATCAAACCTGTGCATTTTTGCAAACTAGAGACCTAGGGGGATCCAAGATGGGGTGACTTGTGGGGCTCTGACCAGGTTCTGTTACCCAGAATCCTTTGTAAACCTCAAAATTTGGCTAAAAAACAAATTTTCCTCACAGTTTCGGAGACAGAAAGTCCTGGACTCTGAGAGGAGCCACAAATTGCCTTCTACAAAGCATTTCCCCAAGACACCCAATAAAAGTGATGCCTCACTTATGTGGGTAGGCCTAGCGCCTGCGACAGGAAATGCCCCAGAACACAACGGGGCACACATCCCATTTTTTGACAGAAAACAGAGGTGTTTTTTGCAAAGTGCCTACCTGTAGATTTTGACCTCTAGCTCAGCCGGCCCCTAGGGAAACCTACCAAACCTGTGCATTTTTGAAAACTAGACACCTAGGGGGATCCAAGATGGGGTGACTTGTGGGGCTCTGATCAGGTTCTGTTACCCAGAATCTTTTGCAAACCTCAAAATGTGTCTAAAAAAACACATTTTCCTCACATTTCGGTGACAGAAACTCTTGGAATCTCAGAGGAGCCACAAATTTCTTCCACCCAGCATTCCCCCAAGTCTCCTGATGAAAATGATACCTCACTTGTGTGCGTAGGCCTGGCATCCGCGACAGGAAATGCCCCAAAACACAACATGGACACATCCCATTTTTTGACAGAAAACAGAGTTGTTTTTTGCAAAGTGCCTACCTGTATATTTTGACCTCTAGCTCAGCCAGCACCTAGGGAAACCTACCAAACCTGTGCATTTTTGAAAACTATAGACCTAGGGGAATCCAAGATGGAGTGACATATGGGGCTCTGGCCAGGTTCTGTTACCCAGAATCCTTTGCAAACCTCAAAATTTGGCTAAACAAAATACATTTTCCTAAATTTTCGGTGACAGAAAGTCCTGGAATCTGAGAGAAGCCACAAATTTCCTTCCACCCAGTGTTCCCCCAACTCTCCCGATAAAAATTATACCTCACTTGTTTGGGTAGGCCTAGCGCCCGCAACAGGAAATGCCCCAAAACACAACGTGTACATATCCCATTGTTTGACAGAAAACAGAGGTGTTTTTTGCAAAGTGCCTACCTGTAGATTTTGGCCTCTAGCTCAGACAGCACCTAGGGAAACCTACCAAACCTGTGCATTTTTGAAAACTAGAGACCTAGGGGAATCCAAGATGGGGTGACTTGTGGGGCTGTGACCAGGGTCTGTTACCCAGAATCCTTTGCAAACCTCAAAATGTGGCTAAAAAACACATTTTCCTCACATTTCGGTGACAGAAAGTCCTGGAATCTGAGAGGAGCCACAAATTGCCTTCTACACAGCATTTCCCCTAGACTCCCGATAAAAATGATATCTCACTTGTGTGGGTAGGCCTAGCGCCCGCAACAGGAAATGCCCCAAAACACAACGTGGACACATCCCATTTTTTGACAGAAAACAGGTGTTTTTTGCAAAGTCTACCTGTAGATTTTGGCCTCTAGCTCAGCCGGCACCTAGGGAAACCTACCAAACCTGTACATTTTTGAAAACTAGAGACCTAGGGGAATCGAAGACGGGGTGACTTGTTAGGCTCTGGCCAGGTTCTGTTACCCAGAATACTTTGCAAACCTCAAAATTTTCTTAAAAAAACACAGTTTCCTCACATTTCGCTGACAGAAAGTCCTGGAATCTGAGAGGAGCCACAAATTTCCTTCTACCCAGCGTTTCCCTAAGTCTCCCGATAAAAGTGATACCTCACTTGTGTGGGTAGGCCTAGCGTCTGCGACAGGAAATGCCCCAAAACACAACAGGGGACACATCCCATTTTTTGACAGAAAACAGAGGTGTTTTTTGCAAAGTGCCTACCTGTATATTTTGACCTCTAGCTCAGCCGGCACCTAGGGAAACCTACCAAACCTGTGCATTTTTGAAAACTAGAGACCTAGGGGAATCCAAGATGGGGTGACTTGTGGGGCACTGATCAGGTTCTGTTACCCAGAATCCTTTGCAAACCCCAAAATGTGTCTAAAAAAACACATTTTCCTCAATTGTCGGTGACAGAAAGTACTGGCATCTAAGAGGAGCCACAAATTTCCTTCAACCCAGCACTTCCCCAAGACTCCCGATAAAAATTATACCTCACTTTTGAGGGTAGGCCTAGCGCCCGGGACAGGAAATGCCACAAAACACAACGTGGACACATCCCATTTTTTGACGGAAAACAGAGGTGTTTTTTGCAAAGTGCCTACCTGTAGATTTTGGCCTCTAGCTCAGCCGGCACCTAGGGAAACCTACCAAACCTGTGCACTTTTAAAAACTAGAGACCTAGGGGAATCCAAGATGGGGTGATTTGTGGGGCTCTGACCAGGTTCTGTTACCCAGAATCCTTTGCAAACCTCAAAATGTGGCTAAAAAACAAATTTTCCTCAATTTTAGGTGACAGAAAGTCCTGGAATCTGAGAGGAGCCACAAATTTCCTTCCACCCAGCGTTCCCCCAAGTCTCCCGATAAAAATGATACCTCACTTGTGTGGGTGGCCTGGCACCCGCGACAGGAAATGCCCCAAAACACAACGTGGACACATCCCAGTTTTTGACAGAAGACAGAGGTGTTCTTTGCAAAGTGCCTACCTGAAGGTTTTGGAATCTAGCTCAGCCGGCTCCTAGGGAAACCTACCAAACCTGTGCATTTTTGAAAACTAGAGACCTAGGGGAATCGAAGATGGGGTGACTTGTGGGGCTCTGACCAGGGTCTGTTACCCAGAATCCTTTGCAAACCTCAAAATGTGGCTAAAAAACACATTTTCCTCACATTTCAGTGACAGAAAGTCCTGGAATCTTAGAGGAGCCACAAATTGCCTTTTACCCAGCATTTCCCCTAGACTCCTGATAAAAATGATACCTCACTTGTGTGGGTAGGCCTAGCGCCCGCAACAGGAAATGCCCCAAAACACAACGTGGACACATCCCATTTTTTGACAGAAAACAGAGGTGTTTTTTGCAAAGTCTACCTGTAGATTTTGGCCTCTAGCTCAGCCGGCACCTAGGGAAACCTACCAAACCTGTGCATTTTTTAAAACTAGAGACCTACGGGAATCGAAGACGGGGTGACTTGTCAGGCTCTGGCCAAGTTCTGTTACCCAGAATACTTTGCAAACCTCAAAATTTGCCTAAAAAAACACATTTTCCTCACATTTCGCTGACAGAAAGTCCTGGAATCTGAGAGGAGCCACAAATTTCCTTCTACCCACCGTTTCCCTAAGTCTCCCGATAAAAATGATACCTCACTTGTGTGGGTAGGCCTAGCGTCTGCGACAGGAAATGCCCCAAAACACAACGGGGGACACATCCCATTTTTTGACAGAAAACAGAGGTGTTTTTTGCAAAGTGCCTACCTGTAGATTTTGACCTCTAGCTCAGCCAGCACCTAGGGAAACCTACCAAACCTGTGCATTTTTGAAAACTATAGACCTAGGGGAATCCAAGATGGAGTGACATATGGGGCTCTGGCCAGGTTCTGTTACCCAGAATCCTTTGCAAACCTCAAAATTTGGCTAAACAAAATACATTTTCCTAAATTTTCGGTGACAGAAAGTCCTGGAATCTGAGAGAAGCCACAAATTTCCTTCCACCCAGTGTTCCCCCAACTCTCCCGATAAAAATTATACCTCACTTGTTTGGGTAGGCCTAGCGCCCGCAACAGGAAATGCCCCAAAACACAACGTGTACATATCCCATTGTTTGACAGAAAACAGAGGTGTTTTTTGCAAAGTGCCTACCTGTAGATTTTGGCCTCTAGCTCAGACAGCACCTAGGGAAACCTACCAAACCTGTGCATTTTTGAAAACTAGAGACCTAGGGGAATCCAAGATGGGGTGACTTGTGGGGCTGTGACCAGGGTCTGTTACCCAGAATCCTTTGCAAACCTCAAAATGTGGCTAAAAAACACATTTTCCTCACATTTCGGTGACAGAAAGTCCTGGAATCTGAGAGGAGCCACAAATTGCCTTCTACACAGCATTTCCCCTAGACTCCCGATAAAAATGATATCTCACTTGTGTGGGTAGGCCTAGCGCCCGCAACAGGAAATGCCCCAAAACACAACGTGGACACATCCCATTTTTTGACAGAAAACAGGTGTTTTTTGCAAAGTCTACCTGTAGATTTTGGCCTCTAGCTCAGCCGGCACCTAGGGAAACCTACCAAACCTGTACATTTTTGAAAACTAGAGACCTAGGGGAATCGAAGACGGGGTGACTTGTTAGGCTCTGGCCAGGTTCTGTTACCCAGAATACTTTGCAAACCTCAAAATTTTCTTAAAAAAACACAGTTTCCTCACATTTCGCTGACAGAAAGTCCTGGAATCTGAGAGGAGCCACAAATTTCCTTCTACCCAGCGTTTCCCTAAGTCTCCCGATAAAAGTGATACCTCACTTGTGTGGGTAGGCCTAGCGTCTGCGACAGGAAATGCCCCAAAACACAACAGGGGACACATCCCATTTTTTGACAGAAAACAGAGGTGTTTTTTGCAAAGTGCCTACCTGTATATTTTGACCTCTAGCTCAGCCGGCACCTAGGGAAACCTACCAAACCTGTGCATTTTTGAAAACTAGAGACCTAGGGGAATCCAAGATGGGGTGACTTGTGGGGCACTGATCAGGTTCTGTTACCCAGAATCCTTTGCAAACCCCAAAATGTGTCTAAAAAAACACATTTTCCTCAATTGTCGGTGACAGAAAGTCCTGGCATCTAAGAGGAGCCACAAATTTCCTTCAACCCAGCACTTCCCCAAGACTCCCGATAAAAATTATACCTCACTTTTGAGGGTAGGCCTAGCGCCCGGGACAGGAAATGCCACAAAACACAACGTGGACACATCCCATTTTTTGACGGAAAACAGAGGTGTTTTTTGCAAAGTGCCTACCTGTAGATTTTGGCCTCTAGCTCAGCCGGCACCTAGGGAAACCTACCAAACCTGTGCACTTTTAAAAACTAGAGACCTAGGGGAATCCAAGATGGGGTGATTTGTGGGGCTCTGACCAGGTTCTGTTACCCAGAATCCTTTGCAAACCTCAAAATGTGGCTAAAAAACAAATTTTCCTCAATTTTAGGTGACAGAAAGTCCTGGAATCTGAGAGGAGCCACAAATTTCCTTCCACCCAGCGTTCCCCCAAGTCTCCCGATAAAAATGATACCTCACTTGTGTGGGTGGCCTGGCACCCGCGACAGGAAATGCCCCAAAACACAACGTGGACACATCCCAGTTTTTGACAGAAGACAGAGGTGTTCTTTGCAAAGTGCCTACCTGAAGGTTTTGGAATCTAGCTCAGCCGGCTCCTAGGGAAACCTACCAAACCTGTGCATTTTTGAAAACTAGAGACCTAGGGGAATCGAAGATGGGGTGACTTGTGGGGCTCTGACCAGGGTCTGTTACCCAGAATCCTTTGCAAACCTCAAAATGTGGCTAAAAAACACATTTTCCTCACATTTCAGTGACAGAAAGTCCTGGAATCTTAGAGGAGCCACAAATTGCCTTTTACCCAGCATTTCCCCTAGACTCCTGATAAAAATGATACCTCACTTGTGTGGGTAGGCCTAGCGCCCGCAACAGGAAATGCCCCAAAACACAACGTGGACACATCCCATTTTTTGACAGAAAACAGAGGTGTTTTTTGCAAAGTCTACCTGTAGATTTTGGCCTCTAGCTCAGCCGGCACCTAGGGAAACCTACCAAACCTGTGCATTTTTTAAAACTAGAGACCTACGGGAATCGAAGACGGGGTGACTTGTCAGGCTCTGGCCAAGTTCTGTTACCCAGAATACTTTGCAAACCTCAAAATTTGCCTAAAAAAACAAATTTTCCTCACATTTCGCTGACAGAAAGTCCTGGAATCTGAGAGGAGCCACAAATTTCCTTCTACCCACCGTTTCCCTAAGTCTCCCGATAAAAATGATACCTCACTTGTGTGGGTAGGCCTAGCGTCTGCGACAGGAAATGCCCCAAAACACAACGGGGGACACATCCCATTTTTTGACAGAAAACAGAGGTGTTTTTTGCAAAGTGCCTACCTGTAGATTTTGACCTCTAGCTCAGCCGGCACCTAGGGAAACCTACCAAACCTGTGCATTTCTGAAAACTAGAGACCTAGGGGAATCCAAGATGGGGTGACTTGTGGGGCTCTGACCAGGGTCTGTTACCCAGAATCCTTTGCAAACCTCAAATGTGGCTAAAAAACACATTTTCCTCACATTTCGGTGACAGAAAGTCCTGGAATCTGAGAGGAGATACAAATTGCCTTCTACCCAGCATTTCCCCTAGACTCCCGATAAAAATGATATCTCACTTGTGTGGGTAGGCCCAGCGCCCGCAACAGGAAATGCCCCAAAACACAACGTGGACACATCCCATTTTTTGACAGAAAACAGAGGTGTTTTTTGCAAAGTCTTTCTGTAGATTTTGGCCTCTAGCTCAGCCGGCACCTAGGGAAACCTACCACACCTGTGCATTTTTGAAAACTAGAGACCTAGGGGAATCGAAGACGGGGTGACTTGTCAGGCTCTGGCCAGGTTCTGTTATCCAGAATACTTTGCAAACCTCAAAATTTGCCTAAAAAAACACATTTTCCTCACATTTCGCTGACAGAAAGTCCTGGAATCTGAGAGGAGCCACAAATTTCCTTCTACCCACCGTTTCCCTAAGTCTCCCGATAAAAATGATACCTCACTTGTGTGGGTAGGCCTAGCGTCTGCGACAGGAAATACCCCAAAACACAACGGGGGACACATCCCACTATTGACAGAAAACAGAGGTGTTTTTTGCAAAGTGCCTACCTGTATATTTTGACCGCTAGCTCAGCCGGCACCTAGGGAAACCTACCAAACCTGTGCATTTTTGAAAACTAGAGACCTAGGGGAATCCAAGATGGGGTGACTTGAGGGGCTCTGATGTTATGTTATGTTATAAAGATTTATATAGCGCCCAACTGCCAACGGCCTCGTAGCGCTTATACAGCCATAATGATGATATACTGTTTAAAAAACACAAAATTATTCAGTTTTAAGTTTTAAATAGCCATGTCTTCAATTCTTTTCTAAACAATACCTCTTGAGAGTTGTTTCTCAGCTTGAGAGGAAGGCTATTCCACAGTAACGCGCCTTGATAGGCTACCGATCTTCCTCCCCATCTGGCTTTCCTCATAGTTGGAACTTTAGCCAGATTAGCTGAGGAGGATCTAAGAGGCCTAGCTGGAATATAGACCTGAGCAAGAGTTTTCAACATTTCAGGTCCCTTCTCAAATATGGCTCTATGAACATGGCACAAAGTCTTGAATTGGATCCTTTCTGCCACAGGGAGCCAGTGTAAAGAAACAATTCCTGGCCGTATTGAGTGATGTTTAGGAATGTTTAGTAGTAGACGAGCCGCTGCGTTTTGTACTCTTTGCAGTCTCTGGATTACATATTTCGGGGAGCCAATGAACAGCGCGTTTCCATAGTCAATCCGGGCCCCAATCAATGCCTGGATGACCATTCTCCTCGCTGTAAAAGGCAGAATAGTTAACACCTTCCTTAAGGTCCTGAGCAGAGCAAAGGTCGTTCCTGCTACTTTATTTGCATGTTGAGCCATAGAAAGAAGGGGATCAAGCCATATTCCGAGGCTTTTTATCAGGCCTTTAGGGGGGGGGGAAGAGTTGATATTCCTCCCAATATGCTAGGATTAGAAGGAGGAATTTTATTTCCAAAAAACATAACCTCTGTTTTATCATCGTTAAGCTTTAGTTTACTATCAGCCATCCAGGTTGCAACTGCCTTCATACAAGGGCCTAAAGCTAGTCCCATGTCCGGGTGGGAATTGGAAAAGGATACTATCAGCTGCGTATCATCGGCATACGAAACTATGTTCAGTCCAAAGGGCTCAACTATGCCTGCTAATGGCCTCATGTATATATTAAAAAGCAGTGGACTCAAGGCCGAGCCCTGGGGGACACCACAGCTGCTAAAAGTGCTCCTAGAGATACATTCTCTGTCAAGTACCTGGAAAGACCTACCATAAAGGAAGGAGCGGATCCACTCTAACGCAGACCCATCAATCCCACATTCTTGTGCCCTTTCTAAGAGGATTTTCAGATCAACTGTATCAAAGGCGGCACTTAGGTCAAGGAGGATGATCGCGGTATCCATACCTAAGTCCATCCTCTTCCTTGCCTCTTCTGTTATGGCAATCAAGAAAGTTTCAGTACCATGTTTAGGCCTGAAACCCATCTGAGTCGGATGTATAACCTTATTTCCTTCTAGGAAAGATGATAACTGAGAATGTACATGTTTCTCAGCCAATTTAGAGATTAAGGGCAACAATGAAATTGGTCTAAAGTTGCTTAGTATCTTGGGGTCCAGGCTAGTTTTCTTCAGGAGTGGCTTGACAATGGCTTGTTTCCAATGGTCAGGTACTATGCCGTCCTTCAGGGAATTATTAATAAGATTCTTTATTATAGGCCCTATTACTGAGATTCCCAAGAGTAGGGCCTGGGGAGGGGCCGGGTCAAGCGGAGAGCCCGATTTTGTTAATCTCATTAGACTGATAACTCTATCCAGACTGATAGGGGTAAAATTAGAAAAAGTGATTACCTACCCTGCCTTCTGGTTTACTCTCTCCTGTCCTATATTCGACGTATTAGGAAATGCCAGGGAAATATTCTGGATTTTATCCAGGAAAAAATTAGCTAGCTCTTCAACATGTTGTTGGGGGGAGTCTCTACTTTCTACTTCCTCTCTAGGATGGATAAGATCTTTTAGGGCCTTAAAAATCTCCTTAGGAGAGTTGGCCACCGCTTCAATTTTTCCTGCATAGTATATTGCCTGAGCTTTTTTTATTTCCAGGTGATATTCTCGGATCGCATTTTTATAATCCTTTTTCATGGATTCATTTTTGGTACATCGCCATCTTCTCTCAAATTTCCTACATTCTCTTTTTTTCTCCAGATCAGGTTCTTTTTACCCAGAATCCTTTGCAAACCTCAAAATGTGTCTAAAAAAACACATTTTCCTCAATTGTCGGTGACAGAAAGTCCTGGAATCTGAGAGGAGCCACACATTTCCTTCAACCCAGCATTTCCCCAAGACTCCCGATAAAAATTATACCTCACTTTTGAGGGTAGGCCTAGCGCCCGGGACAGGAAATGCCACAAAACACAACGTGGACACATCCCATTTTTTGACGGAAAACAGAGGTGTTTTTTGCAAAGTGCCTACCTGTAGATTTTGGCCTCTAGCCCAGCCGGCACCTAGGGAAACCTACCAAACCTGTGCACTTTTGAAAACTAGAGACCTAGGGGAATCCAAGATGGGGTGATTTGTGGGGCTCTGACCAGGTTCTGTTACCCAGAATCCTTTGAAAACCTCAAAATGTGGCTAAAAAACACATTTTCCTCAATTTTCGGTGACAGAAAGTCCTGGAATCTGAGAGGAGCCACAAATTGCCTTCTACCCAGCATTTCCCCTAGACTCCCGATAAAAATGATACCTCACTTGTGTGGGTAGGCCTAGCGCCCGCAACAGTAAATGCCCCAAAACACAACGTGGACACATCCCATTTATTGACAGAAAACAGAGGTGTTTTTTGCAAAGTCTACCTGTAGATTTTGGCCTCTAGCTCAGCCGGCACCTAGGGAAACCTACCAAACCTGTGCATTTTTGAAAACTAGAGACCTAGGGGAATCGAAGACGGGGTGACTTGTCAGGCTCTGGCCAGGTTCTGTTACCCAGAATACTTTGCAAACCTCAAAATTTGCCTACAAAAACACATTTCCCTCACATTTCGCTGACAGAAAGTCCTGGAATCTGAGAGGAGCCACAAATGTCCTTCTACCCACCGTTTCCCTAAGTCTCCCGATAAAAATGATACATCACTTGTGTGCGTAGGCCTAGCGTCTGCGACAGGAAATGCCCCAAAACACAACGGGGGACACATCCCATTTTTTGACAGAAAATAGAGGTGTTTTTTACAAAGTGCCTACCTGTATATTTTGACCTCTAGCTCAGCCGGCACGTAGGGAAACCTACCAAACCTGTGCATTTTTTAAAACTAGAGACCTAGGGGAATCCAAGATGGGGTGACTTGTGGGGCTCTGATCAGGTTCTGTTACCCAGAATCCTTTGCAAACCTCAAAATGTGTCTAAAAAAACACATTTTCCTCAATTGTCGGTGACAGAAAATCTGGAATCTGAGAGGAGCCACAAATTTCCTTCAACCCAGCATTTCCCCAAGACTCCCGATAAAAATTATACCTCACTTTTGAGGGTAGGCCTAGCGCCCGGGACAGGAAATGCCACAAAACACAACGTGGACACATCCCATTTTTTGACCGAAAACAGAGGTGTTTTTTGCAAAGTGCCTACCTGTAGATTTTGGCCTCTAGCTCAGCCGGCACCTATGGAAACCTACCAAACCTGTGCACTTTTAAAAACTAGAGACCTAGGGGAATCCAAGATGGGGTGATTTGTGGGGCTCTGACCAGGTTCTGTTACCCAAATCCTTTGCAAACCTCAAAATGTGGCTAAAAAACACATTTTCCTCAATTTTCGGTGACAGAAAGTCCTGAAATCTGAGAGGAGCCACAAATTTCCTTCCACCCAGCGTTCCCCCAAGTCTCCCGATAAAAAAGATTCCTCACTTGTGTGGGTGGCCTGGCACCCGCAACAGGAAATGCCCCAAAACACAACGTGGACACATCCCAGTTTTTGACAGAAGACAGAGGTGTTCTTTGCAAAGTGCCTACCTGAAGGTTTTGGAATCTAGCTCAGCCGGCTTCTAGGGAAACCTACCAAACCTGTGCATTTTTGAAAACTAGAGACCTAGGGGAATCCACGATGGGGTGACTTGTGGGGCTCTGACCAGGGTCTGTTACCCAGAAACCTTTGCAAACCTCAAAATGTGGCTAAAAAACACATTTTCCTCACATTTCGGTGACAGAAAGTCCTGGAATCTTAGAGGAGCAACAAATTGCCTTCTACCCAGCATTTCCCCTAGACTCCCGATAAAAATGATACCTCACTTGTGTGGGTAGGCCTAGCGCCCGCAACAGGAAATGCCCCAAAACACAACGTGGACACATCCCATTTTTTGACAGAAAACAGAGGTGTTTTTTGCAAAGTCTACCTGTAGATTTTGGCCTCTACCTCAGCCGGCACCTAGGGAAACCTACCAAACCTGTGCATTTTTGAAAACTATAGACCTAGGGGAATCCAAGATGGAGTGACTTATGGGGCTCTGGCCAGGTTCTGTTACCCAGAATCCTTTGCAAACCTCAAAATTTGGCTAAACAAAACACATTTTCCTCAATTTTCGGTGACAGAAAGTCCTGGAATCTGAGAGAAGCCACAAATTTCCTTCCACCCAGCGTTCCCCCAACTCTCCCGATAAAAATGATACCTCACTTGTGTGGGTGGCCTGGCTCCCGCGACAGGAAATGCCCCAAAACACAAGGTGGATACATCCCAGTTTTTGACAGATGACAGAGGTGTTCTTTGCAAAGTGCCTACCTGTAGGTTTTGGAATCTAGCTCAGCCGGCTCCTAGGGAAAACTACCAAACCTGTGCATTTTTTAAAACTAGAGACCAAGGGGAATCCAAGATGGGGTGACTTGTGGGGCTCTGACCAGGTTCTGTTACCTAGAATCCTTTACAAACCTCAAAATGTGTCTAAAAAAAACACATTTTCCTCACATTTCGGTGACAGAAAGTCCTGGGATCTGAGAGGAGCCACAAATTTCTGTCCTCCCAGCGTTCCCCCAAGTCTCCCGATAAAAATTATACCTTACTTGTTTGGGTAGGCCTAGCGCCCGCAACAGGAAATGCCCCAAAACACAACGTGTACACATCCCATTGTTTGACAGAAAACAGAGGTATTTTTTGCAAAGTGCCTACCTGTAGATTTTGGCCTCTAGCTCAGACAGCACCTAGGGAAACCTACCAAACCTGTGCATTTTTGAAAACTAGAGACCTAGGGGAATCCAAGATAGTGTTACTTGTGGGGCTCTGACCAGGGTCTGTTACCCAGAATCCTTTGCAAACCTTAAAATGTGGCTAAAAAACACATTTTCCTCACATTTCGGTGACAGAATGTCCTGGAATCTGAGAGGAGCCACAAATTTCCTTCGACCCACCGTTTCCCTAAGTCTCCCGATGAAAATGATACCTCATTTGTGTGGGTAGGCCTAGCGTCTGCGACAGGAAATGCCCCAAAACACAATGGGGGACACATCCCATTTTTTGACAGAAAACAGAGGTGTTTTTTGCAAAGTGCCTACCTGTATATTTTGACCTCTAGCTCAGCCGGCACCTAGGGAAACCTACCAAACCTGTGCATTTTTGAAAACTAGATCCCTAGGGGAATCCAAGATGGGGTGACTTGTGGGGCTCTGGCCAGGTTCTGTTACCCAGAATCCTTTGCAAACCTCAAAATGTGGCTAAAAAACACATTTTCCTCACATTTCGGTGACAGAAAGTCCTGATATCTTAGAGGAGCCACAAATTGCCTTCTACTCAGCATTTCCCCTAGACTCCCGATAAAAATGATACCTCACTTGTGTGGGTAGGCCTAGCGCCCGCAACAGGAAATGCCCCAAAACACAACGTGGACACATCCCATTTTTTGACAGAAAACAGAGGTGTTTTTTGCAAAGTCTACCTGTAGATTTTTGCCTCTAGCTCAGTCGGCACCTAGGGAAACCTACCAAACCTGTGCAATTTTGAAAACTAGAGACCTAGGGGAATCGAAGACGGGGTGACTTGTCAGGCTCTGGCCAGGTTCTGTTACCCAGAATACTTTGCAAACCTCAAAATTTGCCTAAAAAAACACATTTTCCTCACATTTCGGTGACAGAAAGTCCTGGAATCTTAGAGGAGCCACAAATTGCCTTCTACTCAGCATTTCCCCTAGACTCCCGATAAAAATGATACCTCACTTGTGTGGGTAGGCCTAGCGCCCGCAACAGGAAATGCCCCAAAACACAACGTGGACACATCCCATTTTTTGACAGAAAACAGAGGTGTTTTTTGCAAAGTCTACCTGTAGATTTTGGCCTCTACCTCAGCCGGCACCTAGGGAATCCTACCAAACCTGTGCATTTTTGAAAACTAGAGACCTAGGGGAATCGAAGACGGGGTGACTTGTCAGGCTCTGGCCAGGTTCTGTTACCCAGAATACTTTGCAAACCTCAAAATTTGCCTAAAAAAACACATTTTCCTCCATTTCGCTGACAGAAAGTCCTGGAATCTGAGAGGAGCCACAAATTTCCTTCTACCCACCGTTTCCCTAAGTCTCCCGATAAAAATGATACCTCATTTGTGCGGGTAGGCCTAGCGTCTGCGACAGGAAATGCCCCAAAACACAATGGGGGACACATCCCATTTTTTGACAGAAAACAGAGGTGTTTTTTGCAAAGTGCCTACCTGTATATTTTGACCTCTAGCTCAGCCGGCACCTAGGGAAACCTACCAAACCTGTGCATTTTTGAAAACTAGATCCCTAGGGGAATCCAAGATGGGGTGACTTGTGGGGCTCTGATCAGGTTCTGTTACCCAGAATCCTTTGCAAACCTCAAAATGTGTCTAAAAAAACACATTTTCCTCAATTGTCGGTGACAGAAAATCTGGAATCTGAGAGGAGCCACAAATTTCCTTCAACCCAGCATTTCCCCAAGACTCCCGATAAAAATTATACCTCACTTTTGAGGGTAGGCCTAGCGCCCGGGACAGGAAATGCCACAAAACACAACGTGGACACATCCCATTTTTTGACCGAAAACAGAGGTGTTTTTTGCAAAGTGCCTACCTGTAGATTTTGGCCTCTAGCTCAGCCGGCACCTATGGAAACCTACCAAACCTGTGCACTTTTAAAAACTAGAGACCTAGGGGAATCCAAGATGGGGTGATTTGTGGGGCTCTGACCAGGTTCTGTTACCCAGAATCCTTTGCAAACCTCAAAATGTGGCTAAAAAACACATTTTCCTCAATTTTCGGTGACAGAAAGTCCTGAAATCTGAGAGGAGCCACAAATTTCCTTCCACCCAGCGTTCCCCCAAGTCTCCCGATAAAAAAGATTCCTCACTTGTGTGGGTGGCCTGGCACCCGCAACAGGAAATGCCCCAAAACACAACGTGGACACATCCCAGTTTTTGACAGAAGACAGAGGTGTTCTTTGCAAAGTGCCTACCTGAAGGTTTTGGAATCTAGCTCAGCCGGCTTCTAGGGAAACCTACCAAACCTGTGCATTTTTGAAAACTAGAGACCTAGGGGAATCCACGATGGGGTGACTTGTGGGGCTCTGACCAGGGTCTGTTACCCAGAAACCTTTGCAAACCTCAAAATGTGGCTAAAAAACACATTTTCCTCACATTTCGGTGACAGAAAGTCCTGGAATCTTAGAGGAGCCACAAATTGCCTTCTACCCAGCATTTCCCCTAGACTCCCGATAAAAATGATACCTCACTTGTGTGGGTAGGCCTAGCGCCCGCAACAGGAAATGCCCCAAAACACAACGTGGACACATCCCATTTTTTGACAGAAAACAGAGGTGTTTTTTGCAAAGTCTACCTGTAGATTTTGGCCTCTACCTCAGCCGGCACCTAGGGAAACCTACCAAACCTGTGCATTTTTGAAAACTAGAGACCTAGGGGAATCGAAGACGGGGTGACTTGTCAGGCTCTGGCCAGGTTCTGTTACCCAGAATACTTTGCAAACCTCAAAATTTGCCTAAAAAAACACATTTTCCTCAATTTTCGGTGACAGAAAGTCCTGGAATCTGAGAGGAGCCACAAATTTCCTTCTACCCAGCATTTCCCCAAGACTCCCGATAAAAATTATACTTCACTTTTGACGGTAGGCCTAGCGCCCGGGACAGGAAATGCCACAAAACACAACGTGGACACATCCCATTTTTTGACGGAAAACAGAGGTGTTTGTTGCAATGTGCCTACCTGTAGATTTTGGCCTCTAGCTCAGCCGGCGCCTAGGAAAACCTACCAAACCTGTGCACTTTTGAAAACTAGAGACCTAGGGGAATCCAAGATGGGGTGACTTGTGGGGCTCTGACCAGGTTCTGTTACCCAGAATACTTTGCAAACCTCAAACTTTGGCTAAAAAAACACATTTTCATCATATTTCGGTTACAGAAAGTTCTGGAATCTGAGAGAAGCCACAAATGTCCTTCCACCCAGCATTCCTCCAAGTCTCCTGATGAAAATGATACCTCACTTGTGTGCGTAGGCCTGGCACCCACGACAGGAAATACCCCAAAACACAACATGGACACATCCCATTTTTTGACAGAAAACAGAGGTGTTTTTTGCAAAGTGCCTACCTGTAGATTTTGGCCTCTAGCTCAGCCGGCAGCTAGGGAAACCTACCAAACCTGTGCATTTTTTGAAACAGGAGACCTAGGGGAATCCAAGATGGGGTGACTTGTGGGGCTCTGACCAGGTTCTGTTACCCAGAATCCTTTGCAAACCTCAAAATTTGGCTAAAAAACACATTTTCCTCACATTTCGGTGACAGAAACTCCTGGAATCTGAGAGGAGACTCAAATTTCCTTCCAACCAGCGTTCCCCCAAGTCTCCCGATAAAAATGATACCTCACCTTTGTGGGTAGGCCTTGCGCCCGGGACAGGAAATGCCCCAAAACACAACGTGGACACATCCCATTTTTTGACGGAAAACAGAGGTGTTTTTTGCAAAGTGCCTACCTGTAGATTTTGGCCTCTAGCTCAGCCGGCACCTAGGGAAACCTACCAAACCTGTGCATTTTTTTAAACTATAGACCTAGGGGAATCCAAGATGGAGTGACTTATGGGGCTCTGGCCAGGTTCTGTTACCCAGAATCCTTTGCAATTCCTCAAAATGTGTCTAAAAAAACACATTTTCCTCAATTGTCGGTGACAGAAATTCCTGGAATCTGAGAGGAGCCACAAATTTCCTTCAACCCAGCATTTCCCCAACACTCCCGATAAAAATTATACCTCACTTTTCAGGGTACGCCTAGCGCCCGGGACAGGAAATGCCCCAAAACACAACGTGGACACATCCCATTTTTTTACGGAAAACAGAGGTGTTTTTTGCAAAGTGCCTACCTGTAGATTTTGGCCTCTAGCTCAGCCGGCACCTAGGGAAACCTACCAAACCTGTGCATTTTTGAAAACTATAGACCTAGGGGAATCCAAGATGGAGTGACTTATGGGGCTCTGGCCAGGTTCTGTTACCCAGAATCCTTTGCAAACCTCAAAATTTGGCTAAACAAAACACATTTTCCTCAATTTTCGGTGACAGAAAGTCCTGGAATCTGAGAGAAGCCACAAATTTCCTTCCACCCAGCGTTCCCTCAACTCTCCCGATAAAAATGATACCTCACTTGTGTGGGTGGCCTGGCTCCCGCGACAGGAAATGCCCCAAAACACAAGGTGGATACATCCCAGTTTTTGACAGATGACAGAGGTGTTCTTTGCAAAGTGCCTACCTGTAGGTTTTG
This sequence comes from Pleurodeles waltl, assembly GCF_031143425.1. Taxonomy (NCBI): domain Eukaryota; kingdom Metazoa; phylum Chordata; class Amphibia; order Caudata; family Salamandridae; genus Pleurodeles; species Pleurodeles waltl. Next base: position 415,932,085 of record NC_090444.1, on the reverse strand, counting down.
GAATCTAGCTCAGCCGGCTCCTAGGGAAAACTACCAAACCTGTGCATTTTTTAAAACTAGAGACCAAGGGGAATCCAAGATGGGGTGACTTGTGGGGCTCTGACCAGGTTCTGTTACCTAGAATCCTTTACAAACCTCAAAATGTGTCTAAAAAAACACATTTTCCTCACATTTCGGTGACAGAAAGTCCTGGGATCTGAGAGGAGCCACAAATTTCTGTCCTCCCAGCATTCCCCCAAGTCTCCCGATAAAAATTATACCTTACTTGTTTGGGTAGGCCTAGCGCCCGCAACAGGAAATGCCCCAAAACACAACGTGTACACATCCCATTGTTTGACAGAAAACAGAGGTATTTTTTGCAAAGTGCCTACCTGTAGATTTTGGCCTCTAGCTCAGACAGCACCTAGGGAAACCTACCAAACCTGTGCATTTTTGAAAACTAGAGACCTAGGGGAATCCAAGATAGTGTTACTTGTGGGGCTCTGACCAGGGTCTGTTACCCAGAATCCTTTGCAAACCTTAAAATGTTGCTAAAAAACACATTTTCCTCACATTTCGGTGACAGAATGTCCTGGAATCTGAGAGGAGCCACAAATTTCCTTCGACCCACCGTTTCCCTAAGTCTCCCGATGAAAATGATACCTCATTTGTGTGGGTAGGCCTAGCGTCTGCGACAGGAAATGCCCCAAAACACAATGGGGGACACATCCCATTTTTTGACAGAAAACAGAGGTGTTTTTTGCAAAGTGCCTACCTGTATATTTTGACCTCTAGCTCAGCCGGCACCTAGGGAAACCTACCAAACCTGTGCATTTTTGAAAACTAGATCCCTAGGGGAATCCAAGATGGGGTGACTTGTGGGGCTCTGGCCAGGTTCTGTTACCCAGAATCCTTTGCAAACCTCAAAATGTGGCTAAAAAACACATTTTCCTCACATTTCGGTGACAGAAAGTCCTGATATCTTAGAGGAGCCACAAATTGCCTTCTACTCAGCATTTCCCCTAGACTCCCGATAAAAATGATACCTCACTTGTGTGGGTAGGCCTAGCGCCCGCAACAGGAAATGCCCCAAAACACAACGTGGACACATCCCATTTTTTGACAGAAAACAGAGGTGTTTTTTGCAAAGTCTACCTGTAGATTTTGGCCTCTAGCTCAGTCGGCACCTAGGGAAACCTACCAAACCTGTGCAATTTTGAAAACTAGAGACCTAGGGGAATCGAAGACGGGGTGACTTGTCAGGCTCTGGCCAGGTTCTGTTACCCAGAATACTTTGCAAACCTCAAAATTTGCCTAAAAAAACACATTTTCCTCACATTTCGCTGACAGAAAGTCCTGGAATCTGAGAGGAGCCACAAATTTCCTTCTACCCACCGTTTCCCTAAGTCTCCCGATAAAAATGATACCTCACTTGTGTGGGTAGGCCTAGCGTCTGCGACAGGAAATGCCCCAAAACACAACGGGGACACATCCCATTTTTTGACAGAAAACAGAGGTGTTTTTTACAAAGTGCCTACCTGTATATTTTGACCTCTAGCTCAGCCGGCACGTAGGGAAACCTACCAAACCTGTGCATTTTTTAAAACTAGAGACCTAGGGGAATCCAAGATGGGGTGACTTGTGGGGCTCTGATCAGGTTCTGTTACCCAGAATCCTTTGCAAACCTCAAAATGTGGCTAAAAAACACATTTTCCTCAATTTTCGGTGACAGAAAGTCCTGGAATCTGAGAGGAGCCACAAATTTCCTTCTACCCACCGTTTCCCTAAGTCTCCCGATAAAAATGATACCTCACTTGTGTGGGTAGGCCTAGCGTCTGCGACAGGAAATGCCCCAAAACACAACGGGGGACACATCCCATTTTTTGACAGAAAACAGACGTGTTTTTTACAAAGTGCCTACCTGTATATTTTGAACTCTAGCTCAGCCGGCACGTAGGGAAACCTACCAAACCTGTGCATTTTTTAAAACTAGAGACCTAGGGGAATCCAAGATGGGGTGACTTGTGGGGCTCTGATCAGGTTCTGTTACCCAGAATCCTTTGCAAACCTCAAAATGTGTCTAAAAAAACACATTTTCCTCAATTGTCGGTGACAGAAAATCTGGAATCTGAGAGGAGCCACAAATTTCCTTCAACCCAGCATTTCCCCAAGACTCCCGATAAAAATTATACCTCACTTTTGAGGGTAGGCCTAGCGCCCGGGACAGGAAATGCCACAAAACACAACGTGGACACATCCCATTTTTTGACCGAAAACAGAGGTGTTTTTTGCAAAGTGCCTACCTGTAGATTTTGGCCTCTAGCTCAGCCGGCACCTATGGAAACCTACCAAACCTGTGCACTTTTAAAAACTAGAGACCTAGGGGAATCCAAGATGGGGTGATTTGTGGGGCTCTGACCAGGTTCTGTTACCCAGAATCCTTTGCAAACCTCAAAATGTGGCTAAAAAACACATTTTCCTCAATTTTCGGTGACAGAAAGTCCTGAAATCTGAGAGGAGCCACAAATTTCCTTCCACCCAGCGTTCCCCCAAGTCTCCCGATAAAAAAGATTCCTCACTTGTGTGGGTGGCCTGGCACCCGCAACAGGAAATGCCCCAAAACACAACGTGGACACATCCCAGTTTTTGACAGAAGACAGAGGTGTTCTTTGTAAAGTGCCTACCTGAAGGTTTTGGAATCTAGCTCAGCCGGCTTCTAGGGAAACCTACCAAACCTGTGCATTTTTGAAAAATAGAGACCTAGGGGAATCCACGATGGGGTGACTTGTGGGGCTCTGACCAGGGTCTGTTACCCAGAAACCTTTGCAAACCTCAAAATGTGGCTAAAAAACACATTTTCCTCACATTTCGGTGACAGAAAGTCCTGGAATCTTAGAGGAGCCACAAATTGCCTTCTACCCAGCATTTCCCCTAGACTCCCGATAAAAATGATACCTCACTTGTGTGGGTAGGCCTAGCGCCCGCAACAGGAAATGCCCCAAAACACAACGTGGACACATCCCATTTTTTGACAGAAAACAGAGGTGTTTTTTGCAAAGTCTACCTGTAGATTTTGGCCTCTACCTCAGCCGGCACCTAGGGAAACCTACCAAACCTGTGCATTTTTGAAAACTAGAGACCTAGGGGAATCGAAGACGGGGTGACTTGTCAGGCTCTGGCCAGGTTCTGTTACCCAGAATACTTTGCAAACCTCAAAATTTGCCTAAAAAAACACATTTTCCTCACATTTCGCTGACAGAAAGTCCTGGAATCTGAGAGGAGCCACAAATTTCCTTCTACCCACCGTTTCCCTAAGTCTCCCGATAAAAATGATACCTCACTTGTGTGGGTAGGCCTAGCGTCTGCGACAGGAAATGCCCCAAAACACAACGGGGGACACATCCCATTTTTTGACAGAAAACAGAGGTGTTTTTTACAAAGTGCCTACCTGTATATTTTGACCTCTAGCTCAGCCGGCACGTAGGGAAACCTACCAAACCTGTGCATTTTTTAAAACTAGAGACCTAGGGGAATCCAAGATGGGGTGACTTGTGGGGCTCTGATCAGGTTCTGTTACCCAGAATCCTTTGCAAACCTCAAAATGTGGCTAAAAAACACATTTTCCTCAATTTTCGGTGACAGAAAGTCCTGGAATCTGAGAGGAGCCACAAATTTCCTTCTACCCAGCATTTCCCCAAGACTCCCGATAAAAATTATACTTCACTTTTGACGGTAGGCCTAGCGCCCGGGACAGGAAATGCCCCAAAACACAACGTGGACACATCCCATTTTTTGACGGAAAACAGAGGTGTTTGTTGCAATGTGCCTACCTGTAGATTTTGGCCTCTAGCTCAGCCGGCGCCTAGGAAAACCTACCAAACCTGTGCACTTTTGAAAACTAGAGACCTAGGGGAATCCAAGATGGGGTGACTTGTGGGGCTCTGACCAGGTTCTGTTACCCAGAATACTTTGCAAACCTCAAACTTTGGCTAAAAAAACACATTTTCATCATATTTCGGTGACAGAAAGTTCTGGAATCTGAGAGAAGCCACAAATGTCCTTCCACCCAGCATTCCTCCAAGTCTCCTGATGAAAATGATACCTCACTTGTGTGCGTAGGCCTGGCACCCACGACAGGAAATACCCCAAAACACAACATGGACACATCCCATTTTTTGACAGAAAACAGAGGTGTTTTTTGCAAAGTGCCTACCTGTAGATTTTGGCCTCTAGCTCAGCCGGCAGCTAGGGAAACCTACCAAACCTGTGCATTTTTTGAAACAGGAGACCTAGGGGAATCCAAGATGGGGTGACTTGTGGGGCTCTGACCAGGTTCTGTTACCCAGAATCCTTTGCAAACCTCAAAATTTGGCTAAAAAACACATTTTCCTCACATTTCGGTGACAGAAACTCCTGGAATCTGAGAGGAGACTCAAATTTCCTTCCAACCAGCGTTCCCCCAAGTCTCCCGATAAAAATGATACCTCACCTTTGTGGGTAGGCCTTGCGCCCGGGACAGGAAATGCCCCAAAACACAACGTGGACACATCCCATTTTTTGACGGAAAACAGAGGTGTTTTTTGCAAAGTGCCTACCTGTAGATTTTGGCCTCTAGCTCAGCCGGCACCTAGGGAAACCTACCAAACCTGTGCATTTTTTAAAACTATAGACCTAGGGGAATCCAAGATGGAGTGACTTATGGGGCTCTGGCCAGGTTCTGTTACCCAGAATCCTTTGCAATTCCTCAAAATGTGTCTAAAAAAACACATTTTCCTCAATTGTCGGTGACAGAAATTCCTGGAATCTGAGAGGAGCCACAAATTTCCTTCAACCCAGCATTTCCCCAACACTCCCGATAAAAATTATACCTCACTTTTCAGGGTACGCCTAGCGCCCGGGACAGGAAATGCCCCAAAACACAACGTGGACACATCCCATTTTTTGACGGAAAACAGAGGTGTTTTTTGCAAAGTGCCTACCTGTAGATTTTGGCCTCTAGCTCAGCCGGCACCTAGGGAAACCTACCAAACCTGTGCATTTTTGAAAACTATAGACCTAGGGGAATCCAAGATGGAGTGACTTATGGGGCTCTGGCCAGGTTCTGTTACCCAGAATCCTTTGCAAACCTCAAAATTTGGCTAAACAAAACACATTTTCCTCAATTTTCGGTGACAGAAAGTCCTGGAATCTGAGAGAAGCCACAAATTTCCTTCCACCCAGCGTTCCCCCAACTCTCCCGATAAAAATGATACCTCACTTGTGTGGGTGGCCTGGCTCCCGCGACAGGAAATGCCCCAAAACACAAGGTGGATACATCCCAGTTTTTGACAGATGACAGAGGTGTTCTTTGCAAAGTGCCTACCTGTAGGTTTTGGAATCTAGCTCAGCCGGCTCCTAGGGAAAACTACCAAACCTGTGCATTTTTTAAAACTAGAGACCAAGGGGAATCCAAGATGGGGTGACTTGTGGGGCTCTGACCAGGTTCTGTTACCTAGAATCCTTTACAAACCTCAAAATGTGTCTAAAAAAACACATTTTCCTCACATTTTGGTGACAGAAAGTCCTGGGATCTGAGAGGAGCCACAAATTTCTGTCCTCCCAGCATTCCCCCAAGTCTCCCGATAAAAATTATACCTTACTTGTTTGGGTAGGCCTAGCGCCCGCAACAGGAAATGCCCCAAAACACAACGTGTACACATCCCATTGTTTGACAGAAAACAGAGGTATTTTTTGCAAAGTGCCTACCTGTAGATTTTGGCCTCTAGCTCAGACAGCACCTAGGGAAACCTACCAAACCTGTGCATTTTTGAAAACTAGAGACCTAGGGGAATCCAAGATAGTGTTACTTGTGGGGCTCTGACCAGGGTCTGTTACCCAGAATCCTTTGCAAACCTTAAAATGTGGCTAAAAAACACATTTTCCTCACATTTCGGTGACAGAATGTCCTGGAATCTGAGAGGAGCCACAAATTTCCTTCGACCCACCGTTTCCCTAAGTCTCCCGATGAAAATGATACCTCATTTGTGTGGGTAGGCCTAGCGTCTGCGACAGGAAATGCCCCAAAACACAATGGGGGACACATCCCATTTTTTGACAGAAAACAGAGGTGTTTTTTGCAAAGTGCCTACCTGTATATTTTGACCTCTAGCTCAGCCGGCACCTAGGGAAACCTACCAAACCTGTGCATTTTTGAAAACTAGATCCCTAGGGGAATCCAAGATGGGGTGACTTGTGGGGCTCTGGCCAGGTTCTGTTACCCAGAATCCTTTGCAAACCTCAAAATGTGGCTAAAAAACACATTTTCCTCACATTTCGGTGACAGAAAGTCCTGATATCTTAGAGGAGCCACAAATTGCCTTCTACTCAGCATTTCCCCTAGACTCCCGATAAAAATGATACCTCACTTGTGTGGGTAGGCCTAGCGCCCGCAACAGGAAATGCCCCAAAACACAACGTGGACACATCCCATTTTTTGACAGAAAACAGAGGTGTTTTTTGCAAAGTCTACCTGTAGATTTTGGCCTCTAGCTCAGTCGGCACCTAGGGAAACCTACCAAACCTGTGCAATTTTGAAAACTAGAGACCTAGGGGAATCGAAGACGGGGTGACTTGTCAGGCTCTGGCCAGGTTCTGTTACCCAGAATACTTTGCAAACCTCAAAATTTGCCTAAAAAAACACATTTTCCTCACATTTCGCTGACAGAAAGTCCTGGAATCTGAGAGGAGCCACAAATTTCCTTCTACCCACCGTTTCCCTAAGTCTCCCGATAAAAATGATACCTCACTTGTGTGGGTAGGCCTAGCGTCTGCGACAGGAAATGCCCCAAAACACAACGGGGACACATCCCATTTTTTGACAGAAAACAGAGGTGTTTTTTACAAAGTGCCTACCTGTATATTTTGACCTCTAGCTCAGCCGGCACATAGGGAAACCTACCAAACCTGTGCATTTTTTTAAAACTAGAGACCTAGGGGAATCCAAGATGGGGTGACTTGTGGGGCTCTGATCAGGTTCTGTTACCCAGAATCCTTTGCAAACCTCAAAATGTGGCTAAAAAACAAATTTTCCTCAATTTTCGGTGACAGAAAGTCCTGGAATCTGAGAGGAGCCACAAATTTCCTTCTACCCACCGTTTCCCTAAGTCTCCCGATAAAAATGATACCTCACTTGTGTGGGTAGGCCTAGCGTCTGCGACAGGAAATGGCCCAAAACACAACGGGGGACACATCCCATTTTTTGACAGAAAACAGAGGTGTTTTTTACAAAGTGCCTACCTGTATATTTTGACCTCTAGCTCAGCCGGTAGGGAAACCTACCAAACCTGTGCATTTTTTAAAACTAGAGACCTAGGGGAATCCAAGATGGGGTGACTTGTGGGGCTCTGATCAAGTTCTGTTACCCAGAATCCTTTGCAAACCTCAAAATGTGGCTAAAAAACACATTTTCCTCAATTTTCGGTGACAGAAAGTCCTGGAATCTGAGAGGAGCCACAAATTTCCTTCTACCCAGCATTTCCCCAAGACTCCCGATAAAAATTATACTTCACTTTTGACGGTAGGCCTAGCGCCCGGGACAGGAAATGCCCCAAAACACAACGTGGACACATCCCATTTTTTGACGGAAAACAGAGGTGTTTGTTGCAATGTGCCTACCTGTAGATTTTGGCCTCTAGCTCAGCCGGCGCCTAGGAAAACCTACCAAACCTGTGCACTTTTGAAAACTAGAGACCTAGGGGAATCCAAGATGGGGTGACTTGTGGGGCTCTGACCAGGTTCTGTTACCCAGAATACTTTGCAAACCTCAAACTTTGGCTAAAAAAACACATTTTCATCATATTTCGGTGACAGAAAGTTCTGGAATCTGAGAGAAGCCACAAATGTCCTTCCACCCAGCATTCCTCCAAGTCTCCTGATGAAAATGATACCTCACTTGTGTGCGTAGGCCTGGCACCCACGACAGGAAATACCCCAAAACACAACATGGACACATCCCATTTTTTGACAGAAAACAGAGGTGTTTTTTGCAAAGTGCCTACCTGTAGATTTTGGCCTCTAGCTCAGCCGGCAGCTAGGGAAACCTACCAAACCTGTGCATTTTTTGAAACAGGAGACCTAGGGGAATCCAAGATGGGGTGACTTGTGGGGCTCTGACCAGGTTCTGTTACCCAGAATCCTTTGCAAACCTCAAAATTTGGCTAAAAAACACATTTTCCTCACATTTCGGTGACAGAAACTCCTGGAATCTGAGAGGAGATTCAAATTTCCTTCCAACCAGCGTTCCCCCAAGTCTCCCGATAAAAATTATACCTCACCTTTGTGGGTAGGCCTTGCGCCCGGGACAGGAAATGCCCCAAAACACAACGTGGACACATCCCATTTTTTGACGGAAAACAGAGGTGTTTTTTGCAAAGTGCCTACCTGTAGATTTTGGCCTCTAGCTCAGCCGGCACCTAGGGAAACCTACCAAACCTGTGCATTTTTTAAAACTATAGACCTAGGGGAATCCAAGATGGAGTGACTTATGGGGCTCTGGCCAGGTTCTGTTACCCAGAATCCTTTGCAATTCCTCAAAATGTGTCTAAAAAAACACATTTTCCTCAATTGTCGGTGACAGAAATTCCTGGAATCTGAGAGGAGCCACAAATTTCCTTCAACCCAGCATTTCCCCAACACTCCCGATAAAAATTATACCTCACTTTTCAGGGTACGCCTAGTGCCCGGGACAGGAAATGCCCCAAAACACAACGTGGACACATCCCATTTTTTGACGGAAAACAGAGGTGTTTTTTGCAAAGTGCCTACCTGTAGATTTTGGCCTCTAGCTCAGCCGGCACCTAGGGAAACCTACCAAACCTGTGCATTTTTGAAAACTATAGACCTAGGGGAATCCAAGATGGAGTGACTTATGGGGCTCTGGCCAGGTTCTGTTACCCAGAATCCTTTGCAATTCCTCAAAAGGTGTCTAAAAAAACACATTTTCCTCAATTGTCGGTGACAGAAATTCCTGGAATCTGAGAGGAGCCACAAATTTCCTTCAACCCAGCATTTCCCCAACACTCCCGATAAAAATTATACCTCACTTTTCAGGGTACGCCTAGCGCCCGGGACAGGAAATGCCCCAAAACACAACGTGGACACATCCCATTTTTTGACGGAAAACAGAGGTGTTTTTTGCAAAGTGCCTACCTGTAGATTTTGGCCTCTAGCTCAGCCGGCACCTAGGGAAACCTACCAAACCTGTGCATTTTTGAAAACTATAGACCTAGGGGAATCCAAGATGGAGTGACTTATGGGGCTCTGGCTAGGTTCTGTTACCCAGAATCCTTTGCAAACCTCAAAATTTGGCTAAACAAAACACATTTTCCTCAATTTTCGGTGACAGAAAGTCCTGGAATCTGAGAGAAGCCACAAATTTCCTTCCACCCAGCGTTCCCCCAACTCTCCTGATAAAAATGATACCTCACTTGTGTGGGTGGCCTGGCTCCCGCGACAGGAAATGCCCCAAAACACAAGGTGGATACATCCCAGTTTTTGACAGATGACAGAGGTGTTCTTTGCAAAGTGCCTACCTGTAGGTTTTGGAATCTAGCTCAGCCGGCTCCTAGGGAAAACTACCAAACCTGTGCATTTTTTAAAACTAGAGACCAAGGGGAATCCAAGATGGGGTGACTTGTGGGGCTCTGACCAGGTTCTGTTACCTAGAATCCTTTACAAACCTCAAAATGTGTCTAAAAAAACACATTTTCCTCACATTTCGGTGACAGAAAGTCCTGGGATCTGAGAGGAGCCACAAATTTCTGTCCTCCCAGCGTTCCCCCAAGTCTCCCGATAAAAATTATACATTACTTGTTTGGGTAGGCCTAGCGCCCGCAACAGGAAATGCCCCAAAACACAACGTGTACACATCCCATTGTTTGACAGAAAACAGAGGTATTTTTTGCAAAGTGCCTACCTGTAGATTTTGGCCTCTAGCTCAGACAGCACCTAGGGAAACCTACCAAACCTGTGCATTTTTGAAAACTAGAGACCTAGGGGAATCCAAGATAGTGTTACTTGTGGGGCTCTGACCAGGGTCTGTTACCCAGAATCCTTTGCAAACCTCAAAATGTGGCTAAAAAACACATTTTCCTCACATTTCGGTGACAGAATGTCCTGGAATCTGAGAGGAGCCACAAATTTCCTTCGACCCACCGTTTCCCTAAGTCTCCCGATGAAAATGATACCTCATTTGTGGGGGTAGGCCTAGCGTCTGCGACAGGAAATGCCCCAAAACACAATGGGGGACACATCCCATTTTTTGACAGAAAACAGAGGTGTTTTTTGCAAAGTGCCTACCTGTATATTTTGACCTCTAGCTCAGCCGGCACCTAGGGAAACCTACCAAACCTGTGCATTTTTGAAAACTAGATCCCTAGGGGAATCCAAGATGGGGTGACTTGTGGGGCTCTGGCCAGGTTCTGTTACCCAGAATCCTTTGCAAACCTCAAAATGTGGCTAAAAAACACATTTTCCTCACATTTCGGTGACAGAAAGTCCTGATATCTTAGAGGAGCCACAAATTGCCTTCTACTCAGCATTTCCCCTAGACTCCCGATAAAAATGATACCTCACTTGTGTGGGTAGGCCTAGCGCCCGCAACAGGAAATGCCCCAAAACACAACGTGGACACATCCCATTTTTTGACAGAAAACAGAGGTGTTTTTTGCAAAGTCTACCTGTAGATTTTGGCCTCTAGCTCAGTCGGCACCTAGGGAAACCTACCAAACCTGTGCAATTTTGAAAACTAGAGACCTAGGGGAATCGAAGACGGGGTGACTTGTCAGGCTCTGGCCAGGTTCTGTTACCCAGAATACTTTGCAAACCTCAAAATTTGCCTAAAAAAACACATTTTCCTCACATTTCGCTGACAGAAAGTCCTGGAATCTGAGAGGAGCCACAAATTTCCTTCTACCCACCGTTTCCCTAAGTCTCCCGATAAAAATGATACCTCATTTGTGTGGGTAGGCCTAGCGTCTGCGACAGGAAATGCCCCAAAACACAATGGGGGACACATCCCATTTTTTGACAGAAAACAGAGGTGTTTTTTGCAAAGTGCCTACCTGTATATTTTGACCTCTAGCTCAGCCGGCACCTAGGGAAACCTACCAAACCTGTGCATTTTTGAAAACTAGATCCCTAGGGGAATCCAAGATGGGGTGACTTGTGGGGCTCTGATCAGGTTCTGTTACCCAGAATCCTTTGCAAACCTCAAAATGTGTCTAAAAAAACACATTTTCCTCACATTTCGGTGACAGAAAGTCCTGGAATCTTAGAGGAGCCACAAATTGCCTTTTACCCAGCATTTCCCCTAGACTCCCGATAAAAATGATACCTCACTTGTGTGGGTAGGCCTAGCGCCCGCAACAGGAAATGCCCCAAAACACAACGTGGACACATCCCATTTTTTGACAGAAAACAGAGGTGTTTTTTGCAAAGTCTACCTGTAGATTTTGGCCTCTACCTCAGCCGGCACCTAGGGAAACCTACCAAACCTGTGCATTTTTGAAAACTAGAGACCTAGGGGAATCGAAGACGGGGTGACTTGTCAGGCTCTGGCCAGGTTCTGTTACCCAGAATACTTTGCAAACCTCAAAATTTGCCTAAAAAAACACATTTTCCTCACATTTCGCTGATAGAAAGTCCTGGAATCTGAGAGGAGCCACAAATTTCCTTCTACCCACCGTTTCCCTAAGTCTCCCGATAAAAATGATACCTCACTTGTGTGGGTAGGCCTAGCGTCTGCGACAGGAAATGCCCCAAAACACAACGGGGGACACATCCCATTTTTTGACAGAAAACAGAGGTGTTTTTTACAAAGTGCCTACCTGTATATTTTGACCTCTAGCTCAGCCGGCACATAGGGAAACCTACCAAACCTGTGCATTTTTTAAAACTAGAGACCTAGGGGAATCCAAGATGGGGTGACTTGTGGGGCTCTGATCAGGTTCTGTTACCCAGAATCCTTTGCAATTCCTCAAAATGTGTCTAAAAAAACACATTTTCCTCAATTGTCGGTGACAGAAATTCCTGGAATCTGAGAGGAGCCACAAATTTCCTTCAACCCAGCATTTCCCCAACACTCCCGATAAAAATTATACCTCACTTTTCAGGGTACGCCTAGCGCCCGGGACAGGAAATGCCCCAAAACACAACGTGGACACATCCCATTTTTTGACGGAAAACAGAGGTGTTTTTTGCAAAGTGCCTACCTGTAGATTTTGGCCTCTAGCTCAGCCGGCACCTAGGGAAACCTACCAAACCTGTGCATTTTTGAAAACTATAGACCTAGGGGAATCCAAGATGGAGTGACTTATGGGTCTCTGGCCAGGTTCTGTTACCCAGAATCCTTTGCAAACCTCAAAATTTGGCTAAACAAAACACATTTTCCTCAATTTTCGGTGACAGAAAGTCCTGGAATCTGAGAGGAGCCACAAATTTCCTTCAACCCAGCATTTCCCCAACTCTCCCGATAAAAATTATACCTCACTTTTCAGGGTACGCCTAGCGCCCGGGACAGGAAATGCCCCAAAACACAACGTGGACACATCCCATTTTTTGACGGAAAACAGAGGTGTTTTTTGCAAAGTGCCTACCTGTAGATTTTGGCCTCTAGCTCAGCCGGCACCTAGGGAAACCTACCAAACCTGTGCATTTTTTAAAACTAGAGACCAAGGGGAATCCAAGATGGGGTGACTTGTGGGGCTCTGACCAGGTTCTGTTACCTAGAATCCTTTACAAACCTCAAAATGTGTCTAAAAAAACACATTTTCCTCACATTTCGGTGACAGAAAGTCCTGGGATCTGAGAGGAGCCACAAATTTCTGTCCTCCCAGCGTTCCCCCAAGTCTCCCGATAAAAATGATACCTCACTTGTGTGGGTAGGCCTAGCGCCCGCAACAGGAAATGCCCCAAAACACAACGTGTACACATCCCATTGTTTGACAGAAAACAGAGGTATTTTTTGCAAAGTGCCTACCTGTAGATTTTGGCCTCTAGCTCAGACAGCACCTAGGGAAACCTACCAAACCTGTGCATTTTTGAAAACTAGAGACCTAGGGGAATCCAAGATAGTGTTACTTGTGGGGCTCTGACCAGGGTCTGTTACCCAGAATACTTTGCAAACCTCAAAATTTGCCTAAAAAAACACATTTTCCTCACATTTCGCTGACAGAAAGTCCTGGAATCTGAGAGGAGCCACAAATTTCCTTCTACCCACCGTTTCCCTAAGTCTCCCGATAAAAATGATACCTCATTTGTGTGGGTAGGCCTAGCGTCTGCGACAGGAAATGCCCCAAAACACAATGGGGGACACATCCCATTTTTTGACAGAAAACAGAGGTGTTTTTTGCAAAGTGCCTACCTGTATATTTTGACCTCTAGCTCAGCCGGCACCTAGGGAAACCTACCAAACCTGTGCATTTTTGAAAACTAGATCCCTAGGGGAATCCAAGATGGGGTGACTTGTGGGGCTCTGATCAGGTTCTGTTACCCAGAATCCTTTGCAAACCTCAAAATGTGTCTAAAAAAACACATTTTCCTCACATTTCGGTGACAGAAAGTCCTGGAATCTTAGAGGAGCCACAAATTGCCTTTTACCCAGCATTTCCCCTAGACTCCCGATAAAAATGATACCTCACTTGTGTGGGTAGGCCTAGCGCCCGCAACAGGAAATGCCCCAAAACACAACGTGGACACATCCCATTTTTTGACAGAAAATAGAGGTGTTTTTTGCAAAGTCTACCTGTAGATTTTGGCCTCTACCTCAGCCGGCACCTAGGGAAACCTACCAAACCTGTGCATTTTTGAAAACTAGAGACCTAGGGGAATCGAAGACGGGGTGACTTGTCAGGCTCTGGCCAGGTTCTGTTACCCAGAATACTTTGCAAACCTCAAAATTTGCCTAAAAAAACACATTTTCCTCACATTTCGCTGATAGAAAGTCCTGGAATCTGAGAGGAGCCACAAATTTCCTTCTACCCACCGTTTCCCTAAGTCTCCCGATAAAAATGATACCTCACTTGTGTGGGTAGGCCTAGCGTCTGCGACAGGAAATGCCCCAAAACACAATGGGGGACACATCCCATTTTTTGACAGAAAACAGAGGTGTTTTTTACAAAGTGCCTACCTGTATATTTTGACCTCTAGCTCAGCCGGCACATAGGGAAACCTACCAAACCTGTGCATTTTTTAAAACTAGAGACCTAGGGGAATCCAAGATGGGGTGACTTGTGGGGCTCTGATCAGGTTCTGTTACCCAGAATCCTTTGCAATTCCTCAAAATGTGTCTAAAAAAACACATTTTCCTCAATTGTCGGTGACAGAAATTCCTGGAATCTGAGAGGAGCCACAAATTTCCTTCAACCCAGCATTTCCCCAACACTCCCGATAAAAATTATACCTCACTTTTCAGGGTACGCCTAGCGCCCGGGACAGGAAATGCCCCAAAACACAACGTGGACACATCCCATTTTTTGACGGAAAACAGAGGTGTTTTTTGCAAAGTGCCTACCTGTAGATTTTGGCCTCTAGCTCAGCCGGCACCTAGGGAAACCTACCAAACCTGTGCATTTTTGAAAACTATAGACCTAGGGGAATCCAAGATGGAGTGACTTATGGGTCTCTGGCCAGGTTCTGTTACCCAGAATCCTTTGCAAACCTCAAAATTTGGCTAAACAAAACACATTTTCCTCAATTTTCGGTGACAGAAAGTCCTGGAATCTGAGAGGAGCCACAAATTTCCTTCAACCCAGCATTTCCCCAACTCTCCCGATAAAAATTATACCTCACTTTTCAGGGTACGCCCAGCGCCCGGGACAGGAAATGCCCCAAAACACAACGTGGACACATCCCATTTTTTGACGGAAAACAGAGGTGTTTTTTGCAAAGTGCCTACCTGTAGATTTTGGCCTCTAGCTCAGCCGGCACCTAGGGAAACCTACCAAACCTGTGCATTTTTTAAAACTAGAGACCAAGGGGAATCCAAGATGGGGTGACTTGTGGGGCTCTGACCAGGTTCTGTTACCTAGAATCCTTTACAAACCTCAAAATGTGTCTAAAAAAACACATTTTCCTCACATTTCGGTGACAGAAAGTCCTGGGATCTGAGAGGAGCCACAAATTTCTGTCCTCCCAGCGTTCCCCCAAGTCTCCCGATAAAAATTATACCTTACTTGTTTGGGTAGGCCTAGCGCCCGCAACAGGAAATGCCCCAAAACACAACGTGTACACATCCCATTGTTTGACAGAAAACAGAGGTATTTTTTGCAAAGTGCCTACCTGTAGATTTTGGCCTCTAGCTCAGACAGCACCTAAGGAAACCTACCAAACCTGTGCATTTTTGAAAACTAGAGACCTAGGGGAATCCAAGATAGTGTTACTTGTGGGGCTCTGACCAGGGTCTGTTACCCAGAATCCTTTGCAAACCTCAAAATGTGGCTAAAAAACACATTTTCCTCACATTTCGGTGACAGAATGTCCTGGAATCTGAGAAGAGCCACAAATTTCCTTCGACCCACCGTTTCCCTAAGTCTCCCGATGAAAATGATACCTCATTTGTGTGGGTAGGCCTAGCGTCTGCGACAGGAAATGCCCCAAAACACAATGGGGGACACATCCCATTTTTTGACAGAAAACAGAGGTGTTTTTTGCAAAGTGCCTACCTGTATATTTTGACCTCTAGCTCAGCCGGCACCTAGGGAAACCTACCAAACCTGTGCACTTTTGAAAACTAGATCCCTAGGGGAATCCAAGATGGGGTGACTTGTGGGGCTCTGGCCAGGTTCTGTTACCCAGAATCCTTTGCAAACCTCAAAATGTGGCTAAAAAACACATTTTCCTCACATTTCGGTGACAGAAAGTCCTGATATCTTAGAGGAGCCACAAATTGCCTTCTACTCAGCATTTCCCCTAGACTCCCGATAAAAATGATACCTCACTTGTGTGGGTAGGCCTAGCGCCCGCAACAGGAAATGCCCCAAAACACAACGTGGACACATCCCATTTTTTGACAGAAAACAGAGGTGTTTTTTGCAAAGTCTACCTGTAGATTTTGGCCTCTAGCTCAGTCGGCACCTAGGGAAACCTACCAAACCTGTGCAATTTTGAAAACTAGAGACCTAGGGGAATCGAAGACGGGGTGACTTGTCAGGCTCTGGCCAGGTTCTGTTACCCAGAATACTTTGCAAACCTCAAAATTTGCATAAAAAAACACATTTTCCTCACATTTCGCTGACAGAAAGTCCTGGAATCTGAGAGGAGCCACAAATTTCCTTCTGCCCACCGTTTCGCTAAGTCTCCCGATAAAAATGATACCTCATTTGTGCGGGTAGGCCTAGCGTCTGCGACAGGAAATGCCCCAAAACACAATGGGGGACACATCCCATTTTTTGACAGAAAACAGAGGTGTTTTTTGCAAAGTGCCTACTTGTATATTTTGACCTCTAGCTCAGCCGGCACCTAGGGAAACCTACCAAACCTGTGCATTTTTGAAAACTACATCCCTAGGGGAATCCAAGATGGGGTGACTTGTGGGGCTCTGATCAGGTTCTGTTACCCAGAATCCTTTGCAAACCTCAAAATGTGTCTAAAAAAACACATTTTCCTCAATTGTCGGTGACAGAAAATCTGGAATCTGAGAGGAGCCACAAATTTCCTTCAACCCAGCATTTCCCCAAGACTCCCGATAAAAATTATACCTCACTTTTGAGGGTAGGCCTAGCGCCCGAGACAGGAAATGCCACAAAACACAACGTGGACACATCCCATTTTTTGACCGAAAACAGAGGTGTTTTTTGCAAAGTGCCTACCTGTAGATTTTGGCCTCTAGCTCAGCCGTCACCTATGGAAACCTACCAAACCTGTGCACTTTTAAAAACTAGAGACCTAGGGGAATCCAAGATGGGGTGATTTGTGGGGCTCTGACCAGGTTCTGTTACCCAGAATCCTTTGCAAACCTCAAAATGTGGCTAAAAAACACATTTTCCTCAATTTTCGGTGACAGAAAGTCCTGAAATCTGAGAGGAGCCACAAATTTCCTTCCACCCAGCGTTCCCCCAAGTCTCCCGATAAAAAAGATTCCTCACTTGTGTGGGTGGCCTGGCACCCGCAACAGGAAATGCCCCAAAACACAACGTGGACACATCCCAGTTTTTGACAGAAGACAGAGGTGTTCTTTGCAAAGTGCCTACCTGAAGGTTTTGGAATCTAGCTCAGCCGGCTTCTAGGGAAACCTACCAAACCTGTGCATTTTTTAAAACTAGAGACCTAGGGGAATCCACGATGGGGTGACTTGTGGGGCTTTGACCAGGGTCTGTTACCCAGAAACCTTTGCAAACCTCAAAATGTGGCTAAAAAACACATTTTCCTCACATTTTGGTGACAGAAAGTCCTGGAATCTTAGAGGAGCCACAAATTGCCTTCTACCCAGCATTTCCCCTAGACTCCCGATAAAAATGATACCTCACTTGTGTGGGTAGGCCTAGCGCCCGCAACAGGAAATGCCCCAAAACACAACGTGGACACATCCCATTTTTTGACAGAAAACAGAGGTGTTTTTTGCAAAGTCTACCTGTAGATTTTGGCCTCTACCTCAGCCGGCACCTAGGGAAACCTACCAAACCTGTGCATTTTTGAAAACTAGAGACCTAGGGGAATCGAAGACGGGGTGACTTGTCAGGCTCTGGCCAGGTTCTGTTACCCAGAATACTTTGCAAACCTCAAAATTTGCCTAAAAAAACACATTTTCCTCACATTTCGCTGACAGAAAGTCCTGGAATCTGAGAGGAGCCACAAATTTCCTTCTACCCACCGTTTCCCTAAGTCTCCCGATAAAAATGATACCTCACTTGTGTGGGTAGGCCTAGCGTCTGCGACAGGAAATGCCCCAAAACACAATGGGGGACACATCCCATTTTTTGACAGAAAACAGAGGTGTTTTTTACAAAGTGCCTACCTGTATATTTTGACCTCTAGCTCAGCCGGCACGTAGGGAAACCTACCAAACCTGTGCATTTTTTAAAACTAGAGACCTAGGGGAATCCAAGATGGGGTGACTTGTGGGGCTCTGATCAGGTTCTGTTACCCAGAATCCTTTGCAAACCTCAAAATGTGGCTGAAAAACACATTTTCCTCAATTTTCGGTGACAGAAAGTCCTGGAATCTGAGAGGAGCCACAAATTTCCTTCTACCCAGCATTTCCCCAAGACTCCCGATAAAAATTATACTTCACTTTTGACGGTAGGCCTAGCGCCCGGGACAGGAAATGCCACAAAACACAACGTGGACACATCCCATTTTTTGACGGAAAACAGAGGTGTTTGTTGCAATGTGCCTACCTGTAGATTTTGGCCTCTAGCTCAGCCGGCGCCTAGGAAAACCTACCAAACCTGTGCACTTTTGAAAACTAGAGACCTAGGGGAATCCAAGATGGGGTGACTTGTGGGGCTCTGACCAGGTTCTGTTACCCAGAATACTTTGCAAACCTCAAACTTTGGCTAAAAAAACAAATTTTCATCATATTTCGGTGACAGAAAGTTCTGGAATCTGAGAGAAGCCACAAATGTCCTTCCACCCAGCATTCCTCCAAGTCTCCTGATGAAAATGATACCTCACTTGTGTGCGTAGGCCTGGCACCCACGACAGGAAATACCCCAAAACACAACATGGACACATCCCATTTTTTGACAGAAAACAGAGGTGTTTTTTGCAAAGTGCCTACCTTTAGATTTTGGCCTCTAGCTCAGCCGGCACCTAGGGAAACCTACCAAACCTGTGCATTTTTTGAAACAGGAGACCTAGGGGAATCCAAGATGGGGTGACTTGTGGGGCTCTGACCAGGTTCTGTTACCCAGAATCCTTTGCAAACCTCAAAATTTGGCTAAAAAACACATTTTCCTCACATTTCGGTGACAGAAACTCCTGGAATCTGAGAGGAGACTCAAATTTCCTTCCAACCAGCGTTCCCCCAAGTCTCCCGATAAAAATTATACCTCATCTTTGTGGGTAGGCCTAGCGCCCGGGACAGGAAATGCCCCAAAACACAACGTGGACACATACCATTTTTTGACGGAAAACAGAGGTGTTTTTTGCAAAGTGCCTACCTGTAGATTTTGGCCTCTAGCTCAGCCGGCACCTAGGGAAACCTACCAAACCTGTGCATTTTTGAAAACTATAGACCTAGGGGAATCCAAGATGGAGTGACTTATGGGGCTCTGGCCAGGTTCTGTTACCCAGAATCCTTTGCAATTCCTCAAAATGTGTCTAAAAAAAACACATTTTCCTCAATTGTCGGTGACAGAAATTCCTGGAATCTGAGAGGAGCCACAAATTTCCTTCAACCCAGCATTTCCCCAACACTCCCGATAAAAATTATACCTCACTTTTCAGGGTACGCCTAGCGCCCGGGACAGGAAATGCCCCAAAACACAACGTGGACACATCCCATTTTTTGACGGAAAACAGAGGTGTTTTTTGCAAAGTGCCTACCTGTAGATTTTGGCCTCTAGCTCAGCCGGCACCTAGGGAAACCTACCAAACCTGTGCATTTTTGAAAACTATAGACCTAGGGGAATCCAAGATGGAGTGACTTATGGGGCTCTGGCCAGGTTCTGTTACCCAGAATCCTTTGCAAACCTCAAAATTTGGCTAAACAAAACACATTTTCCTCAATTTTCGGTGACAGAAAGTCCTGGAATCTGAGAGAAGCCACAAATTTCCTTCCACCCAGCGTTCCCCCTACTCTCCCGATAAAAATGATACCTCACTTGTGTGGGTGGCCTGGCACCCGCGACAGGAAATGCCCCAAAACACAAGGTGGATACATCCCAGTTTTTGACAGAAGACAGAGGTGTTCTTTGCAAAGTGCCTACCTGTAGGTTTTGGAATCTCGCTCAGCCGGCTCCTAGGGAAAACTACCAAACCTGTGCATTTTTTTAAACTAGAGACCAAGGGGAATCCAAGATGGGGTGACTTGTGGGGCTCTGACCAGGTTCTGTTACCTAGAATCCTTTACAAACCTCAAAATGTGTCTAAAAAAACACATTTTCCTCACATTTCGGTGACAGAAAGTCCTGGGATCTGAGAGGAGCCACAAATTTCTGTCCTCCCAGCGTTCCCCCAAGTCTCCCGATAAAAATTATACCTTACTTGTTTGGGTAGGCCTAGCGCCCGCAACAGGAAATGCCCCAAAACACAATGGGGGACACATCCCATTTTTTGACAGAAAACAGAGGTGTTTTTTGCAAAGTGCCTACCTGTATATTTTGACCTCTAGCTCAGCCGGCACCTAGGGAAACCTACCAAACCTGTGCATTTTTGAAAACTAGATCCCTAGGGGAATCCAAGATGGGGTGACTTGTGGGGCTCTGATCAGGTTCTGTTACCCAGAATTCTTTACAAACCTTAAAATGTGTCTAAAAAAACACATTTTCCTCAATTGTCGGTGACAGAAAATCTGGAATCTGAAAGGAGCCACAAATTTCCTTCCAACCAGCGTTCCCCCAAGTCTCCCGATAAAAATTATACCTCACTTTTGTGGGTAGGCCTAGCGCCCGGGACAGGAAATGCCCCAAAACACAACGTGGACACATCCCATTTTTTGACAGAAAATAGAGGTGTTTTTTGCAAAGTGCCTACCTGTAGATTTTGGCCTCTAGCTCAGCCGGCACCTAGGGAAACCTACCAAACCTGTGCATTTTTTAAATCTAGAGACCTAGGGGAATCCAAGATGGAGTGACTTTTGGGGCTCTGGCCAGGTTCTGTTACCCAGAATCCTTTGCAAACCTCAAAATTTGGCTAAACAAAATACATTTTCCTCACATTTCGGTGACAGAAAGTTCTGGAATTTGAGAGGAGCCACAAATGTCCTTCCACCCAGCATTCCTCCAAGTCTCCTGATGAAAATGATACCTCACTTGTGTGCGTAGGCCTGGCACCCACGACAGGAAATGCCCCAAAACACAACATGGACATATCCCATTTTTTGACAGAAAACAGAGGTGTTTTTTGCAAAGTGCCTACCTGTAGATTTTGGAATCTAGCTCAACCGGCTCCTAGGGAAACCTACCAAACCTGTGCATTTTTTAAAACTAGACACCAAAGGGAATCCAAGATGGGGTGACTTGTGGGGCTGTGACCAGGTTCTGTTACCCAGAATCCTTTACAAACCTCAAAATGTGTCTTAAAAAACACACATTTTCCTCACATTTCGGTGAAGAAAAAAGTCCTGGAATTTGAGAGGAGCCACAAATTTCCTTCCAACCAGCGTTCCCCCAAGTCTCCCGATAAAAATTATACCTCATTTGTTTGGGTAGGCCTAGCGCCCGCGACAGGAAATGCCCCAAGACACAACGTGGACACATCCCATTGTTTGGCAGAACACAGAGGTGTTTTTTGCAAAGTGCCTACCTGTAGATTTTGGCCTCTAGCTCAGACAACACCTAGGGAAACCTACCAAACCTGTGCATTTTTGAAAACTATAGACCTAGGTGAATCCAAGATGGGGTGACTTGTGGGGCTCTGACCAGGTTCTGTTACCCAGAATACTTTGCAAACCTCAAACTTTGGCTAAAAAAAACACATTTTCATCATATTTCGGTGACTGAAATTTCTGGAATATGAGAGAAGCCACAAATGTCCTTCCACCCAGCATTCCTCCAAGTCTCCTGATGAAATGATACCTCACTTGTGTGCGTAGGCCTGGCACCCACGACAGGAAATGCCCCAAAACACAACATGGACACATCCCATTTTTTTACCGAAAACAGAGGTGTTTTTTGCAAAGTGCCTACCTGTAGATTTTGGCCTCGAGCTCAGTCGGCACCTAGGGAAACCTACCAAACCTGTGCATTTTTTATAACAAAAGACCTAGGGGAATCCAAGATGGGGTGACTTGTGGGGCTCTGACCAGGTTCTGTTACCCAGAATCCTTTACAAACCTCAAAATGTGTCTAAAAAAATACATTTTCCTCACATTTCGGTGACAGAAAGTCCTGGAATCTGAGAGGAGCCACAAATTTCCTTCTACCCACCGTTTCCCTAAGTCTCCCGATAAAAATGATACCTCACTTGTGTGGGTAGGCCTAGCGTCTGCGACAGGAAATGCCCCAAACCACAACGGGGGACACAACCCATTTTTGACAGAAAACAGAGGTGTTTTTTGCAAAGTGCCTACCTGTAGATTTTGGCCTCTAGCTCAGCCGGCACCTAGGGAAACCTGCCAAACCTGTGCATTTTTTTAAACTAGACACCAAGGGGAATCCAAGATGGGGTGACTTGTGGGGCTCTGACCAGGTTCTGTTACCCAGAATCCTTTACAAACCTCAAAATGTGTCTAAAAAAACACATTTTCCTCACATTTCGGTGACAGAAAGTCCTGGAATTTGAGAGGAGCCACAAATTTCTGTTCTACCAGCGTTCCCCCAAGTCTCCCGATAAAAATTATACCTCACTTGTTTGGGTAGGCCTAGCGCCCGCGACAGGAATTGCCCCAAGACACAACGTGGACACATCCCATTGTTTGACAGAAAATAGAGGTGTTTTTTGCAAAGTGCCTACCTGTAGATTTTGGCCTCTAGCTCAGACAACACCTAGGGAAACCTACCAAACCTGTGCATTTTTGAAAACTAGAGACGTAGGGGAATCCAAGATGGGGTGAATTGTGGGGCTCTGACCAGGGTCTGTTACCCAGAATCCTTTGCAAACCTCAAAATGTGGCTAAAAAACAAATTTTCCTCACATTTCGGTGACAGAAAGTCCTGGAATCTGAGAGGAGCCACAAATTGCCTTCTACCCAGCATTTCCCCAAGACTCCCGATAAAAATGATACCTCACTTGTGTGGGTAGGCCTAGCGTCCGCAACAGGAAATGCCCCAAAACACAACGTGGACACATCACATTTTTTGACAGAAAACAGACGTGTTTTTTGCAAAGTCTACCTGTAGATTTTGGCCTCTAGCTCAGCAGGCACCTAGGGAAACCTACCAAACCTGTGCATTTTTGAAAACTAGAAACCTAGGGGAATCGAAGACGGGGTGACTTGTGAGGCTCTGGCCAGCTTCTGTTACCCAGAATACTTTGCAAACCTCAAAATTTGCCTAAAAAACACATTTACCTCACATTTCGCTGACAGAAAGTCCTGGAATCTGAGAGGAGCCACAAATTTCCTTCTACCCACCGTTTCCCTAAGTCTCCCGATAAAAATGATACCTCACTTGTGTGGGTAACCCTAGCGTCTGCGACAGGAAACGCCCCAAAACACAACGGGGGACACATCCCATTTTTTGACAGAAAACAGAGGTGTTTTTTGCAAAGTGCCTAACTGTAGATTTTGACCTCTAGCTCAGCCGGCACCTAGGGAAACCTACCAACCCTGTGCATTTTTGAAAACTAGAGACCTAGGGGAATCCAAGATGGGGTGACTTGTGGGGCTCTGATAAGGTTCTGTTACCCAGAATCCTTTGCAAACCTCAAAATGTGCCTAAAAAAACAAATTTTCCTCACATTTCGGTGACAGAAACTCCTGGAATCTGAGAGGAGCCACAAATTTCCTTCTACCCACCGTTTCCCTAAGTCTCCCAATAAAAATGATACCTCACTTGTGTGGGTAGCCCTAGCGTCTGCAACAGGAAATGCCCCAAAACACAACGGGGGACACATCCCATTTTTTGACAGAAAACAGAGGTGTTTTTTGCAAAGTGCCTACCTCTAGATTTGGGGCTCTAGCTCAGCTGGCACTTAGGGAAACCTATCAAACCTGTTCATTTTTGAAAACTAGAGACCTAGGGGAATCCAAGATGGGGTGATTTGTGGGGCTCTGACCAGGTTCTGTTACCCAGAATCCTTTGCAAACCTCAAAATGTGGCTAAAAAATGCATTTTCCTCAAATTTCGGCGACAGAAATTCCTGGAATCTGAGAGGAGCCACAAATTTCCTTCTACCCAGCATTTCCCCAAGACTCCCGATAAAAATTATACCTCACTTGTGTGGGTAGGCCTACTGCCCTCAACAGGAAATGCCCCAAAACACAACGTGGACACATCCCATTTTTTGACAGAAAACAGAGGTGTTTTTTGCAAAGTGCCTACCTCTAGATTTGGGGCTCTAGCTCAGCTGGCACCTAGGGAAACCTATCAAACCTGTTCATTTTTTAAAACTAGAGACCTAGGGGAATCCAAGATGGGGTGACTTTTGGGGCTCTGACCAGGTTCTGTTACCCAGATTCCTTTGCAAACCTCAAAATCTGGATAAAAAAAACAATTTTTCCTCACATTTCGGTGACAGAAAGTCCTGGAATCTGAGAGGAGCCACAAGTTTCCTTCTACCCAGCGTTTCCGTAAGTCTCCCGATAAAAATGATACCTCACTTTTGTGGGTAGGCCCAGAGCCCGCAACAGGAAATGCCCCAAAACACAACGTGGACACATCCCATTTTTTGACAGAAAACAGAGGTGTTTTTTGCAAAGTCTAGCTGTAGATTTTGGCCTCTAGCTCAGCTGGCACCTAGGGAAACCTACCAAACCTGTGCATTTTTTAAAACTAGAGACCTAGGGGAATCGAAGAAGGGGTGACTTGTGAGGCTCTGGCCAGGTTCTGTTTCCCAGAATACTTTGCAAACCTCAAAAGTTGCCTAAAAAAACAAATTTTCCTCACATTTCGCTGACAGAAAGTCCTGGAATCTGAGAGGAGCCACAAATTTCCTTCTACCCACCGTTTCCCTAAGTCTCCCAATAAAAATGATACCTCACTTGTGTGGATAGCCCTAGCGTCTGCGACAGGAAATGCCCCAAAACACAACGGGGGACACATCCCATTTTTTGACAGAAAACAGAGGTGTTTTTTGCAAAGTGCCTACCTGTAGATTTTGACCTCTAGCTCTGCCGGCACCTAGGGAAACCTACCAAACCTGTGCATTTTTTAAAACTAGAGACCTAGGGGAATCCAAGATGGGGTGACTTGTGGGGCTCTGATCAGGTTCTGTTACTCAGAATCCTTTGCAAACCTCAAACTTTGACTAAAAAATACATTTTCCTCACATTTTGGTGACAGAAAGTCCTGGAATCTGAGAGGAGTCACAAATTTCCTTCCACCCAGCGTTTCCCCAAGTCTCCCGATAAAAATGATACCTCACTTTTGTGGGTAGGCCTAGTGACTGCGACAGGAAATGCCCCAAAACACAACGTGGACACATCCCATTTTTTGACAGAAAACAGAGGTGTATTTTGCAAAGTGCCTACCTGTAGATTTTGGCCTCTAGCTCAGCTGGCACCTAGGGAAACCTACCAAACCTCTGCATTTTTGAAAACTATAGACCTAGGGGAATCCAAGATGGAATGACTTTTGGGGCTTTGGCCAGGTTCTGTTACCCAGAATCCTTTGCAAACCTCAAAATTTGGCTAAACAAAACACATTTTCCTCACATTTCGGTGACAGAACGTTCTGGAATCTGAGAGAAGCCACAAATTTCTTTCCACCCAACATTCCCCCAAGTCTCCCGATAAAAATGATACCTCACTTGTGTGGGTGGCCTGGCACCCGCGACAGGAAATGCTCCAAAATACAACGTGGACACATCCCAGTTTTTGACAGAAGACAGAGGTGTTCTTTGCAAAGTGCCTACCTGTAGGTTTTCGAATCTAGCTCAACCGGCTCCTAGGGAAACTTACCAAACCTGTGCTTTTTTTTAAACTAGACACCAAGGGGAATCCAAGATGGGGTGACTTGTGGGGCTCTGTGCAAGTTCTTTTACCCAGAATCCTTTACAAACCTCAAAATGTGTCTTAAAAAAACACATTTTCCTCACATTTCGGTGACAGAAAGTCCTGGAATTTGAGAGGAGCCACAAATTTCCATTCTCTCAGCGTTCCCCCAAGTCTCCCGATAAAAATTATACCTCACTTGTTTGGGTAGGCCTAGCGCCCGCGACAGGAAATGCCCCAAGACACAACGTGGACACATCCCATTGTTTGACAGAAAACAGAGGTGTTTTTTGCAAAGTGCCTACCTGTAGATTTTGGCCTCTAGCTCAGACAACACCTGGGAAAACTACCAAACCTGTGCATTTTTGAAAACTAGAGACGTAGGGGAATCCAAGATGGGGTGACTTGTGGGGCTCTGACCAGGGTCTGTTACCCAGAATCCTTTGCAAACCTCAAAATGTGGCTAAAAAACAAATTTTCCTCACATTTCGGTGACAGAAAGTCCTGGAATCTGAGAGGAGCCACAAATTGCCTTCTACCCAGCATTTCCCCAAGACTCCCGATAAAAATGATACCTCACTTGTGTGGGTAGGCCTAGCGTCCGCAACAGGAAATGCCCCAAAACACAACGTGGACACATCCCATTTTTTGACAGAAATCAGAGGTGTTTTTTGCAAAGTCTACCTGTAGATTTTGGCCTCTAGCTCAGCCAGCACCTAGGGAAACCTACCAAACCTGTGCATTTTTGAAAACTAGAAACCTAGGGGAATCGAAGACGGGGTGACTTGTGAGGCTCTGGCCAGCTTCTGTTACCCAGAATACTTTTTGCAAACCTCAAAACTTGCCTAAAAAACACATTTTCCTCACATTTCGCTGACAGAAAGTCCTGGAATCTGAGAGGAGCCACAAATTTCCTTCTACCCACCGTTTCCCTAAGTCTCCCGATAAAAATGATACCTCACTTGTGTGGGTAGCCCTAGCGTCTGCGACAGGAAACGCCCCAAAACACAACGGGTGACACATCCCATTTTTTGACAGAAAACAGAGGTGTTTTTTGCAAAATGCCTACCTGTAGATTTTGACTTCTAGCTCAGCCGGCACCTAGGGAAACCTACCAAACCTGTGCATTTTTGAAAACTAGAGACCTAGGGGAATCCAAGATGGGGTGACATGTGGGGCTCTGATCAGGTTCTGTTACCCAGAATCCTTTGCAAACCTCAAAATGTGCCTAAAAAAACAAATTTTCCTCACATTTCGGTGACAGAAAGTCCTGGAATCTGAGAGGAGCCACAAATTTCCTTCCACCCAGCATTCCCCAAGTCTCCAGATAAAAATGATACCACACTTGTGTGGGTAGGCCTAGCACCCGCGACAGGAAAGGCCCCAAAATACGATGTGGACACATCCCATTTTTTGACAGAAAACAGAGGTGTTTTTAGCAAAGTGCCTACCTCTAGATTTGGGGCTCTAGCTCAGCTGGCACTTAGGGAAACCTATCAAACCTGTTCATTTTTGAAAACTAGAGACATAGGGGAATCCAAGATGGGGTGATTTGTGGGGCTCTGACCAGGTTCTGTTACCCAGAATCCTTTGCAAACCTCAAAATGTGGCTAAAAAATGCATTTTCCTCAAATTTCGGCGACAGAAAGTCCTGGAATCTGAGAGGAGCCACAAATTTCCTTCTACCCAGCATTTCCCCAAGACTCCCGATAAAAGTTATACCTCACTTGTGTGGGTAGGCCTACCGCCTTCAACAGGAAATGCTCCAAAACACAACGTGGACACATCCCATTTTTTGACAGAAAACAGAGGTGTTTTTTGCAAAGTGCCTACCTCTAGATTTGGGGCTCTAGCTCAGCTGGCACCTAGGGAACCTATCAAACCTGTTCATTTTTGAAAACTAGAGACCTAGGGGAATCCAAGATGGGGTGACTTTTGGGGCTCTGACCAGGTTCTGTTACCCAGATTCCTTTGCAAACCTCAAAATCTGGATAAAAAAAACAAATTTTCCTCACATTTCGGTGACAGAAAGTCCTGGAATCTGAGAGGAGCCACAAGTTTCCTTCTACCCAGCGTTTCCCTAAGTCTCCCGATAAAAATGATACCTCACTTTTGTGGGTAGGCCCAGAGCCCGCAATAGGAAATGCCCCAAAACACAACGTGGACACATCCCATTTTTTTTACAGAAAACAGAGGTGTTTTTTGCAAAGTCTACCTGTAGATTTTGGCATCTAGCTCAGCCGGCACCTAGGGAAACCTACCAAACCTGTGCATTTTTTAAAACTAGAGACCTAGGGGAATCGAAGACGGGGTGACTTGTGAGGCTCTGGCCAGGTTCTGTTTCCCAGAATACTTTGCAAACCTCAAAAGTTGCCTAAAAAAACAAATTTTCCTCACATTTCGCTGACAGAAAGTCCTGGAATCTGAGAGGAGCCACAAATTTCCTTCTACCCACCGTTTCACTAAGTCTCCCGATAAAAATGATACCTCACTTGTGTGGGTAGCCCTAGCGTCTGCGACAGGAAATGCCCCAAAACACAACGGGGGACTCATCCCATTTTTTGACAGAAAACAGAGGTGTTTTTTGCAAAGTGCCTACCTGTAGATTTTGACCTCTAGCTCTGCCGGCACCTAGGGAAACCTACCAAACCTGTGCATTTTTTAAAACTAGAGACCTAGGGGAATCCAAGATGGGGTGACACGTGGGGCTCTGATCAGGTTCTGTTACCCAGAATCCTTTGCAAACCTCAAAATGTGCCTAAAAAAACAAATTTTCCTCACATTTCGGTGACAGAAAGTCCTGGAATCTGAGAGGAGCCACAAATTTCCTTCCACCCAGCATTCCCCAAGTCTCCAGATAAAAATGATACCACACTTGTGTGGGTAGGCCTAGCACCCGCGACAGGAAAGGCCCCAAAATACGATGTGGACACATCCCATTTTTTGACAGAAAACAGAGGTGTTTTTAGCAAAGTGCCTACCTCTAGATTTGGGGCTCTAGCTCAGCTGGCACTTAGGGAAACCTATCAAACCTGTTCATTTTTGAAAACTAGAGACATAGGGGAATCCAAGATGGGGTGATTTGTGGGGCTCTGACCAGGTTCTGTTACCCAGAATCCTTTGCAAACCTCAAAATGTGGCTACAAAATGCATTTTCCTCAAATTTCGGTGACAGAAAGTCCTGGAATCTGAGAGGAGCCACAAATTTCCTCCTACCCAGCATTTCCCCAAGACTCCCGATAAAAATTATACCTCACTTGTGTGGGTAGGCCTACCGCCTTCAACAGGAAATGCTCCAAAACACAACGTGGACACATCCCATTTTTTGACAGAAAACAGAGGTGTTTTTTGCACAGTGCCTACCTCTAGATTTGGGGCTCTAGCTCAGCTGGCACTTAGGGAAACCTATCAAACCTGTTCATTTTTGAAAACTAGAGACCTAGGGGAATCCAAGATGGGGTGACTTTAGGGGCTCTGACCAGGTTCTGTTACCCAGATTCCTTTGCAAACCTCAAAATCTGGATAAAAAAAACTAATTTTCCTCACATTTCGGTGACAGAAAGTCCTGGAATCTGAGAGGAGCCACAAGTTTCCTTCTACCCAGCGTTTCCCTAAGTCTCCCGATAAAAATGATACCTCACTTTTGTGGGTAGGCCCAGAGCCCGCAATAGGAAATGCCCCAAAACACAACGTGGACACATCCCATTTTTTGACAGAAAACAGAGGTGTTTTTTGCAAAGTCTACCTGTAGATTTTGGCATCTAGCTCAGCCGGCACCTAGGGAAATCTACCAAACCTGTGCATTTTTTAAAACTAGAGACGTAGGGGAATCGAAGACGGGGTGACTTGTGAGGCTCTGGCCAGGTTCTGTTTCCCAGAATACTTTGCAAACCTCAAAAGTTGCCTGAAAAAACACATTTTCCTCACATTTCGCTGACAGAAAGTCCTGGAATCTGAGAGGAGCCACAAATTTCCTTCTACCCACCGTTTCCCTAAGTCTCCCGATAAAAATGATACCTCACTTGTGTGGGTAGCCCTAGCGTCTGCGACAGGAAATGCCCCAAAACACAACGGGGGACACATCCCATTTTTTGACAGAAAACAGAGGTGTTTTTTGCAAAGTGCCTACCTGTAGATTTTGACCTCTAGCTCTGCAGGCACCTAGGGAAACCTACCAAACCTGTGCATTTTTTAAAACTAGAGACCTAGGGGAATCCAAGATGGGGTGACTTGTGGGGCTCTGATCAGGTTCTGTTACTCAGAATCCTTTGCAAACCTCAAACTTTGACTATAAAAAACAGTTTCCTCACATTTTGGTGACAGAAAGTCCTGGAATCTGAGAGGAGTCACAAATTTCCTTCTACCCAGCATTTCCCCAAGTCTCCCGATATAAATGATACCTCACTTTTGTGGGTAGGCCTAGCGACTGCGACAGGAAATGCCCCAAAACACAACGTTGACGCATCCCATTTTTTGACAGAAAACAGAGGTGTATTTTGCAAAGTGCCTACCTGTAGATTTTGGCCTCTAGCTCAGCAAGCACCTAGGGAAACCTACCAAACCTCTGCATTTTTTAAAACTATAGACCTAGGAGAATCCAAGATGGAGTGACTTTTGGGGCTCTGGCCAGTTTCTGTTACCCAGAATCCTTTGCAAACCTCAAAATTTGGCTAAACAAACCAAATTATCCTCACATTTCGGTGACAGAAAGTTCTGGAATCTGAGAGAAGCCACAAATTTCCTTCCACCCAACATTCCCTCAAGTGTCCTGATAAAAGTGATACCTCACTTGTGTGGGTGGCCTGGCACCCGCGACAGGAAATGCTCCAAAACACAACGTGGGCACATCCCAATTTTTGACAGAAGACAGAGGTGTTCTTTGCAAAGTGCCTACCTGTAGGTTTTGGAATCTAGCTCAACCGGCTCCTAGGGAAACTTACCAAACCTGTGCATTTTTTAAAACTAGACACCAAGGGGAATCCAAGATGGGGTGACTTGTGGGGCTCTGAGCAAGTTCTTTTACCCAGAATCCTTTACAAACCTCAAAATGTGTCTTAAAAAACACATTTTCCTCACATTTCGGTGACAGAAACACCTGGAATTTGAGAGGAGCCACAAATTTCCGTTCTCCCAGCGTTCCCCCAAGTCTCCCAATAAAAATTGTACCTCACTTGTTTGGGTAGGCCTAGCGCCCGCAACAGGAAATGCCCCAAGACACAACATGGACACATCCCATTGTTTGACAGAACACAGAGGTGTTTTTTGCAAAGTGCCTACCTGTAGATTTGGGCCTCTAGCTCAGCCTGCACCTAGGGAAACCTATCAAATCTGTGCATTTTTGAAAACTAGAGATCTAGGGGAATCCAAGATGAGGTGACTTGTGGGGCTCTGTCCAGGTTCTGTTACCCAGAATCCCTTGCAAACCTCAAAATGTGGCTAAAAAACAAATTTTCCTCCCAGTTTCGGTGACAGAAAGTCCTGGAATATGAGGGGAGCCACAAATTTCCTTCTACCCAGAATTTCCTCAAGAATCCCAATAAAAATGATACCTCACTTGTGTGGGTAGGCCTAGCACCCGCAACAGGAAATGCCCCAAAATACAACGTGGACACATACAATTTCTTGACAGAAAACAGAGGTGTTTTTAGCAAAATGCCTACCTCTAGATTTGGGGCTCTACCTCAGCTGGAACCTAGGGAAACCTATCAAACCTGTGCATTTTTTAAAACTAGAAACCTAGGGGAATCCACGATGGGTTGACTTGTGGGGCTCTGACCAGGTTCTGTTACTCAGAATCCTTTGCAAACCTCCAAATATGACTAAAAAAACACATTTTCCTCAAATTTCGCTGACAGAAAGTCCTGCAATGTGAGAGGAGCCACAAATTTCCTTCTACCCAGCGTTTCCCTAAGTCTCCCTATAAAAATTATACATCACTTTTGTGGGTAGGCCTAGCGCCAGCAACAGGAAATGCCTAAAACACAAAGTGGACACATCCCATTTTTTGACAGAAAACTGAGGTGTTTTTTGCAAAGTGCCTACCTGTAGATTTTGGCCTCTAGCTCAGACAACACCTAGGGAAACCTACCAAACCTGTGCATTTTTGAAAACTAGAGACCTAGGGGAATCTAAGATAAGGTGACTTGTGGGGCTCTGGCCAGGTTCTGTTACCCAGAATCCTTTGCAAACCTCAAAATTTGGCTAAACAAAACACATTTTCCTCACATTTCGGTGACAGAAACTCCTGGAATCTGAGAGGAGCCACAAACTTCCTTCCACGCAGCGTTCCCCCAAGTCTCCCGATAAAAATTATACCTCACTTTTGTGGGTAGGTCTAGCGCCCGGGGCAGGAAATGCCACAAAACACAATGTGGACACATCCCATTTTTTGACGGAAAAACAGAGGTGTTTTTTGCAAAGTGCCTATCTGTAGATTTTGGCCTCTAGCTCAGCCGCCACCTAGAGAAACCTACCAAACCTGTGCATTTTTGAAAACTAGAGACCTAGGGGAATCCAAGATGGGGTGACTTGTGGGGCTCTGACCAGGTTCTGTTACCCAGATTCCTTTGCAAACCTCAAAATCTGGATTAAAAAAAACACATTTTCCTCACATTTCGGTGACAGAAAGTCCTGGAATCTGAGAGGAGCCACAAGTTTCCTTCTACCCAGCGTTTAACTAAGTCTCCCGATAAAAATGATACCTCACTTTTGTGGGTAGGCCTAGCACCCGCAAGAGGAAATGCCCCAAAACACAACGTGGACACATCCCATTTTTTGACGGAAAACAGAGGTGTTTTTTGCAAAGTCTACCTGTAGATTTTGCCTCTATTTCAGGCGGCACCTAAGGAAACCTACCAAACCTGTGCATTTTTTAAAACTAGAGACCTAGGGGAATCCAAGATGGGGTGATTTGTGAGGCTCTGACCAAGTTCTGTGACCCAGAATCCTTTGCAAACCTCCCAATATGACTAAAAAAACACATTTTCCTCAAATTTCGCTGACAGAAAGTCCTGGAATGTGAGAGGAGCCACAAATTTCCTTCTACCCAGCGTTTCCCTAAGTCTCCCTATAAAAATGATACCTCACTTCTGTGGGTAGGCCTAGCGCCCGCGACAGGAAATGCCCCAAAACACAACGGGACACACATCCCATTTTTTGACAGAAAACAGAGGTGTTTTTTGCAAAGTGCCTACCTGTAGATTTTGACCTCTAGCTCAGACGGCCCCTAGGGAAACCTACCAAACCTGTGCATTTTTGAAAACTAGAGACCTAGGGGGATCCAAGATGGGGTGACTTGTGGGGCTCTGATCAGGTTCTGTTACCCAAAATCCTTTGCAAACCTCAAAATGTGTCTAAAAAAACACATTTTACTCACATTTCGGTGACAGAAACTCCTGGAATGTGAGAGGAGCCACAAATTTCCTTCCACCCAGCGTTCCCCCAAGTCTCCCGATAAACATTATACCTCACTTGTGTGGGTAGGCCTAGCACCCGCGATAGGAAATGCCCCAAAATACAACGTGGACACATCCCATTTTTTGACAGAAAACACAGGTGTTTTTTGCCAAGTGCCTACCTGTAGATTTGGGCCTCTAGCTCAGCCGGCACCTAGGGAAACCTATCAAACCTGTGCATTTTTGAAAACTAGAGACCTAGGGGAATCCACGATGGGTTGACTTGTGGGGCTCTGACCAGGTTCTGTTATGCAGAATCCTTTGCAAACTTCAAAATTTGGCTAAAAAAAAAAATTTTCCTTTCATTTCGGTGACAGAAAGTCATGGAATCTGAGAGGAGCCACACATTTCCTTCTACCCAGCGTTTCCCTTAGTCTCTCTATAAAAATTAGACCTCACTTTTGTGGGTAGACCTAGCGCCCGCGACAGGAAATGCCCCAAAACACAACGTGGACACATCCCATTTTTTGACAGAAGACAGAGGTGTTCTTTGCAAAGTGCCTACCTGTAGGTTTTGGAATCTAGCTCAACCGGCTCCTAGGGAAACCTACCAAACCTGTACATTTTTTAAAACTAGACACCAAGGGGAATCCAAGATGGGGTGACTTGTGGGGCTCTGACCAGGTTCTGTTACCCAGAATCCTTTACAAACCTCAAAATGTGTCTAAAAAAACACATTTTCCTCACATTTCAGTGACAGAAAGTTCTGGAATTTTAGAGGAGCCACAAATTTCCGTTCTCCCAGCGATCCCCCAAGTCTCCCGATAAAAATTATACCTCACCTGTTTGGGTAGGCCTAGCGCCCGTGAACGGAAATGCCCTAAGACACAATGTGGACACATCCCATTGTTTGACAGAAAACAGAGGTGTTTTTTGCAAAGTGCCTACCTGTAGATTTTGGCCTCTAGCTCAGACAACACATAGGGAAACCTACCAAACCTGTGCATTTTTTAAAACTAGAGACCTAGGGGAATCCAAGATGGGGTGACTTGTGGGGCTCTGACCAGGGTCTTTTATCCAGAATCCTTTGCAAACCTCAAAATGTGGCTAAAAAAAACCTTTTTTCTCACATTTCGGTGACAGAAAGTCCTGGAATCTGAGAGGAGCCACAAATTGCCTTCTACCCAGCATTTCCCCTAGACTCCCGATAAAAATGATACCTCACTTGTGTGGGTAGGCCTAGCGCCCGCAACAGGAAATGCCCCAAAACACAACGTGGACACATCCCATTTTTTGACAGAAAACAGAGGTGTTTTTTGCAAAGTCTACCTGTAGATCTTGGCCTCTAGCTCAGCCAGCACCTAGGGAAACCTACCAAACCTGTGCATTTTTTAAAACTAGAAACCTAGGGGAATCGAAGACGGGGTGACTTGTGAGGCTCTGGCCAGGTTCTGTTACCCAGAATACTTTGCAAACCTCAAAATTTGCCTAAAAAACACATTTTCCTCACATTTCGCTGACAGAAAGTCCTGGAATCTGAGAGGAGCCACAAATTTCCTTCTACCCACCGTTTCCCTAAGTCTCCCGATAAAAATGATACCTCACTTGTGTGGGAGCCCTAGCGTCTGCGACAGGAAACGCCCCAAAACACAACGGGGGACACATCCCATTGTTTGACAGAAAACAGAGGTGTTTTTTGCAAAGTGCCTACCTGTAGATTTTGGCCTCTA
Source organism: Pleurodeles waltl (assembly GCF_031143425.1). Classification (NCBI taxonomy): domain Eukaryota; kingdom Metazoa; phylum Chordata; class Amphibia; order Caudata; family Salamandridae; genus Pleurodeles; species Pleurodeles waltl. The sequence continues at coordinate 415,897,253 of NC_090444.1, read as the reverse complement.
GCTCAGACAACACATAGGGAAACCTACCAAACCTGTGCATTTTTGAAAACTAGAGACCTAGGGGAATCCAAGATGGGGTGACTTGTGTGGCTCTGACCAGGGTCTGTTACCCAGAATCCTTTGCAAACCTCAAAATGTGGCTAAAAAACACATTTTCCTCACATTTCGGTGACAGAAAGTCCTGATATCTTAGAGGAGCCACAAATTGCCTTCTACTCAGCATTTCCCCTAGACTCCCGATAAAAATGATACCTCACTTGTGTGGGTAGGCCTAGCGCCCGCAACAGGAAATGCCCCAAAACACAACGTGGACACATCCCATTTTTTGACAGAAAACAGAGGTGTTTTTTGCATAGTCTACCTGTAGATTTTGGCCTCTAGCTCAGTCGGCACCTAGGGAAACCTACCAAACCTGTGCAATTTTGAAAACTAGAGACCTAGGGGAATCGAAGACGGGGTGACTTGTCAGGCTCTGGCCAGGTTCTGTTACCCAGAATACTTTGCAAACCTCAAAATTTGGCTAAAAAAACACATTTTCCTCACATTTCGGTGACAGAAAGTCCTGGAATCTGAGAGGAGCCACAAATTTCCTTCTACCCAGCGTTTCCCAAAGTCTCCCGATAAAAATGATACCTCACTTTTGTGGGTAGGCCTAGCGCCCACAACAGAAAATGCCTCAAAACACAACGTGGACAAATCCCATTTTTTGACAGAAAACAGAGGTGTTTTTTGCAAAGTCTACCCGTACATTTTGGCCTCTAGGTCAGCCGGCAACTAAGGAAACCTACCAAACCTGTGCATTTTTTAAAACTAGAGACCTAGGGGAATCCAAGATGGGGTGATTTGTGAAGCTCTGACCAGGTTCTGTTACCCAGAATCCTTTGCAAACCTCAAAATTTGCCAAAAAAAACACATTTTCCTCACATTTCGGTGACAGAAAGTCCTGGAATCTGAGAGGAGCCACAAATTGCCTTCTACCCAGCATTTCCCCTAGACTCCCGATAAAAATGATACCTCACTTGTGTGGGTAGGCCTAGCGCCCGCAACAGGAAATGCCCCAAAACACAACGTGGACACATCCCATTTTTTGACAGAAAACAGAGGTGTTTTTTGCAAAGTCTACCTGTAGATCTTGGCCTCTAGCTCAGCCAGCACCTAGGGAAACCTACCAAACCTGTGCATTTTTTAAAACTAGAAACCTAGGGGAATCGAAGACGGGGTGACTTGTGAGGCTCTGGCCAGGTTCTGTTACCCAGAATACTTTGCAAACCTCAAAATTTGCCTAAAAAACACATTTTCCTCACATTTCGCTGACAGAAAGTCCTGGAATCTGAGAGGAGCCACAAATTTCCTTCTACCCACCGTTTCCCTAAGTCTCCCGATAAAAATGATACCTCACTTGTGTGGGAGCCCTAGCGTCTGCGACAGGAAACGCCCCAAAACACAACGGGGGACACATCCCATTTTTTGACAGAAAACAGAGGTGTTTTTTGCAAAGTGCCTATCTGTAGATTTTCACCTCTAGCTCAGCCGGCACCTAGGGAAACCTACCAAACCTGTGCATTTTTTTAAACTAGAGACCTATGGGAATCCCAGATGGGGTGACTTGTGGGGATCTGATCAGGTTCTGTTACCCAGAATCCTTTGCAAACCTCAAAATATGTCTAAAAAAACAAATTTTCCTCACATTTCGGTGACAGAAACTCCTGGAATCTGAGAGGAGCCACAAATTTCCTTCCACCCAGCATTACCCCAAGTCTCCAGATAAAAATTATACCTCACTTGTGTGGGTAGGCCTAGCACCCGCGACAGGGTAGGCCCCAAAATACGACGTGGACACGTCCCATTTTTTGACAGAAAACAGAGGTGTTTTTAGCAAAGTGCTTACCTCTAGATTTGGGGCTCTAGCTCAGCTGGCACCTAGGGAAACCTATCAAACCTGTTCATTTTTTAAAACTAGAGACATAGGGGAATCCAAGATGGGGTGATTTGTGGGGCTCTGACCAGGTTCTGTTACCCAGAATCCTTTGCAAACCTCAAAATGTAGCTAAAAAACACATTTTCCTCAAATTTCGCTGACAGAAAGTCCTGGAATCTGAGAGAAGCCACAAATTTCCTTCTACCCACCGTTTCCCTAAGTCTCCCGATAAAAATGACACCTCATTGTGTGGGTAGCCCTAGCGTCTGCGACAGGAAATGCCCCAAAACACAACGGGGGACACATCCCATTTTTTGACAGAAAACAGAGGTGTTTTTTGCAAAGTGCCTACCTGTAGATTTTGACCTCTAGCTCAGCCGGCACCTAGGGAAACCTACCAAACCTGTGCATTTTTTAAAACTAGAGACCTAGGGGAATCCTAGATGGGGTGACTTGTGGGGCTCTGATCAGCTTCTGTTACCCAGAATCCTTTGCAAACCTCAAAATGTGTCTAAAAAAACACATTTTCCTCACATTTCGGTGACAGAAACTCCTGGAATCTGAGAGGAGCCACAAATTTCCTTCCACCCAGGATTCCCCCAAGTCTCCAGATAAAAATTATACCTCACTTGTGTGGGTAGGCCTAGCACCCGCGACAGGAAATGCCCCAAAATACGACGTGGACACATCCCATTTTTTGACAGAAAACAGAGGTGTTTTTAGCAAAGTGCCTACCTGTAGATTTTGACCTCTAGCTCAGCCGGCACCTAGGGAAACCTATCAAACCTGTTCATTTTTGAAAACTAGAGACATAGGGGAATCCAAGATGGGGTGATTTGTGGGGCTCTGACCAGGTTCTGATACCCAGAATCCTTTGCAAACCTCAAAATGTGGCAAAAAAACAAATTTTCCTCAAATTTCGGTGACAGAAAGTCCTGGAATCTGAGAGGAGCCACACATTTCTTTCTACCCAGCATTTCCCCAAGACTCCCGATACAAATGATACCTCACTTGTGTGGGTTCGCCTTCCGCCCTGAACAGGAAATGGCCCAAAACACAACGTGGATACATCGCATTTTTTGACAGAAAACAGAGGTGTTTTTTGGAAAGTGCCTACCTCTAGATTTGGGGCTCTAGCTCAGCTGGCACCTAGGGAAACCTATCAAACCTGTTCATTTTTTAAAACTAGAGACCTAGGGGAATCCAAGATGGGGTGACTTTTGGGGCTCTGACCAGGTTCTGTTACTCAGAATCCTTTGCAAACCTCAAACTTTGGCTAAAAAAACACATTTTCCTCACATTTCGGTGACAGAAAGTCCTTGAATCTGAGAGGAGCCACAAATTTCCTTCTACCCAGCGTTTCGCTAAGTCTCCCGATAAAAATGATACCTCACTTTTGTGGGTAGGCCTAGCGCCCGCGACAGGATATGCCCCAAAATACAACGTGGACACATAGCATTTTTTAACAGAAAACAGAGGTGTATTTTGCAAAGTGCCTACCTGTAGATTTTGGAATCTAGCTCAGGTGGCACCTAGGGAAACCTATCAAACCTGTGCATTTTTTAAAACTAGAGACCAAGGGGAATCCAGGATGCAGTGAATTATGGGGCTCTGACCAGGTTCTGTTACCCAGAATCCTTTACAAACCTCAAAATGTGTCTAAAAAAACACATTTTCCTCACATTTCGGTGACAGAAAGTCCTGGAATCTGAGAGGAGCCACAAATTTCCTTCCACCCAGGGTTCCCCCAAGTCTCCCGATAAAAATGATACCTCACTTGTGTGGGTGGCCTGGCACCCGCGACAGGAAATGCTAAAAAACACAACGTGGACACATCCCAGTTTTTGACAGAAAACAGAGGTGTTCTTTGCAAAGTGCCTACCTGTAGATTTTGGAATCTAGCTCAGCTGGCACCTTGTGAAACCTACCAAACCTGTGCATTTTTTTAAAATTAGAGACCAAGGGGAATCCAAGATGAGGTGACTTTTGGGGCTCTGGCCAGGTTCTGTTACCCAGAATCCTTTGCAATTCCTCAAAATGAGTCTAAAAAAACACATTTTCCTCAATTGTCGGTGACAGAAATTCCTGGAATCTGAGAGGAGCCACAAATTTCCTTCAACCCAGCATTTCCCCAACACTCCCCATAAAAATTATACCTCACTTTTCAGGGTACGCCTAGCGCCCGGGACAGGAAATGCCCCAAAACACAACGTGGACACATCCCATTTTTTGACGGAAAACAGAGGTGTTTTTTGCAAAGTGCCTACCTGTAGATTTTGGCCTCTAGCTCAGCCGGCACCTAGGGAAACCTACCAAACCTGTGCATTTTTTAAAACTATAGACCTAGGGGAATCCAAGATGGAGTGACTTATGGGGCTCTGGCCAGGTTCTGTTACCCAGAATCCTTTGCAAACCTCAAAATTTGGCTAAACAAAACACATTTTCCTCAATTTTCGGTGACAGAAAGTCCTGGAATCTGAGAGAAGCCACAAATTTCCTTCCACCCAGTGTTCCCCCAACTCTCCCGATAAAAATGATACCTCACTTGTGTGGGTGGCCTGGCTCCCGCGACAGGAAATGCCCCAAAACACAAGGTGGATACATCCCAGTTTTTGACAGATGACAGAGGTGTTCTTTGCAAAGTGCCTACCTGTAGGTTTTGGAATCTAGCTCAGCCGGCTCCTAGGGAAAACTACCAAACCTGTGCATTTTTTAAAACTAGAGACCAAGGGGAATCCAAGATGGGGTGACTTGTGGGGCTCTGACCAGGTTCTGTTACCTAGAATCCTTTACAAACCTCAAAATGTGTCTAAAAAAACACATTTTCCTCACATTTCGGTGACAGAAAGTCCTGGGATCTGAGAGGAGCCACAAATTTCTGTCCTCCCAGCGTTCCCCCAAGTCTCCCGATAAAAATTATACCTTACTTGTTTGGGTAGGCCTAGCGCCCGCAACAGGAAATGCCCCAAAACACAACGTGTACACATCCCATTGTTTGACAGAAAACAGAGGTATTTTTTGCAAAGTGCCTACCTGTAGATTTTGGCCTCTAGCTCAGACAGCACCTAGGGAAACCTACCAAACCTGTGCATTTTTGAAAACTAGAGACCTAGGGGAATCCAAGATAGTGTTACTTGTGGGGCTCTGACCAGGGTCTGTTACCCAGAATCCTTTGCAAACCTTAAAATGTGGCTAAAAAACACATTTTCCTCACATTTCGGTGACAGAATGTCCTGGAATCTGAGAGGAGCCACAAATTTCCTTCGACCCACCGTTTCCCTAAGTCTCCCGATGAAAATGATACCTCATTTGTGTGGGTAGGCCTAGCGTCTGCGACAGGAAATGCCCCAAAACACAATGGGGGACACATCCCATTTTTTGACAGAAAACAGAGGTGTTTTTTGCAAAGTGCCTACCTGTATATTTTGACCTCTAGCTCAGCCGGCACCTAGGGAAACCTACCAAACCTGTGCATTTTTGAAAACTAGATCCCTAGGGGAATCCAAGATGGGGTGACTTGTGGGGCTCTGGCCAGGTTCTGTTACCCAGAATCCTTTGCAAACCTCAAAATGTGGCTAAAAAACACATTTTCCTCACATTTCGGTGACAGAAAGTCCTGATATCTTAGAGGAGCCACAAATTGCCTTCTACTCAGCATTTCCCCTAGACTCCCGATAAAAATGATACCTCACTTGTGTGGATAGGCCTAGCGCCCGGGACAGGAAATGCCCCAAAACACAACGTGGACACATCCCATTTTTTGACAGAAAACAGAGGTGTTTTTTGCAAAGTCTACCTGTAGATTTTGGCCTCTAGCTCAGTCGGCACCTAGGGAAACCTACCAAACCTGTGCAATTTTGAAAACTAGAGACCTAGGGGAATCGAAGACGGGGTGACTTGTCAGGCTCTGGCCAGGTTCTGTCACCCAGAATACTTTGCAAACCTCAAAATTTGCCTAAAAAAACACATTTTCCTCACATTTCGCTGACAGAAAGTCCTGGAATCTGAGAGGAGCCACAAATTTCCTTCTACCCACCGTTTCCCTAAGTCTCCCGATAAAAATGATACCTCACTTGTGTGGGTAGGCCTAGCGTCTGCGACATGAAATGCCCCAAAACACAACGGGGACACATCCCATTTTTTGACAGAAAACAGAGGTGTTTTTTACAAAGTGCCTACCTGTATATTTTGACCTCTAGCTCAGCCGGCACGTAGGGAAACCTACCAAGCCTGTGCATTTTTTAAAACTAGAGACCTAGGGGAATCCAAGATGGGGTGACTTGTGGGGCTCTGATCAGGTTCTGTTACCCAGAATCCTTTGCAAACCTCAAAATGTGGCTAAAAAACAAATTTTCCTCAATTTTCGGTGACAGAAAGTCCTGGAATCTGAGAGGAGCCACAAATTTCCTTCTACCCACCGTTTCCCTAAGTCTCCCGATAAAAATGATACCTCACTTGTGTGGGTAGGCCTAGCGTCTGCGACAGGAAATGCCCCAAAACACAACGGGGGACACATCCCATTTTTTGACAGAAAACAGACGTGTTTTTTACAAAGTGCCTACCTGTATATTTTGACCTCTAGCTCAGCCGGCACGTAGGGAAACCTACCAAACCTGTGCATTTTTTAAAACTAGAGACCTAGGGGAATCCAAGATGGGGTGACTTGTGGGGCTCTGATCAGGTTCTGTTACCCAGAATCCTTTGCAAACCTCAAAATGTGGCTAAAAAACACATTTTCCTCAATTTTCGGTGACAGAAAGTCCTGGAATCTGAGAGGAGCCACAAATTTCCTTCTACCCAGCATTTCCCCAAGACTCCCGATAAAAATTATACTTCACTTTTGACGGTAGGCCTAGCGCCCGGGACAGGAAATGCCACAAAACACAACGTGGACACATCCCATTTTTTGAAGGAAAACAGAGGTGTTTGTTGCAATGTGCCTACCTGTAGATTTTGGCCTCTAGCTCAGCCGGCGCCTAGGAAAACCTACCAAACCTGTGCACTTTTGAAAACTAGAGACCTAGGGGAATCCAAGATGGGGTGACTTGTGGGGCTCTGACCAGGTTCTGTTACCCAGAATACTTTGCAAACCTCAAACTTTGGCTAAAAAAACACATTTTCATCATATTTCGGTGACAGAAAGTTCTGGAATCTGAGAGAAGCCACAAATGTCCTTCCACCCAGCATTCCTCCAAGTCTCCTGATGAAAATGATACCTCACTTGTGTGCGTAGGCCTGGCACCCACGACAGGAAATACCCCAAAACACAACATAGACACATCCCATTTTTTGACAGAAAACAGAGGTGTTTTTTGCAAAGTGCCTACCTGTAGATTTTGGCCTCTAGCTCAGCCGGCAGCTAGGGAAACCTACCAAACCTGTGCATTTTTTGAAACAGGAGACCTAGGGGAATCCAAGATGGGGTGACTTGTGGGGCTCTGACCAGGTTCTGTTACCCAGAATCCTTTGCAAACCTCAAAATGTGGCTAAAAAACACATTTTCCTCACATTTCGGTGACAGAAACTCCTGGAATCTGAGAGGAGATTCAAATTTCCTTCCAACCAGCGTTCCCCCAAGTCTCCCGATAAAAATTATACCTCACCTTTGTGGGTAGGCCTTGCGCCCGGGACAGGAAATGCCCCAAAACACAACGTGGACACATCCCATTTTTTGACGGAAAACAGAGGTGTTTTTTGCAAAGTGCCTACCTGTAGATTTTGGCCTCTAGCTCAGCCGGCACCTAGGGAAACCTACCAAACCTGTGCATTTTTGAAAACTATAGACCTAGGGGAATCCAAGATGGAGTGACTTATGGGGCTCTGGCCAGGTTCTGTTACCCAGAATCCTTTGCAATTCCTCAAAATGTGTCTAAAAAAACACATTTTCCTCAATTGTCGGTGACAGAAATTCCTGGAATCTGAGAGGAGCCACAAATTTCCTTCAACCCAGCATTTCCCCAACACTCCCGATAAAAATTATACCTCACTTTTCAGGGTACGCCTAGCGCCCGGGACAGGAAATGCCCCAAAACACAACGTGGACACATCCCATTTTTTGACGGAAAACAGAGGTGTTTTTTGCAAAGTGCCTACCTGTAGATTTTGGCCTCTAGCTCAGCCGGCACCTAGGGAAACCTACCAAACCTGTGCATTTTTTAAAACTATAGACCTAGGGGAATCCAAGATGGAGTGACTTATGGGGCTCTGGCCAGGTTCTGTTACCCAGAATCCTTTGCAAACCTCAAAATTTGGCTAAACAAAACACATTTTCCTCAATTTTCGGTGACAGAAAGTCCTGGAATCTGAGAGAAGCCACAAATTTCCTTCCACCCAGCGTTCCCCCAACTCTCCCGATAAAAATGATACCTCACTTGTGTGGGTGGCCTGGCTCCCGCGACAGGAAATGCCCCAAAACACAAGGTGGATACATCCCAGTTTTTGACAGATGACAGAGGTGTTCTTTGCAAAGTGCCTACCTGTAGGTTTTGGAATCTAGCTCAGCCGGCTCCTAGGGAAAACTACCAAATCTGTGCATTTTTTAAAACTAGAGACCAAGGGGAATCCAAGATGGGGTGACTTGTGGGGCTCTGACCAGGTTCTGTTACCTAGAATCCTTTACAAACCTCAAAATGTGTCTAAAAAAACACATTTTCCTCACATTTCGGTGACAGAAAGTCCTGGGATCTGAGAGGAGCCACAAATTTCTGTCCTCCCAGCGTTCCCCCAAGTCTCCCGATAAAAATTATACCTTACTTGTTTGGGTAGGCCTAGCGCCCGCAACAGGAAATGCCCCAAAACACAACGTGTACACATCCCATTGTTTGACAGAAAACAGAGGTATTTTTTGCAAAGTGCCTACCTGTAGATTTTGGCCTCTAGCTCAGACAGCACCTAGGGAAACCTACCAAACCTGTGCATTTTTGAAAACTAGAGACCTAGGGGAATCCAAGATAGTGTTACTTGTGGGGCTCTGACCAGGGTCTGTTACCCAGAATCCTTTGCAAACCTCAAAATGAGGCTAAAAAACACATTTTCCTCACATTTCGGTGACAGAATGTCCTGGAATCTGAGAGGAGCCACAAATTTCCTTCGACCCACCGTTTCCCTAAGTCTCCCGATGAAAATGATACCTCATTTGTGTGGGTAGGCCTAGCGTCTGCGACAGGAAATGCCCCAAAACACAATGGGGGACACATACCATTTTTTGACAGAAAACAGAGGTGTTTTTTGCAAAGTGCCTACCTGTATATTTTGACCTCTAGCTCAGCCGGCACCTAGGGAAACCTACCAAACCTGTGCATTTTTGAAAACTAGATCCCTAGGGGAATCCAAGATGGGGTGACTTGTGGGGCTCTGGCCAGGTTCTGTTACCCAGAATCCTTTGCAAACCTCAAAATGTGGCTAAAAAACACATTTTCCTCACATTTCGGTGACAGAAAGTCCTGATATCTTAGAGGAGCCACAAATTGCCTTCTACTCAGCATTTCCCCTAGACTCCCGATAAAAATGATACCTCACTTGTGTGGGTAGGCCTAGCGCCCGCAACAGGAAATGCCCCAAAACACAACGTGGACACATCCCATTTTTTGACAGAAAACAGAGGTGTTTTTTGCAAAGTCTACCTGTAGATTTTGGCCTCTAGCTCAGTCGGCACCTAGGGAAACCTACCAAACCTGTGCAATTTTGAAAACTAGAGACCTAGGGGAATCGAAGACGGGGTGACTTGTCAGGCTCTGGAAAGGTTCTGTTACCCAGAATACTTTGCAAACCTCAAAATTTGCCTAAAAAAACACATTTTCCTCACATTTCGCTGACAGAAAGTCCTGGAATCTGAGAGGAGCCACAAATTTCCTTCTACCCACCGTTTCCCTAAGTCTCCCGATAAAAATGATACCTCATTTGTGCGGGTAGGCCTAGCGTCTGCAACAGGAAATGCCCCAAAACACAATGGGGGACACATCCCATTTTTTGACAGAAAACAGAGGTGTTTTTTGCAAAGTGCCTACCTGTATATTTTGACCTCTAGCTCAGCCGGCACCTAGGGAAATCTACCAAACCTGTGCATTTTTGAAAACTAGATCCCTAGGGGAATCCAAGATGGGGTGACTTGTGGGGCTCTGATCAGGTTCTGTTACCCAGAATCCTTTGCAAACCTCAAAATGTGTCTAAAAAAACACATTTTCCTCACATTTCGGTGACAGAAAGTCCTGGAATCTTAGAGGAGCCACAAATTGCCTTTTACCCAGCATTTCCCCTAGACTCCCGATAAAAATGATACCTCACTTGTGTGGGTAGGCCTAGCGCCCGCAACAGGAAATGCCCCAAAACACAACGTGGACACATCCCATTTTTTGACAGAAAACAGAGGTGTTTTTTGCAAAGTCTACCTGTAGATTTTGGCCTCTACCTCAGCCGGCACCTAGGGAAACCTACCAAACCTGTGCATTTTTGAAAACTAGAGACCTAGGGGAATCGAAGACGGGGTTACTTGTCAGGCTCTGGCCAGGTTCTGTTACCCAGAATACTTTGTAAACCTCAAACTTTGCCTAAAAAAACACATTTTCCTCACATTTCGCTGACAGAAAGTCCTGGAATCTGAGAGGAGCCACAAATTTCCTTCTACCCACCGTTTCCCTAAGTCTCCCGATAAAAATGATACCTCACTTGTGTGGGTAGGCCTAGCGTCTGCGACAGGAAATGCCCCAAAACACAACGGGGGACACATCCCATTTTTTGACAGAAAACAGAGGTGTTTTTTACAAAGTGCCTACCTGTATATTTTGACCTCTAGCTCAGCCGGCACGTAGGGAAACCTACCAAACCTGTGCATTTTTTAAAACTAGAGACCTAGGGGAATCCAAGATGGGGTGACTTGTGGGGCTCTGATCAGGTTCTGTTACCCAGAATCCTTTGCAATTCCTCAAAATGTGTCTAAAAAAAACACATTTTCCTCAATTGTCGGTGACAGAAATTCCTGGAATCTGAGAGGAGCCACAAATTTCCTTCAACCCAGCATTTCCCCAACACTCCCGATAAAAATTATACCTCACTTTTCAGGGTACGCCTAGCGCCCGGGACAGGAAATGCCCCAAAACACAACGTGGACACATCCCATTTTTTGACAGAAAACAGAGGTGTTTTTTGCAAAGTGCCTACCTGTAGATTTTGGCCTCTAGCTCAGCCGGCACCTAGGGAAACCTACCAAACCTGTGCATTTTTGAAAACTATAGACCTAGGGGAATCCAAGATGGAGTGACTTATGGGTCTCTGGCCAGGTTCTGTTACCCAGAATCCTTTGCAAACCTCAAAATTTGGCTAAACAAAACACATGTTCCTCAATTTTCGGTGACAGAAAGTCCTGGAATCTGAGAGGAGCCACAAATTTCCTTCAACCCAGCATTTCCCCAACTCTCCCGATAAAAATTATACCTCACTTGTGTGGGTGGCCTGGCTCCCGCGACAGGAAATGCCCCAAAACACAAGGTGGATACATCCCAGTTTTTGACAGATGACAGAGGTGTTCTTTGCAAAGTGCCTACCTGTAGGTTTTGGAATCTAGCTCAGCCGGCTCCTAGGGAAAACTACCAAACCTGTGCATTTTTTAAAACTAGAGACCAAGGGGAATCCAAGATGGGGTGACTTGTGGGGCTCTGACCAGGTTCTGTTACCTAGAATCCTTTACAAACCTCAAAATGTGTCTAAAAAAACACATTTTCCTCACATTTCGGTGACAGAAAGTCCTGGGATCTGAGAGGAGCCACAAATTTCTGTCCTCCCAGCGTTCCCCCAAGTCTCCCGATAAAAATTATACCTTACTTGTTTGGGTAGGCCTAGCGCCCGCAACAGGAAATGCCCCAAAACACAACGTGTACACATCCCATTGTTTGACAGAAAACAGAGGTATTTTTTGCAAAGTGCCTACCTGTAGATTTTGGAATCTAGCTCAGGTGGCACCTAGGGAAACCTATCAAACCTGTGCATTTTTTAAAACTAGAGACCAAGGGGAATCCAGGATGCAGTGAATTATGGGGCTCTGACCAGGTTCTGTTACCCAGAATCCTTTACAAACCTCAAAATGTGTCTAAAAAAACACATTTTCCTCACATTTCGGTGACAGAAAGTCCTGGAATCTGAGAGGAGCCACAAATTTCCTTCCACCCAGGGTTCCCCTAAGTCTCCCGATAAAAATGATACCTCACTTGTGTGGGTGGCCTGGCACCCGCGACAGGAAATGCTAAAAAACACAACGTGGACACATCCCAGTTTTTGACAGAAAACAGAGGTGTTCTTTGCAAAGTGCCTACCTGTAGATTTTGGAATCGAGCTCAGCTGGCACCTTGTGAAACCTACCAAACCTGTGCATTTTTTTAAAATTAGAGACCAAGGGGAATCCAAGATGAGGTGACTTTTGGGGCTCTGGCCAGGTTCTGTTACCCAGAATCCTTTGCAATTCCTCAAAATGTGTCTAAAAAAACACATTTTCCTCAATTGTCGGTGACAGAAATTCCTGGAATCTGAGAGGAGCCACAAATTTCCTTCAACCCAGCATTTCCCCAACACTCCCGATAAAAATTATACCTCACTTTTCAGGGTACGCCTAGCGCCCGGGACAGGAAATGCCCCAAAACACAACGTGGACACATCCCATTTTTTGACGGAAAACAGAGGTGTTTTTTGCAAAGTGCCTACCTGTAGATTTTGGCCTCTAGCTCAGCCGGCACCTAGGGAAACCTACCAAACCTGTGCATTTTTTAAAACTATAGACCTAGGGGAATCCAAGATGGAGTGACTTATGGGGCTCTGGCCAGGTTCTGTTACCCAGAATCCTTTGCAAACCTCAAAATTTGGCTAAACAAAACACATTTTCCTCAATTTTCGGTGACAGAAAGTCCTGGAATCTGAGAGAAGCCACAAATTTCCTTCCACCCAGCGTTCCCCCAACTCTCCCAATAAAAATGATACCTCACTTGTGTGGGTGGCCTGGCTCCCGCGACAGGAAATGCCCCAAAACACAAGGTGGATACATCCCAGTTTTTGACAGATGACAGAGGTGTTCTTTGCAAAGTGCCTACCTGTAGGTTTTGGAATCTAGCTCAGCCGGCTCCTAGGGAAAACTATCAAACCTGTGCATTTTTTAAAACTAGAGACCAAGGGGAATCCAAGATGGGGTGACTTGTGGGGCTCTGACCAGGTTCTGTTACCTAGAATCCTTTACAAACCTCAAAATGTGTCTAAAAAAACACATTTTCCTCACATTTCGGTGACAGAAAGTCCTGGGATCTGAGAGGAGCCACAAATTTCTGTCCTCCCAGCGTTCCCCCAAGTCTCCCGATAAAAATTATACCTTACTTGTTTGGGTAGGCCTAGCGCCCGCAACAGGAAATGCCCCAAAACACAACGTGTACACATCCCATTGTTTGACAGAAAACAGAGGTATTTTTTGCAAAGTGCCTACCTGTAGATTTTGGCCTCTAGCTCAGACAGCACCTAGGGAAACCTACCAAACCTGTGCATTTTTGAAAACTAGAGAAATAGGGGAATCCAAGATAGTGTTACTTGTGGGGCTCTGACCAGGGTCTGTTACCCAGAATCCTTTGCAAACCTTAAAATGTGGCTAAAAAACACATTTTCCTCACATTTCGGTGACAGAATGTCCTGGAATCTGAGAGGAGCCACAAATTTCCTTCGACCCACCGTTTCCCTAAGTCTCCCGATGAAAATGATACCTCATTTGTGTGGGTAGGCCTAGCGTCTGCGACAGGAAATGCCCCAAAACACAATGGGGGACACATCCCATTTTTTGACAGAAAACAGAGGTGTTTTTTGCAAAGTGCCTACCTGTATATTTTGACCTCTAGCTCAGCCGGCACCTAGGGAAACCTACCAAACCTGTGCATTTTTGAAAACTAGATCCCTAGGGGAATCCAAGATGGAGTGACTTATGGGTCTCTGGCCAGGTTCTGTTACCCAGAATCCTTTGCAAACCTCAAAATGTGGCTAAACAAAACACATTTTCCTCAATTTTCGGTGACAGAAAGTCCTGGAATCTGAGAGGAGCCACAAATTTCCTTCAACCCAGCATTTCCCCAACTCTCCCGATAAAAATTATACCTCACTTGTGTGGGTGGCCTGGCTCCCGCGACAGGAAATGCCCCAAAACACAAGGTGGATACATCCCAGTTTTTGACAGATGACAGAGGTGTTCTTTGCAAAGTGCCTACCTGTAGGTTTTGGAATCTAGCTCAGCCGGCTCCTAGGGAAAACTACCAAACCTGTGCATTTTTTAAAACTAGAGACCAAGGGGAATCCAAGATGGGGTGACTTGTGGGGCTCTGACCAGGTTCTGTTACCTAGAATCCTTTACAAACCTCAAAATGTGTCTAAAAAAACACATTTTCCTCACATTTCGGTGACAGAAAGTCCTGGGATCTGAGAGGAGCCACAAATTTCTGTCCTCCCAGCGTTCCCCCAAGTCTCCCGATAAAAATTATACCTTACTTGTTTGGGTAGGCCTAGCGCCCGCAACAGGAAATGCCCCAAAACACAACGTGTACACATCCCATTGTTTGACAGAAAACAGAGGTATTTTTTGCAAAGTGCCTACCTGTAGATTTTGGCCTCTAGCTCAGACAGCACCTAGGGAAACCTACCAAACCTGTGCATTTTTGAAAACTAGAGACCTAGGGGAATCCAAGATAGTGTTACTTGTGGGGCTCTGACCAGGGTCTGTTACCCAGAATCCTTTGCAAACCTCAAAATGTGGCTAAAAAACACATTTTCCTCACATTTCGGTGACAGAATGTCCTGGAATCTGAGAAGAGCCACAAATTTCCTTCGACCCACCGTTTCCCTAAGTCTCCCGATGAAAATGATACCTCATTTGTGTGGGTAGGCCTAGCGTCTGCGACAGGAAATGCCCCAAAACACAATGGGGGACACATCCCATTTTTTGACAGAAAACAGAGGTGTTTTTTGCAAAGTGCCTACCTGTATATTTTGACCTCTAGCTCAGCCGGCACCTAGGGAAACCTACCAAACCTGTGCACTTTTGAAAACTAGATCCCTAGGGGAATCCAAGATGGGGTGACTTGTGGGGCTCTGGCCAGGTTCTGTTACCCAGAATCATTTGCAAACCTCAAAATGTGGCTAAAAAACACATTTTCCTCACATTTCGGTGACAGAAAGTCCTGATATCTTAGAGGAGCCACAAATTGCCTTCTACTCAGCATTTCCCCTAGACTCCCGATAAAAATGATACCTCACTTGTGTGGGTAGGCCTAGCGCCCGCAACAGGAAATGCCCCAAAACACAACGTGGACACATCCCATTTTTTGACAGAAAACAGAGGTGTTTTTTGCAAAGTCTACCTGTAGATTTTGGCCTCTAGCTCAGTCGGCACCTAGGGAAACCTACCAAACCTGTGCAATTTTGAAAACTAGAGACCTAGGGGAATCGAAGACGGGGTGACTTGTCAGGCTCTGGCCAGGTTCTGTTACCAAGAATACTTTGCAAACCTCAAAATTTGCCTAAAAAAACACATTTTCCTCACATTTCGCTGACAGAAAGTCCTGGAATCTGAGAGGAGCCACAAATTTCCTTCTGCCCACCGTTTCGCTAAGTCTCCCGATAAAAATGATACCTCATTTGTGCGGGTAGGCCTAGCGTCTGCGACAGGAAATGCCCCAAAACACAATGGGGGACACATCCCATTTTTTGACAGAAAACAGAGGTGTTTTTTGCAAAGTGCCTACTTGTATATTTTGACCTCTAGCTCAGCCGGCACCTAGGGAAACCTACCAAACCTGTGCATTTTTGAAAACTACATCCCTAGGGGAATCCAAGATGGGGTGACTTGTGGGGCTCTGATCAGGTTCTGTTACCCAGAATCCTTTGCAAACCTCAAAATGTGTCTAAAAAAACACATTTTCCTCAATTGTCGGTGACAGAAAATCTGGAATCTGAGAGGAGCCACAAATTTCCTTCAACCCAGCATTTCCCCAAGACTCCCGATTAAAATTATACCTCACTTTTGAGGGTAGGCCTAGCGCCCGGGACAGGAAATGCCACAAAACACAACGTGGACACATCCCATTTTTTGACCGAAAACAGAGGTGTTTTTTGCAAAGTGCCTACCTGTAGATTTTGGCCTCTAGCTCAGCCGTCACCTATGGAAACCTACCAAACCTGTGCACTTTTAAAAACTAGAGACCTAGGGGAATCCAAGATGGGGTGATTTGTGGGGCTCTGACCAGGTTCTGTTACCCAGAATCCTTTGCAAACCTCAAAATGTGGCTAAAAAACACATTTTCCTCAATTTTCGGTGACAGAAAGTCCTGAAATCTGAGAGGAGCCACAAATTTCCTTCCACCCAGCGTTCCCCCAAGTCTCCCGATAAAAAAGATCCCTCACTTGTGTGGGTGGCCTGGCACCCGCAACAGGAAATGCCCCAAAACACAACGTGGACACATCCCAGTTTTTGACAGAAGACAGAGGTGTTCTTTGCAAAGTGCCTACCTGAAGGTTTTGGGATCTAGCTCAGCCGGCTTCTAGGGAAACCTACCAAACCTGTGCATTTTTGAAAACTAGAGACCTAGGGGAATCCACGATGGGGTGACTTGTGGGGCTCTGACCAGGGTCTGTTACCCAGAAACCTTTGCAAACCTCAAAATGTGGCTAAAAAACACATTTTCCTCACATTTCGGTGACAGAAAGTCCTGGAATCTTAGAGGAGCCACAAATTGCCTTCTACCCAGCATTTCCCCTAGACTCCCGATAAAAATGATACCTCACTTGTGTGGGTAGGCCTAGCGCCCGCAACAGGAAATGCCCCAAAACACAACGTGGACACATCCCATTTTTTGACAGAAAACAGAGGTGTTTTTTGTAAAGTCTACCTGTAGATTTTGGCCTCTACCTCAGCCGGCACCTAGGGAAACCTACCAAACCTGTGCATTTTTGAAAACTAGAGACCTAGGGGAATCGAAGACGGGGTGACTTGTCAGGCTCTGGCCAGGTTCCGTTACCCAGAATACTTTGCAAACCTCAAAATTTGCCTAAAAAAACACATTTTCCTCACATTTCGCTGACAGAAAGTCCTGGAATCTGAGAGGAGCCACAAATTTCCTTCTACCCACCGTTTCCCTAAGTCTCCCGATAAAAATGATACCTCACTTGTGTGGGTAGGCCTAGCGTCTGCGACAGGAAATGCCCCAAAACACAACGGGGGACACATCCCATTTTTTGACAGAAAACAGAGGTGTTTTTTACAAAGTGCCTACCTGTATATTTTGACCTCTAGCTCAGCCGGCACGTAGGGAAACCTACCAAACCTGTGCATTTTTTAAAACTAGAGACCTAGGGGAATCCAAGATGGGGTGACTTGTGGGGCTCTGATCAGGTTCTGTTACCCAGAATCCTTTGCAAACCTCAAAATGTGGCTGAAAAACACATTTTCCTCAATTTTCGGTGACAGAAAGTCCTGGAATCTGAGAGGAGCCACAAATTTCCTTCTACCCAGCATTTCCCCAAGACTCCCGATAAAAATTATACTTCACTTTTGACGGTAGGCCTAGCGCCCGGGAAAGGAAATGCCACAAAACACAACGTGGACACATCCCATTTTTTGACGGAAAACAGAGGTGTTTGTTGCAATGTGCCTACCTGTAGATTTTGGCCTCTAGCTCAGCCGGCGCCTAGGAAAACCTACCAAACCTGTGCACTTTTGAAAACTAGAGACCTAGGGGAATCCAAGATGGGGTGACTTGTGGGGCTCTGACCAGGTTCTGTTACCCAGAATACTTTGCAAACCTCAAACTTTGGCTAAAAAAACACATTTTCATCATATTTCGGTGACAGAAAGTTCTGGAATCTGAGAGAAGCCACAAATGTCCTTCCACCCAGCATTCCTCCAAGTCTCCTGATGAAAATGATACCTCACTTGTGTGCGTAGGCCTGGCACCCACGACAGGAAATACCCCAAAACACAACATGGACACATCCCATTTTTTGACAGAAAACAGAGGTGTTTTTTGCAAAGTGCCTACCTGTAGATTTTGGCCTCTAGCTCAGCCGGCACCTAGGGAAACCTACCAAACCTGTGCATTTTTTGAAACAGGAGACCTAGGGGAATCCAAGATGGGGTGACTTGTGGGGCTCTGACCAGGTTCTGTTACCCAGAATCCTTTGCAAACCTCAAAATTTGGCTAAAAAACACATTTTCCTCACATTTCGGTGACAGAAACTCCTGGAATCTGAGAGGAGACTCAAATTTCCTTCCAACCAGCGTTCCCCCAAGTCTCCCGATAAAAATTATACCTCATCTTTGTGGGTAGGCCTAGCGCCCGGGACAGGAAATGCCCCAAAACACAACGTGGACACATACCATTTTTTGACGGAAAACAGAGGTGTTTTTTGCAAAGTGCCTACCTGTAGATTTTGGCCTCTAGCTCAGCCGGCACCTAGGGAAACCTACCAAACCTGTGCATTTTTGAAAACTATAGACCTAGGGGAATCCAAGATGGAGTGACTTATGGGGCTCTGGCCAGGTTCTGTTACCCAGAATCCTTTGCAAACCTCAAAATTTGGCTAAACAAAACACATTTTCCTCAATTTTAGGTGACAGAAAGTCCTGGAATCTGAGAGAAGCCACAAATTTCCTTCCACCCAGCGTTCCCCCTACTCTCCCGATAAAAATGATACCTCACTTGTGTGGGTGGCCTGGCACCCGCGACAGGAAATGCCCCAAAACACAAGGTGGCTACATCCCAGTTTTTGACAGAAGACAGAGGTGTTCTTTGCAAAGTGCCTACCTGTAGGTTTTGGAATCTCGCTCAGCCGGCTCCTAGGGAAAACTACCAAACCTGTGCATTTTTTAAAACTAGAGACCAAGGGGAATCCAAGATGGGGTGACTTGTGGGGCTCTGACCAGGTTCTGTTACCTAGAATCCTTTACAAACCTCAAAATGTGTCTAAAAAAACACATTTTCCTCACATTTCGGTGACAGAAAGTCCTGGGATCTGAGAGGAGCCACAAATTTCTGTCCTCCCAGCGTTCCCCCAAGTCTCCCGATAAAAATTATACCTTACTTGTTTGGGTAGGCCTAGCGCCCGCAACAGGAAATGCCCCAAAACACAACGTGTACACATCCCATTGTTTGACAGAAAACAGAGGTATTTTTTGCAAAGTGCCTACCTGTAGATTTTGGCCTCTAGCTCAGACAGCACCTAGGGAAACCTACCAAACCTGTGCATTTTTGAAAACTAGAGACCTAGGGGAATCCAAGATAGTGTTACTTGTGGGGCTCTGACCAGGGTCTGTTACCCAGAATCCTTTGCAAACCTCAAAATGTGGCTAAAAAACACATTTTCCTCACATTTCGGTGACAGAATGTCCTGGAATCTGAGAGGAGCCACAAATTTCCTTCTACCCACCGTTTCCCTAAGTCTCCCGATGAAAATGATACCTCATTTGTGTGGGTAGGCCTAGCGTCTGCGACAGGAAATGCCCCAAAACACAATGGGGGACACATCCCATTTTTTGACAGAAAACAGAGGTGTTTTTTGCAAAGTGCCTACCTGTATATTTTGACCTCTAGCTCAGCCGGCACCTAGGGAAACCTACCAAACCTGTGCATTTTTGAAAACTAGATCCCTAGGGGAATCCAAGATGGGGTGACTTGTGGGGCTCTGATCAGGTTCTGTTACCCAGAATCCTTTGCAAACCTCAAAATGTGGCTGAAAAACACATTTTCCTCAATTTTCGGTGACAGAAAGTCCTGGAATCTGAGAGGAGCCACAAATTTCCTTCTACCCAGCATTTCCCCAAGACTCCCGATAAAAATTATACTTCACTTTTGACGGTAGGCCTAGCGCCCGGGAAAGGAAATGCCCCAAAACACAACGTGGACACATCCCATTTTTTGACGGAAAACAGAGGTGTTTGTTGCAATGTGCCTACCTGTAGATTTTGGCCTCTAGCTCAGCCGGCGCCTGGGAAAACCTACCAAACCTGTGCACTTTTGAAAACTAGAGACCTAGGGGAATCCAAGATGGGGTGACTTGTGGGGCTCTGACCAGGTTCTGTTACCCAGAATACTTTGCAAACCTCAAACTTTGGCTAAAAAAACACATTTTCATCATATTTCGGTGACAGAAAGTTCTGGAATCTGAGAGAAGCCACAAATGTCCTTCCACCCAGCATTCCTCCAAGTCTCCTGATGAAAATGATACCTCACTTGTGTGCGTAGGCCTGGCACCCCACGACAGGAAATACCCCAAAACACAACATGGACACATCCCATTTTTTGACAGAAAACAGAGGTGTTTTTTGCAAAGTGCCTACCTGTAGATTTTGGCCTCTAGCTCAGCCGGCACCTAGGGAAACCTACCAAACCTGTGCATTTTTTGAAACAGGAGACCTAGGGGAATCCAAGATGGGGTGACTTGTGGGGGCTCTGACCAGGTTCTGTTACCCAGAATCCTTTGCAAACCTCAAAATTTGGCTAAAAAACACATTTTCCTCACATTTCGGTGACAGAAACTCCTGGAATCTGAGAGGAGACTCAAATTTCCTTCCAACCAGCGTTCCCCCAAGTCTCCCGATAAAAATTATACCTCATCTTTGTGGGTAGGCCTAGCGCCCGGGACAGGAAATGCCCCAAAACACAACGTGGACACATACCATTTTTTGACGGAAAACAGAGGTGTTTTTTGCAAAGTGCCTACCTGTAGATTTTGGCCTCTAGCTCAGCCGGCACCTAGGGAAACCTACCAAACCTGTGCATTTTTGAAAACTATAGACCTAGGGGAATCCAAGATGGAGTGACTTATGGGGTTCTGGCCAGGTTCTGTTACCCAGAATCCTTTGCAAACCTCAAAATTTGGCTAAACAAAACACATTTTCCTCAATTTTCGGTGACAGAAAGTCCTGGAATCTGAGAGAAGCCACAAATTTCCTTCCACCCAGCGTTCCCCCTACTCTCCCGATAAAAATGATACCTCACTTGTGTGGGTGGCCTGGCACCCGCGACAGGAAATGCCCCAAAACACAAGGTGGCTACATCCCAGTTTTTGACAGAAGACAGAGGTGTTCTTTGCAAAGTGCCTACCTGTAGGTTTTGGAATCTCGCTCAGCCGGCTCCTAGGGAAAACTACCAAACCTGTGCATTTTTTAAAACTAGAGACCAAGGGGAATCCAAGATGGGGTGACTTGTGGGGCTCTGACCAGGTTCTGTTACCTAGAATCCTTTACAAACCTCAAAATGTGTCTAAAAAAACACATTTTCCTCACATTTCGGTGACAGAAAGTCCTGGGATCTGAGAGGAGCCACAAATTTCTGTCCTCCCAGCGTTCCCCCAAGTCTCCCGATAAAAATTATACCTTACTTGTTTGGGTAGGCCTAGCGCCCGCAACAGGAAATGCCCCAAAACACAACGTGTACACATCCCATTGTTTGACAGAAAACAGAGGTATTTTTTGCAAAGTGCCTACCTGTAGATTTTGGCCTCTAGCTCAGACAGCACCTAGGGAAACCTACCAAACCTGTGCATTTTTGAAAACTAGAGACCTAGGGGAATCCAAGATAGTGTTACTTGTGGGGCTCTGACCAGGGTCTGTTACCCAGAATCCTTTGCAAACCTCAAAATGTGGCTAAAAAACACATTTTCCTCACATTTCGGTGACAGAATGTCCTGGAATCTGAGAGGAGCCACAAATTTCCTTCTACCCACCGTTTCCCTAAGTCTCCCGATGAAAATGATACCTCATTTGTGTGGGTAGGCCTAGCGTCTGCGACAGGAAATGCCCCAAAACACAATGGGGGACACATCCCATTTTTTGACAGAAAACAGAGGTGTTTTTTGCAAAGTGCCTACCTGTATATTTTGACCTCTAGCTCAGCCGGCACCTAGGGAAACCTACCAAACCTGTGCATTTTTGAAAACTAGATCCCTAGGGGAATCCAAGATGGGGTGACTTGTGGGGCTCTGATCAGGTTCTGTTACCCAGAATCCTTTACAAACCTTAAAATGTGTCTAAAAAAACACATTTTCCTCAATTGTCGGTGACAGAAAATCTGGAATCTGAAAGGAGCCACAAATTTCCTTCCAACCAGCGTTCCCCCAAGTCTCCCGATAAAAATGATACCTCACTTTTGTGGGTAGGCCTAGCGCCCGGGACAGGAAATGCCCCAAAACACAACGTGGACACATCCCATTTTTTGACAGAAAATAGAGGTGTTTTTTGCAAAGTGCCTACCTGTAGATTTTGGCCTCTAGCTCAGCCGGCACCTAGGGAAACCTACCAAACCTGTGCATTTTTTAAATCTAGAGACCTAGGGGAATCCAAGATGGAATGACTTTTGGGGCTCTGGCCAGGTTCTGTTACCCAGAATCCTTTGCAAACCTCAAAATTTGGCTAAACAAAATACATTTTCCTCACATTTCGGTGACAGAAAGTTCTGGAATTTGAGAGGAGCCACAAATGTCCTTCCACCCAGCATTCCTCCAAGTCTCCTGATGAAAATGATACCTCACTTGTGTGCGTAGGCCTGGCACCCACGACAGGAAATGCCCCAAAACACAACATGGACATATCCCATTTTTTGACAGAAAACAGAGGTGTTTTTTGCAAAGTGCCTACCTGTAGATTTTGGAATCTAGCTCAACCGGCTCCTAGGGAAACCTACCAAACCTGTGCATTTTTTAAAACTAGACACCAAGGGGAATCCAAGATGGGGTGACTTGTGGGGCTGTGACCAGGTTCTGTTACCCAGAATCCTTTACAAACCTCAAAATGTGTCTTAAAAAACACACATTTTCCTCACATTTCGGTGAAGAAAAAAGTCCTGGAATTTGAGAGGAGCCACAAATTTCCTTCCAACCAGCGTTCCCCCAAGTCTCCCGATAAAAATTATACCTCATTTGTTTGGGTAGGCCTAGCGCCCGCGACAGGAAATGCCCCAAGACACAACGTGGACACATCCCATTGTTTGGCAGAACACAGAGGTGTTTTTTGCAAAGTGCCTACCTGTAGATTTTGGCCTCTAGCTCAGACAACACCTAGGGAAACCTACCAAACCTGTGCATTTTTGAAAACTAGAGACCTAGGTGAATCCAAGTTGGGGTGACTTGTGGGGCTCTGACCAGGTTCTGTTACCCAGAATACTTTGCAAACCTCAAACTTTGGCTAAAAAAAACACATTTTCATCATATTTCGGTGACAGAAATTTCTGGAATATGAGAGAAGCCACAAATGTCCTTCCACCCAGCATTCCTCCAAGTCTCCTGATGAAATGATACCTCACTTGTGTGCGTAGGCCTGGCACCCACGACAGGAAATGCCCCAAAACACAACATGGACACATCCCATTTTTTGACAGAAAACAGAGGTGTTTTTTGCAAAGTGCCTACCTGTAGATTTTGGCCTCGAGCTCAGTCGGCACCTAGGGAAACCTACCAAACCTGTGCATTTTTTATAACAAAAGACCTAGGGGAATCCAAGATGGGGTGACTTGTGGGGCTCTGACCAGGTTCTGTTACCCAGAATCCTTTACAAACCTCAAAATGTGTCTAAAAAAATACATTTTCCTCACATTTCGGTGACAGAAAGTCCTGGAATCTGAGAGGAGCCACAAATTTCCTTCTACCCACCGTTTCCCTAAGTCTCCCGATAAAAATGATACCTCACTTGTGTTGGTAGGCCTAGCGTCTGCGACAGGAAATGCCCCAAACCACAACGGGGGACACAACCCATTTTTGACAGAAAACAGAGGTGTTTTTTGCAAAGTGCCTACCTGTAGATTTTGGCCTCTAGCTCAGCCGGCACCTAGGGAAACCTACCAAACCTGTGCATTTTTTTAAACTAGACACCAAGGGGAATCCAAGATGGGGTGACTTGTGGGGCTCTGACCAGGTTCTGTTACCCAGAATCCTTTACAAACCTCAAAATGTGTCTAAAAAAACACATTTTCCTCACATTTCGGTGACAGAAAGTCCTGGAATTTGAGAGGAGCCACAAATTTCTGTTCTACCAGCGTTCCCCCAAGTCTCCCGATAAAAATTATACCTCACTTGTTTGGGTAGGCCTAGCGCCCGCGACAGGAATTGCCCCAAGACACAACGTGGACACATCCCATTGTTTGACAGAAAATAGAGGTGTTTTTTGCAAAGTGCCTACCTGTAGATTTTGGCCTCTAGCTCAGACAACACCTAGGGAAACCTACCAAACCTGTGCATTTTTGAAAACTAGAGACGTAGGGGAATCCAAGATGGGGTGAATTGTGGGGCTCTGACCAGGGTCTGTTACCCAGAATCCTTTGCAAACCTCAAAATGTGGCTAAAAAACAAATTTTCCTCACATTTCGGTGACAGAAAGTCCTGGAATCTGAGAGGAGCCACAAATTGCCTTCTACCCAGCATTTCCCCAAGACTCCCGATAAAAATGATACCTCACTTGTGTGGGTAGGCCTAGCGTCCGCAACAGGAAATGCCCCAAAACACAACGTGGACACATCACATTTTTTGACAGAAAACAGACGTGTTTTTTGCAAAGTCTACCTGTAGATTTTGGCCTCTAGCTCAGCAGGCACCTAGGGAAACCTACCAAACCTGTGCATTTTTGAAAACTAGAAACCTAGGGGAATCGAAGACGGGGTGACTTGTGAGGCTCTGGCCAGCTTCTGTTACCCAGAATACTTTGCAAACCTCAAAATTTGCCTAAAAAACACATTTACCTCACATTTCGCTGACAGAAAGTCCTGGAATCTGAGAGGAGCCACAAATTTCCTTCTACCCACCGTTTCCCTAAGTCTCCCGATAAAAATGATACCTCACTTGTGTGGGTAACCCTAGCGTCTGCGACAGGAAACGCCCCAAAACACAACGGGGGACACATCCCATTTTTTGACAGAAAACAGAGGTGTTTTTTCCAAAGTGCCTAACTGTAGATTTTGACCTCTAGCTCAGCCGGCACCTAGGGAAACCTACCAACCCTGTGCATTTTTGAAAACTAGAGACCTAGGGGAATCCAAGATGGGGTGACTTGTGGGGCTCTGATCAGGTTCTGTTACCCAGAATCCTTTGCAAACCTCAAAATGTGCCTAAAAAAACAAATTTTCCTCACATTTCGGTGACAGAAACTCCTGGAATCTGAGAGGAGCCACAAATTTCCTTCTACCCACCGTTTCCCTAAGTCTCCCAATAAAAATGATACCTCACTTGTGTGGGTAGCCCTAGCGTCTGCAACAGGAAATGCCCCAAAACACAACGGGGGACTCATCCCATTTTTTGACAGAAAACAGAGGTGTTTTTTGCAAAGTGCCTACCTCTAGATTTGGGGCTCTAGCTCAGCTGGCACTTAGGGAAACCTATCAAACCTGTTCATTTTTTAAAACTAGAGACCTAGGGGAATCCAAGATGGGGTGATTTGTGGGGCTCTGACCAGGTTCTGTTACCCAGAATCCTTTCCAAACCTCAAAATGTGGCTAAAAAATGCCTTTTCCTCAAATTTCGGCGACAGAAATTCCTGGAATCTGAGAGGAGCCACAAATTTCCTTCTACCCAGCATTTCCCCAAGACTCCCGATAAAAATTATACCTCACTTGTGTGGGTAGGCCTACTGCCCTCAACAGGAAATGCCCCAAAACACAACGTGGACACATCCCATTTTTTGACAGAAAACAGAGGTGTTTTTTGCAAAGTGCCTACCTCTAGATTTGGGGCTCTAGCTCAGCTGGCACCTAGGGAAACCTATCAAACCTGTTCATTTTTTAAAACTAGAGACCTAGGGGAATCCAAGATGGGGTGACTTTTGGGGCTCTGACCAGGTTCTGTTACCCAGATTCCTTTGCAAACCTCAAAATCTGGATAAAAAAAACAATTTTTCCTCACATTTCGGTGACAGAAAGTCCTGGAATCTGAGAGGAGCCACAAGTTTCCTTCTACCCAGCGTTTCCGTAAGTCTCCCGATAAAAATGATACCTCACTTTTGTGGGTATGCCCAGAGCCCGCAACAGGAAATGCCCCAAAACACAACGTGGACACATCCCATTTTTTGACAGAAAACAGAGGTGTTTTTTGCAAAGTCTAGCTGTAGATTTTGGCCTCTAGCTCAGCTGGCACCTAGGGAAACCTACCAAACCTGTGCATTTTTTAAAACTAGAGACCTAGGGGAATCGAAGACGGGGTGACTTGTGAGGCTCTGGCCAGGTTCTGTTTCCCAGAATACTTTGCAAACCTCAAAAGTTGCCTAAAAAAAACACATTTTCCTCACATTTCGCTGACAGAAAGTCCTGGAATCTGAGAGGAGCCACAAATTTCCTTCTACCCACCGTTTCCCTAAGTCTCCCAATAAAAATGATACCTCACTTGTGTGGGTAGCCCTAGCGTCTGCGACAGGAAA
This sequence comes from Pleurodeles waltl, assembly GCF_031143425.1. NCBI lineage: Eukaryota > Metazoa > Chordata > Amphibia > Caudata > Salamandridae > Pleurodeles > Pleurodeles waltl. The sequence goes on along the minus strand of NC_090444.1, from coordinate 415,870,938 downwards.
TGCCCCAAAACACAACGGGGGACACATCCCATTTTTTGACAGAAAACAGAGGTGTTTTTTGCAAAGTGCCTACCTGTAGATTTTGACCTCTAGCTCTGCCGGCACCTAGGGAAACCTACCAAACCTGTGCATTTTTTAAAACTAGAGACCTAGGGGAATCCAAGATGGGGTGACTTGTGGGGCTCTGATCAGGTTCTGTTACTCAGAATCCTTTGCAAACCTCAAACTTTGACTAAAAAATACATTTTCCTCACATTTTGGTGACAGAAAGTCCTGGAATCTGAGAGGAGTCACAAATTTCCTTCTACCCAGCGTTTCCCCAAGTCTCCCGATAAAAATGATACCTCACTTTTGTGGGTAGGCCTAGCGACTGCGACAGGAAATGCCCCAAAACACAACGTGGACACATCCCATTTTTTGACAGAAAACAGAGGTGTATTTTGCAAAGTGCCTACCTGTAGATTTTGGCCTCTAGCTCAGCTGGCACCTAGGGAAACCTACCAAACCTCTGCATTTTTGAAAACTATAGACCTAGGGGAATCCAAGATGGAATGACTTTTGGGGCTCTGGCCAGGTTATGTTACCCAGAATCCTTTGCAAACCTCAAAATTTGGCTAAACAACACACATTTTCCTCACATTTCGGTGACAGAACGTTCTGGAATCTGAGAGAAGCCACAAATTTCTTTCCACCCAACATTCCCCCAAGTCTCCCGATAAAAATGATACCTCACTTGTGTGGGTGGCCTGGCACCCGTGACAGGAAATGCTCCAAAATACAACGTGGACACATCCCAGTTTTTGACAGAAGACAGAGGTGTTCTTTGCAAAGTGCCTACCTGTAGGTTTTCGAATCTAGCTCAACTGGCTCCTAGGGAAACTTACCAAACCTGTGCTTTTTTTTAAACTAGACACCAAGGGGAATCCAAGATGGGGTGACTTGTGGGGCTCTGTGCAAGTTCTTTTACCCAGAATCCTTTACAAACCTCAAAATGTGTCTTAAAAAAACACATTTTCCTCACATTTCGGTGACAGAAAGTCCTGGAATTTGAGAGGAGCCACAAATTTCCATTCTCCCAGCGTTCCCCCAAGTCTCCCGATAAAAATTATACCTCACTTGTTTGGGTAGGCCTAGCGCCCGCGACAGGAAATGCCCCAAGACACAACGTGGACACATCCCATTGTTTGACAGAAAACAGAGGTGTTTTTTACAAAGTGCCTACCTGTAGATTTTGGCCTCTAGCTCAGACAACACCTGGGAAAACTACCAAACCTGTGCATTTTTTAAAACTAGAGACGTAGGGGAATCCAAGATGGGGTGACTTGTGGGGCTCTGACCAGGGTCTGTTACCCAGAATCCTTTGCAAACCTCAAAATGTGGCTAAAAAACAAATTTTCCTCACATTTCGGTGACAGAAAGTCCTGGAATCTGAGAGGAGCCACAAATTGCCATCTAGCCAGCATTTCCCCAAGACTCCCGATAAAAATGATACCTCACTTGTGTGGGTAGGCCTAGCGTCCGCAACAGGAAATGCCCCAAAACACAACGTGGACACATCCCATTTTTTGACAGAAATCAGAGGTGTTTTTTGCAAAGTCTACCTGTAGATTTTGGCCTCTAGCTCAGCCGGCACCTAGGGAAACCTACCAAACCTGTGCATTTTTGAAAACTAGAAAACTAGGGGAATTGAAGATGGGGTGACTTGTGAGGCTCTGGCCAGCTTCTGTTACCCAGAATACTTTTTGCAAACCTCAAAATTTGCCTAAAAAACACATTTTCCTCACATTTCGCTGACAGAAAGTCCTGGAATCTGAGAGGAGCCACAAATTTCCTTCTACCCACCGTTTCCCTAAGTCTCCCGATAAAAATGATACCTCACTTGTGTGGGTAGCCCTAGCGTCTGCGACAGGAAACGCCCCAAAACACAACGGGTGACACATCCCATTTTTTGACAGAAAACAGAGGTGTTTTTTGCAAAATGCCTACCTGTAGATTTTGACTTCTAGCTCAGCCGGCACCTAGGGAAACCTACCAAACCTGTGCATTTTTGAAAACTAGAGACCTAGGGGAATCCAAGATGGGGTGACATGTGGGGCTCTGATCAGGTTCTGTTACCCAGAATCCTTTGCAAACCTCAAAATGTGCCTAAAAAAACAAATTTTCCTCACATTTCGGTGACAGAAAGTCCTGGAATCTGAGAGGAGCCACAAATTTCCTTCCACCCAGCATTCCCCAAGTCTCCAGATAAAAATGATACCACACTTGTGTGGGTAGGCCTAGCACCCGCGACAGGAAAGGCCCCAAAATACGATGTGGACACATCCCATTTTTTGACAGAAAACAGAGGTGTTTTTAGCAAAGTGCCTACCTCTAGATTTGGGGCTCTAGCTCAGCTGGCACTTAGGGAAACCTATCAAACCTGTTCATTTTTGAAAACTAGAGACATAGGGGAATCCAAGATGGGGTGATTTGTGGGGCTCTGACCAGGTTCTGTTACCCAGAATCCTTTGCAAACCTCAAAATGTGGCTAAAAAATGCATTTTCCTCAAATTTCGGCGACAGAAAGTCCTGGAATCTGAGAGGAGCCACAAATTTCCTTCTACCCAGCATTTCCCCAAGACTCCCGATAAAAGTTATACCTCACTTGTGTGGGTAGGCCTACCGCCTTCAACAGGAAATGCTCCAAAACACAACGTGGACACATCCCATTTTTTGACAGAAAACAGAGGTGTTTTTTGCAAAGTGCCTACCTCTAGATTTGGGGCTCTAGCTCAGCTGGCACCTAGGGAAACCTATCAAACCTGTTCATTTTTGAAAACTAGAGACCTAGGGGAATCCAAGATGGGGTGACTTTTGGGGCTCTGACCAGGTTCTGTTACCCAGATTCCTTTGCAAACCTCAAAATCTGGATAAAAAAAACAAATTTTCCTCACATTTCGGTGACAGAAAGTCCTGGAATCTGAGAGGAGCCACAAGTTTCCTTCTACCCAGCGTTTCCCTAAGTCTCCCGATAAAAATGATACCTCACTTTTGTGGGTAGGCCCAGAGCCCGCAATAGGAAATGCCCCAAAACACAACGTGGACACATCCCATTTTTTAACAGAAAACAGAGGTGTTTTTTGCAAAGTCTACCTGCAGATTTTGGCATCTAGCTCAGCCGGCACCTAGGGAAACCTACCAAACCTGTGCATTTTTTAAAACTAGAGACCTAGGGGAATCGAAGACGGGGTGACTTGTGAGGCTCTGGCCAGGTTCTGTTTCCCAGAATACTTTGCAAACCTCAAAAGTTGCCTAAAAAAACACATTTTCCTCACATTTCGCTGACAGAAAGTCCTGGAATCTGAGAGGAGCCACAAATTTCCTTCTACCCACCGTTTCACTAAGTCTCCCGATAAAAATGATACCTCACTTGTGTGGGTAGCCCTAGCGTCTGCGACAGGAAATGCCCCAAAACACAACGGGGGACACATCCCATTTTTTGACAGAAAACAGAGGTGTTTTTTGCAAAGTGCCTACCTGTAGATTTTGACCTCTAGCTCTACCGGCACCTAGGGAAACCTACCAAACCTGTGCATTTTTTAAAACTAGAGACCTAGGGGAATCCAAGATGGGGTGACACGTGGGGCTCTGATCAGGTTCTGTTACCCAGAATCCTTTGCAAACCTCAAAATGTGCCTAAAAAAACAAATTTTCCTCACATTTCGGTGACAGAAAGTCCTGGAATCTGAGAGGAGCCACAAATTTCCTTCCACCCAGCATTCCCCAAGTCTCCAGATAAAAATGATACCACACTTGTGTGGGTAGGCCTAGCACCCGCGACAGGAAAGGCCCCAAAATACGATGTGGACACATCCCATTTTTTGACAGAAAACAGAGGTGTTTTTAGCAAAGTGCCTACCTCTAGATTTGGGGCTCTAGCTCAGCTGGCACTTAGGGAAACCTATCAAACCTGTTCATTTTTGAAAACTAGAGACATAGGGGAATCCAAGATGGGGTGATTTGTGGGGCTCTGACCAGGTTCTGTTACCCAGAATCCTTTGCAAACCTCAAAATGTGGCTACAAAATGCATTTTCCTCAAATTTCGGTGACAGAAAGTCCTGGAATCTGAGAGGAGCCACAAATTTCCTCCTACCCAGCATTTCCCCAAGACTCCCGATAAAAATTATACCTCACTTGTGTGGGTAGGCCTACCGCCTTCAACAGGAAATGCTCCAAAACACAACGTGGACACATCCCATTTTTTGACAGAAAACAGAGGTGTTTTTTGCACAGTGCCTACCTCTAGATTTGGGGCTCTAGCTCAGCTGGCACCTAGGGAAACCTATCAAACCTGTTCATTTTTGAAAACTAGAGACCTAGGGGAATCCAAGATGGGGTGACTTTAGGGGCTCTGACCAGGTTCTGTTACCCAGATTCCTTTGCAAACCTCAAAATCTGGATAAAAAAAACAAATTTTCCTCACATTTCGGTGACAGAAAGTCCTGGAATCTGAGAGGAGCCACAAGTTTCCTTCTACCCAGCGTTTCCCTAAGTCTCCCGATATAAATGATACCTCACTTTTGTGGGTAGGCCTAGCGACTGCGACAGGAAATGCCCCAAAACACAACGTTGACGCATCCCATTTTTTGACAGAAAACAGAGGTGTATTTTGCAAAGTGCCTACCTGTAGATTTTGACCTCTAGCTCTGCCGGCACCTAGGGAAACCTACCAAACCTGTGCATTTTTTAAAACTAGAGACCTAGGGGAATCCAAGATGGGGTGACTTGTGGGGCTCTGATCAGGTTCTGTTACTCAGAATCCTTTGCAAACCTCAAACTTTGACTATAAAAAACATTTTCCTCACATTTTGGTGACAGAAAGTCCTGGAATCTGAGAGGAGTCACAAATTTCCTTCTACCCAGCATTTCCCCAAGTCTCCCGATATAAATGATACCTCACTTTTGTGGGTAGGCCTAGCGACTGCGACAGGAAATGCCCCAAAACACAACGTTGACGCATCCCATTTTTTGACAGAAAACAGAGGTGTATTTTGCAAAGTGCCTACCTGTAGATTTTGGCCTCTAGCTCAGCCGGCACCTAGGGAAACCTACCAAACCTCTGCATTTTTTAAAACTATAGACCTAGGAGAATCCAAGATGGAGTGACTTTTGGGGCTCTGGCCAGTTTCTGTTACCCAGAATCCTTTGCAAACCTCAAAATTTGGCTAAACAAACCAAATTATCCTCACATTTCGGTGACAGAAAGTTCTGGAATCTGAGAGAAGCCACAAATTTCCTTCCACCCAACATTCCCTCAAGTGTCCTGATAAAAGTGATACCTCACTTGTGTGGGTGGCCTGGCACCCGCGACAGGAAATGCTCCAAAACACAACGTGGGCACATCCCAATTTTTGACAGAAGACAGAGGTGTTCTTTGCAAAGTGCCTACCTGTAGGTTTTGGAATCTAGCTCAACCGGCTCCTAGGGAAACTTACCAAACCTGTGCATTTTTTAAAACTAGACACCAAGGGGAATCCAAGATGGGGTGACTTGTGGGGCTCTGAGCAAGTTCTTTTACCCAGAATCCTTTACAAACCTCAAAATGTGTCTTAAAAAACACATTTTCCTCACATTTCGGTGACAGAAACTCCTGGAATTTGAGAGGAGCCACAAATTTCCGTTCTCCCAGCGTTCCCCCAAGTCTCCCGATAAAAATTGTACCTCACTTGTTTGGGTAGGCCTAGCGCCCGCAACAGGAAATGCCCCAAGACACAACGTGGACACATCCCATTGTTTGACAGAACACAGAGGTGTTTTTTGCAAAGTGCCTACCTGTAGATTTGGGCCTCTAGCTCAGCCTGCACCTAGGGAAACCTATCAAATCTGTGCATTTTTGAAAACTAGAGATCTAGGGGAATCCAAGATGAGGTGACTTGTGGGGCTCTGTCCAGGTTCTGTTACCCAGAATCCCTTGCAAACCTCAAAATGTGGCTAAAAAACAAATTTTCCTCCCAGTTTCGGTGACAGAAAGTCCTGGAATATGAGGGGAGCCACAAATTTCCTTCTACACAGAATTTCCTCAAGAATCCCAATAAAAATGATACCTCACTTGTGTGGGTAGGCCTAGCACCCGCAACAGGAAATGCCCCAAAATACAACGTGGACACATACAATTTTTTGACAGAAAACAGAGGTGTTTTTAGCAAAATGCCTACCTCTAGATTTGGGGCTCTACCTCAGCTGGAACCTAGGGAAACCTATCAAACCTGTGCATTTTTTAAAACTAGAGACCTAGGGGAATCCACGATGGGTTGACTTGTGGGGCTCTGACCAGGTTCTGTTACTCAGAATCCTTTGCAAACCTCCAAATATGACTAAAAAAACACATTTTCCTCAAATTTCGCTGACAGAAAGTCCTGCAATGTGAGAGGAGCCACAAATTTCCTTCTACCCAGCGTTTCCCTAAGTCTCCCTATAAAAATTATACATCACTTTTGTGGGTAGGCCTAGCGCCAGCAACAGGAAATGCCTAAAACACAAAGTGGACACATCCCATTTTTTGACAGAAAACTGAGGTGTTTTTTGCAAAGTGCCTACCTGTAGATTTTGGCCTCTAGCTCAGACAACACCTAGGGAAACCTACCAAACCTGTGCATTTTTGAAAACTAGAGACCTAGGGGAATCTAAGATGGGGTGACTTGTGGGGCTCTGGCCAGGTTCTGTTACCCAGAATCCTTTGCAAACCTCAAAATTTGGTTAAACAAAACACATTTTCCTCACATTTCGGTGACAGAAACTCCTGGAATCTGAGAGGAGCCACAAACTTCCTTCCACGCAGCGTTCCCCCAAGTCTCCCGATAAAAATAATACCTCACTTTTGTGGGTAGGTCTAGCGCCCGGGGCAGGAAATGCCACAAAACACAACGTGGACACATCCCATTTTTTGACGGAAAACAGAGGTGTTTTTTGCAAAGTGCCTATCTGTAGATTTTGGCCTCTAGCTCAGCCGCCACCTAGAGAAACCTACCAAACCTGTGCATTTTTGAAAACTAAAGACCTAGGGGAATCCAAGATGGGGTGACTTGTGGGGCTCTGACCAGGTTCTGTTACCCAGATTCCTTTGCAAACCTCAAAATCTGGATTAAAAAAAACACATTTTCCTCACATTTCGGTGACAGAAAGTCCTGGAATCTGAGAGGAGCCACAAGTTTCCTTCTACCCAGCGTTTAACTAAGTCTCCCGATAAAAATGATACCTCACTTTTGTGGGTAGGCCTAGCACCCGCAAGAGGAAATGCCCCAAAACACAACGTGGACACATCCCATTTTTTGACGGAAAACAGAGGTGTTTTTTGCAAAGTGCCCCTGTAGATTTTGCCTCTATTTCAGGCGGCACCTAAGGAAACCTACCAAACCTGTGCATTTTTTAAAACTAGAGACCTAGGGGAATCCAAGATGGGGTGATTTGTGAGGCTCTGACCAGGTTCTGTGACCCAGAATCCTTTGCAAACCTCCAAATATGACTAAAAAAACACATTTTCCTCAAATTTCGCTGACAGAAAGTCCTGGAATGTGAGAGGAGCCACAAATTTCCTTCTACCCAGCGTTTCCCTAAGTCTCCCTATAAAAATGATACCTCACTTCTGTGGGTAGGCCTAGCGCCCGCGACAGGAAATGCCCCAAAACACAACGGGACACACATCCCATTTTTTGACAGAAAACAGAGGTGTTTTTTGCAAAGTGCCTACCTGTAGATTTTGACCTCTAGCTCAGCCGGCCCCTAGGGAAACCTACCAAACCTGTGCATTTTTGAAAACTAGAGACCTAGGGGGATCCAAGATGGGGTGACTTGTGGGGCTCTGATCAGGTTCTGTAACCCAAAATCCTTTGCAAACCTCAAAATGTGTCTAAAAAAACACATTTTACTCACATTTCGGTGACAGAAACTCCTGGAATCTGAGAGGAGCCACAAATTTCCTTCCACCCAGCGTTCCCCCAAGTCTCCCGATAAACATTATACCTCACTTGTGTGGGTAGGCCTAGCACCCGCGATAGGAAATGCCCCAAAATACAACGTGGACACATCCCATTTTTTGACAGAAAACACAGGTGTTTTTTGCCAAGTGCCTACCTGTAGATTTGGGCCTCTAGCTCAGCCGGCACCTAGGGAAACCTATCAAACCTGTGCATTTTTGAAAACTAGAGACCTAGGGGAATCCACGATGGGTTGACTTGTGGGGCTCTGACCAGGTTCTGTTACCCAGAATCCTTTACAAACCTCAAAATGTGTCTAAAAAAACACATTTTCCTCACATTTCAGTGACAGAAAGTTCTGGAATTTTAGAGGAGCCACAAATTTCCGTTCTCCCAGCGATCCCCCAAGTCTCCCGATAAAAATTATACCTCACCTGTTTGGGTAGGCCTAGCGCCCGTGAACGGAAATGCCCTAAGACACAATGTGGACACATCCCATTGTTTGACAGAAAACAGAGGTGTTTTTTGCAAAGTGCCTACCTGTAGATTTTGGCCTCTAGCTCAGACAACACATAGGGAAACCTACCAAACCTGTGCATTTTTTAAAACTAGAGACCTAGGGGAATCCAAGATGGGGTGACTTGTGGGGCTCTGACCAGGGTCTTTTATCCAGAATCCTTTGCAAACCTCAAAATGTGGCTAAAAAACACATTTTTCTCACATTTCGGTGACAGAAAGTCCTGGAATCTGAGAGGAGCCACAAATTGCTTTCTACCCAGCATTTCCCCTAGACTCCCGATAAAAATGATACCTCACTTGTGTGGGTAGGCCTAGCGCCCGCAACAGGAAATGCCCCAAAACACAACGTGGACACATCCCATTTTTTGACAGAAAACAGAGGTGTTTTTTGCAAAGTCTACCTGTAGATCTTGGCCTCTAGCTCAGCCAGCACCTAGGGAAACCTACCAAACCTGTGCATTTTTTAAAACTAGAAACCTAGGGGAATCGAAGACGGGGTGACTTGTGAGGCTCTGGCCAGGTTCTGTTACCCAGAATACTTTGCAAACCTCAAAATTTGCCTAAAAAACACATTTTCCTCACATTTCGCTGACAGAAAGTCCTGGAATCTGAGAGGAGCCACAAATTTCCTTCTACCCACCGTTTCCCTAAGTCTCCCGATAAAAATGATACCTCACTTGTGTGGGAGCCCTAGCGTCTGCGACAGGAAACGCCCCAAAACACAACGGGGGACACATCCCATTTTTTTACAGAAAACAGAGGTGTTTTTTGCAAAGTGCCTATCTGTAGATTTTGACCTCTAGCTCAGCCGGCACCTAGGGAAACCTACCAAACCTGTGCATTTTTTTAAACTAGAGACCTAGGGGAATCCCAGATGGGGTGACTTGTGGGGATCTGATCAGGTTCTGTTACCCAGAATCCTTTGCAAACCTCAAAATATGTCTAAAAAAACACATTTTCCTCACATTTCGGTGACAGAAACTCCTGGAATCTGAGAGGAGCCACAAATTTCCTTCCACCCAGCATTACCCCAAGTCTCCAGATAAAAATTATACCTCACTTGTGTGGGTAGGCCTAGCACCAGCGACAGGGTAGGCCCCAAAATACGACGTGGACACGTCCTATTTTTTGACAGAAAACAGAGGTGTTTTTAGCAAAGTGCCTACCTCTAGATTTGGGGCTCTAGCTCAGCTGGCACCTAGGGAAACCTATCAAACCTGTTCATTTTTTAAAACTAGAGACAAAGGGGAATCCAAGATGGGGTGATTTGTGGGGCTCTGACCAGGTTCTGTTACCCAGAATCCTTTGCAAACCTCAAAATGTAGCTAAAAAACACATTTTCCTCAAATTTCGCTGACAGAAAGTCCTGGAATCTGAGAGAAGCCACAAATTTCCTTCTACCCACCGTTTCCCTAAGTCTCCCGATAAAAATGACACCTCATTGTGTGGGTAGCCCTAGCGTCTGCGACAGGAAATGCCCCAAAACACATCGGGGGACACATCCCATTTTTTGACAGAAAACAGAGGTGTTTTTTGCAAAGTGCCTACCTGTAGATTTTGACCTCTAGCTCAGCCGGCACCTAGGGAAACCTACCAAACCTGTGCATTTTTTAAAACTAGAGACCTAGGGGAATCCTAGATGGGGTGACTTGTGGGGCTCTGATCAGCTTCTGTTACCCAGAATCCTTTGCAAACCTCAAAATGTGTCTAAAAAAAACACATTTTCCTCACATTTCGGTGACAGAAACTCCTGGAATCTGAGAGGAGCCACAAATTTCCTTCCACCCAGGATTCCCCCAAGTCTCCAGATAAAAATTATACCTCACTTGTGTGGGTAGGCCTAGCACCCGCGACAGGAAATGCCCCAAAATACGACGTGGACACATCCCATTTTTTGACAGAAAACAGAGGTGTTTTTAGCAAAGTGCCTACCTGTAGATTTTGACCTCTAGCTCAGCCGGCACCTAGGGAAACCTATCAAACCTGTTCATTTTTTAAAACTAGAGACATAGGGGAATCCAAGATGGGGTGATTTGTGGGGCTCTGACCAGGTTCTGATACCCAGAATCCTTTGCAAACCTCAAAATGTGGCAAAAAAACACATTTTCCTCAAATTTCGGTGACAGAAAGTCCTGGAATCTGAGAGGAGCCACACATTTCTTTCTACCCAGCATTTCCCCAAGACTCCCGATACAAATGATACCTCACTTGTGTGCGTTCGCCTTCCGCCCTGAACAGGAAATGGCCCAAAACACAACGTGGATACATCGCATTTTTTGACAGAAAACAGAGGTGTTTTTTGGAAAGTGCCTACCTCTAGATTTGGGGCTCTAGCTCAGCTGGCACCTAGGGAAACCTATCAAACCTGTTCATTTTTAAAAATAGAGACCTAGGGGATTCCAAGATGGGGTGACTTTTGGGGCTCTGACCAGGTTCTGTTACTCAGAATCCTTTGCAAACCTCAAACTTTGGCTAAAAAAACACATTTTCCTCACATTTCGGTGACAGAAAGTCCTTGAATCTGAGAGGAGCCACAAATTTCCTTCTACCCAGCGTTTCGCTAAGTCTCCCGATAAAAATGATACCTCACTTTTGTGGGTAGGCCTAGCGCCCGCGACAGGATATGCCCCAAAATACAACGTGGACACATAGCATTTTTTAACAGAAAACAGAGGTGTATTTTGCAAAGTGCCTACCTGTAGATTTTGGAATCTAGCTCAGGTGGCACCTAGGGAAACCTATCAAACCTGTGCATTTTTTAAAACTAGAGACCAAGGGGAATCCAGGATGCAGTGAATTATGGGGCTCTGACCAGGTTCTGTTACCCAGAATCCTTTACAAACCTCAAAATGTGTCTAAAAAAACACATTTTCCTCACATTTCGGTGACAGAAAGTCCTGGAATCTGAGAGGAGCCACAAATTTCCTTCCACCCAGGGTTCCCCCAAGTCTCCCGATAAAAATGATACCTCACTTGTGTGGGTGGCCTGGCACCCGCGACAGGAAATGCTAAAAAACACAACGTGGACACATCCCAGTTTTTGACAGAAAACAGAGGTGTTCTTTGCAAAGTGCCTACCTGTAGATTTTGGAATCTAGCTCAGCTGGCACCTTGTGAAACCTACCAAACCTGTGCATTTTTTTAAAATTAGAGACCAAGGGGAATCCAAGATGAGGTGACTTTTGGGGCTCTGACCAGGTTCTGTTACCCAGAATCCTTTACAAACCTCAAAATGTGTCTAAAAAAACACATTTTCCTCACATTTCAGTGACAGAAAGTCCTGGAATCTGAGAGGAGCCAGAAATTTCCATCCTCCCAGCGTTCCCCCAAGTCTCCCGATAAAAATTATACCTCACTTGTGTGGGTAGGCCTAGCGCCCGCGACAGGAAGTGCCCCAAAACACAACGTGGATACATCCCATTTTTTGACAGAAAACAGAGGTCTTTTTTGCAAAGTGCATACCTGTAGATTTTGTCCTCTAGCTCAGACAGCACCTAGGGAAACCTACCAAACCTGTGCATTTTTGAAAACTAGAGACATAGGGGAATCCAAGATGGGGTGACTTGTGGGACTCTGACAAGCATCTGTTTCCCAGAATCCTTTGCAAAACTCAAAATGTGGTTAAAAAACAAATTTTCTTCACATTTCGGTGACAGAAAGTTCTAGAATCTGAGAGAAGCCACAAATGTCCTTCCACCCAGCATTCCCCCAAGTCTCTCGATGTAAATGATACCTCACTTGTGTGGGTAGGCCTTGCACCCGTGACAGGAAATGCCCCAAAACACAACATGGACACATCCCATTTTTTACAGAAAACAGAGGTTTTTTTGCAAAGTGCCTACCTGTAGATTTTGGCCTCTAGCTCAGCCGGCACCTAGGGAAACCTACCAAACCTGTGCATTTTTAAAAACTAGAGATCCAGTCGGATCCAAGATGGGGTGACTTGTGGGGCTCTGACCAGGTTCTGTTACCCAGAATCCTTTGCAAACCTCAAAATTTGGCTAAAAAAACACATTTTCCTCACATTTCGGTGACAGAAAGTCCTGGAATCTGAGAGGAGCCACAAATTTCCTTCTACCCAGCGTTTCCCTAAGTCTCCCGATAAAAATGATACCTCACTTTTGTGGGTAGGCCTAGCGCCCACAACAGAAAATGCCTCAAAACACAACGTGGACAAATCCCATTTTTTGACAGAAAACAGAGGTGTTTTTTGCAAAGTCTACCCGTACATTTTGGCCTCTAGGTCAGCCGGCAACTAAGGAAATCTACCAAACCTGTGCATTTTTTAAAACTAGAGACCTAGGGGAATCCAAGATGGGGTGATTTGTGAAGCTCTGACCAGGTTCTGTTACCCAGAATCCTTTGCAAACCTCAAAATTTGCCAAAAAATACACATTTTCCTCACATTTCGGTGACAGAAAGTCCTGGAATCTGAGAGGAGCCACAAATTGCCTTCTACCCAGCATTTCCCCTAGACTCCCGATAAAAATGATACCTCACTTGTGTGGGTAGGCCTAGCGCCCGCAACAGGAAATGCCCCAAAACACAACGTGGACACATCCCATTTTTTGACAGAAAACAGAGGTGTTTTTTGCAAAGTCTACCTGTAGATCTTGGCCTCTAGCTCAGCCAGCACCTAGGGAAACCTACCAAACCTGTGCATTTTTTAAAACTAGAAACCTAGGGGAATCGAAGACGGGGTGACTTGTGAGGCTCTGGCCAGGTTCTGTTACCCAGAATACTTTGCAAACCTCAAAATTTGCCTAAAAAACACATTTTCCTCACATTTCGCTGACAGAAAGTCCTGGAATCTGAGAGGAGCCACAAATTTCCTTCTACCCACCGTTTCCCTAAGTCTCCCGATAAAAATGATACCTCACTTGTGTGGGAGCCCTAGCGTCTGCGACAGGAAACGCCCCAAAACACAACGGGGGACACATCCCATTTTTTGACAGAAAACAGAGGTGTTTTTTGCAAAGTGCCTATCTGTAGATTTTGACCTCTAGCTCAGCCGGCACCTAGGGAAACCTACCAAACCTGTGCATTTTTTTAAACTAGAGACCTATGGGAATCCCAGATGGGGTGACTTGTGGGGATCTGATCAGGTTCTGTTACCCAGAATCCTTTGCAAACCTCAAAATATGTCTAAAAAAACACATTTTCCTCACATTTCGGTGACAGAAACTCCTGGAATCTGAGAGGAGCCACAAATTTCCTTCCACCCAGCATTACCCCAAGTCTCCAGATAAAAATTATACCTCACTTGTGTGGGTAGGCCTAGCACCCGCGACAGGGTAGGCCCCAAAATACGACGTGGACACGTCCCATTTTTTGACAGAAAACAGAGGTGTTTTTAGCAAAGTGCCTACCTCTAGATTTGGGGCTCTAGCTCAGCTGGCACCTAGGGAAACCTATCAAACCTGTTCATTTTTTAAAACTAGAGACATAGGGGAATCCAAGATGGGGTGATTTGTGGGGCTCTGACCAGGTTCTGTTACCCAGAATCCTTTGCAAACCTCAAAATGGAGCTAAAAAACACATTTTCCTCAAATTTCGCTGACAGAAAGTCCTGGAATCTGAGAGAAGCCACAAATTTCCTTCTACCCACCGTTTCCCTAAGTCTCCCGATAAAAATGACACCTCATTGTGTGGGTAGCCCTAGCGTCTGCGACAGGAAATGCCCCAAAACACAACGGGGGACACATCCCATTTTTTGACAGAAAACAGAGGTGTTTTTTGCAAAGTGCCTACCTGTAGATTTTGACCTCTAGCTCAGCCGGCACCTAGGGAAACCTACCAAACCTGTGCATTTTTTAAAACTAGAGACCTAGGGGAATCCTAGATGGGGTGACTTGTGGGGCTCTGATCAGCTTCTGTTACCCAGAATCCTTTGCAAACCTCAAAATGTGTCTAAAAAAACACATTTTCCTCACATTTCGGTGACAGAAACTCCTGGAATCTGAGAGGAGCCACAAATTTCCTTCCACCCAGGATTCCCCCAAATCTCCAGATAAAAATTATACCTCACTTGTGTGGGTAGGCCTAGCACCCGCGACAGGAAATGCCCCAAAATACGACGTGGACACATCCCATTTTTTGACAGAAAATAGAGGTGTTTTTAGCAAAGTGCCTACCTGTAGATTTTGACCTCTAGCTCAGCTGGCACCTAGGGAAACCTATCAAACCTGTTCATTTTTGAAAACTAGAGACATAGGGGAATCCAAGATGGGGTGATTTGTGGGGCTCTGACCAGGTTCTGATACCCAGAATCCTTTGCAAACCTCAAAATGTGGCAAAAAAACACATTTTCCTCAAATTTCGGTGACAGAAAGTCCTGGAATCTGAGAGGAGCCACACATTTCTTTCTACCCAGCATTTCCCCAAGACTCCCGATACAAATGATACCTCACTTGTGTGGGTTCGCCTTCCGCCCTGAACAGGAAATGGCCCAAAACACAACGTGGATACATCGCATTTTTTGACAGAAAACAGAGGTGTTTTTTGGAAAGTGCCTACCTCTAGATTTGGGGCTCTAGCTCAGCTGGCACCTAGGGAAACCTATCAAACCTGTTCATTTTTTAAAACTAGAGACCTAGGGGAATCCAAGATGGGGTGACTTTTGGGGCTCTGACCAGGTTCTGTTACTCAGAATCCTTTGCAAACCTCAAACTTTGGCTAAAAAAACACATTTTCCTCACATTTCGGTGACAGAAAGTCCTTGAATCTGAGAGGAGCCACAAATTTCCTTCTACCCAGCGTTTCGCTAAGTCTCCCGATAAAAATGATACCTCACTTTTGTGGGTAGGCCTAGCGCCCGCGACAGGATATGCCCCAAAATACAACGTGGACACATAGCATTTTTTAACAGAAAACAGAGGTGTATTTTGCAAAGTGCCTACCTGTAGATTTTGGAATCTAGCTCAGGTGGCACCTAGGGAAACCTATCAAACCTGTGCATTTTTTAAAACTAGAGACCAAGGGGAATCCAGGATGCAGTGAATTATGGGGCTCTGACCAGGTTCTGTTACCCAGAATCCTTTACAAACCTCAAAATGTGTCTAAAAAAACACATTTTCCTCACATTTCGGTGACAGAAAGTCCTGGAATCTGAGAGGAGCCACAAATTTCATTCCACCCAGGGTTCCCCCAAGTCTCCCGATAAAAATGTTACCTCACTTGTGTGGGTGGCCTGGCACCCGCGACAGGAAATGCTAAAAAACACAACGTGGACACATCCCAGTTTTTGACAGAAAACAGAGGTGTTCTTTGCAAAGTGCCTACCTGTAGATTTTGGAATCTAGCTCAGCTGGCACCTTGTGAAACCTACCAAACCTGTGCATTTTTTTAAAATTAGAGACCAAGGGGAATCCAAGATGAGGTGACTTTTGGGGCTCTGACCAGGTTCTGTTACCCAGAATCCTTTACAAACCTCAAAATGTGTCTAAAAAAACACATTTTCCTCACATTTCAGTGACAGAAAGTCCTGGAATCTGAGAGGAGCCAGAAATTTCCATCCTCCCAGCGTTCCCCCAAGTCTCCCGATAAAAATTATACCTCACTTGTGTGGGTAGGCCTAGCGCCCCGCGACAGGAAGTGCCCCAAAACACAACGTGGATACATCCCATTTTTTGACAGAAAACAGAGGTCTTTTTTGCAAAGTGCATACCTGTAGATTTTGTCCTCTAGCTCAGACAGCACCTAGGGAAACCTACCAAACCTGTGCATTTTTGAAAACTAGAGACATAGGGGAATCCAAGATGGGGTGACTTGTGGGACTCTGACAAGCATCTGTTTCCCAGAATCCTTTGCAAAACTCAAAATGTGGTTAAAAAACAAATTTTCTTCACATTTCGGTGACAGAAAGTTCTAGAATCTGAGAGAAGCCACAAATGTCCTTCCACCCAGCATTCCCCCAAGTCTCTCGATGTAAATGATACCTCACTTGTGTGGGTAGGCCTTGCACCCGTGACAGGAAATGCCCCAAAACACAACATGGACACATCCCATTTTTTACAGAAAACAGAGGTTTTTTTGCAAAGTGCCTACCTGTAGATTTTGGCCTCTAGCTCAGCCGGCACCTAGGGAAACCTACCAAACCTGTGCATTTTTAAAAACTAGAGATCCAGGGGGATCCAAGATGGGGTGACTTGTGGGGCTCTGACCAGGTTCTGTTACCCAGAATCCTTTGCAAACCTCAAAATTTGGCTAAAAAAACACATTTTCCTCACATTTCGGTGACAGAAAGTCCTGGAATCTGAGAGGAGCCACAAATTTCCTTCTACCCAGCGTTTCCCTAAGTCTCCCGATAAAAATGATACCTCACTTTTGTGGGTAGGCCTAGCGCCCACAACAGAAAATGCCTCAAAACACAACGTGGACAAATCCCATTTTTTGACAGAAAACAGAGGTGTTTTTTGCAAAGTCTACCCGTACATTTTGGCCTCTAGGTCAGCCGGCAACTAAGGAAACCTACCAAACCTGTGCATTTTTTAAAACTAGAGACCTAGGGGAATCCAAGATGGGGTGATTTGTGAAGCTCTGACCAGGTTCTGTTACCAGAATCCTTTGCAAACCTCAAAATTTGCCAAAAAAAAACACATTTTCCTCACATTTCGCTGACATTAAGTCCTGGAATGTGAGAGGAGCCACAAATTTCCTTCTACCCAGCGTTTCCCTAAGTCTCCCGATAGAAAATGATACATCACTTGTGTGGGTAGGCCTAGCACCCGCGACAGGAAATGCCCCAAAAGACAACGGGGGACACATCCCATTTTTTAACAGAAAACAGAGGGTTTTTTTGCAAAGTGCCTACCTGTAGATTATGACATCTAGCTCAGCCGGCACCTAGGGAAACCTACCAAACCTTTTGCATTTTTGAAAACTAGAGACCTAGGGGAAACCAAGATGTGGTGACTTCTGGGGCTCTGATCAGGTTCTGTTACCCAGAATCCTTTGCAAATCTCAAAATGTGTCTAAAAAAACACATTTTCCTCACATTTCGGTGACAGAAAGTCCTGGAATCAGAGAGGAGCCACAAATCTCCCTCCTCATAGCGTTCCCCCAAGTCTCCCGATAAAAATGAAACCTCACTTGTGTGGGTAGGCCTAGCGCCCGCGACTGGAAATGCCCCAAAACACAACGTGGACACATCCCATTTTTTGACAGAAAACAGAGGTGTTTTTTGCAAAGTGCCTACCTGTAGATTTTGGCTTCTAGCTCAGCTGGCACCTAAGGAAACCTATCAAAGCTGTTCATTTTTGAAAACTAGAGACCTAGGGGAATCCAAGATGGGGTGACTTTAGGGGCTCTGACCAGGTTCTGTTACCCAGATTCCTTTGCAAACCTCAAAATCTGGATAAAAAAAAACCATTTTCCTCACATTTCGGTGACAGAAAATCCTGGAATCTGAGAGGAGCCACAAGTTTCCTTCCACCCAGCGTTTCCCTAAGTCTCCCAATAAAAATGATATCTCACTTTTGTGGGTAGGCCTAGAGCCCGCAACAGGAAATGCCCCAAAACACAACGTGGACACATCCCATTTTTTGACAGAAAACAGAGGTGTTTTTTGCAAAGTCTACCTGTAGATTTTGACCTCTAGCTCAGTCGGCACCTAGGGAAAGCTACCAAACCTGTGCATTTTTTAAAACTAGAGACCTAGGGGAATCCAAGATGGGGTGACTTGTGGGGCTCTGATCAGGTTCTGTTACCCAGAATCCTTTGCAAACCTCAAAATGTGTCTAAAAAAACACATTTTCCTCACATTTCGGTGACAGAAACTCCTGGAATCTGAGAGGAGCCACAAATGTCCTTCCACCCAGGATTCCCCCAAGTCTCCAGATAAAAATTATACCTCACTTGTGTGGGTAGGCCTAGCACCCGCGACAGGAAATGCCCCAAAATACGACGTGGACACATCCCATTTTTTGACAGAAAACAGAGGTGTTTTTAGCAAAGTGCCTACCTCTAGATTTGGGGCTCTAGCTCAGATGGCACCTAGGGAAACCTATCAAACCTGTTCATTTTTGAAAACTAGAGACATAGGGGAATCCAAGATGGGGTGATTTGTGGGGCTCTGACCAGGTTCTGTTACCCAGAATCCTTTGCAAACCTCAAAATGTGGCTAAAAAACACATTTTCCTCAAATTTCGGTGACAGAAAGTCCTGGAATCTGAGAGGAGCCACAAATTTCTTTCTACCCAGCATTTCCCCAAGACTCCCGATACAAATGATACCTCACTTGTGTGGGTTCGCCTTCCGCCCTGAACAGGAAATGCCCCAAAACACAACGTTGATACATCCCATTTTTTGACAGAAAACAGAGGTGTTTTTTGCAAAGTGCCTACCTCTAGATTTGGGGCTCTAGCTCAGCTGGCACCTAGGGAAACATATCAAACCTGCTCATTTTTTAAAACTAGAGACCTAGGGGAATCCAAGATGGTGTGACTTTTGGGGCTCTGACCAGGTTCTGTTACTCAGAATCCTTTGCAAACCTCAAACTTTGGCTAAAAAAACACATTTTCCTCACATTTCCGTGACAGAAAGTCCTTGAATCTGAGAGGAGCCACAAATTTCCTTCTACCCAGCATTTCGCTAAGTCTCCCGATAAAAATGATACCTCACTTTTGTGGGTAGGCCTGGCGCCCGCGACAGGATATGCCCCAAAACACAACGTGGACACATCCCATTTTTTAAGAGAAAACAGAGGTGTATTTTGCAAAGTGCCTACCTGTAGATTTTGGAATCTAGCTCAGGTGGCACCTAGGGAAACCTATCAAACCTGTGCATTTTTTAAAACTAGAGACCAAGGGGAATCCAAGATGCAGTGAATTATGGGGCTCTGACCAGGTTCTGTTACCCAGAATCCTTTACAAACCTCAAAATGTGTCTAAAAAAACACATTTTCCTCACATTTCGGTGACAGAAAGTCCTGGAATCTGAGAGGAGCCACAAATTTCCTTCCACCCAACGTTCCCCCAAGTCTCCCGATAGAAAATGATACATCACTTGTGTGGGTAGGCCTAGCGCCCGCGACAGGAAATACCCCAAAAGACAACGGGGACACATCCCATTTTTTAACAGAAAACAAAGGTTTTTTTTGCAAAGTGCCTACCTGTAGATTATGACATCTAGCTCAGCCGGCACCTAGGGAAACATATCAAACCTGCTCATTTTTTAAAACTAGAGACCTAGGGGAATCCAAGATGGGGTGACTTTTGGGGCTCTGACCAGGTTCTGTTACTCAGAATCCTTTGCAAACCTCAAACTTTGGCTAAAAAAACAAATTTTCCTCACATTTCGGTGACTGAAAGTCCTGGAATCAGAGAGGAGCCACAAATCTCCCTCCTCATAGCGTTCCCCCATGTCTCCCGATAAAAATGAAACCTCACTTGTGTGGGTAGGCCTAGCGCCCGCAACTGGAAATGCCCCAAAACACAACGTGGACACATCCCATTTTTTGACAGAAAACAGAGGTGTTTTTTGCAAAGTGCCTACCTGTAGATTTTGGCTTCTAGCTCAGCTGGCACCTAGGGAAACCTATCAAAGCTGTTCATTTTTGAAAACTAGAGACCTAGGGGAATCCAAGATGGGGTGACTTTTGGGGCTCTGACCAGGTTCTGTTACCCAGATTCCTTTGCAAACCTCAAAATCTGGATAAAAAAAACCCATTTTCCTCACATTTCGGTGACAGAAAATCCTGGAATCTGAGAGGAGCCACAAGTTTCCTTCCACCCAGCGTTTCCCTAAGTCTCCCGATAAAAATGATATCTCACTTTTGTGGGTAGGCCTAGAGCCCGCAACAGGAAATGCCCCAAAACACAACGTGGACACATCCCATTTTTTGACAGAAAACAGAGGTGTTTTTTGCAAAGTCTACCTGTAGATTTTGGCCTCTAGCTCAGCCGGCACCTAGGGAAACCTACCAAACCTGTGCACTTTTGAAAACTAGAGACCTAGGGGAATCGAAGACGGGGTGACTTGTGAGGCTCTGGCCAGGTTCTGTTACTCAGAATACTTTGCAAACCTCAAAATTTGCCTAAAAAAACACATTTTCCTCACATTTCGCTGACAGAAAGTCCTGGAATCTGAGAGGAGCCACAAATTTCCTTCTACCCACCGTTTCCCTAAGTCTCCCGATAAAAATGATACCTCACTTGTGTGGGTAGGCCTAGCGACTGCGACAGGAAATGCCCCAAAACACAACGTGGACACATCCCATTTTTTGACAGAAAACAGAGGTGTATTTTGCAAAGTGCCTACCTGTAGATTTTGGCCTCTAGCTCAGCCGGCACCTAGGGAAACCTACCAAACCTCTGCATTTTTGAAAACTATAGACCTAGGAGAATCCAAGATGGAGTGACTTTTGGGGCTCTGGCCAGTTTCTGTTACCCAGAATCCTTTGCAAACCTCAAAATTTGGCTAAACAAACCAAATTATCCTCACATTTCGGTGACAGAAAGTTCTGGAATCTGAGAGAAGCCACAAATTTCCTTCCACCCAACATTCCCCCAAGTCTCCTGATAAAAGTGATACCTCACTTGTGTGGGTGGCCTGGCACCCGCGACAGGAAATGCTCCAAAACACAACGTGGGCACATCCCAATTTTTGACAGAAGACAGAGGTGTTCTTTGCAAAGTGCCTACCTGTAGGTTTTGGAATCTAGCTCAACCGGCTCCTAGGGAAACTTACCAAACCTGTGCATTTTTTAAAACTAGACACCAAGGGGAATCCAAGATGGGGTGACTTGTGGGGCTCTGAGCAAGTTCTTTTACCCAGAATCCTTTACAAACCTCAAAATGTGTCTTAAAAAACACATTTTCCTCACATTTCGGTGACAGAAACTCCTGGAATTTGAGAGGAGCCACAAATTTCCGTTCTCCCAGCGTTCCCCCAAGTCTCCCGATAAAAATTGTACCTCACTTGTTTGGGTAGGCCTAGCGCCCGCAACAGGAAATGCCCCAAGACACAACGTGGACACATCCCATTGTTTGACAGAAGACAGAGGTGTTTTTTGCAAAGTGCCTACCTGTAGATTTGGGCCTCTAGCTCAGCCTGCACCTAGGGAAACCTATCAAATCTGTGCATTTTTGAAAACTAGAGATCTAGGGGAATCCAAGATGGGGTGACTTGTGGGGCTCTGTCCAGGTTCTGTTACCCAGAATCCCTTGCAAACCTCAAAATGTGGCTAAAAAACAAATTTTCCTCCCAGTTTCGGTGACAGAAAGTCCTGGAATATGAGGGGAGCCACAAATTTCCTTCTACCCAGAATTTCCTCAAGAGTCCCAATAAAAATGATACCTCACTTGTGTGGGTAGGCCTAGCAACCGCAACAGGAAATGCCCCAAAATACAACGTGGACACATACAATTTTTTGACAGAAAACAGAGGTGTTTTTAGCAAAATGCCTACCTCTAGATTTGGGGCTCTACCTCAGCTGGCACCTAGGGAAACCTATCAAACCTGTGCATTTTTTAAAACTAGAGACCTAGGGGAATCCACGATGGGTTGACTTGTGGGGCTCTGACCAGGTTCTGTTACTCAGAATCCTTTGCAAACCTCAAAATTTGGCTTAAAAAAACACATTTTCCTCACATTTCGGTGACAGAAACTCCTGGAATCTGAGAGGAGCCACAAATTTCCTTCTACCCAGCGTTTCCCTAAGTCTCCCTATAAAAATTATACATCACTTTTGTGGGTAGGCCTAGCGCCAGCAACAGGAAATGCCTTAAACACAAAGTGGACACATCCCATTTTTTGACAGAAAACTGAGGTGTTTTTTGCAAAGTGCCTACCTGTAGATTTTGGCCTCTAGCTCAGACAACACCTAGGGAAACCTAGCAAACCTGTGCATTTTTGAAAACTAGAGACCTAGGGGAATCTAAGATGGGGTGACTTGTGGGGCTCTGGCCAGGTTCTGTTACCCAGAATCCTTTGCAAACCTCAAAATTTGGCTAAACAAAACACATTTTCCTCACATTTCGGTGACAGAAACTCCTGGAATCTGAGAGGAGCCACAAACTTCCTTCCACGCAGCGTTCCCCCAAGTCTCCCGATAAAAATTATACCTCACTTTTGTGGGTAGGTCTAGCGCCCGGGGCAGGAAATGCCACAAAACACAACGTGGACACATCCCATGTTTTGACGGAAAACAGAGGTGTTTTTTGCAAAGTGCCTATCTGTAGATTTTGGCCTCTAGCTCAGCCGCCACCTAGAGAAACCTACCAAACCTGTGCATTTTTGAAAAGGGGAATCCAAGATGGGGTGACTTGTGCGGCTCTGACCAGGTTCTGTTACCCAGATTCCTTTGCAAACCTCAAAATCTGGATTAAAAAAAACACATTTTCCTCACATTTCGGTGACAGAAAGTCCTGGAATCTGAGAGGAGCTACAAGTTTTCTTCTACCCAGCGTTTAACTAAGTCTCCCGATAAAAATGATACCTCACTTTTGTGGGTAGGCCTAGCACCCGCAAGAGGAAATGCCCCAAAACACAACGTGGACACATCCCATTTTTTGACGGAAAACAGAGGTGTTTTTTGCAAAGTCTACCTGTAGATTTTGCCTCTATTTCAGGCGGCACCTAAGGAAACCTACCAAACCTGTGCATTTTTGAAAACTAGAGACCTAGGGGAATCCAAGATGGGGTGATTTGTGAGGCTCTGACCAGGTTCTGTGACCCAGAATCCTTTGCAAACCTCCAAATATGACTAAAAAAACACATTTTCCTCAAATTTCGCTGACAGAAAGTCCTGGAATGTGAGAGGAGCCACAAATTTCCTTCTACCCAGCGTTTCCCTAAGTCTCCCTATAAAAATGACACCTCACTTCTGTGGGTAGGCCTAGCGCCCGCGACAGGAAATGCCCCAAAACACAACGGGGCACACATCCCATTTTTTGACAGAAAACAGAGGTGTTTTTTGCAAAGTGCCTACCTGTAGATTTTGACCTCTAGCTCAGCCGGCCCCTAGGGAAACCTACCAAACCTGTGCATTTTTGAAAACTAGAGACCTAGGGGGATCCAAGATGGGGTGACTTGTGGGGCTCTGATCAGGTTCTGTTACCCAAAATCCTTTGCAAACCTCAAAATGTGTCTAAAAAAACACATTTTACTCACATTTCGGTGACAGAAACTCCTGGAATCTGAGAGGAGCCACAAATTTCCTTCCACCCAGCGTTCCCCCAAGTCTCCCGATAAACATTATACCTCACTTGTGTGGGTAGGCCTAGCACCCGCGATAGGAAATGCCCCAAAATACAACGTGGACACATCCCATTTTTTGACAGAAAACAGAGGTGTTTTTTGCCAAGTGCCTACCTGTAGATTTGGGCCTCTAGCTCAGCCGGCACCTAGCGAAACCTATCAAACCTGTGCATTTTTGAAAACTAGAGACCTAGGGGAATCCACGATGGGTTGACTTGTGGGGCTCTGACCAGGTTCTGTTATGCAGAATCCTTTGCAAACTTCAAAATTTGCCTAAAAAAACACATTTTCCTTACATTTCGGTGACAGAAAGTCCTGGAATCTGAGAGGAGCCACAAATTTCCTTCTACCCAGCGTTTCCCTTAGTCTCTCTATAAAAATTAGACCTCACTTTTGTGGGTAGACCTAGCGCCCGCGACAGGAAATGCCCCAAAACACAACGTGGACACATCCCATTTTTTGACAGAAGACAGAGGTGTTCTTTGCAAAGTGCCTACCTGTAGGTTTTGGAATCTAGCTCAACCGGCTCCTAGGGAAACCTACCAAACCTGTACATTTTTTAAAACTAGACACCAAGGGGAATCCAAGATGGGGTGACTTGTGGGGCTCTGACCAGGTTCTGTTACCCAGAATCCTTTACAAACCTCAAAATGTGTCTAAAAAAACACATTTTCCTCACATTTCAGTGACAGAAAGTTCTGGAATTTTAGAGGAGCCACAAATTTCCATTCTCCCAGCGATCCCCCAAGTCTCCCGATAAAAATTATACCTCACCTGTTTGCGTAGGCCTAGCGCCCGTGAAAGGAAATGCCCTAAGACACAATGTGGACACATCCCATTGTTTGACAGAAAACAGAGGTGTTTTTTGCAAAGTGCCTACCTGTAGATTTTGGCCTCTAGCTCAGACAACACATAGGGAAACCTACCAAACCTGTGCATTTTTTAAAACTAGAGACCTAGGGGAATCCAAGATGGGGTGACTTGTGGGGCTCTGACCAGGGTCTTTTATCCAGAATCCTTTGCAAACCTCAAAATGTGGCTAAAAAACACATTTTTCTCACATTTCGGTAACAGAAAGTCCTGGAATCTGAGAGGAGCCACAAATTGCCTTCTACCCAGCATTTCCCCAAGACTCCCGATAAAAATGATACCTCACTTGTGTGGGTAGGCCTAGCGCCCGCAACAGGAAATGCCCCAAAACACAACGTGGACACATCCCATTTTTTGACAGAAAACAGAGGTGTTTTTTGCAAAGTCTACCTGTAGATCTTGGCCTCTAGCTCAGCCAGCACCTAGGGAAACCTACCAAACCTGTGCATTTTTTTAAACTAGAAACCTAGGGGAATCGAAGACGGGGTGACTTGTGAGGCTCTGGCCAGGTTCTGTTACCCAGAATACTTTGCAAACCTCAAAATTTGCCTAAAAAACACATTTTCCTCACATTTCGCTGACAGAAAGTCCTGGAATCTGAGAGGAGCCACAAATTTCCTTCTACCCACCGTTTCCCTAAGTCTCCCGATAAAAATGATACCTCACTTGTGTGGGGAGCCCTAGCGTCTGCGACAGGAAACGCCCCAAAACACAACGGGGGACACATCCCATTTTTTGACAGAAAACAGAGGTGTTTTTTGCAAAGTGCCTATCTGTAGATTTTGACCTCTAGCTCAGCCGGCACCTAGGGAAACCTACCAAACCTGTGCATTTTTTTAAACTAGAGACCTAGGGGAATCCCAGATGGGGTGACTTGTGGGGATCTGATCAGGTTCTGTTACCCAGAATCCTTTGCAAACCTCAAAATATGTCTAAAAAAACACATTTTACTCACATTTCGGTGACAGAAACTCCTGGAATCTGAGAGGAGCCACAAATTTCCTTCCACCCAGCATTACCCCAAGTCTCCAGATAAAAATTATACCTCACTTGTGTGGGTAGGCCTAGCACCCGCGACAGGGTAGGCCCCAAAATACGACGTGGACACGTCCCATTTTTTGACAGAAAACAGAGGTGTTTTTAGCAAAGTGCCTACCTCTAGATTTGGGGCTCTAGCTCAGCTGGCACCTAGGGAAACCTATCAAACCTGTTCATTTTTTAAAACTAGAGACATAGGGGAATCCAAGATGGGGTGATTTGTGGGGCTCTGACCAGGTTCTGTTACCCAGAATCCTTTGCAAACCTCAAAATGTGGCTAAAAAACAAATTTTCCTCAAATTTCGCTGACAGAAAGTCCTGGAATCTGAGAGAAGCCACAAATTTCCTTCTACCCACCGTTTCCCTAAGTCTCCCGATAAAAATGACACCTCATTGTGTGGGTAGCCCTAGCGTCTGCGACAGGAAATGCCCCAAAACACAACGGGGGACACATCCCATTTTTTGACAGAAAACAGAGGTGTTTTTTGCAAAGTGCCTACCTGTAGATTTTGACCTCTAGCTCAGCCGGCACCTAGGGAAACCTACCAAACCTGTGCATTTTTTAAAACTAGAGACCTAGGGGAATCCAAGATGGGGTGACTTGTGGGGCTCTGATCAGCTTCTGTTACCCAGAATCCTTTGCAAACCTCAAAATGTGTCTAAAAAAACACATTTTCCTCACATTTCGGTGAAAGAAACTCCTGGAATCTGAGAGGAGCCACAAATTTCCTTCCACCCAGGATTCCCCCAAGTCTCCAGATAAAAATTATACCTCACTTGTGTGGGTAGGCCTAGCACCGCGACAGGAAATGCCCCAAAATACGACGTGGACACATCCCATTTTTTGACAGAAAACAGAGGTGTTTTTAGCAAAGTGCCTACCTCTAGATTTGGGGCTCTAGCTCAGATGGCACCTAGGGAAACCTATCAAACCTGTTCATTTTTGAAAACTAGAGACATAGGGGAATCCAAGATGGGGTGATTTGTGGGGCTCTGACCAGGTTCTGATACCCAGAATCCTTTGCAAACCTCAAAATGTGGCTAAAAAACCCATTTTCCTCAAATTTCGGTGACAGAAAGTCCTGGAATCTGAGAGGAACCACAAATTTCTTTCTACCCAGCATTTCCCCAAGACTCCCGATACAAATGATACCTCACTTGTGTGGGTTCGCCTTCCGCCCTGAACAGGAAATGCCCCAAAACACAACGTGGATACATCGCATTTTTAGACAGAAAACAGAGGTGTTTTTTGCAAAGTGTCTACCTCTAGATTTGGGGCTCTAGCTCAGCTGTCACCTAGGGAAACCTATCAAACCTGTTCATTTTTTAAAACTAGAGACCTAGGGGAATCCAAGATGGGGTGACTTTTGGGGCTCTGACCAGGTTCTGTTACTCAGAATCCTTTGCAAACCTCAAACTTTGGCTAAAAAAACACATTTTCCTCACATTTCGGTGACAGAAAGTCCTTGAATCTGAGAGGAGCCACAAATTTCCTTCTACCCAGCGTTTCGCTAAGTCTCCCGATAAAAATGATACCTCACTTTTGTGGGTAGGCCTAGCGCCCGCGACAGGATATGCCCCAAAACACAACGTGGACACATAGCATTTTTTAACAGAAAACAGAGGTGTATTTTGCAAAGTGCCTACCTGTAGATTTTGGAATCTAGCTCAGGTGGCACCTAGGGAAACCTATCAAACCTGTGCATTTTTTTAAACTAGAGACCAAGGGGAATCCAGGATGCAGTGAATTATGGGGCTCTGACCAGGTTCTGTTACCCAGAATCCTTTACAAACCTCAAAATGTGTCTAAAAAAACACATTTTCCTCACATTTCGGTGACAGAAAGTCCTGGAATCTGAGAGGAGCCACAAATCTCCCTCCTCCCAGCGTTCCCCCAAGTCTCCCGATAAAAATGAAACCTCACTTGTGTGGGTAAGCCTAGCGCCCGCGACTGGAAATGCCCCAAAACACAACGTGGACACATCCCATTTTTTGACAGAAAACAGAGGTGTTTTTTGCAAAGTGCCTACCTGTAGATTTTGGCTTCTAGCTCAGGCAGCACCTAGGGAAACCTACCAAACCTGTAAATTTTTGAAAACTAGAGACCTAGGGGAATCCAAGATGGGGTGACTTGTGTGGCTCTGACCAGGGTCTGTTACCCAGAATCCTTTGCAAATCTCAAAATGTGGCTAAAAAACAAATTTTCCTCACATTTCGGTGACAGAAAGTCCTGGAATCTTAGAGGAGCCACAAATTGCCTTCTACCCAGCATTTCCCCAAGACTCCCGATAAAAATGATACCTCACTTGTGTGGGTAGGCCTACCGCCCGCAACAGGAAATGCCCCAAAACACAACGTAGACACATCCCATTTTTTGACAGAAAACAGAGGTGTTTTTAGCAAAGTGCCTACCTCTAGATTTGGGGCTCTAGCTCAGATGGCACCTAGGGAAACCTATCAAACCTGTTCATTTTTTAAAACTAGAGACATAGGAGAATCCAAGATGGGGTGATTTGTGGGGCTCTGACCAGGTTCTGTTACCCAGAATCCTTTGCAAACCTCAAAATGTGGCTAAAAAACACATTTTCCTCAAATTTCGGTGACAGAAAGTCCTGGAATCTGAGAGGAGCCACAAATTTCTTTCTACCCAGCATTTCCCCAAGACTCCCGATACAAATGATACCTCACTTGTGTGGGTTCGCCTTCCGCCCTGAACAGGAGATGCCCCACAACACAACGTGGACACATCCCATTTTTTGACAGAAAACAGAGGTGTTTTTTGCAAATGCCCACCTGTAGATTTTGGCCTCTAGCTCAGCTGGCACCTAGGGAAACCTACCAAACCTGTGCATTTTTTAAAACTAGAGACCTAGAAGAATCCAAGATGGAGTGACTTATGGGGCTCTGGCCAGGTTCTGTTACCCAGAATCCTTTGCAAACCTCAAAATTTGGCTAAACAAAACACATTTTCCTCACATTTCGGTGACAGAACGTTCTGGAATCTGAGAGAAGCCACAAATTTCCTTCCACCCAGGGTTCCCCCAAGTCTCCCGATAAAAATGATACCTCACTTGTGTGGGTGGCCTGGCACCCGCGACAGGAAATGCTAAAAAACACAACGTGGACACATCCCAGTTTTTGACAGAAAACAGAGGTGTTCTTTGCAAAGTGCCTACCTGTAGATTTTGGAATCTAGCTCAGCTGGCACCTAGGGAAACCTACCAAACCTGTGCATTTTTTTTTGAAAAAGAGACCAAGGGGAATCCAAGATGAGGTGACTTCTGGGGCTCTGACCAGGTTCTGTTACCCAGAATCCTTTACAAACCTCAAAATGTGTCTAAAAAAACACATTTTCCTCACATTTCGGTGACAGAAAGTCCTGGAATCTGAGAGGAGCCAGAAATTTCCATCCTACCAGCGTTCCCCCAAGTCTCCCGATAAAAATTATACCTCACATGTGTGGGTAGGCCTAGCGCCCGCGACAGGAAGTGCCCCAAAACACAACGTGGATACATCCCATTTTTTGACAGAAAACAGAGGTGTTTTTTGCAAAGTGCATACCTGTAGATTTTGTCCTCTAGCTCAGACAGCACCTAGGGAAACCTATCAAACCTGTGCATTTTTTAAAACTAGAGACATAGGGGAATCCAAGATGGGGTGACTTGTGGGACTCTGACAAGCATCTGTTACCCAGAATCCTTTGCAAAACTCAAAATGTGGCTAAAAAACAAATTTTCTTCACATTTCGGTGACAGAAAGTTCTAGAATCTGAGAGAAGCCACAAATGTCCTTCCACCCAGCATTCCCCCAAGTCTCTCGATGTAAATGATACCTCACTTGTGTGGGTAGGCCTTGCACCCGCGACAGGAAATGCCCCAAAACACAACATGGACACATCCCATTTTTTACAGAAAACAGAGGTTTTTTTGCAAAGTGCCTACCTGTAGATTTTGGCCTCTAGCTCAGCCGGCACCTAAGGAAACCTACCAAACCTGTGCATTTTTAAAAACTAGAGATCCAGGGGGATCCAAGATGGGGTGACTTGTGGGGCTCTGACCAGGTTCTGTTACCCAGAATCCTTTGCAAACCTCAAAATTTGGCTAAAAAAACAAATTTTCTTCACATTTCGGTGACAGAAAGTCCTGGAATCTGAGAGGAGCCACAAATTTCCTTCTACCCAGCGTTTCCCTAAGTCTCCCGATAAAAATAATACCTCACTTTTGTGGGTAGGCCTAGCGCCCACAACAGGAAATACCTCAAAACACAACGTGGACAAATCCCATTTTTTGACAGAAAACAGAGGTGTTTTTTGCAAAGTCTACCTGTACATTTTGGCCTCTAGCTCAGCCGGCAACTAAGGAAACCTACCAAACATGTGCATTTATGAAAACTAGAGACCTAGGGGAATCCAAGATGGGGTGATTTGTGAAGCTCTGACCAGGTTCTGTTACCCAGAATCCTTTGCAAACCTCAAAATTTGCCTAAAAAAACACATTTTCCTCACATTTCGCTGACATTAAGTCCTGGAATGTGAGAGGAGCCACAAATTTCCTTCTACCCAGTGTTTCCCTAAGTCTCCCGATAGAAAATGATACATCACTTGTGTGGGTAGGCCTAGCGCCCGCGACAGGAAATGCCCCAAAAGACAACGGGGGACACATCCCATTTTTTAACAGAAAACAGAGGTTTTTTTTGCAAAGTGCCTACCTGTAGATTATGACATCTAGCTCAGCCGGCACCTAGGGAAACCTACCAAACGTTTTGCATTTTTGAAAACTAGAGACCTAGGGGGATCCAAGATGGGGTGACTTCTGGGGCTCTGATTAGGTTCTGTTACCCAGAATCCTTTGCAAATCACAAAATGTGTCTAAAAAACCCATTTTCCTCACATTTCGGTGACAGAAAGTCCTGGAATCTGAGAGGAGCCACAAATCTCCCTCCTCCCAGCGTTCCCCCAAGTCTCCCGATAAAAATGAAACCTCACTTGTGTGGGTAAGCCTAGCGCCCGCGACTGGAAATGCCCCAAAACACAACGTGGACACATCCCATTTTTTGACAGAAAACAGAGGTGTTTTTTGCAAAGTGCCTACCTGTAGATTTTGGCTTCTAGCTCAGGCAGCACTTAGGGAAACCTACCAAACCTGTACATTTTTGAAAACTAGAGACCTAGGGGAATCCAAGATGGGGTGACTTGTGTGGCTCTGACCAGGGTCTGTTACCCAGAATCCTTTGCAAACCTCAAAATGTGGCTAAAAAACACATTTTCCTCACATTTCGGTGACAGAAAGTCCTGGAATCTTAGAGGAGCCACAAATTGCCTTCTAGCCAGCATTTCCCCAAGACTCCCGATAAAAATGATACCTCACTTGTGTGGGTAGGCCTACCGCCCGCAACAGGAAATGCCCCAAAACACAACGTAGACACATCCCATTTTGTGACAGAAAACAGAGGTGTTTTTTGCAAAGTCTACCTGTAGATTTTGGCCTGTTGCTCAGCCGGCACCTAGGGAAACATATCAAACCTGTGCATTTTTGAAAACTAGAGACCTAGGGGAATCCAAGATGGGGTGATCTGTGGGGCTCTGACCAGGTTCTGTTACCCAGAATCCTTTGCAAACCTCAAAATGTGGCTAAAAAAAACATTTTCCTCACATTTCGGTGACAGAAAGTCCTGGAATCTGAGAGGAGACACAAATTTCCTTCTACACATCATTTCTCCAAGACTCCCGATAAAAATGATACCTCACTTGTGTGGGTAGTCCTACCGCCCTCGACCGGAAATGCCCCAGAACACAACGTGGACACATCCCATTTTTTGACAGAAAACAGAGGTGTTTTTTGCAAAGTGCCTACCTGTAGATTTTGGCCTCTAGCTCAGCCGGCACCTAGGGAAACCTTCCAAACCTGTGCATTTTTTAAAACTAGAGACATAGGGAATCCAAGATGGGGTGACTTGTGGGGCTCTGACAAGCGTCTGTTACCCAGAATATTTTGCAAACCTCAAACTGTGGCTAAAAAATACATTTTCCTCACGTTTTGGTGACAGAAAGTCCTGGAATCTGAGAGGTGCCACAAATTGCCTTCTACCCAGCGTTTCCCCAAGACTCCCGATAAAAATGATACCTCACTTGTGTGGGTAGGCCTAGCGCCCGCGACAGGAAATGCCCCAAAACACAACGGGGGACACATCCCATTTTTTAACAGAAAACAGAGGGTTTTTTTGCAAAGTGCCTACCTGTAAATTATGACCTCTAGCTCAGCCGGCACCTAGGGAAACCTACCAAACCTTTTGCATTTTTGAAAACTAGAGACCTAGGGGGATCCAAGATGGGGTGACTTCTGGGGCTCTGATCAGGTTCTGTTACCCAGAATCCTTTGCAAATCACAAAATGTGGCTAAAAAAACACATTTTCCTCACATTTCGGTGACAGAAAGTCCTGGAATCTGAGAGGAGCCACAAATCTCCCTCCTCTCAGCGTTCCCCCAAGTCTCCAGATAAAAATGAAACCTCACTTGTGTGGGTAAGCCTAGAGCCCGCGACTGGAAATGCCCCAAAACACAACGTGGACACATCCCATTTTTTGACAGAAAACAGAGGTGTTTTTTGCAAAGTGCCTACCTGTAGATTTTGGCTTCTAGCTCAGACAGCACCTAGGGAAACCTACCAAACCTGTGCATTTTTGAAAACTAGAGACCTAGGGGAATCCAAGATGGGGTGACTTGTGTGGCTCTGACCAGGGTCTGTTTCCCAGAATCCTTTGCAAACCTCAAAATGTGGCTAAAAAACACATTTTCCTCACATTTCGGTGACAGAAAGTCCTGGAATCTGAGAGGAGCCACAAATTTCCTTCTACCCAGCATTTCCCCAAGACTCCCGATAAAATGATACCTCACTTGTGTGGGTAGGCCTACCACCCGCAACAGGAAATGCCCCAAAACACAACGTGGACACATCCCATTTTTTGACAGAAAACAGAGGTGTTTTTTGCAAAGTCTACCTGTAGATTTTGGCCTCTAGCTCAGCCAGCACCAAGGGAAACCTACCAAACCTGTGCATTTTTGAAAACTAGAGACCTAGGGGAATCGAAGATGGGGTGACTTGTGAGGCTCTGACCAGGTTCTGTTATCCAGAATCCTTTGCAAACCTCAGAATTTGCCTAAAAATCACATTTTCCTCACATTTCGCTGACAGAAAGTCCTGGAATCTAAGAGGAGCCACAAATTTCCTTCTCCCCACCGTTTCCCTAAGTCTCCTGATAAAAATGATACCTCACTTGTCTGGGTAGGCCTACCGTATGCGACAGGAAATGCCCCAAAACACAATGTGGACAAATCCCATTTTTTGACAGAAAACAGAGGTGTTTTTTGCAAAGTCTACCTGTACATTTTGGCCTCTAGCTCAGCCAGCAACTAAGGAAACCTACCAAACCTGTGCATTTTTGGAAACTAGAGACCTAGGGGAATCTAAGATGGGGTGATTTGTGAGGCACTGACCAGGTTCTGTTACCCAGAATCCTTTGCAAACCTCAAAATATGCCTAAAAAGACACATTTTCCTCACATTTTGCTGACAGAAAGTCCTGGAATCTGAGAGGAGCCACAAATTTCCTTCTAACCAGCGTTTCCCTAAGCCTCCCGATAAAAATGATAACTCACTTGTGTGGGTAGGCCTAGCGCCCGCAACAAGAAATGCCCCAAAACACAACGGGGGACACATCCCATTTTTTAACAGAGGTGCTTTTTGCAAAGTGCCTACCTGTAGATTTTGACCTCTAGCTCAGCCGGCCCATAGGGAAACCTACCAAACCTTTTGCATTTTTAAAAACTAGAGACCTCGGGGGATCCAAGATGGGGTGACTTCTGGGGCTCTGATCAGGTTCTGTTACCCAGAATCCTTTGCAAATCACAAAATGTGGCTAAAAAAACACATTTTCCTCACATTTCGGTGACAGAAAGTCCTGGAATCTGAGAGGAGCCACAAATCTCCCTCCTCCCACCGTTCCCCCAAGTCTCCCGATAAAAATGATACCTCACTTGTGTGGGTAAGCCTAGCGCCCGCAACTGGAAATGCCCCAAAACACAACGTGGACAGATCCCATTTTTTTTACAGAAAACAGAGGTGTTTTTTGCAAAGTGCCTACCTGTAGATTTTGGCCTCTAGCTCAGCTGGCACCAAGGGATACCTACCAAACCTGTGCATTTTTTAAAACTAGAGACCTAGGGGAATCGAAGATGGGGTGACTTGTGAGGCTCTGACCAGGTTCTGTTATCCAGAATCCTTTGCAAACCTCAGAATTTGCCTAAAAAAACACATTTTCCTCACATTTCGCTGACAGAAAGTCCTAGAATCTAAGAGGAGCCACAAATGTCTTTCTCCCCAGCGTTTTCCTAAGTCTCCCGATAAAAATAATACCTCACTTTTGTGGGTAGGCCTAGCGCCCACAACAGGAAATGCCTCAAAACACAACGTGGACAAATCCCATTTTTTGACAGAAAACAGAGGTGTTTTTTGCAAAGTCTACCTGTACATTTTGGCCTCTAGCTCAGCCGGCAACTAAGGAAACCTACCAAACATGTGCATTTATGAAAACTAGAGACCTAGGGGAATCCAAGATGCAGTGAATTATGGGGCTCTGACCAGGTTCTGTTACCCAGAATCCTTTACAAACCTCAAAATGTGTCTAAAAAAACACATTTTCCTCACATTTCGGTGACAGAAAGTCCTGGAATCTGAGAGGAGCCACAAATTTCCTTCCACCCAACGTTCCCCCAAGTCTCCCGATAGAAAATGATACATCACTTGTGTGGGTAGGCCTAGCGCCCGCGACAGGAAATGCCCCAAAAGACAACGGGGGACACATCCCATTTTTTAACAGAAAACAGAGGGTTTTTTTGCAAAGTGCCTACCTGTAGATTATGACATCTAGCTCAGCCGGCACCTAGGGAAACCTACCAAACCTTTTGCATTTTTGAAAACTAGAGACCTAGGGGAATCCAAGATGTGGTGACTTCTGGGGCTCTGATCAGGTTCTGTTACCCAGAATCCTTTGCAAATCTCAAAATGTGTCTAAAAAAACACATTTTCCTCACATTTCGGTGACAGAAAGTCCTGGAATCAGAGAGGAGCCACAAATCTCCCTCCTCATAGCGTTCCCCCAAGTCTCCCGATAAAAATGAAACCTCACTTGTGTGGGTAGGCCTAGCGCCCGCGACTGGAAATGCCCCAAAACACAACGTGGACACATCCCATTTTTTGACAGAAAACAGAGGTGTTTTTTGCAAAGTGCCTACCTGTAGATTTTGGCTTCTAGCTCAGCTGGCACCTAGGGAAACCTATCAAAGCTGTTCATTTTTGAAAACTAGAGACCTAGGGGAATCCAAGATGGGGTGACTTTTGGGGCTCTGACCAGGTTCTGTTACCCAGATTCCTTTGCAAACCTCAAAATCTGGATAAAAAAAACCCATTTTCCTCACATTTCGGTGACAGAAAATCCTGGAATCTGAGAGGAGCCACAAGTTTCCTTCCACCCAGCGTTTCCCTAAGTCTCCCGATAAAAATGATATCTCACTTTTGTGGGTAGGCCTAGAGCCCGCAACAGGAAATGCCCCAAAACACAACGTGGACACATCCCATTTTTTGACAGAAAACAGAGGTGTTTTTTGCAAAGTCTACCTGTAGATTTTGGCCTCTAGCTCAGCCGGCACCTAGGGAAACCTACCAAACCTGTGCATTTTTGAAAACTAGAGACCTAGGGGAATCTAAGATGGGGTGATTTGTGAGGCATTGACCAGGTTCTGTTACCCAGAATCCTTTGCAAACCTCAAAATTTGCCTAAAAAAACACATTTTCCTCACATTTCGCTGACAGAAAGTCCTGGAATCTGAGAGGAGCCACAACTTTCCTTCTACCCACCGTTTCCCTAAGTCTCCCGATAAAAATGATATCTCATTGTGTGGGTAGCCCTAGCGTCTGCGACAGGAAATGCCCCAAAACACAACGGGGGACACATCCCATTTTTTGACAGAAAACAGAGGTGTTTTTTGCAAAGTGCCTACCTGTAGATTTTGACCTCTAGCTCAGTCGGCACCTAGGGAAACCTACCAAACCTGTGCATTTTTTAAAACTAGAGACCTAGGGGAATCCAAGATGGGGTGACTTGTGGGGCTCTGATCAGGTTCTGTTACCCAGAATCCTTTGCAAACCTCAAAATGTGTCTAAAAAAACAAATTTTCCTCACATTTCGGTGACAGAAACTCCTGGAATCTGAGAGGAGCCACAAATTTCCTTCCACCTAGGATTCCCCCAAGTCTCCAGATAAAAAATATACCTCACTTGTGTGGGTAGGCCTAGCACCCGCGACAGGAAATGCCCCAAAATACGACGTGGACACATCCCATTTTTTGACAGAAAACAGAGGTGTTTTTAGCAAAGTGCCTACCTCTAGATTTGGGGCTCTAGCTCAGATGGCACCTAGGGAAACCTATCAAACCTGTTCATTTTTGAAAACTAGAGACATAGGAGAATCCAAGATGGGGTGATTTGTGGGGCTCTGACCAGGTTCTGTTACCCAGAATCCTTTGCAAACCTCAAAATGTGGCTAAAAAACACATTTTCCTCAAATTTCGGTGACAGAAAGTCCTGGAATCTGAGAGGAGCCACAAATTTCTTTCTACCCAGCATTTCCCCAAGACTCCCGATACAAATGATACCTCACTTGTGTGGGTTCGCCTTCCGCCCTGAACAGGAGATGCCCCACAACACAACGTGGACACATCCCATTTTTTGACAGAAAACAGAGGTGTTTTTTGCAAAGTGCCGACCTGTAGATTTTGGCCTCTAGCTCAGCCGGCACCTAGGGAAACCTACCAAACCTGTGCATTTTTGAAAACTAGAGACCTAGAAGAATCCAAGATGGAGTGACTTATGGGGCTCTGGCCAGGTTCTGTTA
Organism: Pleurodeles waltl; assembly: GCF_031143425.1. Taxonomy (NCBI): domain Eukaryota; kingdom Metazoa; phylum Chordata; class Amphibia; order Caudata; family Salamandridae; genus Pleurodeles; species Pleurodeles waltl. The sequence goes on along the minus strand of NC_090444.1, from coordinate 415,834,413 downwards.
CCCAGAATCCTTTGCAAACCTCAAAATTTGGCTAAACAAAACACATTTTCCTCACATTTCGGTGACAGAACGTTCTGGAATCTGAGAGAAGCCACAAATTTCCTTCCACCCAGGGTTCCCCCAAGTCTCCCGATAAAAATGATACCTCACTTGTGTGGGTGGCCTGGCACCTGCGACAGGAAATGCTAAAAAACACAACGTGGACACATCCCAGTTTTTGACAGAAAACAGAGGTGTTCTTTGCAAAGTGCCTACCTGTAGATTTTGGAATCTAGCTCAGCTGGCACCTAGGGAAACCTACCAAACCTGTGCATTTTTTTTAAATTAGAGACCAAGGGGAATCCAAGATGAGGTGACTTCTGGGGCTCTGACCAGGTTCTGTTACCCAGAATCCTTTACAAACCTAAAATGTGTCTAAAAAAACACATTTTCCTCACATTTCGGTGACAGAAAGTCCTGGAATCTGAGAGGAGCCAGAAATTTCCATCCTACCAGCGTTCCCCCAAGTCTCCCGATAAAAATGATACCTCACATGTGTGGGTAGGCCTAGCGCCCGCGACAGGAAGTGCCCCAAAACACAACGTGGATACATCCCATTTTTTGACAGAAAACAGAGGTGTTTTTTGCAAAGTGCATACCTGTAGATTTTGTCCTCTAGCTCAGACAGCACCTAGGGAAACCTATCAAACCTGTGCATTTTTGAAAACTAGAGACATAGGGGAATCCAAGATGGGGTGACTTGTGGGACTCTGACAAGCATCTGTTACCCAGAATCCTTTGCAAAACTCAAAATGTGGCTAAAAAACAAATTTTCTTCACATTTCGGTGACAGAAAGTTCTAGAATCTGAGAGAAGCCACAAATGTCCTTCCACCCAGCATTCCCCCAAGTCTCTCGATGTAAATGATACCTCACTTGTCTGGGTAGGCCTTGCACCCGCGACAGGAAATGCCCCAAAACACAACATGGACACATCCCATTTTTTACAGAAAACAGAGGTTTTTTTGCAAAGTGCCTACCTGTAGATTTTGGCCTCTAGCTCAGCCGGCACCTAGGGAAACCTACCAAACCTGTGCATTTTTAAAAACTAGAGATCCAGGGGGATCCAAGATGGGGTGACTTGTGGGGCTCTGACCAGGTTCTGTTACCCAGAATCCTTTGCAAACCTCAAAATTTGGCTAAAAAAACACATTTTCCTCACATTTCGGTGACAGAAAGTCCTGGAATCTGAGAGGAGCCACAAATTTCCTTCTACCCAGCGTTTCCCTAAGTCTCCCGATAAAAATAATACCTCACTTTTGTGGGTAGGCCTAGCGCCCACAACAGGAAATGCCTCCAAACACAACGTGGACAAATCCCATTTTTTGACAGAAAACAGAGGTGTTTTTTGCAAAGTCTACCTGTACATTTTGGCCTCTAGCTCAGCCGGCAACTAAGGAAACCTACCAAACATGTGCATTTATGAAAACTAGAGACCTAGGGGAATCCAAGATGGGGTGATTTGTGAAGCTCTGACCAGGTTCTGTTACCCAGAATCCTTTGCAAACCTCAAAATTTGCCTAAAAAAACACATTTTCCTCACATTTCGCTGACATTAAGTCCTGGAATGTGAGAGGAGCCACAAATTTCCTTCTACCCAGTGTTTCCCTAAGTCTCCCGATAGAAAATGATACATCACTTGTGTGGGTAGGCCTAGCGCCCGCGACAGGAAATGCCCCAAAAGACAACGGGGGACACATCCCATTTTTTAACAGAAAACAGAGGTTTTTTTTGCAAAGTGCCTACCTGTAGATTATGACATCTAGCTCAGCCGGCACCTAGGGAAACCTACCAAACGTTTTGCATTTTTGAAAACTAGAGACCTAGGGGGATCCAAGATGGGGTGACTTCTGGGGCTCTGATTAGGTTCTGTTACCCAGAATCCTTTGCAAATCACAAAATGTGTCTAAAAAACCCATTTTCCTCACATTTCGGTGACAGAAAGTCCTGGAATCTGAGAGGAGCCACAAATCTCCCTCCTCCCAGCGTTCCCCCAAGTCTCCCGATAAAAATGAAACCTCACTTGTGTGGGTAAGCCTAGCGCCCGCGACTGGAAATGCCCCAAAACACAACGTGGACACATCCCATTTTTTGACAGAAAACAGAGGTGTTTTTTGCAAAGTGCCTACCTGTAGATTTTGGCTTCTAGCTCAGGCAGCACCTAGGGAAACCTACCAAACCTGTACATTTTTGAAAACTAGAGACCTAGGGGAATCCAAGATGGGGTGACTTGTGTGGCTCTGACCAGGGTCTGTTACCCAGAATCCTTTGCAAATCTCAAAATGTGGCTAAAAAACAAATTTTCCTCACATTTCGGTGACAGAAATTCCTGGAATCTTAGAGGAGCCACAAATTGCCTTCTACCCAGCATTTCCCCAAGACTCCCGATAAAAATGATACCTCACTTGTGTGGGTAGGCCTACCGCCCGCAACAGGAAATGCCCCAAAACACAACGTAGACACATCCCATTTTTTGACAGAAAACAGAGGTGTTTTTAGCAAAGTGCCTACCTCTAGATTTGGGGCTCTAGCTCAGATGGCACCTAGGGAAACCTATCAAACCTGTTCATTTTTGAAAACTAGAGACATAGGAGAATCCAAGATGGGGTGATTTGTGGGGCTCTGACCAGGTTCTGTTACCCAGAATCCTTTGCAAACCTCAAAATGTGGCTAAAAAACAAATTTTCCTCAAATTTCGGTGACAGAAAGTCCTGGAATCTGAGAGGAGCCACAAATTTCTTTCTACCCAGCATTTCCCCAAGACTCCCGATACAAATGATACCTCACTTGTGTGGGTTCGCCTTCCGCCCTGAACAGGAGATGCCCCACAACACAACGTGGACACATCCCATTTTTTGACAGAAAACAGAGGTGTTTTTTGCAAATGCCCACCTGTAGATTTTGGCATCTAGCTCAGCCGGCACCTAGGGAAACCTACCAAACCTGTGCATTTTTGAAAACTAGAGACCTAGAAGAATCCAAGATGGAGTGACTTATGGGGCTCTGGCCAGGTTCTGTTACCCAGAATCCTTTGCAAACCTCAAAATTTGGCTAAACAAAACACATTTTCCTCACATTTCGGTGACAGAACGTTCTGGAATCTGAGAGAAGCCACAAATTTCCTTCCACCCAGGGTTCCCCCAAGTCTCCCGATAAAAATGATACCTCACTTGTGTGGGTGGCCTGGCACCCGCGACAGGAAATGCTAAAAAACACAACGTGGACACATCCCAGTTTTTGACAGAAAACAGAGGTGTTCTTTGCAAAGTGCCTACCTGTAGAATTTGGAATCTAGCTCAGCTGGCACCTAGGGAAACCTACCAAACCTGTGCATTTTTTTTTAAATTAGAGACCAAGGGGAATCCAAGATGAGGTGACTTCTGGGGCTCTGACCAGGTTCTGTTACCCAGAATCCTTTACAAACCTCAAAATGAGTCTAAAAAAACACATTTTCCTCACATTTCGGTGACAGAAAGTCCTGGAATCTGAGAGGAGCCAGAAATTTCCATCCTACCAGCGTTCCCCCAAGTCTCCCGATAAAAATTATACCTCACATGTGTGGGTAGGCCTAGCGCCCGCGACAGGAAGTGCCCCAAAACACAACGTGGATACATCCCATTTTTTGACAGAAAACAGAGGTGTTTTTTGCAAAGTGCATACCTGTAGATTTTGTCCTCTAGCTCAGACAGCACCTAGGGAAACCTATCAAACCTGTGCATTTTTGAAAACTAGAGACATAGGGGAATCCAAGATGGGGTGACTTGTGGGACTCTGACAAGCATCTGTTACCCAGAATCCTTTGCAAAACTCAAAATGTGGCTAAAAAACAAATTTTCTTCACATTTCGGTGACAGAAAGTTCTAGAATCTGAGAGAAGCCACAAATGTCCTTCCACCCAGCATTCCCCCAAGTCTCTCGATGTAAATGATACCTCACTTGTGTGGGGTAGGCCTTGCACCCGCGACAGGAAATGCCCCAAAACACAACATGGACACATCCCATTTTTTACAGAAAACAGAGGTTTTTTTGCAAAGTGCCTACCTGTAGATTTTGGCCTCTAGCTCAGCCGGCACCTAGGGAAACCTACCAAACCTGTGCATTTTTAAAAACTAGAGATCCAGGGGGATCCAAGATGGGGTGACTTGTGGGGCTCTGACCAGGTTCTGTTACCCAGAATCCTTTGCAAACCTCAAAATTTGGCTAAAAAAACACATTTTCTTCACATTTCGGTGACAGAAAGTCCTGGAATCTGAGAGGAGCCACAAATTTCCTTCTACCCAGCGTTTCCCTAAGTCTCCCGATAAAAATAATACCTCACTTTTGTGGGTAGGCCTAGCGCCCACAACAGGAAATGCCTCAAAACACAACGTGGACAAATCCCATTTTTTGACAGAAAACAGAGGTGTTTTTTGCAAAGTCTACCTGTACATTTTGGCCTCTAGCTCAGCCGGCAACTAAGGAAACCTACCAAACATGTGCATTTATGAAAACTAGAGACCTAGGGGAATCCAAGATGGGGTGATTTGTGAAGCTCTGACCAGGTTCTGTTACCCAGAATCCTTTGCAAACCTCAAAATTTGCCTAAAAAAACACATTTTCCTCACATTTCGCTGACATTAAGTCCTGGAATGTGAGAGGAGCCACAAATTTCCTTCTACCCAGTGTTTCCCTAAGTCTCCCGATAGAAAATGATACATCACTTGTGTGGGTAGGCCTAGCGCCCGTGACAGGAAATGCCCCAAAAGACAACGGGGGACACATCCCATTTTTTAACAGAAAACAGAGGTTTTTTTTGCAAAGTGCCTACCTGTAGATTATGACATCTAGCTCAGCCGGCACCTAGGGAAACCTACCAAACGTTTTGCATTTTTGAAAACTAGAGACCTAGGGGGATCCAAGATGGGGTGACTTCTGGGGCTCTGATTAGGTTCTGTTACCCAGAATCCTTTGCAAATCACAAAATGTGTCTAAAAAACCCATTTTCCTCACATTTCGGTGACAGAAAGTCCTGGAATCTGAGAGGAGCCACAAATCTCCCTCCTCCCAGCGTTCCCCCAAGTCTCCCGATAAAAATGAAACCTCACTTGTGTGGGTAAGCCTAGCGCCCGCGACTGGAAATGCCCCAAAACACAACGTGGACACATCCCATTTTTTGACAGAAAACAGAGGTGTTTTTTGCAAAGTGCCTACCTGTAGATTTTGGCTTCTAGCTCAGGCAGCACCTAGGGAAACCTACCAAACCTGTACATTTTTGAAAACTAGAGACCTAGGGGAATCCAAGATGGGGTGACTTGTGTGGCTCTGACCAGGGTCTGTTACCCAGAATCCTTTGCAAACCTCAAAATGTGGCTAAAAAACACATTTTCCTCACATTTCGGTGACAGAAAGTCCTGGAATCTTAGAGGAGCCACAAATTGCCTTCTACCCAGCATTTCCCCAAGACTCCCGATAAAAATGATACCTCACTTGTGTGGGTAGGCCTACCGCCCGCAACAGGAAATGCCCCAAAACACAACGTAGACACATCCCATTTTGTGACAGAAAACAGAGGTGTTTTTTGCAAAGTCTACCTGTAGATTTTGGCCTGTTGCTCAGCCGGCACCTAGGGAAACATATCAAACCTGTGCATTTTTGAAAACTAGAGACCTAGGGGAATCCAAGATGGGGTGATCTGTGGGGCTTTGACCAGGTTCTGTTACCCAGAATCCTTTGCAAACCTCAAAATGTGGCTAAAAAACACATTTTCCTCACATTTCGGTGACAGAAAGTCCTGGAATCTGAGAGGAGACACAAATTTCCTTCTACCCATCATTTCTCCAAGACTCCCGATAAAAATGATACCTCACTTGTGTGGGTAGTCCTACCGCCCTCGACCGGAAATGCCCCAGAACACAACGTGGACACATCCCATTCTTTGACAGAAAACAGAGGTGTTTTTTGCAAAGTGCCTACCTGTAGATTTTGGCCTCTAGCACAGCCGGCACCTAGGGAAACCTTCCAAACCTGTGCATTTTTTAAAACTAGAGACATAGGGAATCCAAGATGGGGTGACTTGTGGGGCTCTGACAAGCGTCTGTTACCCAGAATATTTTGCAAACCTCAAACTGTGGCTAAAAAATACATTTTCCTCACATTTCGGTGACAGAAAGTCCTGGAATCTGAGAGGTGCCACAAATTGCCTTCTACCCAGCGTTTCCCCAAGACTCCCGATAAAAATGATACCTCACTTGTGTGGGTAGGCCTAGCGCCCGCGACAGGAAATGCCCCAAAACACAACGGGGGACACATCCCATTTTTTAACAGAAAACAGAGGGTTTTTTTGCAAAGTGCCTACCTGTAAATTATGACCTCTAGCTCAGCCGGCACCTAGGGAAACCTACCAAACCTTTTGCATTTTTGAAAACTAGAGACCTAGGGGGATCCAAGATGGCGTGACTTCTGGGGCTCTGATCAGGTTCTGTTACCCAGAATCCTTTGCAAATCACAAAATGTGGCTAAAAAAACACATTTTCCTCACATTTCGGTGACAGAAAGTCCTGGAATCTGAGAGGAGCCACAAATCTCCCTCCTCTCAGCGTTCCCCCAAGTCTCCAGATAAAAATGAAACCTCACTTGTGTGGGTAAGCCTAGAGCCCGCGACTGGAAATGCCCCAAAACACAACGTGGACACATCCCATTTTTTGACAGAAAACAGAGGTGTTTTTTGCAAAGTGCCTACCTGTAGATTTTGGCTTCTAGCTCAGGCAGCACCTAGGGAAACCTACCAAACCTGTACATTTTTGAAAACTAGAGACCTAGGGGAATCCAAGATGGGGTGACTTGTGTGGCTCTGACCAGGGTCTGTTACCCAGAATCCTTTGCAAACCTCAAAATGTGGCTAAAAAACACATTTTCCTCACATTTCGGTGACAGAAAGTCCTGGAATCTTAGAGGAGCCACAAATTGCCTTCTACCCAGCATTTCCCAAGACTCCCGATAAAAATGATACCTCACTTGTGTGGGTAGGCCTACCGCCCGCAACAGGAAATGCCCCAAAACACAACGTAGACACATCCCATTTTGTGACAGAAAACAGAGGTGTTTTTTGCAAACAGTGTACCTGTAGATTTTGGCCTGTTGCTCAGCCGGCACTAGGGAGACATATCAAACCTGTGCATTTTTGAAAACTAGAGACCTAGGGGAATCCAAGATGGGGTGATCTGTGGGGCTCTGACCAGGTTCTGTTACCCAGAATCCTTTGCAAACCTCAAAATGTGGCTAAAAAACACATTTTCCTCACATTTCGGTGACAGAAAGTCCTGGAATCTGAGAGGAGACACAAATTTCCTTCTACCCATCATTTCTCCAAGACTCCCGATAAAAATGATACCTCACTTGTGTGGGTAGTCCTACCGCCCTCGACCGGAAATGCCCCAGAACACAACGTGGACACATCCCATTCTTTGACAGAAAACAGAGGTGTTTTTTTGCAAAGTGCCTACCTGTAGATTTTGGCCTCTAGCACAGCCGGCACCTAGGGAAACCTTCCAAACCTGTGCATTTTTTAAAACTAGAGACATAGGGAATCCAAGATGGGGTGACTTGTGGGGCTCTGACAAGCGTCTGTTACCCAGAATATTTTGCAAACCTCAAACTGTGGCTAAAAAATACATTTTCCTCACATTTCGGTGACAGAAAGTCCTGGAATCTGAGAGGTGCCACAAATTGCCTTCTACCCAGCGTTTCCCCAAGACTCCGATAAAAATGATACCTCACTTGTGTGGGTAGGCCTAGCGCCCGCGACAGGAAATGCCCCAAAAACACAACGGGGGACACATCCCATTTTTTAACAGAAAACAGAGGGTTTTTTTGCAAAGTGCCTACCTGTAAATTATTGACCTCTAGCTCAGCCGGCACCTAGGGAAACCTACAAACCTTTTGCATTTTTGAAAACTAGAGACCTAGGGGGATCCATGATGGCGTGACTTCTGGGGCTCTGATCAGGTTCTGTTACCCAGAATCCTTTGCAAATCACAAAATGTGGCTAAAAAAACACATTTTCCTCACATTTCGGTGACAGAAAGTCCTGGAATCTGAGAGGAGCCACAAATCTCCCTCCTCTCAGCGTTCCCCCAAGTCTCCAGATAAAAAATGAAACCTCACTTGTGTGGGTAAGCCTAGAGCCCGCGACTGAAATGCCCCAAAACACAACGTGGACACATCCCATTTTTTGACAGAAAACAGAGGTGTTTTTTGCAAAGTGCCTACCTGTAGATTTTGGCTTCTAGCTCAGGCAGCACCTAGGGAAACCTACCAAACCTGTACATTTTTGAAAACTAGAGACCTAGGGGAATCCAAGATGGGGTGACTTGTGTGGCTCTGACCAGGGTCTGTTACCCAGAATCCTTTGCAAACCTCAAATGTGGCTAAAAAACACATTTTCCTCACATTTCGGTGACAGAAAGTCCTGGAATCTTAGAGGAGCCACAAATTGCCTTCTACCCAGCATTTCCCCAAGACTCCCGATAAAAAATGATACCTCACTTGTGTGGTAGGCCTACCGCCCGCAACAGGAAATGCCCCAAAACACAACGTAGACACATCCCATTTTGTGACAGAAAACAGAGGTGTTTTTTGCAAGTCTACCTGTAGATTTTGGGCCTGTTGCTCAGCCGGCACCTAGGGAAAACATATCAAACCTGTGCATTTTTGAAAACTAGAGACCTAGGGGAATCCAAGATGGGTGATCTGTGGGGCTCTGACCAGGTTCTGTTACCCAGAATCCTTTGCAAACCTCAAAATGTGGCTAAAAAACAAATTTTCCTCCACATTTCGGTGACAGAAAGTCCTGGAATCTGAGAGGAGACACAAATTTCCTTCTACACATCATTTCTCCAAGACTCCCGATAAAAATGATACCTCACTTGTGTGGGTAGTCCTACCGCCCTCGACCGGAAATGCCCCAGAACACAACGTGGACACATCCCATTCTTTGACAGAAAACAGAGGTGTTTTTTGCAAAGTGCCTACCTGTAGATTTTGACCTCTAGCACAGCCGGCACCTAGGGAAAACCTTCCAAACCTGTGCATTTTTTAAAACTAGAGACATAGGGAATCCAAGATGGGGTGACTTGTGGGGCTCTGACAAGCGTCTGTTACCCAGAATATTTTGCAAACCTCAAACTGTGGCTAAAAATACATTTTCCTCACATTTCGGTGACAGAAAGTCCTGGAATCTGAGAGGTGCCACAAATTGCCTTCTACCCAGCGTTTCCCCAAGACTCCCGATAAAAATGATACCTCACTTGTGTGGGTAGGCCTAGCGCCCGCGACAGGAAATGCCCCAAAACACAACGGGGGACACATCCCATTTTTTAACAGAAAACAGAGGTTTTTTTTGCAAAGTGCCTACCTGTAAATTATGACCTCTAGCTCAGCCGGCACCTAGGAAAACCTACCAAACCTTTTGCATTTTTGAAAACTAGAGACCTAGGGGGATCCAAGATGGGGTGACTTCTGGGGCTCTGATCAGGTTCTGTTACCCAGAATCCTTTGCAAATCACAAAATGTGGCTAAAAAAACACATTTTCCTCACATTTCGGTGACAGAAAGTCCTGGAATCTGAGAGGAGCCACAAATCTCCCTCCTCTCAGCGTTCCCCCAAGTCTCCAGATAAAAATGAAACCTCACTTGTGTGGGTAAGCCTAGAGCCCGCGACTGGAAATGCCCCAAAACACAACGTGGACACATCCCATTTTTTGACAGAAAACAGAGGTGTTTTTTGCAAAGTGCCTACCTGTAGATTTTGGCTTCTAGCTCAGGCAGCACCTAGGGAAACCTACCAAACCTGTACATTTTTGAAAACTAGAGACCTAGGGAATCCAAGATGGGGTGACTTGTGTGGCTCTGACCAGGGTCTGTTACCCAGAATCCTTTGCAAACCTCAAAATGTGGCTAAAAAACACATTTTCCTCACATTTCGGTGACAGAAAGTCCTGGAATCTTAGAGGAGCCACAAATTGCCTTCTACCCAGCATTTCCCCAAGACTCCCGATAAAAATGATACCTCACTTGTGTGGGTAGGCCTACCGCCCGCAACAGGAAATGCCCCAAAACACAACGTAGACACATCCCATTTTGTGACAGAAAACAGAGGTGTTTTTTGCAAAGTCTACCTGTAGATTTTGGCCTGTTGCTCAGCCGGCACCTAGGGAAACATATCAAACCTGTGCATTTTTGAAACTAGAGACCTAGGGGAATCCAAGATGGGGTGATCTGTGGGGCTCTGACCAGGTTCTGTTACCCAGAATCCTTTGCAAACCTCAAAATGTGGCTAAAAAAACACATTTTCCTCACATTTCGGTGACAGAAAGTCCTGGAATCTGAGAGGAGACACAAATTTCCTTCTACCAATCATTTCTCCAAGACTCCCGATAAAAATGATACCTCACTTGTGTGGGTAGTCCTACCGCCCTCGACCGGAAATGCCCCAGAACACAACGTGGACACAATCCCATTCTTTGACAGAAAACAGAGGTGTTTTTTGCAAAGTGCCTACCTGTAGATTTTGGCCTCTAGCACAGCCGGCACCTAGGGAAACCTTCCAAACCTGTGCATTTTTTAAAACTAGAGACATAGGGAATCCAAGATGGGGTGACTTGTGGGCTCTGACAAGCGTCTGTTACCCAGAATATTTTGCAAACCTCAAACTGTGGCTAAAAAATACATTTTCCTCACATTTCGGTGACAGAAAGTCCTGGAATCTGAGAGGTGCCACAAATTGCCTTCTACCCAGCGTTTCCCCAAGACTCCCGATAAAAATGATACCTCACTTGTGTGGGTAGGCCTAGCGCCCGCGACAGGAAATGCCCCAAAACACAACGGGGGGACACATCCCATTTTTTAACAGAAAACAGAGGGTTTTTTTGCAAAGTGCCTACCTGTAAATTATGACCTCTAGCTCAGCCGGCACCTAGGGAAACCTACCAAACCTTTTGCATTTTTGAAAACTAGAGACCTAGGGGGATCCAAGATGGGGTGACTTCTGGGGCTCTGATCAGGTTCTGTTACCCAGAATCCTTTGCAAATCACAAAATGTGGCTAAAAAAACACATTTTCCTCACATTTCGGTGACAGAAAGTCCTGGAATCTGAGAGGAGCCACAAATCTCCCTCCTCTCAGCGTTCCCCAAGTCTCCAGATAAAAATGAAACCTCACTTGTGTGGGTAAGCCTAGAGCCCGCGACTGGAAATGCCCCAAAACACAACGTGGACACATCCCATTTTTTGACAGAAAACAGAGGTGTTTTTTGCAAAGTGCCTACCTGTAGATTTTGGCTTCTAGCTCAGACAGCACCTAGGGAAACCTACCAAACCTGTGCATTTTTGAAAACTAGAGACCTAGGGGAATCCAAGATGGGGTGACTTGTGTGGCTCTGACCAGGGTCTGTTATCCAGAATCCTTTGCAAACCTCAAAATGTGGCTAAAAAACACATTTTCCTCACATTTCGGTGACAGAAAGTCCTGGAATCTGAGAGGAGCCACAAATTTCCTTCTACCCAGCATTTCCCCAAGACTCCCGATAAAATGATACCTCACTTGTGTGGGTAGGCCTACCACCCGCAACAGGAAATGCCCCAAAACACAACGTGGACACATCCCATTTTTTGACAGAAAACAGAGGTGTTTTTTGCAAAGTCTACCTGTAGATTTTGGCCTCTAGCTCAGCCAGCACCAAGGGAAACCTACCAACCCTGTGCATTTTTGAAAACTAGAGACCTAGGGGAATCGAAGATGGGGTGACTTGTGAGGCTCTGACCAGGTTCTGTTATCCAGAATCCTTTGCAAACCTCAGAATTTGCCTAAAAAACACATTTTCCTCACATTTCGCTGACAGAAGTCCTGGAATCTAAGAGGAGCCACAAATTTCCTTCTCCCCACCGTTTCCCTAAGTCTCCTGATAAAAATGATACCTCACTTGTCTGGGTAGGCCAACTGTATGCGACAGGAAATGCCCCAAAACACAATGTGGACAAATCCCATTTTTTGACAGAAAACAGAGGTGTTTTTTGCAAAGTCTACCTGTACATTTTGGCCTCTAGCTCAGCCAGCACTAAGGAAACCTACCAAACCTGTGCATTTTGAAAACTAGAGACCTAGGGGAATCTAAGATGGGGTGATTTGTGAGGCACTGACCAGGTTCTGTTACCCAGAATCCTTTGCAAACCTCAAAATATGCCTAAAAAGACACATTTTCCTCACATTTTGCTGACAGAAAGTCCTGGAATCTGAGAGGAGCCACAAATTTCCTTCTAACCAGCGTTTCCCTAAGCCTCCCGATAAAAATGATAACTCACTTGTGTGGGTAGGCCTAGCGCCCGCAACAAGAAATGCCCCAAAACACAACGGGGGACACATCCCATTTTTTAACAGAGGTGCTTTTTGCAAAGTGCCTACCTGTAGATTTTGACCTCTAGCTCAGCCGGCCCATAGGGAAACCTACCAAACCTTTTGCATTTTTAAAAACTAGAGACCTCGGGGGATCCAAGATGGGGTGACTTCTGGGGCTCTGATCAGGTTCTGTTACCCAGAATCCTTTGCAAATCACAAATGTGGCTAAAAAAACACATTTTCCTCACATTTCGGTGACAGAAAGTCCTGGAATCTGAGAGGAGCCACAAATCTCCCTCCTCCCAGCGTTCCCCCAAGTCTCCCGATAAAAATGATACCTCACTTGTGTGGGTAAGCCTAGCGCCCGCAACTGGAAATGCCCCAAAAACACAACGTGGACAGATCCCATTTTTTTTACAGAAAACAGAGGTGTTTTTTGCAAAGTGCCTACCTGTAGATTTTGGCTTCTAGCTCAGACAGCACCTAGGGAAACCTACCAAACCTGTGTATTTTGAAAACTAGAGACCCTGGGAATTCAAGATGGGGTGACTTGTGGGGCTCTGACCAGGGTCTGTTACCCAGAATCCTTTGCAAACCACAAAATGTGGCTAAAAAACACATTTTCCTCACATATCGGTGACAGAAAGTCCTGAAATCTGAGAGGAGCCACAAATTTCCTTCTACCAGCATTTCCCCAAGACTCCCGATAAAAATGATACCTCAGTTGTGTGGGTAGGCCTACCGCCCGCAACAGGAAATGCCCCAAAACACAACGTGGACACATCCCATTTTTGACAGAAAACAGAGGTGTTTTTTGCAAAGTCTACCTGTAGATTTTGGCCTCTAGCTCAGCCGGCACCAAGGGATACCTACCAAACCTGTGCATTTTTTAAAACTAGAGACCTAGGGGAATCGAAGATGGGGTGACTTGTGAGGCTCTGACCAGGTTCTGTTATCCAGAATCCTTTGCAAACCTCAGAATTTGCCTAAAAAAACACATTTTCCTCACATTTCGCTGACAGAAAGTCCTAGAATCTAAGAGGAGCCACAAATGTCTTTCTCCCAGCGTTTCCCTAAGTCTCCCGATAAAAATAATACCTCACTTTTGTGGGTAGGCCTAGCGCCCACAACAGGAAATGCCTCAAAACACAACGTGGACAAATCCCATTTTTGACAGAAAACAGAGGTGTTTTTTGCAAAGTCTACCTGTACATTTTGGCCTCTAGCTCAGCCGGCAACTAAGGAAACCTACCAAACATGTGCATTTATGAAAACTAGAGACCTAGGGGAATCCAAGATGCAGTGAATTATGGGCTCTGACCAGGTTCTGTTACCCAGAATCCTTTACAAACCTCAAAATGTGTCTAAAAAACACATTTTCCTCACATTTCGTTGACAGAAAGTCCTGGAATCTGAGAGGAGCCACAAATTTCCTTCCACCCAACGTTCCCCCAAGTCTCCGATAGAAAATGATACATCACTTGTGTGGGTAGGCCTAGCGCCCGCGACAGGAAATGCCCCAAAAGACAACGGGGGACACATCCCATTTTTAACAGAAAACAGAGGGTTTTTTTGCAAAGTGCCTACCTGTAGATTATGACATCTAGCTCAGCCGGCACCTAGGGAAACCTACCAAACCTTTTGCATTTTTGAAAACTAGAGACCTAGGGGAATCCAAGATGTGGTGACTTCTGGGGCTCTGATCAGGTTCTGTTACCCAGAATCCTTTGCAAATCTCAAAATGTGTCTAAAAAAACACATTTTCCTCACATTTCGGTGACAGAAAGTCCTGGAATCAGAGAGGAGCCACAAATCTCCCTCCTCATAGCGTTCCCCAAGTCTCCCGATAAAAATGAAACCTCACTTGTGTGGGTAGGCCTAGCGCCCGCGACTGGAAATGCCCCAAAACACAACGTGGACACATCCCATTTTTTGACAGAAAACAGAGGTGTTTTTTGCAAAGTGCCTACCTGTAGATTTTGGCTTCTAGCTCAGCTGGCACCTAGGGAAACCTATCAAAGCTGTTCATTTTTGAAAACTAGAGACCTAGGGAATCCAAGATGGGGTGACTTTTGGGGCTCTGACCAGGTTCTGTTACCCAGATTCCTTTGCAAACCTCAAAATCTGGATAAAAAAAAACCATTTTCCTCACATTTCGGTGACAGAAAATCCTGGAATCTGAGAGGAGCCACAAGTTTCCTTCCACCCAGCGTTTCCCTAAGTCTCCCGATAAAAATGATATCTCACTTTTGTGGTAGGCCTAGAGCCCGCAACAGGAAATGCCCCAAAACACAACGTGGACACATCCCATTTTTTGACAGAAAACAGAGGTGTTTTTGCAAAGTCTACCTGTAGATTTTGGCCTCTAGCTCAGCCGGCACCTAGGGAAACCTACCAAACCTGTGCATTTTTGAAAACTAGAGACCTAGGGGAATCTAAGATGGGGTGATTTGTGAGGCACTGACCAGGTTCTGTTACCCAGAATCCTTTGCAAACCTCAAAATTTGCCTAAAAAACACATTTTCCTCACATTTCGCTGACAGAAAGTCCTGGAATCTGAGAGGAGCCACAACTTTCCTTCTACCCACCGTTTCCCTAAGTCTCCCGATAAAAATGATACCTCATTGTGTGGGTAGCCCTAGCGTCTGCGACAGGAAATGCCCAAAACACAACGGGGGACACATCCCATTTTTTGACAGAAAACAGAGGTGTTTTTTGCAAAGTGCCTACCTGTAGATTTTGACCTCTAGCTCAGTTGGCACCTAGGGAAACCTACCAAACCTGTGCATTTTTTTAAACTAGAGACCTAGGGGAATCCAAGATGGGGGACTTGTGGGGCTCTGATCAGGTTCTGTTACCCAGAATCCTTTGCAAACCTCAAAATGTGTCTAAAAAACAAATTTTCCTCACATTTCGGTGACAGAAACTCCTGGAATCTGAGAGGAGCCACAAATTTCCTTCCACCTAGGATTCCCCCAAGTCTCCAGATAAAAAATATACCTCACTTGTGTGGGTAGGCCTAGCACCCGCGACAGGAAATGCCCAAAATACGACGTGGACACATCCCATTTTTTGACAGAAAACAGAGGTGTTTTTAGCAAAGTGCCTACCTCTAGATTTGGGGCTCTAGCTCAGATGGCACCTAGGGAAACCTATCAAACCTGTTCATTTTTGAAAACTAGAGACATAGAGAATCCAAGATGGGGTGATTTGTGGGGCTCTGACCAGTTCTGTTACCCAGAATCCTTTGCAAACCTCAAAATGTGGCTAAAAAACACATTTTCCTCAAATTTCGGTGACAGAAAAGTCCTGGAATCTGAGAGGAGCCACAAATTTCTTTCTACCCAGCATTTCCCCAAGACTCCCGATACAAATGATACCTCACTTGTGTGGGTTCGCCTTCCGCCCTGAACAGGAGATGCCCCACAACACAACGTGGACACATCCCATTTTTGACAGAAAACAGAGGTGTTTTTGCAAAGTGCCGACCTGTAGATTTTGGCCTCTAGCTCAGCCGGCACCTAGGGAAACCTACCAAACCTGTGCATTTTGAAAACTAGAGACCTAGAAGAATCCAAGATGGAGTGACTTATGGGGCTCTGGCCAGGTTCTGTTACCCAGAATCCTTTGCAAACCTCAAAATTTGGCTAAACAAAACACATTTTCCTCACATTTCGGTGACAGAACGTTCTGGAATCTGAGAGAAGCCACAAATTTCCTTCCACCCAGGGTTCCCCCAAGTCTCCCGATAAAAATGATACCTCACTTGTGTGGGTGGCCTGGCACCCGCGACAGGAAATGCTAAAAAACACAACGTGGACACATCCCAGTTTTGACAGAAAACAGAGGTGTTCTTTGCAAAGTGCCTACCTGTAGATTTTGGAATCTAGCTCAGCTGGCACCTAGGGAAACCTACCAAAACCTGTGCATTTTTTTTAAATTAGAGACCAAGGGAATCCAAGATGAGGTGACTTCTGGGGCTCTGACCAGGTTCTGTACCCAGAATCCTTTACAAACCTCAAAATGTGTCTAAAAAAACACATTTTCCTCACATTTCGGTGACAGAAAGTCCTGGAATCTGAGAGGAGCCAGAAATTTCCATCCTACCAGCGTTCCCCAAGTCTCCCGATAAAAATGATACCTCACATGTGTGGGTAGGCCTAGCGCCCGCGACAGGAAGTGGCCCAAAACACAACGTGGATACATCCCATTTTTTTACAGAAAACAGAGGTGTTTTTGCAAAGTGCATACCTGTAGATTTTGTCCTCTAGCTCAGACAGCACCTAGGGAAACCTATCAAACCTGTGCATTTTTTAAAACTAGAGACATAGGGAATCCAGATGGGGTGACTTGTGGGACTCTGACAAGCATCTGTTACCCAGAATCCTTTGCAAACTCAAAATGTGGCTAAAAAACAAATTTTCTTCACATTTCGTGACAGAAAGTTCTAGAATCTGAGAGAAGCCACAAATGTCCTTCACCCAGCATTCCCCCAAGTCTCTCGATATAAATGATACCTCACTTGTCTGGGTAGGCCTTGCACCCGCGACAGGAAATGCCCCAAAACACAACATGGACACATCCCATTTTTTACAGAAAACAGAGGTTTTTTGCAAAGTGCCTACCTGTAGATTTTGGCCTCTAGCTCAGCCGGCACCTAGGGAAACCTACCAAACCTGTGCATTTTTAAAAACTAGAGATCCAGGGGGATCCAAGATGGGGTGACTTGTGGGGCTCTGACCAGGTTCTGTTACACAGAATCCTTTGCAATCCTCAAAATTTGGCTAAAAAAACACATTTTCCTCACATTTCGGTGACAGAAAGTCCTGGAATCTGAGAGGAGCCACAAATTTCCTTCTACCCAGCGTTTCCCTAAGTCTCCCGATAAAAATAATACCTCACTTTTGTGGGTAGGCCTAGCGCCCACAAACAGGAAATGCCTCCAAACACAACGTGGACAAATCCCATTTTTTGACAGAAAACAGAGGTGTTTTTTGCAAAGTCTACCTGTACATTTTG